>NW_024609879.1:12215150-13415150 GCF_016920785.2 Ixodes scapularis
AGTATATCAAAGCAGCCTGCGGGTCACAACTGTGCCGGTAAAAATAGTAATGAGAATGTTCTAGGTCCTTTGTGAACTTCAACACAACATCTGTGACTAGTGGAAGCTATAAATGAGGTCAACCCTGGCTTCCGCGACCTTCAACAATAAGCTATATGGGGGAAGATCCATTTTCTAAAGGGGACAAGTATCACCGGCAAGTGACAAAGGCCGGGAGACTGAACATTTCCGCGACCCCAAGCCAAGGTGCATGCATGGTTTGAAAATCCTTGTCCCTGATGCATTTCCCCCTAGGGTCCAGCAAACTCTCTCAAACAATGAAAGGAACAGGATCTGTGGAAACGTCCGCGTGAAATCCGGTTCGACTGTACCTATGGTGGCAGAAAGCTGCCGAAGCGCAAGCTGTTTTTTATTCTGAAATATTTTCTTTTTTTCCTAGGGAAAGGAGGAAAACACATTTTCTTCTTTCCCCAGGAAAGAAAGAAGGAAAGTGGCGGGCGGGTCGGGAGGGGGGGGGGGGGGGGCTTTTTTACGAGTTATCGGCGAGCCGCACTTGGACCAGCAAAGAGCCGCGGTTTGGCCACCCCTGGCTTAGAGGATAGGGGCATCACAACGCAGCGAAGCACGGTTACGTTTCCCGCTTGCAGCGCCAATGCGGCGAACGAGCGTAACAACCAAAAAGAATATATATATATATATATATAAAAAAACGTAAAACATGTGCGCCTAGTGAGCGCATTTTGTTTACAAAAATAGCTAGCGTTAAACAAAATCAAGGTGGCTGAAGCAAAATCCATTCTAAATATCAGTATAAATATTGTTGTATTTATTTCGCGAAAACAGTTAAATTCGTAGCACTCTAGTTTGGCGCTAGTTTTTGGATTATTTTTGACGTTCGTGTAGCACGTTGGCGGTCTATTGCCGAAGATTTAGGCCTTCAACTATGCTGAAATTGAGACGAACACGAGCGAGCGTACCCCGCGAGCAGCTGCTGTATTTAGATCTGAGCTGGAACAACTTTGAAGCCTAACAAGACTAGTTTTCGAGCTACAGGTTTTGTGACACGAACAAAATCAACCTGGAGTCTCGGGGTACTAATCTGGACATTTGGCGAAAACGTCGGCGAGAAATTTGGCGGCAGTAATAGGCGAACTCCGCAATTGAGCTTGGAAAAGGCCAATCAGAGCCGCCGCATTTCTCGCTGACATTTTTGCCAAGTGTCAAGATTAGGGCCCTTGGAATAGCAATACGTTGCTATGTCAACAGTTACCGCGTATCGTTAGGCTTAGGGACGGCCAGAATCAGAAAATGATCTTTTTAAATCGGCGAGCTCACTCCTCATTGTTTGTGACCTGAGCGAAGTAAAGCGAAGAGAAAGCCGACTGCACCATTCACTGGCAATGAACGTGGCTGATACTGCAGCAACCATGACGAATTCGTTCCAAAGCAAGCGGAGAGGGCGGCGCCATGTTTGACGACGCAGCCCGGCCCCAAGCAAACAGGGGCCCCAGGCTATTTCTAGAATTTTGTGGTAGGAGCGAGCGCCAACCCAAAACCCAAAACTCAGTTTAAGTTCGGCGCATGCGCAGTGGGAGGCCACCAATTCTTTAGGGCCCCCTATTTTAACACTCTATATGACCACCGTGTAGGCGCAGGTCACAAGGCACTGCCTGCGTCATGTTCAGGGCACTTAGAGAGTTTTGTTTCCTTGTTTTGGTAGTTTTCAAGCAAAGGCTACGGGCGGTTCTCGCTGCGTGCTCATAGTTGGCCATGTAATTCGCGGAATTCGCATGCGCTTGTGTGCTCTGGTGTGTATCCGTTCGAAAATCCTTCATTGCTGGCAGCGTCCATCACATGCGAGATAGCCGGTTTCAGATGTTGAGCACGGCGTACTTCTACCAACCCGTCACGTCATATTTACGTGTAGTTTACTGAACTTAACTTTCTACTAATGCTTTCAAAACAAGCCCTTGGGAAAACTTGTCTTTCACTGCGCTAAAACACAAGCTGCTGGCGCTGTAGTGCAGGCGTCTTCGTTCGTACCAGGCTGCCAATCACAGCATACAACACGATCGCGCTTGTGCCGAGCTGCACCCGGCTGCCTGGTACATGACGTCGCGATTTGTACCACATGGCAACGGTAATGAATACCTTAGTTCTGCAACTCCCGCCGAGAAGGGAATCTCCCCTCAGTCACGTCGGTACGCCTCGCGTCGTTTGAAGCGGCATCTAAATTTTCGTTTCAAAACTCTTCATTGTATAGAGTACGGTGGGACGCCATCTAGACACTGCGCTTCAAAACGCACGTATTTCATAGAATACCCTGCAGCTACCATAGCAGACGTTAGGCGCGTTGTACGGGGGGGGGGGGGGGGGGGGGGGGGGGGTGTTGCTTGTGCAAGCAGTGCTTACGACCACTTCCGTAACTGAGCTGATGTAATCACGCTTTTACATTGTAGGAGTATGTATGTGGCGAAAAAAGATATGAAATGTTGATCGCCGCAGGCAACGTTTTGGTTTCGATGTGGGGTAAGCATTAGCTAAACGTTAAAATATATTAGGCTTTCAAGACAAGATACTTAAAACCGTCTATAACTATTTCGGGAAACATAATCAAACCTGAACTAAAATATCTTGGTACTGACCGGAGTTGACCTTTAATGAACATGTGCACACATTCAGAAATTTTACTTTTTTGAATATATATTGGAGAGCCTGACGGGCTTAGGTAAACCGATTTAATTGTAGTAGATATGTAGCCGAACTGCTTATATTTTATTTTATAGAAGGTGTCAAAGATTTGCAGAATACTATAGAGTTATATATGAAATAATCCTCGCCGTTAGAACATTATTTCTCATGTGGGAAAACATAAAATACTACAACTGAACGGACTCAACCATCTTTGATAAAAATAAATGGTTATTCTTACAAGGCGAACATTCCACTTTAGAAAGTTAGGATGGGCTATTTTGCAAATGTTTGTTAGATTCACAGAAACGCCTGGCAGCTCTTTTACTTCCGTTGTGCAGTTTTGCTTTGTTTTAAGCTTGAAGCAACTTGTGGATAAAGTTCTGAAATACAAAAGGTGTATATTATTAGAACTAAACCAGGTAACGAGCGAGAGAAACGTCTAACTTGGCAAAAGTTCGGATATACTAATGGCCTAAATTTGACCTAATACGGTTTTGCTCTAGGAAAGTAATGGAAAAGCCATGGAAAGCCATGGCGTTTCCATGGGTTTTCTCTCGTTCATCAAGCCATATTTAAAGTCCTAATGTTTAGCGACAGACACCAGATGAATCATGCAGCATCCATTTCGCTCCAGCGAGGTTGTACTCGGCGGTATGAACCAAAAATGCAGCAGTCAAATCTAAATCTGGCACTTGTTTGGCTATCTAGGCCCAACGTTGTCACAAGCAAACCGAAAAACCAGACACAAAAGCGAACGCTGGCAATTGTTTCGTGATTTAGGCAAATGTTGCCAGATGGCAGCTAAACTACCAGTTGCGAAGCATAACTTTTACACTTGTTTGGCGAGTTAAGGCCAAGGTTGCAGGGCTCTGACACAAGGAGATAAACGTTGGCCCTACCTTGGATTCTTCGAGCATTTTTTTATTTCTTGAATCAGAGGCTAAACACAATTGTGTTAGAAAGAAATGTTATACTAGTGAAGCGCGATCAATATTCAAAAATATTCATATTTTGCATTAGGACCACAAACATTCAGACTCAACGACACAATTTATATATATTTTAAGAAAAGCAAGACAGGGAAAATTTAATTTTGAATTTGTATGAATAATATCTTGAAATGGATACTTAGACATACCCTAGCGGCCAAAATGTATGTGGCCATATGTGTCGTCTCAAGTGAAGCTAACGTACAAACGCTGGGCGCGCTAATACACTTTATTTCACTTATAGATCGAGGCGAAGCCGACCTTACAAGCTGTTGGTTCCAAGCAAATATGGGAAATATACTAGCTGCCGTGTCTTACAATAAATGGGCAAGACACTTCAAAATGCGTAATTATAAATGCAGATACAATTTAAATGAAAACAATTATTAGAAATGTGTACAAATCCAATCAGAGGTATTTGATCATCTCCAAATGATAATTTGATTTATTTTAATTTTGTAGTTCTACATATTTCACTTATAATTGTCAAGAAAGTGAAATGACCAGGCAACGAAAACAGAAGCAAACTAGACGTTCAATGAGGCGGACGTATGTCCAAAAGAAAATAGCAAAAGTCTAGCGTTGCAGATGTTGATTACGGCGTAACAGCAGGTTCAAGCGCTGGGGCGATGCTGGCTCTGGCGGTGCACGCGGAGCCCCTTATATACCCGCTTGGGATTCTGGAACAATTTGCGTAACAGTTTCGGTGCGTAAAACACTCGAGCTTTTCGGATCCATTAGAACTCGACAATTATAGAATTAAAAAAAGTTAGTCAGCTTCAAGGCATCAAGCCGCGGACCTTTGTGTGGGAGCCAAGCATCATAAGCATCCGGCCGAGGGCGCACTGCATAATTGGCTAGCGGCGCCCGCGGCATTATCCTCTCTTATAAAAAGTGCATCGCCCCGATGCACCGCAAAACAAATCAAATCCAAACAAAAGTATGGATGAACTGAAGAGTTACCTGGAACATGAAACCTCCACAGTGCTAGCGTGTGCGAGGAGGCGGAAACTCTTGTCGGGTTCAAAGTATTCCTTTAACAGCTTCTCACTCTGGCCGCTTCGACGGACCGTCGTTCACACCCACACGCTCTCTCCCGGTTGGAAGAGGACGCACCGACGACGGAGGTTATAGCGGCCAGCGTCGAAAAGGTCAAGCATTGAATACTGAGCCGGAGGAGCTTGCGGACTTTTGCCATATTAGCAACCATCTGGATATCGTCAGCTGGCTCATGGGGCAGTTTCGTGTTCAGCATTGTCGTTACTTTGCGACCGTGAACCAGCTGAATTCGTCTAACTCACGGGGTCTTTTGAACCGCTGTGTTGTAGGCGGACGTACCATACTTCAAAACTTCGTCGCATGTCTTGTGTTCTACGTCAACGTACATTGACACCACGTCGGTGATGGTCTTGTATAGTCGTTCCTTCAGCCCGTTATTCTGGAGATGGTACGCCGCTCTTCGACGGTGGCTGGCGCGGCTGAGACGAAGTATCTCTTGCGTCAGCCACCCATAAACGTTTATTCTTGGTTTGTAATCAGGAGGTCAGGGGTGCCTATACGGAGGACGATGCATTCGACAAAAAAACTTGTCGATTTCCGCGGCAGTTCCCGGTGCAGAAGATCTCGTATCGGCGTGTCGTGTTAGCTAATTGGTTGCGACAATTATCCACCGGCTGCCTTAGGTTCAAGCGGGGAATGAGCGGAGCAAATCTAATTCGATCCGCTGAAACGGGGTGGTCGCTGGCGCATTCGGGTACAAGGCTCCCGCTGGCTTCGGCGGTGGTCTCTTCCGTCGTTGGCACTCGTGCCAGGACCTCGCGTATTTATGTACAGTCTTCAGAAGCCTGGGCCAGTAATACTTCTCACGAACCCTTGCAAGTTTCCTGCTCTAGCCAAGGTACCCAACAATACAGTCGCCATGGCATCCTTGGAAGACATCTTTGCGAAGGCTGATAGGATGTACGAACAGCCACGCATTGTTGTTGTCGCTGAAGTTCTTGTGAAGCAATCCTTCTCTGGTAGACAAGGTTGGCACGGTTCGTATGAAAATGAAAAAAAAAACGCTTCCTTGTCCCTATACGTGCCTGATGAGTCCTCGCCGTTCAGGATCATCTCTTTGGAGTGTTGTCATGTCGCTAATATATAGTGCGGAAGAAGCACATTTAATCGTCTTCAGTGCAAAGAGGACTGGCGTCGCGCCTACACGCACTTCGATGAAAGAATCCGAGACCGGAAAAACCTCCCGCTGTCCGCCCCCAAGGTAGACATGCCGAGTACCAAATAACCGAAACCGTACTCAGCGGCCCTCCCGAGATCCACCGCGATTGGGAACACTACCGGGATCTCATAACCGTGAGATTCTGGGCCGCAAAGGACCTCCCGCCGTCCGCCCCAACGGCGGACACGACGAGTACCTCATGACCGAGACCGTACTCAGCGGCCCTCCCGAGATTCAACGCAATAGGGGACGCAACGTGGTTCCCAAAACCGTGAGAATCCAGGGCCGCAAAGAACCTCGCGCTGCACGGCCTAATGGCGGACTCGCCGAGTACCTCCTGACCGAGACCGCACTTAGCGGTCCTCACGAGAGCCAACACCATAGGGGACGCAACGAGGTTCCCGAAACCGTGAGGATCCAGGGCCGCAAAGAACCTCCCGCTGCACGTCCTAAAGGCGGACACGCCGAGTACCTCCTGACCGAGACCGCACTCAGCGATCCTCACGAGAGCCAACGCAATAAGGGACGCAACGAGGTTCCCAAAACCATGAGGATCCAGGGGCGCAACGAATCTCCCGCTGCACGCCCTAATGGCGGACACGCCGAGTACCTCATGATGGAGGCCGTACTCTGCGGCCCTCCCGAGATCCAACGCAGTAGAGGACGCAACGAGGTTCCCAAAACCGTAAGGATCCAGGGCCGCAAACAACCTCCCGCTGCACGCCGTAATTGCGGACACGCCGAGTACCTCCTGACCGAGACCGCACTCAGCGGTCCTCACGAGAGCCAACGCGATAGGGGACGGAACGAGGTTCCCAAAACCGTGAGGATCCAGGGCCGCAAAGAACCTCCCGCTGCACGCCCTAATGGCGGACACGCCGAGTACTTGCTTACCCAGATAGCACTGAGCGGCCCTCCCGAGATCCACCGCTACAGGGGACGCAACAAGGTTCCGAAAACCGTGAGGATCCAGGGCCGAAAAGAACCTCCCGCTGCACGCCCTAATAGCGGACACGCCGAGTACCTCATGACCGAGACCGTACTCAGCGTCCCTCCCGAGATCCTACGCAGTAGGGGGCGCATCGAGGTTCAAAAAACCGTGAGGATCCAGGGCCGCGAGAACCTCCCGCTGCACGCCCTAAAGGCGGACACGCCGAGTACCTCCTGACCTAGACCGCACTCAGCGGTCCTCACGAGAGCCAACGCAATAGGGGACGGAACGAGGTTCCCAAAACCGTGAGGATCCAGGGCCGCAAAGAAACTCCCGTTGCACGCCCTAATGGCGGACACGCCGAGTACCTCCTGACCGAGACCGCACTGAGCGGCCCTCCCGAGACTCAACGCTACAGGCGACGCAACCAGGTTCCCAAAGCCGTGAAGATCCAGGGCCGCAAAGAACCTCCCGCTGCACGCCCTAATGGCGGACACGCCGAGTACCTCCTGACCTAGATCGCACTCAGCGGTCCTCACGAGAGCCAACGCAATAGGGGACGGAACGAGGTTCCCAAAACCGTGAGGATCCAGGGCCGCAAAGAAACTCCCGATGCACGCCCTAATGGCGGACACGCCGAGTACCTCCTGACCGAGACCGCACTGAGCGGCCCTCCCGAGACTCAACGCTACAGGCGACGCAACGAGGTTCCCAAAGCCGTGAAGATCCAGGGCCGCAAAGAACCTCCCGCTGAACGCCCTAATGGTGGACACGCCGACTACCTAGTGACTGAGGCCGTACTCTGCGGCCCTCCCGAGATCCAACGCAGTAGAGGACGCAACGAGGTTCCCAAAACCGTAAGGATCCAGGGCCGCAAACAACCTCCCGCTGCACGCCGTAATTGCGGACACGCCGAGTACCTCCTAACCGAGACCACACTCAGCGGTCCTCACGAGAGCCAACGCAATAGGGGACGAACGAGGTTCCCGAAACCGTGACGACCCAGGGCCGCAAAGAACCTCCCTCTGCACGCCTTAATGGCGGACACGCCGAGTACCTCCTTACCCAGATAGCAATGAGCGGCCCTCCCGAGATCCAACGCTACAGGGGACGCAACGAGGTTCCGAAAACCGTGAGGATCCAGGGCCGAAAAGAACCTCCCGCTGCACGCCCTAATAGCGGACACGCCGAGTACCTCATGACCGAGACCGTACTCAGCGTCCCTCCCGAGACCCTACGCAGCAGGGGGCGCATCGAGGTTCCCAAAACCGTGAGGATCCAGGGCCGCAAAGAACCTCCCGCTGCACGCCCTAATGGCGGACACGCCGAGTACCTCCTGACCTAGATCGCACTCAGCGGTCCTCACGAGAGCCAACGCAATAGGGGACGGAACGAGGTTCCCAAAACCGTGAGGATCCAGGGCCGCAAAGAAACTCCCGATGCACGCCCTAATGGTGGACACGCCGAGTACCTCCTGACCGAGACCGCACTGAGCGGAACTCCCGAGACTCAACGCTACAGGCGACGCAACGAGGTTCCCAAAGCAGTGAAGATCCAGGGCCGCAAAGAACCTCCCGCTCAACGCCCTAATGGCGGACACGCCGACTACCTCATGACGGAGGCCGTACTCTGCGGCCCTCCCGAGATACAACGCAGTAGAGGACGCAACGAGGTTCCCAAAACCGTAAGGATCCAGGGCCGCAAACAACCTCCCGCTGCACGCCGTAATTGCGGACACGCCGAGTACCTCCTAACCGAGACCACACTCAGCGGTCCTCACGAGAGCCAACGCAATAGGGGACGAACGAGGTTCCCGAAACCGTGACGATCCAGGGCCGCAAAGAACCTCCCGCTGCACGCCTTAATGGCGGACACGCCGAGTACCTCCTTACCCAGATAGCAATGAGCGGCCCTCCCGATATCCAACGCTAGAGGGGACGCAACGAGGTTCCGAAAACCGTGAGGATCCAGGGCCGAAAAGAACCTCCCGCTGCACGCCCTAATAGCGGACACGCCGAGTACCTCATGACCGAGACCGTACTCAGCGTCCCTCCCGAGACCCTACGCAGTAGGGGGCGCATCGAGGTTCCCAAAACCGCGAGGATCCAGGGCCGCAAAGAACCTCCCGCTGCACGCCCTAATGGCGGACACGCCGAGTACCTCATGACCAAGACCGTACTCAGCGTCCCTCCCGAGATCCTACGCAGTAGGGGGCGCATCGAGGTTCAAAAAACCGTGAGGATCCAGGGCCGCGAGAACCTCCCGCTGCACGCCCTAAAGGCGGACACGCCGAGTACCTCCTGACCTAGACCGCACTCAGCGGTCCTCACGAGAGCCAACGCAATAGGGGACGGAACGAGGTTCCCAAAACCGTGAGGATCCAGGGCCGCAAAGAAACTCCCGATGCACGCCCTAATGGCGGACACGCCGAGTACCTCCTGACCGAGACCGCACTGAGCGGCCCTCCCGAGACTCAACGCTACAGGCGACGCAACGAGGTTCCCAAAGCCGTGAAGATCCAGGGCCGCAAAGAACCTCCCGCTGCACGCCCTAATGGCGGACACGCCGAGTACCTCCTGACCTAGATCGCACTCAGCGGTCCTCACGAGAGCCAACGCAATAGGGGACGGAACGAGGTTCCCAAAACCGTGAGGATCCAGGGCCGCAAAGAAACTCCCGATGCACGCCCTAATGGCGGACACGCCGAGTACCTCCTGACCGAGACCGCACTGAGCGGCCCTCCCGAGACTCAACGCTACAGGCGACGCAACGAGGTTCCCAAAGCCGTGAAGATCCAGGGCCGCAAAGAACCTCCCGCTGAACGCCCTAATGGTGGACACGCCGACTACCTAGTGACTGAGGCCGTACTCTGCGGCCCTCCCGAGATCCAACGCAGTAGAGGACGCAACGAGGTTCCCAAAACCGTAAGGATCCAGGGCCGCAAACAACCTCCCGCTGCACGCCGTAATTGCGGACACGCCGAGTACCTCCTAACCGAGACCACACTCAGCGGTCCTCACGAGAGCCAACGCAATAGGGGACGAACGAGGTTCCCGAAACCGTGACGACCCAGGGCCGCAAAGAACCTCCCTCTGCACGCCTTAATGGCGGACACGCCGAGTACCTCCTTACCCAGATAGCAATGAGCGGCCCTCCCGAGATCCAACGCTACAGGGCACGCAACGAGGTTCCGAAAACCGTGAGGATCCAGGGCCGAAAAGAACCTCCCGCTGCACGCCCTAATAGCGGACACGCCGAGTACCTCATGACCGAGACCGTACTGAGCGGAACTCCCGAGACTCAACGCTACAGGCGACGCAACGAGGTTCCCAAAGCCGTGAAGATCCAGGGCCGCAAAGAACCTCCCGCTCAACGCCCTAATGGCGGACACGCCGACTACCTCATGACGGAGGCCGTACTCTGCGGCCCTCCCGAGATACAACGCAGTAGAGGACGCAACGAGGTTCCCAAAACCGTAAGGATCCAGGGCCGCAAACAACCTCCCGCTGCACGCCATAATTGCGGACACGCCGAGTACCTCCTAACCGAGACCACACTCAGCGGTCCTCACGAGAGCCAACGCAATAGGGGACGAACGAGGTTCCCGAAACCGTGACGATCCAGGGCCGCAAAGAACCTCCCGCTGCACGCCTTAATGGCGGACACGCCGAGTACCTCCTTACCCAGATAGCAATGAGCGGCCCTCCCGATATCCAACGCTAGAGGGGACGCAACGAGGTTCCGAAAACCGTGAGGATCCAGGGCCGAAAAGAACCTCCCGCTGCACGCCCTAATAGCGGACACGCCGAGTACCTCATGACCGAGACCGTACTCAGCGTCCCTCCCGAGACCCTACGCAGTAGGGGGCGCATCGAGGTTCCCAAAACCGCGAGGATCCAGGGCCGCAAAGAACCTCCCGCTGCACGCCCTAATGGCGGACACGCCGAGTACCTCCTGACCTAGATCGCACTCAGCGGTCCTCACGAGAGCCAACGCAATAGGGGACGGAACGAGGTTCCCAAAACCGTGAGGATCCAGGGCCGCAAAGAAACTCCCGATGCACGCCCTAATGGCGGACACGCCGAGTACCTCCTGACCGAGACCGCACTGAGCGGAACTCCCGAGACTCAACGCTACAGGCGACGCAACGAGGTTCCCAAAGCCGTGAAGATCCAGGGCCGCAAAGAACCTCCCGCTCAACGCCCTAATTTCGGACACGCCGACTACCTCATGACGGAGGCCGTACTCTGCGGCCCTCCCGAGATACAACGCAGTAGAGGACGCAACGAGGTTCCCAAAACCGTAAGGATCCAGGGCCGCAAACAACCTCCCGCTGCACGCCGTAATTGCGGACACGCCGAGTACCTCCTAACCGAGACCACACTCAGCGGTCCTCACGAGAGCCAACGCAATAGGGGACGAACGAGGTTCCCGAAACCGTGACGATCCAGGGCAGCAAAGAACCTCCCGCTGCACGCCTTAATGGCGGACACGCCGAGTACCTCCTTACCCAGATAGCAATGAGCGGCCCTCCCGATATCCAACGCTAGAGGGGACGCAACGAGGTTCCGAAAACCGTGAGGATCCAGGGCCGAAAAGAACCTCCCGCTGCACGCCCTAATAGCGGACACGCCGAGTACCTCATGACCGAAACCGTACTCAGCGTCCCTCCCGAGACCCTACGCAGTAGGGGGCGCATCGAGGTTCCCAAAACCGCGAGGATCCAGGGCCGCAAAGAACCTCCCGCTGCACGCCCTAATGGCGGACACGCCGAGTACCTCATGACCAAGACCGTACTCAGCGTCCCTCCCGAGATCCTACGCAGTAGGGGGCGCATCGAGGTTCCCAAAACCGTGAGGATCCAGGGCCGCAAAGAACCTCCCGCTGCACGCCCTAATGGCGGACAGGCCGAGTACCTCCTGACCGAGGCCGTACTCAGCGGCCCTCCCGAGATCCAACGCAGTAGGGGACGCAACCAGGTTCCCAAAACCGTGAAGATCCCAGAGCCTCAAAAAACCTCCAGCTGCACGCCCTAATGGCGGACAAGCCGAGTACCTCATGACCGAGACCGTACTCAGCGGCCCTCCCGAGATCCAACGCAGTAGGCGACGCAACCAGGTTTCCAAAACTGTGAGGATCCAGGGCCGCAAAGAACCTCCCGCTGCACGCCCTAATGGCGGACACGCCGAGTACCTTCTGACCGAGACCGTACTCAGCGGCCCTCCCGAGATCCAACGCAGTAGGGGAAGCAACGAGGTTCCTCAAAACCGGCACCATGACAGAAGAGCACACGACAAAACAGCACGCGACAAAACAGCACGGTCAAAAAAGCACAGGTAAAAACAGCACTGCCTCAAAACAGCACGGCGGCAAAACAGCACGCGTCAAAATAGCACGCGACCAAACAGCAGAACGTCAAAACGGCACAGCGACAAAAGAGCACGTGCCAAAACAGCACGTGCCAAAAGCAACACGTGCCAAAACAGCACGTGCCAAAACAGCACGGCGTCAAAACAGCAGAGCGATAAAACAGCACAGCGTCAAAACAGAACATTGACAATATAGCTAGGGTTCGGCGTTTTTGGTTTGTATTGTTTTCAAATTCCGCGCACTTTTCTTTTAATTTTATTCGAAACATAAGTTCTCGGTTTATTTGCGGTGAATATTTGCAGACTCATAAAGTTCTCGGTTATTTTAGATTTATTGAAAAAAACTGTTTACTAAAGAAAATGCAATAATTAAAAGCGTTTGTGTAGAATGTATACTGAGTACCAGGTACGGGTTTTCTTATTTGTTGCTGTCTGTGGCAGCCAACGCGAGCTGTTCTACAAGACGCACTGGTGCCTTATCATGATCTGACATCATCGTCGTGTGCTCCTATTTGTGCACTGGACGAACATGAGCTTCAGTACCACTTTGGTCGGAGAGGCAAATATCAAAATGCAGAATTTTGCAAGCATTGCACTCGGTACATTTTCCCCTATTTTCACGACTGCGAGAGGTGTATCAAAAGAACACACAAGTGTTACTTCAATAAATGTCGATACCTTAAGAGGGGGCGCACCTCAGAGCCCCATAGAGAATACATGAGGTTTTTCACCAAATTAAAAAAATTCTCACATAATAACGGCTGCGCGGATCTTCTTGAAAATTTCGGCTTTAAAGACATTGAGTCATTATCGAGTCACTAAACGCAACAGATGTTTCGTCATAAATTTAATTATATTCTTTAAAAAAATCATGAAAATGGTCAAAATCGGCTAATTCGGCACTCTTGCGTTCGGAGCGAATTTACAAAATTATCTAAATTCAAACATAAGAAGAATTGCGTTTAATGTCTTCTAAATTTATTACGGAATCGAATAATATTCAAATTATTCATGTAAGTCGATTTGTTCCGTAACTACAGCAAATATAAAGAACCAAGGTGTCGGTGCTTGTTTTCGTCGTTTTTAAGGTACCTCTCTCTCCCGTGCGGTGGCGCTCGCTGTCCACGAAATGCGAAATCGTCCGTTCGGAGATCGGCCGGATCGGCACTGTGCGAGGTATTCTTCCGCGGCCGTGTTCCGCGCCCGTATCCTGTTTCATTCTGCACGCCGAGGCGTCAGTGTGCGTGTCTTGCTTTCCTGGTTCTCGCTGGGTAGGTCTCCGTGTTTTCGCAAGTGGCAAATTCACCTTGGAGCTATGGGTCGAAGACAACCGTCCTGTGGCAAGCGGACCGCGAGGTGTTCCACAACCTCGCGGTCCGTCAACGCGTTGTGCTTGTTTCTACTTTTTTTTTTCTTTTAAAAACGGGCTTTTTTTTTTTTTTGACGCAAAGTTTTATTTTATCGTTATCCTTCACACAAACGTCCTTCGGCCTTGGGGTCGTGGAAATTGGGGATGAAGCGTGCACAGAGTAGATCGTTGTTTGCCTCCTTTTTATTTTTCACGGACGTCCTGTGACCTCCGTACGGTTCGTGGTCACCACAATCTAACGCGGGGAAAAACGGGTCGCCTGCTCTGTAGTCAGGGTATTCCTAGGGGAGGGTGATAACTCGCTGTTCTTCTGGAAATTCACATATCACCCAAAAAAATGACATGGGTAATGATTACGGTATGTTTTTTTCCGGTGTTTATTTTTGAGCGAAAATCGGTGCATGTTTTTCGGTGCTTATTTTTTAATCACCAGTGTATTATGGGTTGAACGTCTTGTGATGACGCTAAAAAGCGTTGATAACCAAAGAAAAATGCGATTGGACAAGAACATTTCAAATTTCCAATTCTATTCACATATCCATTACGCTCTTCTCGTGGGAGCATCTATCCTGACGAAAAATGCCAAAGTCATTGAGCTGTGAACGCATACTCAGTGTACAATCTTTCGTCCTAGAGAGGTATTGCGCACGCTCGAACGCGCTTCACAGCCCAGTAGACGAAGTTGGTGGCACCCAGAAGGCGAGTTCTTGAATGGTCTGTAGTAGGCAAAAGAAACAAATAACAATCAACGCATATCAGCTCTTCAAGCGAAGAAGCGCGTTTCTAAGGTCAATGGTTCCGGACGGCACTAATGTTGTTGGCGTTGTCGTAAGATGACGTCAGTTCATACGAACTGACGTCATCTTACGTGATGACGTGACACAAACACGTCATCTTACATGATCTCGTTACACGAAATGACGTCATCTTACGTGATCACGCTGCACGAAATGACGCCATCTTACGTGACCACGTAACACGTCATCTTGTAAGTCAACCTCTCCACACAGCAGCGCTTTCCGGGCCCGTGCAGTGCTGTAGTCGAAAGCAAGCTCCCTATGGCAAGCGAAAGCTTCTGAAGTCTCACATTGAGAATACTCGCTAGCAACCGTCTGTGCAAGCTTCGCACGTTGAGGTTTTTGTCGAGATCGAGCCATCGTGTTCCATTAACTATAGTTGAAGTTATCGTTCAATAAAGCCCTAAAAAATATGAATGTAGTTGGTGTAGACATCAAGATCTAGTCAAAAATGCGGTTTGACGTCAATTAACGTGCATATACAAGTGTAGAAAAAAATGAGTTATTTGTGCATAGATGTTTAAAAAAGTGTTTATTATTCGACATAGGACTTTGGGAGAAGGATGTGTTCAGATTTTTCTTCATGAGCGCAAATATACCTGACGCAATAAATAGTGACGATTTCATCGTCCCAGTGGTGAGCAGGTGATTTCTTGCTCGAAACAATGATGCCATTTCATAAACCAAGTTCTGTGACATATGCTTTTCCAATGTCTGGTCACTATTTTGTAAACCTTTCAGTCCAAACGAGTATACTTCTGTTTGTTTTTGTTAGCTTAGGAGGGGGTCACAGAGCCTATCTCTTTGTCTTCCTCTAGGACAGACGTACAGAGTTATACCGCAACACACATCTGTGGAACACAAAGAGCTATCGCTCTCCTGTTGGCGGTACAGTAGCAGACGACACAACGCAGCTCCGTAGTCTATCGAGGGCACGGCTAGCCGCGGCCCGTAGCGCGACCGTTCAGACTTGGGAAATGGTTTTGAAGAACCGAGAAGTGGTATCTTGTGTACAATAATCACATGTCGTTAGTATACTAGTATTCTACTTGCTAAGCCAAATAAATATTTGCAGCTTGTGAGAATATGTTTGCGTGACGATTTACCGTTCACACTCCTGACGGATGTTAGCGAGTCCTTCATGTTCGTGGCTCGCAGTTATCGCTACCCCCTCGGAGTGACTTCACCATATATATTTTTTTCTTGCTTGCAGGACATCATAAAAATCACAAACACGCGAGAAAAAAAAAGTCTTATGAGTACGCGTGATTTTGAGCTTCGCAGCTCTAAAGATGCCCGGTAAATGTCGTCCAGTCTGTTTTGTCTATACTCCGTTTCACCGTAATTTGGCAACCCTCAGTCGCGGAGCAAAGCACGTGACAGCTACTTTTACGAGCAGTACTATGGCACCTGCAGCGCGTCTCCGACTGGTGTGGTTAGCGTCTTATGCTGGCCATACATCAAAAGTTGTCCCGAAGTGCAACAAATGACGTCACAGAAGACGGAGTGTCACGCTGTTGCATCTCGCGATCCTGGCAATTCAACGTAGAAATGCTGGCGAAAACCACGAGGGAACACGAGTGTCGCTGTCGCCATGGCGTCCCAACGAAAAGCAATTATACAATTTCGACGTTTTTGTAATTCGGTAATTTAAATTACTGTATATAATTTTTAAGAAAGTAAAGACATCATAACCAAATAGGAACTTCCGTGCCAAAACATGCAGTGCGAAGTGAAGACAACTACTATCTTTTTTTTTTTTTTCTTGATGTCCACAAAAAAAAAAAAAAGGCTATGCAGCATCGATTTTACCGTTTTTTTGTTGTTTTTTTCGCACATTATGTGATGTCCTCTAACACGAAAGTACCGACGTAAAAGTGCTGTAGAGACGATATAAAAACAAAAATTTAAGGGAATCGAGCTTTGTAGTAAACGGAAAAAAATAAATAATTAACGACTTTTTACGGTAAACACTTCACCTCTAAGTAGAACTTCAAAAAAGTGACGGTTACGCGCTTTCATGCCCATTTCAACAAAGTTGGGAGAACGATGTATTGCATCTTGTGAATAGACATGTGGAGCAGCATGTTTATGTTAGAGGCATTGTGTGTAATCGCTGCGCAGTACCTGCCAAAAGAAGATATTATTTGGGCAGTCTCAACCGTTTCCGTCTGTGTGTGCTACGAATACAGCAACTCTTTTCGTAGAAGAAGTGATGAGGAAATGGCGTGCCCTTGATGATACGATTGTGATTATGAAATAAAATTTTTAATCAGCCAATAATTGCGACCTGTCCGGTCGCCTGGAACCCCGACAACAACTCTCGTTCTCTGGAAAGTTCATTCTAATATTTACACGTTTTGTGGAGTTCATCGAGCGAATAAGAATGTTCCAACGATGAGCTAAACCTACACGAGTTCCCCAATCCAACTCGGCGCTTTTGAATTTTAGCGCCGTAGATAGTTCTGCGAACAGAGTATACTTCTGTGCAAATATTCGTCTAACAGTTTTGCAACGTTGGAAAGCATCGGAATGATTCAGAATCACTGCGGAGTTGATACTCGGGAAGATAAGACGGGCACTTGGGAGAAACGGACCGTGGCATTTGAGACAGGGGCACAACCGGGGGACAAACGTGCTACAATCGCATACCCTTCCAAGGTCATCGCTTGGGCGACCGCGCGCGCGCCCAAGAACCTTTCTTTTCTTCTTTTTAGGGGTGGTGGGGGGGGGGTGGGGGGGGGGGGAGTGGAAGGGAGTGGTGTAGGCGCTGATTGTCTTCCTCCTTTGTGGCTTTTGACAGACGCACAACGAGACTGGCAGAACAAGCGCATGATTCATTTCTTTCGATGGAGGCGTTCTGTCTGTGTATGCGAACATGATTTTTTTCCCCTTTTAGTAGTTAGTTGTTCTTGCCTTGACTCGGGTCCCAGTGGGTGCGTTGTCGTTGTATGCCCACTATTTTTTTTTTTTAGTTTATGGTAGTTTTTGCGCTGATGGGGTATCAAGGTAGACAAAAAGTTAAAAAAATGAAATAACGCCTCGACAAAAAAAAAAAAAAAAAAAAAAAAGTTGTTGCGATCAGGAACGTTTTCAAAGCCATTTTAGGAGCCTGCGGTGTTACCACAGGTGCAGGATTGAGAGCGTAACCCACGCACTTGAAGAGAAGGGGAAGCTCTCGTCTTATTGGAACTCTCTTTTATGGGTTTCCACGTCGCGATTGTCCTTCAAAATCAACTGTCATTTATTTCTCGCTCGTGGCTTTCAAGTACTGGAAGTCACGACTCGAGCCACAATAGTTTTGCGAAATCAAGGTTTCGCTGAAATGGATAACTCTCACGTACAGTTCGACGCGCAATACCTTTGCCGTATTGACTCGCGAGAGATGCCCCCAACACGGCTGAGTATGGCGGTGCTCCAGACCTAACATCTAAATTTTGTTGCCTTACCTGTTACTATTTCGCGCCCATTTTGAGCCATATCAAAATGAAAGCGCATGATGAAATAAAAGTCACACTCGTTTTCCGCTCGATGGAAATTTCACGCCAGCTCGCTGTCTTTGCTGGTACCTTGAGCGTTTCCCAGCAATGCGGAGTTAAAAAAACAAGAAAAGAAAAAAAAAAACGTACGATGGCATCCTTTGCGGGATGAGGACGATTCGTCACATGCGCATTCGTCACAGGACGATTGGTCACAGGATGATTCGTCACATAGGAACATTTGTCACAGGATGACTCGTCATGCGGGCAACTGGTCTCATTGATCGAGCAGGGGACGATAGTAAATTGTAAATTTCAACATCTGCCTACATACCCTGATGAGGAGTTTCACAATTTTCCACTGTCACGTAAACCAATGGTTATCTAAACTGATATTACAATACTCATCCGCTTTTCCTTTCATTATATTACGGGTCTTCAGCAGGTTGATCTCAGTTGCAGGCTTGAACGAGCAATAATCCGACTGGCAGCCAAATTAGTTTTTAGTTTTGCCTTGCATACACCTATTCGACAAAACCAACAAGTATCGGAATTCCTTCTGCCGAATGTGTACGAGTACCCCTCGTGCAGCATCATGGCTCTCTCTGTTGCGATCACCTCCATCCTTTTGAATGTAGTTCAAAAATAGTCGCTCTTCTATGGCCTCCGCATTCACCGTTCAGGACGGACCCAGATAGCTAGAACGTCTGTTACAAATTCTTTGACCTCGAGAAGCGAAAGACATGCTAAGATAAGAGGTGACCGACTTTCTGAGGCCCAACCAACATTCAATGTTCGGGACCGAATCAGAAGCTAAAACGTTCCTTACAAATTCTTCGCCTTTGTCCGCCCGAACCAAATTGAACAATACATTTTTGGGGGGACGAACTATTGTGAGACCGGTTGGCCGCGTGACGAGTCATCCTATGACGAATGTTCCTGTGTGACGAATCGTCCTGCGACCAATCGTCCTGTGACGAGTGTGCATGTGACGAATGGACCGTATCCCATCCTTTGCACACTCATTACTTCTATAACACTGAGCCACCTCGTATCCTTTTGTTTTTCTTTCATGGTACTAATTTCTTTCTGCGCATTACGGCTGTTACGACGCTAAGTCTGTCTGCCCTTCGAATTTAAACTTAGGCTCAGATCAGGGACGAACCAGTTTAAATCAGGAAAATGTAATTACCACTGTAGCAAAGTAAATCTATCATATCGATCGGAAATACGATTTGGCACATTCCATCTGAACACATATTGTGCACAGCGAATGCAATAGCGAGTCAGCGTGCAAAACGCCGCCACACTGAGCTACCATAAAATCTCAGCGATTTTTGCATAGCACCGAGCACGGAAAAGAGAAAACAGTTATTCATTCACATAAACGAAGCAAATTTATTTAAAGCCCGGACACTCCGTACGTCCAATCTAGCTAAGGTTATCAATAGACTCGACCATGTCATTTTTCGAAACAGATAAAAGACGTTGGCAAAAATGATTAGACTGAATAAGTCAATCTAACGCACGTATTTTACCAACCGACGGTCGCGCGCCTTCAATACCCTTTCCAATTGTCATTGCGCACCTTGGACACACTTTGGGAAGCAATGCATATTTACATCGCCACCCGAGGTCTCCATTGAACGTGTAGTGCTGACCCAAATAAAATGCTAACCTGACTCTCAATCGCTCACCGCAAAGGACGATTTCGAACAGGCGGTACTGTAGGTCACTTGAGATAAAAAAAAAAAGAAAAACAAGCTATAGAAACGAGCGTCGTAAAAAAGGGGACCGGCATTTTTATTCCTACCTCCGAACAGAAACGAGCGCCACCCACTGCATCACACAGCGCAGAGGCCGGACTCGGTCACCGCGCGTACATACCAAGCGCGCGCGAGGGATGCAGAAACTTCCTCCGCCGGGAGAACACGGCAGATTTCGGGATCTATTTCACGCAGCGGATAACGCGGGCCTTTTCACACCTCGATACTGGCGCCATCTAGAAGTTGCGCGTTCAACCACGTTTCGAGCCGCGCGCCATCTGGTGGCTGAAACGGACGAATAAATAGAGGTACCGCGCCCTCTTCAAAGAAAAATAAACCTAGTGGGGCTGGTCACTGGGAAGCCTGTATTCATTCCATGCTATTTCATCAACCTACCGCGCGGCCTCACGAGGTAGAATGGTAAAGAATGTAATAGATAAGTTTCAAGTGTTCCTCTTCCCCACTTTGCGCAATCTCTATGGTTTATGGCTTTCACTGTTATGAAAACACAACCTCTCCTTAAACTAAATCACAAATAGTATGACCCAAACTGGAAACATAAACAGTGACCTTTGCCGTGACCCGAAAGTACAATGACCTGTTGTCCTGACCAAAATTTTAATGATTTGTGTTGTGGCATTTTCCCAGGACCATTTACTCTACGCGCTAATTAAACCATTATTTATAAAAAAAAAAAACATTTGTGTGTGTGTGTGTGTGAGAGGGGAGGAGGGGATCGGCACACCGAAATTCAGAGTTTATTGAATAAATTCGAATAGACGAAAAGTTTACCGTCCCGTGTTTTTCGGATTTATTCGAAAACACGAAACCCTAGTTATGAGTCACATCTCCCCCCCCCCCCCCACACACACACACGCGCACACCACACGAATCGCCCTCAAAAATACTAAGATTTTTCAGTTGAAACCGAATTTGGAAGAATGAATTCGGCGTACTTTTACCGGTTTTATTCGGTTTAAGTAGAAAACGCTGAACATTAAAAATAGCGCAAGGAGTTAAAAAATGCGTCTCTCAAAGTAGGCACTGTAAAGGAATTGAGGTTCTAGGCCAATTCGTTGAAAGCCAACTCATCGACGGCCAATTTGTCGAATCCGTTCTTTTGGAAGCAAGTTGGGAGTAGGGAGTATACTCGATGCGCATATGAAGGCTCCCGGGGCAGTACTCAAGCCCCCACTGGTGCGCATTCAGGCTATTTCTTGAGCAGTTCTGCTCATTTTGACGCGTAAGTTTGCTGGTGATATCGTCTACAATAAACGATTGAATCGCACGGCAATGTGTTGTCGTTAGTTGTTAAAAGAAAAAAAAAAAACAGAAAGTGTCTGCCGCAACGGTGTGCTCAGCCCATGCTATACGGCCACAACATTGAGGCTGCGGCACGTTTCTGCTTCACCGGTTTCCACTCGATCGAGGCCCCTTCGTCGGCAATAATCTGTGAATTTAACTCATGACAACTTCTCGCCTGGAAGCTGATGCCTCGCGTTTCCGGTGCATTTTATTCACGGCGAATGAGCCCCGAAGAATCGGTGCCCATGGTACACCTTAAATACGTTCCACATTAAAGTCACCTTATCTCACCGGTTCTATCAATGCATCTGTAATCGGCAGATCTCCCGGTTTATTTGAAGCGACGTTCTACGCTTAGTTGGTAATTACGAAACGACGAGTACCACGCAACCTCACCGGACCGTCGGAAACACGACAGTTCATAACCTGAACTTATGGATATTTTTTTTTTCTATAACTTTTCATCTTTCCCTGATTCTACAAAAAGACCAGATGACGCAGCCAACATCGACGCGAAGATATCACCTCTACCCAATCTCTTCAGAGATCAGCGTAGTTAAGTAGTAGTAACTACTGCTAACTTTGTTTTTAGCGACCACACATCAGCAGCACTCGGGACACTGACTTGAGTGCGATCCCGTCGACGCCAGCGTACATTTTTGTTTTATTGTTTCTTCACTAGCTGTTAAATAATGCCATGCAATGTCCAACCCTGTTTCTTTACGTTATTTTTTTGTTTTCAGAAAACGCTACCTATTACAGCTTTTTTACATGCGTGCTGTTTTGTCGTTGTGCTGTTTTAATGCCGTGCAGTTTTGGCACGAGCTCTTCTGTCGCTGTGCCGATTGGACGCTGTTCTGTTTTGTCGCGTGCTATTTTGACACGTGCTGTTTTGTCGCCGTGCTGTTTTGACGCTGTGCTATTTTGTCGCGTGCTGTTTTGGCCGTGCTGTTTTCTCGCGTGCTGTTTTGTCGTACGCTGTTCTGTCGCATTCCTCCCAAAACCGTGAGACTCCAGGGCCGCAAAGAGCCTCCCGCTGCACGCCCTAATGGCGGACACGCCGAGTACCTCATTACCGAGACCGTACTCAGCGGCCCTCCAGAGATCCAACGCAGTAGGGGACGCAACGAGGTTCCCAAAGCCATGAGATTCCAGGGTCGCAAAGAACCTCCCGCCGTCCGCCCTAATGGCGGACACTCCGAGTATCCCATGACCGAGACCGTGCTCAGCGACCCTCCCGAGGAGGTCCAACGCAGTAGGGGACGCAACGAGGTTCCCCAAACCGTGAGGATCCAGGCCCGCAAAGAACCTCCCGCCGTCCGCCCCAATGGCGGACACGCCGAGTACCCTATGACCGGGACCGTACTCAGCGGCTCTCCCGAGATAGAATGCAGTAGGGGACGCAACGAGGTTCCCAAAACCGTCAGGATCCAGGGCCGCAAAGAACCTCCCGCTGCACGCCCTAATGGCGGACACGCCGAGTACCTCTTGACCGAGACCGTACTCAGCGGCCCTCCCGAGATCCAACGCAATAGAGGACGCGACGAGGTTCCCAAAAGCATGAGGATCCAGGGCCGCAAAGAACCTCCTGCTGTACGCCCTAATGGCGGACACGCCGAGTACCCCATGACCGAGACCGTACTCAGCGGCCCTCCCGAGGCACAATGCAGTAGGGGACGCAACGAGGTTCCCAAAACCGTGAGGATCCAGGGCCGCAAAGAACCTCCCGCTGCACGCCCTAAGGGCGGACACGCCGAGTACCTCCTGGCCAAGACCGTACTCAGCGGCCCTCCCGAGATCCAACGCAATAGGGGACGAGACGAGGTTCCGAAAACCGTGAGGATCGAGGGCCGCAAAGAACCTCCCGCTGCACGCCCTAATGGCGACACGCCGAGTATCTCCAGGCCGAGACCGTACTCAGCGGCCCTCCCGAGATCCAACGCAATAGGGGACGCAATGAGGTTCCCAAAACCGTGAGGATCCAGGGCCGGAAAGAACCTCCCGCTGCACGCCCTAATGGCGGACACGCCGAGTACCTCCTGACCAAGACCGTACTCCGCGGCCCTCCCGAGATCCAGCGCAATAGGGGACGCAACGAGGTGCCCAAAACCGTGAGGATCCAGGGCCGCAAAGAACCTCCCGCTGCACGCCCTAAAGGCGGACACGCCGAGTACCTCCTGACCGAGACCGTACTCAGCGGTCCTCCCAAAATCCAACGCATTAGGGGATGCAACGAGGTTCCCAAAACCGTGAGGATCCAGGGCCGGAAAGAACGTCCCGCTGCACGCCCTAATGGCGGACACGCCGAGTACTTCCTAACCGAGACCGTACTCAGCGGTCCTCCCGAGATCCAGCGCAGTAGGGGACGCAACGAGGATCCCAAAGCCGTGAGGATCCAGGGCCGCAAAGAACCTCCTGCTGCGCGCCCTAATGGCGGACACGCCGAGTACTCCATGACCGAGACCGTACTCAGCGGCCCTCCCGAGATACAATGCAGTAGGGAACGCAACGAGGTTCCCGAAACCGTGAGCATCCAGGGCCGCAAAGAACCTCCCGCTGCACGCTTTAATGGCGGACACGCCGAGTACCTCCTGACCTAGACCGTACTCAGCGGTCCTCTTGAGATCTAACGCAGTAGGGGACGGAACCAGGTTCCCAAAGCCGTGAAGATCCAGGGCCGCAAAGAACTTCCGGCTGCACGCCCTAATGGCGGACAAGCCGAGTATCTCTTGACCGAGACCGTACTCAGCGGCCCTCCCGAGATCGAATGCAATAGGGGACTGAACGAGGTTCCCAAAACCGTGATGACCCAGGGCCGGAAAGAACCTCCCACTGCACACCCTAATGGCGGACACGCCGAGTACTTCCTGACCGAGACCGTACTGAGCGGTCCTTATGAGATCCACCGCGAATTGGGACGCAACGGGGTTCTCATACATGTTACAATTTGGCGCTGCTAGGGCTGTGCAAATAGTGATCTTTGAAACTGAATTAAATACGAATCATATATTTCTGGCAACGTATCGAATACTAATACGAATCGAATAATTCTTCGATTGTGAGTAGACGGCTACTAAAGAAGGGTACGGATTATAAAATTAGTTTATTTTTCCAAAACGTTTTTTTTATTTAAAGCATTTTAACAACACAACTAAATGATAATGACTAAAGTTCAACGGCATATAATTAAATAGAGGCAAAATCTACTAAAATGCTAAAATGCGAATCATAATGTCTCGGTTGACGTGTACGTTGAACATAAAACCACAGTTCGGGCGAAAAAAAAATCATAAGCTTTATAAAAAAAAAAAAAAAAGTAACATACTACTTGTATGTTACTGAAGTGAAGCATCTGACTTTCGTAAATCAGAAAATGGGAGGGCTTGCTATGTCAGCTTGAGGTACTCATAATTCTTATGCAATACAAAACAAAACAAAACATCCTTTTACAGCGGAAAGTCGTAGGCTAAAATTCATGACGACGTCTCCGCAGCGTTACCGAGCTTTTATATACCGTGAGGACGCGAGTACGCACCCCGGCCTTTGGTCAGAACGCACTCGTGACCTACACCGTTCGGTTAGCGCGGACGCTCCGAAACACCCTCTCGCACTTGTTTTTCTAGACGCAGCTGCACCCGAGTACCGACCCCAACGGCAGACGCCAGAAATCGCAGGTACCTTGCTGCAACGAGAATGCGGCGGAGGCAGCGGCGGCGACGGCGACGAAAGGCGGCGACGACGGCGCAGATAATACATTCTCAAACGCCGCTCGCACCAGTCAAACGCTCGGCGGACCCCATCTCTACAGTGGCTTTCCTTTCGCAGCCAGGGGTTGTTAGGGTGTCCATCCGTGTAGTCAACTGCGAAAAAACAGGACTCGGAACAACTAGGGAATCTCTTATTTCTTTACTCGCCTTGTCCCACCGAAAGCCTGCCCGAACCGCGGCAGCGCTCCCCGTCAGTCGGGCGTGCTCCCCTTCCTTTGCTTGGTGCTACGGTCCGATCGTTCTGATGGTGCTTTGGTCACCACAGACTATAATTTCGAAATTAGTGGACATCACGTAAATTCCTGTGTGTTTTTGTATTCAGTTAACACCTCAATACCTCGTATACGATTGCTAGTAATCTCGCGCTATTTGCCAGCCCTCCTGAAATCTGTAGCAATATATGCAACAGGCGGCCGCTCTTCGCCACCCAAATAGAATGCAGGTGATGCGCGGCAGTGTGAGGTCCTTTATGTACTCCGTTTATTACTAAGCTGTCAGGGTAATGGAAGTTGCATTTTACATGGACTAGTCATTACTCCGTCTCTCGTCACATGATCACAGTTCCGGCCATGAGCACATGCCAAGAAAGCGGGATCACGCGACAAAAACAGGCGGTGCATTGGTGAACCGAGCACGCAGGTTCCACGTTCCTGTGCTCCTATGGGTAGACGTTTTGTAGAAGGCTCAAGCCAAACATTATCGTGCATATTATTATAATATTTGTGATGCAATACTTACGATATAAAGGCAGTCATATGTTGTTTGGAACAATCTGAGAAATGTTGATTGCCTGGTTCGAAAGGATGCATAATGAAGTGATCATCATCGCTATTTCTGCGGCAGTCGTTTCTTGGTGGAAGACATTCATTCCACATATGTGTTAATCCATCGTGAGGTGCCCCAAGACTGTAAGATTAAGAAGTAAAAATTGACATCATTAAATTTCACTGCGGTACTTTTGACCTGTTCTTACCCCAGTCTACTTCTCTCTTTCTATAGGTAAATAGCTTATTTCTTTCCTTTAATTCGGTAGGTGAGTGCTTGTGACTTGTGGCCGATAAATTGTACGGTTGTTTACTTTCAAAATAAGACCCCATACTTTTCAAAGAAAACTTTCTCAAATATACAATAAAAACGCTTCACTTTTTTCTACAAATCACAAAAGAGGAGTACGGTACGTTATACGTCATCATATTTGTATATTGGAATTCAGAAAGCATATTTTCATAAACAGGTACAATTGCTGTGTGAGGAATATATTATATGGAACCCAACCGCACACATAATTTGCAACCCCCAAACTTTGAAATGCTATATTCAGTAGCGCAGGCAAGGGGGGGAGGGGGGGGGGGGGAGGCGTCGAGACCCCCTCTCCCGAAACGCCAAACCTCCCCCCCCCCCCCCCCCCCCCCCCCCCCAAGGGGCCCGCTCGCTCCCCAGCTGTAATGTTGGAGATGTAGAAAAAGGGAAGCATTCTTTTGGATTAAAACAACAACGTGCCGACGTTTATTCGTTAGTTGGTGGCCATCTTGGAGAGTGTTACAGTTGCCACACCAAGCCAGATTTATGGCTAGATTCCACTACAGTAGACGCTACACCAGCTCACGCAGTTGGTTTTGCACGGGGCGCGGAGCAAAGGGGGAGCGCAGACTAACTCCAAATTATATGCTTTCGGAAAGAGTGTTTTTGGGGTAGAAAATGCTCAAATAAATAAAATAGGAAATATTTCCTCATTCAAATTTATTTGATGGGATGCGGAACTTGGTCTGAGATGAATAGAGAACGGATATTTCAAAACACTTGTGGGGTGAAGGATGGCCATTTCAAGGCCAAAAATAACAATCTATCGTCACTAAAATACACAGTTCAATAAAACCAAAGGTAACATAATAAAACGAACACATAGTGATAATATAAAGCAATGTCGGTTATGTAAGTAATATTAAATGAATCGTAAAAAAAACTGCCCTGTAAGCAACGCGTGGCGCTGTGCTCGCGCACACCTTGCGTACTGATCAGAATTACGTGCTTTCGACTAGAAAATACCACGAATAAAAATTTATTCTGATCAGTTGTTTCACAAAGCAATTTGCAGGCTCCTTTGATCATCTCACTTATGCCACGCGCCTACAGATTAAGATGCAGCCGCCTGAGTTCGCGGCAAAGAATATTCTAGGCGTCCTCCTCTTGAACTTCAATCTCGTGGTGAAGTTTCAAAAACGCAGTCTCTGATTTGATGTGGACGCTCTCAGGTAGGCTTTCAATCGTCGTGGTCAAGAAAACAAGCTCTCAGCTTCCGCCGTTGTTACGCGCAGAGTCGCTAGGATCTTGAGGAGACGATGAACGTTTGAGAATAGGGCCTCTGGACAAAGGGCGGCCTGTAGCGCAGACGTGTGGAGCGTTTCACCTTATCTTTCTTTCGCATTTGGGAGCCCATACGAGCAGCTCGCATTGGATAGAGCTCCAAAAACTTTACAGCGCAGGGAGCTCCCCCGCTTTCCAAGATCTTCGCTTGCAGGAGCGACGAAAATCATCGCTACGTACGCCGGTGCTTTTGAAGTCTCCCATTGAACTGCCTAATCAGCAATGAAAGCAACGAACACGGAGCGCTTAATATGCTCTTCCGTGCTGGCAGCGGGAATGTTAAAGCGGTGACGTTGCCGACCAGTTACTCGCGGCATCAAAACTTCAACTACCGCTGTCTTGGCTTGAAATATGGCCTAGTGTTTTTGGGTGGATGCTTGCTCAGATTTTTGAGCGTCGAGATCTTTTTTTTTTTTTTTTTTAGAGTGCAGCTTTTAGGTGCCCGTTTCCGGCATGAGTGGCGTCGGCGTCGGTGTAACCGCGTGGTGCATTATGGGAAACGTCCCATAATGCACCACGGTGACGTTTCGGCATCGTGCCGAAACGTCGCCACGGTTCCTTATGGGACGTTGCCATAATACATCGCGCAGGCGTATTGGCAAAGTGCCGAAACGTCGCCACGGTTCATTATGGGACGTTGCCATAATACACCGCGCAGGCGTATTGGCAAAGTGCCGAAACGTCACCATGCCGACACGTCACCATGCCGAAACGTCACCACGGCGCATTATGGGACGTTTTACATGATGCACCGCAAAAAAGTTTCGGCATGGTGCCTTAAAGTCGCCATGTTGAAACGTCGCCGTGGTGCATTAGGGAACGTTTCCCATAATGCTCCACGAGGACGTTTAGGTACAGCGCCGAAACGTTACCATGCCGAAATGTCGCCACGGTGCATTATGGGACGTTTTCCATAATGCAACCCGCGGACGTTTCGTGCCTGCGTCTAAACGTCGCGTGACGACGTGCGCTTTGCGCGTGCAAGAAGGAGGAGCGAAGAAGGAGAGGGTACGGATAGGAGGAGGTGCATTCCCTCCACTCAGTACCCTCCTCCTCCCCCTCCTTAAGAGCTGCGCTCTAAATCGGCGTTACAGGAAGTTGTAAACGTCTCATTTTTTGTGTTGTTAAATTTTTATTGCCAGTATACTATCGTTTTGTTTTGTCTGGCCGGCACGCCTTTGTAATGCAGTGGAATCTCAAAAAGCGGAGGGAGTTGTGTGCTGTGCGGAAGCTTTTAAAGTTAGTGGGTCGCAACTACGGCGACAGTAGAACAGTGAGTCACCACACCCGTATTCCTGTAAATGAAGCCTGCTCCGTTTTGAAAAACAAATGACAATGCAGCTTTACCCGTCTTATCTTAGCAGCGCCTCCCTAATCTTTGCGTGAGCATCCGGACCCCTGAGTTCCTCCTGCTTCGTCATTGGAGGAGTGGCAGAGGATATAATGCCCGCCCCCCACCCCAAAATAAAATCCAGGCTACACCACTGGTTATTTTGTATTTGTATTTGTAGCACAATTTGTGGGCTGGCACGGAGTCAATGAAACAAAAATGTTTCCGTACGCCACACAGGTTTAGCAAGTCAAACCATATACGGAACGCTGGAGTGAAAAAGAAAAATGCTAGGCACGTTGAGGCAATATCAATATTTATGTCCAAAATGCAATACGAACTTCTTAAGGGCTACTGGTCTTGGTTTTTGTCGAAATGAAAAAAAAAAGTGCAGGTGTTCGTTTAGGAAATGGAAGATCTGGTGACTTATGCTTTGTACAACATAATGTTGTTCCTATTTTGTTGTAGGGGATAGAATACGTCTTAATTTATACGCAGTATCCCCTTTTATTGATTGTATGTTACAGAAGAGATGTGGAGATGAAAGTTCATTTTGGTGTGGTTGAAATGTGTCAGCTGGTGCATAGTCAATAAACGATGCTTTTCAAAGTATGCCCCAGCGCAATCTTAATAACTCAAAGTCTTCATATATCGAACGGCTCTTATCTGTAGCGCGACAAAACAATATTTATGTTGATTGTCAAGTCATTACTCCGAACTAATGAATTGTGATATAAATTAAAGTGGATATATGACTTGTAATGTTGCAAAAAAGTCGTTACTCGTGAAACACACTGATTGCTATGGAAAAAACTAAATCGAGCTTAAATGCATGAGTTGCCTCGTTGAGAGTCAATTAAAACACACAAACGCACACACGCACGCACAAACCGAAAAACAACGATTCAACCGAATCCGGTTGGCACGAACAGAACCTCATACCGACATTTTATATAATTGCCTTGCTTTTTGCCCTGAAAATTGTGTATGCGGGTTTTTGTATACACAATTTGTGCTAATTTATGCTAAACCATGAGAGTAATTTACCGACAAAACTATTTCATATGATTTAAAATGTCGGATTACTTTTAAACTCGGTAAATAAGATAAAATTATGTTTGGAGGATTAGACGCATATCGGACAACTCCGACATGAAGATATTACTCTGAAAAATAATTTTCCTTTAGTTGCCGTGTTTTAAAGAAGTAGCAAATGTTTTCCGAGTTTTATATTGAACAGGAAACAACGAACTAAATATCCAGATTACTTAAATACTTTTTTAACATTTTTTTTGGTGAATGACAGCCCAGGCAGCACACGATATTGGGCCAACATTGGAATTGATGGGACAAAGAATGGCCCAACAATGGCCCAACTGAGCCATGTGTTTACCAATATTGGAATTACCTGGGCCAATAATGGACTATCATAGCCAATGTTTTTCCAATATTGGTGATGCACTGGAATAAGCTGTCCAATATTGGACTGTGAAAGCCAATGGCTTGCCAATATTGGATAAATGCTGGCATAACCTGTCCAATATTGTACTGTCAAAGCCAATGGTTTTCCAATATTGGATATATGCTGGCATAAATTATCCAATATTGGACTGCCAAAGCCAATGGCTTTCCAATATTGGATATATACTGGCGTAACCTGTCCAATATTGGACTGTCAAAGTCAATGGTTTTCCAATATTGGATATATGCCGGCATAAGTTATCCAATATTGGACTGTCAAAGCCGGTAGGTTTCCGATATTGGATATATGCTGGCATAAACTGTACAATATTGGACTGTCAGAGCCAATGGCTTTCCAATATTGGATACTTGCCAGCATTCGCTGTCCAATATTGGACTGTTAGAGCCAATGGCTTTCCAGTATCGGGTGCATGCTGGCGTAAGCTGGTCAATATTCAACTGTCAAAGCCATCAACTTTCCAAGATCAACTCATGCTGGCATAAGCTGGTCCAATAGTGGACTGTAAAAGCCAATTTGGATTTCCAATTTTGGAAGTATGCTGACTTGTGCAGGTCATATTGCACTGCCAAGGCCAAGGGCTTTCTAATATTGAATGTATGCTGTCATATGCTGTTCAATATTGGAGTGTTAAAGCCACAATTTCCAGTATTGGAAATACAGGGATAAAACTGGGCAAAGCAGCTTTGGAGAAATTTTGGGAGCAGAAAAAAACTATTTTCATGAGCTACTTTTAGTTTTACGAGAGTCTATCGCGCTATAAAATCATATATTAAACTCGAGTGAAGTCTCAAGAGGGTTGCTTCGACTGCTAGTGCACATGTCATCAGTGTAGGCAGAGCAACGACGTAGCATTCGCGACGCGAGAGCATACTGCGCCTCGATCTGGCCGGCCGCGCTCGCTCTGCGGAAATGTGAGCGTGGGACTCTCGAGCCCCGTTAGCTTACTGATGCTGCAAGACGCTACTTTGTTGTCGCGAATCATTTGCCCTTCGAACGGTCGCGAAGCCGTTGCGCCCGGCGTACCCTACGCAGCATATTTCAGAAACCGTTCGCGCAGCATCGCAACCTTCTTACTGCGAGCGTCGGTGATTCATCGTGTGTTGAAAGTCGGACGATGTGCTGTTCGAGGTGTCTTTTATGTGCAACTCTTTCGTAAAAAAATTTGAAGTTTAAAAACGCGAACCTAACAGTGTACAAACAGTTTTAAATTTATTGATAAAATATATTTATATATTTATAGATACATTTGTGTACATCGTGCGCAAAAAATAGTCGCGCTTAGTTCTTCATTCAAAAATATAATGTAAGTTATACGACGCAAAACATACTGTCGTCACACTTGCCCCGTTTGGAACCACTTTTGGACTGGACAGTTTCTTTAGAAGTTTGAAAGCTGACCTTCAAAGAGCTGTCCTGTTAAATCGGTAATGACAGCAAGCTAGACGCTATACGTGTTTAAGGCCAATCCTGTCTCCGGTTAGGGTCAGGTGACTACTGTTTCAAAGCTGGCGATAAGGCAGAGCACGGAACCTGCCTAAAGCACAAGGTCACGCATAACTTCTACTGCACTATCAGCCTTGGGTAGAAGTGACAAATTCTCTGGCTCCGTTCATTGTTGAGATGCCCCTGAAGATAAGCCTTTGTAAGCGCACCCCACCCCCGTTCTGGCCTGCTTGCTTTGTACTCCTTCTCTCTTTTTTCTCTCTCTCCCTAAGCTGAAGGCGCGGTTGCTGTGCGTACTCGCCGGACTTGAATCCGCTCTCTGTGCGCGGGTAACGGCAGAAGTGTGATTATGTGGTTTGACGGATGACACATTACCCGTTGACAAACTCGGAATGCCTGCGTCGCAAGGACCGGACCTAGTTTCGCGCGTGATGCGGCCTGCGGGGTGCAGGCCCGCTGTGGATTTCGCTTCTGTGGTAAATGGTATCTCGTTCGAAAAGTCCTACCCGTGTCGATTTCTTCAAAGAGGCCCAAGACATTCTTGTGAACAGTTTAGTGTCCGGTTCGGCGAATGGCAGCGTGTGCTACATTGTGTTGAATCTTCACGGATCACTTCCTTGTAGTTTTTGTGTTTGAGTGGTTGTTCTGCAGTGCCCGTGTTGACATATAAGTCGGATTACATCTTTCAAGTCCAGCATTTTCAACGTAAGTGTACTGCAACCTACTTGATGATCATTGTCCGTTCTTGTATGGGCAATCTTCCGGATAACCTCTAGAATTGGGCATTGCCAATCTCCTGGCAGCTGGGAGAATAATTTTCCCGCAATCTTACCGACAGTCGCCTGCCATTATCTGTCTGAAATAATGTCACAACCGCAGGTAGAATACTGACTTTTTTATTCTACCTGCGTTTCGCAAAAACACGTTTCGTTGCCACCTTTCTGGTCGACATTTACGTTTCATCGACATTCGTTACGCGAATTGCGCGCTGTAGGTGCATTTCGTCACGCGTGTATTCCTGAGGCGCGTGCTCACCGAACCAGCCCACCCTTTCACGCCGCTTCATGCTAATCTGAAGCGGATCATTGCAACAAAAAAAGAAGAAAAGAAAACATATTTTGAGTTTTTTTTATGAAACATCGCGTTTTGATGAAACGATCTGTCTATGAAATGTAGTTCGATGAACTGATTGCACCGCCAATGAGGGGCGACTAGTGGTAGAACTTTGGCAAAACAATTCTGTCAGCTGCCGGGAGACTGGACACTACCCAAGAATTACCCCGGTTGTTGCTTGCTTTGCAGTCTTTTTAATTGTATCACAGCTGAGCAGTACCTCTTCAGATATTACGAATTGCTGAGATTGTGCTTATCTACAGAATAAGCTGTGTGTAATAAACTGCTAGGAGATTTCAAAACAATCCCTTGTGTCTGTTTACCTTCCTTTTTGCAAACAACTTGGCGAGGGCACTTGCAAAGAGCTGGGCGAGTGCAACGATGGCCAAAAATCAGCATGACGGCCAACATTGGATCGGGTCGCGCTTCCAGTGTTGTCCAATATTACGCCGGTCTTCGCCAATGTGGGAGCACCTTGGCTGGAACCATGGTTTAGCGATGGCCCAACATTGGCACCAATGATGGGGCCGACATCGGCTGGAACGATGGTTGAACATTGGCCCAACATTGGCCCAACATTGGCACCGATCACTGGGCCAACCTTGGAAAGGGTAGCGCTTCCAATATTGTCCAATATTGAGGCCGATATTTGCCAATGTTATGCCAATGTCGGACCGACATTGGTGTGCTGCCTGGGAGGCTAACATTCATACTTTTCACTTGCATCAAAGAAAGTGTTGCCATGACTATGTTCAAAATTACCGAAAAGCATTACATGGCTTTAAATGTCTAAAAGGCGGCATGAAGGAATAAATAACTGCTTTATTTGATGCCACTATCGTTTATATAAGATATAAAGTACCAATATGCAATGGTAGATATCGGGATACGATCCTAAATCAGTGTCTCGGATTCAATCCCAGACACAAAGTTCGAATTGTATTCGGCGACGTGTGCCAGTGATACAGGACTCCGGATACCATCGAACCTTTGTATCTCCGATTGTATTCCTACCAATCGCAAATAAAGAGTTGCAATATTCGCTGCTGAAAGCAATGAAGATTTTAGTTAGTTTTATGAGCAGAGACGACAAGCTCCTTATATGTACTTACGCATGCCCCAGTTCGTGTGGCAAGCTGCTCACCATTCCAAACGACAGAGGCACGTCCTCCACCATCACCATGCTGTAATTGACATTGCAAACGCCACCGAGACGGGCCTGCCCTAAAATAAAAACAAAGTATAGGGATTTAGGCAGAACAGATTCTCTGAAAGTGCTAGCATTCTTATTTTAGTCCTTTCTTGCGTACCGTCGGTATCCAATTGAAAGACAAGGCGCGGTCGCCGATACCCCTTTACTGATATTACAGAGTCTTAGGGAACTGATGTGCTTCTCCGATCGGGATGGGCACGAACACCAATCAACGTGCGTAGAAAATCGTCCTCGCTTCGGTGACGAAACTGCAATTTCGCTCGCCAAAACAGGCCGAGGAGACTGTATAGGACCGAAATTAATCGTATTAGCATACTTGAGGAACAACCAGCAAATGTTCAGCCAAGGAAGAACGTAAGAACAAAATTTAACTAAAAAGCATTCAGCCTTTTCACTGTGGTGAAGAAGAAAGACCAGCGGAGCTCCACAATGGAAAGTAATGGCCTGCCGGAAGTCGGCAAGCCAGAGTGGAAAGGCTGCCGCCATCTATGAGCAACGGCAGCAACCAGATACGTGGCTTGCCGTTGTCGCTCATAGATGGCGGTAGGTGTCCAGAGTTCGGTGTCTTCGGTTCTTCGCGGGGGGCACGATCTTGGGGAAACTAGGCATTAACAGCTCCGCTGTAGAAAAAGGTCCTAAGCTTACGTTTGTAATATAGTTTTATGAACGCCCTGAAAAGGCCGCTGCGCTAGTTTGGATTGGTCGTCGAGAATATAAAGATAAAACAAATCGTGAAAAATGGCCGAAGTGCAGTCAAGGTGATGCGCATGAATCACAATTTCATCCTTAGGATGGGGGATTTATTGCTTGTATATTTTGGGGAGACAAACGACGTAGGCGACCTAGCGAGGTTGGTATAAAAGCTTTGAAATATAAATTTGCACTTAAGCTAGAGACGATATCTAACCGAATTATTGTCTGAGGGTTTAAAAATCATAACAATTTCGTTGGTATTCGAGATGATTGGGGATGCGAAGTTCTGAATTTGAGTCTTTTTGGAATGATATTTATCTTTTTATTTTTATTTTTCTATGTTTCTTTTGTTTAGTGTTCTGCTCACGTAAACAGTAAATCACGCTCGGATGTTTTTTTGTTTTGTTTTTTAATTTATTATCCGTGTCTCCTTGGTGATTGCGTTCGCGCTTCGATAAGAGCACTTGCCAGATCTCTTTATTTTCATACCTCGGCTGCCGTTTTCTTTTCGATAAAACAAAAGCAAGTACGAAAACTTCTCTTGCATCTTACGAAAAAAAGCGTCTCTAGTCTGTAAGCCCTGTTTTTTGTCTTGACCATACCGTGAGTGAGAGTACTTGGGATCGATATCGGCAGTGTGTCGAACCCAACAAAATACGGGTTCGGTTATGGTTCAGGTTCAGGTAAATTTATTTTGTTCCGGTTCAGTTCCGGTTCGATTACTTCGATTCGCGAATTAATCGCTGAACCGGTTCGCGAACCGGTTCGGAAATTATAAATGACAAATTGCAACATCAAAGTAAATTACAAATAAAACATCTGAAATCAGCACATACGAAAACATCGTAGTGTAAGGCTCAGGGATTTCTACCAAGAATGGTTTCTTTATGTGCACTCAAAGGTTACCTCACCGACGTTTACGCATTCGGACTTCATCTAATTGGGTCCGACGCAGTAGCTGTAAAATCCGCGACCTCGTTACAAACCCACTTCCAAGTAGAACTCGCTAACTATCCCGCCACCTCGGCATGTAAGCAATTGAAGGAACAGTGGGGAGAAAATACAGCTTTCTTTATTTGAACCAGCCTTCGGTAACTCAAATTAGACCCTTAAATAAGTTTTCATTAAACAAGATACGGAATGTGAAAAACACTTCACCGAACGCAACGCCAGAAGGACGTAATAGGATAAATATTAAAATAGAAGAGTTCGCTGTCTCACAAATATGTTAGCTTCTAAGTGCCTCTACGAACCCGGATGCATTATTATCAAACTCCACAGCCTTTTCTTTTCTCATTCCGATGGAAGCAAGCTTCAAGAACTCGCGCGTTCTAGAAACGCGTTATGAAATGAGCACACAGCAGCATTTAGGATTTACGAGATTGTACGAAAATGAAATCCCGTGACGCGATTTTTTTTTTTTTTTTTTTGCACAGCCTTCCAATTCTTTTTTTTCCGTGCAAGCCGCGGCCAGCGCAATACTGGTTTCTATGTCAAGATTCATGGATGCAGCGTTTATCAAGATTCATGGATGCAGCGTTCATATTCCTAAGACTGAGTGTAGAAGAAAAATTAGTAAGCGAGCTGTGTGTCAGTTGACGGCACTTAAAAACAAATGACATTGATAGCACATTCATTGTCAACAGCGAGTGGCCGAACTGTTTTGACATGAGCCGGTAACCGTTATTTTTTTTCCGGTTCAGTTCCGGTTCGGGTTCATCACAATAACAATATAACGGTTCGGGTTTGGGTTCAGTTCCGGAAAAAATACCGGTTCGGTTCCGATTTTCGGTTCGGTTCGGTTCCGGTTCGACACCCTGGATATCGGGCGCTTGGACCGATCATATATGTAATACTGATCGACTGCTACGGTTTGTGTGTGCTACATTCATGCTTCACGACGGAGCCAGCGACAAATGACCGTCTAGAATTTTTTTAAAATAATTATTAGGGCTTTCAAGGGGTAGGAATGTGAACTATATTTTACAAAATGAAATTTGATTTCCAATGAGGAATAACGAAGTAGCGATAGGAAAATGTAAAATGGTTTGGCAACTTCTCTCACCGAGCTGCCACTGCAGGCGCTGAGAAGAGAAAAAAAAAACAAGAATTCAAAACTAAAGGTGAATGAGTCTGTGAATTGGGTTATGGTGTGAAGCAAAACGTTATAATTATCTATAAAAAGAGGCAAGACTTTCAAGCGCTCGAACTCAGAAATTTACGTACCAGAGATAAGCGCCTCGGCCCCATTGGCTCCCAGCCCAAACTAAGACTACGGACTTTTCAGAGGTCTATCAAATCAAATCATCTTATTTTTATTTTACATCAGACATGATGAGGGGGGATACCGAGGGAGAAGGCTGTATGTGTTCAACTTTACAAACCCTCGGCACCCCTGAATGGCAGACAACGTGAAAAGAAAATTTCGAAAAGACAAGCAAACGAATAAACAATGTCCATTTTTATACAATGCTAGCGAGGCTATTTTTCCTTAGTGACATGACATCAATTACTAATGATCCGATATGATTTAACAAGTGAGGAAGTGTATGTTTAATTCTTTGATGAAAAAAGTTAGTACGCAATTTTGGTATTTCCCATGGAGGTATTTGTCAAGTTGGATGAGTTTAAATGTGCGAATGAATTTCAGCGAGGCTTCAGAAATGTTTCATATATACCGTTTATGGCCGATAGGTGCGTTAATGTTAATCGTTGACTGTAAAGTATTGACATATCGGTTATAAAAATTGTTAAAGAGAGGCGATTATGGGGCGGTTGAAGGCACAGTGGCTATGTCAAGGAAGAGCCACTGAGAAACGTAAACTTTACAGCTTTTTTTCTGTTTCATTAGTACCTCTACCTTAAGATCTTCGTCGGCAAAATGCTTTATGCGTCACCACCCAGATACAGAGCGACGGTTCACTTGAGTCCTACTTCCACCTCTCCTTTCAGCTTTGGCGAGCGATATAGCATTCTCGTGATAAAACTGAGAACTCGTGTTTACACACGTCGTTTTGCGATGGTGTTCGTACCGATGTGAGTTGCAAAGCGGTTCCCTAAAACCCTCTACTGCGTTGAAGCGGGGACTGGGGTGTGTGTGAGCTTGGAGAACCAAGCGTCGTGGGATGGGAGATACGGAGTGGAAGCGAACATCGCTGCTGCTTCATTGCGGTGAAGTGGGAAGTGGTCTACGATTGGGAGGGGGGGGGGGGGCATGTTCACCTTCAAATAGATTGTGCGGTTCAGGCCTGTTGTCGCCATGTACTCCTGGAAGCTTGGTGATTATATAGCATTGCCAAAGAGCGCACATAAAGCGTCCCCGGATAGCTAAATATTTATCGAATCCGATACTTACAATTGCCATCAATATGTCTTTAAGACACTGGTAAATACTAAGTGTTGTCAGAAGAAAGGGGAACGTGCTTATCAAGATTTAAAGCCCACCTAACATACACAAGATTGTTGCCCCCTTCCATCAACATTTTTTTAGGCATCACGAGCATGATCTCACCGCAATCGCCTAAAGTTTCTAGATACGAGCTTCCTACAAGTAGCTAATATTAAACAGCGCACTAAAAGTCGGCGGAAGAGAAAAGGACAGTAGAACGAAAGAGCGCTGACTTCCAACTGATTTATTTAGAAAGAAGTTAAAAGAAGGAAAAAGAAGCCACGAAAACTGAACCCCACGGGAAGTGAAGACAAGATAAAAGAAACAAAGAAAACGAAGAAGAAAAAAGGAAGAAAATATGTACAGACTAGATCTATAGTATCCACTGGCGGCCATATTCGTGTGCGCGCGCGTGCTGACGGCGAGTTTCCGCAGTCCTTCTGGAGCGCGCATTTAGCACCGTCAAGGTTGTCGGTCTTAGCAGGCTATTAATGTGAGCTCGTTCTGAGCATGCCCTCTAAACATCGCCCTCAAATATGGCGTCCAGTACCTCCAATAGATTTAAGAAAAAGAAGGAAAGAAATGAAAATAAAAGGTAAAAATAAAAGAAATAAATGGAAAAATTAGAAAAGGGTACTTTCACCCTTGGCCGGCCAGAGTTACTGCGCATAGGCGATGGCCAAACAAGACACCTTCTTAGCACTCAGCGACAGGGACGGTTGGCTGACGCATTGCTGTCCTAGCTTTTGAATTTCAAAAGCCTCGTAGATCTCTCGAGTAGTCCGGTCTTGAAATCTCCCAAGAACAGTTGTTTCACCAAAAGTAGCGATATTCTTCGAAGCGCCGACTGCGTAACGGTGCAGGTTGTGGGAAGCGGATGCTGGCGCGCAGCAGAAGAATGAACTGAATGACGCCATTTTGTTCTAGCAAAATCTGCTTTGTCATTTTTTAGCGGTTGTTTCAAGTTGTAAAAATAATTATAAGGAACTTTACGATCGCCACGCAATAAGCGCCACAAAAATTCACTGTTTCGAACCATGCGATGTGCAACTTGATTTTAAGTAAAACATTACCTGTTCGCAACCCAAACAACTTTCATTTTTATGGTGTCTAGGGAGCACTGGAGCGTTTTAAACAAGCCGGATTCAATTTCTGACGCGCAATGAAATGCACATTTTATTTGCCTACGATGGTTTACTGCGCTTCTCCAATCTAAAAGAAGAAATCGTGTCAACAACTTCCTTGACTTTAACTTCTTGACAATAAGCCCTGACAAGCGATTTACTTTTTGTTTCTGTGTAAATGGGGGCTTGAAAGCCCTGGCACGTGGCCTTTACGACTTCTAGTTGTCCTCCAGCAACGTTCTACCTCTTTTTATACTTCGGTACTACTCAAAATGTTAGTTCCTCGTATGCATCATTTATCAATGCCTACTAACGCAATGCAAGGACCTGTGTAGCCGATTTATTTTTGTGTAGGTAAATTTTACGTTCGTTTTTTAGTCTAGGCAGGATGTAACTAGTATATCGCTACTAAATGGTATGCTGTAAGTTTTCTTATATGTGTCACTCATGCCATAGGAAGATAAAGACTTTGGAAATTAATTGCTAACGCCACCGGCAGGCAAATCTCGCTCTTGCCGATTAGAGCGTAGGTTGCGGATTTATTCTGATAGCCCTTCAGGTGTCGAGACACAAACTCGAGGATTCACATAAACCATGTGCGTTTTAGTTCGACAATGCCACTTCGTGGTATTCTTGTACTTTTACTTTATATTACCCTGGACTTCAGCACGTGACACATGTTCCATAAATCGAGTTGGTGGCGCAATGTCTATATCTTAAGCTCGCCGAAATTGCCTCGATATGATTTGTTCACGAGCGTGACAATGAAAAGAATTTCTTGCTTCGAGAAGTGGATATTAATTTCTTGCAGATATATTTGTTAGCGCTCTCTCGTGCAAAATTTGTCGGGATTGTTACGCAACAGTTAATAGCGGAAGAATAGCGATATCGTCGCCAAGCCTTTAATCTTCCCATCGCCGCCACCCCTCGCGTAGCGTTCCTTCGTTCGTTGCAGTTTAAAAAATTTGGAGGACAACGGCGGTGCATCCCTACCTTCACGTCATCTGCGGCAAGGTGCACTATTGGTCTATTGCTCCCTCTTTTTCTGCACCCCCCTCCCCCCCCCCCCCCTCCCCCCCCCCCCCCCCCCCCCCCGCCCCCTCCGAAGCCCTGAAGGGTTTTGCAACATTCTATGCCGCTTTTACACGGCGCTCGCTCTCGTTTCAGCCCACCCCCCTCCCTTAAGCGCGATCCAAACCAACGCCTCTTTTTGCGGCTGTAGGTCGTGCGCGCCCCGGATGTGACGTATTCGTTACGTTTTTGCTGTTTCCGGCGTGCTTTCCAAGTCAGAACCGTGCGCTTTGGTTTGGACGGTCCAGCTTCGGGCAAGCGCGCACGCGCGCACGAAGGCACGAGCGCACTCTGGCGGTCACCTTCTTCGCGTCGGAAGCGGGGGGAAAATTCATAGATGCAGCCATACTCGCAAGCAGGCAAAGTGCAACTGCGACAGACTGGCCGGCCAGACGGCGAAGAAACGCGGAGCCGGAACTAGCTTGCCCTCCACAGATTGGCCGGGACACAGGAGCGCCCTAATACGTCACCGCGCGTTTTTGTGCGCGTTGAGAAAGAAGTTGAAATCAACCAACTTTTTTATGCGCGCCCGGAAGCGTATAAGCAAACCATATCCCGTACAGCACCTGGCCACGCCCCCTTGTCACGTGACATGACGTCACTTCCGCTAAAGCAATTTGTCATGTCACGTGACCTGACGTCACTTCCGCTCCAAACCGAAACCAGTTGTTTTATTGGTTAGCGAATTGTCACGTGACATGACGTCACTCGCGCCGCTGTGGCAAGGTAAACATGGCGCCCGCCGCCGCCTGAAGCACGAAGCGTACGCGGTCGATCATCGGTGCAGTCGCGGCTGAAGCCAGAAACGCTTGAGACGGGAAGCCTACGTGATCGACGCAGTCGCGGCTGAGACGCTGTGAACGCGGTGACGCGAGGGACTCAACACTTGGTGACGCAACTACGCGACGCCCGCAGTATGCGACGTCTCGCATCGTGCTTCTGCACAGGAGTGCGTAAAAGGCGCAAGTACTTCTCTTAGCGTTCTCAACTCGTCGCTTGATAAGAGTGAAGCAAGGTTACTACCAACGCCTACCGCCGGTTTCCGAAGTCGAGCCTTCGGTTTCCGACGTCGGGTCTCGATGTCGCCGCTATTCTTGCCGCGCAGGTTCGTCGCCGACGCGGCGGATGTGAACCGTGTCATGCATGAACGCTTGCCTTTTTCGATACGAAAATATGCTCTGTCGTCACGAACGCTTACGCCGACCCACAAGCTGAATTTGAAGTATCGCCAGCATTTTTATTTCGCCTGTACGTTGTCATCGCATCACCGTTACTCGCGGCGACGCAGATCTTCGTGCTTGCCTTCTAGCGGTGCCGCTGCTCTCCCGACCCAAAATAAAAAAAGCTGCTCTACGCTCGAACCGCAAATTGGGGAAGTGGTAAAGAAATTAGCTTAGTACCGTCAGAAACACTCGTATGACGATAGGCATGCCCAGTGGAACTATGAAGAGAAAAAACAAGAGTGCATACTTTGAACTCGAAATGTTTTTATTTCACCACATTAAATATATTGTTGCAATGCAGTGCTGGTTTCAAAGAATGCGATTTCCTCAGTCCCTTGCAAAATGGCAAGTTCACACTGAAAAGCAACAGTTTACGTGTACAAAAAGAAGTTCACAAATGGTAATAATAGTTTCTCTCGAGACCTAGGGTAAAGCAAACGGGCATGTCGCCTCAAACGTATAAGGCACATGAAAGCTGTAACTTTGGAAGCTACTACAGCTTATTCATGTAAAAGCAGCTTCACACACTTGCAACAGCTTATGACCAGTGGCTGACGAGTCAGTCACAAGAGGCTTAAATCGGTTTGAAGTCATTCCCTTCGTAAGCAGTTTGCAGGTGAGTGAAACAGCCTTAAAGTGTGACACCTTTCGCTGTAAACACCAATTGTAAACAATGAATAAACCTCTTCTGTTCTTACTTAATTTGCACCATGTCGGAATTTTACATCACACTTGTGTGCCTGTGAAAATGTGTGTGCATGTGACAAAATGTGAAATTGAGCCCGAAACTGACACGGCTGCAAAATAATCAGTTTTAAGAACTCGTGTCGGATTCAAAATTGCACCCAAAAATCCTGGACACGGAGCAGACGTTTGATTGTATCTGTTCGGATGAGCGGCTGTGTTTTTCCTTTCATTAATCCAGACAGTTTGAATGGATGTAACCTCTGCTTTTGTACATAACATGTGGATATGAGCATAAACAACAGGGGAGGCACCCAGCATTAGCATCAGAAGAATGAAAACAGGTTAGAGAGCAGCTGGACTTAATTCTACTTGTTGGCTGATGAGTTCGTGGACGACATGAAGCGTGGAGTCTTCTGCCGTGCATGTCAACCCTCTGTGTACGCCCCTCTTTCAATCTCTTTTTTTTTTTTTTGTCTCCGCTTTTCAGGAGATTTGGGGCTAAGGACGTAGGCAACAGGTCACCGGTTCACACTCGACAAGTGCTTCCGGGGAGTCTGTGCCTAACTACATTGCTGTGCTGCGTCGTGTCGCTCAGCACTGCGAGTAGACATAATTTTCGTACAAGTTTTGTGACCGGTTAGTTTGTAGGGTATGTGAGGAAGCCATTTAGCGACACCTTCTCGCCACACCAGATCTCGCTTTCGCTAGGGCTCAACAACTTGTGATTGCTGCGGAGTGTGCCACAAACGGAAAACCCCACATTTCCGGACTCCAGAGATGGCAGAGGTTCGCCACATGGACAAACACCACCTACACAAGGCATGAAACGGTTCATCAATGCCAAGCCACAGCACTGGCGCACGGAAGACATCTCCGAGTACAGCTAGAAAATGTTGCGCACGGTGCAAGTAGCTATAATTCTGAACACGCCATTTCTGTGGTGGAAAGGGACACATCATACATGCATGCCGTCAGTAGTTGGCCGAATCCCAGCACCAAGCTTCGGAAGTGGAATCCAGTCATCATCTGGATCATTGAACCAAGGCAGAAATCTTCGAAGTTCAAGTAAATGAAATCTTCATCTGCATAGATGGTGAGGCTTGGTCAACAATTGTTCTAAAGAGATAGTGTCGGCTTGGAACGGCAGCATAGACTTAAACCTAAACAGCTCTCCGGACGTATTCACAATGTAAGTTGGTGGTTCTGGGAAATATCAATTTTTCCATGCGGTTCAAGGGAAAGGAGCGTGAGCCATTGTTACTGACCGTGAAAAGACGTGGAGCAAGCCTGCTTGAAAGAAACCGGTTTGAAGTATTCGATAAGCTACGTGATGCGTGAGCAACAGACCTTTCCAGAAACATGTGGTGCCCCCAGCGTCTACTTTATGCACTGCGACGTCCAGATGTATGGCACGAGGAATTGTCCCAGAAGCGAAGACGGAGTTGATGTTTGTTTAACAGTTTGTGATTTCAGAACACGGAGGGGGCAGAGGGAGAGCAAAACAGAGGGTGTGATGACTTTTTTTTTACCACTCACTCAATTTTTAGCATTTTCTGAGCTCCTAATGATAAGAAAGACTGAATCGTGCTACTTCTACGATATACAAAGCGTTCGAGCCGTCACGAGCGTACATCCGAAGAGCCCCACAATTTCCCCCGTTGCAAGGTCTCTTGGGATTTTCCGGAAAGGTCTTTTGTGCATTCAGAAAGGGAGAGAGGGGAGGGGTCCAAGAAGATGACAAATTAAAACACTCTTTGTCGAGGCTTGAGAAAGGATGGTCTTGCTCTTGTCTAGCGCCTAACACAACACAAAGCACTACTATTTAAGGTGTCCTTCAATTAGCCGAGCCACTCCCACAGACTCAAGGACTGCCAAAAGAATTTCCAAGGGTCTTCGAGTAAGGACTTGGCGGACCCACATACATTCACACTAAATCTAAACTTCAAACCCAAGTACCACAAGCCTCGACTTGTTCCTTTGGCCCATGAGTCAAAGGAGTAGTACACCATCACGCAACTCGTGCAACAAGGAATTTTGCCTTGGTGCGGAAATCTGCATGGGCTACGCCAGTTGTACCTGTGGGGAAGTCAAACGGCGTGATATGGCTATGTGTATGTTATAAACGCATCATTAATCCAGTCTTGAAATAGAAGTCGTACCCACTGCCAACAGCACAGCGAATGTTGACTCAACTAGTAGCATAGTCCTTTATTACGCTTTTGGTCACAAAACTTCTCTGCAACGCTATAGAAGGGCTTGGTATATGCGACTACGTGCGACACTGGGGTTGACAAGGAGCCTGAAAGATGCAAATCTAGCCAGCACCACTGGGAACTGGGCTATTGTAGTTCCGAACCCAGTCTGAATGAGCCACCTTTAGATCACGGTGATGCATCAATGCACTGATAGCATTTCTCACAAGTCTAAGTGTCTTTGGCTCTGTACGCTGAGTCAACTGATCAAACTTTAAAACCTTCATTGCAGGTGCTATTTGTAAACAGTGTGATAGCCGCGTCCCACTAGAGCGACAAACAGCAACAAACGACAGCGACACACGACAACGAACGACACCGACAGACAGCCTGTTTGTCGGAGTCCGCCGTCCCACCTGGGCGGACACGACGCAGAACACGGGGGCAAGGAAACTTGTTTCCTAGTGGGACTGGAGTTGTCAACAAAACACTTCAAAATACACAGACAAATAAAGTCTGGCGACGCGGTTTTCGTGTTTTGCTCTTTGGGCATAAATCGCGCCGACAAACACGGTGAAAGGCGCGACGATTACTTTATTTCTTGATTAAATCTTCAGCTTCTCATCGTTTGCTGTTGGCGACTTTCCGTAAACAGTGCTGACAATCAACACCAAACTTTTTCCAAACTAGAAATACCTGAATCGTTCCTTTTGTGGGCCGTTCGAGGCATTCTAGGTGAGCGCCACAGAGTTTCACGCTGATTTTGAGGATGTTTATAACCTTATATTCGAATGATCGAGGGAAAGCGCTCCTTTGTGGACAATACGGCATCCCGATTATCACAGAACGTGATGACAAGTCTCTCGTCTGCCGGAGTGGCTTGCCGCGGAACGTCGTGTCCTACTTCGTGGTAAGCAGTCTTACTTTGGTCGGTCCTCGCACATGGGTGTATCCATCCTGATGCAAGGGCGTAGACTTCGGCGTCTTGAAGCACCACCTTGCACACCAAGTTTTCACGAGCAAAACCAGCCAGAGCAAATTCGCTTTTGCAACACGACCGCCCGGCACCAGCCAGCAAGCCTCGCCCGTGACTACTACATGCAACCGAGGGACCGGAACTGCGGGGCCGGGAACGAGGAGTGGCAGTGGCCATCAAGGGCTTCTCGTTCCGGGAGGAAGGGTAGAAGGGTGGGAAGGGAGAGAACAGAAGGCATAAACGGGCGAGGAGGATAGGTTTGTCTCCGAGAGATGTTCCTCAGTGGGACTGCTTGCTGCACTTCAAGTCCAACGACAGACAAGAACTCGTCCGTCGTCAATCGATTGTCGGCGACACAGAACTTTGTGGTGTCGTCGGACAAAAACCGGTGTTTGTCGCTCTAGTGGGACGAGGCTATGAATGTTATATTCGGTGGCAACACTTATAAGAACACCGTGCAGAGTCCAAGTAACGTCGCTCTCACGGTCCCCCTCGCTCGGATCAAGTATTGTCAGCGCCAGGAAGCCACGAACATAGATCAGACTCTCTCAACAAACGTCGCAGCATCCTGTTCATTGCACCGTCCTTTTAACAAAAATTCATCAATGAAACGCATTTGATCGCAGTATGCGTTCAATTAACGACGGGGAAGTTTCTGGACCCCCGAGGATGGACGACTCGGCTCATCACGGATGAATTATAAAGCTTTCTCCTGGTAAAAACTGAAGTTAGTAGTTGGAATGCCTCGAATCCTACTTCGAGGCTAAGAACATCCCAAGCTCCGCAAAGTAGCAAGCCGTCTTCCTGGCGTTCTGCATGAATAAACCTATGACACCGTACAAGCCCTGCTCGCACCGAAAAAGCTTTCAGATCGAGGTTGAGTTTGAGATCATCAAGCGCCTCAATGAACACCACGACCCCAAGCCAGCGAAAGTGCAGAGTTGGTTCAGATTCCATCAACGGAACAAATCAAACTACGACGGGCTCCGTTCTCGAGTACGTGGCCGCACTTCCTCCGCGATTATCAACTTTTCAAGGATTAGCATCATCAAAGGTCGCGGCGAGCTGTCGACACAAAAGACGGTTTGCCACGGTGCTGACGGCGAGTGTAGCAGTGGAGGGGGACAGGTTTTGTTCACTTCCGCATATCACACATCAGTTCCGTTAGCCACCACAGCAACTGCAGATTGGCAAATATTTTCTTTTCTTTGCGACTACGCACCGGAATAGCGGTTTTTCGAGGCAAAGTGACACGTTTTTGGTCACTTGAGCTTGGGTAAAAAATATAAAAAATACAAACTGCCAATTCTTTCAACACTAAAATCGTTGCACCACCCCTTTGACGTGCATCACGCAGTAGTGATACATGACTGCGTGCCACTATGATGTTCATCCACATTGAAGCAAGGAGGGACGGCGATTGAACCTTGACTTCCTGGATTCTGCAGCCCAAGCTTCCTGCTTCATGTGCTCCGAGCTGTGGTGCACTAACACGCTCGGCCACCGATCCCCTCAGCAGTGCCATCGAAGGGTTATGCGCCTCGGTCCAGCCCCACGAGCTGACCGCTCGACCAATGTCAGCGACCTTAGTGTAGCTGCATCAGTGTTGGCAACCCTTCTTCGTAAAGCAGTCCTTGGTAAGGAGATGAACAGCTTCACTCTGGTTAGTCTAAAACATTGAAACGTGCCACCTGTGAGAAGAGTGTGGGTTTCCACGGTAAGGTTTTCCTAGTGTGCCACTGCGAAAAGCCCTCTTTGTGTCGCGACTTGGCTCAGGTTGCCTTTCCGGTTGAACCTTTTTGGTGTATGTTACTTGTACCCTAAGATTTCTTAGCTGACGCGGGAGTCTGCTAGGCTCCCATGCATTATGCACTTATTATAAAGTCTGACCTACATATTTCTTACCGCATGTTAAGGGAATCTGATATACCACACCCTCAACACAAACGACAAACGGATTTGTAATTTGTCGTTTGTGTTGAGGGTGTGGTATATCCGATTTCCTTAACATGCGGTAAGAAATATGTAGGTCAGACTGGGAGATGCGTGAACGATAGGCTCCGAGAACATAGTCTAAACATCAAAAACTATCGGGATGGCCACCTTTCAATGCATTGCCATGACTGCGAGTGCAAACCTTTGTTTGACTCATGCTCCATACTCGGTAAGCATAAAAATAGAACTGTTAGGGAGATTATCGAAGCAGACTAAATAAAAAGGGCAGGGCTGGGGTGTGTCAGCGTTGCATCTATCGACCTTTTCGATAAGGAGGTGCAGTTCATGCAAGTGGCGGCTAGGCCTGGGGTTGGTTGATCGATAGGATCGAAGCGTGTATATATGCCTCATTTCCATGTTGATTAAATAGTTGCAGTCAGCGCTCGTGTCTGTCTTGTTTTTCTTTCTTCTGTCCTCGTCCAAAAAAGCGCTACCATGCCTTTGGCAACCCAAGACCAATACCAACTAGCGCAACATACAGCTTTGACAAATCAGAGACATGTGAAAGAGGGTTTTCCACTTACGCATACTAAGGTTAAATGAGTTTTATTAATGAGTTTCGCTTGAAAGGACGGTGAAGCGAACTGGAATCTGCGACGTTCGTTGAGAAAGTCTGATCTATTTCCAAAGGTCATCCATCCACCAGGAGCGTGACAATAATCCACGACGGGTTCCCTTCACCGACGCTGCTCATTGCAGAGGTCTCCATGCGTCTCGCCTTTACTGTCAACCGACGGGTACGACTTGACGAGCATTCCTTTGACTTTTCGTTGAACTCTTTGCTTGAAACACACTCTTCCAAGTGTCCCTTGTGGAAAAATTTGCATGCATCTTTAGCGAGCTTGCATTTATCAGGTGAACGCATACCTGCGCAAAGGATACAGGATTTCTTTGATGATCTCGCCCCCTTACTTGTGGTTGCAGTGGAACTGGGCACATTACCTTGTTTCCGCATCTGGAATTGCTGGCTGGCGGCCGACTCTGTTTTCAATGCGAGAGTGTTGGCGCAGTCTAAAGTGATGTTCCGTTCCACTAGCAAACGTTGAAGGTGGGAATCCTTGATGCCGCAAATTAATCGGTCCCTCATCATCACTTCGAGCGGTAGCACAGCGGAGAATTCTCTCGCTGGGGCTTGCGGGACCTGTCGAGTCTTTTGTGGTGAACTGGCATTTGGCACAAGCATGGCTGTGGTGGCCGTTGCCAGAGAGGGTGTGGTCGTTGTGGCCGTCACTGTACCGAAGTTGCAGTCGGCAGTGATTTTTTGCAGTGCGGCCACATCCTCGGAGACGGAGCCCATCGTAGTTTGATTCGTTCCATTGATGGAATTTGAACCGACTGAGCACTTTCGCTGGCTTGGGGTCGTGGTGCTCATTGAGGCGCTTGATGATCTCAAGCTCGACCTCCGAAGCTTTTTGTGCGCGGGCAGGGCTCGTACGGTGTCGTAGGATTATTCATGCAGAACGCCAGGAAGACGGCTTGCATCTTTGCGGAGCTTGTGATGTTCTTAGCCTTGAAGTAGGATTCGAGGCATTCCAACTACAAACTTCAGTTTTCACCAGGAGAAAGCTTTATAATTCATCCGTGATGAGCGTAGCCGTCCATCCTCAGGGGTCCAGAAACTTCCTCGTCGTTAATTGAACGCAAACTGGGGTTAAATGCGTTTCATTGATGAATTTTGGTTAAAAGGACGGTACTATCAGGGCATTGATGCATCACTGTGATCTAAAGGTGGCTCATTCAGAGTGGGTTCGGAACTACAATAGCACGTCCTGGATGCCCAGTTCCCAGTGGTGCTGGCTAGATTGACAGCTTTAAGGTTCCTTGTCAATTCCAGTGCCACACGTAGTCGCACACCAAGCCCTCCTATAGCGTTACGGAGAAGTTTTGTGACCAGAAGCGTAATAAAGGACTATGCTACAAGTTAACATTTGCTGTGTTGTTGGCAGTGGGTACGACTTCTGTTTCAAGACTGGATTAATGATGCGTTTATGACATGCGCATAGCCATATCACGCCGTGTGACTTCCCCACGGGTACAACCGGAGTAGTCCATGTAGATTTCCGCACCGGAGGGCAAAATTCCTTGTTGCACGAGTTGCGTGATGGTGTACTACACCTTTGGCTCATGGGCCAAAGGAACAAGTCGACGCTTGTGGTACTTGGGTTTAAGTTTAGATTTAGTGTGAAAGTATGTGGGTCCGCCAAGTCCTTACTCGAAGACCCTTGGAAATTCTTTTGGCAGTCCTTGAGTCTGTTTGAGTGGCTCGGCTAATTGAAGGACACCTTAAATAGTAGTGCTTTGCGTTGTGTTAGGCGGTAGACAAGAGCAAGACCGTTCTTTCTCAAGCCTCGACAAAGAGTGTTTCAATTTTGTCATCTTCTTCGACCCCCCTCTCTCTCTCTCTCTCTCCCCTTCTGAATGCGCAATAGACCTTTCCGCAAAAGACCTTGCAAAGGGGGAATTGTGGGGCTCTTCGGATGTATGCTCGTGCCGGCTCGAATGCTTTGTATATCGTAGTAGTAGCACGATTCTCTCTTTCTTATCATTAGGAGCTCAGAACATGCTAAAAATTGAGTGAGTGGTAAAAAAAGTGGTCATCACACCCTCTGTTTTGCTCTCCCTCTGCCACGTCTTCGCTTCTTGGACAATTCCTCGTACCATACATCTGGACGTCGCAGTGCATAAAGTAGACGTTGGGGGCATCACATATTTCCAGAAAGGTCTGTTGCCCACGCATCACGTAGCTTATCGAATACTTCAAACCGGTTTCCTTCAAGCAGGCTTGCTCCACGTCTTTTCACGGTCAGCAATGGTGGCTCACGCTCCTTTCCCTTGAACCGCGTGGAAAAATTGACACTTCCCAGAACCACCAACTTACATTGTGGATACGTTCGGAGAGCAGTTTAGGTTTAAGTCTCTGCTGCCGTTCCAAGCCGACACTATCTCTTTAGAACAATTGTTGACCAAGCCTCACCATCTATGCAGATAAAAATTTCATTTACTTGAACTTCGACGATTTCTACCTTGGTTCAAAGATCCCAGATGATGATTGGATTCCACTACCGGAGCGTGGTGCTTGGATTTGGCCAACTACTGACGGCACGCATGTATGATGAGTCCCTTTCCACCACAGAAATGGCGTGTTCAGAATTATAGCTACTTGCACCGTGCGCAACATTTTCTAGCTGTACTCGGAGATGTCTTCCGTGCGCCAGTGCTGTGGCCATTGATGAACCGTTTCATGCCTTGTGTAGGTGGTGTTTGTCCATGTGGCGAACCTCTGCCGTCTCTGGAGCCCGGAAATGTGGGGTTTTCCGTTTGTCGCACACTCCGCAGCAATCGCAAGTTGTTGAGCCCTAGCGAAAGCGAGATCTGGTGTGGCGAGAAGGTGTCGCTAAATCGCTTCTTCACACACCCAACAAACTAACCGGTCACAAAACTTGTACGAAAACTATGTCTACTCGCAGTGCTGAGCGACACGACGCAGCACAGCAATGTAGTTGGGCACAGACTCGCCAGAAGCACTGTCGAGTGTGAACCGGTGACCTGTTGCGAACGTCCTTAGCCCCAAGTCTCCTCAAAAGCGGAGTCAAAAAAAAGACGTTGAAAGAGGGACGCGTACACAGAGGGTTGACATGCGCGGCAGAAGACTCCACGCTTCATGTCGTCCACGAACTCATCAGCCAACAAGTAGAATTAAGTCCAGCTGCTCTCTAACCTGTTTTCATTCTTCTGATGCTAATGCTGGGTGCCTCCCCTGTTGTTTATGCTCATATCCACATGTTATGTACAAAAGCAGAGGTTACATCCATTCGAACTGTCTGGATTAATGAAAGGAAAAACACAGCCGCTCATCCGAACAGATACAATCAAACGTCTGCTCCGTGTCCAGGATTTTTGGGTGCAATTTTGAATCCGACACGAGTTCTTAAAACTGATTATTTTGCAGCCGTGTCAGTTTCGGGCACAATTTCACATTTTGTCACATGCACACACATTTTCACAGGCACACCAGTGTGATGTAAAATTCCGACATGGTGCAAATTAAGTAAGAACAGAAGAGGTTTATTCATTGTTTACAATTGGTGTTTACAGCCAAAGGTGTCACACTTTAAGGCTGTTTCACTCACCTGCAAACTGCTTACGAAGGGAATGACTTCAAACCGATTTAAGCCTCTTGTGACTGACTGGTCAGCCACTGGTCATAAGCTGTTGCAAGTGTGTGAAGCTGCTTTTACATGAATAAGCTGTAGTAGCTTCCAAAGTTACAGCTTTCATGTGCCTTATACGTTTGAGGCGACATGCCCGTTTGTTTTACCCTAGGTCTCGAGAGAAACTATTATTACCATTTGTGAACTTCTTTTTGTACACGTAAACTGTTGCTTTTCAGTGTGAACTTGCCATTTTGCAAGGGACTGAGGAAATCGCATTCTTTGAAACCAGCACTGCATTGCAACAATATATTTAATGTGGTGAAATAAAAACTTTTCGAGTTCAAAGTATGCACTCTTGTTTTTTATCTTCATAGTTCCACTGGGCATGCCTATCGTCATACGAGTGTTTCTGACGGTACTAAGCTAATTTCTTTACCACTTCCCCAATTTGCGGTTCGAGCGTAGAGCAGCTTTTTTATTTTGGGTCGGGAGAGCAGCGGCACCGCTAGAAGGCAAGCACGAAGATCTGCGTCGCCGCGAGTAACGGTGATGCGATGACAACGTACAGGCGAAATAAAAATGCTGGCGATACTTCCAATTCAGCTTGTGGGTCGGCGTAAGCGTTCGTGACGACAGAGCATATTTTCGTATCGAAAAAGGCAAGCGTTCATGCATGACACGGTTCACATCCGCCGCGTCGGCGACGAACCTGCGCGGCAAGAATAGCGGCGACATCGAGACCCGACGTTGGAAACCGAAGGCTCGACTTCGGAAACCAGCGGTAGGCGTTGGTAGTAACCTTGCTTCACTCTTATCAAGCGACGAGTTGAGAACGCTAAGAGAAGTACTTGCGCCTTTTACGCACTCCTGTGCAGAAGCACGATGCGAGACGTCGCATACTGCGGGCGTCGCGTAGTTGCGTCACCAAGTGTTGAGTCCCTCGCGTCACCGCGTTCACAGCGTCTCAGCCGCGACTGCGTCGATCACGTAGGCTTCCCGTCTCAAGCGTTTCTGGCTTCAGCCGCGACTGCCCCGATGATCGACCGCGTACGCTTCGTGCTTCAGGCGGCGGCGGGCGCCATGTTTACCTTGCCACAGCGGCGCGAGTGACGTCATGTCACGTGACAATTCGCTAACCAATAAAACAACTGGTTTCGGTTTGGAGCGGAAGTGACGTCAGGTCACGTGACATGACAAATTGCTTTAGCGGAAGTGACGTCATGTCCCGTGACAAGGGGGCGTGGCCAGGTGCTGTACGGGATATGGTTTGCTTATACGCCGCCCGGAAGGAGCGAAGAACCGGCGCGACGTCACGAATTACGTCACATCCGGGGCGCGCACGACCTACAGCTGCAAAAAGAAGCGCTGGTTTGGATCGCGCTTTAGACATGACCAGGCCGTGCGAAATATCTTTCCGCACGGCAAGCAGGAGTGACAAGTGAGATGCGCTGTGCAGAATGGACGGAAGGCTGCAGTAGCACAAGGACTGCAAGGGGCGTAGAACCCACGCACAAACGGTGGCGTATCCCATACAGTACACGCCATTGGGCCAATATTGGGAATATTTTGTGAAAAGAGCGCCATGATGGGACCGCTGTGTCCTCGTGTCCTCCCTGTCGTCAGTATAGAGAATTACTCGGACAAATAGGGCCATGATTGGCCCCCTTTATTCTCTTTATTGCCAATATTGTGAATAAAATTTAGCCCCATTCGATAAATGAAAAACCCTTCCGAATATGGTGCCGATAAGCTTCCGATGTTGTCCAATATTGAAAGGTCATTAACACCCCAGTGGATAAATTGGATACAACTCCCAGTATAGTTTCAATGGTATTCGAGAGTTTTTTTAATATATTTACAGTCATTGGCACCCTCTTGGATAGCTTGAAAATCACTTCCAATGAGCTTGTAATGTTGTCGGATATGGGGCAGTCATTGGCATTCCATTAGATTAAATGAATAACACTTCTTATGAAGAACGAATGAACTTGCAATACTGTCAAATATTGGGTAGAAAATGGGACCCCATTAGATAATTTGGACACCATTTTATATAAAGAGTCAATGGGCTTCTAATGTTATCATATATAGGGCAGTGAGTGTCACCCGATATATGAAATTCATACCATTTCGAACGAAGTGCAAATAGGCTTCCATAAAAGTATAATATTGGCCAGTTTATAGCATCCCAATAGAGAACTATAATATCATTTCAAATAGAGCACCGATTTCCATTCACGGTTGTGTAATATTAGGTAATCATCGGCAAAAGCATTGGATCAATTGAATAACATTTTAATTAATTAGCCAATGGGCTTCCAATGCTCCCAAATATTAGTCAGTAATCTGAACTTCACTAGATAAATTGAAATACCGTTTAATGGAGCGCTAACAATCTTGCGGGTTTACCAAATATTGGGTGGGCTCTGGCACATTATTGGATAACTGGATACTATGTCCAATGAAGCACCAATCGGCTTCCAGTGTTGTCAATTATTGGGGAATCATTGGCACCCTATCGGATACATTGTAAACGCATTCCCATGGTATACTAATGCGCTTTCAATGCTGTAACTAATAGGCAGGTATTAGTAACCCAGTTGATAAATTCGATACCATATTCTAGTATATTTCTAACGCTTGGCAATATTGAAAAGTCATAGGAATTTATTTTAATAAATTGGATACAAATTTCGATAAAGTTTTAATGCTTTCGAATCTCGCTCACTAATGGGGAGTAACATTCAATTTGATAAACTATATGCCACATTGAATAAGCTATCAAAGGTTTTATAATTGTATAATTTTGGAAATTCACCAATAAATCACTGGTTTCTAATAGCCTTAAAATGTTGAACCAAACTCGAATTTTCTTGGGTAAATTTAATAATTCTTAGTGGAATATATCTTGAAGGTGGCACAATAATACGAATTCACAGCATAACCGGAACCTCGGTGTCCTAGTTGCCTTCCAATAATTACATCTGAAATTGTTTGCAATTTTTAGTTTAGGACTGTGTCAAAATCGGACCGTTTTGATATCCTGCATTGCATTTGTCCCGAAACATTCTCGGATCTCTAGTGAAATCGTCAACATCTTCGATTTAACTTCTGACAAAATTAGGTGAACCGTTTTGCACATCATCATATTTTCGCGAAAGTAGCTGCGCCGTAAGTGGATACGAAAGCCCGCTCTTCACGGAAGCGCACACGCGATTCTGTTTCGCGAGCTGCAATTATCTTTCATACTTCACTCGAGCATCAGCGTAATACTCGTCGCTTTTACATGCCGATGGGCCCAAGCTAGTTTATATTTCGTTCTTAGTTTTAGCTGTGACTTTGCGCTTTCTTAGCCGTGGCAGTATTATAGAGTTTTCATTTCCTGCGACTGTGCCCCTTCCACCGCTCTTTGGGTGCGTAAGCGACAAAGAGTCATCGGCAAAAAGGTCGCGCTCGAGGTGGAGCATTTTGTCTGCTTCATAACCTTCGGTGGCACTTCAGAAGTGATTACTGCTCATGCACAGCTTTGATGGGCGCTCAAGATGTGCAAGCGCACGTGGTCCTACAACTTTGACTACATAGCCACAAAAAGTTCTCCACAAGCTGGTAAGGTTACGTTATAGCGTAGTTTCACTATTTTAAAGTTCCGTACTGCTGCAGGAGTACTCGGCTTGTTCTTGTGTCTCGTCCAAAAGCTACGTCTCTCTTGACAACGTAGCACATACACAGATTTTGGATACAGTGTGAGCCAATGTCGCCATACTAAGGCAAACCGACCTCACACCGCGTAGACACTTGCATCTACTCTGCCTCTTGCTCGCAGTCGGTCGTTTGCTTCGTGTGCACGCGCGCCATTTTCAGCACGAACACAACATACCCGCGATTTTCTATTTTACTCCAAAACCGCATTGACAGGTGTTACTTCTTAGAACTCCGGCCATTCACCTAAGAAAAGCACTTTTTGCCGGACTAATAACTGTCTTTGCAATCATTAAGTGAAAAAAAAATACTTTCGCTTTGTTCGCACTCAGAAAATCGCGGTATGTACTCTGCTCGCGTCACATTTTCGGAGTCTTTTCTCGAGCAAAACTGCAAAATATCAAGACGGTCGCACAATTTTAAGCCCATTTTAATGCAGTATATTACACAAAACGGGAAACGGCGCACTGAAATGAACACTGGAATAATTAATATAATCCTGGCCTGTTTGAGTGATTGTAAAATGGTCATTATTACTGAAGGATATGCACCTAGAAACTGACGGAGATGAGGAAAAGAGAACGCACAGGGACGTCAAAACGCCCAGCTCTGATCGGAATGGTTAAGGGATAAGCATAAAGCGAGCTGCCCTTGTCTTCACAACACTCGTCGAACGCGTAAGAATGCGGAAACGCCAGCGTTAGGCTTTTGACATCCGCATTTGGACGCGTTCAGCGAATGCAATGGAAACAAAGGAAGTCTTTGCCTCCACTAAACTCGTCGAACCCGTTAATAAAACTCGGAACGCCGGCGTGAGGCCATCCGTTCTCGTATTCAAAAGCGTTCGACGAGTGCATTGGAGACGAGAGCAGTTAGCTCTACGTCTACCCACTAACCATTCAAACCAGAAGTTGGCGTTCTGACGTCGCCACGTGCACTCGACTCCTTCTCTACCTCAGTGTCTCAGCGGGAAGTCACAATTTATGATGGCCGGCTAAGTGGAAAGACTATAGTAACTTATTTGTTGCTTAATATTATACTCGTTGACACCGATCATTCTGATAGCTAATTTAGATGTGCCTGTCAAAGATAAGCTCATTTCAATGTTGCCGGATATTTTCAAATTTTACGACTGGGTCTACGCTGAAAACGTGGGCCGCATGTGAAGCGGCTTATTATTTGTTATCGATTTTCTAAACATTACTTTACTCGAAAGGGTGGGGGGAAGAAGTGACGCTTTTCTAGATAATTTTTATCGACACGAAAGCGATCTCTCCGCTGCATGCTTCCGGTAGGGCGTTTCAAGGTGAGGACAATTTCTTCACCTTGAGCGAAGCACAATGTTGTGATTCGAAAGGTACTCGAAGTCCTCCCCCCCCCTCCCCCAAAAAAAGTTGATAAAAAAATGAAAAAAGAAAAACGTTTACAATTCTATGTAACGCGAAATCAGAGCGCAGCTTGTAAGGAGGAGGGGAAGGTATGGGGAGAAGGGTATGCCCCTCCTCCCCCTCCCTTCGTCCTCTCCTCCTCCCCTCCCATTTAGCAGAAAATTCGCACTACATTTCCCGCCAAAATCAGCGAAATCTTTTATGCTAAATATATTTTAAAAGTTTTTCCAATGAATTTAGCGCGTAACGTTTCCCCACTAAATTTAGCGGGTTAAGTTCCCCTAAATTTAGCAGTTTAAGTTTCCTCTGGATATGATTCTTATTTATTTATAAAAAATAACCTAGAGTATGACAAACCAGAGGGGAAGGTTTTTCCAACCAACAAAGAAAACTATATGTTATTCTTAAGATAGCAACGAAGGGTAAGAGAAAAAGTGAGTTGACATTTCTAGATTCTTTTAAATTTATGAACAAACGTCTAAATGAACTCATTTGAAACCTAACTAAGGAACACTTAAAGGGGCCCTGGAAGGACTTTTTACTGGTTTTTAATTTGCATCGAACCTGAGCGCACTAAACGTAGTAACTTAGTGAAACTTCTCTTTTCTCGAACTTTGCTTTATTTTAAAAGTTATAGGCAAATTAAAATTACAAAAACAAGCAAAAAGTAACTTCCTTCATGACGACCTTGGTAGCTTGAGTGGCCGTGAACTAGAGAAGGGGTAGTGAGCTCATCGAACGCTCATGGCAGCCGCACTCCGTGCCGACGGCTCCAGAGGGCGCCACTAAAGCATGTTCTGGATAGGCTGTATGAAGCGGGTAGCCAAAGAGGCTCGCATTGCATTTGCTGCGCGATTAAAGACTAATTCGGCATGACACTTCATTGGTCACAAACGAGAGCAAACGGGGTAAAGATCAGTCTGCAATGGGAGCCACTTCGCGCTGTGATACAGCCAAGCCTCCAAACCGCAAGCCAAACCTTCTCGCCGAAGGCCTTCGGAACGCTCGGAACCGGTCGGATCCACAAGTTCGTATACGACCGCAGCGCCGCCGCGTACATCCGGGACCCTTCTACGCTCGCTGCTCGTCGGTGTCTGATTCCACAACACCTTTCTAGTATGCGTCGCCTTTTCTACCGCTTAGTGGCAGGTATGTCGACGGGTCACTTCTTGTTTCCGTACTTTACACAGTGCACTTGTGTCGTTTCGAACCAAAAAAAAAAAAAAAACAGAACAAAAACTGCTTTTAAAACGAGTCGAAACGGTTTGCGCCTCTTAAATTTTGTATTTTGCCTAAAAAGAAGCTTTTAGCGGCTCTGATCAGTAGTAAGCCCACGACCAAAGAGTTCACATTTTGTGCGATTTCGGCACCGCGGGCCGCCCCCGTAGGTGGAGGAGGTTTCCGGGTTGTTCGGTTAAAATACAACGCAATGATATTTAGTTACTCTCTCCGTGCCCGCTGGCTTTACCGAACCCCGAGAAATGTGGAAACGGCAAACAAGGTAGAGGCTGAATTTTGATTGCAGGGCCCTTTTAAGAGAGGCCTCGTAATATTTCAGTGACAACATCCTGTTACAACAAGGTATTTCCTTATGATTTCATAGAATCACCTAAAATATACGATGAAACTAAATATCTTTCAAAAGATAGATTTGCAAGTAAGATGACAGGATCTGAAAAAAGAGACGGAAAATACGAAAGAAGATTGACCCTCTATAAAAATTCTGTAAAACACTGCGAGCATACTCTCTGAAATATTACGTTCTTTTACTCGCAAATAAACTGGAGATCTTCCGAGATGTGTATTTGAAAATATAAGTTAGACATAGGTTGGTCCTATACAACTTCGGGTTTTGCGTGGGACGCGATGTTAATATTGACTAAAATTAAGTTTTAAACAGATTAAAGATTTGGAAATGTTTCTTATGAGAGAAAAATAAATATGTGGTGGAATGACCAGTGTAACACACAGATATCCGCACATATAAAAAATATCTACCAGATTACTATCCCACCAAACTATCAAAAAATACTTAGATGCAAATAACTTATATGAATGGGCCTTTTCCTAGCCGTTACCCTACGATGAATCGAAGTTTATGGATCCGCACGTGTCTTTATGAAAAAAAATATAGTTACATCATTGAAGTCAATCTTAAATATAGCGAAAAATTACACAATAAACATAATGATTTCTTATTGACACCATTGAAATCAACATAAAAGAAACGTTCTTAACTCCAGAACATAACAAAATACGTTGTTCATTACGGGGCATTCAAGAAATATATTCAACCTGGAATAAAAGTAACAAAGGTACACAGAGTTTTTAGACTCAAAAAGAAACCTTTTATCATGGCTTACATAGACCTAAACACAAAACTGCCAAGTAAAAAAAAAAAAACCTTTGAAATTATTTTTTTAAAGTTAATGAACAATGCTGTATATGCATATACAATGGACAACGTTAAAAACAGACAGCTTATAGAATTAGTTTAGGATCTCAAAAAGCATAAAAAAAACTCGTAGAAAAAAGTAAATTTCAAATCCTGGCAAATATTCAGTCAAGTTTTGGTTTCCATTTATTTTCACAAAATAAACATTGTTGCTGACAAGCCAATATATATTGGAATGTCAGTTCTAGATTTTTGAAAGACCTTAATATACGACTTTGTGAATCGCGAGGTAAGCTGAGCGATAACTGTGCGGAAATATTACAAAAAATGTCTCAAAGGTTATAAACTCCCCTAACTTACACCTGATCTGTTCCCTTTAAAAAATCGTGCATGGGAAATGTGTTCTCGCCACATTCGCTCTGCTTCAAACAACTTCTGATAATCACTGTGATCGACACAGCGAATATTTCATGACCAATGAAATATTTTTGTTGAGTTTCAATTTTGAAAAACAAATAATAAATGCATTCAGCTGAATTTCTCAAGAAGGGGGACGCTAAATTAAAGGGCAACTCCACTGCATTTTTCCAAATTTTGGGTTTGATCTATTTAGTCGAAGTCGGCGACCCTGAATCACGAGATATAATTTGTTTTCCGGTAGTGTGTATAGTTTTGTAGATATCGCGAATCCAAGTATCGTTACGGCCAACGTTTATAGATACTTCTCCAGTTCCGTATCTCCTCGGCGCGCCTGTGGGGAGGAGGCGGCCCGGCGTGGTCCCCGCCACCGCAGCGCTGCGGTCGAAGGTTGCGCCATCAGGACGATCGCCGCTCCCTTGCGCGCAATGTTCAGCACGCCTACTGCAGCCCGCGATCTCGGCTGATTTCGCGAGTAACGCGCTATTATTTTAATTTCGGTCGTTTTTGAACCGAAGGTAACTTGCAAATGATGTAACACCGAAAATAATACCTACGTGCAAGCGGTTCAGCCTTGGCCCGCAGCGGTTGTCACTATGCTTGGTTGCCTCACGTCGTCAATAAAAACGAGCAAGACGAGGACCGTTCGCGCGGTCGGTATGAATTTATTCCATATATTCACAGAACGCACGTAGTGATTTAATGTCGCGAAAAAAAAAAAAGCTGCGCGTCGCAATCGCGCCGTCCTGGGCATTTTTTTTTCTTTTTTGCCTTACAAAATATATCGATCTTACCTATGCTATTTTGGAAGATTTGCTCAACTTGCAATTTAGTAAAGTATCTACAAAAACTGCTCATTCACAACACATTACACAAGCCGTAACACAATCAATTTTATTTTGCTAAATCGCAAAAAATAAAAAAGGGCTTCAAATCACGCGCAAAACAAAGCCTGTTACAGTTAATGCTCCACTATACAAGCTTGGCCTTTTTCCTTTCTCTTTGGGCCCTTATGGCACTATCGTTTTCTTGGCACTTTTTGTGTGCGAAAAAGTGCATACGTGTCACCAAATAGAAGTGAATAACCTCGGCTGTGAATTCATGAAGATGTTGTGGGCAGCCAACAGAGTTGGTGCCACTCTTCATTAGGGAATCTAAAACCTTCCAAAAAAGATCACCAAAAGCATCTTCCTTGCATGCTTCCTTGCAGGTTCGGCTCAGTTTGTACTCTACAGTGCCTATGCAGGCAAAGAGCCGTTCAGACGGGTACACCAGACTACCTGTGGCATAGGCACGCTCAGTTACGAATACTGCCTCAGGAGGCAGATCATCTTGCACACCTAGAGATTTTTTTTACAGTTCCCGCAACTTGTATTCTTTTTTAGTTTGAAGGCTACATACCCTGCTAAATAGTAAAGAGCTGTTTTTTTCTGGTGTAGGAACATTGTACATATGGTCATTACCGCTGTTAGGCATATCATTGAGAGGTATGGACATAAGCTGGTCCCAAACATGTTTTTTTCAGTGCACTTTTCTGCAAAAGTGCCTCGCGTCGTTTCTCCCCGAGACTCTCAAATGTACTGAGCAGAACACGGTAGCTGCCTCCCTCGCAGTTTCCTTTGACAGCTACCTTGACAGGGGTGTAGAGGGAAAGCAAGCGAAATAGCTGGCTGAACTTCGTCACCGTGGGGTGATCTTCGTCTTCTCCAAAAGACCTCACAAGCACAAAAAACCTCTGAAAAAGCAATAAAATGATACGATAGGTTTCAAAGCTCCAGAAAAAATTAAAGCGAAAGTCAAATTACCTCAAGTGGGTCCTGATTCAAGCTTGCCGTCAAGACATAGTTGACACGTCTCTCATGTAGAAAGCTGATTAAAGATGCAACAGACATCAGGGTTACACGAAGAGACTCAATATTCTGCTGAGACGCAAAGAGCTTGATTGTCTTCATTGCTTCGGTTTGGTTCATCATTTCCAGGAATCTTTCCAGAAACTGCAAGAACAAAAAAGGCGGTGCGACAGGTCATGTGGCACTCTGGTCTGGACGACAAGGCAAAATAATTTGTGAAGCAACACCAGTTCTTTTTTTTTTTCAATGATTCTTGAGTGCCTGGCTCAAAAGATCATAAGAGAGGGACATATGTCTCTGCTTATTTTTATTCTGGGCGATCCTTTCTTTATTCCAGCTTCTGGAACTTTGACATTTAAAATGTCAGAAAGGTCATTCAGAAGGGAAGTAAACTTTTCTGTTCCAACACTGTCAGCAAAACCAGGTACCTTAAGACGCCGGTAGACACTTAGGCCTGTTGCAACGCTGCGGCTGAAGAGCTGAAAGCAGTGTTGTCCTTCGTATTTCCAGAAATTGTAAACAAGCACACAGCTGCACAACCAACTTTAGCTTGCTGGATGCCAAGAATGCAAATCAATTAATCGGGATTGTAGAGACATGGCAGAGATATGCAAAGTGTCAATAAAGATTTGCTTAGAAATAGCAAGCAAACTTGCAAGGGAAGTTACGTCAATGAGGATTAGGGGTGGGTGTGCAGAACAGAATACCTGGGTGGCTAGACGAACATTCATGGACTGAAGTCTCTGTGGCTTGACATGGTACTCTGTCAAGTTTGGTACTACCCTGATGTCAGATTTCTTCTCGACTTCGAAAAGTTGTTCATAATGATGATAATTCACTTGATAATCTCCTATCTGCAAAGAAAGAAGAGATTAAACTACGACATATTTGCAAATTACAACTGAAAAGCACTGAAATTCACTTCATTGCATCTGTTACAAAGACTAATATATAAGTAAGGTTTGGTTGTAGCATGATTCAACTTACTTGTCCATATTTGTGCTTCATCATGTGATTTCGAACACACTTGATTATGTGCGGCGCATACGAAGTGGAGATGCCCACCAGGGAGGCATGGATGCTCTATCTTGCATTGAGGGCTGGCGAGTTTTCCCGTAATCCAAGCTGTGTCCACATCGACTTATTGTTGCCGGCCCCATCGCTGATTACTTATAAGTCTATGGCACCGTGCTGGTGTAGTTGTAGCACCGAGTTTATAACCATTTTTGCCAACACCCACCCTGGCGCTGCTCCTTTCGTTGCGTAGGTTGCAATAGGCTGAACCCATGACTCAAACATAGGATTAAACATGACCATTAAAGCATGATCAGCTAGCTTGTTTATGTTAGCCTCGGCAACATCACCATAGTCGACGAAGCCATCAAATTTGCAGGACACTCTATTAAATTCAGTTGTTTCTCTCAGCTTGACCTCATCAATGATTACACAGCCGTAAGTGTGATGTTCTGGCTTCTCCGTCATATGAAGCTTGATGCTCTCAAGGGCAAATTTGTTTAAACCGTACTGGCATGGGAGGCCCCTGAGCAGCTGCACGAGACGACTTGCACTTGGAAGAGGAAGAATTTTCATATCAGACAATGCCCTGTAGCATTTTGGACTTGTCAGTCGCAAAAGCAAGCAGACCATAAGCCACTATGTTGTATATCTGTGTCCACGGGGTGACTCGCTGCCTGTTGCATAATTGCCGTCCGAATTGCAATCTTCTGCACTTCAGGCAAATCCTGCACGATGCCATCAAGACTTATCATAAATGCATCCTTTAGCTTTTCACTGAGTCGCTGCACTTCTCGCTTTTTTCGTTCTCGTGCTGCAGTAGCTCGAATCAACCGTTTTCTAAGCACGCTTGCTGCCACACGGACCTTTTTCCTTGGCTGTGTTTTTCTTAGCTTTATTTTCAAACTCTTTGTCAAAGAGGCACAGAAAGTACACATGCCTCTACCTGCATCTGACAAAACTAAGCAGTCCTTGTGGTACAGTATGTCGCCAACTTTCTCTGCCACACTGCTGGAGCTCAAAGCGCTTTGGGAGTAGCCACGGCAAAACTGCTTTATATGCACAATCTGCTGGATTTCTTCCACGTCCTTCAAGGAGCGTATTTGCAGGTCGACAAGGGATCTCTGCAGCAGCTTTCCGTTGGCGGGAACGACGAAGCTGAGGTCCTCGCGAATTACGACGCTCTTAAGGATGGTATATGCACCCGCCTTCATTCCCGCATCATAAAAAAACAATCTGCCGACGTTCCCCGGGTTCCTCTTCTAAGGCCGCTGACCCTCAGTTTTTAGGAAGCTGGAGAGAGCCACTACTCTCCAAAATATTTACAAAATCGAAGGCCTTCACAGGAACAGGCGGCTCCAGCTGGAAATCTGTCGGTCGATCTCTGGACATAGGCTGTTCGTTTTTAGCCGCCGTGGCCCTTTTTTTTTGGCGATCGCCGCTTCTTGCGCTGTGATGAGAGGTAGCTTGGCAGGTTTGGAAAAAGGCAAGGAACTGCATCGCTTTTCAGAGCCCATATTCCCCGATCGATCTCGACAGTCTTACCGTTAAGGACTTGGTTGTACGTCTTCACGATGTCCGCCTCCTGGAAGTGTACGCCACAGACCTTGCACGTCTTAGTCAATACTTTGTCTGCGCGAGGGATCGCTCTCCTCCACCTTTCGAGAAGCTGCGGATCACGAGGCGGCGCAAAATAGTGTCGTTTCTGCGGGTTGCTTTTGTACCCGGTGGTACAACCGGGTACGAAGCACGTAGGCATTATAACAACTGCATGCAGTCGTCACGTCACAACGAACGTCGTATCGCAAACCGTCGAAAGCAATCACACACTCGAAGGGCAGAAAACCAACAGATCACGTAACAAACAGCGCGAACAGCGAGCGAAAATTCAAGCCCAACCACGTAACCGGAGCTGGCCTGGCCGGCACACACGCGCAAGCTTCGACCGCAGCGCCCTCGCAGTCCCTAGGGATCGGTCGCGCCCGCCTGGAGAGGGGCAGTTCGGGAACTGGAGAAGTATCTATAAACGTTGGTTACGGCGACACGGCGAAACCGAAACTACCGGCTGAAGCAGCCTGGCAACATTGATAGTAGTGACGCCTCGTCGGCATGACCTATTTTTGGTCCCGCGCTCCCGAGCTGACGCACCGACAATGTCGGCTCAGTCGCACGTGGAGTGTCAAAACAGAAGGTATGTTGCACATTTTCTTTTTTACCGCTTCACTTTGTTAATATGCACCAAATGTAGTAAGCTTTAGTGTGCATTTATAAATTTCCCAGCCAAAAAGCGAATCCGACTGCTATAAATATGCCGCGGTCAGTGCCGGCGCAGCGTGACTGTATTTGTTTCTTGCTCGCGGACCGAGAGAAAAATTTATAATGGGAGATATATTGACATATGTATCCACAAGCGGTCTAAGTACCTAAGCAAGTGCCTTTATGTACACGCTAGCTAGATCAGCCGCGACCTACTCCGTCCGGCCGATCGTGCTGGAGCAGCCGGCGGACGACGCGAACAGCGACGGCACCGCATCGTTCTTCAGAGACGCGTGTTTTGTGGAGAAACACGCAACAGTCAGCAGCCGCAGAAACCGTGTGTAGGTGTCTACGTAAAGTGCTGGGAGCAGAGCTTCGCGTTGGAGCTCGGAGTCGACGGTCTTCCGAAGTCTATCCGGCGAACGGCACCGACCCACACCTTGTGCCCCTTCCGGTCTCTTGGGAACTTGTGGAACCGCAGCTCCGGGTGGCGCACCGGGTTGTTGATGCAACGCACAGCACTACAAGTCGTGCTCGACATTGCCCACCGCGAGTCCGGCGAGTCTCTCCGGCTCCACGACACGCGCGTGAGCGAGCATCATCACTTCGCTCTCTTCCGCGCTGTCGCGGAAGCAATGCTGGAGTTAAATTAACTGCCTGGACGCTAATAAAAATAGGAGAACACAGAATAATGTGGTAGACACCTCTTGCCGTCAGCAGAATCGCAGAACGCCACGGGAAACGAAGCGTCCGCGGCGTCCGTACGAGAGCGTAGGGCTGGATCTACGTCATTGCCCAGTGTTGCTTCACTAGCTCACCCGGTGCCAGCGTTGCTCACCCGCTTCGGGCCGCTAACCGAGCCGGGAGAACACTCTTAATATTGGTTTTAATCGGTAATGCGGCGTCGGTTTGACGTGATATTTTGGGCATGACCGTATTTTGCCCCCCTAAAGCGATATCTGTCATTTCAATAGGGTCGACTTTTTGAGTGGAGTTGCCCTTTAAGGTCACTTTTAAACGCACAGTATGACTACGTCGATCAGAAGAAAATGTTTTGCGAGTTCTTCTGATGTCACAGCGATAACTTCTATGCTACGGCGAATAGGCTGAGAGTATTATATTTTAAACTTTTCGGTTTATCTATTGTTGGCTAGTCTACCGCACTCATAAAACCTCAAGGAAGAAGAAAAAGAAGAAAATAAAAAGATAACACAACGACGTTGTTTCGTCCTTTTTAGTTTGTTTCCTCCTCTCGTTTTTTTTTTTTTGTTTTTGTTGTTGTTTAAGTATGACTGTTCACCAGCAAATCTGCGTTATTACTTTTGCTTCGCTTAGTATTGGCAGTAACACGTTACAAGGAACGGCGTTACCGGTAACGCGTTCCTATTTTCGTCAACGTAGTAACGTTCGTGTTATATTCTTCAAGCAGTTATTGGTAAAGCACTCACGTTACTTATTTTCAGTAACGGGTAACATACCGGGTGTTTGTGAGAAATCGGAACCCGAATTTTCGCGCCGCAAAAATAGACTAGACGTCGGGGAGAGCTCAAACTCCGTCAAAACGTCGCCACAGCTGTTGGAGCAAGATTCCAAGGTTTCAACACAAACGGTTATTTTATTCAAAAGTTAAAAGTGTTCTTCTGAAACTTTTAATAAAAAAATGGTGGCCGACGGAGCTCGCGGATACATAGTGGACTTCATTTTTGTATTGAAAATTTTCGAAAATCACCTAAAACTTTTGCGTAACATAATGGTTGGTGCTGAAACGTTGGCATCTTGCTCGAACGACTCAGGCTACGTTCTCGCGGAGTTCGGGCTCTCCGATACTTCTAGTTCATTTTTGCCGTGCGAAAAGCCAGGCTCAGATTTCTCTCAAACACCCGGAAGTTACGTTACTCGTTACATGCTCTTCCCAAACCCTAAAGGAGTATACTTACATTTTTGAGAGCGCAGCTCTTAGGCACCAGTTTCTGGCTTGAGCGACGTCGCCGTCGCCGTTGGCGTAACCCCGCGGTGCTTTATGGAACGAGTGACATCACTGGTGACGTCACTGATGACGTCACACATGACGATAATGTCACGTGACGTCATAAAAACCACCAGTGACATTACGTGACGTCATCGTCATCATCACTGATGAATCATCTGGGACATCACCGGTGACGTCTTATGTGACGTCAATAACGCAAGAAATTCCCCGCTAACTCTAGCGAAAAATCTTTCCCCGCTAAATCTACTGACAAACGTTCCCCCCTAAAGGTAGGGGAAAAATTGCTCCGCTAAATTACCGCCAAATTCACACGCGCTGCTCTCACCAAAGGTGTGAATATTTCTGCGACTTGCGTTAAGCACACGTCCATCCACATCCATGTTAGTAGTGGGGGACTTTCCACCTTCTCCCCTCATACCCTTCCCTCCTCCTCCTCAAGAACTGCGCTCTAATTCGGCGTTACAGGGGATTGTCAACGTCTTTCATTTTTTTCCTAGTATTATACTTTTTTTTTTACCTTAAGTCCAAGAGCAGTCGACGCTACGAGCTGATAGAACCAAACAGACAGCGTCGAAAAGGCACCATCATTGTCTTAGTTGTATTCTTCCGAAATTAATCGTAAATAACAAATGTCCAGTGACTTGCACTTCTGACGCTGCTTAGTTGATCCCATTAGCTCGTAGTGTCGGCTATGTTTGTACTTAAGTCTATACGAAGTATAGGCTCCAAAGGGATTATTTAATGCATGCATGCCGCATACCTTCAAATGGATGCTTATATTTTCACTACGTAAAATGTCCCACTTTACAGAAACCGCAACACCCACGCCCTTTGTCCCCGTGCCGAAAAACCCCTTCGCAACAAAAAGGCTGCTACCATATGTTTATACATGAAAGTAATGAAAAATAACGTATTTTACTTTTTATCGGTAAAGGTAAAAGTAATGCGACTCTTTTATTGTGAGGTAATGTAGGTTGGTAACGCGTTTTCTTTTATTTTGCATGTCGAGTATTGTATTTCGTTATATTTTTCGCTAACGCCGACAATACTGAATTAGCTGCAGTACTGTTGACAACCACCAATCAGAGTGGAGCGCTTCCCTATGACCACCTTTCTTTCGAAGCGATGTTTACTACACCTTTATTGCTTTGTTTCGCTACCCTACAGAAAAACCCAGTGTAATTGTTAGCTGTTAGCATTAGGAATCTAGAAAGTTATTTCGATTTTATCTGGATTTTAGGTTGTCAAAGATTATTTTTTGTTTGCAAATCGGATTTTAGGTTTCCACAAAAAACTTCATTTGAATTTACAGTCTCATACCCGAGATAGTGAAATGGTATAAGGGCTTCTTCAGTAGGGTAACGAAGTTGTTAAAATTAGTAGAACGTCTTGTCGCTGATTGAGGGGGATAATGTAGAAACAGATCGTTATCAAGGATTCGAAAATGCTGGATCTTTGAATGACGAATCTTGGTACAAATCATGACAATTCAAAGTATACCTAAGGCACGGAATTTGTTGTAACGAAACCCAACCCTTATTTCGCATATTTGTTTCTACGCATGCCCGTTCATTCCTTCGCTAAAACGAAGGAGAGAATTAAAGTTATGTGATCTGACGTAACGTGAAGTCCGCACCAATTTCATCTCCTCATTACTAAATTTTCCGGCGAAATTGATGTCATCTCTTTCACTTGAGTTTCCCTGCTATATTAAACAATAGGTTTTTCTGCTTTTTGACGCGATACTTCCGTGTTCTCAAAACAAACCTAAACGGTCGCATCTTAGCTACTGCACTATAGGCATTTACGGACTGTGGAGATGAAGGTAGCTACAAATTGTTTATATACCACTTATATTGGGAATAGCATTAATAAACTTTATACACAGAACCAGGGTTGCCAACACGGCATGTTAGAATTTCCCTAACGGACGCCTGAAATTTCCCTATTTCTGCCGAAATTTCTCTCCCTTGCGCCAGTATTGCATCATATTAAATATTGGTTGTATTTTGCATCACTTCCAATTTTACGATTATATATTGAGGTGAAGGTAGTGGAAGAAGTCCGTTCGCCCAAGACGGCCATCGTTCAGTCAACTATCACCCCATTAAATCCACCCATCTGAAGTCTTACAGGTTGTTGGAGGTGCGAACAACTTCCTCATTTCTAGCTAACATCCTGGCGCTCCGCAGTGGCCGAACGGCGCGGCTTACCACGCCCGAAGAAAATGGGAACGACACCGACCAACCCATCTCGTAGCGGACCACCCCTGCCCTTACTGGGAAACACCGCCAGCGGGATCCTCCAATAATCTCAGGAACTTCAGATGAGGACGTCGATGACTGGCTTAAAAACTATAAACGGGTGAGTCACCACAACAACTTGGACGATTCTTTCAAACTGGCCAATGTCGTGTTTTTTCTGAAAGCCACGGCGCTCCGTTAGTTCGACAACCACGAGGACACCATAAACTCCTGGGATGGGTTCAAGGCCCCGTTTGCCGAAGCGTTCGGCAAACCAGAACATCGGAAACATCAGGCCAGGGAACAATTGCTCCGACACTACCAAATTAAAGACGAGTCCGCTACCGCTTACATCGAGGATGCTCTAAGCCTCTGCCGGCGAGTAGACCCCCAGATGACCGAGGACGACAAGGTCCGTCATTTGCTGAAAGGACTGTCATGCGATATTTTTTCGATCTTCGCCCCAAAGTCCCCCGCAACCGTCACCATCCTTGCTGCAGAATACAGGAAATACGAAGAACTCGACGGCGCGCGAATTTTAAAACGCCCTTCAGACCGCCTTCCCGAAGTGGCCCACAGCATTCCAATGGACAACAGTCTGACTACCTTGATGCGCACCATTATTCGCGAGGAGCTGGAAGAATTTAAGGCGCAGCTACGGACAGCTCCTGATGGTTTGCAGTCGCACGGAGAACTCCAAAGTCTTCGAACTAAGATCCAGAACGAGATGCGTGCTGCATTGCACCCCCTGACAACCACGTCACCTGCTTACTCACCAGCGGTACCCGCAGTCACCTAGCTCTGCGCCTACCAGACGTTCCCCTCTTCGCACCCGCCAGCTCAAGAAAATCAACCGCGTCGCAGAACAGACATCCGGAGGTCTGAGGACCAGCAACCTATTTGCTACTATTTCCATACACCTGGCATCATTCTGCGCTACTGCCGTCGGCGGCTGCATGACGCTGGCTACCACCTTTCTACATTCGGCTGTACTTTCTGCACTGACGGTCCTGAAGACAGCGCCGTCTTTCCGGAAAGCTGAACCACCTACGCCCCTACGCTCCCTCGCTTCCCAACACACCGTTCACTGACCTATGAAGACAACGACCGTAACTCTACCCGCCGCTTTCAGAGTCCCGTCTTCACATCCCAGAACCGCCGTGGCCGATCCTTGTCCCCGCATCCAGTTCGTCGTCGCTCTATATCACCCCTCAACGACGCCGCACCATCGACTTCGCCGCCGTCAAACTGAAGAGAGCAGCCTCCATTGACTACGGAAGTCAAGCTGCACTTACTCGATACGCCGCAAATTTTCCTGCCGTAACACCTTTGACTATTACAGTTGCAAGAACTAGCGTCAAAAAAGAATTTTTATGAAGCATATATTTATCACATTGTGAATTAAACAATATTATATTTGTACATTGTGCCTAGGAGATACTATATTACTCTATATTTTGGTATGACAATATAGAAAAGGAGAATACGCACCTTGTACTCGGATTTCCGCCTCGGAAAAAGGTTCTAATGCATCTGCGAGAATTAACCTGCAAATTTATGGACAGTGTCATAAGGTAATTCATTACTTAAACGGTACTGAATCTTACGAGTAGTACTTAGTGCTAGCGAACAAATTAGAGACAGCGTGCAGCTTTCGAAGATCCTTTCCTACGCGAGTGATTTTAGAAATGAAACGTATTCGCAAAGCCATACTCTTAGGCCTGCGTCACTGGTCGTACTGAGGACAACTTTTTAGATACAATAGACCCTATCCCAAATTAAGTCTGGCAACTTTGATCGCTATCATCATTTGAAAAATGTCATTTGTGCCGTACTAATGGCGGCCTTCTGTTTACTGATGAAGGAAGAAAATGAAAATGCTCCTTTGCAGATAATTCGATGCTTATACATTCGTGACGTCAGCACGATACGAAGCAGGAACTGAAAGCAAGATCTGCGTAAGGTGTTCATTTCTAGCTCGGGCCCAGTGAATCTGTTGGTAACATCAAGGTGCTCCAAAGCCCATTGATTTGTAGAACTTTATAAAGCCGTGTACGTGGGTTGACGCTTCGTTCTGACTGGTTGCATCTTTGTTTCTATAGTCACTAAAAGAGATCGAGAAGGAAATGTACAGTGAAGCGCACACTGTCGTTTGGCGTTGACTTTCCGAAATGACGGCGCCCGATAAAATATGGCAGACTACAATTTCATTGCCGCCATTAGTACGGCAATTGTTAAACTGCCATTATAGCCACCAAATGGCACTGACTTTCGGGAAGGGTCTAATAGACCCTTGCCGAAAGTGAAACAATTCAATCTGCAAGTGATAAGATATATTTTCGGCTTCATTTAAGACCATTTCGTCATATTTTTTTCTTATTTTTGAATTCATAGCCGATTAGCTAATCCGAAACAGAGTTGACCGTTAATCGAATATCAAACTAGTAAGAACTGTTGACAATAGCTTAAGTTCAAAAAGAAATTCGGTGCTTTAATTAGTGCTCCGTTCGTTTTGGCGAAATACCAATAAACGTAAAAAGATACCCATAAGACGGTTTCCTCAATAACGGAAAAAACCGACCAATTGTTTTTGAATTCGAAAAAAAAAATGCGTCAAGGGAAGAAAATGTTTGACATGGTGGGTATAACAGCTTCAAGGGTAGAAAATCTTCTATGGAGGGCTTAACATTTAGTAAATGGGCGGTGTAACAATGTTATTTCTTTGGAGAATGAAATGCAGCAATTAGCCATAGTCAAAAATATAAAAAGAAAAAAAGCAGGTTTTTTTGTTTTGCATGCGCTAGTTTTTATATAACAAAAGTGAAAGCCGTTTACAACTCCCTGTAACGCCGAATTGGAGCGCAGTTCTTGAGGAGGAGGAGGGAAGGGCACTGAGAGGAGAGTGGACCCCTCCTCCTTCTCCTCCATCTCCCTTCATTCTTTAATATGCTTCGGGGGGTCACCTGACCTCGGGGGAGGGGTCACGTGACCTCGGGGCGGGGGGGGGGGGGGGGGGGGGGGGCGGGGGCACGTCGGCCCCAAACGCTCATCGACTGGCGAAAATACTCGGCCATTTCCTCGAGAATCTCGAGGTTGCTCCGGCGCAACCTTTAGTAGGTGCTCGGAGCCAGTTTGGAAAGTCATGGTGGCCGACCAGTCGTTCGCGGAGTTTGTGAACATTCGTTTAAAGGGAAAAGATCTGCTCTATGGCAACGAAGGCGACAGCCAATGAGTAAATGTGTGAAGACGTTGTTTCAGGGATCGCCTTAACTCGCTAAAACATGTTAATGGCAGCGATTTTATTGCGTGGCACTGCTTTATGAGAAGGACCGTTGCGAGCATGCCCCAGTTCCTGCCGGTGGAGGAGAACGCCAATAATCATGGGGCCTGCCGCTCTCAGCGATGATTCAACTTCTCGTCGCTAAGCAGTTTTATGGTGCCGGGACGTTCCAAGTTTTATGGGTACCTTGTAAACATGCCGCAGAAGACAGTGTGCCGCGTTGTGGACCGGGTGTCTCGGCTCCTTGCCCTTACTCTGTTCAATCGCCAGGTGAAGTTCCAGAATGGCGCGACTAACTTCAACGCAGTCATGCGAGAGTTCTATGAAATGAAGTTTTCATGCGTTGTAATGCGTGCATGCCTTGCACTTACGCCAGCATAAAGCTCCCCGATGGTGCCCATAGGAGCTTTCAGCCATAGAAAAGTTTTTACTTCTAGATTAACATGAAAGGAAGTTAACTTTTTGTTGTTTGTGCTGCAAGTTTTACCAACTTTATTTAAACTGCACGCTGCGATGCGTTGTAGAAGGTGTAAAGTTGGGCGTAGCTATATTAATCAGAACCTATAAACAAATCTGTATCTTGCGGCAATTTGCATGGCAGAGCGTGCTACTCGCATGCAGACTCTTGGAAGAGCAGATAAATACATGAAAATAAAACGAACTGCCGATTGGGTGTACCAGCACAATTATGGCAACGGCCAGAGCGCAACCTACTAGCAAGAATAATAGGGATTGCAGGTAATTGTTATTGTCAATTAGTACAACAGTGTCTTATGCCAAGCGAACCTTTTGAAAATTATATGTTCAGATCCTCGAATAAGGAGTAGGGTTAAAAAAAAAAAAAAACTAGAATTAAAGTTAATATTATGACTGAAAGTCGTGAACGTTGTGTGAAGTACTAGCAATAAACATACCTATGGGAATCTTCATTTAATTGCATTTATTACATATTACTCAATAAATACAATGTTTTTAACGTTTTTTTTATTTAGATTTCTCTAGATTATCTGTGTAATCTGCAGCTGACAACAGTCTCACATGCAAATCGTTTTTGTCCCTTCATGTGGTTGTGTCATATCCTCCAAAGAGGATAGAGAACATCCACTGCTTGAGAACCTTTGTTTTTCATAGAGATTAAGATATGATATGATTAGGCTTACACTTTCCGGCGTTTTGTTTGTGTAAACAATCGGCAAATGTTTTTCGTTTTTTTTTTTAAATTTTCAAGATACCGGTGCATTTCTGCGAATTGTCTCGTGCAGGCGATTAAAATGGCTTTAATCGACGGATCAAATCGCGAATAGAAAAGAACAATAAAGACGAGATATGGTTTAACTTTTAATTAGATATAATACACAAGGTTTAGCACACGTTATTGCTCTATAATATGCATGCATACATTGCAAGGCTCGCATCTGTCATTCCCGCCTGCTCCTTTCTGTTGACAGCGTGCATTTTCCAAAGCGCGCGCTCTACATTAGCGGTAGACACGGGAAGTCGGAAATCTCCAAAGATGTTTGGGAGGCTTTTGGCCAGCTTTGTAAATGCAGGTTCCGGACGCACTTCGACCGACAGAATATGAAAGATGCTTCAAAACAGTCTACTAAGGTTCAAAAGGGCACAATGAGGAGAACCGTTTTGGGATATAAACTGAAGGTCGAAGTAATCAGCACTGACTGAAGAAATACATCTTGATTGCTACGAGAACTTAGAAGACCTTAAAGACAACTGCAAAAAAAATGAACAAGTTTGCCAAACATTTACATATTGGTAAAAAAAACTCATGTCTGCATAAAAATATATAAAATCCAGAAATTTTGGCTTTTATTTAACTCGGATTTCGACACCAGCGGATGTTTATCGGTGTTTTTCGGTTAAAACCGGAAAGTATAGCGCCTTGTTATGATATATATATATATATATATATATATATATATATATATAAATGAATATGTTCAGATGAATGAACCGTACTTAATGCAACAAATCAAAGAATCAAAGTTCTCAGGATCCCGCCGAAAGCAAAAAAACGGCGGAGCCAGGATATGAACTCTGGGCCTCCCAATGCCCGGCCGGGTGTGCTAACCTCGATATCACTCCACCTTGGCTTTCTGGCGTTTCCTATCTGTCTTATTAATGCACAAGAAACGAAATGTATACAATTGAAGGTGTTCTGGAAACACACGCCGCCGCGAGGAACGCGGTACGACGCTTGGTGTCACGTGGTACGTGCTCGTTTGTGCTCCAGAAATCCTCCCACTGTTTGTCTCGTCCCGTGTACATGTAGTATTCTTTGTTTATGAGCTTTAGAGACACGGTATCTTCATCATCTGCGAGAATCAGGAGCCACGTTATTGAATATACAGCACGGGCACTCCACACCATCGTATGTGGTCTCCGAGAAGGATATAAACGAATATGTGCAGATGAATGGACCCTACTTAATTCAATGAATCAAAGAATCAAAGTTTTCAGGAACCCGCCAAAAGCCAGAAAACGGCTCCTGGCTCCGTCGGTTTTTGGCTTTCGGCGGGTTCCTGAAATCTTTGATTTTTTGATTCATTGGATTAAGTACGGCTCATTTATCTGCACATATTCGTTTATATCCTTCTCGGAGACCACGTACGATGGTGTGGAGTGCCCGTGTTGTATATATACATACATTTAGTTTTGAAGAGCCGCGGCGCCGAAGAAAGGCAAATTCCCCATATCTTGACGGACTCCAGCGCCGCCTCTAATGATGATGAAATTGTATAGTACAAATAAATAATGTGAATGATGACAATAATAATGGGATGATGCAGAGGGTGAAGAAGAGCGTCAGGCAGCGGTCTTCGCGACGGTAGTTTACGGGGGGCCGCTATGGGCTGCTGACATCTAGAAATCCAGTTTTGATGCATGGCGTCGGCTCTCTGCTTGCCCAGAATGCAGACGATCCGTCCGAATTTCCGGTGACCCAAAGTCCAACACCCCCGTGGTAGATCTCTGTGAGGTGGCGCCGGTGATGACCGGGTCGTCGTCTTTGCGAAAGCGGGCCTAGACATTTGCTATCTTCCGGTCGAGTTTTTAGCCTAGTAGCTTTAGCTCCCTGTCCATTGAAGAGACCGAAGGTGCCGCTAGACCGGTTGGCTTCCTGACGATGAAAAAAAAACACGTCTTACGCCTAGCTGGCTTCCTCTTCTTCCATTGAAAGAGCAGGAAGCCAGAGAAAGATGGTTGGTGTTAGTTCTTTCCTGCTAAATTGCGACTAGGGAGTACGAATCCGCACATATATACTCCAGAGTAGGAAACATACCCGTATACCTCACCATCTGCAGAGCAGTAGCCTTCAGTAAGCGGAAGTTTTTGCATAAAAGAAGTAAGCAACAAAGCACAATAACGTACGATATATCACCCGATCAGGACTGAGGTATGCAGTCATCTAAAATCAACTATTGGGTGCTTAATTTGCAGCGAGAACAGTGGTCGGAACAGTTATTGCAAATACGCTGCTTTTCAAAGTAGTTCTGCATTTTCTGCTCAAACAAAAGTGGTTATCTATTGCTGTATTTAGGAGCAGGAGTAATGTAAAGCACTAGTAGAAATATATTAGCTGTCCTGTGTACATTCACTGTATAGTTACAGCGATAGCTGCGGCACGTCACAGCGAAGTTGTTGAACATGGCTGTTAGCGGTGCGATCGAGATATTTGGACAAGCGGGGATGAAACTTCATAACTGGGGCGTCAATAGCGCAGTACTGGTTCAGATGCTTGAAGGAAACGGTACCGATGAAAGTATATTGGGACAATAGGCGGGTCTGTTGAAGGTGCTCCGTCTGACGTGGAAACTATATGAAGACAGCTTCTTCATTTCGGAAGAACACGTGATTGACTTTCACCGCAAACGAAGAAATACCAAGCATTTCGGTCTCCAGAGGAAGGCACGCGTGTGTGACCCATGGTTTCCCCCGGTGCGGACGCTAACATGACGTTCTTGTTCGCCTTCGCCTCGACGTGCGCATTCGCCCCTCCGTCGCTTTCGTGGGACAGCTTGTTTTTCCTATATAGCCGGGAAAACTGAGGATGGCAAAGTTGGAGGTGGTGTTGTTGAGGACGACCGAAGTAAAGAGCCCCCAAGAACGCCGGAGCCTTCCCACTCTCCCGACGCCACGCATCGCAACGACGCCACTGCAACGCTGCCCGAGACACTCAACGTTACTATCGACAGCCACGAGACATCGTCGCTTGTAAACACTGGAGCAGACTACTCAGTCTTGAGTGGGAGACCCTCCCGCCGCCTACGAAAATTGATGTCACCGTGAGATGAACCTCAAATGCGAACCGCCGGAGAGAACCTCATCACTAAAGTTAGGAGAAGCACTGCCTACGTCGAGGTTCACGGTGAGACGTTCCCTGTGAAGTTTGACATTCTGCGAAACTGTGCGAGGGGCGTTATCTTCGGAATCGACTTTATCGGCGAGTATCGCGCAATCATCGACCACGGGGCAAACAAGTTAACGATGTGAAAGCCTTTTCTTTCAAGGATGGAGTTAAGCACGACGTCAACCGTGATCCGAGTTACCGCCGACCATGTGAACCTGCCGCCGCGGTTAAGTGTTTTTGGTAACCGTCGTAACCGGAGCAGCCACATAACGTGAACCTATTCTGGAAGGCAGGGTAAAACTGCTCCTTGAAGCAAACTATCGTCGCACGAGGATTAAAGGGGCACTGACACCCCAAAGGTCGTATTTATTTTTATTGTCTAAAACGATGCAAGTTGCAGTTATAGACACGCAAAAAAAAACGCATCGCGAAAAAAAAATTTTCGCGCGCGCGCGCGCCTTTTTATTTTTGGCGTTTGATTTTCCCGCCTCTCGCCTCCTCGCTTCTTTTGATCGGTGACGTCAAAAATCAGGAAATTTAGAAGCTATGTAGGCGACATCTCTATAACATTTAATAACGGCAATCGTAAAACATGTTTTTTAACGCAATTGCGAACGCAGTGCGGCCATTCTTTTTGAAATACCAAAAATCGGGAGTTGGTTGTGGTGCCGTCTCCTGGATTTGTATCCTCCAACGGAAAACAGGCGACACCGCTCAAAACCGGTCCGCCGCAACGCCGCCGCGGCCGCCGCTCACTCCTTTCCTCCTCGCTTTGGGTCGCCATGGCAACAGCAGGGAGTGGTGAAAGAAAGTCGACTCTCAGGTCGCCGCGATTTTTGACGTCAAGGCACCGGCGCCGATCGCGCGGGAACTTCGAATTCAGCATTTGGAAATTGTTTTTTTACTTCACAAATACTGAATTCCCAAATTTCAAATTTTGAGGGTAATGTCCCGGCATCGTTATCAATCGTTTCGGATAATAAAAAAAAAATATGATTTTGATGTGTCAGTGCCCCTTTAACGGATCTCCAAGAAGGACATACAACTGTTTCCGTGACGAAGGCTAAAACCATATGCCGCGTTGCGGAGCCTCAAACGCCAGCCGTGGTCACCGCAATCGCTAGGGAAACCTCGTCGTCCCAGCAAAAGAGCACGTCGCCGCCGCAGCGTCATAGCCACCACGAGCTCCCTGCTTCAACGCATCGACATCAATCCAGGAACCAATTTGTGGATTGATATAAACATTATTTATCTCAAATGCAGATTAAAAGAATGAGAAAAATTAATTGTAATCCAGGAAAGGTACGTGAGTTGCAGATTGGTTTAACCAGGAGGGTTTCGCAGCCTATAGAAAGCTATTTTTAAATAACTTGTCGGCTTTTCTGATGGATGACTTTGAGAAATGTTGGGAGTACCTGACCAACAAAAATAATCCTCTTGAAACAAAAATATAAATGGGAGCCTTGTTTGAGGTAAAACGAAATTTTTCAGTATTTTACTTGTATTTTCATTCAGTTTTCGGAAAAAAAAACGAGTAGGAATACCGGGCTTTTTCGTCACTCATGAATGCTGATTTTATTTTCTATTGTCGCTTTTTGTTAATGGTGTTAAATCTAAAACCAAAGACTGGCGTAGGCCCCTATAATATTCCAAATATGTTTTTGCGATGGTACGCAGACTAACTGGCACGTTTTGGACGATAATATTTCAGACTTCGTTTGTCACCAGTGCGCTATCAAATTGCTGGCTCTTAAAGGGGCACTGACACCCCAAAGGTCGTATTTATTTTTATTGTCTAAAACGATGCAAGTTGCAGTCATAGACACGCAAAAAAAACCGCATCGCGAAAAAAAATTTTCCCGCGCGCGCGCGCGCCTTTTTATTTTTGGCGTTTGATTTTCCCGCCTCTCGCCTCCTCGCTTCTTTTGATCGGTGACGTCAAAAATCAGGAAATTTAGAAGCTTTGTAGGCGACATCTCTATAACATTTAATAACGGCAATCGTAAAACATGTTTTTTAACGCAATTGCGAACGCACTACGGCCCTTCTTTTTGAAATACCAAAAATCGGGAGTTCGTTGTGGTGCCGTCTCCTGGATTTGTATGCTCCAACGGAAAACAGGCGACACCGCTCAAAACCGGTCCGCCGCAACGCCGCCGCGGCCGCCGCTCCAACACCTGCGCTCGCTCCTTTCCTCCTCGCTTTGGGTCGCCATGGCAACAGCAGGGGGTGGTGAAAGAAAGTCGACTCTCAGGTCTCCGCGATTTTTGACGTCAAGGCACCGGCGCCGATCGCGCGGGAACTTCGAATTCGGCATTTGGAAATTGTTTTTTTACTTCACAAATACTGAATTCCCAAATTTCGAATTTTGAGGGTAATGTCCCGGCATCGTTATCAATCGTTTCGGATAATAAAAAAAATATGATTTTGATGTGTCAGTGCCCCTTTAACACGTGTCGTCCCCGTGTTAAAAAAAAGGAGACCCATTATCGCTAACAAACTATAGTCCCATTTCTCTCACATGTACAGTGGCCCAATTTTTTAATAGTATCAAGCGAGCGTCGACCACCGGGAGGGCCAGCGCTGTGCCGCGGAGAAATGTGGCGTCACAGGAGAGATTAGGCGCGTGCGTACAAAGCTCCCTCCGTTGCGAGCGTCGTCTGCTAGGCAATTCCGTTGACCGCACACAGCCCCTGTTCATTATCTACTGTCAGAGCTAACCGCCTTTAAGGAGAGATCTGAGCAGCGCTTGCTTGCGTGGTACTACTCAGGCGTGGCATAAACCGCGCGTCATCTCGAGTTTAATTTACTTTTTTTCATTTCGTGTTTGCGTTTACATTTGTGGACACCAACAAAAATAAAAAATACGGTGACGCGACAAACTGAATTCAACGATGCATGAAACTATGTATACAAGCGAATGCCACGAGCCATCAAATCCAATCCAGTGCATTCACCGTGCCACGTGACATCGTGCTTCCGCGTGCAGTTGTACCCAACGGGAAGGCCACGTGACAAACTTATAGCGATGGACTGGCCAAGATGGCTCGTAGCGTCGACTGCGGTTCAACACAAAGTGAAACGGATTATCATGGTTTTCGCTTGGTGTTTTGCTTTATCAACTGCGTTGTTGCTGTCGTCATCTAGCTTATCGCAGCCGAGTAGTAGCACTTTTGTTTGACCAGCGGGCGCGAGCAAATTTTCATGGGTACTCGAGTGCCCATAGAAACGCGGGAACCTGCTGTGAGAATGTCAATGGGCGGCATGACGCAAAGGGATATAGCAACAACAGTCGCGGTTACACAGGTTAACGTTCATAGGATTGTGAACTCATTCCAAGAGGAGGGGCGTATCGGCGACGCACTTCGACACTGCAAGCGCCCTGCCCTCCTTTGCTGCGGAGCAGGGGCTGTATGCGGTCAATGGAATAGCCTGGCAGACGACGCTCCCACCAGAAAAGGCTTTGTGCGCACGCGCTTAATCTCTCCCGTATTGTCGCACGCCGTCATGGCACGGCGCTGGCCGTCAGGCGGTCGACGCTCGCTTGATACTATTATGTTCCAAACTGCTGGAGCATATAATTTCAAACTTTATTTTTTTTTCCTTCTTGAAAGGAACGAGCATTTAGTCCTTCTTCGAACATGGTTTCAGAAAGAAAGTTTCCACCACAACTCAGTTTTCAACCACGGCTCACGACTTCGCCGCTAGTCTCGATAAGTCTTGTAAATTAGGCTTAATACTCTTAGATTTTTGTAAAGCCTTTGACAGGGTCGCTCATAAAAAAAAGTATTTAAAAAGAAAATGTAACTTTTCTAATTCCTGCTGTTAAATGAATGAAATCGTACCTTCAAGGGTGTAACACTTCTTTGATATTGGTGAGAAAGTTTAAAATGGGTTGCGTGTATCTTCGGCTGTACTCCAGGGAAGCCTTTTGTGGCTCTTGTTATTTTTAACAGACATTCATAACATTTTGTCAGTCATCGATGAAAATGTAAGCATTAGAAATTTCGCGGATGATTGTGCTCTGTTCTAATGTATCACAAGTTCATCTGACCAGTATTCATTATATTCTTTACTTTCAAAATTTTCAAATCGGTGTGCCGAAGGGCGAATAAAATGTAATTAAAAGGAAACTATTTTAGTATGGGTTACCGACAAAAAAGTTCCATTTGAGTTTATTTACGATGTCTTTAGTTTCGGAGTACAAGAAAGTTTCGGAGTATAAAGATCTAGAACTAACGATTTTTAAAACTCTCTCATTCGATACACACATCGATAACAACAGCTCATCAGCATTTGGTAAGCTTGGTTTACGTAGGCGCAAACTAATCAAAACACAATCTAGCATACAATGTTTAGCTTATAACACTTTTGTGCGTTCTAATCTTGAAGATGCTAGCCTTGTCTCGAATCCATTCACTAAAAAACATTTCGAAGCAGGAAATGGTTGAAAGGCGCACGCCCAAATTCAAATATAGAAAATTAAAAAAAAAAAAAAAAATTAGACTCTCCATCGCACCTTATGAAAGCGAATGGCATAGCTACAATTGAGCTGCTTAGGAAGCGCCCGATTCCAAAATTGTTATTGCTTATAGTACGAAACAATGTACGACTTGGCACACATAATCACCTCATCCCGTTAATATCACGACTTAGGAGACACGATAATTGATATTCATTAACACCAATCATTCTACGCACCCGCATCAGCGCGGAATAAAACTTTCTACCTTGCAGCAGTTTTGAGGCTGACGATTTTTGTGATGCCATTGATACCTATTTTTTCTTAGATGTGCTTACTTTTTCCGTGTAACATATTTTGTTTGTTAGTTTTCTGCACGTCATTCATCGATATCGCATTTATTGGTATATGCTACCGAATATGTATATTCATATATTTTATTTTTAATTTCAAGAGTGCTTTTTTGTATTGTACTTGCGGTGATTTTCACTCCTGCTTGGGCCAGTCTCTGGCCTGCAGTATGTTCTAAATTGCAGACTATTTTGCCAAGACGTCGAACGTTTGCCAAGCACCAGTGGCGAAACATCCCATTGGTACCGACGGTGACGTGCACCCAGTTCACCAGTCACCGTACCATGTTTCTTTGAGAGAAAGGCAAGTCGTCCAAGAACAGGTTCAAAAAATGATCGATGGTGACATCACCCAAATGACAAGCAGTATATGGGTTTTACCTGTGCTGCTCGTAAAGAACAAGGACGGAACCCTGATATTAATTGTGGACTATCGCCGACTCAGTGCCGTGCCAAACAAAGACGACTGACCTCTTTCTCCCATCGACCCTAGACAATCTGGTTACTTTTCAAATCAATCGACGAAAAGTATCGGGAGTGGCTCCCGATACTTTCGTCGATTGATTTGTAAAGTGGCCAGTGTCAGAACAAGGCTGACGAATGGAAACGGGAAAAAACTGCCTTCGCCAAGCATGACGGACTGTGCGAATTTAAAGTCATGCCCTTCAGACTATCTAAAGCGCCGGTGACCTTCCAGCTTGTCATGGAGACCATGCTAGCAGGCTTCGAACGGCCGAGCTGTCTCGTCTGCCTCGATGACCTTGTGGTGTTCGCCCCCAACTTCGACGAGCGCTTACAATAACTTCGTTCCGTACCTCAAGCCATCAAGGCCGCTGGACTAACTTTCAAGCTAACTAAATGTCGGCTCACTTATGGTTATCTGAAGTTCCTAGGCCAGGTTGTGAGCAGCGAAGATGTTCGTCTTGACCCCAAGAAAACGCGCGCCGCAGCAGCGTTTTTCCCGTCGTGAAACAAAAAGCCCGTAAGAGGATACCTAGACCTCTGTGCCTACTACAGGCGCTTCGCTCAAGATTCGCCAAGCATTGTGCACCACTGACATACCTTACGAAAAACGCCGTAAAGTTTCAGTGGACAGAAGAGCACCAGTGGGTCTTGACGAGCTTAACCGAAGACCTCAAACACCTCCTTGCCTTTGACGTTTCGACCAGCGAACACAAACAGAAATTCACACGGACGGAAGTAACACGGGGCTTGGCGCAGTGCTGGTCCAAATACAGGAGGGAAGAAGAAAGAGGGCAGCAGGACACTATACAAGGGGGGAGGGGATAATTACTCCACGACGAACAAAGAATGCCTCGTCTGGGCCATCATCAAGTTTCGCCCGTAATTTCGCGGAAATCCGTTCCGAGTGGTTACAGACCACCACTGCCTCTGTTGGCTCGCGAATCTGAAGGACTCCTTAGGATGCCTCGCCCGGTGGAGTCTGCAACTGCAGGAGTTTTACATGACCATGGTGTTCCGGCCTAAAGCGCAGTGACGCCAATTGTCTGTCAAGTGCCCCCGTCGAGGCCGGACCAGCCTGCACTATAGCCGACAACGACGACTGTTCTCTCGATGCACTTAGTGTCAGTGACATGGCAGAACTCCAAAACATAACACACAATTGAAAGAAATTATCGTGCACCTAGACAAACAAGAACGTGCGGTTTCCCGCGTCTTCCTACGAACACTGCCAACCTTCTTCATCCGACAAGGTATAAGGTAAACTTCACCAACAACAACACGATGTGGTTGTTGGCGGTCTTTTCCAGTCTTCGGGAAGAAATATTTGAAGGCTGCTTACGATGCCCGATGGCGAGGCACCTTGGCTTCAGCAAGACGCTTGCGGGGATACGCGAGAAGTTCTACTGGTTCCAAGTTTACGAAAACAGTCCATCATTACACGTGATCTTGCCACGATTGTCAACGACTGAAGAAACCGCCGACAAGGCCGGCAGGACTTCTTCAGCCCATTGCACCGCAATCTGCCCCATTCCAGCAAATCGGACTGGAATTACTTGGACCGTCTCCACCGTCGACACATGGAAACCGTTGGATAATCGTGGCAACTGTTTATCTAACCCGTTACGCCGAGACAAATGCACTCCCAACGGGAACCGCGCTGGAACTAGCCAAGTTTTTTATCGAGTTCGTCGTCCTCTGACACGGCGCCCCCGAAGTCATCATTACAGATCGTAAATCATCGTTCATTGACAAGCTGACTCAAAATATCCTTTGCATGAGCAGCACAAGCCACCGTGCCACCACGACGTGCCATCCGGAGACCAATGGACTAACAAAGGGCTAAGCAAAACATTCGCCGACATGATATTTATGCATGGCGACATAGACCACAAGACGTAAAGCGAACTGTTACCCTACGTCACGTTTGCTTAAAACACGGCGGTGCATGAGACCACAGGAGTAACACCGTTTCAGCTGGTGCATGGCCGAAAACTAACAACCATGCTCGAAACGATGCTGCTGCGCGAACCAGCTGACGACGGGATCCACAACGCCCAGGCGGTTGCACAACAGCCTGAAGGAGTTCGCTAGTTTGCCCGACTCCGGGTACAGGATCAACAACGTGTCGACGCTACCCAGTATAAGCTTCATCAGAACGACGTTCGGTTCAAGCCTGGAAACCGTGCGTGAGTCTGAACCCCGATACGACGACGCGGTCCAAGCGAGAAAGGCATGAAGTGTTACTTCGTGCCCTACAGGGTATTTCGTCGAATCGGATATCTGAACTTTGATGTGATGCCAGGCGGGACAAGAACAAAATCACTCCACCAACCACGACGTGAAGTCGCTCACGTAGTGCCTGAAACCGTACTACGCACAAAAAGACTGGACTGTTATCCCCCTGCTACGCTTGATATGACCGTGTTTTACCAGCCTTCGTATTTTCCTACTATTTTGTTCGTTTCGCTTTGTTTTGTTTCCTTGCACGTTGCTTCAAGACAATTTTCTTTTTGAAGGGGGAGTAATGCCACGCGCGTCTTAGAGTAAGCGCGCCCGTGGCCAAATGGTTATCTTGCTTGGCTCTTGCGCAAATGACCGAGGTTCGATGCTTAAGAGCGGAAGCACCTTTTATTATTTCGGTAAATGTCACATTCTGGTGGATTCGAGAACTCTGTTGTTTATTCGAGCCCCCAATGTTCTACGTGCCGAACTTCTTACGCCGATTTTTCCAGAAGCCCACGTGTATACATAAAGGTTTCCACGTGGCGAGCCGGAGCCAGCCTCGCCCCAGCGCTCAGTTCTGCGCATACGCTGCCATCGACGCCTGCGACTCTAGCATTCTTTTATTTTGTTTTAAGCGAAAATTCTACCCATTAAACGTTTAGTTTCCTTCGGTTATTCGTCGCCTCGTCAATTGTCATTTGTGACGATATCAAAACAGGGCGCAAGCTTGCTTGACAAACAGTCAACCCGCTGAAAAGCTGGTGGCAGCATTTTATAGCAAATCTCTATGTGACTCGAAGGTGGAATTTTTCGTGTCCACCGACAGAAAACCCACGCGCGAGCCTTATTACCGTTCGCGCGCGCCTTATATTTTATGATGTTATTTTGACACTTATTCAAATAAGAAAACACGAAACAGGTTTTAAAGGTGCTTGATATATGGCAAGCACGTTGCGCTCCCCGCATGCGTTTCTCTGTAAAGATTGTGGTCGCATAAGCTGCCGCGGCAACGGGAGCTTATGAAGTGCTTAATATAAAACTGGTGGCTGGACAGCGAGGCTGTAGTATACCCTGCTACGTTCTCCCAGTGCACTATTGACCCTTTTTTATGGCAAACGCCGCCAGGTTGCGCTCCAGTCTTTGAAGTGCAAGAGCACATCCGTTTTACAAAAAAATGAGCAGAGGCCACCTTGACACCTCAGCATGAAATGCATGTGAAATGTTGAACCACCGATTCTCCTGGTGAACGACAAGAGAACGAAGGAGTGCGATATATGTTAAAATGCTCCGATTATCCTTGTAAACCAATTGTCCTCTTTGAAGATCCAATATTGTACAGCAGAAGGACGTCGGTAAATATCCAGCTTCGTTGTATGTGTAGCATTTGTGCATTCTAGCACTGGTGACATAAGCAAGCTCAACAGGCTTGTAAACACGGTGCGGACGGCAGTCGTTTGCGACGCATGCGGCAGTTCATGTCTTTAAGCAGCAAAATGCTCTATATCAAATGATTTATGTAAGAAAAGTAAACGCCGAGCACAAAAACCTTCGTTTATATGAAAATCTTCGTATGCTGCCATTGCCGGGCAGCTTACGCAAACGCAGTCTTTACCAAAAACGCATGCAGAGCGCTACGTGTTTATCATCGTTCACGCGCGCCATATAGTCTATAACGTGTTTTAGAAACCTGTTTTGTAGTTTTCTTATTAAAGCAAGTGTCAAAATCACATGATAAATATTAAGACATACGCGAACGGTGAAAGGGCGCGCGCGTGGGTTTTCTCTCGACGGGCACGAAAAATATCCCACCTGCGAGTCATATACAGCAACGCTGTAAAAAGTTTTGGTAGAGGGCATTTACCTTTTTTCGTCAATCATTTAGTATAGATCCTTTTGTTGTTTACAAACGTGAACTTTCACTTGTGTCCCAAGCGACTTCCGGTGGCATCACCTTTCCAAGCCTGTTGAGCATGCTTATTTTACCAGTGCTAGAAACCATCAATACAACACGGACAGCAGTGCCCGATATTTAACGAGGGATTTCGGTTGTAAAAAATTACATCCCGGAGGAGGCAAGTTGGTTTTCATGAATACTCTAAATATTTTAACAAATCGTGCACCCCTTCAGTCTTTTGGCGTTCACCTGGAGATTTGGTGGACAAACGTTTTATCTAGACTTTCAGCAGCAGTGCTAAGGTGGCCCTTGTTCATTCATTTTATAAACCGGAATTTCTCTGGTACGTCAAGGAGTGGAGCACCACCTGGTGGTGTTTTCTATAGAAAGTGTCTTGAGAGCTGTGGGCAATCGTTGCATATGATACCGCAGCTTTGATATCCGACCAGCTTCCCAGCTTGAATCATAGACTTATTTTTTAAGATCAGCTTTAAAGATGATCGCGATATTCCTTTTGTGTAACATTTCGGAGGGGCTTGTATTAAGTCTTCGTAAATCAATGTCAATAATTTTATTTGGTCGGACCTTGGACTAAAGTTACCATTTAAAATTAAAATTCCTGCACCCCCCCCCCCCTCCCCCCGCTTTTTAACCAGGATTTTAGCCAACATTGAGGTGACCGAGACGCTCATATTTTCTTCGGAACCACACCCCTTATTTCCTTTTTCTACTCTCGTCTGTACCGGGACATTTTCGGAGTACTCGTGTCGAGCGCATGTTTCATAAAGGCTAGAAAGTCGCACACAAGGGTCCGGGGGTCTTTTTTTAATATAGGCCAAAAGCAGGCGTATTTTGAATTGTCAAACAATAGAAAACACGCGCTCATTTGAAAAAAAAACAACCTATAAACAAACCAGCGCTTATTAAAGAATGAGCCCCGAATACACGGTACCAGCGTAGTTCGAACCAGAAGAACATAGCAAAATGATCCGTAGAACAATAATACTGCTTACAATACTGCAACACTTTGCGCGATAAAGATCATCCTACGCTCTCGTGCTCATTCGTGTAGTTTCTGTCCCTTTTCTGACGTCTTTTCTGCGTAAAATTGTGAGGCCATCTCCGACAATGTAGAGCTAAATGAACCCCGGGCTATGAGTTACAATCGACTTGTCGTCATGTTAAAAGTTCTACAAATAATTAGGAAAAAATATATAGGACTGAAGAATTTAACATGATGAAGAATGTACAAGCACCACGTCTTGTGTAAAAAAACGTATTAAGGAAGCGCCAGAAAGGGTTAAATAACATTTTCTTTGCAATGCCATCTTGTCGAATGTCAAGACCTACCACGGCGACGCAATCTAGTCTTCTCTGCTCCCTCCTACATACGTGAAAACAGGGCATCTGGCTGCCATGTTCTCACTTGTGTTACCCAGCACGGGCAGTTTCACACTAATCGAACCTATCATGACGAGGAAGATGTATGCATGGGCTAGCACTCATGAAACCTGAGATCGCAAGGGAAGCTCTTCGGAACGTGCAATCTCAGTATCAACGTTTTTGTGGCGCAAGAACAAGACATGAATGTAAGCATTTTGGTGGACATCCACCTGTTTAGGAATGATAAAATTATAGAAAGGCTATAATGAAAATTAATAAACTAATAAAGATCCCGACGTTTCAAAGCCAGCTCGGTGCCTCGATCACGAGAAATTGTTTTTGTTTTCGTCTTTTAGAGTGGCCGGTTTTGACGTCTTCTGTTCAAGCTGAGGTCCTTTCTTCGCGTTTGTTGCTGACGAGGTTTCGCTCGACGCACCCCTCATGGCGCAGTGTAAACCACTGCAGACACGTAGGGGCTTCAAAATGTCCCAGCTGACCATTTGATGTTGTCTTAGATGTTTGGACGTGCAAAGACTATAATAAAAAGTCGTCGTCGCCAGTTTCTTTTTGTGTCAAGAATGCAGTCGTTGTTGAATGCGATGCTGTGGTCCTTCCCAATGTGCTCTGTCAGCGCGCTACCCTGCACATCATCATCTTTGACATGATAGTGACGCTGGCGTTGGCCTTCCGGAAAATGCGTGGTTTTTTCACCGCACAATAATAATAATATTAGTAATACTTTATTCAAATAACATTACAAATATAATTATGCTGCCTAAAAAAAGCAGTGTCCTGCTTAAGCATTGGGCCAGAGAGCAAGTTAAAATACAAGTACAAACGAGCTCGATGTAAACATGTAAATTTTATCTAATGTTTTTTCGTTGAATAAAACAAAAAACAAATAGAACGAATGTATGCTCGATATAAGAAAGAAAATGCAACAAAAATTAACGCACCAAAAAAGTCTATGAAAAAATATTTCTACAGCAAGAGAAAAGTAAAATATTTGAAGAAAATATGTATTAAGCAGACACTCAGGCACAAAACACACTAGGTAAAAAAAATCAGTCAAGAACAAAGACACAAAAGGAACATGAAATTCGCGGCGAATTCCTGAAATACAAAAGCGCCACGGATAAGGATGGAACAAAAATACGAACCGGAGAAGCGCTTACTATCAACTGATTGTTTAATGCATGATAAGAGAAAGTCGAAAATGAAAGAAGAAAGGCTAAATTAAAATGCTCAATGCATTCAAACACAAATTTAATATTTGAATATTTAAAAAAAAAATTGAGGATAATTAAATTCAAAAAGGCGAGAGATAGGAAAAGAAAAGGCCGCTAGATTACGAAAAAACTTGAGGTACCCTATCTTTTTCTCGGACTTTTATATTGATAGTGTGCTAGTGCACGTGTCTTTTTCCTAATACACATAGCTTGCACTGACGTCACCTCGCAAACTTTTGACCACTGTTGGGACCGAGCGGCTGTCCGGGGACTATGGGGACGGCAGGGAGCCGAGCCAGGGCAGGAACCCATGTGGAGGCCGGACTCGGGAAGGACTAGGGAGCAGGAGGGTGTCTCGTAAAGGTAACTCTTTATACTTACATATGAACAGGTTACATCATATGTCGGGAGAGCGCTTGAGAGCGCTCGAGAGCACATAGTAGCAGCCGCCTGCTGCTGCTTTTATAACCTCACTTTTTCCCCACGTTCCCAGTAGTTAATCCCTATCCTTCATTGTTCGTAATATCCAGGCACGCCATGTCCCTCTCCCTCACACCGCCACACGTGACACACACACGGAAGGGCTAGACTAGGGAGCCTTCATGTGCGCTTTGCTAGGGTGATGCCACTCTTTGTAATACCACTCGCCGACAAACCAGCAGCCATTTTGTTCCTCGGCGATAATCCGTGGGGCTTATAAACCTCCCGGAAACAAGCACCTTATCTCAGAAGTTCGGAGCAGCGTTGTGGAACCCACGGAGGGAGGATTAGCATTTTCCCCCTCGGATGGGATTACCGATGGGCACAAAGGCCACTTTCTGTCGCACGGGGAAACAATGAGAGAAACAAAATGGCGGTGGAAGAGGGTGTGGGAAAAGGAAGCAGGCAGTTGGCATCACTCTATGCGAAGCGCACATGAAGGCACTCTAGGCTAGACATTTTTGGCCGCGGTGCCGCCGGTCAATCTTGGCGGACAATGGTGCCATCGAAGTCGGCGGAAGACATCCATAATTGCAGGCGTCCTGGCTTCCGTGTGGTAGGGGACAATCCCACGGGCGATCTAAGCTGGGGAAATTGAGTAAAGCCCCCTCCTGTGTCGAGGTCGTCCCAAAAGGCTGCCGGCTCGCCGTGCGTCGAGGTCAGACAGAAGATGCAAGGAGAGGGGTCGGACAGCAAAGTCGGCTAGATGACACTGGCGTGGGTCAAACCGACAACCCCTCGGAGAAGGTCACGTCGTCCCCGCAAACCAAGCTGTGTTGGCGACTCAAAGGCGCCTCTCGCTCTGTCTCCGGGTGCAGCTGATCGTAGCCACCCGGCGACGATGCTCCACGGCGTTCCCCCGGCGGGTCGGTTAGGAGGGGCAAGGTCGACCTTTGGGGCCTTTCGCAACACCACCACGTAAGAGGAGGCGAGGAAAGCTATTTTTGTAAGAATTTTGAGTGACGGGTTAATCTTCAATAACCTTCTGGGAGCAGAATAGCGACGGCTGTGCAAATCCGGGAGGCACAAGAAGATACTGCTAAGAGGGGAGCTCCCCCTTCCCCTCTTTTCTGGTGGTCATTGGAGCGCTTTTTGAATGACGTCACGTGCAAGCCATGTATGCTTTTCACCTCAAAAATGTATCTTGCTCTCTTGCTCCGAAAGCGATTGCGGACTTTTTGATTGATTAAACAGAGGAATGCATTTACTTTCTCTGACATATATGGCTGATGAAAATAAACCCTGGAGAAGGGGAGCAAGAGGGACAAGGGACAAACATAAATCTCCAAACACAGCTAGGTGACTGGTGAGCGACCGAAAAAATCCGCCTGGCCCGGGTATCAAACCCGGGACCTCTCCATTACAAGTGGAGCGCTCTACCAACTAAGCTAACCAGGGGTTAGACGTCAGTAGAGCAAACGGGTTTTATCAGCCGCCACCAGCCTAACACCAACAAGGGTGAAGCTTGCAATTTAATGTTATAATTATAATGCAATTAAATGCAATTAAATGTCCAGCTCGCTTGCCCCTTTGCATTTAATTGCATTATAATTATATGGCTAGTTGTCGTGATGGTGATTAACGTAGGAAAAAGTAGTGCTCTCGTCGTCTTATATTAACCCCGCGCCCAGATTGACCAACGTACACCCTCCCACATGTACACGGAATTTCGTATTGGACGTTAACGTTGCTGTTGACATACCTGTGTACCTGCTGGACTCAGCTTTCTCTAGTTTCTCTTGGAAGTTGATTTTCGGACACAGTTCCTTTGTAAAGTTTATCATGTGCTGATGTTACTACCTGAATGCCATATTTAGACGCTCTTCGTTTTAAGTTATGTGAGACTTTGTGTGGGCAGAGTATAACACCCGATGGGCGCGTCTTATCTCTTCTTTTTACATTATGAGTGGCCAAGCTCTCTGCTACATCAAGCATTAAGTGACAGGTATGTTCAGATTCATGCAGTTTTTTTTTTAATTTTTGCCTTAACACTCTGCTTGGTTGTGTAATCGCAGGATTTCTGCAAGGCTGCTATGAAGCAGGTTTTACAATCCTTCTCTTGATTATTTTAGAATGCGCCGAATCAATTGGAAGAAGTGATTTTTTGGAGCATGGTTTGTAGGTCCAGCCTATATAGATGTCTTCAAAAGACAGCTGTATATTTAGAAATTGAAGCTTGCTATCATTTTTTTGTTCGTGCATTATCTTTAGTCACCGAGATTTACTAACAAACGCTTTGTAGATTTTTCTTACAGTCCAGTTTTTTTTGTTCAAGTTGTTCATGCAGCACGACAAGACAGTCGTCATCATATCTTGACACACGTGATACAAGGTTTGCTGGAAGCATCTGGGCCATGTTTTTGTCACAGTGGGCCGAGAAAATGTTACGAAGAACTGGTGCTACGCATGAGCTTATGCATATTCCTTTCTTTTACATAAAAGCGTTGTCGTCGAGCGTTACAGCACTGGAGGTAAGGTAGAATCTCAGAAGCGTCAAGAATGAATCCAGCAAAATACCACACTGATTTTGAAAGGGCACAGTTCCATTGTTGGCAATGCATGCACTGACGGCCGCAAACATTTCTTTTTCTGGGACCGAGTAAAGCAAGTTTTCCACGTCAAGAGATAATCCACGCCTGACTGTCGCGCTATTTTGTGTAGGGTGTTCTCTCGATGTATGTGAGTTGGAAATAAAAAAAATAAAAAAGTTTAAGCAGCTCATGAATAGGGGGAGGGGAGGGTATGGTTCCTCCTCCTCATCCGTACCCAGTCCTTCTTCTCTCCTCCCATGCTTCTAACCTCGTCCTCTGCTCCTCCTTCTCTCCTCCTGCTCCTCTTCTAAGGGATTTCGATTTTGCGATATACCGCGCTAAACAGTCTGAGAAAGATGAATATATATATATTCATATTCTCGTTTAACACTTGCCCGGAGAAGGGAAATGTAGTTCTCACACCTGGAAGCTCCCCTCTGTCTAAGTTCTGCCGGTGCCAGCAAATAGGACAGCAGGATCAAGGCGGCAGAACGAGACAGCGTTAAAGTTAACACTTTGACGAAGCACATGAAACTCTCGATGTCATCCTACCTGCTGTCGGCATGGTCGAAGGCTGCTCGGCGTTTTTGATTTCCTCAGCATTAGTATTGAGCGAGCTCCCCCGAGAGGACACAGTAGAACAGCGAGTGCACGTCCCTCGGGGCCAATAAAATGTTTTCCTTCATGACTAGTATGAAGTTATTTTCTCTGGAACGAAATATTTGGTGAGTGCCATAGGCGAGAGATACAGAGCTACCATGAGCAAGCCGTTGGCGGCACAAAGTTAACTAACTTTGTCCGACGTGCCACAGAGATCGATAGTTACAGCACAGACCCCTGTCTATGTAGATGGCCAGTTGGATAACGAGTACACCATTTTTTCATACGTGCTCCTCTGTGATTTATAAGTGGTGATATCACTTGCCTGCACAACGGGTACCTGGCACCTCCCCTCGTCCTCCTCCCCTCCACCTCTGCTCTTCCTGCTCCCTCCTCCTCTTCTCATCTCCTCCTCCCTCCTCATCCTCCTCCTTCCTCTTTCTCCGCCCTGCACTTCCTCCTCTCTCCTCCTTCTCCCTCTTCCTCCTCCTACCCTACTCCTCCTACCCTACTCCTCCTCCCTCCCCGCGCGTCGCATTATGGAAAACGTCACATAATGCAACGCATGGTACATTATGCAACGCGCGTTGGATTATGGCGCGTTTCGCATAATGCGACGTTTTCCTTAATGCGACAGTGACGTCACACGTGACATCACCAGCGATGTCACGTGTGACGCCACGAGTCCCGCGCCTTGCATTATGGGACGTTTTATCATAATGCACCGCCCGGTTACGCCGACGCCGACGGCGACGCCAACGCCGCTCATGTCGGAAACTTGGCGCCTAAGAGCTACGCGTTTAAAGGGACTATGAAATGACCTCTTTACTTTTGCCAGATAACTTTTACATTAAACCTTCAACGTTCTCTGAATGCCGAACCGGCATCCGTTTTCGTCTCGGTTCATTAGCTTCTATACAAAAATTAGTGAAATATCGACTTTTCCTTTCTCTCCAACTGACCGCAAAACAAGTTGCGGCGTAATTTTGACGGTTGTGACGTACGCTTGGACAGGAACCAGAAGTTCTCTCGCCAGTAGGAGAACGGGAGCGTTAGTGGAGGCGAGTTGGGGATGCACCGGTAGGTTTTACTGCGCCGGTGTCACCGACGTATTTTCTGAGTCTGCGCCTCTCATCGCCGCGATAGCCATGGACACATCGCAGCTGATCGAAATTCAATGAGATATGTTGCGCTACAGCGACAGCATGAACTAGTCTCATACGCCGGAATGCCTGTTGGGAAGTGCGGCGAGTCTTCCGGTGAAGATTCGAGAAGTCAACCCGTTTGTCATTGTCGGTAAAAGGCGAGCCGTGCCATTCGTTTGGAAAGCGACGTAGATGGAAACAAATTGCCATGGCGCTTTTTGCGGCCTCGGAGATGCAGGAGCGAGCTGATCTTAAAAAAAGATACATTTGAACTACGAGTGTCAGCAAGAGCGACGTAAATACCTGCGCACACTCGGAGCGGACGCGTGCCTCTGAAGGAAGTGCTGTAGTCGCGCTGTTGGTAAGCGCTTCGGGACCGATCTTTTACGATTGCAACTCGATACTGACGTGACACTCGGCAAAGGAAGGTTGGAGCGGCATTGCACATAGCTCCCAGGAACTGTTATAGCTCGACAGTGGCGTGCAGTCGTGTCAGAAGAAAAATGGCATACTAATAACGAAGTGTGCATACCGTGTTACGAAGGTGATCCATACGGTGTTTATTCGAGCCCTATATCACACAAAACAAGAAGATAGAATCGACGAGAGTCCCTTTTCGACGACAGTGTCCGTCAACACTGCCTCGGAAAAAAAGATGATAATGAGAAGAGACTGACTTTACCTGTGAATCTAAAATTGAGGTCAGCAATCGAACTATAATACGGGAGGGGTCCACAAGGAGTCACGCGGGCATATCTCATTCAGCACGACAGCCGGTCGTGGGTAGACGGTCTTGGCCGAGTACCGTCGAAGCAACGCTGCGCAGAGTCGGAGTGCGTGCTAGGCCTATATTCTGCCGGCTTGCTTGGTCGGGGTCGGTGGATTCGTGGACGTTGCAGATTTTCTCGGGTGTTTGTGGATCCAGCGTTCGTCGTGGTCTGGTTCAAGTACTTCTTTCATGCTGCTTGAACTCGGGACGTGCGAGAAGAACACGTAGAAAAATAAACGTTCGTTGGTCGTCGCGACCAACGACGCGTCGGCCCTTCTGCGCAGGCGCAGTAGGGTCTTTTTCTTGCTTCGTTTACAAAAGATAGATGGAGCTTGGCTCTCAGCATTATCGAATTTGGCAGTTTTCGTCAAATCTCTAATTATGCTAAAAAATGTGAATCTGAATAATATTTAACAAAAACTTTTAGGAAACATTCGCCGGCTATTTATTGTTTATGATCGCGGTGCTGGTGAGGTAGGCTCTTACCCAATTGGCGACGTGGATTCGGTTGACGTCCTGCGATTTCACTGATGCATCGCAGTGAAAAGGCAGAAAGCTTTCGAAGGAAAGAAGGCACAAAAGAGTCCAGTATTCTTTTAAAAGTTCTATAGCGAATAATTTTTTTGGCTGCCTATTTGTTTGTTATGGTGTTTCATTTTAACCATTTTTTACGACGCGCGGTTGATGAAATTCGATTTCAGAATCGCATCATGGTCACTTTAATCGGAACGTTCAGTTCAAGGTCTTTCAGTTGGAGTAGAAGAAATCGGGTCACAGCTCCCTGCATGATCCTTTTTCTATTACTACTACACAAGATGGGCAACTGTCTTTATGAGTTTTTGCAGTAAAAAACACTTCCAATTGGACACTTTTTGCAGCGGTATTCTATTTCGTCAGTTGAATTAAGTCCATTCTCTTGCAGAGTTGGAGAGTCTTTACTTTTATCACTTTTGGTTGAAACGCTTCCAAGCAGTTCAAATTGTTGTCAAGTGCCAAACGCAACAAAACATCCTTCGTTGTCGTCGATCAGCAAGTTTAACTTGCTTTCTCGCGCTGCGTTAAGGTAAGACTACGAGAGCAAGACCTTCCTCTACATTCGTCACCATCAGGACATCTAGCCATACATGTCAGAGAGAGTAAATGCGCTCCTCTGTTTAATAAAACAAAAGTTCTCAATAACTTTCGGAACAAGAAAAACAGAAAAATTTAAGAGGCAAAAGCCATGTAATGAAAAAATGAGACACGAGCTTTAGCACACCATCAATAAGGCTGTCCGAAAAAAAGATAAAGTACATCAACCTTTTTTTTATAATTAGGCTGCTTTTCTTTTTATATCGCTCTCCCTTTTCAATTTAATTTCCTGAGGTTTTTATTTTAAATTTTCAAATATTTTTGAAATAATTTGTGCGAATGTGTTTAGCATTTTATGTCTTCTTTCGTTTTCGACTTTCCCTTATCATGCCTTAAACTATCAGCTGATAGTAAGCGCTTGTACTGTTTGTATTTTTGTTCTGTCCTTGCCCTTTGCGTTTTTGTATTTAAGATAGCCAACTGGCCAAAAATTTCATTTTAATCTAGTATCTTAAAGAACGCAAAAGTTGCACAAATGTTTCAGTAGTTTTTTCAGCATTCCCAGGTAGATTAGGTTCATTAAAGGCTCGGATCATTTATTGAAAAAAAAGGTATATTATAATTTTTACATATTTTTCCCGTATAGTGTATACCCTCTGAAGATCTTTAACCTCCTCATGCGCCATACGTTTTTTTTTCTATCGAGCCACAAGTTCAAAATAAAAACGTATTTATTGTTTATAGTCGTCACATGCATCTTAAAGTTAAAAATATAAGATCTGGAGTCTTCTCGCTTCATCTTCTAGTTCTAACCTTTCTAATATTTTTCAAATACAGTGTTGTTTATTATATGTTTTAAAATTCTCTCGATTGATTTTTGTATTCTATCGCGAAGAGTGCCCATATGAAGTTTTTTTTTTAATTTGTGTGTGTTTTTTTTAATTTGTAATTGTTCAGATGACCATATTGAAGTACACCCATCTTGTAAAATAGGTTCTGATAAAGGTCTGAACACTAGTAATCTTATCTTCATACTACACAAACATCTTTTCTAAAAATAAATATGCGGAAATTGCGGACACCTTTTTAGTTACATATTCAACGTGTTTCTTCCATGACAGGTGTTCGTCAACGTTAAAACCTAAGCATTCGACCGATTCATCATAAGGCAAAGGTTCACAATGACAATTCACACACTTAGACAAATGAAGTAAAATGTAGGTCACAATAAAATTTGTATTTGAGCATTGCGTAGGCAAATAAGCTTTTTTTGACCACATGTTTTGATAGATATTAAAAAAATTCGAACACCAACCAAGCCCTTCGGTAGGGACCCAACGTTTCAAGGCCAATTCGGCTTCTTCTTCAGGGGCGACTACGGCTATGGCCGTTGAGGAGCAGTGTCCTTTTCTTTTTCTTCTACGGCGTGTGTCTGGTCTTCTTCTTCTACGCCCTATTGAAAAAACCAGCTTAAGCTGGTCCCAGCTTCAAGCTGGGTTATTGCCCCAGCATGCCCAGCTTGGCATGCTGGTCATGCTGGTTGATCTGGTCATACTGGTCATGATGGTTGATCTGGTCCCAGCTTCAAGCTGGGTTATTGCCCCAGCATGCCCAGTTTGGCATGCTGGTCATGCTGTTAAACTGGTCATGCTGGTGAACTTCCCAACCAGTTTAACCTGTTTAAATTAATACACAGAATAAAAAAGCCAAGCTCGTCAGAAAAGCCAACTCGGCATCCAATTTATTATTTTCGTACTTGCGGCAGCCTCACATGAACTCAAATGCTACACATCCTCGGCGCTGACACAGTACTAACCGACGCACAGATTCTCGGTGCAAATTGTCTACAATGTTAATAAAACCAGATTGCTTATCTCTCAACACGAAAAAAATACTAGACACAGGCCAAAAACAGGCAATAGCAGACGAAAATACTACACGGACGAGAGAAGCGAACCTGGGTCCCGCCAGCGATGGGGGCGAAGCGGCAACTTGCGTGGTCGGCAGAGGCGAGGAAATCCGTGTGGCTTGGATGGCATTGGCGATACTCCTCGGCACCGCCGTCATTCTTGGGCACACACACGTTCGAAGACACGAAGCGACGCCGCAGTCGGGACGTCTGACATCTTCCCGCACTGAACGGACTGCCGCTCGCTGTCTTCTCAAAACCCGCTTCGCTTGCACCGTCGTTCAACTAGTCTCCAAACAACGCGCACACAGCCGTCCCTTCGATCTGCCCTCTGCCCAAGCTATCCAAACGCGTCTTCGATTCTCCGTTTCTACCACTCTCTCTCTCTCTCTCTCTTTTCTCGCACACAAAGGTAGCTTGCAGCGCGCCTGACGCGCCCGGTGGTCTACCAAAAACGAGAGGACAAAGAACAGGACGTGGCCTCGTTCCAGCAGCCGACCTTGTCGCGCGCGCTCCCAGCAATGCCAGTTCGGCTATCTCTAGCCGACCTTGGCGTGCGCGCTCCCAGCATGACCAGCTTGACCACCACGATTATTATTTCGACCAGATTCACCAGCTTGTCTCCCAGCATGACCAGCTCGTCTCCCAGCTTGACCACATTGGCTCCATGGAAAACCAGTTTGACCAGTTAAGACCAGACTGGCTCCCAGCTACACCAGATTGAATCTAAAACCAGATTCGAGTGAGACCATGCTGGTTTTTACTTAGACCAGACTGACCAGCTTAAATTCCAGCTTGCCCAGCTTAAACCAGCTTGATTGCCAGCTAAACCAGTTTAATTACCACATTGACCAGTTTGACCACCTTGATTACCAGCTTGACCACCTTAATTACCAGCTTGACCAGTTTGATTTTCATGCTGGTTTTTCCAATAGGGCGGCTCTGTCTTTCTCAATAATGTGACGAAGCCCATTCACATAGGCGCATGGTAAAGCCCCTAGATCTCTGTTGATGTTCTGTGGCGTTGTTTGAATGTGCCATGATTCTAGGAACAGTCCTTTTCGAGGATTTGTCTCAACGTCAACGATGCATGCGTTGTCGAAGTCAATGCGATGGTCCTTGACGTCGCAGTGCTCAGCGACAGCGCTACGCTCGTGATCAAACTTGCGCACGTCGTTTTTATGTTGACGGATTCTCTTTCTAAAGTTCTTCGTTTCGCCGATGTATGAGGCCGCGCAAACCCTGCACGGAATCTTATATACAACGCCTTGGGCCCTTTCTTTACCAGGGCGATCTTTTGGGCGTGGCATGAGTCGTCCAAGAGTAGACACAGGTTTGTGCGCTAGTTGGATACCCTCTTTCGCAAGCACACGTGCCAGTGCCTCGCTTGTTCCGTTGATGTAGGGAAGGCTGATGCGGGAGGTTGGGCGGAAATTCGCACTTAACTGTTGCTGCACGCGTCGTCGGTTTCGGCCTACACGGCGGGCAACGCGATGGATGAAGCTGCTCGTGTAGCCGTTTTTCTTAAGGTTAGCAATGACAGTTCGTTCCTCCTTTCTTTTGTCCTCTTCTGATGAGCAGATGGTCTTTGCCCTGGTTAAGAGTGGCCTGACCACCGACGCCTTATGATTGGCTGGGTGGTTGGATTGAAACTGGAGGTAGCGTCCAGTGTGCGTCGGTTTTCGGTATAGGTTCAAGATCTTCTTGATACTTCCGCTTAAAAAAAGCCGCCAAAGGACCCTACATCACAAATCCAGGCAAGAATGAACAAAGTTCTAGCGGACATCTTCAAGAAGCACCCTGATTCAAGAAGCCTCCACCTCCGACTTCTCTGTAGGAATGGATCTGCTCCAGGTTTGTATGGTCTTCCGAAGATTCACAAGCCTAGCGTTCCTCTTCGGCCTATTGTAGATTTTACCACCTCGCCACTTCGTGCTCTTTTCAACTATCTTCATCGCACCTTTTCTCCTCTTGTGGGAAATACGACGACCTATGTGCGCAATTCCAGCGATTTCGTAGAGAAGGTTGCACTATTAAAGTTGAGCGCTGAGGACACCATGGTATCGTTCGACGTCATCTCGCTTTTTACAAGTGTTCCTGTTCCCCTGGCAGTCGCCACGGCTAGGAACGCTTTAGAAAAAGACAAAAACCTCAGCGACAGAACGAACCTCAGCGTGGATGAACTGTGCCGCCTCCTTGAGGTCTGCCTCGACAGTACATATTTCTGCTTTAGGGGGGAGTTCTTCAAGCAGACCAGTGGAACCGCGATGGGTGCTTCCATCTCCGTCACCACGGCAACCCTTACAGAAATGTCATATATGACCCAGATATATTTGATATAGGGCCGTATATGGGCATATAAGTAGACATATACGGTCATATATTGCCATACAAGGGCTGAAATCAGGGCAGATATGGTAAGGTGACACCATATATGACGATATATATTGCCAGATAAAGTCATATATGGTGCCAGTGGCTGCCATATATGACAGTATAGGATGCCTGATACTCCTGTAGATGGCGCTATATGGTGCCAGTCAACGTGTAGACGCAGGTAGCACTCCGCGTCGGCCGGTATCGGGACTACGCCGGCCCGCCCATGGTAACAGGATGGCAGCGCCTGGCCATGGGCACCCGGGAGCTACCGGCCCCGGCCGGCGTCGGGGTTTCGTCTTGCTCATTGGCCAGTCCAACCGTAGAAGTTACAGTGACTGGCCGGCATTGGGTTTTTGCTGTCTTTGCTGGCTAGTCTTTCCTTGGAGGTTCCAGTAACTGGCTGGCATCGGTATTATGCTGCCTTTGATGGCCGGTATTTACGGAAATTCAGTAACTGGCCGGCACCGGTATTTTACTGTCTTTGATGGCCAGTATTTACTTGGAAGTTCAGTAACTGGCCGGCATCGGGATTTTCCTGTCTTTGATGGGCAGTATTTACATGGAAGTTCAGTGACCGGCCGGCATAGGCGCTTTGCTGTTTGCAGGCTGGCGAGCCCCGGGAACTTCCGTTTACTGACGGGCATCGTTCTATTTTTTTTGCCTTTTTTTACAATGCAGTCACGTCACTGAGATTCCGACGAACTGCGGCGATTCATATGTAGCGAGTGGAAATGTTTGCGTTGATCAATCCTTCGTAAATGACTGTCGACGCTGGCGAATTTGATCTCACCATGGCAAGGCTGACGTGTTTAATCGCGAAAACGCGAAAAAAAAAAAACAACGCCGTGAGGAAAATTTGCAGTCCAGGATTTGAGAATCTGACCCCCTACGCCACGAAAATGAAATTTTACAACGCCGAACGACACTTTTTTCAGGGAGTTAGTTTAATTAGATGTACTATACTTAAGGTCTGGCGTTATACGCAGGTGTTTGACTCTGATAAAAAATAAAAACGGTATAGCGGAGCCTCGAATCAAAAAAGAAAAAAGACCTGGCATGATTGAGCACGCGCTTTGAGCTACAAAACAATAATAAACATTACTTTCCAGGAACTAGAAAAGTAAGAGATGTGTTTATTGCTTATGACGCTACGAGAGGTACATAAATCTTCTGAGAGGTCATTTTAATGGTGATTTTAATCTAGTGTGAAAATATGCTATTTCAGGCAGGAATTGACTGTTTTATGTGGTAGTTACCATATAAAACGATCATCTAAGAGAAATATTTTAAATCTTCACATAGGCCAAACGGTATCTGTCTCTTTAATAGCTTATGTTATACGACATACCGTACCAGAGGAACGCGAATATAAAAACTTTTTTTCTTTACTCAAAAAAAACGACAAACACCAATGCGTTCTTGATGTACACACTGCTGGGTTTGTGAATGTGACCCCTTGACACTACGAAAAATAAATGTCACAATGCCGAACGATAGCATTTCTGAAAGCTAGTTTAATTATCCGCGCTGTACTTGAATCTCAGGAATAGAAAAAGTGTTTAGGCCTAACCATAAGTAAAACTGCGGAGCGCAACCTGTATAAGTAAGACCTGGCGGAACGCGGGGAATAGCGCTGATCTACCATAACAAAATTAAATACTACTTTCCGGAAGTCAGAAAATTAAGAAACGTGCTTATGAGCTATGAGCTCAACTAAATTACTGCCTTAAAATGGCGGTATTTTTGTTTCAATAGTGGGTGAAGATGGACCGCTTTCATGACAAACTTTGGCTTCATCACTGTGGCAGTTTTATCACTTACATTTTCCCATTTTTCTCTAAATGTACCCATTATTATTAATTGCATTTCTTCGTTGAAAGGGCTTGCGCTGTTTGCCTACTACACTGACCCACCTATTAGCACGGAGGGAGCGAATCATACCGGCAAAACAAGAGGGACAGGGTTTCTGAATTGCATCAATTCAAATGTGGGCTCGCACTTTTTATTTTCACCTTCTGCGTGATTGTTACCCCGAAGAATGGTGCCGACGGAAGCATACACATAGAAAATATTTAAAATATAAAAAACTAATACACAAAGGTGAAAAAAATTTTAAAATAATAAAAACAATTTTAAAATGGTGAGAGAAAAATATAAATAATAAAAAGTAATACAAAAAGATGAGAAAAAATATTTAAAATAAAAACTAATACAAAGAGGTGAGAAAAAATATTTAAAATAATACAAAATATAATATAAAATATTACGAAATAAAATAAAACAAAATACAAAAAGGTGAGAAAAAAATATTAAAAATAATAAGAATGAATACGAACAGCTGAGAAAAAACATTTAAAATTAAAAAACACTGTAAGAAAACAAGTTGAGCTTACCGCGATTCGAACCAACGACCACCAGCTCAGAAAACCAGAGCGTCAACACACTACGCTATCAAATGATCTCCGCTCCTTTTCTAGAAGGTTGCATTTCCGCTGAATTAGTCTCTCATCATTGCAGGCTTAGTTTTGTATTTATTATTTTGCAACATGTTCAGCACTTATTCATAATATTGTCGCAAAATTGACATGCGAAATAATTTATTATTTCTGTGTCTTTTATGAGTTTTATAATGCAGTTTGCTGATCGTTTTATTTCAAACGTGTTGAAGATACGAATACAATGCCATCGAAGCAACGGCCTCTCTTTCGCACGTTTTGCCGGCCGTGTGCGTTTGAATGCCTCTGATCACGGCCGGCTAACGGTCCAATTACCCGATTAGTGGTGATGCGTGGAGTTTGCTTTAGTTTCAAATCTGTCCGACGAAGACGGAAGCGACTGTGGGACCTGGAACTACGTCAAATCTGCTCAACAGCCAAGATCATGGCACAGGATCGAAGTAAGTTCGTGTTTTGTTCGTTTGGGCTAGATTATTTCCTGCGTTCAAAAGGCTTGTTATTGTCTGTAGATTGCTTGCTTTTACGAGTATTACTAATTGTGCGCGGATGGTGTTACGCGAGGCTGTTTTTCTTTTTTCCTCGATGCAGAGGCTGTCTACTCGCTTACCGCTCATTCACACTGGAAGCGGATCCGCGTTCGCAAAGCGGTTGCAAACGCACGCGCACTTGATATTATCGCGTGCGCGTGCAATTGTACTGGATCTTTATGCAACCGCGTTCGCAACCGCTTTGCGAACGCGGATCCGCTGTGAATGAGCGGTTAAGGTCGATCAGTTGCGGCGGAACTCTTTGGGAGACGGATTGGGGGTGGGAGGGGTTGATTTCCTCCCTCCGCCGTATTGTTTACTGATCAGCTAGAATGTCTGGAAGAGCGCGGTGCCCCTCCATCGCCGATGCCACTCTTCGTACTTGCCTGCTGAGAGCTGGACCCGACAAAAACAGCGATTGATTGATCGAGCAAGTCCGTAGCTTTCGCCGCCCCAGTAGTCTGCAGACGCCTTCATCTTCGCAGTTAAAAAATTGCCAAAAATTGGTGCCTCGATGAATTTACCCCGTGGTGATTAATGCATAGCATACCACTTCCGATCGCAAGAATTTGTGCCCGCAAAATAATTTTTGACGCTGGCATTTATTCCTCGCGAAATGTCGAGCTCTAAAGATCATTTGCAGTACGCGTGTTTCATATGATCCAACGTACGTGTAACGAATTTCACACCTCCAGAAACACGCAGGCTGCTTTATATGGTGAAGCATTTTTTCTCTTCCTACTGGTGTTTTTTTTTTTTTTTGAGGCTTTGAAGTATTAATTACAAGCTTCTAGGGAAATGTACATGCATGTCCTCAATTAAGGTAGTGTCTCGCCAGTTTTTGGTATCTATATTAGTCGAATACACAAGAGTTATACGTTCAGCGCGTGTGCTTGTCTTTCTGAGCATCTGGTGTGTGATTGTTTCCCTGCACTGTCACCGTAGAATATGCAAAAATGAATAATGACATTGGCATATTTGTCATGCCAAAGCCTGTCACAATTTTTTCGAACTCTGATCTCCACGAGATCACAATACCATTGTTTCTGTTGTAGTGGCACGGCAGAGTCTATACTTGTTTTGCTCCCGTCTTTGTGAGGGGAACGCTGTAATCCGATTCTACTCAATTATGGTATACTAGATAGCACTATATTTGCAGAGATAGTCTTCGGTTTTTGTAGTTCCACCGAAATATATTTCAGCCTTTAAGTTACTTGTTATTTAGCATGTAAATTTACAAGCTTATCTAGATTCAAGGCAGCGAATATCTTGCTAGCACTCATGCTACGTGTTTGAAGCATATTGCGTTAACACAATTGACCCACCCTTTGATTTTTATTTGTCAGTGCCTCAAGGGAAGCAAGGAAAAGGAGTGGATCCCCGCCCCTGCCCGTTTCTATCTGGATGAGCATCGTACCGGCGTGCGGTTGTGTATCACTACTGCGTGGTGCGCGTTAAAGACCCCAGGCTAGCGGTTGTACCGCGCTGGTTAAACTACTCTACAGCTGAGACAGCAGACGCCCACTGAGGCAAGCTAACTTCTGACTGTATAAACATACACACATTTTTTTTTTTTTTTTTTAGGTGTGGGGTTATGTAGAGAAGCTAGTGGGTTTTTCTATGGGTGGGAAGCTGTTCGAACTAAGACCAGAATGGAAAAAGCACCACCAACTTCCGCCTGGTCCCAAACAGCCACAATAATGAACACGGAATTCAGAAGAATAGTAATACGAAGGACTTACGCAGGCAGCCATACTTTGAGTTCGCAATAATATTTGATTATGATCACAAATATTCCTGCTTTGCTCAAGGTGGCCTAGTTTACACACCATATTGGTGATCTTTAGCGCAGCAGGAATATTTTTTTATCAGAATTAAACGTCATTGTTAACTGAACAAATGAGGCTAGTCCGTCGTGTTTTTATTCTTTTTACTTCTGTGTTCGTTATTTCATTTTTTTTCTCATGATTTAGTCCTTTTGTTTTTGTTTCTTATGTGTTCATTATTTTATTTTTTTTATTTTTATGATGTTTTAGTTAAAGATATGATGCCCTCGTCATTTCCTAGTCCGGGAAACAGTGGTGACCTCGTCGTGTTCAAGGAGCAGTAATAGCCTTTTCATCTTGTATTGCTTCCGCGGCAAACAACGTTGTCTATGTGCATGTGTGACGTGTTTATCACACGGGAAGATTTGGCGACCAAACGGAAAAACAACGCCAGCGAGGAGCGACTGGGGGCTTTGAACATCACACGGTCGAAGAAAGGACTTCAACGACGAGGCTACCAAGCAAGCCCTTGTCAAAACTGCTGTGCTCGACCGGAGAGTTGAATCAGGACTGTGACTCTGTGAGTAGGAATCAACGACTTTGAAACTTTCGTATAGTTTACAGCTTAATTGTTGCCTTCCTTTTGTTTTATTTTAATAGGTGTCTTTGTGCTATTACATTTTAGTCCATTTTGATGTTTGTCCGTGCTATATTAAAGTTTCGTTTCTTATCATTTTTTTCTTGAATGGGGGAAGTACTTGTTTAAAGTTTTGGCGCTTTTATAAATAAAACTTTTTTTGCAAACCATATTCTTCGTCTGCTCCTTCGACAACCAATCACATCAAAGGGCTGTTTACTTTCCGACGTCGAATAATACGTTACAATCTTTCCGAGCTAGCGATCGCCTGCATTCTATATTTGTAGCATACATATTTGTCGGAATGACAGTTTCCGAACCAGACCAATAAGGACTGGTCAGTGGCCTATTCTGTAGATATATCTACGTAAACACGCGTTTGGCAGTGTGGGATAGCAGTAAAATGTATATTATCTGGATATTCATAGAAATGCATTATATGATCCCATGTCTGGACCTGGAAAGTATGGTACCTGCCCCATGGCAATAATTTTCATGTGATGCTAGAAGGAGCATCACATGAAAATTGCTTTTTATGGGGTGGATACCATATTTCCCAGGCCCAAACCCGGGATCATATAAAGCAGTCCATATATCGCATATAAGGAATTGGGCAGATATGGTTATATAAGGAATTGGGCAGATATGGGTATATAAGGAATTGGGCAGATATGGCTTTATCAGTCCAGATATGGCCTGAGTATACATATCTGGCCATATCTGCCCAATTCCTTATATATCCATATCTGTATTTTTTAATATAAGTCCAGATATGACATTTCTGTAAGGGAAACCTCTGCATGGAAGCTATCGAACAGAAGGCACTGCAGTCATTATCTACACCACCCAAGATTTTCTTGCGGTATGTAGATGACTGCTTCTGCGTCCTGGCAAAATCTGAAGAGGACAAATTCCTCGCGCATCTCAACACCATCGAGCCTGCCGTCCAGTTCACTGTGGAGCGCGAAAAGGACGGCACCTTACCTTTCCTGGACGTGCTAGTAAAACGGCAAAAGGAACAGCTAAAATTCTCTGTATACCGAAAACCGACGCACACTGGACGCTACCTCCAGTTTCAATCCAACCACCCAGCCAATCATAAGGCGTCGGTGGTCAGGACACCGTTAACCAGGGCAAAGACCATCTGCTCATCAGAAGAGGACAAAAGAAAGGAGGAACGAACCGTCATTGCTGACCTTAAGAAAAACGGCTACACGAGCAGCTTCATCCATCGCGTTGCCCGCCGTGTAGGCCGAAACCAACGACACGTGCAGCAACAGTTAAGTGCGAATTTCCGCCCAACCTCCCGCATCAGCGTTCCCTACATCAACGGAACAAGCGAGGCACTGGCACGTGTGCTTGCGAAAGAGGGTATCCAACTAGCGCACAAACCTGTGTCTACTCTTGGACGACTCATGCCACGCCCAAAAGATCGCCCTGGTAAAGAAAGGGCCCAAGGCTTTGTATATAAGATTCCGTGCGAGGTTTGCGCGGCCTCATACATCGGCGGAACGAAGAACTTTAGAGAGAGAATCCGTCAACATAAAAACGACGTGCGCAAGTTCGATCACGAGCGTAGCGCGGTCGCTGAGCACTGCGACGTCAAGGACCATCGCATTGACTTCGACAACGCATGCATCGTTGACGTTGAGACAAATCCTCGAAAAAGACTGTTCCCTGAATCATGGCACATTCAAACAACGCCACAGAACATCAACAGATCTCTAGGGGCTTTACCATCCGCCTATGTGAATGGGCTTCGTCACATTATTGAAAAAGGCAGAGCCGTAGAAGAAGAAGACCAGACACACGCCATAGATGAAAAAGAAAAGGACACACGCCGTAGAAGAAAAAGAAAAGGACACTGCTCCTCAACGGCCATAGCCGTAGTCGCCCCTGAAGAAGAGGCCGAATTGGCCTTGAAACGTTGGGTCCCTACAGAAGGGCTTGGTTGGTGTTTGAATTTTTTTAATATTAATTACTCCCAACCAGACAGATCTCTGTCAAATGTTTACTTTTAAATGTTTTGATAGGGCATTTGAGTTTAGCCATTCCATTAATATATTTATATCTTCTTAGAAGACATAAATTTCCTCATCATAATTATCGCACGGTAAAGCTAACACGGTACCATTGACATACTCATATATCTTAGACTGGAATGGCAAAATTCCTAAATCATTTACGTGAATAATAAATAATGTGGGCCTCATAGTGCTTCCCGATGTACACCGCGCTCCACCTTATCTGTACTGCTTAGATTATTCATTTTTTTACCTACTCGCAACCTATCCTTAAAATAGTCCTAAAAACTTATAGGACGGGCCTCTGAAGCCTAATTTATCAAGCTTATCTTGCATTAGAAAATGGTAAATATTATCGGAAGCCTTCAATAGTGTATAAACAGTGCTAGCGCAATCTTATTGTTGTGCAGTGATTCGCTAACGTAAGCTGAATAACTTTGTATTAGTGTAATAGTACTTTCTTGTTCTCGGAACCCATATTGGTTATTATTTAATGAAGGATATACGCCCCAGAAGCTAGTCAACGTAATTTGTACTCATTTCTTAATATGAGTTAAGACAGGTAGAATAGCAATTGTTCTGTAGCGTTCCAAATTGCTGATAATTTATATTTTTATAGGAAGGATTTATAAAGCTTCCACTTGGGTTTGGCGTAGTTGGTTGTACATTGATAGACGTGCTGCGCTGCTAAGTTCTACAGAACAAACGCGTGACGAAAAATTGAAAGGAAAAGGATGATTTACTTGGAGAAGAGAAGAAACACAACGAACACGAATGGGCGCAGACTAACAACTGTTTATTCTTTTCTTTTTTCTCCTTTTCAATGCATGAGCTTCCCCATGCGAGAGTTTGGAAAAGAACGAAAGCTATGAAATAATGATAAATGTGTTCATGAAGATGTGTGGACTTCCGATTTTTGTGGTGGTTTCCCCTTTTCTGATAAACGTTCGGTTTTTGTGGTGTGAGAGGGGACCTTGAAGCTGGTGCTTGTGTCCACCTCGTTATTCTGTGTAGTGTCTCAGCAGTTCAATTTCCTCTTCGTTCAGTGCAATGGATGGAACACTGACACACGTGCCGTGCATCCCTGATGGCATGTGGAAGGCTTCTATGATTTCGCGCTTGTTTCTATTTTTCGTACAGTCCATGACTGATGTATTTCAAAATAGCGGTTCGCTGCTGCATCTTGAGCAATGCGCTGCTAAGATGCCAGGTGATTGCAATTGCCCACATGGATATATTTGCGTTCTCTAAGTCTGTCATTTAACCCTCTCCCAGTCTGCCCGATGTATGAGTTTCCGCACGTCGATGGTATTTTGTAGACGACCCCTTCTACGCATTCTACGAACTTGCTTCTGTGCTTTACCCGACACGACGATTGACCCGATGTGTCGCCTTCCTCTTTGTTAACCTTTTTGCACAGCCTTTTAGCTTAAAGGGGGCGGATAGGGTCACTTTGACCACGTGCGTTTCGGCGATCTTTTTCAGTCGGTGCGAAAATTTATAAATGTATGGTTTCACTACCAGTGGTATTTTGACCGGGTCTTTTTCCTCGGTTTTATGATTGCCTCTTGGTGTCAATATGCATTTTTCTATCCCAGCGACTAGCAGGAGTTCTGGGTAGCCGCTTGCTTGTAGTCGGATGATTTGCCTTTGTAGGCCTTCTGACATTCTGTTGTGACGAAATTTCTTTATGGCCTGCCATACGCACCCAGAGTCGACGCTCCTCTTCCCCAACTTAGTGTGCCCCGAGTCGTACGGCAGAATGCCTTTTGCCCCTCTAGTCTTGTACATCCAGCATGTATGCTTTTTCCAAATGCCATTTCGATCTCTAAGAATTGCAGCCTGCGTGTCTCCGGTGGTTAAAATGTGAATTCTAGGCCTCTGTGCACTTTCTTGAACTTCTGCTTGACCTTTTCGCACACGAGGTCTGTCATTTTGTTCATTGGGAAACATACCAGAAAATCGTCCACCTGTCTAAAGCACGTTGTAACTCCGATCTTCTGGAAAAAGGGCACTAGATCTCTGTCGCCTCTTGCAACGAATATGTCGCATAAGGCTGGTGCTATGCACGTACCTATGCAAATGCACTATTTTTGCGTGTAAACACTTCCTTCATAAATGACGTGCAGGGAGCTTAAGTATGTGCGGGGAGGTAGAGGAAATCTGATGTGCTGATCCCACTCTGCTTTTAGACGTCCATGCACTCTTCCACTGCCTCTAAGGCTCCTTGCTGTGGCACATTGTGCAAAAATGTTCCAAAAGCCGGGTGAATTCATGATTGAAAAGGTTTACTCCGACTTAACATAACAAATTAATAACAAAAGGTACAGACGTTTCGCCACCTATGCAGGTGGCATCTTCAGTATACGTATGGTGGCATCTTCAGGTGGCATCTTCAGTATACGTACACTGAAGATGCCATCTGCATAGGTGGCGAAACGTTTGTACCTTTTGTTATTAATTTGTTATGTTAAGTCGGAGTAAACCTTTTCAATCGTGGCACGTTGTAGAACATGCCTTTGACATCTTGATGGGTTGTGTTCCATTCAGGAATTCCACCACCTCATCTGAGTTGCGTACCAGGAACGGATCATCAATTTCTAGAAGTGACAAGAGTTTCTGTAGTTCTCTTGCAATCACGTGCTGCCATGTGCCTTTGTCTTCTACTATTACCCGGAATGGACTGCCTTCTTAGTGCGTTTTGACTGCAAAGAATGGGTTTAGGCATAGCTGACGGCTGCCCTTTACTTTCTTAGCTATCTTGGTGATGCCTAGTTCTTCACACTGTCTAGCCATTTGTACTCTGGCTTTTTTCATACACCTTTCGTTGATGTCTTTTCGTTCCTCGAAGTTTTTTAGCATGGATTCTTTGGCTTTGTTTTTGTACATTTCCTGTTCTAAGATGACGAACTGTCCTGTCCTGTCAGCTGGCAGGAGGCTGCAGTTGTTTCTTCTAATCTAACGTACCGTGTGGTTGGTGTTCACGCCTGGTTGCCTGGCTGTTTTTAATTTGTTGGAAACTGCTCTGATGCCGGCAGCTATGCACGCGTTTCTATCTTCTTCGGAAACCTTCCTTGCAACGTCATGCACCACACCGATCAGGTCAACAGTTTTGGCCTTAGGCTCTGCTGCATGTTTAGAGTCCTTTTTATAATGTTTTCGAGACGTTGTCTGGGATAATTAGATCGGTCATGTTGACGAACCTATCTTTTTCGTCCTTCATTCTCTTTTTCGTTTTCGGCATGTTGTTTATACGTGCAGTCCACTGTCTGTCGCCCTGCCTCTCCGCTATATCGATGAAGTAGTTGTGCATCAGCTTGGCTCGGGTTGGTGATAAAAAGGCTTCGCAAATGTTCCTGATGTTGGGCCTTCAACTCTCGGAGCGTAGTATTTTGCAGCAGCGCCTTGCTGTGGCCTCCCGCGGTGCCATCCTTCCGAATAGGAAAATCAAGACAGGTGCTGACAAGCCGTGTGTGAAGGCGTACGTCAGAATGCGTGCCCTGCATCTTGCATCAGCAATGAATACGATGAAGTGATGTATGCGAGCAAGAGGCGGTGATGGGAGAACATGAAAGCCCGATGCTTTCACACGTTTGATCACGCGTTTGTTCTGTAGAACTTCGCAGCGCAGCACGTCTGTCAATCGAAGGATTTATAATCGAGATATTTATGTTCTTGGAAATACTTCCGGTATACAACATCCCATTAGTGTTTCGCTGTGTCTAAAGGTACGTCGGACGTACCCGGAACGAGGAGTCTAAAGGTACGTCGGACGTATTCAGAACGAGAAGAATAAAGGTACGTCGGACGTACCCGGAGATGCGTCGGACGTAGCCACGATGGGGAAGGGTCGTATCACAGCGGTCCATAACGTGCATTACTGAGACGCGCCTGGCATTTTTCATTCCATCTTTATTCCTCATTGCTACCGCAATTAGTCCCTTTTAAGCACTTTTTTTCTTTTCACACCCACCGTGTTAAAGGAGGGGAGGGGAGTGCGAGTGTTTACATTCGTGGAATGCTCCGAAATTACAATATTTGTGCAAAAAATATCAATTGATTATAAGAAATTCATCAGATGAATGCCAGAGAATAAATACAACCAACCCCGGAGAGAATCCGCCTGCTCGATATCAATTCTCACCCCGCACCACGGTAAAAGTTGCTCTCACTACGACTCGGCGAGTCCTCGGTGGCCCCGTCCAGTTAGCTCTATACAAACTCACGGATTTTCTTCTCAAGTTCCGGATGTCAACTTTTGCATTAATGCGCGGTCTGGTACACTTTTCACGGGTCGCGGCGCCCTTGAATGCATACTCCCGCTGTCTTCTCCACCGTATAACAAGGTATTGCAGAAGTTCTGCAGTGCCGTGGTTCCCGCTGTCGTTTTGCGTACGTGATCACCGTTTGCTCTAACTTCACTGTGCGCAAAGTCCCTTTCGCACGCATGGTGAACTATAAAGTTCTGAACTCCTGAACAAATGGCCTGAAGTTCGCAAAGAGACAAAAGAAGGAGGCGCGCTTGCGAGTAAGACGACGGAGTCGAACAAACGACGACGAAACAAAAACAGAGAACACAATGACTTAGTTGTGTTCTTATTCTAACGCGCCTGCTCGGTAGCGCAAGAGCCGTTATGTGCCGCCCTTTACCAACTGATGACGAAGCCGAGTGCTGGAGACCCAAAAGGTGGTGTGCTGCCGGCACGTAAAGGTGGACACAAAACTAAAAGTGTGGATAAATCGTGCAAAGATAAGGTGAAGAGAAACAAGCGACGATTCAGACGCTCAGCCTTAATGGTGAGCAGATTTTGCATGTCTCCGAACCTTAATTTTGTAATGCGAGGCCGAGATTCCGAGACATTCGGGCTAGTTTCAAAACTTGCCACCAAGCCGCGCTCAAAGACCGACCTGCAGAATATTTTTCAACCAGGGAAAAAGTTTCCCTCGCGACACTTCCCATTTCCTTCTCTCCCACTCTTAACTTGACGGCGAGGGTACTCCTTTTGTTGCTGCATCTCGGGGCCGGAGAAGCCAAGCTATGCGCAAAATGGGCGATTTGCGGCGGGGGGCAAAGCGACCCGTTTCCTTCGGCGATACCAGAGAAGCACCCGAATCCCAACTCTTACTTTCGCAGCGTTTCAGAGCCTAGTCTCTCGGTCTTGTCTCTGAATTTTTGTTTTGTTTTGGAATAAGCATATTTATAGGCTGCTTGGCTACTCCGAGCATTTGATTACTTCTGCCGTCCATGTACATTGACCCAAGGCCATGTGAGGTTGGGCATAAGCCAAGAGCCATCGTTTAGAAACCGTGGAGTTTGAAAGAAGTACCGTATTATTCGTACTATAGTCCGCACCCGGTGTCTAGTCCGCAGGGAAATATTTTGCGTCAAAAATAAAAGTATTTGCTTACCCTATTGAAAAAACCAGCACAAGCTGGTCCCACCATCTCAGCTTCATGCTGGGTCATTGCTCCAGCATGCCCAGCTTGCCATGCTGGTCCCAGCACAAGCTGGTCCCAGCATCCCAGCTTCATGCTGGTCCCAGCATCCGAGCTTCATGCTGGGTTATTGCTCCAGCATGCCTAGCTTGCCGTGCTGGTCGAGCTGGTTGGATGCTGGGTCGCGCTGGGTGAATGCTGGGCAAATGCTGGGCCATGCTGGTTGAACTGCCCATGCTGGTTAGTCTGGTGCACTTCCCCACCAATTTAACCAGTTTAAATTAATACACAGGATAAACAAGCCAAACGCTCCAGAAAAACCAGCTCGGCATCTAATTTATTATTTTCGTATTCGCGGTCTGCTCACATGAGCTCAGATGCTACACATCCACTGTGCTGACACAGTACTAACCGGCGGGCAGATAGCAGTTCTCGGTGCAAAACAAACAATGCTATTCAAACTAGATTGCTTATCTCAACACGGAAAATACTAGACACACTCCAAAAACGAGCAATAACAATAAAAAAATACTACACGGATGAGAGAAGCGAACCTGGATCCCGCCCGTAATGGGGGCGAAGCATCCTCTTGCGTAGTCGGCAGAGGCGAGGAAATCCGTGTTGGCTTGGATGGCATTGGCGATACTCCTCGGCACCACCGTCATTCACGAGCACACAGATGTTCGAAGACACGAAACGACGCCTCAGTCGGGGCATCCGACTTCTTCCCGCCCTGAACGGACTGCCGCTGGCTGCCTCCTTAAATCCCGCTTCGCTTGCACCGCCGCTCAAGTAGTCGTCAAACAAGGCGCACACAGCCGTCCCTTCGAAAATGTGCCCAAGATAGCCAAACGTGTCTCAAATTCTCCTCTCCTACCACTCACTCTCTCTCTTTTCTCGCACACATAGGAAGCTCGCAGCGTGCGTGAAGCGCCTGGTCGTCCACCAAAAACGAGAGGGCAAAGAACAGGACGTGGCATCGTCCCCACCCCAGCCGACCTTGGCGCGCCCGCTCCCGGCAATGCCAGTTCGACAAGCTCTCGCCGACCTTGGCGTGCGCGCTCCCAGAAAGACCAGCTTGAACCAGCTTGGGCCAGATTTAGAACCAGCTTGAACCAGCACGACCAGCTTGAACCAGCTCAAGTACCAGCTTGCCCGTCTGCAGTGCCAGCTCGAACCAGCTTGAACCAGCTTGCCAAGCTTGAACCAGCTTCAGTGCAAGCTCGAACCAGCTTGCCCAGCTGCAGTACCAGCTCGAACCAGCTTGAGCCAGCTTGAACCAGCTTGAACCAGCTTGAACCGGCTTGAACCAGCTTGATTATTACCTAGACCAGCTCGAACCAGCTCGAACCCGCTCGAACCAGCTCGAACCAGCTCGAACCATCTTAAAAACCAGCTAAACCAGCTTGCCCAGCTAGATATCTTTGCTAGTTTTTCCAATAGGGTAGATATTCCGCACCCGGTACATAATCGGCACCCAGTGCGAAGCCCGCACTTAGCACATAGTCCGAACGTAAAAAGCATCATAGAAAGCAGATCTTCACAAATGCCTATAGGATTAGCTCACCATGAAGCTTCATCATACATACGTGAATCAACATTAGTATAGTCTGTTACTCATAATATCTTTCACGATTGTCACAGTGAAGGATCTAGAAAAAAAAAGCATTTTATAGTCCGCACATGCAGGTAGTCCGCATCGGCTGAATTTTCTACTTTTAAGCATGCATAGTCCGCGGCTATAGTCCGGAAAATACTATAGATACTACAGAATGTATTAGGCTTCCCTATAGCAAATCTGGCCTTTTCGCTAGACCCCGGGTACTTGAAGAAGAGGCGGCGTGTCTTACAAGGAGTGTTTACGGGACGTGAACTTGTGCCAGCGTGCGTACTTGAACATGTCCGGTGCTTCTACCCCGACCCACCCGGTGTTGTTGCCTATATGGGACACACGTTGGAATGAACAGTGCTGGGGGCTGCCAAACTGCAGTTTTTATTCTGAAATTTGACTGAAAAATAAAAAATTAGGATCTGCGAAAATCCATAATACGAAGCAGAGCCTTTTTTCGGTTCCTTGCACTATTGTTTTGCGTATTGTGATCCTACTAGTGACTAGTGCCGCGTTTAGACGTTTTACTGCACGTGGCCACACCGGTGACTAGAGCTCCACCGTTCCGTAAGCAAAAGCTTAAAGTACAAGATCACCCCGTCAAATTTTAGGAGTGTCCTTACAATATACAGTTAATTTTTTTCAACTTAATATCTCTTCTCGAAATGGTTAATCACTCTAGTACAGTCGGGGCGACTGTACTAGAGTCTTGAGCTTTCAAGGCGAAAGATGGCAAAAGCACTTTCCAATACTAATTATTTTACACTACCGATTCCTTTCTTAAAAATCGCTAAAATTTAATTATATCACATTACAAATTACTGATTACTAAAATTATGGGCATTATCTTCATATTACATTTCATTTTTGCAGGTGCAGCTTGCTTGTCGATAATGAAATATTAGACTGCTGTTGCAAAGAGTGCAATGTAGGCGTAATATAATATATTACTGTCATGCCGCCACCTTGTTCAGGAAGCCACCGATGACAACGAGGTTTTACGATGCGCTGGTAACTCCAAAGTATCTGAGTGAGTGGTGTCGCCATGCTGTACTACAGCGCAACATATGAGATGAGACGATAACCGTGCTCTCGCAAAGGTGGTTTTTAATGAAGGAGATGAAGATAATCTTTTTTTTTCAATTCTCTACTTTTGCTTCTAAGTTGTAGCACAGCAAGAGCTACTCAAGTCTATTGTAATGTATCATTGATATCCGATAGGCTGAGGTGGCGTAAACTGTGCATCCTAAAATGCTTTGGCGGAATCGTTGGTTCTTCGGATGACGCGTGAGGTGCGAGCTAACCTAACCCATACCTACAGCCAAGCATAAAGGCTCCGAGCAATAATTGGAATGCGACAGAAGGACTTCGACTTTCCGGACTGCCATGAGTGTATCTGTGATGGCTTTTCTAATAAGGGTGAAGACACGCAACTACGCACACCGAATATTTCGAGCACCTAAATATCCTAGACCCTTCACACTGCTTGATGTAGCCTAAAACAAACCATTGTACACATTTGTTCCACCTGCGTCACAGAATGACGTCGCACGCCGGTGTCAACCATGCTGGTGGTTGAGACGACCACGGTCTGCAGCGGAGCTATGGTAGACGGTTGTGCTTTTGGCTGCAGCAAGCGCTCGCGCAAACAAAAAAGACGCGGAAACTACACGGCCGGCTTGTACTGTACCCCGGCGATCGCGACATTGGCTAGAACTGCGACGGAGATGCTGTCATGAAAAAACAAGGCACGAATGACAGAGCCGGCTCAGGGCTGACGTCGATGCGGCCGCTCATTATTGAGCTTGCGGGACGCATGTATTTGTTAGCGGTGTGTGACACACTCTTATAACGTATTTGTGTACACTGTCAGCGCCAATACAACATCGACGCGCTCAATTTAGTGGCCCCACTGATGACTTTCCTCTACATTAAAAGTTTGTATGGTAGAGGAAAACAGTCTAGCGTTGCGTTGTTGAGCAGTGCTTCGCAAACTTGGAACTCCGAAAATGTGGTTATGGTTGAGTAGGAACTAACTTCCTAAAGAACATAGCTTCACCATTCGAAATAACATTCAATCGCGGCTCCTTCACCCAGCCGATCGTCAAGTGGCTGTGTGTGTTTAAGTGTTTCCGTGCAATAAAGCTTCGTTTTCGGACAATCAATCAACCAACCGGTCGTGTGTTTTTGTGACGTGCGCTCCAAAGGCAAGCGCGCTGCTCTCGCAGCGTTCTCGAGTTGCGTGTTGTAACGCTGGCGCTCTTGTTACAGGGAACTAGAACAAAGGGTTAGTGGAAAAGGTGTCGGCGGCGCCCCATCGGAAGCGTGAATCCAGTAGTTTAATCTGTCGCGAGTGGCGCGGTTGTCGAAATCCGGAGGACATGGCTACTGTAACATGGGATATGGCGTCGCGTACGTTCTCAGATGGTTTCTGTGGTGTCTATGGTCGTTTTCGCAATTTGTTTTCGTCAATGTCAAATGCTTGGCATTGTGGTTACAAAGGTTCCAGTCTTCTCGCTAAGCAATGAAAACGAAGAGAAAGAAAACGGATGCGCACGCTACGCGCCAGCATGCAAGACTGGTTACCCCAGTTTTCACAACATTGTGGAAGTAAGCTTTAAACAATATTTCACAGTCGTGAACTCCCATAAAGAATACACAGGCCACACTACTGAACCGCAAAGACAAAAAACAGCTACGCTTGGCGCGACTTTCGTTACCAGGAGTGCTCCGGAATCGAGCAGCAGCGCTACCTGGTAGGTTCTACACGAAGCGCCTCACCTGGAGGCCGGTTATTTTTCCACTACTCCTATTCTAGTTCACTGTACTCTAGTGTCGTGGGCTCAAAATGGCCTCTCCCGTCTGAGTCCACCTTTGGAGAGCGATAACTGAATAAATACTGAGCCGCTTCAAAAGCCCTCGGGCATATGCGTAAAAAAAATAATTATATACTGCTGAGTGTCGCCATTGATAGCACGATTGACGGCGCGAATGCCCAAATTTCTATCAAACGCCCCCTTTTTGACTGATCTTGACGTCTGAGGCAACTTCTGGAGAGCGATAACTAAATAAACTCTAGGCCGCTTCACAAGCACTCGGGCAAAGGCGTCATAAACCAAGAGAACATTAATTATAATGAATTATAGACTGCTGAGTGTCGCCATTGATGGTACAATTGACGCCGTGTATGCCCAAATATGTGTCAAACGCCCCCTTTTTGACTGATCTTGACGTCTGAGGCAACCTTTCGAGAGCGATAACTAAATAAATTCTGGGCCGGTTCACAAGCAATCGGGCAAAGGCGTCATAGACCTAGAGGATATTCATTATAATGAATTATAGACTGCTGATTGTCGCCATTGATGGTCCAATTCAAGGCGCGCATGCCAAAATTTGTGGGAAACGCCCCCTTTTTGGCTTATTTTGACGTCTGAGTCAACGCTTAAAGAGCGATAACTAAATAAACTCTTGGCCATTTCAAAAGCACTTGGGCAAAGTCGTCATAAACCTAGAGGAGATTCATTATAATGCATTAGAAACTGCTGAGTTTCGCCATTGATGATCCAATTGAGGGCGCGTATGCCCAAATTTTTGGGACGCCCCCTTTTTAGCTGATTTTGACGTCTGAGGCAACTTTTTGAGAGCGATAACTAAATAAATTGTGGGCCGCTTCGAAATCACTCGGACTTATGCGTCATAGACCTAGAGGACATTCATTATAACAAAATATAGTCTGCTAAATGTCGCAATTGACAGTACAATTGACGGCGCGTATGTCTAAATGTGTGAGAAACGCCCCCTTTCTGACTGATTTTGACGTCTGAGGCAACCTTTGGAGAGCGATACCTAAATGAATTCTGGGCCGCTTCAAAAGCACTCGTACATATGCGTCATTGACCTAGAGGAGATTCATTCTAATGAATTCTAGACTGCGACTGCCGACTGTCGCCAGTAATGGTATAATTGACGGCGCGTATGCTCAAATTTCTGGGACTCGCCCTGTTTTTGCCTGATGTTGACGTCTGAGGTTGTGATGATTTAAGGAATACTGGACCGCTTCAAAATCTCTCGGGCGTACGCGTAGCAAATCTGCATAAGATTGGTTAATTAACAGTAACAGCGTGCTCAATGTCGCCACGAGTGATACTCTTCATGTCGCGTTTGCCAGGATGTCTGGACCACGCACACTCATTTTGGCATTTTTAGCTTTAATACCATCCTTGAAGTATAATAGCTCGAGAAATGGAATGCTGGCACTTTTTAAAGGATAGTTCGGATGAAAAAACGTTTTGTTTCCTTAATTATTCAGCACTTTAAGCATAATGTATTCGTGCTAATTACGCTATGAGAACAAAAAAAAAACTGCATTTAGGGTTTGTGTTTATAATTTAAGAAAATATTCAGTGTAGTTGCCGTTTAGGTATACATTACATATGTTGCTAAGATGTATTTAGGAACTCAAGAATGTCAGTGAATTATCGAGTTTCCTCACCAACTGTGGCTTCTTTTTGATATCTAAAGTCCCGGGGAACCACTTTAAAATTAAGTAATTTGAAAATAAAAAAAAGTGTTTCCATATAGCTAGACACATTGGCTATATATATAGCAAAATGCAACTAAATTGGTGGTGTGGTTCTCTTGGGGTTTGCATTGAATGTTGAAAAGACGTACGATTTTTCTGCGGTTCGCCATAGGAACCAATGAGTAAAACTTTGATTGCATTTCGGCGAGACTTAATATAAACCTACGGCCACAACATTTTTCGTGCAGGCTGAGGGCAACGTAATAAAAAGTGAAACAAAAGTGTAAAGCGATTGAGTGATTAGTTTTTTGTTTTTTTTTTCTATAAAAAAGATCGCTTTGGTCCATTGAGTTACGGGCGCCGGCGCGACGGCGGCCGATAGATGGCGTGTGTAGTGGCGGCGCGCGCCTGTATGGGAACCTTGGGGTTGCTGAAGTTGAGTTCAGCACTGCGTTTGTGTTACTTCTTTTCGTCTGGTTCTCGTCTTTTCGCGCTGTTTTTAATTCCGAAGTTTAATTTCTTGTACAGATTAGGGCTGCTTACAATATGTTCAACGTATCTTTAAACTTTACGTTCTGGGCACGTACGATGTACATTTAGACTCGTCGTTCCGGCTAAGTCCGACGTACCTTTAGACTCCTCGTTCCGGCCGGGTACATCCGACGTACATTTAGACACAGCGTTAATGTTTTTTTGTAAGATCAGCTTCGGTCTATGAAAGTTATGTTTGAACATCGGTTTCTAAAGTTTTCAAGCCCTGTTGGCTTAGTTATTGACACAAAGATTATAATTCGGAAGGGTCATCTCCTTTTATACAAGGCAAATACATTCAATTATTGTATTTGGCATGCAGAGTGACAGAAATGTGACTAACCGTTGAAATTTCATAATTTCTATCTGTTTTAATTGGAAGCAGTCACCCAACGAATGATACAGCAACGGCCCGCATCATACGTTGGGAAAACAAGAAACTTCCCGGAGCGCCTACCCCAGCATCAATATTACGTAAAAAAGAAAGATGTGCAGGGTAATGCGCTGCCAAAACACGTTGCGAAGACAGGTCAGGCTATTGCATTCGAAAACAGCCATACTTGTGACACACACAAAAAAGATAGCGAAGACACCTGCTCTCAGAGCCTCGGCACCTTCAAAACACCAACGAAAACATCAACCAATCAGCTAGGACACTTCCAAGCGCCTACATGTTCGGTTTACGATGTGCCATGCATGGTGCATCGAGCTGTACGTCGTCAGCAACAAACACGAGGAAACAAGAACCCCTTCAAGAGAACAATGGGCTCTACGAAATACGTCGACATTGACAAAAACACTCACCTGTGATCAAGGGGCCGAGCTGACCTCAAAACGTCAGTATGTTTATTTCCTTATTATTTGTGGTTAGTACCTTGCTCTTCACAATTTTACCATTAAGAATTGGGTATGTTTCTAGTTTAGACTGTATCACCATGTTGTGATTTTGAATCATCTTAACGCTTGAGGCACTTTTAGAATTTATTATTTGGAAGTTTCGTAGTCAACTACCCAGTTTCAACAATCGGTCGCGCTAAATATGGCTTTGACGTTATTGCACGTTGATCAATAGAATTTTAGAATATCGTTTTTCCGCAACAAACCAAAACCCAAGAATCTCGCGCTTGTAACATGCAATGATACAAAGATGTAGTCCCCGCTATCGATTGACACAAGAAATACAGTACCATATAAAATGCGGTTTGGTTCTGAATAAAAGTTTATATTTGTTTGATATCAAAATGCGACACGGCGGCCGACCAGTAATGTTATATACGAGCGGTCCTGTGCCGACCTTCGCCGAGAGGAGTTTACACGTCGTGTGCAGCAACCTGCCGGTGATCGTTACTCTTATTGGTGGGGTGTTTAAACACTGTCTGGAACGTTTATTGCTTTCACGTAGGAAAGATACGTGGTTCTGTATCGAAAAATTGCAATGTCCGAGGACGCGTCAAACGATGCTCACAACTCGGCCACGGTTCTGAGAGCCACTTCTTCATGCCTCGAGACGGCGACGGAAATGCGTTTTAACGCAAATTTCAGCAAACAAGTTTTTTTTTTCTTTCAAAACAAAGCGTGGGCATCAAAAAAAAAAAAAAAAACGAAAACAGGTTTTTGGCACGGTGGATGCAGTGGCGACGATGCTATTTCCTTCTGTACACAAACCTTATATAGGGTTGTGCTATGCTAAAACTCCCTACTATTTTAGTGTCAACCTCATGGCCGTTGTTCTTATTGTGCGCTTCTTTTGATTGTACTCATTTTACTTAAGCTTGCCTGAAGGGAGACGCGTAGCTAGTCCTGTATTTTGTCGTATATATTAATTTCTAAAATTAGCATTACAATATATAATGTGTTTTATGTAGATCCATCTAACTTTAAATGAACATCTCTAGGGACTTTCAAAGATATATTTACTAAATCTATTAAGAGGTCCATATTTTCGAACCTTGCGCTATTTCATCGCATGTTTTATTGTTTATTTTTGAACAATTTTCATGCTTACCCTGTCACAGCAACCGTAATATCTGCGGGACTTCTTCCGTACTTTTGAAGAAGGTGCTGATAGGTTTCGTTTGCGGCTGCATAGGTTCTGTTGGCCACAAGCCAGCCAATTTCCGTTTCCACAAATGTTTTCGCAAAACCCTAGAGAGAGAGAAACACATATTAAAGTGTTTAGTGACCGTGCGCAGACGAATGCTTTTCAATATATTCTATTACTTTTCACGCTTACGGCTGGGGCAAGAAATCAGCAAAAACAATATTGTGAAAGCGACACCTACCTGTTCCTTTTGCACGGAGGTGAGCAGAAACTGAGTTTTTGGAACTGACGTGTCCTCATAGCGCATGTTGACCTAGTTGATAATAAACGATAATGATTACAACAAACCAGCATACATTAAGCCCGATACATATTTATACATTTTTTTGCCCCTTCATTTTAAAGTAGTGTAACATCCGAGATCAAGGATTCTAGAGGCGTCAATTTCGAGTTACAAGTCGCCTTGAGCCAGGCTAAAAAAACAACATGCACCACTACTTACTTCATTAAATGGGTTGCAAATTTTCCAAGAATAATGTTAGTTCATTGCCGTGAAATATAAATTTAGGGCATGGTTTGTTGCAATATTAATGTTTGTATTGACTATATATTAAACTGAGGGGTAGGGTAATCTTTAAAAAGTAGTGGCTTGCCAAGTAGCGGCTAATATTACCTTCAATATCGGGCGCAGACAAAATTGCAAAAGCTTGGCAAATAAAAAAAGAACTAAAGATATGGGACTATGGGAAAATGATCTCTAATTTGCGGGATTTATACTTGGAAGAGAGGCAACAGAAAAGTCACTACATCGTTTGTTTCTAAATATATTCTTAGAGGCAGTCTGGTACGAAATTGCCTTCGAATATTGAAAGAAGCTGCAGATTCCTCGCCCTCTTGTCTGTTTCAGTTAGAAATTACATTTAAAACCATTTCAAAGGAACTGCTATACAACCTACGTTTCCCGAAGTCTTTGAATATATATTACCGTAGGAAGTGTAGAACTGGTTCTTAATATTGCGATAAAATCATCCATTCCACTTCCATTCGGTAGATCTGAAACTTCTGAACTACCGAATAGATGGTGTCTTCAATGCTGGGCATATCACTCTGGTTCCCTCCTTTGCACGCGTCACTTAGTAGTAGGGAAGTGATGTGCGGAAGCCCAAGACTGATTTCACCATCCAATTTGGTTACGACACCGTTGCCGATAAGCATTGATGAAAATTCAGTCTTTGTGCTCGCGGGGGAACCTCGCTGGACCTCTGGGCGCGCAGAGCACGAGACGGCATGACCGTCGTGTGTGCTGCCGCAGGCGTCTTCAGAAATGCAGTTATGGTTGTGTAACGCACACGTGGGACGCTTAGTAAAATCCATCTATTGTGATACTGATCTAATCTCTAATCTTCTGAACGATCTCCTATACCGAGGGGGCGTGAATAAAAATAGAACGATGAGAAAGTTTATTCAGCGATAGGTGAGCGTTCTTCCTGATTATTAAAATACTGCATTTACGCTGATGGTTTGAACAGGGGAATACTGCTGCTCATATTTTGATCCCAACGTTCGTAATAAAGCATTAATTTCCTGCCGCCAAGCTTTATCATTTCGCCTTTAAATGTGATTGGCTTCCACTGACATTTATACCCTTGTTACACGGGCACACTTAACTGCGGTTACGATAAGCCACAGCTAGCGCACAATACTTGCCGACAACATTCTGCGGCTATGCAGTCAAAGCTATGGGCGAACGTGCGCTCGAGCATCTTGAGCACCCATCAAAGCAGTGCACGCGCGCTCTTCACTTCTTTTGGAATAGCTGTCCGAGAGTATAGTGCGGTATCTGTGGTGCCGCGCAACAGCAGTTAAGCTGAGTTAACCGCGGTTAAATGTGCCCGTGTAACAGGGGTATTATTTGCTTTGGGCATGGGTTTGCGTCAAAGTTTTTATTTGCATCAATAATTCTCGCGCACCTCCGATGTCAGAATTCTCGAAATTCCCAACAGCCTTCCGATGACCTTTCTATGAAGGGGTTCATTACTTTCCATTGTTCTCCACCGATGAGCATCTGGGCAACGCATCTATGGGTTTGCTGGTGGTACATACATTCAATATTAAGGGCGAGAATGTCGTCTTGGTTACAAGCTGGTGGGTATTCCGTGTCACCCAAGTACCGCCATAGATTGATCTTGCCATGAGCGCTAGTTCTGGATGACCATGACCCGTCACCTTTGCTTAGCGTCATTACTCCATTCCACATGAATGTGCGCAAGTTCCAATAACTCTGCCATTTTTTACTCCAGTGTATTCCATCTCATACTACTTTGACGATATGTGTGTATTTAATAACATCTATATAGATAACGTTAAATTGCTGCCATCAAAGTAGGCTTTCGGGATATTCGTCCTAAAAACCTGGGTAATTGGTTAGCCACTTTAAAAAATTTATTGACGGCCTAGAAGTTTAAGTATGTGCCTTAAATGTGGAGGCAATGTATTTGCGTAGTCTGTGGTTTAACGTTCGTGTCCATAGCATCTAGGTAGGTAGCCCGTGTCAGGTTGTTTTCGGTGAGCCAACTTTATATAAAAGGAAACCTCTAAATAACCTGTTGGAAGGCTTTTATGTGGTGGCCTTCTTAGAGGGCAAAATCAATTTACGTGACCGCAATAAAAAATATAAAAAAACTGACTTTTTGGGGAAGTGTTAGTTGCCATCGGCGTAATTTCGTGAACTGCCTGCTTCCTTCTTGTGAACCTTCGTTGAAATCAGCAACACCACTTCTAGTGTCTTATAATTTGACAAAAATTCACATTTTTGCAGAAATTGCTTTTTTATGTTATATAAGCGTCATCATAAACTAAGCACACGACGATGCAATTAGCAATAATTACCCAATTTTGGAATGACAATTCACTACTAATTTTTATCGGCCTCATAAACTTCCCCCTCCTCCCTCACCACGCATTTGAGGGGAACGTGTGTAGTCATAAACCAACACAATAAAGCCTGGCATAAGTATATTCGATCGGTTATAAATTTTCTATCCGCTTTAATCATACCTCAGTGTCATGTTTAGTGTTCCGACCTTTCCTGGATAGTAAACAATTCAGTATAACAGATCGAAGCAACATCACTTAAGAAGTCGCAGGCAGGGCATACAGAGATGTACTTGAAGAATTTGAGACACATAGCAATGTGCGAAGTAGGGCGAGTCGGTACATGATAATCATATATAAAAAAACATGAAAGACACAAGGCGAACAAATTCTATTTCCGTGTTTCTTCTTTTTTTTTTCTTGTATTGTATTTTGTTCTAAGAAATTGAGGGTCTCCAGTCGGCGTTCTGTTTGTGAGTCTTCTACGTCCACTCGTTTACTTTTTTTTTGCGTTGGCATGCTCATTTTTATTACATTCTGAAGAGTAGACTCACGCAATGTCAAACTGTTTTGAGTGGACGCAAAAAAGTTCGCGGCGAGAAGTCGGTCTTGTGCAAAAATGGACTACTCCATAAAATACCTTTAGCTTGCGGTTTTAAGGAAGTCGGGCAAACTTCATGGTGTATCAATGACGGGTTAATAGAACATAAAAGAAACATGAGGAATAAGGCTGCAAATTTGGATTTGGCTGAACATGAGGAAAAATGCGATAATTTTAGTGCACAATAATCAGGAACAGAAATACTAGACCAAGATGTTGATAACAAGAAAATAGTTGTAAGAGGAACAATCCGGAAAAAAAATGAAAGCCGTTTACAAATCCCTGTAACGTCGAATTAGAGCGCAGCTCCTGAGGAGGAGGGAAGGGCACTGGGGGGTGGGTTAAGTGACGTTGGGGGTCACGTGACCTTGTGGGGGTCACGTGACCATGGGTGTCACGTGACGATGCCGATGACGTCATCAGTGACGTTACTGATGACGTCAGTGATGATGACGATAACGATACGGATGCCGGTGACGTCATTAGTGACGTCACTGATGACGTCATCAGTGATGAAGAGGATGCCAATGCGGATGCCGGTGACGTCATCGGTGACGTCACTAATGACGTCATCAGTGATGATGGCGATGACGATGCGGATGCCGGTGACGTCATCAGTGACGTCACAGATGACGTCATTAGTGGGGATGGCGTCAACGGTGGTCACGTGACCTCGGGGGGAGGGGGTCACGTGACCTTGGGAGGGGGGTCACGTGACCTGGGTAACCATCGTGACCCTCGTGAGGGTAACTCTCGTGACCCTCGTGAGGGTAACTTTCGTGACCCTCGTGAGGGTAACTCTCATTACCCTCGTGAGGGTAACTCTCGTAACTCTCGTGAGCCTCGTAAGGGTAACCCTTTTGAAGGCAACTAACCCTCGTAACCCTCGTGAAGGTTACGAGGGTTCGTAACCCTCGTAGCCCTCGTGATCCTCATGAGGGTAACCCGCATGAGAGTAACCCTCGTAACCCTCACGAGGGTTACGAGGGTTATTCGCGGTTACGCCGACGCCGACGGGGGGAGGGGGTCACGTGACTTCGGGGGGTGTCACGTGACTTCGGGGGGGGGGGGGGGGTCACGTGACCTCGGGGAGGGGGAGCCACGTGTCCTCGAGAGAGGGGGGTCACGTGACCTCGGGGGGGTCACGTGACTTGGGGAGCCACGTGACCTTGGGGAGGGGTTACGCGGCCTTGGGGGTCACGTGACCTTGGGGTGACCTTGGGGGTCACGTGATCTTGGAGTGACCTTGGTTACGCCGACGGCGACGGCAACGCCGCTCAGGCCGGAAACGGGCGCCTAAGAGCTGCGCTCTAAGAGAATAGTAAACTCTGTTTGTCAGGCCTCTATGCAACTTTGTAGTATTTCAAAGAAAGTTTTGCAGCGCTTGTTTCGCATTGTTTTGATTGCACAATTTCTGCAAGTGCTTTGTTCATACCCTACATGGTCTTTCCTGTGTACTAGAAGTCGGAGTTAAGAGGTTCGGTCAAACAAGCAACTTATTCCTCCCCTATTATTCCCTTTTTGTGTGGTTGGTCGATTTCTTTTATTCTTTGTCCTAGAAAAAACTGTTTTGTTCGATCAAGACTCGATTGAAATTACCAGTGCGTAGATGACGCGCCAAGGATGCAAACGTTGGCTATATGTCATGGTGACTTCTTTTTGTGCTCTATTTTGAGATAGCCGTCCAGAAGCTTTACGTCTAAACCAAACAAATATATCATTGTGTGCGTGTATGTCCGCGGCACTAGTGTCTCTTTTAAAACTCCATAATTTCGCTCTGGAGGACCTGTAAGGGAAGCTCCAACAGATTTTATAGCTGTCTAATTCATGGGCATCATCTGAATGCTGGTGACTTCCTCAATCCGAAATGACATATTGTTCACCTAGATTTCGACTAGTTTGCTAAAAAAAATTAACTTTGAGTTGAATATTGAATCCGAAATTCATTTCCCATATATATTGCTCACTTCGCCCCACCATCCCAACTTACGTCACCAACGGGAAGCATTGCGCACGGCTGCCGATCAGATACGCTCGCCTTCACCGTGATCGCGACTAACAGTCAGCAAACAAGGTCGCACGTTCTATATTATTTTATAATTATCCTTATATGCCCAAAGAGTAATATTGGCCTAAATGTATTCCTGTGAGAAGAAAGAGAGGCACCTGGGATTTTGAGGAAATCGTTTGTGTTCCGCTCGACCAACGGCTTGCTAGTTTTGAAAACAAATCGCTATTTAAATTCATTCTTGTATTGTTACAAAATTTGGGGATTTGCAGCCTCTTCGGTTAAGTTGCTCGTCATACGTCTGTTACCTCTCGCAACGTTCCGCTATACGCCCACCAGTTTGGGCTAGCGAGACTCCGCTCGACGGCGATCATTTCTGCGAAGCTTCTGCGTCATTTCGCCGTTGGTAAACATCTGAAACCGTGTTCTGTCATCCAGCAACAAAAACGCTGCAACACGGCAGCAGCACCATCACATCGTCTGTGCTACAGAACGGACTGTGGTGCTACACTTCGTTGGGATTTCTGGCCTCCTTGGCTGAACTGCTTATGAAACATCTGTTACATCTCGCAGGATTCCGCTTTACGCCCACCAGTCTCCACCAGCGAGGTTGCACTCAACGGCGATCATTTCTGCAACGCTTCCGCGTCATTCCACCATTGCTAAAGGACGGATATCGGACCCTGTCATCCTGCGACACAAAAAATATTCCTCACAACGGCCACACCATCGCCTCTTCTGTGCTACAAATCGGAGGGTCGCGCTGCACTTTATTGGGATTTGCGGCCTTCTTGGCTAAAATTCTTATCCAAAGTCTGTTATATCTCGCCGCATTCGGCTCTACGACCACCAGTTTCGACCAGGGAGATTGCGCTGAACGGCGATCATTTCTGCGACGCTTCCGCGTCATTGCACCGTTGCTGAAGATGGGACATTAGCCCTTTCATCCTGCAACAGAAGATCTAGCCCACGTCGGTCGCACCATCGCATTTAATCTACCACGAAACGGACGGTTGTGCTGCAGTTCGTTGGGTTTGGCGGCCTTGTTTGCTGAGGTGCCTATCAAACGTATGTTCCATCTCGCAGCATTCCGCTCTACGCCCACACTCTAAGAAAAAAACGCGTGTAGTCTGGTGTATCAGCAGCACATGCACCCCTCTTTTGAAAGATGCACCCTCCGTTGCCCAGCCAGTGTATTTGTGCACCGACAATGAGCATCCTCCTCTCCCTTAAAAACCTTTAGGTGCATCAGTGCACCGCCAAGCTAGCCACGGGCCCCGACCAGCGTGGGCTTGGATGCCCTCTTGGAGGTCACTTTTGGGTTGGGCAGTTTCTTAGGAAGTATGGAACTGTTTTGTTCACTCGGTATTGACAGTAGAGTAGACGCTATGCTTGGTTTAGGCCAATCGAGTCTCCGGGTAGGATCACGTGACTACAGTCTCCAAGCTAGAGATAAGGCAGAGCACGGCACCTGCCTGAAGGCATCCACGGCACTATTACTTTGGGTCGAACTTTCAAGAGGATATAGGGGACAAATCCTCTTGCTGAGTTCATTGTTGGGATAACCGTGAAGATATGCCTTCGCGAGGGCAGCCACTTTTGGCCTTGAAGGAGGTGCTATTTTTCCACTCCACTCTTTTTCTTTCTCTCCCTAAGCTGAAAGCGTGGAAGAGGCTACGCAGTCGTCCGACCAATGAACCGGAGGCTTTTTTTATCCCTTGAGACCGATGTCTGGGCGCGGATAATGGAAGGAGCGTGATCATGTGGCAAAGGTTCCACGGGTGACGTAGTAGCTCTTTCCGATCCGGGAATGTCTGATTCCCGGCCTAGTTTCTTGTGTGCTGTGCTGGGACAAGCGGGGCTGCCAGAGATTTCGTCCGTGACAACGTATTTGAATGTACCAAGGCTTCCAGTGTTTGAAAAGTCCAACGTACATCGGCAACAAGCGATTTCTTCAAAAAAGCCCAAGGAATTCATGTGATGCGTTTAGTGTTCGGTTTGTCAAATTACTTCTTCTGCCACATCGCGTTGAATCTTCACAGACCCCTTTCTTTCCGTGTTTGTGTTTGTGTGGTTCTGCAGTGCCCGTGTCAACATCTATCTCGGATTACAGGTTTCAAGTCCGGTATTTTCGTCGTAAGTGCGCTGCAACCTACTCCTTTGCAGCAATTGACCGTTCCGTTCCAGATTACGTCTAAAATTAGGCAGTGTCTATTTCCTGGCAGCCGGGAGAATAATTTCCCCGAAATTCTATTGGCAGTCGCCTGCCATTAGCTGTCTACAATCATGTGATAACTGCAGGTGACTTTCTTATTCTCCCGGCGTTTTTGTGAACACGCGTTTTATGGACACCTTTTCGTTGATACACGTTTTCTAGACACGTTTCGTCGACACTAATGTTTCACCGTCACTCGTTATGCGAAATACACGCTGTAGGGACATTTTGTCGTGCGTGTGTCTCTGAGGCGCGTGCTCACCGACCCAGCCCACCCGTTCACGTAGCTTCGTGCGACAGTATGCGGCGGCTCATTAAAAAAATGTTTGCCCTACCTGTGATACCCGTATATATCACCTCGCGCATATAGCCTGGGGCGGCTCATTACAAGAAAAAAGAGAAGAGATGCCTATAGAAGAAAGGTAATCTGAGCTGTCGATGAAACGTCGTTCGATGAATTGATTATATCCCCAATGTGTGACGACTGCCGGCACGATTTCGGGTAAATAATTCTGCCGGCTGCCGAGAGAATAGACACTACCTAAGAATCAGGAATCTCCTCAGTTGCGTAACAGCTTCTGTGTACATCTTCACATATCACAGATTGCTTGCACGTTTGCACTTGTTTACGGAATAGGCTGTCTAATAAACTTATAGGAGATTTGAAAACAATCCTTTGTGTCTGTTTACCTGCCTTTTTTCAACCACCTGGGCGCGTACAATTTTTACAGGTTTTGTTGAGGTGGGTGCACAAACAGGTGTAATGGTACGTCACTGAATGAGGTGTATATATGTTCCATATAAGCGGGGTGGGTGTAGAAAACGGTGTAATAGTAAACCCTGTTGGCGGGTGTATCTCTGTTCCCTATGAGCGGGGTGGGTGTAAAGAACGTTGCAATAGCAAACCCTGTTGGTGGGTGCAGACAAGGGAATACTTGTATACCTTAAATTGGGATGTACCTGCACGCCGAAACCACAGTGAGGGTATAAGAAAGGAGTAGTAACACACCGGGGCGTATCTGTGCACCCCCGAATGCTGAAGGTGTATAAAAGGGTGCACATATGCACCCTTAAAGAGGGTGTATATGTGCACCTCGTTTTGAGGTGTACTTGTACACCTTTATGGGTGTAGTATATGTGGCAGCACTTACACCCCCTGTGGGTGTACCCACTACACCCTCTTTTTCGAGTGCACCAGTTTCGACCAGCGAAGTTGCGCTCAACGGCGATCATTTCTGCGACGCTTCCGTGTCATTCCACCGTTGCTGAAGATGGGACATTACCCCTGTCATCCTGCAACAGAAGATCTGGCCCACGGCGGTCGCACCATCGCATGTTATGTACTATACGAAACGGACGGTCGTGCTGCAGTTCGTTGGGTTTGGCGCCCTTGTTTGCTGAGGTGCCTATCAAACGTGTGTTACAACTCGCAGCATTCCACTCTGCGCTCACCAGTTTCGACCAGCGAGGTTGCGCTCAACGGCGATCATTTCAACAACGCTTCTGCATCATTTCACTGTTGTTGATGATTGAACAGCTGGCCCCGTTATCCTGCAACACAGACTCTGTCCCACGGTGGCGGCATCATCACATCTTTCGTGCTACAAAACGAACTGTCGTGCTGCACTTTGTTGGGATTTGCGGCTTCCTTCGCTGAAGTGCTTATTAAATATATATTACATCTCTCAGCATTCCGCTCTTTGTCCACCAGTTACAACCAGCGAGGCTGCGCTCGTCGGCGATCATTTCTGCGAAGCCTCTGCATCACTTCGCCGTTGCCGAGAATAGGACACCTGGCCCTGCCATCCTGTAACACAGAATCAGCCACACTGCTGCGGCACCATCGCAACTAATGTTACAAGGCAGACGGTCGTGCTGCACTTTTATGAATTTTCGGCCTCCTTGACTTTAGCACTTATCAATATTCTGTTACACGTTGTGAGTATAAACACTGCATCGTTTTTCTAAGTAGTGTTTTCTTAGCCGCAATTATAAAAGTATGTTTTGTTTTAAGTGTTCGGTGTGCCTCCTTACTGCCTATCGCGCTCGAACTGGACGCATTTTTTGAGATCGCACCGCAAATCAAAAACATTTATTGTCGCCTAGTCTTCGTTTTTCTTTACAGAAAATCTGACTGATATTTTTTACGGTGTGCATTTGCATCTTGTTAATTCTTGCGGGTCATCTCTAGACGCACACGAGGCCAAACAAACAGCTACGCAAACTTCAGTTTGCCCTCGACAAACTTGTGCAGAGTACCGAAGACTACCAGAAAGGAAAGTAAGGAAAAGTTAATTGCTATCACACTCGTCATTACGAACCTAAGAAACGGAATGAATCAGCTGGAAACAAAGATAGACGGTCAATCCAGGAGTTAGGACGATATCATCACAATGAAGCAGAATGTCCCATCAATCGATAACAACCTACGGGCGTTATCTGCGACTTAAAAAAGTGAAAGCCGCTTACAACCCCCTGTAACGCCAAATTAGAGAGCAGCTCTTGAGGAGGAGGAGGGAAGGGCGCTGGGGGGGGTTAGACTAACCAGGGGGGGGGGTCACGTGACCTTGGGGGTCACGTGACCTTGGGGGTCACGTGACCCCCAATGCCGATGATGTCATCACTGACGTCACTGATGATGTCATCAGTGACGATGACGATGCGGGTACCGATGGCGTCATTAGTGACGTCACTGATGACTTCACCAGTGATGATGACGATGACGATGCGAATATCGGTGACGTCATCAGTGACGTCGATGACGACGTCATCAGTGATGATGACGATGACGATGCGGATGCCGGTGACGACATCAGTGACATCACTGATGACGTCATCAGTGATGATGACGATGACGATGCGGATGTCGGTAACGTTACCGGCATCCACATCGTCATCGTCATCATCACTGATGACGTCACCGGCATCCACATCGTCATCGTCATCATCAGTGATGACGTCACTGGCATTCACATCGTCATCGTCATCATCACTGATGACGTCACCGGCATCCACATCGTCATCGTCATCATCACTGATGACGTCACCGGCATCCGCATCGTCATCGTCATCATCACTGATGACGTCATCATCACTGATGACGTCACCGGCATGCACATCGTCATCGTCACTGATGACGTCATCATCATTGATGACGTCATCATCACTGATGACGCCACCGGCATCCACATTGTCATCGTCATCATCACTGATGACGTCACCGGCATCCACATCGTCATCGTCATCATCACTGATGACGTCACCGGGGGGTCACGCGACATCGGCGGGGGTCACGTGACCTCGAGGAGGGGGTCACGTGACCTCAGGGGAGTCACGTGACCTCGGGGGGTCACGTGACCTCGGGGGGGTCACGTGCCCCCCCACGAAGTCACGTGACCCCGGTGGGAGGCTCGCGCGGTGCATTATGGGACATTTCCCATGATGCACCGCGCGGTTACGCCGACGGCGACGCCGACGCCGCTCAAGCCGGAAACGGGCCTCTAAGAGCTGCGCTCTAAAATTCTTAGACAGTAGCACAGCAGCTTCGATGTTCTCAATAACCGCCTGCTAATATTATTTTAGAGCGCAGCTCTTAGGGGCCCGTTCCCGGCTTGAGCGGCGTCGCCGTCGGCGTCACCAAGGTCATCCCGAGGTCACCCCAAGGTCACGTGACCCCTCCCCAAGGGTCACGTGACCCCAAGGTCACGTGACACCCAAGGTCACGTGACTCCCCAAGGTCACGTGACCTCGGGTCACGTGATACCCAGGGTCACGTGACCCCCAAGGTCACGTGACACCCAAAGTCACGTGGCTCCCCAAGTCACGTGACCCCCGATGACGTCATCAGTGACGTCACTGATGACGTCACCGGCATCCGCATCGTCAGCGTCAGCATCACTGATGACGTCATCAGTGACGTCACTGATGACGTCACTGGCATCCGCATCGTCATCGTCATCATCACTGATGACGTCACCGGCATCCGCATCGTCATTGTCATCATCACTGACGACGTCATCAGTGACGTCACTGATGACGTCACCGGCATCCGCATCGTCATCGTCATCATCACTGATGATGTCACCGGCATCCGCATTGTCATCGTCATCATCGCTGGTGACGTCATCAGTGACGACACTGATGACGTCACCGGCATCCGCATCGTCATTGTCATCAGTCATCATCACTGATGACGTCATCAGTGACGTCACTGATGACGTCACCGGCATCCGCATCGTCAATGTCGTCATCACTGATGACGTCATCAGTGACGTCACTGAAGACGTCACTGGCATTCGCATCGTCATCGCCATCATCACTGATGACGTCACCGGCATCCGCATCGTCATTGTCATCATCACTGATGACGTCATCAGTGACGTCACTGATGACGTCACCGGCATCCGCATCGTGACCGTCATCATCACTGATGATGTCACCGGCATCCGCGTCGTCATCATCGCTGGTGACGTCATCAGTGACGTCACTGATGACGTCACCGGCATCCGCATCGTCATTGTCATCAGTCATCATCACTGATGACGTCATCAGTGACGTCACTGATGACGTCATCGGTATCCGCATCGTCATCGTTACTGATGACGTCATCGGAATCATCACGTGACCCCCCTAGGTCACGTGACCCCCACCCAAGGTCACTTGACCCCCCCAGTACCCTTCCCTCCTCCTCCTCAAGAGCTGCGCTCTAATTCGGCGTTACAGGGAGTTGTAAACGGCTTTCACTTTTTTTAAATTCATCACACAATAACGCGGGGAAATACGGGATCGATCCGAGCATATTGTTATCGGTTTTGATAAAACGTACTTGAAAGTAGACCCTGGCGAATTTGGTGCCCATCGTATCGGTAGGAAACTGGATGAGTTCAATCGTACGGTTGTTGTGCATTTTTGAGAAGTTAAGAAAAAAAAAAAGAATTACTGACTGGAGCTCTGACTTTTAGAAACGTTCAGTCGCAAAGGGTATAGATTGACGAGCATTTTAGTGTTCCATATTTCTTTGGGGTGGTTTTAATTACTCTGGAATTGTCTCGATTAAGTGTCTGTCTGGTAGTATTTACAGAAATATTTCACACTGTAAGGATTTCATGGATATTTGCGGAGGTTGTTCACCTTATCATGTTGGGTAAATTTTAACCCGTGAAAATTATTTTCTTGACTTCTCTTTTGCATTGATTCCTCACCTAATATCATATGTTCGTGTCGTTGATGCAATAAGTGATAACTGAATTGTCGTGCTAAATGCAAACAGTCCTATTTTTTAATATTTTGCGACAGCAAGCTAATTTTGACAACTCTTGAGCATATTCTCTCCGAGCTCGCGTCAACCATTTAAACGTTTATGCTGGACTTTGAGGGTTCCTAAGATCTCAGATCAGTCAAAAAGAACTGGAGATTCATCAAAGACAAGATTTTAAAAACTCTGAATCTATCTATACCAAAATAAAGATATCAACTAACAATCAAAAGCCTTGGTCTACTCGACAATTGAAAAAAAAAAACTTCTTAGTACTAAAAAACTGCTTTATTCTAAAGAAAGATTGGTGAAAATTACAGACTCTTCAATGCCAGAAGTAAACAGATAACTCGTGAATTTGTTAAATACGACATAAAGCAAGAGAAAGTTCCCGGGAGGTGAATTGGAATGCATTTTGTTTTTCTTTATTGCGGAGTATTATCCTGAGTGTTTGATCCCTGATCTATTAGCGTAGATATGATAGAAGGTATAATTTAGGCATCTAGCCATGTAAGCTTTCCGATCTCAACAATTTCGGTTCTATACAACCGCCATCAAAGTAAATTTACACGCTTCCCTTAAAGACGCCTGTAATTGTTATGGACTTTATATATCTTCACACACCGTAATATTTCTCTGCGATAGAATAAAAGAAAAACTTTTTCACCACCTCCTCTGCGAGGAAACGTTCTACGCTTTCCATTCGACCGACATACATTTGACATGCATAGATATATATGAGCTCAACACCAGTTGCCGAACATTCAGTAATGTCTGGCAAAAACAGCAGTGTATTGCAATACATGTCAGACAAAAAACTATAATTTTGTTTAGAAGATTCAACTGTCGCCTTCAACAGACCGTCAAACAGACCGTCAACAGACCGTCAAAAAACCGTCAGCCGTAAGACAAAATGCCGCAACTCTCTTTTTCGGCTTTCGCTGCATAGGATTATACTTAGGCCACCCTTCTAAAGTTTTAATGAAATAAAATGTCCACTGAATCCAATCAGAAAACGATATGACTGAGCATGTCTACTAGTGCTACACGAATGAGATTTTGAAATTTCATTAGCGCACCGCTTTGAATTTGGGTTTTCGTTGTACCCAACGGCCTTTATTATGTGGTTATCAGCATTGAAAAAATTACACCTGCCAAAGGGTACTCATTTCGCAGCATGCAGCTGTAAATTATTCCGTGGACTGGCGATAATGCTTCATGTGACATCGTTTTTCTCGGTGCATGGCTTGCGCTAAAGCACGGTGACGTGGTTTTCACCCGCAGCCTCCTCAAAGCGCCTTGCCGTCCCCGCACCTCGCCCCCCCCCCCCCCCCCCCCCCGCCCTCTCAGAAAAAAAGAAGTAAAACCAAGACTATAATTTTCGCGAAGGGGGGGGGGGGGGGGCATTCTTCATGCCATCTGGTGGGGAGCATAGATTGCTGCCTGTTGCAGAAACATTCTACCTCGGGTCTCCGGAAGCAAAATCTCGGCCGCTGGCGCCCGAGAAGGGCGGGGAGCGGCTTCCCGACCCCTGAACGTCACCGGCGTCTGCCCTCCCGCCGGTTACGTACAGGGATAGGCAAAAGTAGTGATATATTAGACTTGTCAGTAGAGAGTCCACTTACCGGACGACTACCACCGAAGTTACTTGCAAATTAAATACCTGCACTAAAATGTTTACTTTTATAAAATATTTAGTCAACCGGGTTAGAAAGGGCTATTGATAGGGTCTGCTGATTTCCAGTCGAATCAAGGGCTATAAAACATCGGCGGAGTTGACTTTAAGGGCTTGGTCAGCGCACCTGGCTTACCAAAGTGAATATTTCAATTTTTTTTTTTTTCGCGACCCGAAGCTTATCGACCTTGCTCGCAAACGCTATGCAAGATACCACACAAAAAAGGAAGGTTAAAGATTGGCGTACTTCTTTTTAGCTTTTTCGGAAGCTTTTTGACGCACATCGATAGACCCATGACGGTCCAATGCCGGACTTCTTGGATCGTGGCTTGTGCACGATGAAATTCTACAGCGCCGGTAGTTTGTGTGATCTACCAGACCATGTCCAGCACTGCCGCGCTTCTGCTCGCACGATTCAGTAGTGGCGTGAGACGGGAGACTAGATGCAAGTGGACGTGGCGACAGGAAGATATTGGGCTTGCAAACTTGTTCAAACGAGCAGCCAGGAAAATTCAGTAGTAATGGGCAGTTCACCGCCCTAGAGCGGGTCGTGACCTCTAATTTAATTGCATAACGCAACATGCATATTGCGGAGAAAATAAGCGCCTGTTTTGCTGAAACTTTTTGTGCTATAAAATAAGTGTCTCATTTAAGTAATTTTAGACACTTTAATTTAAATGTCCTTTTAAAACGACGGTAGGTACAATATGTCTCCGATAACAGGTATTCCTTGTAATCAAAAAGACTTCCCCTCCGCCATTTCCCCCGCCAAAAAAAAAAGCAGAAACAAAAAAAAGAAAACTAAAATTGGGGCACAAACCACGTCTGATCAACAGCTACATTTAAAAATTAATATGTTAAAGCCAATATATACTGGATAAAAAAAAACTTACCAGTGCAATCGTGAGTGCCAAATAAGTTACTAAATCTTCCCTTCGGCGAAACACTTTGTAATGGTGCTCATCCACCATCATGTGAACTTCCACCAAAAATGGATCAGGTACGTGCTTCATTGATGCGGAACCTGAAATCAAAATGTTGTTGTGTATGCACAAGAATAAAATTCACCAGCTATATGTGTCTACATATGGAAGAATCAAGCCACCAATGTTGAGGTTAATCGTCATCGTGAAAACGTTATACATTGATTATTTAATGCGTTCTATGAGAGGTAATAAATTCATATCTAAAGAAAAAACTGAACGCATCTGTTTATGGAGAGTTTTCGTTCACGTTCATTTCAATAAAATAATCAGATCTCAATTGTCAACTTAAAGAACTATTATTTATGATGACGCTGCTTATCGCATCTAAACTTAAACATGTTTTTTATATAGTATTGGAAGGTGGTGCCAAAGATCGTTGGAGAGACGTTGCATTTGTAATTATTTCTTGAAACGACTGCTTCTGGAAGCCATTTTTGTCACGATTGGCGGAGATAGCGAACGAGGGGATCGAGGCACCCGCCGAGAAAAGAGACGACGCGCAGCTTGCTCATCGTGAAGGATAGCTGACCGTGAGCGGCTGCGCTCGTCGGTGTTTCGACGGATGGATGAATGCTAACGGCTGTATTCTTGATATGGGGAGGTAGCTTGCGCCACCCAGCCTAGAAGGCAAGAACCAAAAGTATGCTTTCTTTCCGTCACCAATTTGCTTGCCCTCTGAAATTTTGAAACTATCACCAGGCGGCGTGGGATATCACCAAGACGACCTTCGAGGGATCGGGCAAAGAAAAACTAAACCCCCCCCCTCCCCCCGTCTCTTCCCCCGGCGAGGGAGTCGCAAATGTTCCTCTGGTCAAACCTAGTCGGCGTTACCCCAGCACTTGGCCCACTGAGAGACAGAGTGGAGACTTGAGGCCGGAGCCACACGGGAGGGAGTCCCAATTTTCCTCTGTTCCGCCTTTCCCCAGTTGAGCCAGCTAGTTGTACGTCATTCAATTCTTCCTAGGTAATTTCCACCCGTCTTACAATTTCCTCTCTGTTATGAAATTTCACTTACAATTTATTGTTTCATTCTCGTCCGCAAACCCTAGCGCTCCGGCCGAATCCGTCGACGCCTCCGGGAGTGCGGGAGCAAGCTTTATGCACCTCAACATTACATGTTCTATCGTCCCGTTTTCCCCTTGGCATACGGCACACCACGCATTGATTTCCTCATACTTTGTCTTAAGTATTCCAGTCATCAATACTCCCGTTCTAGCCTCGAATAACAACAAGCTTCCCTGTGAATTAGCGTACCAATGTTCCTTCCTTAGTTTCTGTTTTCGTCTCCTGTACATAATTAAAGCTGATATTTCCTGTTTTATATCCTCCCACGTTTTTCTGTCAGCTTGTTTACTTCCTTTTTCACAGAGGTAGTATGTTTCGCACCCGTACTTGCCTGTTGCTTTTTGAATTTTAGTTTTCGGGTTAGATTTGTCTATTTAGTGTTCAAGCTTTTCATGTCCAGATGCTTATATACGTTTCTCGCCCATAGTGTGTCATCAATTGTGTCCAGTGTTTGTTAAAAGTTCAACTTAACTGATCGCGTCTCTACCCTCGCAAAATACACAGTTCATGTGTCTCCGCACTGTTTTATTTCCAGTATTTCCATGCACCCCCAGTGCCAGTCTAACTCGACTGGACCGGAGATTTCATGGTTAATAGCACAATGCAAAAAAAAAAAAAAAAAACACCGCGGTAGCATGACTTCTTTCGATATTCCCCTAACAACTTCATATCTAATGTAATTCTATACTGTCCTCTGCTTCATTATTGCTGCATTCCTTTTTTCTTTTATTTAACATATTGTCTTCCTGTTCTAAGATTTGTTTTCTCTCATTCAGCCATACTCCTAGTAGTTTATACTTCTAAACGAGCTCCATCAAAACTTCTTGAATTTTCAGCGGGTTTCTTTTCATTGTTATAAACCATTACTGCCGACTGTCGCTACTAAAATTCAAGCCCAGGGAGTCTCCTTCCTCTCCACAGATCTTAATCAGCTCCCATAACCTATCCCGGCTACCTGCTAACAGTAGAATGCCGCCTGCGTAAAAGATTTCTGGAATAACTTGGCATAGTTTTCCCCCTCTCCGATATCTGACGCATCAAAACACAAATTACGTTCTTTTAATTTCTTTTTAATTCCACTCAGGTATATCGTAAAAATTAGAGGGGATAGGAACAACCCGGCCTGAGACCTATTTTATTTCTGTCGGTTCTGTAATTTCTGCTTCCCATGTTATTACAACCTTATTATTTTTGTATACTTCTTGTAAACGCCTAATCATGTGCGCATCTTAGTCATAATATCCCAGTTGTACCCAGAGTTTTTCCTGACTCACAATGTCGTACGCCACTTTAATATCTAAAAATGCTATACGTAATGTTGTTGTTTTTTCGCTTCGGTGTTACCTATATACGTTGAGTGATGATCAAAAAGTTATCATCTGATCTTCTATCTCTTTAGAAACCTTTTTCAAGCTCACCTAAAATGTTTTTGGCCCATTTTTTTATTCTTTTTACTACCTGCATCGCTACTTATGAGTCCGAAGTCATTGCTATTGGGCGGCATGATGTTATGCTATCATTATTTTCCTTTGCCTTTGTATAAGAACCCCTTACTGCTTAGTCTCCAAAGATTGGGTACCTATCCCCATTATTATTTGATCAGTTGACTGTCTTAACTTCAATTCGCTTTTGTTCCTAGTACCGTGACTACTTTCATTCTTATGCCATCTGAACCTGTCGACGTTCGAGCAGCTACTTTAATTTCTGCTCTGTCCCATTCCCTCGTGGTCGTCTGAGTTGTCTCGCTAATGTTCTCGTGTTGTGCAGTGTTGCTGTTTGTGATCTGTCCAATCTCGTCCGGTTCCAGTTCTGCGAATTTTGCCTCGCAGAGACAGCGCGCCATCGCATGTTAGGCCGCGGACCCAAGTCCCCCCTCCCCCCCCCCCCCCCCCCCTCCGGGCCAGTTTGTTTTTCGCAAGCACAACAAAATAACTGAATGCAAAATGCACACGGGCCGACTAAAATTTTGCAGCTCGTTCAGCCTCTGCCAAAGTACCGAACACGTCAACAGCCACTGTTATCCAGGCAAGCAACGGTTCGGCGACCTACGCGGTTGAGTATTCCGTCTGGGCGCAGGTGTTAACAGGTCGGATGTGGCGACGCCGGACACTGCCTAAACTGAGAGTTGGCACCGAACTTGCTGCCAGGCCAACTGCCGCCGCAGAAGCGGCGACGCTTGCCACCTCCGAAATTGGCGGCGCTCTGCTGGCCCCGACTGGTGTTGCCATTTCTCCTTTTACGGCGTGGTCCTCAGAAGTCACGGACGAGGGTGCAAGCCAGGTTTTGAGGCGAGGCCTATAATGGTCGGCGTTTGGGTGCTACGTGTTCCGGTCGGGCATGCGGGCGAGCAGCGACGAAGCGCTTACAGGAGGGACCATGAAAATTGGCCCATGCAATTTAAGACAAAATGTAATAATGAAATCTCGTTCACGGACAAATTATGGAGGTCAGAAGCTACATTTTCAGATACGAGATGTTTTAAACCGACTATAGCTATATTAGACTATCTAAAAAGTGCCAGGTGACCCCTTAGTTATAAGAAAAGTGTGAAAGAAATTTTATTTACGGAAGGATAGAACAACAAAAAATGTCCTAAACTTCTTGCATGATAAATGCATGTGACAGCACAAAGAGTAATGTTTTGTAAAGATCCGTTGAAGCAAATTGTAATATTATACATGACTAGCCCACCTCTGTTCGCACACCACTGGTTGTTTCTTTTTTTTATTTGTTTTTTATTGTAAAGCAGTGAAAGCATGTCATACTTGTCGCGTTTTGCTACCGCTGTTGCCAAAAAGTGTGGCGTGACCTCGTCAGGCGCTTTGAGGTGCCTTTAGCCATGTCCCCTGAGACTCTCTGTAAGTTTGTCTGAAATAAACTCATACAAACAAACAAACATTTCTAGTGGACAAGGGTGGAACAGGACGGAAGTTCTTAGCGAAGACCAACGCTCGCGACTCAGGCAGAGGCCCGGTACGACACCCTCGGTCACCAGTCAGCTTCTGCTCCAGCTGCTATTGGAGCCATGTTAATCGAACGTCTGAATGCAAGACGTCAAAGGATTTTTTGACCATCCGTCCCAGCAGAAGCTCACAGGTGGCATGGCTAGTGACGTCGTGGGGCGTGGTCCGGTACTTGAACAGTATCCGGTTCACCTGCGCACGGAAGTTCCCGGGTTGGCTCTTCTTGAGCCTCTTCTTGATGGTCGACACCACCCACTCGGCTGCACCATTTGAAGCATAGCATTACGGCGGAACCTTCATTCGGTTGATTTCGTTCTTCGTCATCTAGCCCAGATACTCCGCGCTGGCAAAAGCGGGACCATGGTCGGGCGCAATGCCGTCCGTCAACCCCTGGGCCACGAAGACCTAGCGCAGCGACGCAAAGGTCGCGCTTGCTGATGGAGTGGCGGAAGGTAGGACCTCCACTCACTTCGAAAAGGAGTCCATCACCCCCAGAAAATATTGACCCTGGAAAACGCCCCTAAAATCTACATGCAGGCGTACCTGGGCATCTGTCGGAAGGGCCGGGGGTGATCTTAACATGACGTGAGGCTAGCTGGTGCTCCTGGCAGCCCTGCAGCATGCGACCGATGTGCTGGTACAGGCCAACAAACGTGACACGGGGCCAACATCTTACTCTTTTAACGCCAGGGTGACCCGTGTGCAGCAAATTCAGGACCATTCGATCGGAGGTCATGTGAGATAACCACCCTGGAACCCTACAGAAGGCAGCCCTGGTGCAGGCTAAGCTTGGTGACCTTGCGGGTGTAACTTGCTGTCGCAGTTACTACCATAAAACGGCACCTTGACCACCTCAGACAGGACAAGCTCCCGGCTGGTCGCGTGCGACACCGTAGCCCCTTGAAAGTACGCCCGGGTAGGCCTGCTGCAGCACGACGACCTCAGCTGGCTCTGGAACAGCAGCAAGCACCTCCGGCAGGGGAAGGCTGCTGAGGGCATCAGCAGGTCCCGGGTCGTTTTCAGTGCGGTACACCACCTGGTAACGTGAGGCTTGCACAGGAACTGCCATGTCAGTCCGCAGCAGCCCAGTTTCTGGCCCCACATGTACTGGTGGAAGCGCTCAACCCCGAACACCAGGGAAAGGCCTTCTTTGACCGGCTGGCTATAGCTTTGCTCTGCAGCAAAAAGCCGACGGGACGAAAACGTTACAGGACGTTCCTGGCCACCCTGGACCCGGTGCGACAGGACAGCTCCTACACCGTGCGGCTACGCATCTACAGTAAGGACGACAGGCTTGGCAGGTTTGAAGTGCACCAGCAGTGGAGCCTTGATAATTAGCACCTTGGTGCGCTTGAAGGCCAAATCTTGCTCCTTCCAGTTCCACTGCTGACCATCCCGAAGCAGAAGATAGAGCGGCTGTAGATGCGCCGACTGGTTCTGCAGGAGCCTACTGTATAAGTTGATGAGGCCGATGTAGCTCTAAAGTTCCTTTTTCTTGTGGGGCTTCGCAACCATGAGCACGGCATCAACTTTTGAGGGGAAGAGGGAGGGAGGCAGTTCAAGGCCGGCCTGAGAGATGACGTGTCCCAGGCCAGGTGCTCAACCCTGGGGGCCAGGAAAACGCACTTTTCCAGCTCGCGCTTGAGAGCGGCGTCCTGCAATCGTGCCAGGATTTTGTGCGTGTTCTGTAGGTGGTTCCCGTCGTCAAAGCCGGCAACCAGTGTATCGTCCAAGTACACCGCCACGTTCCTCATCTCCCTACAGAGGTGGTTTATCTCCCTCTGAAAGATGGCTGGGGCTGAGGTTACGCGGAACGGAAGGCGCGTGTACTGGTAGAGTACGAAAGTTGTTGATATGGCGACATACTTCCGAGCGGTATTCTGGCGTAACAGCTGCTGGTACGAATCTCTGTGGTCGATCTTCGTAAAGGTCTGTCCATCGGACAGAGCCAACCAGAGATCTTTATTTGGAGGCAGCGGTTGCTTTTCGACGGCAAAATGGGTTTGATAATGACCTGAAAATCTTCGCAGATGCTGACACCTTCGTGTCACTTGGGGACTAGAACGATGAGCGCAGCCCACTCGAACGTCTTGACGGGCACCAGGATGCCCTCTGGCTGCAAGCTCGGCAGATCTTGGGTAACCTCGTCCTTCAAGGTGAACAGCAGCGCACTGTTCACCTTCAAGGTGAACAGTGCGCTGTGCCGCTTCTCTCGGTTACGTACGCCGATCTGTTGGCGATCCACACCGCCAGTGTCACAATCGCCCGAAATCGCGGACAAGGGGGTCAGTGCACCCGCCGAGAGAAGATACGACCCGTAGCCCTGGGATGGACAACAATGACTGATCGCGAGCGGCTGTCCTCACCGTCATTTATCTACGCAGTGAACGAAGTTGCCCGCCGAGCCTGGCGGGCCGAAGATGTTTAGGCCGGGGGGCGCCACATGCTCGTCACAATTTTACGATAGGAATGTGTTATCACTTCGGTAGCGTCACCGAAGCATGACGATACTGTTATCTACTGTTTTTTTGTTTTATTAACTGTTTTGCCATTGGCCCGTGGCAGAGCTATATATACTTCCACACGTGTCCGGAATAAAGCGTTCTTACCATGGTAGCCGGCCTGCCTGTTTGGTCTTCGCGGTTCTGTCCTACCGCGAGATGACCAAGTGACAAGAGTGGCGACGAGGCGACGAACTCCGACGGGCAGGAAGCAAGGGCTGCTCAAGATCGGAGACGGGGGCAATGGCAACGCCGACCAGCTTTCAAGTTCCTGGCTTCGACGACAGCAGAGATAAGTAGGACTCAGACCAAGAGAGCGCTGTTAGTTTCGGCACTCGGCACGCATACGATAGAAGTTTAAGTTGTAGCTGTGCCCCGCGAAAGGTGAACGAGTTATCGTATGAAGAAGCAGTGGAATTCCTAGAGCAGCACTACGCGCCCAAGCGCAATGAAATAGCCGAGAGCTATAAATTTTTCAACTGCGTGCAACAACAAACGGAGAGCGTACGAGAGTTGGTTGTACAGATCCGCAAACTTGCTGAAAACTGCAACTTTGGCATGAGCCTTGACCGAATGCTACGGGTTAGAATTGTTTGCGGTGTGAGAAGTAGAGACGTCCAGCGAAGGTTGCTGTCACGGCGGGACCTTACGTAGGATGAGGCGGAAGAACTAGAAGCCGCAGCCGAGGCAGCCGATTCTGAAGTAGAACAAATGCAAAGGCCAGAAACGAAGGAAGGAGGCATACACAAAATGCTGAAACAGCCGTCAAGAAATGTATACGGGCGAGAGAAGCACCTTTCGGTAGCTGCATGTGGTCGGTGTGGAAGTTCATTACACACCGGGGAAAACTGCAGACACAAAACGAAAACGTGTTTTCGCTGTGGAAAGCAAGGGCACCTAGCCAGAAAGTGTCGAGCTGCGGGGTATCGGAAGCGTAGCGGGAAACCTGATAAGAAACAGATGTCATCGTTGTTGGCGGACGCTTCAGCAGAAGATGATGACTTGTGTATTTTGTCGGTGTATGCCATCAAGTCGCAAGCTGCAACGATCTGTTTGGTTCAACCCGTCAAGGAGAAGCTTTGCTGCGGAGGCATTGACGTCAGCATGGAAATAGACACTGGCTCTCCTGTCTGCGTCATTCCTCGGAACGTGTATCTTCAGTGCCGAAACCAATGGCCTAGCCTTTCAAAAAGCGAACTGAGACTTAATTGTTATCTCGGAAAATTGCCCATCTTAGGAGAGCTGCAGCTGGACGTTGCTTTTCAGGGCCGCACGGTTCCTGCACACTTGGTGGTGTTGGATTGCCTCGGACCCAGCCTTTGTGGCCGGGACGTAATCAAGAAGTTGAACTTGCTTGGCGCAGAAGTGGCCTCTGTTTCTGCTCACCGTGACCACCAGGAATTGGAATCCCCGCTGAGCGACTTCCAGGACCAGTTCGAGCCCGGTCTAGGAGTCATAGAGGGGCCCCCCGTGCATCTCTACCTGAAGGAAGGAGCCCGCCCGAAATTTATGAAGGCAAGACCCGTTCCTTACGCTCTAAGGGATAAGGTTTGTGAGGAGATAGACCGCCTTATTCAAACGGGAGTGTTGTCTCCGATAACACATTCAGAATGGGTGGCGCCGATCGTTCTTGTGCGGAAAAGTGATGGATCCGTTAGAATTTGCGGAGATTTTAAGTTGACTGTGAATGCTGCCTGTGTTACTGAACAGTACTCTCTGCCCAGCATAGCAGACATTTTTGCGTCGATGCGTGGTGGAGCCGTGTACACTACGTTAAAACTGCGAGACGCATATAACCAGATACCGCTGGACGAGGATTCCAAAAAACTGACTGTGATTAATACACATTACTGTCTCTTCCGTTACAATCGGTTGCCGTTTGGGGTTGCATCGGCTCCAGCCTTTTTTTAGAGAAAAATGAAAACCATGCTGGCCGGCCTGCCAGGAGTGCAGGTGTACTTGGATGACGTGTTGGTGGCTGAGCAGCCAGGAACTGAAAATCTGAGGGCTGTGCTGCAACGATTTCAAGACATGGGCGTGCGGCTGCGGCAGTCGAAATGTACTTCCAGGAAAAGTGAAATTTGCTACTTGCGCCACAGAGTGGACCAGGAAGGGCTCACCCTATCGAGAAGAATCTGGACATCATGCCGCAGGCCCCAAGCCCTAGGAGCGTAAGCAAGCTCCGTGCCTTTATTGGATTGTTCACGTATTATCATCGGTTTTTGCCAAATATGTCTACCTTGGTGGCACCGCTTTACGAGCCCTTAGAAAAAAATGAAGTATGGCAATGGGGACCGAGACAACGAGACGCCGTTGAAAGGGCCAAGACACTATTGCTAAAGTCTCCGTTGTTGACGTTCTTCGATTCCGCTAAACCACTCCGTCTGGAATGCGATGCCTCACCAACACGAGTGGGAGCTGTGCTGTCGCACCGATTGGGGTGTATAGACCGACCAATCTCATTCCGTTCCCGAAGCCTGACCTCAGCGGAAAAAAATTATTCTCAATTGGAGAAAGAGGCACCAGCCTTGGTTTTTGCCGTGACTCAGTTCAGGGATTACGTGCTAGGCCGACAGTTCGTCCTCGCTACCGACCACCAACCCCTGGTGGGTCTGCTGAGAGAGGACCGGCCGATTCCTCTGCTGGCATCGGGAAGAACTCAAAGGTGGGCACTTCTACTCAGTGACTTCCAGTACAAGATCGAATTTCGTCCCGGAAAACTCAACGCGGACGCCCTCAGCCGGTTGCCCCTTTCACAGACCGAGAAGAGCCGAGAGGAGGAGCTACCAGAGTACGTGTTCGCGATACAGTGGATGGATGAAGCGTTTCTGCCGGCACGGCATCTAAGAGAGCTCAGTGCCAAAGACAAAACACTTACTGCAGTAAAAAGCTTTGTAATGCGTGGCTGGCCGAAAAATTTAACCAAAGAACAGCATGAGCTGCATCCTTATTTTTGCAGAAGGCAGGAGTTGACTGTCGTCCAGGACCTGCTGTACTGGGGACAGCGAGTCGTCATTCCAGGGGCAGTCCAGAAAGAGATGTTCAAGCTACTCCACGAGGCTCACTAGGGGGCGACGGCCATGAAAAGGGTATCCCGGACATTGTTTTAGTGGCCCGGATTGGACGGTGAGGTAGAACGACTGGCACGCCTTTGTCACAAGTGTACACAGGCTGCTCCTATGCCACCAGCAAGCACCCCTGTTAACTGGCCAGAAACGGGAGAAAATTGGTCGCGGTAGCACATTGATTTTGCCGGGCCAATTGAAGACAAAATGCTACTGGTGGTAGTAGATTCACATACTAAGTGGATTGAAGTATGCGTAATGAGCTGTGCCGCCACTGAAGCCACCATAAGGAAGCTCAGAGAGATGTTCAGCCGATTCGGCTTACCACGTGCGATTGTGTCCGACAACGGGACTCAGTTTACTAGTCAGCAGTTTGGCGAGTTCCTGGAAAGTAATCACGTGGAGCATTTACGAACCGCCCCGTATCACCCACAATCTAATGGATTGGCAGAGCGGGCGGTCAGGACGGTGGAAGAGCACCTAGCAAAGTTGTCAACCGGGGATTTGGAAACGGAAGTGGCGAAAGTATTGCTGTCTTACCGTCGCACTCCACTGTCGGACGGAAAATCACCGGCCGAACTCTTACTCGGTTTCCAAGTACGCTCGCGCGTCGACACTGCTGTGCCGTCAAGACGAGTGTGCTCGCCTGACTTGCAGGTCCCAAGAATTCGCCCTCAGGCTGCCGTGTGGTACCGGAACTTCGGGCAAGGTGAAAAATGGTTGCCCGGGGTGGTGGAGAGCCAGCACGGAGCTCGCATAACTGTGGTCGCGACTCCTGGAGGCGACGTCCGCCGTCATCTAGATCAACTACGGCTACGGGAGGTCAAGGCGGAAATCAGCGAGGCCCCCGCCGCCAGCGGTTCAGCGGTACCTGCACCCTCTCCCAGGAGCCCTGCTGACTAGTTGGCGTAGCCGCGCTACCTACAGCCTCGGCCAGGAGCCCTGCGAACGAGTTGTACAGTGACGCAATGACCTCAAGCGAGTCAGAAGACAGCTTTGTGCCGTTCGAGCTGCGACGATCCACCCGGACTCGGAAACCCATTGAACGCCTTCAATTATAAGATGCGGAGAATTGGTATCACTTCGGCAGCGTCACCGAAGCGTGACGATACTGTTATCTACTGTTTGTTTGTTTTATTATCTGTTTTGCCGTTGGCCCGTGGCAGCGCTATATATACTTCCACGCGTGTCCGGAATAAAGCGTTCTTACCGCGGTAGCCGGCCTGCCTGTTTGGTCTTCGCGGTTCTGTCCTACCGCGAGATGACCAAGTGACAACAGAATGAAAGTTTCAGGATCTCCTATTTTATTTATAAAATCATACCTGTAACTACAAGGTAAAACTTTGTTATTTATCTACATAGTTAATATGTACTCCTAATGATTTTGGCAACATCAATAACGCGACATAACAACACATATAGTCGCATCATTCCTTGCATCTGTAAATGTATTTCAGTTTTATTTCGACTGTTAACTTCATTCTTCTTCATTTAGTTGGATTTCCGTTTGTGCTGAGGAAGTTGGCTAGATGGAGCCCCATCATACGGGTTATGAACTCATCAGCTAGTCGAGCACGAGTATTGTGCTCCTTCATTTTATTTCGTGGGAATAAAGATAATGGCTGATTAATTAAACAATTGATTCATTAAATAAGTGATTAATTGATTTCTTGACTGAGTCGTTGCTAAAAATATTTCTTGGGACTCTGTGAAACCAACAGAGATCACTTAGAGCGAGGCCAGGGGAGTAGGGAAAATATGAAATCGATTTATAACAGTTTTTGTAAAGAAACCTTTAAGGCAATGGCGCACGATAAGCCGAAGCATTGTCGTGGTGCATGCTCAGAACTGCGGCTTTTACCGTTGGGGTTTTCTCCGAGGCGGAACTACATTTTTTTCCACAGCCTTTTCTTCCGAATGCAGCCATCACTGCCATGCCCTTCGGGATAGATTGGGTGAGGATAACGCCTCTATCCTCCTCGAATATGGTCACTGGAGAACTCGCGATAGCGCGAAACATTGGTGGCGGGGAGCCGCAGTGCCCCGATTATTTGATCTGACACTTGGTTTTGGAATTATAAGTGAGCATACACCTTTATTTGTCATTTACACTATTGACGAAATTTATCCAATATTCACATCGTCATCACGAAACAAAATCGTCTGAACGCACGCACTTGACGAAAACAAATAATTACTCGCTGCTTGCAGCATGTAAACGTTGACATTTTTGTATTTAAACGTTGGTGTGATTACGACTTTCTTTATACTTACAACCAATCTACAGCGAAGCCCTGCAGCACGCAACTCCGACAAGAGGCCGCTGCGAAGCGGTGCTAAAACTTGGCCCTTTGTTCAGGCAGAGCATATTGCGCTTTGAATACACTGGTATTTATTGATGTCGCTCGCCTATTTGGTTGCAAATTTAGTCACCAGATGTTTGTTAACTGAACACGAGCTATTTAGATTGTTTAAAGTTCTTAGCGTGGCACATGCATTGTCGAATTTAAACATTTAAACTGTTTTACTTCTTTGTGCTTACCCCCTTGCGAAACGCGCTACGGAACGTTGACGCGAATTGAATTCCACAAATTCCCAGTCCCAGTAGTCAATTCATAGCAAGTGCGTGTCCACTTCAGCCAATGCCCAATTAGGTCCCTTCTTGAGTGCCCCGAAAGAGAGCACAAAACATAAGGTACGACGGATTTACTGTCTTTCAGTTGGACATCTCTGAGGAAAGCAGCTCTTCTTTTCTCGTCCCGTAACCGACCATCTTCGAGCTCACCGTCCAAGCTCTGCCAACTGCAGCTCTCGTCCTCCTCTTCCTCGGCCCCCGCGGGCCCATGTCCGGCCGCCTTGCGGCCGAGACTCCTACAAGTCTTATCCCAACCATTGCTTCCGAGATTTGTGGCGCACAAAGCTCTTCTCAATCACTTCGAAACGCTCTTTATCCAGCAGAAGGAGCCTACTGCACAGCATCTCCCCAGCTCCACAAGACGGGGTGGACGGAGAGCCGTTTATGATGCTAAGAACAGCATCATAGACGACGATGAAGAAAATTTCAGAAAGCTATACCTGGTGACCGCCGCGCTACGTTTTGAGCCCTGGACATAAATGCCTTGGGGATTGCACCTGCCTACTTCGAATGACCCACCTACTACAGCCCGATGCGTTTACCGCAATGAGCCACCACACCACCATGCCGAACAGACTGCCAGGGCGTTACCACCTAAAACATTAATTGAACAGATTGGAAGGTCACCGAGGCTCACTGGCTGACTCGCTTCAGCCGCCATTAAGCTTTCAAAACGCAGGCAGCGGTTTTCGCGAGGATCAAAAGAGCACGTTGTCCTCATCTGGCATATTATATCGTCCCATTATCACCATACTCTATGCGGGTCCCTGCGGGTCTCGATAATACGGGCTGCTGCCTTTCTGTTTAGCTGCGGCTCTCCTGCGCCAATAAATATTATTAATTATATAGAATTCTTTAGCTACTTTACCCGGCTTTCGCGACACGGGATCTGGCCTCAATTGCGCCGTGCATACGCAGGTGCCGCGCGTTCGGGGATCGGCAGCACGCATTCCAATACATTTGCATCCTCTTCAAAGGAGCTGCCGTCCTTGGCGTCGTCCTCGACGTCGTTTTTGACATCTAGAGATCTAGATGTTCTAGAGATCGTTCTTGAGGTCGTACTAGAGATCGTTCTAAACGTCACCTTTAACTTCGCCGTTGACGTCGTCCTTAACGACATTCTTGAGGCTGTCATAGAGGTCCTCCTAGATATCCTCCTAGACGTGGACATCTTGGACGTCGTTTCTAAGGTCGTCCTAGAGGTGATCCTTGAGAACACCCTAGAGGTTGTCCTACAGGTCGTCCTAGACGTCGCCTTTGACGTCGTCCTCTAGAGCGTCGTCCTCGACAACATCCTAGCAAGCAGATAAAACTGCGCAGCGCATACACGGAGTGACAGTAGCCACACATTGAGATTTGCGCCCAAGCCAGGGAGCCATCATTCAGGGCGGCGGTGCAAGCAGATAAACTTACGCTGTGCATACGCGGAGCGCCAGTACGCACATATTCACATTTATGCCCAATCTATGAAGCAATTATTGGTTTCAGTTGATGCAATTTGGTACATGGTCAATGATGGTCGCTCGAGACACGATGCAAGCCCTTTCTTTCGTTAAGGTGTTGCTGACCGTTGCCCTTGCTGCGACTTCGCCAACCTCGCTAGAAAACCTTCTGCACGACCGGCTGACACGGGATGACTCACGGATCGCCGCATAGCGTGTCTAAACAGGCCCGCCATTGCTTTCACATACCACGTGACTTACAGGGCCCGACCCGGACGCGCACACCTTCGACTCCTGGGAACACGCAGTCTCGGGGACGTCACGAGACTCCTGCTTCCGGGGATGGCTACAAAAACCCACCACGCGGGACGACCGGTCGGGGCACGACATCGCCCGAGGCACGATGCGAACCCTATCTTTTGTTCAGTTTGGTCCCCTTTCTAAAGCCACCTGTTATCGTAGTGCCGATTTGTGTTTGATGGCGATGTTGTGCCCCTACGACCTGTCTGACTATCGTAGGCATGTTCTCGCGTTTTTGTCAAGTACCTTTATGTTTGTTATTTATCCCTGTTCCTACTGAAAATGTCAAGTTGTCGGGTGACATCGAAACGAACCCAGGTCCAACGGGGGGGGGGGGGGGGGGGGGGGGGAGGGGGGGGGCGGGGTTAAATAGCATTCTTGAACTTATCACCAGCATTAAAAGGAGCCAGATCGATGTGCTTGCCGAGCTTGTGCGGGTTCAGAGCGCTGAAAAGGCTACCGACGAAAATGTGAGTGAACTTCCTGATAGAGTGAGAGCTCTCGTGGCCCAGTTTTCCGCAGTGAATGCTTCTCCCGTCCCCTACGTTCTTGACCATGAGGCCTCTGCCGGTATTGTGTCACAACTTTGCGAGGTAAATTCGCGATGCGGTGATGCTGAGCATACATTGTAGAGGTATATATATTTTTTTTGGCATTCCGGACTCCCAATCCGAAACATGGACCCAGTCGGATGAGAAGGTGATCCGGATTTGTGCACAAAGCCAGCGCGTGAAATTAAGCCCCGATAACCTGGAACGGTCCCACCGGCTGGGAAAGTTCTCGGCGAACGAAAATCGAACAATCATCGTGAGATTCTTGCGCTTCAAGGAAAGGCAGAACGTCTTATTCTCTGGAGGAAAACTAAAGGAAACACAGTAGCGGTGCGTGAGGACCTCTCGCACTCCCTGTTCAAAATTCGCTGTGACAAACTGTACGTCATTGACAGGTGTTTCCAGTACGACCTTGCGGCCGACACGGTCACAGACATTCCTAGATGGCAGCGAAAATTTCTCATGATCGATCACCGTCGCCCGTTACTACGGGACGTATAATGACTTCGAACCATACGTTCACGTTCACGAATATCCGTAGCCTTCTTTCCAAACGTGAGCAGCTCAGTGGCTTTATTTAAGATAATAATTTTAGCATTGTCATTGTACAGAAACGGACTAAAGCCTGAGACAAGTGACAGGGAAATTCTTCCTCATAACTTAATGCTTAATATTTACCGATACGATTGGTCCGCACTGAAAGGAGGGGGTGTGCTAAGAGCGGTAAAAAAGCATTTCTTTTTTTCATATTAATACCAGCTCCAATATCGAGGCTCCTTTTGTTTGTGTTACATCGTCTTGCACGAAAATTATTATCTGTGTCTACTACCGACCTCCATATTATTGCGGCATGTTTTGTCACGAGCTTCATTCTCCGCTGCTTGAAATTGATGAGCGGTACTAAAGATCAAATGGCTTATTCTTTGGCGAATTTAACTTCCCTATCATAGATTCGCTTAGTCTAACAACTAGTGGCTCCAGTGAAGCAAAGGATTTCCTCGATGTATGCTTAAACTATAATCTCAACCAAGTCATCAACAAACCTACACGTGAAGACAACATGCTTGATCTTGTTCTTATGACGTCCCCAGACCGGGTGACATCCATCAGCCAAATAAAAGGTTTTAGCGACCACAACTGGCTGACCATGGAGTTATCCTTACCCATTCATTATAGAAACCCATCCTCAAAATTATTAAGGACTACTCCAAATGCCCATGTCGACGCAAAGAACAGCAATCTTTCTGTACATTTACCGATATATACCTCCAGTGGTGACTCTAGGCCAGCGGAACAGAACTGGTTACTTTATAAACACAAGTTAAATAATCTCGCTGACCTGTTTGAACAATCTGATCACATACGGAGGGATTATTGCAACCCATGGTGTAACAAAGAATTAAGGTTTCTCAACAATAAGAAAACGATTGTCTAGAAGAGCAAGGCGCCTAAACTGCGAGGCTGCCTGGGATGCCTACTTTTTTGTCTCAAGACCTACTCTCGTGACTTCGCATGGATAAACAAAAGTTCTTTTTTGAGAATCTTCCTAGTATCCTGCCTGACCACCCTAAAATATTCTGGAGCATAATATCCCCTAACTAATGTTCCTCCTCTATCCAGCAAACCGATGAGGACGGGTCCCTAATATCTGAAACTAACTGTGAAACAGTATTAAATGTAGTAGAGTGGACAGATGGGCGAGTTTGTAGATATTGAACATAGTTACAGTTGCGCACAAAAGGACAAGCACAGAGAAGAGGAACAAATAGACGGCACACACAACTCATGTATTAACAAAAGAGGAAAAGAAAGTGGTACAGAACGCGGAATCCGCTCGAGCGTTGGCCACACAGGCACGAGGGACCACAGGCCCGAGGGCTCGAGTGGGACACGCAAAAATTACCCACACAGAAAAGATTTTAAGAAGGCAATGTTCTCCTCTGTTAAAGGCCGACGTACAACCTCGGCTTTCTGGAGGGAAGATAATCCTCTTATCGCTCCCCTCTCCTAAGCTGCGAGGGAAGTCAAGTTGGGGCAAGGTAAAAAGTGGAGAGGATATAGGAAAGGAGGAAGCGGGCAAAAGCGGAAAGCGCGAAATGTACGTCGGCCTTTAATGAAACAGACGGAAAGCTAACACATCGCTCGCCCATGCTTAGGATAGTAAAGGCTTCGAAAATGTCTCTCGTGTGTTTTTCTCGGTACCTGCCTATTATCTTGGTTTTGGCTAAGGATGGCTTACAATTACAGGATTTACAGTGCAGGGGTAAATGGCCCCCCACCGTAGACTTTAGAGAGAGATTGTGCTCTCGTAGCCGGTCGTTCACACACCGTCCGGTCTGTCCAACGTAGCTTTTACCATATGAAAGGGGGATACTATATACTACAATCAGGAAGCAGGACACATAAAAGTGGGAGTGGGTCTTGTGGCACATACGTTTTTTTTTTTAATTTTTTGCCTTAGCATGAACGTTTTGACAAATTTGAGCCATATTTGGTTGGCTCACATCACTAAAGGAACCCCGTACCGGCTAGCCACCTTTTTTAAGATTGTGGGAAATTCTACGCGGATATGGGATGAACACAATTTTTTTTTTTTTTGTCAAAAGCGGGCTTAGGTTTTTGAGCTCCCCCCACTCTCTTGACCAGTGTTCCCACTACCTCAGTTAGCACCTGCAAATTGAAAGCCCGAAGATGTCAGCCTGTCAATTTGAGCTTCAAAATCACAAAACAAAAGCGTGATTTGGAGGCCGATAAAGAAGGCTGATTCGTGGTAATGCCTGAAGGCATGTACAATGAAAAAGCCTGCGCAGCAACACAAAAGAACTTTTGACAGGTGCAGATTGGGATGAAAACTGTACAGAGCCAGGCTCTCAGTCTGTTTGAACGTCTCACGTTAACACAGTTAGCCGCCAACATAAGAAAAGCAGAAGAGCTGCACTTAAAAATCTTGTTTAGTGCCAAAACACACAAGGAAGCATGTTCATTCCGAGCTTTTGTCACTGTAAGAGGTTCGTGGCAACGGCAAGTGTCGACATATTCGTAAAAACATCTTTCAGGGTTAAAAATAACGACCCCCTTTTTGATCAGCAATTCGGAGGCTGTTCTTGAATTTCTGAAGAGAAATGACTTTAACAATCACAGTGTCTTCAGCGTGGATGTTCAGGACCTCTTCTACTCACTTCCCCATGATTCCTTGCTCGCCTCTGTCAGGTCCTGCATTGAGTCACGTGATGAACTTTCGTTCCGGAACTCAAGTGGGGTAACCTTAGAAAGTTTCCTAGACTTCTCCTTTTCTATCTTAATTCCACTTTCATAGGGTGGCAAAAAGGGTTTATTTGCAAAAGTCGGGTGTGTGCGTTGGCTCATGTGTAGCACCGGTTTTAAGCGGTTTTTCTTTCGGGTGTTGACCGTGCTATTGAGTCTTCCATTGATCCTACGGCTGTTACAAAATTGTTTAAATATGTCGATGACTTCCTGTTAGTGTACAAAAAAGAAACAGTCAATGATGATCTCTGTAAGACAATAAACATTTTCCACAAATGTGGTTTAAAACTTGTCTTTACCCGTGAAACGCCAAAGGAAGGAATTTTGCAATTTCTGGACATATCGCTTTCCCTGCTACCCAATCACCTGTGCTGGACCTTTTCCCCTCGTTCCAAGAAAGGCATCGTAAACTACACGTCCTCTCACTCCAAAGTCGTTAAAAGGGGTACAGCTATGTCATGCCTTACAAGCTCATTAAAAAAGTCTTGTTTTCATACCCTCCAATGTAGTTTTGAAGCTCAAATTGGAGAGGCTGACATCCTCGGGCTTTTGAATGCAGGTGCTGACTGAGGTGGTGGGAACACTGGTCAAGAGAATGAAGGGAGCTCAAAAACCTAAGCCCACCTTTGACAAAAAAAGAATTGTGGTCGTCCCCGTATATGCATAGAATTGCTCACAATCTTAAAAAGGTGGCTAGCCGGTACGGAGTTCCTTTAGAGACGTCAGCCGCCCCCCCCCCCCCCCCCCCCCATAAAAGAAGGGTAAAATGTGCCAAAAACTTTATGCTAAAGTAAAAAAACAACAAAAAAAAACAACATATGTGCCACAAAAACCACTCCCACTTTTATGTGCCCTGCTCCCCGAGTGTAGTATGTAGTATCCCGCTTTCATGTGGTAAACGCTACGTTGGACAGACCGGACGGTGTGTGAACGACCGGCTACGCGAGCACAATCTCTCTCTAAAGTCTACGGTGGGGGGCCATCGACCCGTGCACTGTTAATCCTGTAATTGTACGCCATCCTTAGCAAAAACCAAGATAATAGGCAGGTACCGAGAAAAACACACCAGAGAGATTTTTCAAGCCTTTATTACCCTAAGCCTGGGCGAGCGATGTGTTAGCGTCCTGTCTGTTTTATTAACAGATGAGGAAATTTTCTTCTTAAAACCTTTTTCGTGTCGGTAATTTTACATGTCACCCTCGAGCCCTCTGGCCTGTGGTCCCTCGTGCCTGTGTAGCCAACGCTCGAGCGGATTCCGCGTTCTGTACCACTTTCTTTTCCTCTTTCGTTAATACATGAGTTGTGAGTCTGCGCTTGCCTGTCGTCTACGTGTTCCTCTTCTCTGTCCTTGTCCTTGTGTGCGGAACTGTAACTATGTTCAGTATTAAATGATTTTTTGTCTGTGTTTACATTAGAAGACGCCGGCGTCCCTATATTACCAACACTACCGTATGAGTCTATGGAACCTATTGACATCTCATGTGTTGGGATAGCTAACCTCCATGATACATTGAAATTTTCATCCTCTGAAGGACCTGACTACATCACCCCCTAACTTCTTGACTACAGCATAGCAATATCTAGCGAATTTCCTACTTAGTATTCTCGCAGTCTTTATCGCAGGGTTGCCGACCATCCGACTGAAAACTGGGTAAGGTCGTTCCGGTCTTCAAAGATGGGAATCGTTTTTCGGCTTCGAATTACCGACATATATGTCTAACGTGCGTAGCCTCACAACTTCTAGAGCATATTATTTACTCAAACGTCGTATCTCACCTTGAGAGAAACAACTTCTTTCACAACAAGCAACACGGTTTTTGTAGAGGACTGTCTTGTAAGACGCAGCTCGCAGAATTCACTAACGAGTTATACACTAATTTCGAATTCAAACACCAAACTGATGCCCTACTTTTACTTTTTGAAGGCTTTCGACCGCGTTGCCCACAGTCGCCTTTTGCCAATCTTCCATTCCTCGGAATTGACCCTCTCGTTCTCTCCTAAATCCAGGATTTCCTCTTCTGTCGCACTCAATTCGCCACAATAATTAGTTCCCCATTCACCCTCGCTGAGGTTACCTCGAGAGTCCCACCGTGCAAGGGCGAATGCTCCAGGTAGATTGGGCGGAAGCGGATTCGCATGGAGCGTTAGGTTTGCAGAACTGTGCACGACTTACTTTTAATTTGCCTTGTTTTAATAATGACCATTTCCCTTCACGTGGTGGCTCTTGGATTTGAAATTTCGTCGGAACGACTCCAACGGCTCAAACGAGAAAGGTTTCGACATCCCAAAGCCCTTGCAACGTTCGAATTTTTCTCCTAATCATAATCAATAAGGTGGCGACACCAAACGACACAGTACGAGCTTGAACCCTGGAGTTGTCCCTCGGGAATCGCCTCAAGCCACGCTTCTTTGAAAGATTCTGTAGACGTGCATTTTGAAAAGTGCTATTGCAGGGACATTTCTTGATGCAGCACCGGCGCAACAGTGCCAGTGACGTCGCTGATCAAAGTTCGCTTCACTTTTTCTACAACTGGACCGCTTTTGAAAGTGTTTTGAAACGCCTAAGCAGAACAGGGGATCAAAAATATATTTAAACTCACAACTGACGCGTCCTCTGCTTAACACAAATGGGCGTCGCGAAGCGCAGAGCGATATTCGAGAGGAATCGGGTGATGAACAAGGGGGAAGAGGGATAGACGAGCGACACTTTCGGAATTTAGAGGACAGCGGAAAAAAAAAGGTAAAAGGTACACAAAACCTTTTTGACGTCACTGTAGTGCATAAAAACTTCACATCCGAATTTTGTTTTTGTTTTCTTTAACAAATAAGCCGTGTTCTCGTTTCAGCTCTTGTGTGCGACGTCTAGATATCAGGTCCAATCGGATGGTACATTAAAATAATTTTGGTGGGGTCAGAATAACATAAATTGAACTCTCTATATTTCACTCAAACCCTAGTTTAAGGGAGCATAAAACACAACTGTTTTTTGAATGGCGAGAGGTGTCTTCTATTTATTGAAATTACGATGCAGCCACATAAACGTTTTAATAGCAGTGATAGAATATCTTCGTAATCTTAGGGATATCGCAATTCAATAGAGATAGAAAAGTAAACTACTTCTCACATGTTCGCGTCTTGGTGCGAGCTTGCTGTTGAGGTAGTGCATCTGGAAAAGCTAAAAAAATAAACAACAAGGTATCACAACAAAATCGAGTCATTTTCAGTAAAATATATATGTTTGGCAAAGCGGTCACTATCACTGAAAAATATCGATCAAACTCCTTTGAATTCTGCCTGTAACAATTCATATTACAGACAAATCGATAATTAAAACTAATTATTTGTACAAAACGACTTTTTACAATAAATTAAAGAAGAACCTTCTTTAACAGATGTTACAACTCGCTGATCCAATGTTGAAAATAGGCTTGCACATTCACTTCAGTTTGTAGGTGTAAAGTGCATTGCACTCACTCATCATATGTAATTCACTATACTGCTTAAAGGCCGGTTGACACATAAATATGAGCGGGAATTCAGAGGTTGCCCGCATGATAAGCATAATATTAATAGGTTAGGAATATTTGAAAAAGGAAGCGTTACGATTTATCTTGAACACTTATGGCAGGAGTACTCATTTTTCAGAACTTTTTGTCCAGACCGGTCAACGTTTCTTGAAAAAACATAAACTAATGAACTGGAGTTTCTTTTTAATCTGATAAATGAAAACTATATTTGTTACAGCATAACTCTTTTAATTTTAATACACACAGAGCGTCAACAAACAAACTTTTTAAAACATTTGGTGAATGTAGATGTTCAGAACTATTAGTTTTTTCCACGTATAATTCACGAATAGAACTCGCTCCCCTGATGAAATGTCTCTTCAAATTGCGTGTTGTTATTTTCTATCTATTGAATATGTTGCCAGAATTTTTATTTTCATGCTTATTCGATATATGATGTACTTGTTCTTTTTTTTGTTTGTAATGAGATGCTCTTTTGTATACTATGTAATACTGACATGTTTTCTCAGTTTTTGTCCCGAGTTCTGCTTATTTAAAGAGTGTGGTGTTATGTACCAAATGTGGGTACCGTGGTGCAGTGGTAATTTGTGATTAAAATAAAGACACCGACTTCGCATAACCGAAAAAACAACTTCAATAGAAGTTTCGCTTCCCATACGAGAGGCGTCATCAGAACATACACAGAAATCAAATGTCCATATTATGCTTCCGGGAGTGGGCCACGGTTCTTGTTGCACTCTGACGCATCCACGCGGGGGGCACCTGTGAAAGCAGGTGTTTGGAGAGTGGCGTCTCCACGGACCCCGAGCGATGCGGGTTCGCCCGCCCACGCCCGGCTGTGCGTGGCTTTCCCATGTCTGGAGAAAAGGGCATCCTGGTGGTTGAGCCGAGCCCGGGGTAGGTTTGGACCCTTTGGGGCCCCCGGGCGAGGCAATACACCACTTCGGCCCCTGCTTCGCATAGGCGGGAGTCCTGGTAAGGCCCGGCCAGGATGATTCAGTCTAGTCGCCACTCCTTCTACTATCCCCTCCCTTCTTTCACCTTTGTCTTCTCCTTCTTTTCACTCTTCTCATTTCTCTTCTTTCCTTTTCAACTTCTTTGGCGGCAAGGGCTAACCTTTGGTGGCAAGAGATTTTTTTGTCTTGAACCACACTTGGTTATAGCGCCTTGGTAGTACTGGCAGAGCAACATACTCAGACAAGCCCTGACTGTTATGAGGTGCTGCCTGTCCCCTTGTTAGGCTCCGTGGTGGGCGGTACGCCACGGTTGCTGAATTTTCTCTGCCTTCTATGGCGTCCTCTACGAAAACCTCTTCAGGACAAGCGTCCAATCGGCCTTATCCTGAACTAACCAAAGCAAAAGATGTTGAACCTCCAACCTTCACAAGATTCTTTGTTATTCATTCTGAAGATGAACAGCGCCCCGTGGGAAAAAATGTCTCCTTTCGTTGTGGCAAAAGTTCTTGAGAATTTGATTGGGTATAATTACAAAGCAAATAAGATGCACTCCGGTGATCTCCTCGTCGAAGTGAACACTAAAGATCAAAGCATGGCGCTCCAGAGAAACTGTCCCGCATCGTAGATGTCCAAGTAGCAGCTGCCCCACACCGCACACTGAATACCATTCGAGGGATGCTCTCCGAGGACGACCTCCTACACTCTAGTGAAGAGGAAATTCTCGAAGGCCTCCGACCATCGGGTGTCGTTGCTGTAAAGCGAATCATTTTCAAACGAGATGGTGTGGAAACTCCAAGCAAACATGTTATTCTCACGTTCGAAAGACACACTCTCCCAGCATTCGTGAAGGCGGGATAACTCCACTGCCGTATCCGACCGTACGTACCGAATCCACTGCGGTGTTTTCGGTGCCAGCGGTTCGGTCATGGCGCTCGGAGCTGTCGAGGCAAGGACATCTGCGCATAGTGTGGAAGCACTGATCAGGTTGTTGATATCTGCGAGAGTGAAGTAAAGTGTGCTAACTGCGATGGTGCACATCCCGCCTACGCGCGCGCATGCCCCATATGGAAACAGGAGAAAGAGATCCTTTCGTTGACAGCCAAGGACAGCGTGTCTTACCCCGAGGCCAAGAAGCGCTTCTTTCTTGGCAAAGGGGGGCTTCCTCAAGGTGGTGCGTAGGAGGCTTGCACCACCTACCGAGCCTCGACCCTTCCAGGTTCCGTCTGGGAACCGGGGGGCCGTCGCTCAGCCCCCACCTACCAAAAAACCAGAGGTGGCGGCATGCCCTCCACCTCAGGGAGGTGGCACTGGTGCCCCTCCCACTCAGAGGGACAGGCTGTCAAACGATATGCCTGCCCTGATTGCTCGGTCTCCTTCTAGGAGGAAGGAGCGAGCCCTTCGCCCCAAGCCTCCCGAAGAGCCGTCCACATCTAAGCAGCAGCAGGCCCCTCCTGCTGCCTCCACCGTCTCACCTGAAGAGGAGCGGATGGATGTGAGTGAGTCTCCTCCCATCCGTTTGGCTCTTCCTGATGACTCAAAACTAAAGAAGCCATCCCAGAAGAAACCGATACCACGAGTAACCCTGCCCAAGCCGCCTGAGGGCGTCAAGGCAGGAACCCCTTATAAGTTATAACATATCGACCATAAGCAGTTACAGTTTCATGCAATGGAACTGCCGAGGATTGCTTCAGAACATTGACGATGTGCACTTTTTTCTTGATGAGCTGCGAACTCTAGCAGTCGCTCTGCAGGAGACTCATCTCAATGGCACTCATATGAACATGTTTCATCGTCACCATGTTTTTCGAAAAGACCGTACATCATCTCATTCTTCGGGTGGAGTGGCTGTTGTGGTACGAGGCGATATTGCATGCACGGCAGTTCCTCTTCGCTCACCCCTGGAGGCTGTTGCGGTGCGTATTCTTGCAGATCGTCTCACTACTACTTTCTCCCTTTACCTTCCTCCAGATGCTCCGATGGACTTTTACGATTTGCAGGACCTGCTGAACCAGCTGCTGAAGCCCTTTTTAATCTTAGGGGATTTTAATGCACACAACCCCTTATGGGGAAGTGCTCGGTTGGACAATCGTGGAAAGGTCATTGAACGTTTTTTACTTTCATCATCACTATGCTTTTTAAACAGCAAACAACCAACATTTTATAGCGCGAGCCATAGCACTTTTCCATGTATAGACTTGTCTATATCATCTGCTACATTATGTCCTTGTTTTTCATGGAGGGTTTTAGATGATCCTCTTGGCAGTGATCACTTTCCCATCGTTTTAGAAAATCATATTCCATTACCCACTATTTTAAAGCGAATTTTCTGATGGAAACTTGATGAGGCTGACTGGGGACTGTTCCAACTGGAGGCCACACTTGACTTGTTAATTCTTGAGAGTATGACACCAGAGGAGGCTACTTTATATGTTACCGAGCAAATCATAAATGTGGCACATCACTCTATTCCCAAGACATCCACAAACCTCCCAAAACGGTGCAATCCGTGGTGGACCCAGGAGTGCAGCACAACTAGGCGAAACCAGAAAAAGGCATGGGACACCTTTCGACGGTATCCAATTCCCAGAAACTTGGTGAAGTTTAGAAAAAGAAAGGCGAAGGCTCGGTGGACACGAAAGCAGGCAAAACGAACGTCCTGGAAGAAGTATGTCTCTTCCCTGAGCAGCGCTGCCTCCGCAAAAGAGGTGTGGGACCGCTACCGTAAAATAAGGGGTGACCACCGTGGCTTCATTGTTCCTCCTCTCTTCACCCCGTCTCCTGCATCGTTAAAGGATATTGGAAATGCCCTCGGCATGCACTTTCAGGGTGTGTCTTCCTCCGATAACTACAATGCTGCTTTTAAGTTTTTCAAGAGGAATGCAGAATATCAGCGACTGAAGTTATCAGGTGCAGATTCTGAACCTTACAACAAACCTTTTACGGTTTGTGAGCTAAGACTGGCTCTTGACACCAAGAAACAATCCTCACCAGGTCCCGATTCTATCCACTATGAAATGCTTCGTCGACTCTCCTTGGAATCGTTTGAACAGTTGCTTAAATTCTTTAACCGCCTCTGGGAAGACTCATACTTTCCCGACGCATGGAAATGTGCACATGTCATACCCTTCCTAAAACCAGGAAAGGACCCCTCATGTCCATCAAGTTACCGCCCAATCGCACTCACTAGCTGCCTGGGTAAGACATATGAGAGACTCATTAACAGGCGACTTGTATATTTTCTTGAAACTAACAATATTTCGGATAACTATCAGTGTGGTTTCCGAAAGGGTCGGTCCACTTTGGATCACCTGGTACGCCTTAAAACCTTAATTAGGGAAGCATTTGTAAACAGGCAGCATTGCGTTTCTGTATTTTTTGATTTAGAGAAAGCATACGACACTACTTGGAGGCATGGCATTCTTCAGGATCTCCTTACCCATGTAGTACGAGGTCGCATGTTCCGTTGCATTAAAGCTTACTTAAGGGGAGGAACTTTTCAGGTTCGGTTAGGCACCACTCTGTCCGATATCTTTGTACAAGAAAATGGGGTCCCGCAGGGAGGCGTCCTTAGTGTCACACTGTTTGCCGTCAAGATCAATACGATTGCTGAAGCGATACCACGTTCCATTGCATATTCGCTCTATGTCGACGACCTGCAGATCTCTTCTTCCTCTTGCAATCCTTTTAGTTGTGAGCGTCAGCTGCAGCTAGCAATAAATAAAATCAGCAAATGGGCAGATGAAAATGGATTCCGGTTTTCAGCTGAAAAAACTGTTTGCGTACCCTTCTCTCTCCGGTGTGAGATATCACTAGATCCCGGCTTAGATATAAACCGAACTCCTATAGCTGTTAAAGCTGAGCATAAGTTCTTAGGCATTATTTTCGGCTAAAAGTTAAATTTTAACTCCCATTTACAGCAACTAAAACAGAAATGCTTAAGATCCCTTAACATTCTCAAAGTTTTGTCTTATAAAACTTGGGGTTCAGACAGAAAGGTTTTGTTACGCTTGTATATCTCTCAGGTGCAATCCCGTCTTGACTACGGTGCCGTAGTCTAACTCAGCGCGACCATCCTCGCTGAAAACCCTGGACCCTGTGCACCATCTTGGCTTGCGGCTCGCCACGGGCGCCTTCCGTACCTCTCCTGTACTTAGCTTGTATGTGGAATCTCACCAGATGTCCCTTGCCAAGCGACGGCAGTGTTGAGGCCTGAGTTATGCTTCCCGGACTATGTCTGACCTCGACCATCCAACCTTTACTACTTTGCAGCGGCCTCGGTACGCCCGTCTTTTTGAGAACGAGCCGAGGACGATTAGACCTTTAAGTTTTCGTGTGGGAAGTGATCAGAAATCTCTTGAACTCGACCTTAATGGGATCGAACTCCTTAAGAAGCCTCTACGTATTGCACCTTGGGAGCGGTTTCCAGTTTTATGCGACTGTACGTTTACACGGTTCAGCAAACATAGTATTTCGCCACTTATTATTCAGAAAGAATTTGTTGAGCTACAAAATAAATACAGCAACTATGTTCACTTTTATACTGATGGATCCAAGAACTCCTCCTCCGTAGGGACTGCCGTTTACTCTGAAGAATTTACAAAGGCCCAACGACTCGAAAGCATGGCTATACTATTTTCACCGCAGAGCTCTATGGTGTATTGATGGCTATTGAATACATTATGGCAAGCAAAACTATGAAAGCTCTTCTCTTTGTGGACTCACAGAGTGTTGTTTCAACTCTCTGCTCAGTAAACGATACAAAAATAAGCTAGCCCAATTAGTGCGATTTAAAATCAATCGTTCCTTAGTTCATGGCCACGATATAAAGTTTTGCTGGATCCCCAGTCATGTTGGACTTTTGGGCAATGAAAAAGCAGACCAGTTGGCTACCTCCACAAAAAATCTCACGGTGACTTCTACTGGCCTACCCTATCAAGATGTAAAGCCCCCCATTAAAAAAGCACTCCTCCGAACGTGGCGGTCCGAATGGGACCAAGAAAGTGAAAATAAGCTCCATGTGGTAAAACCAGATTTAGGACTGTGGGAGAGTGCATCTCATTAGAATCGCTTCATAGAAGTACTCCACTGCCGCCTTAGAATTGGACACAGCGTCTTGACACATGGGCATCTCCTTTGTGGAGGGGATGCTCCAGTCTGTGAGCACTGTGGGGAATCACTAACGGTGCTTCATATTCTATGGCTCTGTTCAGGTCTTGAGGAGAACCGACGTGCTTGCTTCCCGGCATTTTTCGCATAAGATATTCCTTTCCATCCTGCACTCTTAGTGGGTGAGCATCCCATCATTCCCATTAATCGCGTAATTTCATACTTAATAAAAAGCGGTTTTTTACGTCGATTTTAACTTCCATATCTCTTTTTTCATGTTCTACTAATAACAAAACTTTTGTTGCAAAGCTGATTTCACAGTGAATCTTCCAAGACTATTAGTCTGAGCAACATTATTACATCTGTTTGACGCAGTATGGCCTTCGTCGCATTTGCGCCAGTAAACCACCAATACTAATACTAACTCTGACGCATCACCTCCGATACCCCATTACTCAAGGAGTCTGCGTAGAGCCTTGCACACATCTGTGTTTCTATTCGCTTTTTGTTGAGATCTTACAGCTGTGTTTTTCCTACCTTGGCTGCCCCTTGGCGGATGGTTGTATGAATAAATAAAAACTGGCGGCAACTTTTTATTTAGAAGGGTCTATATTGCATGACATGCAGTATTTAGCAGTGATCGTTTCAATTATGTGGAAAACATTAAACAGTCGCTCTGGGAGTAAGAATCTGTGTTCTTATGAATTTTCGTGGAAACTGGTTTGGTGTGTGACAAGAGGGGAAAGTGGTGAGGGAACGGAAGGGTGGCGGAGGGAGAGTACTGTAATGAGGGGGGGGGGGGGGATAGAGGAAGGAAGCAAAGTGAAGGGATGCAGATGCTGAAACACTAAGAAAAAATGGGGAGAAAAGAAGGCGGAAGGGAGGAGAGAGGCTGAAAAAGACAGTTGGCCCGCCCCATGATGTATATTATCCCGCTAAATGTAGCGAATAACTGAATTGCTAGTTAGGTCACGTGACGTCAGTTTCCCCGCTAACCCTAGATTGGAAATTAAATTTGTGTTTAGGTGAGAAGAAGCAAAATTCGTCACTGAATTTATCGGGAAAACTAAAATGTCTTAGATATCACGTGACGTATACACTCTAAGAAAAAAGATGGTCTCAAAGGACTAACGGCAGCATTTGGTCCATTGAACTCCCATTTGCTCCCCGAAGAGACCATCTGGTTCGAGCTAGGTACCGTGCGCAAATGCTGGGTACTAACTGTACACGGCCAGGACTAACCGAAAGGCGCGCGGGAGCAAATGCAGCCCCGGGTGCAAAAGCGCAGGAGCAAAAGCAGCGAAAGGCGCAGGGGGAGCAAGAGCGCGGGAGCAAAAGACGTGCGGGCAAGATGGCGGCGTCTGCTTCATCGCCGATGGCCAGCGTTAGCGACGCACTTACTGTTTCGGAACGCAGGGGGAAGTATCCACAGACAATCGCAGCATCAAAAATTGCAAGAGGGGGCATGTTTAAGGGTTGAAACTGACTTTATGTCGATCGCAGCATCCACACCAGCGCATCGTGGAAGCCGCCTCTGACTGAAGCACAGCCATTGTTGATGCACTGGCCATGCCGCTTTTGGGCACTGTCCTGTCGTCCTTCCCGTTTGCATACTTTTGAACGTGCTTTGAAAGCGTTTATATTTTCTTTTTGGTTCAACTGAAACGTAGAAAAATGTTGTTATCACTTAGCTAGTGGTAAAAACGTTTCCAAAGGCAAAAAAGATAAATTCTGGTTTCTTTTCTTTTTGTATTCTTTACATTTTTTTTTTCGGAAAAGACGATGGGGTTGCCACGGAGACGCGCATGCGCACAGTGGGGAAGCTATGCGGGGAAGCGAGAACATGGCTCCTGGGAGCCTATGAGGAAGCTGTTTTATAGACTGTCACAATTAATTACTGTGTGTACCGTTACGTCTTAGTAAGAGATACACTCCTAGGAAAGTTTAGCAACAATATTGGAGAACAATACTGGTGCGAAAGCAGCACCATATTTATAACGTCGTTCACGGTTGAGATGGTCACTGACAAAACGACTCCTCTCACATGATCAGTATAAAAGGCGCATGGGTAGGCTTTGGGGTGACGATTGAAATAGCGTGTCGTCGCGTGTGTGTTGTGTGTGTCATCTGTGTTCTAATTCCTTGTCTATGTTGAAATGTGTATAACGTGTGCAAATGTGAAATAAGCGTTGTTGGTATGTTAATGTAATGAGCGCGGAAAAGATCTACCCCAGCGATACTATATTTTTTTACCAACTTTGAATTTGACGTTGACTAGCGCCACCTGGGTGTGTAAGTGCGCAATTTGGTACTAAATAAGGTAAGGGCGCAACCTTTAGTCCCAGGGGCCTAAATGCAAAGGTGCAAAAGTTACTCCTGGGGGTTCAACTTTGAGGGGCTAACGGTAGGGGAGCAAGGGTTGCTCCCGTCACCGTTGCTCCCCTAGGGGACCAATGGTTGTGTCAGCGCATTTGTTCTCTTGCGGGAGCAAGTCACGCTCCCTTTTTTCTTAGAGTGTAGTTGTAACGTGTGGTCACGTGACGGGAATATTCTCACTAAATTTAGCGGAGGAAGCACAGACGAATGGACGGACATACGGACAAATGTTTGGGAATTGAGGGCTCCTTTAAAAATAAAGTTATGCTTAAAACAATAGACAAAAATAATGCACAAGTCAGAGCCGTGTCCATGGTGTCCATAGTGCTACTTCAGCGCCCTGCTGTATATATAAACAGGTCTTACTGAAGCACTATATGATACTGTCTAAAGCAGATTAAATAACTGCATGATGCTGAATTATGTAAAAGGCACAATTGCATAATACTACAAGACACGAATCCCATAATATAAATTTACGAACATATGCTTCATGAACACGAAGTAGGTTGCCAGTAAAACAAATCAAGCTTTACTTGTAAAACTAGGCTTACTGTATTAGTCACTAGCCTAGGCTCGTTAATAAAGGACATATACAAATTGGAATAATACATTGAATTAAATGTAAAACTTGAATCAAATCTTCGATCTGAACACGGCGTGAAGTCTGTAGCCGCTTGCGTTCTAGTTTCTGCCCATTGGTTTCTTTCCCGCCGACGTTTTGAGTTTGTCTCATATTGGCACATAGCTCGTTTTTCTGGGGAGTCTACGGTCATGATTCTAAGAAATGACATAAAATGAAGTTGGAGGGGCAAGAAGGAAGAAGGTGATGCCAAGTGACACAACGATGTTAGAAGAGGAAGAAAAAAGAAAAAGGATGACGAAGCAGGGATAATCGAAGACTGAGACCGGGAGGAAGCGGTGGATGGGGTCCATGGCTACGCTCCAGGACGCGCCCGACCATTGCTGTGCACAAGCTGTCGCGGCGAGAGTTCCACACTCCCCTTCAGACGCCTAGGAGACAGGAGCTTCGCTGCCTTCCGCAAGTCTATATGGGTCGTCGACGCAGCGTACTCAAACTGTAATGCCTGATCCGAACAGCTTCTTTTTTTGGAACTGTAGATGTGCTTAAGCGTGTGTGTATTATTTTCCCTTTTACTGCGTACGTACTCCTTTGCTTTCCGTTGTATCTTCGTCTTACTTTTGTAAATAAAATCAATTGTAAATTATTCGTTTTCGGCCTCGTCTCTAATGCATTTGCAACGTCTCCGGTAGGACCGTGACATCTACGTTGACGTTTGATTTCAGGAGCGCAAAATTCTTTTAGGATAACGTCATCAGTCACATATTTTAGCCATTAACTATGAAGGTTCTTATTGCATCGCGTTTAATAAACCTAGGCGTGTCAGCATTCATACACCCAACGCTATTCGTTCTCTTTTTCACACAGGGGACAAATACAATGACTCAATAAACCAAAGTGTAAGCTGTTTGTCCAAAACTGGCCCGTGCATACCTTTCCTGCCTTACGGTCTAAACTTGTTTATTGAAAGGGGTATCCTTTTTTTCTTTTTTTTCTGAGCTAGCGCCTTTGGTAATATGTACATGCATTTAAAAAGGATGCTTTTCCCCACATAAGTTTGAACGTTTGAATATAATCGCGTATCAAGACGAAATAAGAGTAGTATGGTATTAGTCACCTCCAGGGCATACTGTTATTCGAAGTGTAAAGTAAATAGAATAAATATTGCTTTGATTTGTTCTGCAGAGTCATTTTGCTAAATATTTGATGATGCAACCACATACTTCAGTTATTAACCAGCTACGCATAATGAAGAAACTCAATGCCAATTCATTTTAGGTAGAGTGATTTGTTTTTCTGGGTTCCGAAAAGGAACCCAAAGCGCCGCGTCCAGACGGATTTGCCTTTCTTTCATATTTTCTTCGGCCATTAGTTATCATGCAAGAAATGCGATAGCTTTTGTGTAGAAAAACGAGTCCCGCACGCACGACGTTTTTTTTTTACATGTCTGTTTATTCGTTTTCGATGACGTTGAGGACGTTTATAAATTAAACAATATGTATATATTTTTCAATAATTTTGTTTGACATACTATTTATAATTTCAAGTGTTCTACACTCTACGTACATCAGCACATTGGCCCATTGGCCATGACCGCTAGGCACCAATAGTTTCTCTTTGTGATCAGTAAATTTCGCATTATAATTTTCGTGAATGTTCGTGTGAACACTCGGTATACTTGACGAGTATTCCCCTAAACACTGAGGAAACGCTCGACATACTTGACGAAGGTTTCCCCGAAAATAGAGGAAGCACAATAAAGTAATTTTGATTTACTGTGCAATTTCTTAGTCAACGCCGCAGAAGTACATTTTTGTTATAGCCACTAAAGTAAGTGATTTTAGGTACTCCTTGCAAAAGTTATATTTTATATTATTGTAAAATGTTAATCTATGTAGTTATACCAGCGTCTTTTTTTTCGTGATTCGTAGGGGGCTCCACCTCGTAGATCCTGTGTGCAAGATATCCCTCCTCAGATCGAGCCACCAAAGGCAGAGGAGCGATGCGTAATTTGTTATTGAGGACTCCCATCTGAAAGGGAATAAAAAAAGAACTCCATAGAATCACCACGCAGGAATTTGACGCACGTGACACGTTGTTTGAATGGTCTTTTATTCATTACTTGTTCGCCGTACGATTTCTATAATCATAATGCCAATATTCCTTTTGTAGAGCAACCGAGTTGGCAATATACATAAGAGTGGGCAAGTACGAAATGGAATGATCAATACATCAGTATAATCACAATGTAAGACGCGCGATGGTACAGTCTTGGAATTCGAGAAAAGGAGGGTTATGGCTGCTGCAAGTTTAGCATTATAATCTAACTATATAAAGTGTTGTCAGGAAGAGCCTTTTACTGATTTCTGGGAACATGTAGAAGTTTGAGAGGAAATGATGTACGGTTAAAACTGGACGGGATTTGATGAATGGTCGCAACATAATAAACTTGCGTGACCAGGTGACAATGAAGATTTTTTTTAGTTCTTGTAATAATAATTGCTTAACGTCCTTATAATCACCAATTAAATATTTAGCTGAATTAACACCTCACCTTGGGGTTTTGTCGGGTGTACGCTACAGTCAAGTTTAGAAAAACTTGGATGAAGAATTCACGTCTTATGAGAAAGAGAGGCCAGACTTCTTAGTGCACACGAGACCAGCAAATTCACTCACCTTATGACATAAATACAACAGTTCCAAAATCGAGACCCACCTTTACATAGTTCTTAAGAACGAAGTCTACTAAAGGACAGTTCAAATGTTTATAATTGACATTTAAAAAAATAGTCTTATTGAACGCTACAATCTATTTATTATGAAACATATTTTTACTTTCTTTTCTCATAAACAGGTTTTGGTTGCGTGGGCGCTATGACGCTTCGAAATCAGAAGGTGAGAATGTGTCATTTTTTTAAATTAACTGTATCATATCTGACCAAACTACTTAATTTTTCTTCCCTATTAAAATCCTAGACGGGTTATTACCAACTGCCTAGGTATAAAACGAGTGATTAGCGTTGCACGAAAGATAACGGGACTTTAAGAAAAATATATGATTGTTTGTTTATAGGACTAATATGGTATTGTCAGATTGCAACCAACCATTTCACATTCTTGTATATGAAAACTTCCGGTTCAAGGATCACACAGAGTCGCAGATCGTGCATTTAATCAGGGGTTGGTATAACTAATAAGATGCTGATTCAATTGAAATCAACTTCCATTAAAGTGTATCAGTAATTATTCACGTATTTGCATTTGCCGACACTTTTCTAGGCTGACTCTATTCATAAAAAATGCCTGATGGCCAAAAACATACACGAATTAGGATATTGAGTTGTGTTTGTGAATAAAGGTATTTCGTGAAGTGTACGTGCTGAAAATTTAGATATTACTAGCATACAAGGAAAAAACCGTGTGACTAAATCTTATTATAATGCGAAGTCCGCACAAGCAAAGAATAAACAATAATAATATTAAATGCCATATTCTATGCGTATAGTTTAGCGACGTAACTTTGTCCAGTCGGTTCTGACCATCGGCCGACTAGAGACGATAACTCACTTTGTAAATTGAATAGAATGGTCAGTAAAGATTGGAAGAGTTAGTTGCATCCCGGAGCGATCTTTTTATGTTTTTTTTTCCCTTTGAAAATATTCCACGTGTTCTACTCATAATTGTTTTCGTATTTTCATTACCACGCTATATAACGCCTGTCAGATAAGAATGTTGATCGGTGTATACTAGTGCGGCACTTTTGTTCTCTGCTTCGCTTTCCTCATCAAACTTCTTGCGTATCTCCTCATCAGTGGTGCACTTGTTCCTTGCCTTCGGTAAAAAAAGGAATACGCTAAACGTATTTCAAATCAGATTTTTATAAAAAACAAAAAGTAGACTTGAGGCATATTTTTACCATACATTCAACATCTCAGGCTAAGTTTTATGTGCCTTGGGTTTACTCGGTACCTCAGCAGTATGGTCCGAGTGTCGACCCGATCTTAAAACAAACTGAAAGTATAAGTCCTGCGGCAAACTTTTGGCGGGGTAAAATATGCGTTTTGTTTTATAAAGTTTGAAAACAAGTATACGTATCGTGCATTTATTTTTACCATTGGTGTTTAGAGCAAGTTGAGATAAAGATCGTAATTGGCACCGTACGTAATTTGTTCTTCTTTTCTTAAAAACAGGCTAATTTCTTTGAGGCGCTATTAGTTTTGGTTTCCGCTTTGCGAACAGCCTCGCGCTAACATTATTTCACGTGGCTATGTCAGCATGTTGCGCAGTATGGTCGCTCTTGATTTCGCCCCAAATCCCCTCAGTTACTTCCCATATTTGTTACATTTCAAATTTATTATTTCTTGCAAAATCATTTTGTGAGTAACAAAACTCTAAAGAACATTTTTATTCTTACTGACTTAGCAATGTGGCTATGTGAGCTGTTATCGTTTATTCTGACATCCATCGCCTAAATGAACGAGAAAACGAAATGTATAAAAAAATCAATGCTTTCTTTTTCCTCCATCCTTTCGAAACGAATAAGTTATAGTGTTCTCACGATTATACACCATGCACGTGAGTATAAAAACAGTTATTTACTGTATGGCGCACGCGACACTCAGTGGTAACTCTATGCACCTAATAATGTAAGTGGGGCATAGTTATTTATCACGACCCTTTATTAAATGATCTTATAAATTATAATATGGGAACTATAGAATAGATTTAACCAATTTATACTGTACGAGAATGTAAGAAAATAGCGGAAATTACATATATGTCATATTTCATGATACACCGACCCGAAATGACTAGCTACCTTTCCCAGGTAGCGCGCCTCAGAAACCCCTAACTTGGCACAAGCTTGGCAACCTTAGGAGCCCAACTTAATTAAGCCAAATACGGATTTCGCTCCAAGGCGTTATTTGGTGCCAGAGGTATTTGCTTCGGCGTTCCTATGTCCTGTCCTATGTTGTGTCCTATGTCCTATGCTTTGTTCTGTCTCTTTTGCGCTGTTTCTCATTATGTCGAGCAACCAACCAGCCGAGCAAGGTATCCTGTCAAAATACTATTATATGGAAAGCAAGATAATCGATTTCCAGATAATCCAGTCAATTATACACTTCAAAGGCGCCAGATGACAGTCAAATATAAAGCCTAAATCTAGGACTTGCTTGGCGAATTTGTGCCAACGTATCAATACTCTATCCAGAGAAGGTCAAGTACGACCTGACTTGGTTTCTTCGGTGTTTTTAGGGGCATAAACTCTCGCACACATCTACATTTTGGCTCCAACAACTGTGCTACCTTGCTATTAAAAACTCGCCCTTTGATATCGTCAGTTTGTCGCATGGCAAACTGACGTAATTGAAAACAAACGTTTTTACATTATCTACATAGAAATGGCTCGTTTTGTAACTTTTTAACGGATACATTTTTTTAAAAAATGCTGCCAATTGTTACGTTTTTTTTATTAAATTAAAAAAAAAAATTGCATCTCCGATTTAGTGATGTGACGTAGGTATACACTTGACACAAAACATTTCGCTACCTAGTTTTTGTTTTTTTGCTGCGTTACTTTTACGTAATTCAATGACGATCACATGTTTACACTATGTAGTGCGTTGCCAACGCATTATAGACAAAATATATGTCCGGTTTTTCTGGGTGGGGTGGGCCTCCCCCTGTGTTTTCGAGGTTTGTGTTTACGCCGGCAACTGTAAAAGGGGGAGGGGGACGGGAGGGGGTATATCTGTGTGTTCTGCTTATGTACGATTCGTCGGCGGGGGGCAAGGAAGCGTTGCGAGGGAGTGGGGGATTAGCAGAAGTGACAGTGGAGGGTGATAAGTCAACTGCGTGGACGTTCTCATCGACTGTGTGGCGCCTAGGGCATGTAGATGGCTGTGTGCGTGAGAAGGGCTGCTGACGCGGACTGGACGGGAGGAAGCGGTTTGACCTTCGGGACTGCGGATGTCGGGTGGGGGCACCGGGGGTGCTCGCCTTTTTAAACGAGTGTCTGAAAAATAAACGTTCAGCTGTGTTTGAGACGTTGTGTTGTATTCGTCCCCTTCTGTGTTCCTGAGTCTCGGGTTTTATTACCATGAATCATCACCAGCTCGCTTGTTTTTTAAGTATTATTGAGGTTTTACTACTATTTCTTACTTCATATTCCCATTAGAAAAAAGAGCACAAGATATGCATACCACTTCAATAGTGTCCTCCACTTCTTCTACAGATACAGCGGCCATCTTCTCTCTGTCTTGGAACACATTTTCTTCAAGCTTAGTTCCGTTCATCTGAATAAGACACAATCGATATTAAAATCTGTTTAAGCAAAACATTTTATTGTGTATAGATTATCAATCAACGTGGAATTCAATATTTGCGCGGAGTTCTTATTTTGTACCTTTATTTATTGATCTGCATCTGATTGAGATTAGATCATACAGGCGTTTTTGGTCGATATTTTATTTACTCACATCTTTATGTTACTCCCCCTCCGCCCCGCCCCCCCCCCCCCCCCCAAAAAAAAAGAACGTGAAAAGTTTAAAAACCAAATGTATTTCTTGAGATAAAAAACAGAGGTCTGCCTAAGAGCAGTAACCCCCATTTTGGCATTTTGTTTATGTATGCAAAGTTTGATGTCCCGTAAATTCAGCAAAGGATTACAGAAAATGAAATATTTTATAAATATAGTAGTTTATATCGCTAACATCTATACAATGTCTACAGTTTTCCAAAAAAAAGTATATCGTGCGTCAAGATTGCAAAAACCTCGCAACTTCGACATATTAGCTATATAATTATGATTTATTATTTTGTAGTGTTTCTTGGGGTATAGCACTGATATTTTTTTAAATATATTATTGACAAAGGGTCTATCTGAGTATAATTTGTTCATTCAGTTCGTAAAAGATATTTACATAGCTTCATACATGTATAAAGGTAACGCACCGCAACTTAACCGACGCACTTGACATCATTTCGCAGTATTTTTCTTTTAAACACGTTGCCTTTTTTGTCTTCGCATAAAATATACCGCTTCGATGCGCACATATTTCTCTACTTAGACATCTTTACCCGAAACTGGTGAGGTTTTATCGCCAAACATTTTTAAGCTTCCCTTGTTAATTTTTTTTTTTTCAAAAGCACTTCTTAAAAGGATCTATCATCTAGAAATCAATTGATGCTCTATTTTATATATGAAAGCTTCGAGATTGTGTCAAACATTTTCGAAGGTAGATCTTTTCATAAATTTAATGTACACCTTTATATGTTTCGTGTTCAAGTGATGTATTTTATCGCATCGCCATGTTTCTGCAATAAAATTAAATAGCATTATCTTGTATATATACGCTTATAAATGTACTTTCCATAGAGAAGTTTTGTTTACAAACTGCGGCCTCATGTTTCTGCGCTCTAGGAAGAAGACCCATGTTGTTTAGAAAAAAAACTATTTTCAAACTCCTGTAAAAAAAATGTTTTTCGTGCAAGACTTGTCATATTATGATACGCTGGAGAAAAACAACCTTCTGCGTTAAGTCCTCATTTCTAACTCTTTTCGCTCGCGTTCGGCAAAATTGAAAAGCATGCGTGAAGGGCCTAAGCCCGCACCTCGTATCGCTGCGCCAGCAGTGTTCTTCCGCAGCATAAAGGCCGTCTGCTTTCATCGCCGTCACCATAGCAACGAACGCCGAATGAATGCAAGCACGCACGATACACACCGTCTGCTAGCCGAAGTTTAATAGTTTTGTATTGAGGAGCCGCAGACTGTCGCAGCGAAGCGTCGTGAACGCTGAGGCGCCCCTCTCCCATCACGAGGCGTCGCGGCATAAACGGTGAGGGGGGACCTCTGTGTTGACGCCACGTGGGGCGGGTAGAGCTCTTTCCAGTGATCGACGTGTGGCGGACAAAGAGTCCAACAGACGACAGCACTCAACGCCCGATGCCGACCGACACCCGCGCACCTTGGCGCGAAGAAAAAGATGACGAAGCACGCGCAACCAGCTCCCGGGTGAAACACAGCTTGTCGTTCCAAGCAAGACTATGGTTCAGACAACCAAACTAGCCGTCGATAAAAGACAGCTATTGTAGCTCAGTCGTCGATGGAATTATTACGTGCTACAAACTGGTGACCCAAACGTCGAACCCGTCCCTGCTAGTTAGTTGTGCTAACCTACAACTGCTGAAATGACGGACCAAGACTACACACCGATGCCTCCACCGGTGAGCCTTCCTTGCTGGCTGCGAACATCGGCGCACAAACTTCAAGCTTCCCGCCTTTTGGAATGGCGACGCAAAACTCTCGTTTCTACACGTCGAGGTCCTATTTCGGTCACACCGGAATGCATCGCAAAGGTCCCGGTTCGACTACGTAATAGCTGCGCTACCTTAAGCTACTGCCGCGATAGTTCGCGACATTCTACGTGCATCACCCGACAACTCATATGATCGCCTTAAAGAACGTATTCACCGGACCACGGAATCCGAACAACGCCGCCTACAACAACTCTTGACGACAGAAGTGTTAGGAGACCGAAAACCAACAGAACTCTTACATGCACCAACTGCTTGGTGACCAGCCTGACACAGTCGAGGTATCAATTTTCAGAAAACCTTTCCTTGAACGGCTCCCAAACAACGTCCGTATGATCCTGTCCGCCTCAGAAATAACATCTACCGAGGCCTTAGCTCGCATGGCAGACAGGATCATAAAGGTCGATACACCTACCATCTCGACTCTTGGTACAACCAGACCATCATCATATCCAAGCAAGGACCCCATAGAGAAACTCAACGCCGTCGTCTCATGAGTTTCAGGAAAGGTGGACCAACTTAACACCGAAGTGTACTCCCTTCGGCTGGCTGAGCCACGCCCACTAAGCAATGATCAGAGGTCATCGAATTGGCGACCTCAAACGGGACGACCCCGGTCAAGTACAACAGCCGCCGGGGAACCTAATTGACACTGCTGGTACCACCAAAAATATGGAGAGCAAGCCCGCCGCTGCATTCCTCCCTGCGCTTACCAGGGAAACTTCCGAAGCACGCATTAACGACGGCAAATGCAGTGGTACCTGATATCAGTCGTCTTTTTTTTTTATTACGGAGAATAACACAAAAATGTATTTTTTAATTGACACAGGAGTGGAGATCAGTGTAATTCCTCCAAGTGAAGAGGACCGCCGACACCGTCAAAGCTGTCCGTCACTTCAGGCTGCAAATAATAATAATAATAATAATAATAATGTTTATTTTCCGTCAAAACACAAATGACGGAGGGAGACCGAGGAAAAAAGCTGCATCATGCAGCTTGACGGGCCCTCGGCCCCCCCTCCTTACAAATGGTTTCACCATCGCGACATTCGGAGAAAGATCGCTCACACTCGATATTGACCTCCACCGCCCCTTTCGTTGGGTGTTTCCAGTCGTTGAAGTAACTCGTCCCATTATAGGCGCCGACTTCCTTCGTTTCTTTAACCTCAATGTGGATGTTCGGTGTAAAAGACTGATTGGCGCAAACACGCAACTCAGCATTCAAGGGTTGTGCTCAGAGGAACCACTAATTTTAAAGATCACGATTGATTCTCCGTGGCAAAGCGTTCTCGCAGAATTTCCTGCCATAACACGCCCATCTATAACTGAACGACCTGCCAAACACACAGTAACCCATTGCATCGAGACAATCGGCCCTCCCGCGTTCTCCCGCCCACGCCGCCTTGCTCCAGACCGCTCCAAGTTGCCAAGAATGAGTTCAATCATATGCTCGTACTTGGCCTGATACGACCGTCTTCCAGGAACTGGTTTTGTCCTCTGCATATGGTTCCCAAAAAGACAGGCGACTGGAGACCCTGCGGCGATTACAGGGCTCTTAACAAAGCCACTATCCCTGACTTCACTGGTGCCATTGCAAGATCAACAATCTTTTCTAAGATTGACCTCGTAAAAGCCTATCACCTGGTCCCCGTGGAGCCAGCCGATATTCACAAAACGGCGATAATCACACCATTTGGCCTGTTCGAATTTCTACGCATGCGTTTCGGCGTGCATAATGCTGCGCAGACATTCCAACGCCTTATGGACCAGATAGTGCGAGGACTCTCGTTCTGTTTCGCCTACTTGGACGACGTCCTTGTCTTCAGCCGCACTCCAGAAGAACATCAGAAACATCTTCACACCATTTTTTTCAAGACTGGACAACTATGGCATTACCATACAAATCGAAAAATGCGAATTTGGCGTATCAGAACTTGATTTCCTCGGTCATCACCTCGACCAAAAAGGAATCCATCCACTTCAGTCACGAGTACAAGCAATTCGTGACTTTCCTACACCGACAACGGTGAAACAACTACGTCGTCTAGGTCTTCTAAACTTCTACCGCCGTATTTACCACACGCAGCAGCAACGCTGACACCTCTCAACACTCTCTTGGCAGGAATCACGAACAACAAGCACCTGTCTCGTGGAATAACGCAACAACTTCCGCATTTGCCACGGTGAAGAAACAACCTGCTGAGGATTCTATTTTTACCCACCCACACTGCGAGGCTCCGTCCTCTTTAATGGTGGGCGCTCCCGACGTGGCAGTTGGAGCAGTGTTCCAACAGTATCTTCATGGCAAATGGTGTCCAATTGGATTTTTCTCTAAAACTCTATCACCTGCTGAACAACGGTACAGCACATTCGACCGAGAGTTACTGCCCATCTGTATCTCAGTCAGGTACTTCCGTTACTTGCTCGAAGGTCGTCAGTTTTCCATCTACACTAACCACAAACCGCTCACGTTTGCAATGACATCCAGTGCTACACACTCTCCTCGAGAAATGAGGCATCTAGCCTTTATCTCTGAATTTTCCACAGGCATACGACCCATTTCTGGCCAGAACAACGTCATTGCCGACACTCTATCAAGAGTGTCTGTGAATACATCGTACACCGCAAACCCTTCTATAGATTTTTCAGCGCTAGTCACGTCACAAGCAGTGGACCCGGAACTCCAACTGCTCAAGGCATCGTCGACTACACTTACTCTGAAGGACATCCAGATGAACTCCTTCTTATGAGTTGTGAATACGAAAGCACGCACGCCACTCTTCGCTCTCTTTAATCTGCGGCGTACAACGCGGTGACCTTGGGCGTGGAACGGTGGAGCCGCTGCCTCGCAGACACGCAGCGCAGACGCGCCGTCCAAAAACGTCATTTTGTGTTCGGTACCATGGTGATGGCGATGAAAGCAGGCGGCTTTACGATGCAGAAAAAAACTGCGGCGCAGCGATACGAGGTGCGTGCTGAAGCGCTTCCCGCATACTTGTGAATGGGCGGAACGCGTATAAAAAGAGTTCGAAATAAAGATTTAACGCGGAGGCTGGTCTTATCCAAATCCTTATAACTTAACAAGCCTTCAACGAAAAGCGTGCTTTTTTTTTAGCCACCCCGCGCTTTATTTTGTATTTTCTTTTTATCCGTTAAATTTTCTTAAATTATCCAACAGCCAAAAAGATTTTGTAAAACCTACGGGGAGTTTCCACACCCAAAACTTTGGCGACGATGCGGCAACACGCGAGGAGCGCGAGCGGGACCAAGGCACGGGGTGGAAGGCGCGTGGCTAGGAGACAGGTCAGCTACTTCAGCCATGACAGCGTAAGCCGCCGAACAACGGGCTTAAAGGTCAAAGATAACTCCATCAGTACTTGGCTCCTTCCTCCGGAGGAGCGTTGAGCAAGAATACCGCAAATGGCGTACCAGTGTAGAGCCCGCCGCTTGCCTAGCGCCAGGTAGAGCAGTGTCACGATGGACGAGAAGAACATGATCCGCGACAGGCGCCTGCTCGGATGCCGCTCCCAGGCCAAGACAAGTTCTAGGGGACTCTGCTGGAAAGGTATCTGGGCTGTTACAAGCAGCAGCAATGTTGCAACCCGCCGAACGCCTGGCAGACCTGACTGGGGGGCGGCGGATATATTCGAGCTGTCCTTTTGCGGCTACGCGAGGAACCCCTGACTGCGAATAGCCCTTATCTCCAAGATAATGGCCCCGGTGTGTTTCCACTCTCTACTGTGTTACGCCGTCTCGGTGGAGCACTCGTAAGAGCTACGCTGAGGAGATTAAAGACGCCAAGGAGAGTCTTCGAGAGTCCCAAGTTTAAGTAGGAAGGCAGTAAGACGATCACGTGCGGCGTCAATTGTCCGCTTTCTGATTCAGCTATCCAGTTCTCCCACATTGCTCCTCCAGTCATGCTTGTGGCGCGTCAGCAGAGGAGGGTGGAAAGAATATAAAGTGCAGGCCTTATCACTAAATACTAAATTATTTTAAAGTGGCAATGCCAGCGTTTTTGTTCGTTCTCCCTTTACACCCGAGCTAGTTATGGTGCAAGCTGGAAGACGTTTTTAAGTTAGGCAGCGCTAGTGGTAATGCTCGGATGGGGGGAGGGAGACTGGTCAGAAAGCCGGCAATTCGTTTGTTATTCTCACTTTTTTCCTGAATTTTATATCAGTGCTTATCTGAAACTTATGTGCGTGATTTGATGCGCGTTCTGTTTCTTAACCCGAGATAGTCGGGGGTTGAGCGGGAAGACGTTTTTTAAACCAAAGCGGTGCTGTCGACGATGCTCGGTTAGAGAGAGAGACCAGTGGGAAAGCAGGCAAATATTTTGTCATCGTCACTTTCTCTTAATATTAAGATGAGGTCATAGATATTGGTTACGGGAGGTTTATAATTTTTGTGAAGTGTTCCGACCCGCCCACGTGAATTGGTTCAAACGTATACAATAGTGAAGAGTGTCCGCTGATTTAGTGAACCATGTAGAAGCCAGAAGGGGTGGGGGCCAAGATGTGGGGATTTTGGACAGTCGATACTTTGGCGACGATGCCACGGGCGCGCGAGCAGTGTGCGCGGAGACAAGGCATGGGGCGCGAAGCTGCGTGGTTAGGGTACAGGACAGTTCAGTCATGGCAGCGTAAGCCGCCGAAGACTGGGCTCGAAGATTAAAGGTATCTTCATCAGGACTTGGCTCCTTTCTCCGAGCAAGTGGTAAGCGAGAATAACACAGATCATTTCTTCCTTTTTTTAATGTTTGCCAAAGTGTAAGTTAATTTTAGATGCCTGATACTAAAACAACAATCAGTAAATGCACACATAGACTTGCGGTAGTAGTTCGAAGCATCAAGATGAGTCTGTCCTGTGCCGAACTGGCCTTCACGCTTGTTCCATAGGTCGCTGCTAGGTACAGGTGCAAAGTGACACACTATTCCCCAAGAGAGGAAGCTCTCCGTGGTAGAAGCCAAGCACAATATGACAGTGGAACCGTGCAGTAACACTTAACTCTTTTTATCATATTCCAAATATTACACGCGGTCGGCACACAGAATGTTCAAGGAGTCGTTATATAGAAATGGTGGTCATATTGCACGCTATGCGTTGCGAGAGAAAGTCAGTTTTAAGTCGCGCTTTGGCCTACAACTTTTAGTACATTCCCCTTTTAACTGAAACACAAAGCACAAGCACATAACCTAGAGTTAATATAATTTAAGAATGTCCCTCGAGACTCGGTAAAATATGAATAGACGATATTACACACAGAGTCTCAACCAAAGTTATGTTTAAAATGTGAAGGGAACAAAGTTTGCATCTTGTAAAATTACCCTACAAAACGTTTGGTCACATGCGGGCTACTAAAAATTTAACATGATTTAAGTAGAAAAAAAAACTGAGAATAAGGAAAAAAGGGAGCACAACACAACATAAGAGTCTCAAGCACAACTCAAAGCTGTGTTTGAGACTGTGTGTTGTGTGGTCCTTCGTCTTTTCACCAATCTTGGGGGTTATTCTTAAATTACGTTTAATTTACACCAGCTCCTCTGCGTCCTAAAGTTTTGTTTGTTCAACCTAGGTTGTCGCTGTCGAGGAAGGAACCGAACATAACACTTTGGTTCAACTTTTCAAGTGAACGCTTAACTTTATATAAGAACACAAGAATTCTCGACTCTGTTATACACGATGGGCACTCAACATTATAGTAATTATGAAAAAAAATGGTCGTGATTACGCTCTCTGCGGTCCGAGAGAGAGACAGTTCCAAGTTCAGCCTCGTTGTACGACTTTGCTGTACATGCCACTTTTTCATTCCAGCGACGGGGCACACGTTTCTCCATTGTTCCTTTTTCGAATTTCGAAACTCCATTAGTTGGTTTGCTTCCAAGCATATCAACTTGACTTTTTTAGGCTGCTGGGACGACACTGCTAAGATGTCTTGGGTGTTTTGTATCGCCACGCTTGCTGGCTGTCGCACGTTGTGCGGAGTAACCTGATGTTTTACAAATCTTCTTAATTCATCGCACTCGTTTTTGCCATATCCAATCGCAAAAACCAAATATTTGGCTACAGGGTACTCTTTATTCCTAAATTCGTGCAGGTAATAACGGTCCTTAAATTGGTTAGCTGCTCCATCGCCTACATAAGTAACTTGCCAGTAAACAGGAGCTTTGTCATCGATCCACTCCGTCACTTTTTCGAGTGCACAGCAGGCGTGGGGAAATTCGTGACACACATTGTTGCTGATGGCGGCAAAGCAGCGTGTGAATTTTAACGTTGCAGATGAATGAGAAGATTGAAACGTGATTTTTTGGCAAATGGGAGGCCTGGACTTCATCTGAAAGTAAAATGGATCAATTGTCCGAAAAATCAAAATGTATCTCGAGGCATCCTTTTTCTTTGAAAAACTTTTTCGTGTATATCGCCTTTCTTTGAACTTTCCTAGCGTGAATATAAAAGATCCACCCTCCAGTCAGTGTCTGAAGTTATTTTATAAATATCGACGAATCCAAAGCTTTCAATTATATAGCCAGATTTCCATGCCACTATCAAAAATTCTGCTTCTGGAATTTCAAACCGTTCGAGCGTAAAATTGCAATCCTTAGGGCACCTCTCGCAGTTCCTCAGTTGGCATTGAATTGCTGGCTGAGTACAACTGTACGGGAATTCCAGGTCAGAGACGCAGATGCTTTTACCGATAACGCTTTCAAGAGTTGCTACGCAAAGCTCGGAACTTGCGCAGTATATGCTTACACAAACTTCTTTCTGGGGTGCATTGCACACTTGACCCACCGAGGTCGGAATGAATGAAAGTTGCTGAGGCATCTTGGATTCGATATGTGCAAACACCCGAAATTCCTCTCGGAAGGATCGTTTCCTAAAAGGCTTGGGCATGCGTTGCTTTTCTGCTTTTATCTAACACGCACATGACATCCCTCTTGTTTGGGTTGTGTCGAGAGCAGCCTTCTTCTTTGCTACAGGACTCAAGAAGTAGAGATATCTCGTCATCGCATACCTCGGATCTTGAGTGGGGTTCCGGTACAAGCCACCCACCTTGGTATTCTATCAATTTCCGAGATTTGTGCATAATATACCGAGTGGAATCCTGCACAACACTCCCTCTCTCTTCTCGTCCTGGATAGGGGAAGGAGCGTCAGTAGCCGGCATCGTTCCTGGTGAGGAGCGTATGCCGCGTATTTGTGCCGAAAGCTCTGAATACCCTCACTCCACTTCTTACTGTCAGCTTGCGATGGTCTTGGAACGTGGGGTGTGCAGTGCGCCATTCGAATCGCCATACAAACATCAGTGATAGCGGCAAATTTTATTTTAGTTTGTTTTCTTTGTTCATAGAACTCTCTGCAGCGGCTTTGTAGTTGAATTGTTTGCTTTAGTTGTGACACTTCTGGAGCAGTGGATAGCGATTCAGCTTCTCAGTTGCCTCAAAATCTGGAATAAACTTAATTCCAGTCTCAGACCTTTCCTGCGAACAGTGTACGTATTTTGTGGTTGAAGAATTTCGAAACAGTTTTGGAAGAGACCATCTGTTCTTTTCACTTCTTCAGATGTCTCCTGGGGCGAAATGTTTTTGACGGAGTCGGCACCGAGACCTTTCACGCGATGAAAACTTATCTGCTTTGGTTACCTTTTCTTGAATTTAGTGATATAGACAACACCAAATATCTGACGACGCTGTTAGTCGATGCCAAAGCTGAGGAGTGTTCTGACTCGATGCAACTTGACAGAACTCGTGGATGGTTAAGTTTTGAATCGTAGGACCCGCACCATGATATTTGTATTTTTACTTCGCGGCAAGAGTTAAAGGGAAGCTATGGAGGTTCTTGAAAAAAATTAGTTAGAAGTGAATTCTAGTGTATTTTTATCCCATGAAGCCGAATACCCAAACTATTTGCTGCGCAGGTATTGTTAAACGCGAGAAAACGCGAAAGACAGCCTCTGTACATGACGTCATCGACGGATCTTTTGGCTGCCCAAGGCTAGGGAGGCGGGGCTTCAGCCCTATTTTGAAATTGCTCTTATTGCTCTCCGGCGCGTCGCATTGAAATATAATTGTGATTCCGTTATTATGTATTATTTCTAAAGTCCAAATGAACGCAATATAGTGTTTTTTCTCAAATGTAGAAGTGCCCCATCTTCCCTTTAACCACGCACGGAATGCTGAAGCTATTACATTGACTCTGTCTCTTCTCCTTTATCTATTTCATGAGCGCAATGTTGGCGGGACATGAGACGTAACTTCGGTAATGTTTGGCATACCGCTAATATATCATTTGTCTATAATGATAATCCAAAAGTAATGCAAAGGAGCAAACGAGTTGGTAAATAATGACAATAATACTCGCTGCAGAAGGGAAACATGGGGGACAATGGGCCAACACAAATCTCCAAACAAATCTAGGTGACTGTTGCGCGACCAAAACACATTAGGCTGGTCCTGGTATCGAACCCGAGACCTCTTCATTACCTGTGGAGCGCTCTAGCAAATCAGCTAACTAGGATTCAAGTGTCAGTAGAGCAAACGGGTTTTATCTGCAGCAACCAGTCAATACAAAGAAGGGTGAACGGTCTGCATTTTAAGGTTATGATTATAACGCGACTACTACAAACGTGCACTGGCGCTGACAAGAATGACAATAAACATCCCGGCAGAAGGGGGAAACGGGCCAAACACAACTCTCCAAACAGAGCTAGGTGGCTGGTGCGCGACCGAAAGATTCCGCCTACTCCTGATATCGAGCCAGGGACCTCTACATTTCCAGTAGAGCGCTCTGCCAACTGAGCTAACCGGGAGTTTGACGCCGGTAGAGCAAACAGGTTTTATCAGCAACCACCAGTCTAGCGTCAACAATGGTGAGCAGCCTGCATTTTACAGTTATGATGATAGTGCAATCAATCCGAAGGTTCAAGCTAGCAGGACAATTTACTATATTTTTTGTGATGTTTTATTCTAGCAAGAGAGTACGTGTGTGCAATTAGACCCGATGTGCGCGGTAGGCCAATATTTGGGGGCTGACAGGGCGCCCTTCGCAGCTCACAGATATATCTGTATCTGCGCTCTTCAGACGGGCGCCGCGCTCGACAGCGCCATGCGGCGACCAGTGCGGCACGCTACGACTTCAGATTTCGTTTAGGTAACGGACTCGCCATCTCCCGCGTTCCCGCTAAATTAGGCTCCATTGCGCCCGCCGCGGCGAATTCGGGGTCTGCTGCTTTACTTTCGCTGCCAAAAGCATTATCGCCTTCGTCAACAACGGGTAAAAGCGATAAGTCACTCCGAACTGCACGAGTCTCGCTCGCGTGAATGACAAATTACGCATGCGCGGTGTACACATCTCGTGACTCTGTAATAGGCCGGTTTAGGTAAGCGCGTCTCGATCTATTCGCGACTCCAACTAACTATAGGTGGCGCCACTCATTTTTCAAAATGGCGGTTATGGTGAGGGTCGGAGATGCCTGCCGCTGTTCAGCCTGTCTAGTGTGCTGGCTTCACTGAGCGGCACGAATTATCTCTGGTAATACGAGGAAGCTAGGGTCTTGCGAGCGCAGGTCACCTCATTACCCTGAAAACGAGAACGGTGTTTAGCGTAATATTTACGAAAATATGCGCGTGTTAATTCTAAAGCGAAACTTAAACTAAGCTCTATCTTTGGTTTTAGTTTCCCGATATAGGTCTTAATTTCTGATTCTTTCATAACTCAAGATGTATCTCATATCGTTATTATTTAGTTAAAGAAGTTGTTCCCGGAAACTTTATTTAATGACATACATGTTTGATCCAGGCTAACATTTGTAGTTGCGGTAGTTGTTGAAAACTCAGTGCTGATATTTGTGCGTTCTCGCTGCCTTTTCTCGCTCAGATAATTGTGATGAGAAATAATAAACTGCGAGCCTTTAAATGGGTTTTGGGGTATTTAGATGATTAATTGGTTTAACCTTTTTCCCAGCAAAATAATAAGAGAATAATTCCAGTTTTTACAATGTGTCCACAAAACGTATGAATTAATAAACGCTGTTCCTACTGCAACAACCCAAAGAAGGGAGTCCGAGTCAGACGGCCGAAGTGTGTGCGTGTGTGTTCTTCATAGCAACGCGTGACGCACAGGACCTTATATTACATCCTGTGTTTGACTGTTTGTCTTTTTTTGATAACGATGTCAGGGTTTTTCATACGCTAAAAAGAGAACAAAATTATTCCTTTCTGAAAAGACAATTATGGTTGGATATGGCGCATTTTCGTGGTATTGACGTTAGTTGGGGGTACACATTGCCGCGATTTGTATTAATAATAATAATATTAAAATACAGATATTTTAACACGTTATTTTTCAAGCTCTAATATAATTTGTTGCTTATGATCTAATTTCGAACTCGTGAACAAATATGACAATCAAAAGTGTGCTAATCATCATCACTGGTGCCAATTGCAGCATTTTGAATTACCAAGTAATAAAATGAAAATAGTCTAACATGAATAAAAACATTATAGATAATGTGTGAAATTCATGTAAACTTACATTAATTGTGGGAAAGGTATATTTTGACATCAAAGTCTTGACTTTTGACAATCGGCAAATTGTCCAGAATCACCGCCAATATCCTTCCAAACCAATGGACCTTTTTGAAGAAGCGTTCTGCGCACGCGTGACCGCCCGATGCCAAGCGGCGGAAGTCGGAACGAAAAATCGAGGAAATTCGGAAGGAGGCTGTATTTCAGCGTGTAGAACGCGTAACTGCAGCATCTATATAATTGTGTTACACAAAAAAAAGAACGTGGACGGAAAGGAAAACACGACGTTCGGGTGGACGCCACGGATGCCCCTCTTTAAAGTCGCGTTGGGCAGGCGCCGCTGCTCAGAGAGCGAAGAAACTGGTAGCGTAGCTCCCATTATCGATTGGTAGCGCACGTAGGTCACTTCCTCGATATTTAGTTCGTGTAGCCACCGCCTGGTGCCGTCGGTATGTGGAAAAGGTCCATTGCCCCCCCCCAAAAAAAAATAAAAACAATTTGTTTAATTATTAATTTTTTCATAACATTTAGTTGCTTTCATTTTTACGCTCCGTCGTTTTGCCACTCTCGTCCTTTCGAGTTTGATCGAACGCCTACTTGCTTGCACGTCTGCTTACTGCAGCACGTTTCGTTGGCGTTGGAAGCCGGTGAAACAGTAGTGAGTGTTAGTATTGCGTATACGAGCGAACGCAAGCGCCGTGTGTTTGCGTTAACTTTGCGTGTTCCACACTGCCCGTGCGCGGAGCCCAAAATTGCGGTCTTGGATGGCGCATGGCGATGAGGCGCACGCTCAACGTGGAGCACGCAGCTCTAACGCAAAGGCACACCGCTTGCATTTGCTTCCATGCGCATTCTATGCGCAATACTGAAACTCTCCAGCAAGGTACAATTCCATACCGGTTGCAGCAGTGTGTAAGGACAGTGAAGATCGAGTGTTGTTTGCATTCGGAAATGACATTTCGCGAGCCATGATCGCGAGCAGTTCCGCCGTGCCCGCTGAGCAGGAGAATCGGGGGACCCTCACGAGAGCGCTTCCCGTTTCCGCCGCGGGAGGGCGAGCGTCGAGCTGGAGACTCGAATAGTCATAGCGAAAGTTTATAGAAGGGTTACCCGGTTTGCTTAACTCTGAACCCGCCTTATCTTAAAGGGGCTGTGCAACGACATTGGGTAGGAATATTTCTTGCTTTACACCAGCTTCCTGGCACTAGTGGGGCTTAAGAATACTTGAACGCAACACCACTGACCAAGAAGCGTCTTCGTGGCGGCGGAATTCAAAGGATGAAAGCGGAGTTTTTTTTTCAATCTCTCCTTCCAAAACCGCCTTTTGCTCCTTTGCGGTATTCGATGACGGAGCTGTGGGGACAATGGCAACAGTAGGAAGAGGCGCTGCGGTCGCCGTGGTGAGCGGACGCGTTTACTTCGGCTCCGTCTTCATCGAATAATTTCGCAGCGATTTCTACCTTGTGCCACCGAAACATTATCACCAACGGATTCGTGAAGTCGAGAGGAATCGACGGATACCCGATTTCGAGGTGAACCACCTTTTTTCACGATTTTATCGAACTTTTGTGCTCCGACCACGCCGCCGCCGAGCTGAGCCCAGGGTTGTTCGCCGATCGCTAGGCCTACTCGACACAGCAGCTGCGCTCCGCCGACGGGCGGGCGCCACGCATGCGGACTCTCTCCAACGACGCGGCACGCGACGACAATTTCGACCCAAGAATGAACGTGCAAGTGATGGGGGAAGATATTTCCCCCGAAGAAATCACCGCGGAATCCGGATGGAAGATCGCCGGAGAGCACCAGTCGAGACCCCGCCACCGCGCGACGGACTCGGCACCCGTAGTCGACGCAAGACCGAACAGGCCCGGCACCGACCGGAAAACTACGAAACTCAAGAACGTCAAGGGACAAATCATCAAGGCGGGCCGCATGCCCCTGCTACCGAAGGAAGAAACCAAGAATGTGGTGCGGCCGCAGTGCGGCCTCGACATCGCCAGAGTCGGCGCCCCGACGGTCACAGCCGCCATCTTCGCTGCCGCCGGAATAACGGGTGAGGACAGCATGGAAGACACGGTATGCCCGAACCCCCAGCAGAACATCGTTGTCATCAGTACATCGAAGCGAGCGAATGCGGACCGCTACACCAAGATAAGGCAGATCTACATCCAAGGCAAGCAGCACGAAGTCAACGCTTATGAGACGGCACCTCACAACACTAACAAGGGAGTGATCCGCGGTATCCCCGTCGAGGAGGGACCCCGAGAGTCGGACGAGAAGATCGTCAATCCGAGAAATCCACTAGCCCTGGCGGCCAAGCGCATCGGCAACACGACCACGGTGATCGTCGCGTTCGACGGACTCAAGGTGCCCAACTACGTTAGGTACGGCGCAACGCTTGTACCCTGCTTACTGTACCAAAGCAAATTGACGTCTGCTACCAGTGCGGTCGCCTCGGCCACCGAAAGGACGTCTGTCCAAACCCCACCAACCGCATCTGCCGGGGCTGTGGCCTCTCTAACCCGGACCCGGACCACCAGTGTACGCTCAAGTGTAGCCTCTGCGGCGGAGCTCACCTGACCGCCGACAAGGTTTGCCGAGCGAGATACAAGACCCCGTACACGGTGCGCAAGAGACAATGGGAACGCCAGAAAGCCAACGGCCAGCTGTCGCAGCAAGACTTCCCGCCCCTCCGCCAGGGTTCGGCCAAGCACCGGTCGCCCTCACGTGACCGGTCCCTTTCCCACAGCGGGAGTAGGAAGCACAGCAGCGCTGCCTCGCGGTCGGGCTAAAAGACACCGCCTCCCGAAGACAAGGTGAGCTGGGCGGGCACCGTCTGGGGCGCCGCGCGGGAGGGGACCGGTAAGGCACCTAAAGTCCCAGAGCAAACTCAGGCTATTGATCACGGCGTCGTAGAAGCGCTGAGGAAAGAGAACGCGGCTATGCGCGAACTGGTACAAAAAATAAAGCGCGATCCAAACCAACGCTTCTTTTTGCGCCTGTAGGTCGTGCGGCTGCGGATGTGACGCATTTCGTGGCGTTTTTGCTGTTTCCGGGCGCGCTTTCTGAGTCAGAACCGTGTGCTTTGGTTTGGACGGGCGAAACTTCGGGCAAGCGCGCACGCAGGCACGAGCGCACAAGCAAAGTGCAACTACGACAGACTGGCCGGCCAGACGGCGAGAGAAAGAGAGAGAGAGAGAGATCGCGCTGTCATGTTGGAAGAGAATAAAAGGGGGGGGGGGAGGAGAGGGCAGCCAGACGGCGAGAAACGCGGAGCCGGAACTAGCTTGTCCTCCACCGATTGGCCGGGAGACAGGAGCGCCCTACTACGTCACCGCGCGTTTTTGTGCGCGTGGAGAAAGAAGTTGAAATTATCCAACTTTCTTGTGCGCGCCCGGAAGGAGCGAAGAAGCGGCGCGACGTCACGAAAATACGTCACATCCGCAGCCGCACGACCTACAGGCGCAAAAAGAAGCGTTGGTGTGGATCGCGCTTAATGCAGGAAATGCGCGAGCTCCGACGCGAACGCGCCGCGGCGGACCAACCGAAAGAGAACGAACAGCCCCCGGCACCTGCCAACGCACCAATTGCGGACGCACCGGCCCCGAAGAAACGGGCCATAGAGCCACAACAGAAGGGAGGCCCAGAGGGCCAGGTACAGGCGGAGTTTAGGGACATCAAGAGCATGCTCTGCAGCATGCAGAGCTCCATCGAAACCCTACGCGCAACGGTTGCCGAACTAGCAAACAGGACAACCTACCTGGAGAGAAACGTGCAGATAATCATGAGCCATCCTGTCTTCGCGCAAAACAGACAAGCACCTCTGAACAACAGCCAGGGACCGAGCGGCCACCAAGGGCAGCCGGACAACTTCTCACCCGAATCAACATGGCCAGCGGTAATTCAGGGATAATTATATGGCAGTGGAACTGCCGCGGCTTCGCCAGCAAGAAGGCAGGCTGCAACAACACATCAGGCACGCAGCACGCAAACCAGACGTGATTTTCCTCCAAGAAACGCTCACGGAAGCTCCCACCCTAATGGGCTATAGGGAACACGTCTACACGATAGAGGGAAGGGGACTATGCACGCTCGTCAGGAAGGGTCTTACATTCGTCGACCACGAACTCGGCGGCGTTCAAGTAGAACACTCGTTCGTGGAACTCATACCGACCAAACACAGGAAGCAGAGCATATTCGTTCTAAATGTGTACAGCAACCCGTCCAATCGCCGCCAGAGGTTCCTGGCGCTGCTCCAGAAGGCACTCAAGACCGCCGGGTCCCAGACGCTGATCGTGGGGGGCGACTTTAACGCGGCAGAGGCAGCGTGGGGTTACGGTTACAGCACGGCCAAGGGGAGAAACCTCGCACAAGACACGCAGGAGCTAGACTTCGCGCTCATCACAGACCCGGCGCACCCGACGAGACTGGGCAACTCGGCCACCAGGGACACGATCCCGGATCTGACGTTCGTCAGAAACGCGGGGACGGCGAACGTCACGTGGAACAATACGACGGTCGACCTGGGCAGCGACCACGCGATCATTGAGATACACGTCCCAACACCGGACAAAATGCAAGGCAGCAAGCGCACCTTTACGTGGACGGATTGGGAGGACTTTAGAAAGGAACGCGACCGACAACAACTAAACAAAGCAGAAGAGATCACGGACATCAAAGCGTGGTCCCGAGAGTTAGTCGAGGACGCCAAAGCGTCGACCAAGACGATCGAGACCGCCGTCGACACCGACAAGATGAACAGCCGCCTGGCGCACTTCATAGAGGCGAAGAATTCGATCCTGGCCAGATGGACGAAACAGAGACTCAACCGGAGACTCAGGAAAAAGGTTGCGGAGCTCAACCGCAGCATCGAGGAGCACTGCTGCACGCTCAACTGCCAGCAGTGGGATGAGATGTGCAACGCGGTGGACGGCCAACTACACAATGGCAAAGCGTGGAGCCTACTAAAGCATCTGCTGGACGCAATAAACACCAAGTCTCATCAGAGGGACCGTCTCGCACGCCTGATACACAAGGAGATCGGGGAACGCGGGAAAGATGCAATGGCTGCCCGCCTGCGAGCGAAATACCTGCCAGGGACCCCGACCGCGCAGCACGGCCCGTACAAGGGCGAGCCCAATGAAGAATTAGACAGAGACTTCAGCGTGGAAGAGATCAGAACAGCACTGCACGAACTCAACAGCGGGTCGGCACCGGGCCCCGACGGGGTGTCGAACCGCGCCCGGAAGAATCTCGATGACCGCTCGGTGGAACAGCTGACAGACTACATCAACGCCTGCTGGCGGCAAGGCAGCCTCCCGCGCCAGTGGAAGTCCGCGAAGATGATCTTAATACCAAAACCCGGCAAACCACCGAGCCTCGACAACTCCGCCCCATATCGCTGACATCGTTCGTCGGTAAAGTCATGGAGCACGCACTGCTCAATCGTTGGCAAGTGTACCTGGAACAGAAAGGGATCTAACCACCGTCCCTCATAGGCTTCCGCCAACACCTTGGCACGCAAGACGCCATGTTGCAATTAAAACACCAAGTGCTGGATAACAGGACCAGGGGAACCAGGGCGATTCTCGGACTCGACCTAGAAAGTGCTTTCGACAAGGTCGCTCACTCAACGATCCTGCGACAAATTTCACAACGAAACCTCGGCCTGCGCACTTACAACTACGTGATAGACTTCCTGACGGACAGGCGCGCCGTGCTAGTGGCGGGAGATCTCCAGCTGGAAGAGCAAACGCTGGGCAGCACCGGCACCCCACAGGGCTCGGTCATCTCACCCACACTCTTCAACCTGGTCATGATCGGGGTGACGGAGAAACTGCAAGACATCGAAGACGTCCGGCACACCATATACGCTGACGACATCACAATCTGGGTACACAGAGGCAGCGACGGTCACATCGAGTCCACGCTGCAGTCAGCAATTGACGCGATAGAGGCACATCTTCAAGGCACGGGCCCGCGGTGCTCGCCCAATAAGTCAGAACTCCTTCTCTACCGCCCGCACAACGGGGCAAACTTAAAGCCCGAAGAAACTGTGAGGAAATCAGTCTACGCACGAGCGATGGCGCGACCATCCCGACAGTCCCGAAGATCAGAGTCCTCGGCATGATAATCGAAGCCACGGGCCACAGCGGTGGAACCATCACCAGACTAGTACACAAGACGTCCAACGCCCCGAGACTCCTCAAGAGAATCACCAACAGAAGGAGCGGAATGCGGGAGGAGAACCTCGCGCGACTCATCCACTCTTTCGTCGTCTGCCATATCGCTTACGTTGCGGCCTTTCACAACTGGTACAGAAAAGAAGAAGGCAAGATCAACGTCCTCATACGCAGGCTTTACAAGATAGCCTTGGGCCTGCCGGAATCCACAGGCACGGAACGCCTGTTCCAGCTGGGCATCCACAACACACTGAGCGAAATCGCAGAGGCACAGCGCACCTCGCAACTGGAAAGGTTGTCCGGTACGAACGCTGGACGCCGCATCCTCGAGAACCTCGGCACCAGATACCACACACAGCAGGGCCACAAAGTCACTATCCCAGACGCGATCCGGCAGACAATAGGAGTCGATCCAATCCCCAGAAACGTTCACCCGGAGTACAACCGAGGCAGAAGAGAGGCCCGAGCCAAGGCTCTCCTCAATGCCCACAGCAACAATGTGGGTACGCGATTCGTGGACGCCGCCGAGTACGAGAGAGGCTCCCGATTTGCCGTGACGGTCGTCGATTCAGACGGGGATACAAAGATATCAGCAAGCGTGGCATGCGAACGCGCCGAGGAAGCGGAGGAAATAGCAGTCGCCCTCGCCCTTTCGAACCCGGCGTCCAAAACAGTCCTCTGTTACTCGAGACAAGTGATCAGGAACTTCGCCAAAGGACGGATATCGCTACGAGCAGCCCGAATCATAGGCCAACGTCAAGTCCACCGAGAACCAGAACCCCCAACCTGACTCCTGTGGTTCCCCGCACACGTGGGGGAAGTCTCCGAGGAGCATCGTAACGGCAACGAACGGCACACGCCAAGGCGCGCGAGCTAACAAACCGCGCCGGGGACGGTCGTCCGTGGTACAGCAGCAAGGACCGTATGACGAGCTACAACGAAATCACCAAGGCCTTCCGCCTGGCCCGACGGACACTTCCTCCGCCCAGTGACAAGCTGGACAGGGCACAATCGGTCGCACTCAGACAACTGCAGACGCGCACGTACCCTAACCCGGCACAGTATCACAGAATGTTTCCCGAAATATACACGACGAACACGTGTGAGGTCTGTCGCAAAGAGGTAGCAACTTTAACCCACATGCTCTGGGACTGTACCAAGCACCCGCACGGTGCTAACTCCCGAACCCTCCCGCCGCGGCTGTCCGCTGCACTGTGCAGCCCCAGCCTCGACGATCAACTCTGGGCCGTCCAGCAGGCCTGTGAGGCGGTGAAGCGGCAGGACTTCGACGCCCCTAAACGGGCGAAGAGGACCAGCGGCAACGCCCCCAAGCGGGTGACTTAGGCCCGGTCAGCGAAAGCTCTGCAGGCACTCAAAAAAGTTTTTACCAAACCAAAAATGGCAACAGTACGATCCCCGGGAATGCGCCATCGAGCTTGGCGGTGACAATATTCAAATGCTGCTCACACAGTGGACGCGAAGAGTGCGTACGCATTCGATTTGGGATTGTGACAATCGATGCCTCGACATGCATTCGGGTAGTGGCCCGTGTCCAATCGCTGCAGCGACGACAATAGCCGAGCCATAAGAATGTCCGGAACTTAGCGCGTGTCCTGTGCTTTTCCAGCCCCAGCGCGTGGCTATGATCAACATTGGCGGCATATAAACGGCTCCACATCACGTGGCCGCTTGTTCTGCCTGCGAGTTGAGGGGGTGAACGGTGCTCGTTTTTCTCCAATTTTTTTCTGGAACTTCTATTCCGTGGGGTGAAAAACGAACGCGTGTTTTATTGGTCATTAACGTCAGGGATTCGTTTTAAGAGGTATTTGCGCAAAGCGCCAAAGTTTTTGCATCGCACCTTTAATGTCGCACTCGCTACAGTTTCAGGCCGAGCTTTTAGACTGCTCTGATAATAGTCGGTGTTACACGGTCCCGCGTTTCCGCTAACTTTGATCATGATGGCAGATTTTGAAGCATTCTAATTTAGACGAGACAGAATAATGCAATGCATTTTCACGGTAAAACATCGCGTTGTAGCGTGAGTATTTAAATGCGAAAAATATATTTTTTTTAAATATTACGTTGAATTTGCGAAAGTTATTATCTTTAGGCATGTTTTAATCGCCATCCTTAGCGTTATTTATAAAATAGAGAAACACTTTATCTCTAAATGTTATATACTTATAAAACTAATATATGAAAAAAGTGAACAGGAAAGCTTAAAGACGTTACGAGATAACAGCTCACCAATATTAGTAAAACAGTAAAAGCAGGCAAATATCTGCCATTATAAGCGCAATATTTTATACTAAAACATAATTCATTGTTTCAATAAAAAAACAACCTAAAATAAAAACTAGGCGATATTGTGTAAAACATTTCGGCTTATTAAATCAAAATGTTTTATTGCACGTTGAAGTTGAGCAAAGTTTACATTCAGACAGGTGTGAAGCGCTGTAAATATTATTTTTATAAAATAAAGCACCAAAGCATATACAAATGATACACCATTATATGTATTGTATAAGGAGAAAGTTCGAATGCCATATCTTAAAAATCAAAACGGTATTATTAGTCACAAATATAAAGAAAAATATCAGAATTACAAGGATCTTGCATTTTTGAAGCGCGATTAATAGTTTCTACAATCCTGTGTAAGAATATTCGTGGGTATTAGCACAATGAACACCTTCCGCAATAAAATAGTGGACCTTTTTTATTTGCGTATTGTTGATCTTTTAATGCTTCAGATACTGCAATGTTTGACGGCACGTCAAAGCTTGCAGAAAATTACAGAACGCCGAAAGAGGGTTTCCACTTTGACGCAGCCTTGATTTCTTTTTCTTGAGCTCTTTGTAATATCAGTTTCTTCATACATTGAAAATTAACAACTAAAACTATAAAGAAATAAAATTTCAACGGTACACGTTTGCATGACCTTACTTAGACAGACCAAAGTGCTACGCATTTTACAAAACTCTCTTTTGTTTTAGCATAAAAATCAATATTTCATTTCACAAGCTTCATGACTAAAACAGCAATGCTCGACTGTCATCAAGGTTTCACACCAGTATTATATTTCGACACTGTAAAGGAAAGCTACAAGGATACGCTAACATACAGACTTTTCAGAAACTTTATTTGAAACTAAGTATTGAACATCGCACTACAAGAATATTATTGTTAAAGAAGCCAAACATTATAGTTGTTAACGAACTGTACAAGTATGCATAGGAGTTTTTTTTTTCATTGCTGTATATGGTCGACGCTTAACAAGAGATGGGTACAGTGGAAACAACTGGGGATCAGTTGCCTGTACTTTTAAATTGTAAACAACGTGTTCAGTATTTGCAGCAAATGATAGAAAGATTTAACGGGAAGCAATGTGCTTCGAAAAATATATTCTTGTCCCTGTTTTCGTATTTCAGCCGGTACCCGAATGAAAATTTTTTTATATGTCTGTCCCTAATGCAGCCTAATATGTCTCTCCATTCTGAACTGGCAATTTCTGTGGTACATTTAGTAAGAAATATAATTCTGTAAAGTTCATAAACAAACTGTGGTAAGGTGTGAAAATCGGCAAGTGGGTGCATAATCAAAGAAATAATAAGATCGCAACAATGATTACAGTGAGAAGCAGAAATCATTGTTTTAGGTCTGTGTCATCTGCACGTCCATGAGTTTCTTTTTTTTTTATTTATCTCTTCATAAATTAAACGTTCCTATCTGGCTGGATTTGCATGCATAACAGAAACAGAAAACTCGGCCTCAACTGGGCGCGCGAACATATGTATAACTGACAACACACGTAAATATTAAGGGTTGTCCAACACTGCGTTTAAAATAAAAAAATAACCTGTTAATTACGGACTTTTTTGTTTTACGGTTGTTAAAAACAATTCAATATAAATATGTTTGAAAATTCCCAGTATTCCAGAATTTATCAATGTCGGCGTCGTCGAACACTCTATACTCTAGTATTAATGCGGATATCGGTGCAATATACATGTTGCTTGTTAAAACGTCGGCAACACTGTGAAGACCGTTTTATGGCGTTAAATATTTTGATGCGAGCATTAGTTAGTGTGCATCCACCATATAGGCCCCGTCTGAGATTTGTTCCGTTACACTGTCGTTTCGAGGGTCCCTATTGTGATTAGGTTTGTTGATTGACCAGGCACTCTGGTAGTGAGATAAAAACTCTTTGATATGAACTACATCCGAGGTTCATAATTGCAAATATGCATTTTTCTTTCGTGAAAAAAACTTACGATTATTTCAGTTGCAACTCCGTCATTGCTGTCAGTAAAAACGAGTGAGTCTGCCAGTACAGATAGTTTTTCCAAACTAAGAGTCAGACCCTCTTTAATGTGCAATAATTTTGTTCCGTTGATTCCTCTTGCCTCGAGCAACTTTGGATATACGACGTCTTCAGGAAAAGGCGCTGCAAATTCAAAACAGTGCGTGGAGGTTACTCAACATTCCGTACTCACTGATTTGTAAGGTCCTGTGCTTTCTGCGTTGATTTTTATACAAAGTCTGGGTATTTTTATGAAACTTGTTTTCAGTAATTTTTTTAAATTTTCGGTGTAGCAAAAATGTTTTTGTTTAACAGGGCTCGTATAGCATAATCCAGAGAACGGGAATGGCATTTAACAAAATCTAGAGAGCATGCGCATAATCCGAAAACTTGGTAGACATACCCGTAGGCGAAAAGACAAAAACTGAGATAAAACATGATTACCAATGTAGTCTCGAGGACAATTTAGTTTGGGTGGAGTTTTGTGTAAACACAAAATATAACCAAGATACAAATTTTCTTCGCATGTAGCTGGGAGTTTCTTATTCTGGTACGTTAGGTTTTCCAGGACTAACAAATAAGAGGACGGATCGGCGGTTACTTTTCATGGTTCATTGGTGTGCAACAAAACACGAAACCATAGTTATTAACATAATGTGGATAAAACAGCCCAGAAAGACAAAGATTAGAAGGAAGGATCAACCAAGGCGGGACAGGCGCTGCCTCGCAACTAAAGGTTTTATTGCAGAAAACAAAAAGTATTACGTAAGGCTATCTACACATGCTCCAAACTTTCTGCCTCATCACATAAGGCACCGGTCATTCACGTGACACGTGCTCCCCCCCCCCTTTTGTTTTCATTGTTAAAATCAAAAACATCATCTCTTTCATAGATAGCGTCACCGAGGGCTCGCTGATCCACTCCACCCCGCTTTCCGCTATGTAAAAAGCCTCTATCAGCTCCCTCGTCACCTTGTCTTTCTGCCGATCTAAAAGCGTGGTGTCCTCGAAGGACGGCTTGCACAAACAGCTCCTACAGTGCACCGCCAAATGCCGTCCGACCGTGGCTCTCAGTGAATAGTTGTGCTCCCTGAGCTTATCATTTAAGCACCTCCCCATCTGACCAATATACTGTACACTTTACCACACGAGAGGGGGACCTTGTATACCACTCCGAAAACACAGCTCACAATCGGCTTTGCTTGTTTTTTGTACACTTGCTTTAAGGCAGCCCCTTCTACGTTGTTCCTTACCCTCGAACATATCTGGATCCTTTTCTGAGGGGAGGAAAACACCACTGGGACGTTGTACCGACTTCCTATTTTTTTTTTTAAATTTTGAGAGACATTGTGCCGGTATGAGACGACGACAGTCCTTGGCCCGTCCACCACTTTTTTAGGAGGAGAGGATTCTTTTACCTTTTTAACAAGGGTGCCGGCAGCATCACGCAACAAAGCACGCGGAAACCCAGCGTATCTTAGCCTATTCAACTGTGCCAAAATCGTCTGGTGCAACGTTTGGACACAGGACTTGTTTAGGGCCGCGTCGAAGCACAAAATCGTAATTCCCCTTTTCATGAACTTTGAGTAGGCTGACCTGTAGTCTAAGATGGCATTTTTTGACCGAGGACTGTACGCCCAGCAGATAAGACTGCCACCGAAGGAAAGGGAAAGGTCCAAAAACTACAGGACCCCCTCCTTGGGGATTTCCGACGTGAAACTGATGCCCCCACCACCCCTCAGAAGTTGAGCCAGATATGTTCGAGGGTAAGGGCCAAGGTAGAAAGGCTGTCATAAAGCAAGTGTACAAAAAAACAGGCAAAGCCGATTGTGAGCTGTACTTCCGGAGTGGTATGCAAGGTTTCCCTTGCGTTCGGTAAAGTGCGTATTGGACAAACGGAGAGGTGCTTAGATGATAGGCTCAGGGAGCACAACTATTCACTGAGAACCACAGTTGGAGGGCATTTGGCGGAGCACTGTAAGAGCTATTTGTGCAATCCGTCCTTCGAAAAGACCACGCTTGTAGATAGGCACAAAGACAAGCTTACGAGCGAGGTGTTAGAGGCTTTTTACATAGCGCAAAGCGAGCGCAGTGCATCAGCGAGCCGTCCGTGACGCTGTCTGTAAAACAGGTGTTGTTTTCGTTTCACCAATGAAAGAAAAAAAAATAACGGTGGGGAGCACGTGGCACGTGGACGACCGACGCCATTTGTTATGAGGCAGAAATGTTGGCGCATCTGTAAAATGCTGCCTTACGTGTTTACTTTTTTATATTTTCGGTAATAAAACATTTAGTTGCAAGTCAGTGCCTGTTTACTCTTTGTTGTTCCTCCTAATTTTTGTAATTCTGCACTGTTTTACCTACATTATGTTTAGCCTACACAAACTAGCCCAGCTTTCAACTTTGGTACATATTTATTATTAGTTTCCATATGTAAATGATGATTTCGGCTGCGGTGGGTCAACGAAAGTAAGGGTGTTGTGTAGCTTTTAAACTGGAGACTTTCCCAGCTTAAGCATACAAAACATATGTAAAAAAATAACAAGCGTACTTCAAGCAGGCACAAATGCTTGAATCTAACCCCAATAATAAAACACTACTCCTTTATTAATACAAGGATTTTAATTTGGTGGTTTCACTTGATTGTATAAGAACAAAATGAGAAGATAATACGTAGAATTACAAGAGTCAAGCTTAAAAGAATGTTTTAATCTTTAAGCCTACTGTGTTTTTCAACATTTAAACACCTATAGCCCATAATTCATCAGTATAATGTTATAATGCAACTTGCTTCGCGAGTAGCATGCATGATAGTGCAAAGGTAGGAATGACGAAGCAGCTTATACGAATTAAGCATTAGTATAATTCGCGCTACTAAATTATTTTATATAGCAAATATTTTTGTGCATGCCCTCCACCATGTCATGTTAAAAACTCTTTGCCTCTTTTAAGTGTCATAAAAAATGGTCTAGTCCTAAAAAAGAAAACAAAATCGGGGTGCTTCGGTACGGTAACATTTAATCAATAAACTGTCAATGATTTCGTAGTGCGATTAAGACACGTCGAAGTAGGATAGTTCAAGCAAACAAGTATGAGAAAACATGATGCCGTAATTTCTTAATTATTACAAAATGTTGTTACACATTTCCTGCAACCAGATTTGTGTGTAGTTTTTGAGAAATTAACTAAGTGGAATGACCCGTGGTAGAAAAATTAGTACTCATGGGTTTGAAATTATACAGTGTGCACGCAATGCGCGTTATATCTTTCTGGCGTGCCTTAAAGGGTCCCTGCAATACTATTTAAGCGTGTACCTTTTTTTGTTCAGTATTTTAGATAAAAAAAGAAACAAATGCAGTTTATAAAGTACAGAAACAAAAAATGACTCGTCAACATACCCGCCACCACGTGGTAGAAAAGGCGGGACATACTGAAAAAAATGTAGTGGGATCAGCCACCGATGAGCGGCGACCGTAGAAAGGTCCCGGATGTACGCCAAGGCGCTGCGGTAATATGGGCTGGAGGATCCGACCAATTCCAAGCGTTCCGAAAAACTTCCGCGAGCAGGTTTGGATTGCGGTTTGGCCGTTTAACGGTTTGGCTGTGCGAAGTGGCTAACGTTCTGAACTCATTTTTACCCTATGTTTTTTGTTATTTGTGGCCAATGAGTGTCATACCGAATTAATCTTTAGTCACGCAGAAAATGCAATGCGAGCCGTCCTGGCCGCCTGCTTCATCAAGCCTATGAAGGACATGCTGTAGTGGCGCCCTCTCGAGCCATCGACATAGAGTGCGGCAGCCGTGTGCGGTCGCTGAGCTCCTATCCCTCCTCTAGTTTACGGCCACTCAAGCCAGGACCATTTACATGATGAAGGAGGTTAATTTTTGCTTGTTTTTGTAATATTAATTTGCCTATAACTTTAGAAATAAAGCGAACTTTGAAAAATGTTTAATTAAGTTACAACATTCAGAGCGCCCAGGTTCGGTGCAAATAAAGACCAGTCAAAAAGTCGTTGCAGGGCACTCTTAAGCGAGAAGCACTTTTTGACCCTGAGTGGGGACCCCTCGCATATTTTAGAATTCTTGATTACTTTAACGCAAGGATTACTTAATCTCTAGGATTCCGTGTTTGCGGAGTTTATTTTTCGTCGAATTCGGAGCGTGTTTTTCAGAGTTAATTTTTTCTGGAAATTCGAAGTTTATAGAAGTTTATTTTGTTTCGTTCTAAAATCTTCAATATTCGGAGCCTACTTTTGCAGTGTTTTTTTTTTTATAAAAACAAAAAGAATAATATCCGGGTGTATACGTATGCTAGACAAGGAAAAATAAAACGCGCTTATATCAAATAATATTTCTTCAGCTGGGTTTGGCGCTGGTGCCATTGCCATTGGGATACTAATTAACTTGTCCCACGGCAAACGTTGCGCACGTATGTGGCTTGGAAAAACGCCGACACCTTAAAAATAATCTCTTGGAGGAAGTCGCTGGGGAACACGTGTTCTACCCTTCCTATCCCATGCTACCCCGCGGCCGCACAAGGTGGAGTGAGAAAGGATAAAATAGGGAAGCTTCAACTGCCCCTCTTCCAAATTTATGCAAACTCTAGGATCCATATATAGCTTTAGCTGTTACAAGAACGCCACCTCTCTTCCTCTTAAGGCACAAATAGTATGGCCCAAACTGAAAACCAATACAGGGGCTTTGGTTGTGACCCGGATGCACAATGACATGTCGTTCTGAACCTTGACGAGATAATTGGTAAGACCCCTTTTTGTCAATGAACCGAGATTCGGAAGATAACTCTGGTAGCACTTTCCCGGGGACCATCGACCATTTGCGTTGATAAAACTTAATTATAAAATACCGTCTTTATTTAGTTTATTGGAAAAGGGGGGGGGGGGAGGGCATTGGCACATTGAAATTTGGAGTTTATCGGATAAATCCGAAATGAATAAACTTTTACTGGCGGGTGTTTTTCGGAGTTTTTCGGATTTATCCGAAAACACGGAGCCCTATACTTTGTCTGATCCTACGATGGACTAAAGGCCGCCAGGTCCAATCGCGTTCCGCGCTAAAATATGACATTCTTAGCATTGATTAGCGGTGGACGAATAATGCTCCGAACCCTAACACGCTGCATCATTTCTATAGGTTCGACACTGCAAACAGCCTGTACGTCGTGACTTTTTTGCAATGTAACATTGTTGAGTCACTCATTGCTGTTCAATTCGAACCACTGTCCGCCCATTCCCATCAGTGATCCGAGACGTGGGCCCTGATACGTGCATCAAAGCACAATACCACGCAATTTCTAAGTGGCTTGTGATTGGATCTGGTGATTCGTAGCTTTCGCCTTTAGTCCATCATAGGGTGCGACGAAGTATAGTTGTCACCTTACTTCGTCCTCCAGTTTACAATAGAAAGCGCTCTGACTCAACGCAACTTATACTTTCTTCTCTTACATTTAGAGTCGATATTCGATGAGATACACATGAATCCTCCTATGGTAAAGTTAGATGATAAAGCGTAGGACACATAATTTGATTCTATATTACACAGCGTCTACCGCTTTGTATATGTTTATCATTACAATAGCAATATACTGAGACTACAAGCACTACATCAATAAAACAAAGCGGAAAAGATAGAACAGCAGAATAGAGGCACATAGAATACACAATCACTGTGTGTTGAATGTGTGTGTGTTCTACCTGACCTAGTGATCTGCCCTGCACGTGTGTCTTTATAGCCTTTGTCTGTTTTTAGTTTCTTACTATTTTTGGAAATATTCGCGATGTGAATGTATTTTTCTTCGTATATTCATTTTCTTTTTTGTTTTTAATATGAGCGTCGTTTTTCGTTTCCTCTCATAGAGCGCTGGTCGGTTGTACAGGTCTTTATCTTGTTGTCCAGTTTTTTTTATAAGCTTTTTTTTTTATCACGTCTTGTCAATACCAATGTGCCCAACTCAGGACATTGCTCGAAGCACTGAGCGCACTCTTCTCAATGTAACGACTTGTTGTCTAGTTTATGCAAAAATCTAATTATATATTTTCGTGCAATAGCGCGAGGACTCGCACTTTTTTTGTTATTCGAGGCTTTGTGGCGTTGAGTGATCGTCAGCAAATGAGATGCCGGAAAAGAGAGAGCAGAGCTTGGCCAGGAAAAGAAAATAAACATGGGTTGGTCCTCATGAAATGAAGTGCTGAGTGAAGGAGTGAAGTTCGTCCCAACTTAGTCAGCGAAATGTGGCCCTCATAAAAATTTTTTTTTTTAAATGCTGTCACATTTCGGTGTATTAAAAGCGAAGCAGCGCAAAAGCTGCGGGTTTTTATGTTTCAGGATAATTTTGTTGCGCATCCCATACAGAAATATCAGGTCATGTCGTCATCCAACCGCTCACAGTCAGCGTGACATTTTATATTTTGTAGACCTGGAGTTCATTCACGAACTGAGGCAAATAGGATTGCTCGGGTTCTCTTTAAACAGAAACAAAATTGGGTATCAGAAATATTGATCAACAACGGTATACTCCTGAATAAAGCTAAAAGCTGAGCTAATTGGTACTCGTTATACACCTTTTCCGCGTAGTCGTCGCCACCTTGCGTGTTGCAGCGACAGCCGCGCCGTCTGGCGTACGGTTGTTGTGCGCCCATTTTGGTATGCGGAGAGCAGCGTTGTTCCTAGCTCCCGCGTTGTCCCCATTGACCCCGTGCATCGTATCTTCATTGTTTTCCCTTTAGTGAGTTCTTAATTTGTTTGTTATTGAAACTGTGAATTATTCTTGTGTTCTGGCGTGTTTATTCGCCTTCATGGCGCCCGTTGTTGCGCCAACAGCGCCGAGAGGTTCGTCGCCAGCGTCGCCGGTAATCGAAATCGGAGGCATGTTCACTTTTCCTGAGGACGTTTACCAGTGTTTACTCTTCGCGTGTTGTTGCTTGTGAAGAATGACAGCCTTCTGCGAATGACTAACGGAGGGTTTCTATGCACGAGCGAGGGCGACCCTGGGCATAGAAGTATCATCATTTAATCGTAGAAATACTTACAATGGGAGTTGGCGACGCGGGCCGAACGGTTTATTGTTATGGTGCACCGTCGAGGTATGATCGCTAGTTACCAGGACATTTCTACTTCGTATGACGCCCAGATGCGGCGGAACTATTCAGGAGATGGGGGTGAAAGGGGGGGGGGGGGGGAGGACGTCGACGATTTTGCGCCCTCTTTTTGTATTGTTTCTATTAACGTATTTTATCGGCCGTCGCTACCGAGCAACACACAAAATTATACTGCACATCCTCGTAGGAATAAACGAAATGAAAAACAAAACTTGAGTAGCCAATAACAATCATTACACCCGCGGTCTTACATTTACACCACAAGCTGCAAAATTCGTTCTACATTTGACTTGTCGAGGCCTATTACTGCACTTGTAGATGTCCGTTTCTATACTGCCTATTTGCTTTTTTTATGTGCTGATATTTCATCGCTTCCCTGCTGATATCAGCGGGGAAGCGATGCAAAGTGTATACGTTACTGCCGCATTCGCTTTGCGACTTCTTGTGTTCGGTGCACAATTTGTCCCGCGCTACCTTCCGTTTTCGGAAATTGCTGCTGCAGCCAACGACTGCGCAGTGGCAGCCCGATGGCCAAATATGCGCGGACATGATACATCGACGTATTAACCCACCTTATTACAACCCACTTCGCTGTCAAGGGCTTTAAAACCCATTTAACGCGCACCAATTCAGCATCTTGCCAGCCGGCTAGGCCTGCTCCCACATACCGGAAGTGTTAGAACCGGAAGAACTATTCCCACTGTGCGCCGAGTCGCCGAGTCGAGGCTACGCACGTTACGCGCTGGGTCGAGGTTAGACGGAAAAGGTGTATACATGGTGAACCGAAACAGCTCAAAAGACAAGGACAAAAGAGGAACATAGAAAACAGGAAACGCGCTGACTCGCATCTACTCGTTATTTTACTTATCGAAACGATAGAAGAAAACACTCAACGCACACAGACAATTAGAGAAAAGAAAAAAAGAAAACAAGCAGCGCATCACACATTCACAAGCACAAGTTTCACCCATGATAGTTGGTCACTGCGGCACGCGCTGGCCCTTGATTATCATTTTCAAGAACTCCAGCTTGTTCCTAGACAACACCAGTGAAGCTAAGCTTATACGCATTTCTATCCCACTGTGGACATGAAATGCTTAAAGTAATTAGCGTGTCATATTGTCCTTGTGTCCTTTAATGGTTCGAACAGGCGGTCTTTACAGTGAACCGACAGGTGGCCTCCCACAGTAACTCAAAATAAAGACCTTTGATAAAGGTGCCAACCCCTGTTGATGTAACGTGCAAGGCACGTGCTACGATGGGGGCTCCGCCATCATTCTCTTCTAAGGGCCACTCATTTCAGTGCTACGCCGCCGTTTGTTTCCAAGGGCGTGCGAGACACGGGTTTCGTACACTGGCACATTCGACGCTACTTGTAAAGCAAACGCAGACATTGATGGGCTTTAGCTCCCAGACAATACCTCTGTTTTCGTAGCCTATCGTTCAGGCTACGTCCCATCTGCTCAACGTAAATGCGGCCACAGGAGAGTGGTAATTTATACAGTACTTCCATAGCACATGGAACCATCGGATTAACGAGCTTCTCACAGCACTCGTTCCCCGCTATTTTCTTTACCATTCGCCTTAACTCTTAAACAAACCTTACTTCTTTTTTTTCTTTTCTTTTTGCGGGGCAGAAACAAAATTTCATGGGTTCCCAGCGGCTGCATATATTTTCTTTTAAGTGTGTGAGATTCTGTGTAAATAGGGGATTGAAGGTAAACTTTGTCCCAGCGGCCGCATACACCTTGTTTGAAGTGTGTGAGATCCTGTGTAAATAGGGGATGGAAGGTAAACTTTAGGGCAGCGTTCTGCCTGGTTAGAAATAGTCACTAGATGAAAACAGGAACTCTGACGAAAAGTTTAATAAACAGTAAACCGACGTATCAAGACCATTTCGGTCCTTTTTCACGGGGAAGTGACGGAAAGAACCGTCACTCACCCGTGAACGAGAGACCAAACTCTTTTCGAAACGCTGGATTACTGTTTAATTAACTTTTGCTTAAAGTCTTTTTCAGAGGGATGACGACTGGTCACTTCCTTTCTACAACAACTAATGTTTTAGTCGTTTTGAAATTTCCGTATTTTTTTCTGCCCCTCAAGGTTTGTGGCAGCACCTGCCCGTGGCGCGTTTTAAACCCTGCCGAACTTGATTCGTAAATTACGACGGAGCTTGGCGAAAGTCGACATAAGCGCGCTACGTCTTTTCCTTTCAATCGTCGGTGAATGCATGCGGCGAGGTTGGCGATGTCGCCGGGCCGGCCAAATCGTCCAGTGGGATCAGTTCAGATGCGTCGGTTGTTTACGCGGGATTGTGACGCCTCAAACAGTCCTGCCTCACCTGGATTAGGAGTGTGGAGAAGGGACAAATCGAAAGCACCGATATCGATCCTCAGCTTAAGAACGACAAAATGTAAAGGCGTCAAGTTTGTTTCGGCGATCTATGCGATTAGCAATTAAGGGGGGTTTTCGTAGGTAATGACGGTGATGCATCGTTGGTGATGCATCGGAATGAAAAAAAACAGCGCAAACCAAACGACAGACCAGTAGAAGAGTATACAGACAGTCAAGGCGTTATATTTTTCCACAGGTCCGTCGTTTTCTTTGCGCTGTTTGTTCATTCCGATGCATCACCAACTAGCCCAGATTTCTACGCTTCTAGAGTTCAGAATGATACTAGTAAATGCGGTGAACAACAAAGAAAAGATAATACTGCTCGCAAATCTAGATTCGGTAATTACAATGAGCGTTTCATAGAGGTTCTATGTAGTGCAATTGTAGTTATTACATATGACGCGCAGAGATTAGTTTTGAACATATGATAATTCCGAAGTCAGGTATTCTATGACAAGTTCCCAGTCGGCTGCTGCGCAATCAAATCAATCACCAGTGACTTATACAGAAGAAGTAGAAGGGATGATGCTTAGAATGTCGCATTACTTGTTTTTAGTTTATTGCGGTTTTTCACAGGAATAACATTGCGCTCAGCTCACCAAGTACACAAAGGGGAATTATTCTGCACTTCGTCTCGATATTTCATTTGTGCGAGCGGAATGGAAATTCTGTGATCGATGCGACGATGTGTTGGCGACGCATTATTTGACGATTTTATCGGGACGCGGCTCGACCAAGTGAAGATTAAAATCGGTTTCCTCAAAGCCTCTTATATCTTGCCGCGGAGTTTAAAAAGGCAGGAAACCTTTTTGTGCACAGCTGAAACACACCACACACTTGCCGGAAAACTCCATCACATTTGACTCGTAACACAAGAGTCATTTGGGCAAACTTCTGCCTACATGACTCATGCGTTACCAGTCAAAGGTGATGCACTTTCTAGGCAAGACGAAAGACACATTAGGAAATGACTCGCGCCCCGTTCGAATAGACAGACATAAACAGCGTTTCTTCGGTAATGAATGTTTTCAGCTATACACAAGGCTGCTGGATGGTCCTACATGTGGGTGACGACTTCTCAGAAGTAAAAGCAAAAAATACAACAAATGACGTCTGCAAATTTAAAGGCGAAAGCCTTATATGTCCCATTACTCGAAGAGGGGTCGGCGTTGTGCCCGAAAGATAGCCATAAAAATACATCATCAAGCACGCGCCGCTCAAGGTCCAAAGTGGACGCGCCTCAGAAATAAAACAAAGAGAAGCGCAGCAACGCACATGCTTCATCCCGGAAGCCATGACGTCGGCGGGAGCGCCGCGCCTACGCAGTGGTGGAGCGTGACGTCACCGCCGGAGCGCCGTGTGCAAAACGAATACGTGGCGCTCTGCTTGTAGGAATGCGCTGCGTGTAGGAATGCTTTCGCATTCCTAGGCGTAAGCAGCATAAGTGTCTGCGATATGTTCTTTAATCCGCCTTTGTCAACGTGTATGGCCGAAAACATATTCACCGGTTCATATATTCATCCGAACTGTGTATACAGAGCCTTTATTATGAATACCGACATTTTTTACAGCGAAGCTGTATACCTCTACCCGCCAAGGAAATTTTCGTGTCGTTGGCGTTGTAAGCAAGAAAACTCCCGGCGAACAATTGAAGGCAATACAGAATATCTGCTTTGAAATGAGGCATACAGCACAAAGCTCAGTATCCGTTTCAATAAGGAAAACCACAAAACAGGCATCAAAACCACATGATGGATGATAAGGCGCGTGTCAAGAATAGGAACACCCTCCCACGCGTTCGGGTAAAAACTAGGTTTGCAGCTGCTTCGAAAGGGGTTGACGTCATTCGAAGCCCTCGAGTGAAGTGCAAGTCAATCGCAAAATGAATGATAACGGCGTATGCGAACAATGCGAAGCACGTGCCTTCTTCCCGCGTGTGTTGACCGGTAAAGATTACGGTTGAGTAAGGTGCTTCGAGTGGAAAAGTACCCAAAAGTATTGAAATCACGTAGTGACGTCACCATGCTTTCAAATATAAAAGGGAGACCGGTCTTAACAAAGAATATCTCTGCAGTGAGAAGCGAAAATCTCAGTGTGTATCGCCCTGATCATAAAGTAGTTTTGAATATCGTTCTGAAGTAATAAAGCGTGTGGTTAAGTACATTTAACTTGTCTCTGGTTTCACTCTGTGTAGAGCCATGTGTGTGAATATTTAGTGACATCGCAATGGGTAATCGTCGCCAATGTCGTTTACATCTTCTCTGTCCAACCACCTACAAAGCGTGGATTGGAGCCACATTTTGTTTTTCACTGGCAGCCGAGTAGGCTAGGGTCCTATGAAATTTAAAAGCACCAGCAGTTAACGTTGTGCTAAAAAAAATATGGGGCCGTGTTTTTACCGTCAAAACCGAAACAGAAATTAAAAAAAAAAATATATTCCGCTCAAAATTCATGGGGTAAGGAAGGGAATACGGTTAACGTAATCTAATAAGGCCATGCATTTGGAATCTGACTTTATGAATTCACTGGGCTACGTGAGTCGATGGTTAGAAATTCGATTACGTTAGGGATATGAGAAAACTATAGTTTAGATGCTAAGATAGTTTGCACTTGCAGATTATATGGGTGTTCTGGTTATATTTTTTCAATGTATGCGTACTCTAGTTACAATCTTTAACCAGTAGCTTTTTCTTTGAATAAAAGCGAGATGCAGCAATATTCCATTGTTCGCGGTATTATTTCTTCAATTAGGGGAAGACTGCATCCTAACTTATCATGACAGCGAAACGCACAATGGACAGTGGCTTCTCGTCTAGAACTGCATATGCGGTGGCCGTTTATTTTTCCCTGTGCCTCAACACAGCCATTTTTTTTCCTCACTCGCTCCACAATCGCACGAAGAGATAGAGGTACTAACATTTAAGGGGCGAAATCGCCTTAGTTCCCAAGATGCTAAAAAAACACCATGACTTTCAGGCAGGGGAATTTTTACACGCAGGCTGTTTTTCAAGCGATTAGCCCAGCAATTTTCCGATATCTTCTAAATAAATACCAAAAACTTTAAGCAATTAAAGATATCCTTAAAAGTAATGTTGACGGATTACTCACTTTAAAGAAAACAGACTCAACGAGCGGTCACCAAGCTTCCGATACTTTAAATGAAACAAAATAACCGTCTTAAACCTTGACTTCGCTTGGCATCGAAACGAAATATTGATAGTTTATAACAAACGAATTTGAAACAAATTAATGACAAAAATACAAATTATTCGATTTTCAGATCGAATGAATCATAAAACACACGTAGAATTATAAGAGGAAAAACGTTTTTGCAAGAACTGTTTGCTCAGAGAGTTTTAGAAAGAAATGTCAATCTTATTTACTACATATCCACTTGTTTAAATATGATACCACTCACCACAATCGACGTTTAAGTAAATAATTGCGCAAAGGAACGCCAGCCGATAAAGTTTAAGCATAATGAGCAATGTCTGTAATACAAGAACCACACAATGAAATTATACATAAGCAAAAGGTTGAAGTATATCTACTGAGCTTACACTCCCTTTATTTTAATGATTCGGTCATTGACTGCGAAAGCACAAGCAACCTTTCAAAAAGAAACTGCTACATGCCGCTTCGGTTAATGTACTTACCTCAAGATACAATGATTCTGCAACTTTACAACGTGTAATATGACGTAAAAGATAACTCACTAAACTAACGATAACTCACTAAAAACTAAACTTTCCTCAAACAAATTTTTATCACAATTATAAGGGGCAGTTAGAAAATGTTGAGTATTAATCGCACCTAAATCTAAAGAGCAAACTTAATGGATCAAGTTTACTTCGACGTTTTGTTTTTTTGTCAAGACAGTGGTTTTATGACTAAAGTTAAAGCAGCATCCAAAGAAAGAATTAAAGAAAAGTTTTCTGCCAACTACTTCGGTTAAATATAAACTTTTCTCTTAACACCTCGGTGAAGGCTACACACTTGGGCCCATAAAAACAGGCGCTGTCAACGAGCTTCGCAGACTGTGAAACTGTTGACCACAAACGCCGTCAGCCATGCTCATTGCCATTTGATACCATAGCAGAAAATACGATCTCGCTATATTTATGAAAAAAAAAACAATTTCTCTATTTATACATATTGTTTCTAATGCAAAGCAAAAAGTCAAATGAAAGAGTACCGGTGCACAGAGAAACAATTTTACCACGAACATTTTAGACGTCAATTTGCTCTCCAACCAAGGATAGCCGAGAAATAAAGTGTAGCTAGGTACGGTCCTAGCGGGACCTAGAGGTGTCTGCCTCCACTTAAATTACGTCTAACTGTGTAAGTATTTAGCGAAAACAAATTAGTTTCCGCGGGAAAAATTCCAGAAAAAGTACGTTTCCCAAATCGCCGTTTAAGGAACAATTTTTGTTTTAATATCAGTGTCCCTTTAAGGTTAATAACATTATTAACACAAACAGGTAGGCTTCACTTTGTTCTTTATCTCCCCAAGTCTGTTTTACCAAGTCTATCAAGTTTGCTCATACATAATAACATGCTTTCAAATGTGATTGTAAAGTTTTGATATTAGTTTTGCAATACATTCGATACCTAGGCAAAGGGGTAAGGAATACCGAGCTTTCACAAGCTCGGTATTCCTTAAGCTCGAGACAAATCGCGTCAACACAGAAGGCGAACGATGAGCAAAAACATCGCTCACCCGGTTCTAAAGAGTACAGCGAGCAGGGCAAGAGTGGGGAAACAAGTTGAGAATAATATTTATTAAAACAGCGGCCAATGTGGTGGATAGGAAATTCAATTTTCTAATAAGAAACCCGTGATGGGGTCTAACAATATTTATTTTGAGGTGAGCCTTACCTGTTTCTGGAAGCTCCTCGGAAACGAAATCCTCAAGCACGTCGTCTTGTGAATGAACGAGGCTCGCCGAAGGGGGGAATCGTCTCATATATACAACTCAGTCTAACCAAGAACAACGCAAAGCTACTTCCGGAAAGACAAAGAAATCAAATGGGTAGAGAGTTGAGTCAAGAGCAACGTACGAACACCTTTGGAGAAAGCATGTGTTTTATGGTTTAATTGTTATTACCACGGCGATTCCGTAAGACAGTCTTAACCAAAAAAGTCAAAAGTTATCTTACAAGGGTCAACGTACAGGCATGGCGAAGGGCTGGCGGCGAGTGAATAAAAATAAAAAAGACTAAAATATTAAAATTTCCGTGAATAAGAAAAAAACACCATTTGGATGAACAGTCGGTGCTTTGAATTGATACATGTGCGTTGTCTCAAATTACTACGTGATTCTTGCGTAGTTCACGAGTTTGTATGGCTACGCGCCGATCAATGTCATTTTAAAACATAAGTCGTCTTATTCGACCTTTGAAAAACAGAACATAAGTCGACGTGATGATAATCTACGAAGAACTCATGTACTAGGCACGAGCTTGCTGAACGTTACTGGTCAACATCATTTCGCAAGACCTTTTGTAAGCAGTGCAATAGGATTTAATTCGAGAACATGAACAGTATTTCCATGGTTTGAAGTAGTTGTCTAACGGAGAGGTTACATAATAGAAAACGGACTTTTTTGACTGCGATGGATTGGGGAAGCAGAGAAGCTTAGTTGCAAAAGATGATTTATGAACGGTTGGAAAGTAGACCAGTCTTTCAGTTTATTGATGTTAGGCTGCACTGTAAAAATTGCTTCCCAAAATTCACGTCATGAAACAAGCAAGGTAGCACCGTAGTGAAAGAAAATACACATGCTGGGATTATATATTCAGTCATTATTATAAAATATCAAAGAACATGATAGCATTCACATGTGCTCATCTTTTTTAAGTTTTTGGTTTTTTAATACTAATAATAATATTAATGATATAAATTTAATATTCATAATAATATTAGCCTGTTGCAAAACGCTAGCGGAAACAAAAAGGTAGCCTATACACTTTTATCACGATCCATGATATATTATTAACGTCATAGATGCAAATATTACGGTTCCTTCATCTTGCCGTCGTGCTTAAGAGAGTCGCCATACATGCAGCCATTGAACTTCCACTTAAGTGCCATCACACTTACATTCGTCAACACGGAGTTATATTTCACTAACGTGCCATCATCAGTTCGCCACTGCAAATAAGCGACCCCTATGTTTAGAACGGAGCGCCGATATGATTTGGCCGGCTTCCTTTAGCACTACTGTAACCTTGCGTAAGACGTTTTCGGTGACATTCCACCGAGGTTATTTTTTATGTTTGAAACTTGCTTCAAGTTCTGAAATTTTTGCGTATCATGTAGTTCGGTCCACGTAAATCCTACCTCCTCCGTGCATCGATTAACCACCGTGTAGCAGCCTAACATCAGCCACATCGAGGTTATTCGCAAGGGTGAACTCTAAACAGCGTCATTGAGTATGTTGCGTCCGCGGAACACCCTGCAGAAACTTTAGTCTGGTGACTGCTGCCCCGCCGCCCACCAAAACTCGGCTGCCTCGGTGACGGTGCCAGATCTGACCAAAGCGGTAGCGAGTCTCACCTCCTTTTCATTTAGTATTTTGCTTTTCTTTCTCACCTATGGTAGCACTCCTCTCAATGCTAACAATGAAGGAGCTCAAAATTTTTGAAGTTAGAACATTAGAAGTTATAAACCGTGCCGATAAACGAGGCTTCAGAAAAAAAAACAAAAAAAAAACTGATTTCGTGACGCGTACGCCAAATACCTGCCGGATATCAAGCGATGGTGCCAAACTGGACATTCAAGTGATATTGGATCCGAATTTCGGCGGGTAGTGGCACAATACTGCCAAGTACCTTAGGATGGCTTCGGAACGGAAAGGATGACATGTTGCCATCGTGTTTTGAACGCTTATCAAATTTAAGGTTGTCCTGGAGCGCGTGAAAGGGCACATCACAGAAATGCTAAACTTCGGCAGGCCTTTGGGCTTCCGTTGGCACTTTTAGAACATATTTGGTGATCCTGAGGCAAATAAAAAAGCCAAACTTTGGCATGTCCGGAACTCTAGATGACTATTTACTTTGGCAGTCATGGCTAAAGTACGGCAATTGCTTCGGCACTCATGTCGCGGACCAGAGAAAAGCCAAACTTTGGCATGTTCGAAATCCCCGAATTGCGCGTTACTGTTCCGGTTATGGCTCAAGTAGGGCACGTTCTTCGGAACTCCTGTAGGTGACAAGAGGAAAGCCAAACTTTAGCGCGCCTTATAATCGGTTACAAGTCAAGAAGGTAGTGGCAAATGCACCTCAAAGCGAATCTTTTTTTCCTCCACTACCAAACACGTTTCATCGTTTCTCTGACGTCACGACCTGGGACAACCAATCTTTTTCTTGCAAATAAATAGTTCCAATATGAATGTCGGACAGCTTTTCCACGACTCCAGCATCTTGCAGCACTAATTAACGTACGTCACGCAGTAACGATACACGATCGCATGCCGGTACGATACTCATCCAGATCGAAACACAGGGGTGGAAATTGAGCCCAGGATTCTGGGTTCTCCAGCGCGAGCTTTCGCTCCACGCGCTCCGAGCTGCTGTGCGCTAGCCCACTCGACCACAGATCCCCGCCTCCCTGCCCGTGCCCGTGCCGCTAGCCTGGAGTTAAAGACCCTAGGCTAGCGGTTGTACTGCACTGGCTAAATTTATCATCTACAGCTGGGAGACTCGTTGTCTCTTGGGGCAGACCAAGTTCTAGGCTGTACAAACGCACACACAACCCAATTTGTTCTTTCAGCAATAACTCTGCTCTTTACCGCGGTTTTACACTTACCCGAGCGTAAGTCGCTAAGTCCTAACTGCGTCAACACTTACTCACAATATGTTCTGCGTGCCAGCGTGAGGATCTGGTGATAGCATTTAAAATCGAAAAGTTTTCTGTAGGCGTGAGGCTTACCATCGTACGTCGGACACCGTCTGTTTTTTTCGTCTTCCTCAAATTGCGTCGCAGCATTGTGAAGCGAAGCAACTACGAAAAATACTGAAATACTGCGTCGCAGCATTCTTCGCAGTTGCTTCCGTGGAGCAACCTTAAAATGCAGTGATCACCAAACTCTTTTTATATTTGTAGTTGGCTGTGTGGGATGGATATGAGCGAACCGCCAGCACAGTGAGCGTCTTCACCCGATTTTGACCTGTACCTTTGCTGGTGTTAATAAATAGTCTGTCGACTAAAATTCGAAGCAGTATCTATTCATCTGTGAACCGTGGCATCCTTGTCAAGTTTCCGCGTCTCAATCAACTGCACGGTAATGTATGACTTCAATATTACCCTCGAATGCAATCTCATTCGCAATAGTGAGGTATTACATATACGTGGCATACCACTTATATATATCCAGTGTTACAAATATTTAGTTTTTTTGTAACACTGGCTTGTAATAGAATGTTATAAACATTCAATTTATATTGTTTTGAACGTTAAGAGGCTGATGTCTTCTTTCGAAAAAAATTCACAAGATTTGAGGGAAGCAGATTCGGTTCACTAAAATTTTTCTAAATATTTTGCCTGCTCTCAGAGGGCATCTCAGTCATATGTTTATGCTTCGAAACACGGGCACATCACGCGTGTGCCCCTTCAACCCCTAAGGTTTGACCGGCGAATACGCACAACTTTCTGAATTTACTTAGATGAGACGTTTGTTTACACTATTCAATTGCTGCGATGGTTTAAAATTTGTGACAACTGAAAAGTTTGTAAATAAATATTGATTGCAAGTGCGGCTACCCTTAAAATCATGATTTGTGGCATTCTTATACGAGAAATATTTCTTTGAACAAAATATTCAAAAACATACGGAATACTCATATCTCCTCATCTTAGTCCGAATGCAAACGGCACAATGGTTTGTCTTGTGGTCGGCTTGCCTTGCTGCATACCCGACCCGGAGGAATAACACGGAGCCAACGGTTTCAACAACAAAAAAACTACATTTAATTGGACATGGACAAGACAATTAACATTGCTACCGGCGGCGCCTGAGTCCAGGCAGCGACTCCCTGTGCGCCGCCTCTGACCCTCCTTATCAAGGCGGCGCACGCGATGTGCGCGTGGCCGGCGTGGCGTCGCCGCCACGCGGGAAAACTTCGCCACCTGTGCCCCGCAATCGGGCAACTGGGCTGGGTGGCCACCAGGGCCCGTTTGCTCGAAGCGCTAACCGCGGCTAAAGTTAGCCGCAGTACCTAGGAGAGGGATTTTGAAATCACGTGACTGGCTCGGTAGGGATACGGGGAAACATGGCGGTGCCCCGGTGAATGAGCGCCGCTCGCTTTGGAACTAATATGTCGTTATAGCTGCCAGATCGGGCGCGTTAGCCAGCAACGAACGGTGCAGAAGGCTTTCGCTTTGCCTTACCTCACTTAAATCGCAAAGCATGAGCAATGACCTCGCCGCATCGTTTAGATCGTCTTTCGATTTTGGCCATTCCTAAGCCTAAAGGAACCCAATAATTGTCGGCAACGTCTTTGGAAAGCGCATTGGCCGGGGATTTGTAGCACATAAAAGCAGGCGGCGTCCCAATAGACCTTTTTCGAAATTACCCAACCATCGAGGAGAACGCTGGAAGTGTAATCCTACGGTCCGCGCGCGCTCTCCTTCCTCTTATAAAAGATTTGAAATAAATAATCATAATAATGGCGAATTCCATGAGCGTTTTGGAGCGAGCCGGGATCAGTTGACCAAATCCGGACTGGAGCACACGATCCGAACGGGGTCGCGCCGCCTACGGAACTCCAGTGGAACATGACCATAGGTCCGGGATCGGCGGATGCTTTCCCTCATTCACCTGCCCGGTAAACTCCTTTCCGCGGCCGCCGCAATCGTTTTGAAGACGTTTTCGCAATCGCGGCGCTAACACGTGTTCGACGCACGAGCGGCGGGAGTGGCTCAGGCGCTTCTAGCAAAGATTGCCGGAATGCCCGTAATGCGGCAAATACCTTCTCTTCTCCTTCCTGGAAAACGAACCGGCTGTGGAGCGAAGGGGTAAGCAAGCGGCCATGACGAATAGGTGAGCGGCGTTTGGCAACTTCCTGTTCCTCAGTAAATTTTGCTTCACTCTTGACAAACGACGGCAATGAGCTGCGAGCCTGTGCAGGCATACTTCTGAAACATGCAGGCTGCAGTTTTCAAGACCAAGCTTAGAGAGTCTTGCAAATCATCGTCGTCGTTTGTCAAGAGCTAAATAAAATTTTCTAAAGAACCGGAGGTTGCCAAACGCCGCTTACTTATTCTTCTGATGTCGAGACAATCTAGGAGACCAGCCCGCGACGTGCTTCTTCTTCTTCTGAGGCGAGATGGGCGAGATCAGGCGAGATGCCCCACGAGAAAGGAGGTCACGTGTGTGCGCCGAGGGCTGGCCTGGCTGGCTTCCGGTTGAATCCGCCGAAATCGCGGGAGCGACTTTTCTCGGATCCAGATCGAGATCTGGAGCGGGGGCTAATCCAAGACGACCAGTGAAACAAGTCGGTCTCGACCCCGATCACCCAGTGAAATAGGCTCGCTCCAGAAAGGTCGATCCCGGCGCGCTCCAAAGCGACCAGTGGAATTTGCCGTAAGGCTTTGACGAACGCGCGTGCAAGGCAAAATTTGTTTTAGAGTTTTTGCTTTAGAACAATTACTACTGCAGACGACAGCACGTGCAACGCGTGTAACTACACTCGTATAGCATGCACCTTGGTTCGTGCTAAATTTAAAAGAAAAGGTCGATTAAGATGCTGTCTGCTTTTGTGTTCTATCAATATCCGGCCGATTGAGTCAAGGCAATCCACTTTCCAAAGACGTTGCCATGCCGACAATTATCGCGCTTATTTCGGCTTAGAAATAACCAGATTTGAAAGACTATCTAAAAAAATCCGGCGAGGTCATTGCTCGCTTTGCGATTTAAGTGAGGGAAGGCAAAGCGAAAGCCTCCTGCACCATTCGTTGCTGACTAACGCGTCCGATATTGCTGCTAGAACGACATAATAGGGAGTTTTCGTAGACCGTGTTTCCTCCTCCGCTAAGCCCTCCGCAACGAAGAAGCTGCTACTGCGCCTGCGCGCCGATAGCCTAGCTTGACTGTAGAGTTCCGGGTATCGTAGCGGGTTGCGGAGGGCCTTGCGGGACGGCGAAAACGGGGCACTGCCATGTTTCCCCGCATCCCTATCGAGTCAGTCACGTGATTTCAAAATCCCTCTCCTAGGCACTGCGGCTAACTTTAGCCGCGGTTAGCGCTTCGAATAAACGGGCCCAGGGTGCTCACACCCCCCCCCCCCCCCCCCTCAAGCTTCGTCCGTCATGTCGACGAAGAAGACGTTCTTTTGGGGCGTCCGGGGGTGGATGTCGGTGCTGGGCGGACTGTCGTTGCTAGTCCGGCCGGCGCCTGCTGGACGAGCGCGATGGCGAGTTGGAGGTCCCGCTCGCCGCGTTGGTGGACGCACGCGATGCGTTCGGCGTCCGCTCTCCCCAGCTCCTTGGTCACATGCTGCTCTTTATGTAGCGGCTCGGTGAGCTCCAGCATGTCGCTTGAGCTCCTTGTTCTGGATCAGGGCTCGGCTGGCGGCCACCTTGTTGCTCTGGACCGTCCCTGGCTCGCCGATGTCCTTGGTGGCCCGGTGCACCATGAGACCGGCCGCCGTGTCGTTCAGATGGTGGGTGTGGTGACGGTGTTCTCCATGAGCCAGCTCCATAGAAAAATAAGGAAGCAGACGACATGGGGCTCAGTTGAGGGTTGACCCTGGCGTTATCTTCGCTACCCTACCAGAAATTTCAAAATAACGGCTCTGAGGTGGGTACACAATCTTCTCCCCCCCTTGAAATGGGGGCAAGTCGGTGGAAGTAGAAAACTACGCCCAAAATGCGAGAGAGGCGAAGTCAAGGGGAAAAAAAAGGTTCCTCTCTGTTTGGTGTCACCGATGTCGCAGGTTTATACCACCGCCTTGGTGGAAACAACGGGGTTTCCGGAACGGGACTGCGGTCAGTGTCGTTCCGGTCCTGCGAGGAATCTTCGTCTTCTGCTTGGAAAAATCGTTTAAGGTCGGTGACATGAACAAGTCTGGTTTCTTCGCAAGACTCAGAGTGAACTAGTTTGTAAGTGAGTGGTGAGCACTTTTCACGCACGCGAAACGGACGTTCCCACCTGTTTGCGAGGGAGGCTGCGAAGCCTCGAGCGGCGTCACTCAGTGGGTGAGTACGCCGAAGTACAAAATCTCCCACCTCGAACTGAGTGTCATGTCGCCCCTGGTTGTACTGTTCTGCCTGCTATACTCGGGCGACGTCGAGATTTTCTCTGGCCTTTCGAAGGTTATCGGAGAAGCGCTTTCGCAGGTCCTCTGCGAACTTCACGTAGGGGCGAAGCCTTCCTCCAGACTCTTATAGAAAGGAGACTGTTAAAATGCGGGAACGCGAGCTTCTAGCCAAAATTCAATTGGGCAGGAATGAGACCCGTTGACCGATTAGTGGTCGCACGGATTGCGAATGCCAGCTCGGGCGGTTTCGCGTCCCAGTCCTTGTGGCGGTCTGTGTAGGTCACTAATATCATCTTAAAGTTCCGATTTACCCTTTCCGTGATGTTTGCGTGTGGGTGGTACGGGGAAGTTCTTTTGTGCCTAATTCCCAGCACCGCGCAAGCGTCCACGAACACCTTACTCGTTAGGAGGCATTATCGCTCACAAGTTGTGCAGGAAAGTCGAACCTAGCGAATGTTTCAAGTAGACACTCCCAGATTTTTTGCGAATCTAGCTTCCGCAAAGAAAATAACTCAACCCACTTAGTGAAGTGGTCGGTTACCACGAACAAGTACAGCAACAAATCTGCCAAGGGCTCTGACTCACAATTTGTTGCATGAGGCCGGGGGGATAACCACCACGTGGTTTTGCCTTCTGGCACACCGAGCAGCTATGAGCGTATCGGAGCACATCCTGCCTCATGCCTGGCCAGGTAGCAATTTGGGATAACTTTCCGTAAGTCTTGCTTCCACTGCTGTGTCCTGCCAAGGTAGAGTCATGCATGTATCGGATGAAAAGCTTACGTAGCTTGCGGGGTATCACGGTCCGAAACGCCGAGCCATCCGGATCGTCGTCGGCCCGGGGGATGTAGCGCAGCAGGAGGCCGCCGTCGCTCATCAAGTAGGAATCAAACTCCTCGTCACTTGGGCGGTCGACTGGACCTCTTGCGGCCCGCCAAGTGTACACGCGTTGGCAGAGCCCGTCATCCAGCTGCGCCTTGCGAAGCTCCTCGCGGCTCACCACTGTACCCCACCGGGAATCTGGGGATCCCCGTGTCGTGGCCGCGACGGTCACCAAGCCATGGGTACCCTGCAAGTGTTTCTCAGGAAGTGGAGCACGAGAGAGCGCATCAGCAACTTTGTTAGTTGACCCCGGGCGGTACACAATGGAGTAGTCGTACTGTTTTAGCGTAAGCGCCCAACGAGCAAGACGTCCAGTCGGATTCTTAAGTCCCCTTAGCCATGATAGCGCTAAGTGATCAGATTGAGTCTGGAACGTTACGCCATCTAGTTACATATCGGAGCGCTTCAAAGCATGAATAATGGCCAGGCATTCACGTTCTCCGACACTGTAGTTGCGCTCAGCTGGAGTTAGCGTGTGGCTCGTGAAAGCAACTGGCCGAAGCACACCGCCATATTCCTGTAGCAAGACAGCACTCAGGCCACAGTCGGGTGCATCTGTCTGCAGAACGAACGGCTTGTTCAAGTCTGGGAGCTGTAAACAAGCGTTGTCAGTCACGGCTTTTGAAAGGGCTGCGAATGGACATTGTTGTTGTTCGCCCCAACACCGCTTGACGCCTTTCTTTAGAAGGTGAATAAGCGGTTGGGATATCTCGGAACAGTTTGGAATGAAATCCCGGTAGAACGCAAGCATTCCGAGGTATCTCTGTAGGCTCTTTACGTCATGTGGGCTTGGGTATTCCGTTAGCGCGCGCAACTAATCTTTGCTGCGGCGGAGCATGCCATTATCCACAACGAATGCAAGGAGGTTAATCTTGGGCGCGGCCAACTGAACCTTTCCGGGATGAATCGTGAGCCCAGCATTACGCATTCGCTCAAGTACAATGCGAAGGTGTTCGACATGCTCGTCAATAGTTCTCGAGAGAACAACCATGTCATCCATGTATGCCATGGCAAATTCGAACTTCCGAGTTCCCGAGTACAATATCCATGAGGCGTTGAAAACTGGCTGGTGAGTTAGAGAAGCCGAACGGCAGTCGGGTGAACTCGAACAACTATCTGTGGCAGATGAAAGCCGTTTTCGGAACGTCTGATGGGTGAATCTTGATGTGAAGAAACCCGCGACTGCAATCCAGCGTTGTAAACACGGTCGTGTTACCGAGCGCGTACATCACGGAGGAAATGCTGTGGAAAGGGTTGCTGTCTCGTACGGATACATCGTTAAGTCGCCTGTAATCCACCCAGAGTCTGGCTGTTCCGTCTTTTTTCGGAGCGAGAACGACGGGGAACGCCCAGGGTCTCTTCGACTCACGTACTGAACCGGTGTCGATCATTTCCTCGAGCGCCGCATCAAGGAGTGCCCTTTTGTGGGCGCTGATCGGTCGAGGGCTGCACCTCCGAGGCGGCGCGTCACCAGTTTCAATGCGGTGCAGCAGAATGTCAGTCTTTCCAGGTGTTTCCGTGAACATCGGTGAGAAAGATTGCAGGACGGCTTGCAGCTCCTTCTTCTGCTGGCTGCTCAGCGGGACACTTTCGCAACGATTCTCGAACACCGGCAGGCAAGATGTCCGGCACCATATTTCTACAATGCTCGGATAACTAATCTTCCCGACCCCGTGTCAAGAATTGGGCACACCTACAATTCCTCTTTTACAGACACTATTGATATATTTATCAGTTACACACCGGAGTTCATCAAAGCGCTAAAGGCTAACACAACCTAAAGTTTGCTAACCATTTTTTGCACTTGATTGAGTTGCTCAGAACCAAATTTTATACTGTCGATTTCCTTTCCTTTCGCTATTGTGGTGGTATACCGTAGAGAATTTATGTGACATATGTGATTTGTTTTAAGTGCTTTTATTGTTTACTGTTTGTTTGTTGTGTGTAGTGTAATGTTTTCATGTTTCCTGAGGGTACCCGTACCAAGACCGCTAAGGTTGTTCCTGGGCACTTCAATAAAAGCATTGATTGACTGATTGATAAATTTATTATTATTATTATTGATATTATTATTAGAGCTCAGCTCTTACGCGCCTGTTTGCGAGGTTCAGCAGCGTCCACGTAGCCACGCGCGTTGTATCATGGGACGTCACAGTTTTCCCGCTAAATTTAGCGGGGAAACTGGATTAATTTTGAGGTCACGTGATGTCAATTTCCCCGCTAAATTTAACGGAAATTTGCGCTAAATTTAGCGGAAATTTGCGCTAAATTTAGCGAGAAATTGAGCTAAACTTTCCTGCTAAATGGGAGGGGAGGAGGATAGGTGGAAGGGTGGGTACGGAGGGCATACCCTCTCCACCGTACCCTCCCGTCCTCCTTCTCAAGAGCCGCGCTATAATTTCGCATTACAATAAGTCGTGAACCTGTTTATTTTTATTGCATTTATGCTAAAAGTTGGAGGGGTTATAATGGCTACGCCTGACGAGATGAACATTCCTTGTAATCGAAATATTTGAGAACTCTATGGGATATTATCATCATCGTCCCCGAAAGCGGTTCTTTTTTTTCGGCAGCTCTGCTGGTTTGAACTTGTACTGGCTTTCTTTTGAAACATAAGGCGCCAGCGAGCTGTTTGTGACTCAGGAAGTTTCTGGCATCACCGCAAGCACAAGCCTTGGTCGGATTCACGGTGTAAGATACACTCTTTAGGTGAGGACACGGCGGGGTTAAACGCGCGACGCGAGGAATCGGATAGTGTTCGTTCGACGGGCATCCGAAAGGCTGCATCATTCCGCGGCCACCGTGCCCGCGGCCGACAGTGACGCCGGCGGCCAAACGGCGAAACTGTGTGAGAGCGAAAAAATGATCTCGTTGCCATGACACCCCGGTACACCGTGGTCTTTCTGCACGTGCGACAACCTCGCTGGAGCTCTGCGCGTGTGGTACATGAGCCGGCACGAGCCGTCTTGTACGTGCCCACGGGTCGACGAGTCACCTGCCGGCGCCGCTTGAAACCATAGTGAGAGAGAGTGAAGAGCGAACTTTATCGGGCACGTCGCGAGGAGCGCGCAGTCCTCACCTGAAGAGTATTATCTTACACCGTGGTCAGATTGATGTCATCTACCTCTTTACTGACCACCTCACACTAAGTAGGCCTAAGCGGTTTCGAGGCTTGACCAGACTTCCCTTCTGGAACGCTCGTCGTGCGCGAGCTCTGCTCGAGCGACGATCTTCACGGTGAGCGAAACAGCTCGCGCCGGCCTGCTCAACACCTCTCTCCAACTCAAGTGACACGGAAGCGCTGTATTGCATACCGTCTTCTACACTTCTACAATGTCTCCTCCACTCCAGTGCGCGCAACGGAACGAGAATGAATGACGGTAGGCACATATCCTGCGCCGACTGTGCAGCATTATACCATCTGGGGAAGCTTTGCTCCGGTATAGCACACTACATTCAACACAATCGGTGCTGGAAAACGAAAGGCCTGACGTTGGCGTGTGTGCAGACCACAGCAAAGTGGATATGAGTCTCGCAGTTAGGCAGATTCATCGCAATGCGCGTCTCCTGCCACTATGGAACATTTTCGATCTCTTGAAACGTTGACACCCTCCTCGAGTTTCCAACACAAATGAAGCAACTGCTAACCTTGAAGCCGGTAGTCGAGAGCCTGAAATCGGCATTAACGGAGGTTCAGGAGTCTATTGCCTTTCTCTCGGCTAAGTTCGACTCTGAGCTGTCGACAGCCACCACCAACGCAGCAGCTATGAAAGAAACCACATCACTAACAACAGTGGTAACAGAGCAATGTCAGATCATCGAGCACCTGCTAGAAGAACTCAGTGACAGTGAACAGTACAGTCATCTCTCAAATCTCGAGATACGTGGACTTCCTTAATGACTTTCAGCCTAATGACATAGTGGCAGTGCATCGCCTCCCTTCTGGACGCGATGGCCCTCCAGTTGTTCCGGGTTAGATTGGCATCCGTATCACTAAAAAAGCAGTGGAATTGCCACTCGAGACGGGATAACCACCACTCCAAATAATGGACGAACAATTTCATCGATGTTCAGAGTTTTCTTCTTTTCAACGTCTCTTGAGCCCAGCCAACGATAATGCTCTTGGCTTATTATATGTGAATATTAGGAGTATTCGTAAATATTGGGAGCAGTTTGTAATAACTGTAAACAGTGTGATGTCGGAAATTGATGTTTTTGTGCTAACAGTTATCAATTTTAAAGAAAAGTTTGTAGTGCAAGTCAGATGCCAGAATATAAATCATTTTTTTCTTACACGACCAACAGGTTGAGGAGGAGCAATAGCAATATTTGTTAAAGACTCATGATGTACTGAAAAACTTGATGCAAATGCTTTTCTTTGCGAGTCTTCGTTACTAAGGTTATAGAATTCTGAGGGGTCGTTGTTTCTATTGGCACATTACAGACCTTCGTCATCTAATGCTTTGAACGTTTTGGAGGAACTCCAGAGGTACACATGGTAAATTTTTGTCTGTCGGCATGTGTATGGTAGATGATTTTGATATTGACACCCTTCACCCCATTAACTTCCTTGTTTTTGATTATCTGAAATCGTTAGCGTAGTTTGGTCTAGAGGAACTGATTCTAGATCCGACTCGAGATGGTCTTCTAGGTGATCATATTGTTGCTTTATATCTTGACCATATTACCGTACGAGTTACAAATATCGTTGCGCAATAAGCTGTAATAGAGCAAAACTAGACGACGATTACTTTGTTGCGTGTCAACTTACATCAAAACATAGTCTTAAAACAAAGAGAGAAAAGACAAAAAGAGTTGAAATAATTGATGAAGCAAAGATTGATAAGTTAGTTAAGGCCTGTAATTGGGACATGTTTTGTGCATTTACAACCTCGATGAACTTTGCAGTACGTTCAGAAACCGATTGGGCTCGTTCAGTGAGCAATCCAAAAAGATTGTTACTGTGAGGCGGCGTCAAAAAGCACAAGTGTTTTAACAGGTGATATCTTGTTATGAATTAAGTATAAAGACGATCTATGGGCTAAATGCTGGCGTTTTCCTAGAAATGTTCAACTAAAGATAGTGTTCTGCGCTACGCAATACCTTGCAAATACGCTTATCCCATGTGCAAAAAGAGAGATAATTTTTAAGCTAAATTCAAATATTCGTGAAACTTGACGTTTTATAAATCATTTGCGTGGCACGGGTGTTAGGAGGTACATCGATGACTCACTCGAAAAAATATTTGACCTTAGTACGACAGTGGATGAAGATTTCAAGAAGTCTTTCGCTAAAGTTTCTGGAGTAGCACCTTAGAATGTTTCCTAGGGTTTCCTTCCTCAAAATTACCGAGCTTGATCTACGAACTTGGCTCTTCAATTTCAAAGCAAACAAGGCGCCTGGCCTAAATAGCATCAGTGCAGAAGACCTGCATCTATATTAATGGATTATGGGACTTCTTTCACTTCCAATAAAGCCAGAATTTACGAGATCACCAGATTGGCCGGAATTTACCGTGATTTTTCTTTCTCTTTTCGGACGTCTATGAAAGGCACTTAGGAGGAGGCCTCCTATGGAAGGCACTTAGAAGTCACTTAGGTAACAATTGAAGTGGTTAGTTCATATAGACCTGAAGGTTCTATGTATCTATTTAACAGGATTGATACCAGTCAAACAATTTGCACAGCTGTAGACAAACGCGATCAGACCACATAAGAACAATCGAGTTCTTTGTCGCAAAAGATATCTTTCAAGGTACTCAAAATTCCGCTGGAAAAATTCCTAGACGTACGGTAACTACACTATTAAAACCGCGCAGGTACACCACACGGACACACACACGTATACTGTCAGTAGCACGTTTAGCGAAAACCACGAACGCACAGAACGAACATCCGCCGCCGTTGAGAAATCACGGGCACAGTCACGATGTCGTCCCTGATGTCGTCGCCGCGGGTGCACCAGGCGGACACATACACACTCTCAGTAGCACGCTCAGCGAAAACTACGAACGCGCGGAACGAACATCCGCCTCCATTGAGAAATCACGGTCACAGTCACCATGTCGTCTCTGTTGTCTTCGCCGCGGGTATACCAGGCGGACACATACATATCAGTAGCACGATTAGCGAAAACCACGAACGCGCGAAACGAACATCCGCCGACGTTGAGAAATCTTGGGCACAGTCTTTTTCGATCGCTGGATGCTTCTCAAGACAGACGGACAAAGAGGCGTAAGAAACAGGTCACTGAAAAATATTTTCTTTTCATCTGCACACCCCGCTGCTTTGGAAGATGCAGGTCGCACACATGGAACGAGAAGCGGAGACTGATCGTCTGTTCCTGGCCGGCCGTTGCTCGTTGACGGACAAAGAAACCGGTTTTCTTTAAAAAAAGTCACCAAAACGATCTTCTCGCATTTTCCCCACGAACCCAATGTGAGGGAGAGAGGATGCGTGGGGACTCGTTCTTGGTGCGAGGCACCATAATTACACACCCAGTAACCGGCTCGTCTCGGCTTCCCCCTCCCCTTGCGTCGGCTTCGAGGGAAGTTCGGTAAACAGGGAGGCGAGTCACCCGCTTCGGGTAAGATTTCTAGCAAAACCGGGTCGTCTGGTAAACGAAAGTGGCTGCTTGTGACATTCCAGCGAAATCTGGAAACCAGATGCCGGTGAAATTCCAGCGAAATCTGTTAGCCGGCAAGTAATCTAGCAAAGACTGGTAAACTAGTTTCGGATGAAAACGGGTGTAAGTGCCCACCTTTTTGGATCGTCAAAACAGTTCGCTGCACGCACTTCTTGAGGATTTCAACGTCGTCTCGAGCTAAAACTCCTACTCACGAGAATGCCACCCGAGCAGTCGCGTACCCGCTCTGGCGCCGACCTTTGCCTGTCGCAAAAAGCAAGTTGCCGGTGATCGCTGCCCACCATTTTGGATCATCAAAACAGTTCGTTGCACGTACTTCTTGCAGGATTGCAACGTCGTCGCGTGCTAAAACACGCGCTCACGAGAATGCCACTGCATTGGCGGCCACCATTACAAACTCAGTCTCCCTGCTCGTCTTGGCTTCCTTGCCTTCAGCCGTTCCCCTTGCGTCGGCTTCCAGTGAAGTTCGGTGTTCGTCAAACGAGAGTGGCTTCCGGTAGGATTCCAGCGACGGGTAATCGAAAATGGTTTTGGCAAACCTTCCAGCGAAAGTGGCTGCCGGTAATATTTCCACCAGACTGGTAAACTACGCTGGTTCCTGGCGAAAATGAATGGAAATTAACTCGTTTGCACCAAATGACACGGGAAGTTTTTGCCGGATTTTAACCGAAAGTGACTCCGGTAACACGTTCACCGAAATCCGGTAACTGAAAGTGGCGGCCGGTAATATTTCCACTAAAAACTGGTAATCTACGCTGGTTTCTGGTGAAAATGAGTGGAAATTAACCCGTTTCCACCGAATGTCACTGGAAGCTTTCGCCGGTTTTTTCAATGGGGGTGAGCACAAAAAGCTTGACAATTACCGCCTAATTTCTATTTTACCCTGCATAGTCCAGATCTGGGAAAAATATATCCTTCGAATTATGACGAGGTTTGTTAATTGCTTTAACATTTTATCGTCAACCCAATATGGGTTTGTCAGTGGACGTGGGACTTAGCCACTTCTAGAAGATTTTGCTGATGAATTGAATCGTACGTTTGAAAAGCATCAGGTTGCTTGCGCACTTTTTATTGATGTTGCAACGACATACAGTGAGTCCTATTTTATTAACACAATTGTAAAACATTGGATTCCGCGACCAATTCCTTTCACTACTTCAAAACTTTTTGTCGGGAAGGACACAACGAGTTTTCATAGGTAATAGCCGAGGCTCCAAAGTTAGCTTAAAAGCTGGGGTTCCTCAGGAAACCGTTTCGTAACCTCTCCTTTTTAACATCTTTGTAAGGGATATGTTCAAAGCAGTTTCGTCGTGTAAATTGTTTCAATAGGCTGATGACACGGTATTGCTATCACAACACCCTTATAATATTCCAGGAATCGCTTTACTCTAAGATGATTGTCACCTGCATGGCTGGTGTAGCGCTAATTGTTTCGAGATAAATATACATAAAAATAAGCTTGTTTGCTATTATATCCCACTTAAACTTATAACTACCGATCATCCACTTTACATGCATACATCTGGGAGTACACCCTGCAACTGTTGTCCTGTGTCTTATGTGAATCAAATCAACTACCTAGGAATGCAATTAAAGGGTGACTTGTCTGGGAAGGCCCACTTTTCACAACTTTGCGGAAAGCTGCGAAAAGTATCCTGTTTGCTGTGGATTACCAAATCTTTCATACCTATATCAACCAAAAAGACAATATCTCACGCTTTAGCATACAGTGTATTACACTACGGGATAACTATTTTAGGTAATAACCCAGGACTACGGGGCAAAAGAATTGACTGTTTTGAAAGGAATATTTAAAAGCATTGTTTACGGTGCGGTGTCACAAACCGAAGAAGAAGTTCTAACAGGCTTGGGTTTGCATTTTTTTAATCCTTTACTTGTATACACGGTTGTTCTAAAATTCTTTTGGAGCGATACTTTTGAGATAACTCCTGTCCTATGTACCTCTTTGGCGTGTTGAGCGGTTTGAAGCGCTTTTCGCAGAAACAAAGTACGGAAAAAGAGTGCGAAATATTTACGTTCCGTTTATTTTCAACAATTTACAAGACGATATCTATGTGTGTGGACTCTTTAAAAAAGTTGAAAGAAACACTTCAAAGTGTTAGGGAGAAATTGTGACTGTACATTTTTTGTGCATATGTGGAATCACCATTATCGCCGACATTGTTCTGTATCTGTAGTTGAGTTTGAGTTTTAAACTTCTTGTTTGTGGGGACTCTTTCAAGCAAGAACTGTAGGGTGCTGTCCCACAAGCCTCTTCTGCCTGTGACAGACCGGTGTATCTGCCTTGTTAAATGCGTGTACAAATAAAGTTGTTATTAATATTAATATTATTATTATTATTATTAATTTTAGAGAGCAGCTCGTGCGCGCCCGTTTCCGGGTTCAGCAGCATCCACGTAACCACGCGCGTTGCATTATGGACGTCACAATTTTCGCGCGAAATCTCGCGGGGAAACTGGATTGGTGTTGAGGTCACGTGATGTCAATCTCCCCGGTAAATTTACCATGGAAATTTTCGCTGAATTTAGCGGGAAATTAATCGAAAATTTCCTGCTAAATGGGAGGGGAGGAGGAGAGGTGAAGGGAAGGGTACGGAGGGGCATACCCTCTACTGCGTACCCTCCCCTCCTCCTCCTCAAGAGCGGCGCTCTAATTTCGCATCACAAAGAATTGTAAACCTCTTTCCTTTTTTATTGCATTCATGCTAAAACTGGGTGCGACGGCAAAGCGGCGTGCTGAATCTTGGTCAAGTTAAGCGGCACTCGAAGGCATACGCTACAGTGCGAGCCAACGCAGCGAGCGCGAATGGCAAAATCACAGCGCACTCGGCTCTTGCGTCGCGATTGTTGATTCAGAGCTCTGCCTAGCCCTATGACATGTGCGCGGGTGCTCATAAACTGCTCCTCTTGACTGCACGGGGGTCAAATAAACCAAAATAAACAGCTAACAACGCGAGAGAAATCGGTAGCAAGGGTAGTATTCACCCGGGGAACGACGGGCGAAGCGGCGTGTTGTCCGTCAGCACTCCCGTCGAAAAAGGCAAAATAAAGGCACAAATGGTATATTGATGCAAGAAATATTGCGCACAGAAGAGAATAGGAACACTTAGAAGCAATAAGAAATACACTGAAATAGGTAATGGAATCGAAAAACAGGGGATTAAGAGGAGGCAAGCGACAAGGCAATGCGATCTGGAGGCAGAGCGGTAAGGCGAGAGACAGTCTCTCCCACAATTCCTCGCGCGCGGAACGGGGCGCTTGGGAAAATTGCAAAGTGTCTATTGAAAGCACGTCCCGTGGAATCGCCCTATGGGAAAACTTTCTAGCTAGCATTATGACTCTGAATAAAACAAACACACAAACAGTCTTCCAGCAAAGAACAGGCGATTTACAACGCGGGCTCCTTGTTCTGAGGGTCTATGTCAGTCGACTGCGCTTGGTTGTGGGTTTTATTCTCAGTGAGATGGAAAATCATGTGCACTCGCAATTCCGAACACTGGCGGGGCATAAATTGCTGCGTGTTAGTTTTATTTTGGTTTGTTTTATGGCTCAAATATGTTCCCAGGGCGCTTGGAAGATCAATTTATTCGCATTGAATACAAATATATATATATATATTTGGTGAATTGTTGGACGACATAACGAATGCAACTGAAATGTTTGTTTCATTTTACGCATATTTTTCACGCCAACAAATATTCAGCCCTGCCAATCTACAGAGGTCTTAATAGTGGAAATTATTTGACCACACAAGATAACCGAAAGACATGTGTACTCGAAGATCCCATAAAATTCAACACGTCTCATTATTTGAATAACACATTGCAAGTACCTCACTGTTCCGCACTATCCGAACAGGATTTCTCTAAGATCGGTCTGAAATAAAACAACATATCTAATTTACAGTGTCGACGCTTTGACTTCTCAACGATCGTATTGAACCTTAGCTTGTTTTAGGGCACGTTTTGACGGCAGGTTGCTTTTGTACAGCACCGAAGCAAAGGAACGAAAGTGTCTGTTCTGTGTCGTATCCTGCACCGTACCAGCTATTTTTTAGCAAAGGCCGCGAAGGATGTTCGGAGATTACCCCAGCGGAGATTATGCTCGAAGAACGTCGTATGGCTCGCGTCAAGCACTCTTTAATTTTCGCCCTCTCCGTTCGTTTCCCGCGAATGTCGAACAGTCTTCGAGCCCTTGTTTTCTCGGGTTTCTACAGTAGGAGTTAACAGAGAAATGGTAGGCAGCTTGAATAGGAAAATAAAAAACTTTCAAGAAAGGCCCATGAACTCCGAATGCGCAACGCAGGTGGAGATTACCGTTGACCGGACTTCGAAAGACCAGGCGATTGAGATAAACTTCTGGCTGATAGCAGCCGCGACAGTCGCAAAACGCCGGTGGCCGGTAAGGTCTTTTTGGAAAGGTCTATGGACGATATTTTGCAAATTAATATTGGTTTGTTCTTACTGCCTAATATATAATATGCAAACCTGATTTATCTTGTATTTCGGCTTGTTGGTACCGTTTGCATATTCTGAAAGTGGGTGCATTCACTGTTCATTATTTAGTCTACAAAGTAATTATTTTAAATATTGCATGATATATATGATTCCCCTTTTCTAGATATTGATATTTTTCTCTCCAAAACGTATTCAGAATAATGATTAAACATAATATACTTAAAATACATATTTAATAGTACCTTACTAACAAATAGTCACTAGAACAGCTAGGCCTGCGTATATCAACGCCCCTTTTTTAGAGTCTAGAAGCATTCATACTTGATTGCTCGACAACTTCGTTTGAAATCTCATAGTTGTCGCATTTCAGCTGTGACATATTTTGTAAAGTCATTGGCGCCTGCTTCTTCTGCGCGTCTTTCTGGGTACATATTATGTTTCCAGAAAAGTTAGAAATTTACAAATGTTTATATTTTATGTGCAGATTATTTTGGGGTCTTGCTGAAATTGGCTTCGAATACGTCTACAATTTTAGGCAGTGCGATAAGCCTTACCCAGGTAGGGGTACCCGACAGAGGTGACTTCTAACCGCGTTTTCGGTTTCGCTGCTTGTGGCAAACATCCTTTACTTTTCTTTCTTTTAGCAACGCATTGCGTGCAAGGATTGGGCTGCAATAGCAGCCCAGGTAGCACAAAATTCTGGGCTAATAATTGGCTTTGGTTTGGGTGCTTAGGGCCTTGAAAAGTCCGAAGAAGCCGAGGTAGAGCCAACCCTGACCATTCTTGGTAAGAGTCACGGCATCTTGGCCCTAAATCGCCAAACAAGTACCAAACTTAGCCTTCATTGCATGGCAGTTCGGCTTCATTTTTCATTTTTGGGCCCAAATTACCAAAACAATTGCCAAAGTTCGGCTTCACTTTTAGATAATCTGGCACCTCGGGACCGAGATCGCCGCAGATGTGCCAGAGGTAAGCATACTGCAATGTAGGTTGGTTTGCATCTGGCATTTTTGTGCCAAAATCGACGAACAAGTGGCAAAGTTAGGCTTAGCAGGTAGCAAACAGCTTTCGGCCAAAATTTCGCTAATGTCTGGGAGTTTTGAGCCTTGAAAAACCCGAAGATCCAAATTAGAGCCAAAATTTGTCCTTCTTTGGCAAGGGTCAGGATATTTTGGCCCTGATTCGCCAAAGAGTGCCGATGTACGGCTCCACTCTCTGTAAGTTGGATTGTTATCTGTCCTCTTTGGGCCAAAATCGACAAACGGGCGGCAGAGTTAGGCTTCCTGGGTGGTAGTTCGGCTGTCATCTGGCATCTTTAAGCCAAAGTCGCCAAAAAAGTGCTAAAGTAAGGCTTCGCTTCCTGGTAGTTCGGCTGTTATCTGAAGGCTACGGGCCAAACTCGCCAAGCAATTGCATAACTAGGCTTACTGCCTTGCAGTTCGGCTAATAAGGTGTTGAATGTACGCGAGTGGTCTGCAACTTAATTAAACAAAAATCAAGTTTATTCTGGCTGCAACTTTTTATTTTATTTTGGGTGTCTCGATTTCTTCAGTCTGAAGGTGGGCTGAATTTTTTCCCTCGGCTAGACGAGGCTTTGCACACGCAGATTTCGCCGGATTGTTGCATTTGCGCGTAGGTACACACGCGAGTGTCGGGACGCGCAGTGAGACTGGTTCAACGCTGCAGAAACTGCTGCCATCCAGCAAGCGCTGCGTGGAGACAGATGTGCTCACGTGTCCTCAACATATATCGTTATTAGGATGGCGCATTGCAAAAGCGAGTGTAGCTCTGTGCGTGTCTTACATCGTGATTGAGCACTGTCGAATTCTGGCGATAACAAAAACCGAAAGCGACAGTGGGTCTGTGGTATTGCGCCCGCTTCACACTCGGGGGAACTAAGATAGAATCCAGGCGAGGACGATTTTTTTTAAAGTTGATTTAAAGCATTTGACAGCATCAACCCAGACACTACTTTCCCTCAGTGTCTTATACTCCCCCCCCCCCCCCCCCCCCCTTGACTCCCCCCTATCCAAACGTGACATTTTAAGCTTCGGGTACGAGTCACGGAATCTCTTCATTCTCAGTCAAAAATGCAGGGGGAGCTTAGCTGCATTGTTCGTGCCCCTTGGACCTCGCCGTTTGCTAAGCCTCCCAGTCTGCTTTTGTGCCTTCGTGTGGCTGTCAGCGAGCTCGACGGCCGCCTTAAGCAAATCAGAAGGGCGGGGCGAAACGCGTGACGTCACTACGTACGACGCGTAGTACCAAAACGCTTGGACGAAAAATTGTCACGTGACTTTCTCTGTCGCGCTGATGGGATCTCTCGGGTTCTTGCTTACGCCGTTCGCCAAGTTATAGAAATAGGCGGGCTTCGTAGGTCCGGTTTGCGACATGCGCTCTACAGTGTTCTATTGCGTTAGTGGACTGCACACGCGGCCGGGATTTTGGGTTCTAAACGGCCGGAATACGTCCACGCCAATTATTTGGTAATGGCCATTTTTTTCGCCGGAGTCTGGAATTCTTGTGGTGTGTGTGTTGGACGCGCTTCGGCAAAAACTGCTCCACGCCGGCGACGGCACATCAGTTGAATGTGCGCAACCTTCTTTCTGGACGGCGTCTCTTTGCTGCCCGAGTCGGATTATGCATCTATCAAGGATCACATGATATCGCTATTTTATTAGAAAATACACTGCAAGCATGCTTCTGATAGTAGTTCTGCTTTCCTCTCAATCTTTGCGGTCTTTTGTGTTTTAATTTGTAAGTTTCGTTTGACATGAAATTAATGTTAATTCTACTTTATAATTTGCTTTTAATTTTACAGAAAAGTATGACCTTCTTTACTATGTCAAGAATAAGCTGTGCTAATGATAGTGATCTAATAAACTTCTGGAAGCATTAAAAAAAATTTCGCCCATGTATGTTATTGATATGCGAAAAATGATATGCAACGTCCCATACAACACAGACTTGCACGACGTCCGGCCAAAACAGAGCAGAAGTATAGTAAAGTATTGGCACAATATTGCGCGAACACTAGAGCAGGGCGAAAAGACTGTACGGCAATACCTGACGGATATCGAACGATGGTGCAAAACGAGACTTTTGAGATGAAAATAGACGTTCGGTAGCACTCTGCCTAGTTAGGAATAGACATGAAGCGAAAAATAGGGACTCTAACCAAAAATTTAATAAATACTTACCCTTAACCAAAAATGTAACAAACATTTATTGAACATTTACAAACAGGGTAAATGTTTATTAAATTTTTGGTTAGAGTATCGCCGTGCTGCTTGGGAACGGAGTTGATGAGATCTTGCCACCGTGTTTCCAACGCTTATGTAATTTAAATGTCTCATGAAGCGCGTGAAAGAGCACTTCTGTGGCACACCAGAGAAACTCCAAACTTCAAAAGACCTCTGGGCCTTCTTCGACACTTTTGACACTTCGTCGGCACTCCACTGGCTAGACAGATAAGAGCTGAACTTTGGCATGCCCCGAATCCCCAAATTAGGATTTACTTTGGCAGTTTTGGCTGAAGGCTGTCACTTACTTTAGCAGAACTTTGTCGGACCAGAGAAAAGCCAAACTTTGGCATTCCCTAGAATCGCCCAACTAGGGCTATAGTTAGGCAACGCACTTTGGCACTGATGAACGCTATGAAGGAAAACCTAACTGAACCAAAGTTGAGCCCTTACGTTTGACACACCTTTGCCCAAGTTAACAATTTCTCTGGCGTGCTAACTGGGAGAGGTTTTCACAGTTGACATTAATATTATTCTCACAGTAGTGAATATAACTTTACTTTCCCTTCCTCCTATTTACTTTCTCGTTCGGTGAAAAATGACCAATCAGCGTGTAGTCACCCCTGTGTCTATTCACTTGTCTTTGTTCTTTTTTTCAAATTGCACTGTTCTCACAGTGTAAAATGATAAAACAAACAGCCTAGTTTCTGCCTAGTTTGATAAATATAACCATTAGTACCGTAAGAAGATGCAATTTTTATTGCTGACCGAGAGAAGTGGTCCTTGATGATATGCAAAAAAGTACACAAACAAAACACAAAACTAAAATTAATGGCAGCGTCAAGCAAGATTCAGTAAAAATTTTGATTTAGCATAAAACAAACAAATTGAACTATACTGTTTTCATTTTAGCCAATAAAATATTTTAGCAGATATATTCGGATGAGGCTTCGAAAACTGTATTGGGAACATAAGACTTTCAGGTGAAGCTTTTATGCTATGAATTTTAAAATTTACACAAAAAAGTGCGGAAATGTTTTCTTTTTACATTAAAAACTAATACCAGAAAATAATATAAAATAACATGCTAACGCTTACTTAACTTCAACTAGATTAAATATTGACAACACGCCTATATGGTAACTATGTTCTATGCACGTCCGAAGTGTGTGCGCTTCACTCAAATAAGCCTCGGCTGCATTCGATGCTGACCTTGAAACTTCCTGATTAACGAAGTGGTCTGATATCGAGATCTCCTGCTTGATTTGTTTCTATGTTATACAGTTTTAACTTCAATGTTGGTGCATTATAAGGATATGTTTCCAGATTCGCTCCGCACGTTTTTGTCCAAATGCCGTAACCTTTTCACCGTATTTTATTGGGTGAACATCTTTATGAAAATGGAATGCTTTCTTGACAGAAGAGTCTAATCCTAAACATTATTACCGCCCGTCCAAGAACAAGAAGGAGAAGGCATTTTTTCGACGCCCATGAAATTTTTATTATATTTCAAACCAGTTGACATCTCGCATATGTCACAAAATTGCTGCAACTGAAATGGTTCTATTTACCAATATGGATGCAAACACGAGACATGAAGATACCCGCTTCCGCTACTTGCACGTTACGCAATTAAGTTTGCAAAATAAATATTTTTGTATGTAGTAACCCCACCTCTCGATATTACCTCTTGATAGCTGTCAGTCTCCCGCTGGCGTTGTGTATTTCTGAGTGGACCGCTCTACCGGAATCTATGGCAACAAAAAAGAATGAGGAGTCATTCAAAAAAAAAATGGGATGACATCATTTTACTTTCAAAGTTTGACTGTGCACGTGACATCTTTGATTGAATGAACTTGTTTCGGTAACGTGGAATTGGACGAAGTCAAGCATTTGCACCGCTTTAATGTGCAGCAAGGATGTGTTGTACCACGTTGTAACCGTACAAAGTGAATTACTCTAGTGTATCAGTTATTTGTGATACTCTTTTACATTCACTTTAAATGTCATCGCTCATGAAATGCATCCAGAAGGATTACTTGAATCGAAATATGTGTAAAAAAATGAATTTCAGTAAAACATAAAAATGCGTAAGTCGTTGCGTAGATTGTCGTTAAAATGAAATGGGCGTTCTTCCCCGCCTTGTACTGCTTTAGCGTTTTCTAAATATTTTTTCTAGTGAGTTAATCAAGAGAAGTAGGTTTTCAATTGTGGCACCGTATGCATTACAAGGGATATAAAAGCTCATAAAATATCCAAAGTTCGCCAGAGTGTCTAAAGTAATATTGTCACGAGTGACGATATGACAAACAGGGAATAACTGAAGAAACTGAAACATTTAATGGGGCAAACTTGTACCAAAAATTAAAAAAAATTACCGCATTTCCACGTGGTAAATGTTGTTTATTGGGGCGAAGCTCTGGTGGTGCTGATGATACTAATTTTATTTATAGGCACTGCTGATGGTGGTGATTTTTGTTTATTGTTCATAGTTAGTGCTGAGTTCCGGGTTGCGTTGGCATGGAATGTGTGGCATGAAACGCATTTGAGCGTTTGACCGCAGCGCCCCCTCGTCTATAAACGTTGAGCCAATGCATGCAAAGTTTAACGCGATTATATACGCATTTGATCGCAGCGCCTTCTCCTGTATAGATGTTGAGAGTCTACATGCAACGTTTCATCCATGACATCCCCAGCTCTTGAGTTACTACCATTTCTCAGAGCCCCCTACTCGTCCCCAGTCGTGGCGGAGTGGTTAGGGCGATGGACTAGAGATCTATTGGGGTCTCCCCTCACAGGTTCGAATCCTGTCGACTGCGCAAACATTTTTTTTTTCTTTTTTAAGAAGTCAGATGGGATGGCAATCAATGTGAGTACGGACGCCGGACAGACAAGGCTAGACCCATAAGGAGCTTCGCCCCTAAAAGGAAACAGTTTTAAGACAACAGCAGAGCGTCGCGGGCGTCGAAGTCGGCGTAAAAGCAGAGTCGAACGCTGGGGCGAAACTGACCGCAGATCGCTACTCGGAGCCCCTTATATACGACGTTGGCTTCTGGAACAATCGGCCTAGAACGTTCGGCGACTAGAACATTCAGAACTCGATCAGTCGAGAATGTTGTAGAACTCACGAGAACGCCAGGTTGAAAGAATAAATGAAAGGACATTCCATCGACTGGAATCGAACCTAGACTTTCCGCGCGGCAGTCAAGCGTGGTGATCACTCGGCCACGCACGCAGTCGCTCGCCGACGAGAGTGGCAGTATATGCAGCTGTGTTAAACCTTTGTACTTGTTCAAGGCACGGGTTGGGTAGATGTAATGTAAACGTCACAACCTTGCACCGTTACACACCTTTTTAGGGATATAAGGGCGCAGGCTTGCCAGTTCTCCCGTGAGATTAATGCTTTAGTTCCACAAACACCAATTTCTGGGTTTGCTAAAGGTTAAGAGAAGCGGTTCTGCATTTAAGGAAAAACATCTGAATTGTTTTCATTTAGCCTCCAGGATCACGAATATCGAGCTAATTTTTTAATTCACTGCACGGAGGCTGAAGACGTTAATTTTTAAGGTACCGCTGAAGGTACCTTCCCGGGGCGTGACGTCATATTATGAGTTTTCGGAATCTCCGCCCTTGCGCACCTACATCGCCTGTCAAATCTATGCAAGCGCACTCTTGCTATATTAAAAAAAGGTCGGAAAGATCCGTGACGACTGGTGTCAGTGCGGGGGAATATTCCTGGCAAGCTCGCCATTCCACGCGCTGCCCACACGAGGGTCACGCGCTTGGCAGCACAACCATCCTAATATGACGTCCCGACTGGTCTGATGTTTTTTTGTATTTTTCGCGTTTAGTTACATCTTCAGGGAAAACAAACTTAATATTTAGATTCACGGGATAAATATAAGCGAGAATTTACGTCTAACTCGAATTTTTCAAAAATTGATAAGGCTTCCTTTTAAGCTGCATGTTATAGAAACTTCATACATTATTAAGGATGCAAATCATTTTAAACTGCAGTGAATATTACATTCAACATAATGTCGGTAGCGTGCCCTCGTAAGAAAATAAAAGTGAGTATTCTACACACTACTGCATTCTTTACACTGAGTGTTTTCATGCATGTCAATTCCTGTCTCTCAATCATATATGAAAATGATGGTAACAAAAATGAACTAGTGTAAAGATGTAGCAAATTTGTGAATTGTTTACAACTAAAATCCTATGGTATTTTGGTATTACCAATGCATGTTCTGGAAATCTTCAAACACGCCGGTGTATGGCTTAGAATGCCTGTGTTTACAGCTTAAAATTATACTCTATTGAACTTTTGGTAAATTGTACAATCATTTTGAACGGTCAGGCTGCATGATGATTTTTCAATTAGTAACACTTCGTTTAGCATTGTCAACAATTTTGAAGTTTTTTAATCTCGTTGTTTAACTCTTTGCGCAGTTATATTTGCTAATTTTTGTTGTATAATGTTTGTAAATTATCTTACTTTTCTCAGAGAACATGCAGATGCCTACCGGGTGTAAGGAACCTTACCCTCACAAGATCTCTAAACATAGATGAGTCATAACTTGACGTGAGTACCGAAGTTCGTAATTTTTGTTTTTGAGAGCGATTTATCCTGTAAATAATTAGAGGTTTAATCGCGGCAATTTCCTTAATGTGCAGTCAAAAAACTTCCGTAGTCACACCACTTCTATCAAAAATAAAACATCTGCAGTAAATACTACCGGGATCATGCCAAGAGGACAGGTGCGCTTTGCAGGAAAAATAAAGTGGCTTTTTGTGGAAGGTAAAAGGAAAAAGCAGAGAAACAAACCACACATATTGCAAACGGCGTCAAGCACTGGTATTCGAAGAGAAAGTCAGACTTCACTTCCTGATTGCATGCTTGTCATCTGAAATCTTTGGGCACAGGTCGCCACAGAAATGTCAGGGTTAGGCTTACTGCCTTTTCAGTTTGGCTCGAATATGGCATCTTTGGGCTCCAATCTTCAAACGATTGCCAAAGCTAGGCTTCACTTGATAATAGTTCGGCTGTCATCGGGCATCTCTATGCCTAAATCGCCTAAGAAGGACCAGAGTTAGGCTTCCTGACTGGATGTTCAGTAGTTGTCTACAATTTTTGGTCCTAAATTACCAAGCAAATGTCAGACTTCGGCTTGATTGTCTGGTAGCCCGGTTTGCATCTGGAATATTTTTGGGCATGAATTCCCGTATAAATGTCGCAGTTCGGCAATCAGGACGGGTCCTGTTCGCGCAGGCTCATGTTTGTTAGGGTTAGAGGACCGATTAAGTCCTGGTAGTCCGCGGGCAGTCTCCGGCCTAACTAAATAAAAGTTGAGTTTTATTCTGTCAACAAATATTTATTTTGCTTCTCGAAATTTGTCTACTCCAAAGTTGGGCGGAATGTTTTGCCGCGGCTCTAGCAGGCAACGCTGATTTTACAAGTACAGAAAGCGCGGAATCATCGTGCTCGCCCGTAGGTACACACCCTAATGTCTGATAAGAGAATTGCAACTTTGGAAAGGTGGCGCCGTAAGAATGATTCGTCATTCCTTCAACTCCTGCCATCCTGCGAGCACTGCGCGTAACTGATATGAGCAGGTCTTCTCAACACAGGTCACACGTCTGACCCGGGTTGCTCGTCGTAATTGGCAGATGCATGGCGTGCGTCGTCAGAGACACATCCGCAAAAGTGTAGTTGCTCTAGATTGTGGAAGAATGCCCTACTGCTTGACGCCGCTCGACACGCCACCTCTTTGGTGGTTCGTTGATTTCGGTAACGTGCGAAAGAAGTCCAGGAGGCCGCTCTCGCGGTTTAGCATTTCCCATTTTTTGGTTTCCTCTTGGGTCAGCCAGCCGAAGCTCGGACTTGCAGAGGAGGTCGTGCTCAAGAAGCCCACATTCTTTTAAAACGCTGAGTGGGCTTCTGAGTGTCTTTTCGCTTATGGTATTTGCCGTCGGTGCGGCCGCGGGATCTTCTCTAGGCGCCCATTTCCAAGAGATAATTCTACGCGGTGTGCAATATTTTCATCATTAAGAACTTCCTGATTACGACGCCTGGATCTGAATGTTTCTGAGTAAATAAAACTCAGCTTCCTTATTTCTGTTACAATCGTAAGACAATATAAATACATAAAGCTGTAATATTGGTTTATTGTCCCCTTGAGAACAACTCTAGAGGAAGAGAAGAATGGCTTGGGGGCCCAGGACAAACGATTAATCTTAGATATGTTTTATTTGTACTCATCACAATAGGAATGTCAAGTTTTAATCAACAGTGCAAAATGAGTATAACTATTGTGGAGACCTGGCTGCCCTCCCCCGCGCCGACCCTCCGGACCCTAATTTCCGGCCTCCGAAATACGTCATGCCTCGGGGGAGCGGCCATGGCCTCGCGTACCAGAGATCCGGGTACGGCGCTCCCGTAGGCCAACTGACGTCACGCGACTGGCTTCCCAGGACAAAGGAAGCCTCTCTTTTGAACGGCAGCTCTCTCGAACGGCGGGACACGAAGTACGGTGCAGCGGTGACAAGGAGACGAGGACGCTGGCGCGGGATTTGGCGGGAGACGGACGATGGCGCGGGGAAAGTGCGGGCAAGTCGTTGACTGGCGGACTCGACGGACGAACCGGACTGCGACCCTGGACGACGACGTCCCCATGGCGCGGTGTGGACTACCACCCCTGGGACTTGGAAAAGCTGCACTGGCAGCGGACTCCCCCCTCCGGCCTCGCTAATCACCGTTCCCCGATCCCGAAACCCCCCAGGCAACAAGTGGGTGAATAAACCCTTTTGCCGAGAGAGAAGTATTGCTGCGTCATATTCATCCGGGGACAGGGTCTGAGGGAGTCGGAGCTAGAAGCCCGCAGTATCAATAATCAATAGTTTGCCACAATAGTTCCTCCAATCATCACCCTTGGAACGAGACACTTGCAGTCACAGTTGCTATTTTGATCGCATTGAAAATAAATGTATATTTCGTTCCATGTAAAATACATATACTCAAGCTACAAAACTAAAACAGAGGAAACACTATGATACAGTAAATAGTAAGAAAAATATTCATGCACACAAGTCAGGACCGCATCTTTCGTTTTCGAGGTTACCATATTAAGAAGCGCACCGCGTTATAGGCTTCCAACATATCTTTGGGCGTAAGTATTACGGTCCTTCCATGAACAGCTTGCTCCATAGCACCCCGTTGCAGGATTACCGTCCACTGCAATACCACAAATAAACTTATTTTAAAATAAAATACTACATTATCGTTTTGTTACAGAAACTATCAATTCAACGATCCAGCAATCTAGTCGAAGATAAAGGGTTCTTAGGCTCTACAGACTGCTTATACGGAAGGAATAAAAGCAACACAAGTGCGATTTTTGCAGGTGAATTACACGGCCAGGGGGCATAATGTAGAAGCTATTGGGCCCGATAAGACTGCAAACAAATTTAGATTTGCATTTTTACTTTTTAAATAGTGAATGTAAGCTTTTATTTCCAATTGCAGATTTGCTTGGCCTTTTTGATAACAAAAAATTCAGTCAATTTAGAAATATTTGAAGCAAGTGCGAAGCACGCTGGTGGGCTAACAGAAGCTCAAGGAATGGTGTTGTCGGTTTGAATTATAAATGTTATCGATTGTCATGTATTATCTATTTTCCCAGCGGACTCGTCACCACGATTTTAACATTCTGTACACTTGTTTTGAGCAAGATGTGACTGCCATCATTTACTTTTGTTTTGAGCGAGATGTATGCACTGTTTGAGTGCGTTGCTGGGTTGCCATGGTCCCGCACACAAGCGCTTGCGCGCTTAAGTGGGCCATCGATTTCACTGTACAAAAGACTGTGCAATAAAGGATTTATTATTATAAAAAAAAAATGAGAACTCGTGCAACAGGCGCAGGGATGCGGTTGCGAAAACGCGCCAGCGAGGCTATTCCGTTTTCTCTCCTTTTCGTTATCGAAACCCCAACTTTGCGCCTCCTGCAGGAGTGGTAGGTGTATCCCGCTACCATGATTAGCGCGGGCTGCAAATATCTTGAAAATCTCACTAATTCAGTTGTTTACGTTGACTTTCAGTAAGTCTCTAATTGGAATTGTATGTTTATTCTCACAAACTAAGATATAAATAACAAATTTTAGTTAATTATCTGACTTATGTCGAAAAGCCCCCTCTAATATGTAACGGAAACAGTAACTATAAAGTGAGTGCAGAACAGGGTTGCCAGCTATTGCCCCTGCTTTTAATGATACACTGAGCAGAATCGTAAAGAAAGTAGAAAAGTGTAATTTAGTAATCGGCGTGTCGTATATGGAGAAAGGGTAACAAAAATACCAATTTATACCAGGATTGTTGTTAAACAGAAGACATGTTATTGTAAGCAGATAGCCGGGTTGGATTACAAAAGCTGACTAAAATTTTTGGTGAGGAAGGAGACTTTCTGTGCTTGGAATTCCGTTGCGACAAGTCCGTAATAATTTGTTTTTAACGATGAAAAGGGAGACCGAGTGGAAATACAAGACACTCCACTAGAACATCAGGAAAAGTAAAACGATCGGGGTGTATGATTGATTGAGAGAAAACACCATTTAGAAGAGAAAGGAAATATGCTCAGGAAACAAAAAAGAAACTGGGCGATAATGAAGCATGAAGCATTGCGGAATAAAAATAGTATTTATGAAGTGCTTTTGGGAATATAGAAAAGATTCAAGATGCCGGATTTCTTTCTTCTGAAATCTCGGTAGTATGCACGGAATCTGAAGCCCTGTCGAGTGGAGAGTTTTGACAAAGCAGCGTTGGTAGATTAACACTGAAGGCACATGGCAACAGACCAAATGAGGGAGTGCAGGAAGACATGAGCTTGACATCTTTCGAGGTTAGAGACACGACCAAAAAATGTCTATTTGAGCAAAGACTAGGCCCAATGGCGGGTACACGATGGGCAAAAAATGTAGATGAACATTTATATAGGAAACGTCTGAACAGTAAATGGTCAAATGGAACACCGTAAGGTCAAATTTAAATACCTACAGTCAAGTGCTGTGGCAGAGCAGACTACCTCGGCAGAAGAGGAAGTGAAGGAGGCCGAAAGGTGACTGCGGGCGAAAGGAACGAAGGAAAAATCGATTTCGTCTACGTATAGGGGACGAAAACAGAAAATAACGAATGTACATTTGTATGATAATTTACGAGGGAGTTCGCTGTTGTGTGATGCAAGAACGGGGATCGAGAAAATTAGGACATATAGGATTCAGTAGGAAGAAATAATTAGGCGGTGTACCGTATGCAAGCGGGAAGACAAGACAGTAAAACATACGGTACTGAAACCCACGGGGCCTATTCCTCCGCCTCGGACGGGGCGACAAATTCAAATAAAATTAAATAGTTTATTTTCCCATTCAGCAAAATGGAGGGGAGGCCGAAGAAAAAAGCTGATAGATTAGCTTGACATGTCCCTCCACCGCCCTACAGAGGCAGTGGCGGCGGCAATGGAAAAATATGCACAGAAGAGTAGAAAGTAAAATTGTGAGTAAAAATACAAAAGGGCGTGTCAGGAGCAATAGGTAAAAGCATTAAACAACATTGAGAAACTGACTAGCTTGTCCCTATCGCTACACAAAGCTCGACCTTCCTTAGAAAACCCGAACTTAAAAAAAAAAAAAAGTCAACCCAAGTTAGAAGAGGACATACTAGAAAAAAAAAGGTTGTTTAAAGCGTAGATCTTCATTGCCTATTTAAATTGCAGGAATATTTTTAAAAAGAATGAACACCGTACGAGTGAACCACAATAAAGTGCACAGAAACGGCCAACATCCCAGAAACGCGATGGAATACGGTATGTAATTCAGTACACCGCGAGATAAACTAAAATGCATAACACAAATTGAGGGCGACCAGCGCCGCGCGAAACTTTTGTTTTTTGTCGTTTTTCGTGGTTGTGAGAAGTTCCGTAATTGTTTAATTGGTGCGTTATGTATATATAGCTTATTACTTGACAGATGAGTTAACAGTTTGGGGAAGATGTCTCTCAACATTTGATCTCCGTATGCAGTTCTGTTGTGGTCACCTGCCAGCATTCCCGCCTTCGTGTTTCGTACCCAGGGATGTTTTTCGTCAAGTGTGCTAATTTAGAAATTGTTTCAATGCGATTTTTGCTTTGAATTTAGTACGTAGAAATGAACCTATAGTTATACATATTCTGAACTGTCAGTGCGTCTAATCTTCTAAATAATGCTTCCCTATGTGAGTCGTAGGGGTCGTATCATTATTTTCTGAAGTAGGTGTAAATTTTGTTTAGTTTAGTCATTGTGGTCGTGCCCCAGAAGAGGTGCAAGTAGCTAAGGAACAAGCGAAACAACGATCTGTATATTACTTTATTAACGAAGAGCGGAAGCACGAAGCGGTTTCTATATGTTAATCTAATAGCACCAGCTAATTTCGAATGTATACTTGTCAAGTGTTAGTCCCAGGTCATATGCTATTTGAAGATCACACCTATGGTTTTCAAATCTTTAACCATTTCAATCGGTGAGTTATTTATCAAAGATCAGCAGGCAGGCTTTTACACTCGTTATACTTGAAAAATATATTGGAAACACCACAGGGGGGTCCGGTGGCCGGAGAAAGTGAAAGACGCCGTTCGAAAGGGTGGTATTTTCAATGCTCACCAGTGAAAGCGGACCGGCCACTGGCCGGGGAATTGCTCAGGCTTCGGCCAGTACCACCGTAATGACGATTGAAGAGTACCGGACCGTACATCCCCGTCTACCGGCAGCTAATTTGAGCCTTAATTGTGTCTTTCAACACAGAAATCTCGCTGCGTAGCCATACCGAGCAACAGATTTCCGAGACGCTTTGCGGAACGTGGTTGACAGCCAGAATATCATCGGAATCGTTCGATTCCAGATGAGTCACGTCTGGATGGTGACCTGCGCAAACACTTTAACCAAGGCCAATCTTGTAACCAAAGCAGAGCTCCGCGTTAAGGGGCGCCGATGCCTAATCATTGACCCGGACACCAGGGACGCAAAACTGAAGTTTATTTGGCTACCAGTTCACTTGGAGAACCAGTGTATCGAAGAAGCACTGTCGCCTTATGGCACGGTGCGTTTGATTGTTAGAGAAAAATTGCGCTGCGCCGGAAAGGGACAGAGCGACACGCACCACAAAAAAGTGACGTTGACCCTTCACTACGGAATTAACGCGAGCCAGATACCGCACCAGCTCACATTGTTCGGTTGTCGAAGCATTGTGCTCGTGCCTGGCCGCCCTCCACTATGTCTAAGATGCTACCGAGCTGGTCACATTTGTCGTGAGTGTAGGACCCCGCGATGCAGTCATTGCCTGCGCTATGGTTCTGCAACAAGTAAGTGCGTCACGACCTACGCGGACAAGCTCCGACAAGCGAGAAGCCCAGATGAAGATGTTGTTTTAGAACACCTAATGGACATAAGCGAAGTGGCCGATGCAACCCCAGGAGGAGTCATCCCTTCCAGCACCACTTCAGGGGAACAGTTGGCAGCCCCACTGCACCCACCACCTAACGTGAGCACTGAGTTGGCGACGATCACCGCTGAATATGAAAAGTCTGAATCGTTTCTGCAAGACGACTCTCGCAGAGCTCCCATGGAGTTTTTGTCAGACAGCAAATTCACCCCTTTAAGTACGACGTCAGCGGTTGCTTCATAGGAACCATTACCCCGACGAGAGCGCTCGACCACGTCCAATTGAACATATCTCGAACGACCGGCCCAAACATCGAGAAAATTATCTCACTCGTCTACCAAGAATGTCGCGATCGGCCACAACAGCGACTAGAGGGGCGATACAAAACGCAGGCCAGCGGGGGCGTGTGAGCACCCTTACACTAAAGGCCCGTTCACACTCTTGCGACCGAGTACGACTGAGAGAGACGAGATCTCTTACAACTTCTTAAATGTGTCTAGAATGAGGGAACACACTGGCATTGTGGCGCCATCTATGCGGTGACCCTGGAACTGCATTTCACAAGAGCGAAGGTTTTGCGGGATTTCCGAGGTCAAATGTGCGTAATACCCATAGAAAGGCTCGTTTAGAACATTGACAAAAGTTTTTCGAGCCAAAAAAGAAAGGATAATGCGCGAGAAATAAAAAAAAAAATATGCCGGACCGCCGAGTTTACACTGCCTCCCAATAGATGGCGCCAGTGTGTTCTCTGGTTTAAGAAGTTTTAAGGAACCCAGGTTTAAGAGGTCGCAAGAGTGTGAACGGGCCTTAAGGCCACACTGCCTGCTGACGTACTGGAGGGCGCTGATAAACTACCTCCTTAACTAACACCTCCCTGGCACTTCCTCCCCTGAGCTTCGTTACCATCAACGTTAGAGCTTTGTGTTCATGTGCACGTCTATCCCAGCTGTAAAGGGTCCTCTCAAAGGAACAGCTTGACTTTTCTGCCGTCCAGGAGACAAAAATTTCCTCCGGCGAGGACACAGCTCGTGCTTTGGACCTTTTCCTCTCAAGTTATGAGGTATGTGTGAGCCACGCGGATGGCTTGTCGGGAGAGTGCCTTTTGTTCTTTACGAAGAGTCTTGAATACTCGTCATTTTAACATGCTCTGGAAGATAAGGGCAGGTTCATATGCTGTGATTGTTTTTTTTTTAACGGTATCTCCTGGCGTTTAATTTTTGCTTTTATGGCTAAAACGATGTTCGACGGAGACTTTTTTTATAATCTCGGCCCCTTCCTTTACGTTTATAGGCAAGTTGTTCTGTTTGGTGATTTCAATTGTGTCTGTAATATCAATGATAGATAGTGACTCCTACAAGACCTGACAGCAGTGCTGACATAATAAACAACCTCACATATGACTTCCACCTATTTTATGTCGGAGCTTCTCAGGTTGCTGGTGCCCGATTCACTAAAATTGATGCTTCCAGTACCGCGAGGCTTGACCGAGTTTACGTTTCAAGACAATTTTTTCAGATGTGGCTCCTTATGAAGTAAAACCTACGTAATTTTCTGATCATTGCCATGTAAAGGTTCGCAGTGGGGCAGACGTACGTAATAAGTCACGTCTAAAATGGGAATTAGGGAAATTGAACACAAGGCTTTTTGGTATTAATGATCTTCAAAACCATGATTGTGAATATTTGAATATGTCAACAAATGAAAAATTTTGGCATTTTTGCCTAATGGCAAAAAATATGCTTGTATTTCGTATTTCATGCAAAGAAATACGAAACTGCCCTTTTGCGAAACCTCACTAGCCTTCTCGAAATAGAGTATGAAAAACCTGGTGAGTTTCAGGAAGAAATCCTACTTGTCAAAAGTCAGCTGCAGCGCTATGTGCAGAATCGCTATAATGGTGCACTGGTATGCTCCAGGTGTAGGCGTTTCTTCCCATCTGAAACACCCTCGCGGCGTGCCATTGATGATAAAAGGCGCCATAAACTTTCAAAAACTCAAAAAAAGTTGAACTTTTGATCAGCGACGGAACCCTCTGAACCAATGATGGCGGTATAATGCGCCCATTCAAGTCGCACTACAAAAACCCATTCTGGAAAACACCATCTTCTAACAGTCAAATGGCAGAGACTTTAGTTTTCATGTTGCCTAAAGTAATCGAAATTCAACGCGAACTACTTACTGGACCAATAGCTCTGGAGGACATTCAGTGTGCGATAGATGAGTTGCCTAACTCTAAACCGCCAGGACCGGATGGACTCCCAGCCGAGTCTTAGGAGTATAAGGAAATACTGTGCCCTTCCTTACACAACGTATTTCTGGAAGCTTACGATTGTGAACGCTTATCACCATATTTTTGTAGCAGCCATGCAGTATTAATCCCCAAAAGTAAGGATACCGATAAACTTATACACGTAGAAGGATACCGCCCCATTACTCTCTGCAATGTGGACTATCAAATATTTCCTAAGATTCTGACAAAACGGCTTCAGTTCGTCGCTTCTGGTGTTGTGGGCGACCATCAGATATGTGGAATTAAGGGTCGAAGCATAGATACCATTATAAACGTCGCACGCTCGTTCATGGAGAGCTGTACTTGCCATAACGATTAGGTCGCCATAGTTCAAGTAGACTTGGCGAAAGCCTTTGATCGCGTATCCCATGACTTTCTTTTCGCCATCTTTAGACACATTCACCGGGGACTAACGTTGTTCAAAGGAATCAAACGATGTTACCGAAGTTGTGCTATCCGTCTCATTATTCATGGTTCACTCTCGACTCCTATAAATTTAAAATCGTCTGTTCATTGTTTGTGAATGGGGCCAGCTGAAGGTGAAAAACACACAGAGGAAAAATATATCATTCGCCCCGCTGAACTGGCAACATTTCATGATGCCTCTTTTTGCTTCCCTACTAATCCTTGGTTCCGGTTTTCTTTTTCTTTACACGAACTTAGATTTGTCAATCCTTTACAATTGATTTAGGTTTTCTTTTTCTTTACACTTAATTCGGAATTTAGTTTCCTTAAACGCATCGACCTTTCTGCTCTCGGATTGTTCTCATCCTTTTTCTTCTGTCTTCTTTAAGCGGCCTTCCTCTTCTACCTTTGCCTGGAACTCATGTCACTCAGCAGGCAAATCTTCTCTGAGTTGTGTAGTGCATCGGAAGGGGCACTAACACAGTCCTCGCCTTCTTCTTCGAAAGCTAGGGCTTCCAGTAGATCACGGGCGAGTTGATCTTAATGTCGCCCCAAAATGTTTAAGTTGCACAACGTTGCCTCGCATTGGCATACGCGACAATGGGCTGCAAGGTGTCCTGCTGCTGTCCAGTTTCGTAGAGATGTGGCATGCTTCCTGGTTTCATCATTAATACAGCGCCCTGTCTGCCCAATATAACATCTTCCACATGTTAATGGAATGTTATAAATGACTTCTTTTTGGCACTGGGCGTACCTATTAAACAAGGATGTCCTTTATTCCCTTTTTTGTTTCCTTTCTACTTAGAACCTCTTCGTTTGAGTGGACTTTCCAACCCTACAGTGGGCGGTTATTGCTTCTATTCCGCGGAGTAAAATGTTGGCCTGCGCCGACGATATAGCGTTTTTCTGTGCTGTTAAAAAAGTGTCAATAATATCCTTACCGTAAGTCAAACATTTTCAAACATTTTGTCAACCATCGGAAGCGTTCGTAAATAGCTAAAAATGCGATGGCTTTTGGTGCGGACAGTGCGCCACAGCCTATACGATGAGTGCTGGTATTTCGTGGAGCTGTCTAGTTCCTCAGTATTTAGGAGTTCCCTTGAACTGCATTCTTAAAAGTGGTCACTACTGTTCTGAGCGTGTGGTAAAGAACAAACGTAAAACCAATATAGTGAAATCAAATTGGTGGTCAATCCTTGGAAGCGGAAAAGTCTGTAACATCAGTCAGATTAGCAATTTATGTTAATCTGACTGATGTTATGTTTCCCTATACCTTTGTATCGAAGAATATTTGGTAATGGTCAGGAACAATATGTCTTTTGAACCTTTGAAGAAAATACGAATGTCACCTTCTACAAGAAATTTTTTTTTTTTTTTAGCTTCATTCATCTAGGTTATTAGACAAGCTTTGGCTTGAAGGAAAAGGCATTTTCGTTCCGTGGTCAGTGAACTGCCGCTGTGAACTGTGAAAAAGACAATTAAACATAAGTGCCTAAACAATCCGTTTCTTATATTTAAGTAGTGAAAGCGCACAATAAAGACGAATACAAAGACGGAGAAGCAAACAGGACGAGCGCTCGTCCTGTTTGCTTCTCCGTTTTCATATTCGTCTTTATTGTGCGCTTCCACTGCTTTTCAACATGCATAACCAAATCGCCTGCAATTGCTACGTTAGTTCTTACAAAAGAAGCTATCCGAATGACAGCTTCTCTAGTGATCTGTTTACACTGATGGGTTTGCATAGTCTCTGGAAAACGAGAATGATTGACAGAAATGCTGACGCTCCACGGACAACAAACTTGAATTTTATAAAAACTGTATCACATTTACGAAATATATTTGACCATCTCGGTGAGGGCCCAAACTGGTATGCTCTATTAAATCGATGTATTCATCTTCCGAATTTATAGACTTATTATTCAATATAAATTACTGTGCTGAGTTGTGAAACCACACTCGAACCTATGAGTGGAAATAAACTCCCGCGATGGTGTGACCTTAGATGAACAAAATGTGTCGACGCCTGAACAAGAGACCTGGCGACAACCTTAGTGTATCGTGATTTCAAGTGCCTTGTGTTTTCTGACCGAATTTTATGGGATAAAAGAAAAATACAAAAAAAAGGATCGGTGGCTGAGTAGGCTAAAACGCACACCCAGTCCGACGCGCGTGGAGCACATCGTACAGGCGTTTGGTCGTGCATCACAACTGCGTGAGCACGTTAATTACCCCCCAGGTTAGCAGTCGTACTGCGCTGGCAAAATAGCTTATCTACAGTGTAGACCAGTGTCGCTACTCCCGGCAGACCTTACGCTGTATAAACACTACGCTGTATAAACCCCACACGCTTTTTTTTTTTCATTTGTAACAAATATACTTTACCCAGAGGGCTTTCATGGACATCTTTTAAAAAACGTTTAATTCCGTCAATAACGCAGGCTCTGCTTTTATTTCTGCTTCTTTTTGCTGTCTGCATATAAGTAATGCGGTTATTTTAAAAAATGCCTTATAACAAACAATAAATGCTATCGTGGGGATTATCATAATTTGTAGGCACCCTAGGCTTTTTTGGAGTGTTTTAGATAGTTTTTACTGTTGCTTAGATTGTTTGCGGTATGGGCTGTGAAGGGAGGTTTGTGCTGTAGGGTCCGCACTTCCCGCATTTACAAATCTAAAAAAAAGTAAAATTTTAATTAGGGTTTTATTAATAATACGCAGCTTGGTAATGTACGCTGGTTGAAGAAATAGCTAGAGAACTAAAAAATGAAAGACGTTTACAATAATCTGTAACGCCGAACTAGAGCGCAACTCGAGGAGGAGGACGGGAAGGTGCGAAAAGGAGCTGGTATGCCTCTCCTCCTCTCCTGCTCGCCTCCCATTCAGCGGTAATTGTTCGCTAAATTTGCCATTCAATTTAGCGGAGAAACTTTTCCGCTCAGTTTCCGAGGAACTTTTTCCGCTAAATTTAGCGGGAAAAATTTTCCGCTCAATTTAGCGGGCAAATTTTTTCGTCGAATATAGCGGGGAATGTTTTCCGCTAAATTTAGCAGGGATTAGGGAGTTTTCGTAGATCTATAGGGAGTTTTCGTAGACCGTGTTTCCGCATCCGCTAAGAACTTCGCAAAGAACAAACCGCTACTGCGCCTGCGCACTGGTCGACTTGGGAGTAGAGTTCCGGGTATCGTAGCGAGTTGCCGAGAGATTTGCGGGATGGCGAAAACGACCCGCGAAAACTCCCTGTTTTCGCCGTCCCGCAATGCTCTCCGCAACCCGCTACGATGCCCGCAAATATACAGCCAACTCTATCGGTGCGCAGGCGCAGTGGTTTCTTCTTTGAGGATAGCTTAGCGGAGAGGGAAGCGCGGTCTACGAAAACTCCCTAACTTTTCCGCTAAACAAAGCGGGAAAATTTTCCCGCTACGTTTAGCAGGGAACGTTTTTCGCCATATTTAGCGAGTAAATTTTTCCGCTAAATTTAGCGGGAAAACGTTTTGTTGGCATTAGCGGGGAAAATTTTCCGCTAGATTTAGCGGTTAATTTTTTCCGCTAAATTTAGCCGAACATTTTTTTTCACTGGATTTAGCGGGGAATTTTTACCGCTAAATTTATCTTAAAAATTTTCCCGCTAAATTTAGCCGGGAAAATATTCTGCTAAATTTAGCGAAGAAATTTTTCCATTAAATTTAGCGGAGAAATATATCCATAATGCAACTCGCAGTGACATTACGAGTGACGTCACTGTTGACCTTCGTGACGTCACGCGTAACATCAAATGTGACGTCATCATGGGAAACGTCCCATAATCCACCCAGGCAGCACAGAGTATTGCGCCAACATTGGATTTGATGTGACAAAGAAGGGCCCAACAATGGCCCAACTGAGCCATATGTTTCCCAAAATTGGAATCACATTGGACAATAAAGGACTATCAAAGCCAATAGTTTTCCAATATTGGTGATACGTTGGCATAGGCTGTTCAACATTGGACTGTCAAAGCCAATAGCTTTCCAATATTGGATATACGCCGGCATAAGTTGTCCAATATTGGACTGTCGGAGCCACTGGCTTTCTCATATTGGCTATACGCCGGCATAAAATGTCCAATATTGTACTGTCAAAGCCAATAGCTTTCGAATATTGGATATTGGCCGGCATAACTTGTACAATATTTGACTGTCAGAGCCAATGGCTTTCCGATATTAAATATACGTTCGCTTAAGCTGGTTAATATTAAAATGTCAAAGGCAAGAGTTTTTCAATATTGGTGATGTCTTAGTATAGGCTGGTCAATATTGTACAACCATAGTCAATGGCTTACCGATATTCGTGTCGCCTAGGCTATAGACCCGCGACTCTCTTTTTTGCATTGCAGAGGTAGGAAAGTGGAAAAGAGTCATTCATACGCTCGCTCGGGGCGAGAATTTTATTTAGCAAACTTCATGTGGCGTTCGTCGCCGGCGCTTTGTAACCGCGATCACAAATGCATCTTTAGTTGCCTATAGGACTATTGCACTTTATTTGCCGGCTGCCCTCCCTTTACTTTGCCTTACATCGGCGTTGAGAACTTAATTCTGTTTTTTTAGATTTAATTATTTATGTATTTTCCAGTGTATTTTGTATGTATATGCATTACGTAGCGCTATCGTCTTCTACTTTGTCCGTGCCCCTGCCATGTTAGTATTTCTTTCTGCTTGCTCTATTGTTTTTATATTTAACATTTTTGTGCATATTTCGTCATTGTCGGCGCAGGTGTCAACAAACATAAAGCCGCCGCTTACGCCACAACCGAAGTGACTTCTACTCTCAGTTTTACGAGGGTCTATAGCGCTATAAAGTCGCCTATTAAACTCGAATGAAGTCTCGAGAGTGCTGCTTCGACTGTCAGTGCACATGCCATTAGTGTAGGCAGAGCGACGACGTAGCAATCGTGACGCGAGAGCCTACTGCGCCTCGATCTGGCCGGCCGCGCTCGCTCTGCGGAAATGTGAGCGTGGGACTCTCAAGCCTCGTTAGCTTACTGAAGTTGCAAGACGCTACTTTGTCGTCGCGAATCCTTTGCCCTTCGAACGTTCGCGAAGCCGTTGCGCCCGTCGTATACCCTGCGCAGCATCTTTCAGAAACCGTTCGCGCAGCATCGCAACCTTCTGTCTGCGAGCGTCGGCGATGCATCGTGCGTTGAAAGTCGGACGACGTGTTCTCCGTGCCATCTTCTGTGTGTATATTGTTCGTGAAAAATTTTGAAGTTTAAAAACGCGAACCTAGCAGTGTACAAATAATTTTAAATTTAGTGACAAAAAATAGATATTATTTATATATATATATATTTATTTATTTCTGGCCATTGTGCGCACAAAATTGTCGCACTAAGTTCTTAATTGCTAAATATTAATGTGGGTTGTACGACGTAAATCATAGTGTCTTCAAACTTGCCCCGTGTAGAATCACTTTTGGGCTTTACAGCTTCTTTAGAAGTTCAAAAGCTGGCCTTCAAGGAGCTGTCCCCGACCAGCGTGTGCTTGGATGCCCTCTTGGGGGTCACTTTTGGGTTGGTCAGTTTCTTAGGAAGTATGGAACTGTTTTGTTCACTCGGTATTGACAGCAGGGTAAACGCTATGCGTGCTTTAGGCTAATCGTGTCTCCGGTTAGGGTCACGAGACTACAGCCTCGAAGTTGGTGATAAGGCAGAGCACGGAACCTGCCAGCCCAAGGCTACGCATAGCATCCACTGCACTATCAACCTTGGGTACGAGTGACAAATCCGCTCGTATTCATTGTTGGGATGACCCTTAAGATTAGCCTTTGTAAGCGCACCCCCGTTCTGGCCTGCATCCTTTCTGCTCCTTCTTTCGTTCTCTCTCTCCCTAAGCTGAAGGCATGGTAGGCGGTGCGTACTCGCCGGACCACTGAATCGTATAGACGCTTTCAGGGAGTCAGCTACTCGAGCTGCCACCAGTCGACGCGCCTTTGGCGCGCTTTTCTGGCCGCCATATCCGGCCTTCACTTTCTGGCCGTTGCTCCGTGTTGTGTGCTGCACTGGCCACTACCGGAGCTTCGTTTTCGTGTTCTTTTACGTTCCGCGTTGATCTTGTATTTTCTTTAGATCTTTTCGATATTTAGGACTTTCATTTAATCATTTGATATTTATATTTCAACATATCTCTTGTAATTTCTTATTTATGGCATGGAATCGGACAGCGAATGGGCCGACGATACAAGAATAAGAGGCTTCAATGACCATGCAAGTTCATCCCATTCTTACGTTTTTGTCGCTAATAAAGGGCAGTCAACACTATTGCAACTGATGTAAATTGCAACTGACGCAGTAAGGTTATCACAGTCGTGCTTCTCGCTGCATCTGCGCGCTCGTTTCCGCAAAGCCGACCCGCATGTAAGCGAGTTAGCGTGCGACGAGACGAGCGACGGAGATTTCTCACTGCCGCCCATCGCATCGCTCGGTTTTGGAATTTCTAGAAAACGTCGCTCACCGTCTTGGTCGCTTGCTCCGTCGCTTCCATGCGGTTTGCCTCGTCGCGCGACAGACAGCGATGGCGAAGCGGGCCGCCGTCGCTTATCTGGTCGCTCGCCAAATCGCTTACGTGCGGTTTATACTCAATTAATTTCGATGCACACAGCATTGAACCATTGGCGCCTCGATATTAAGTATAAACCGCGTGCGAGCGATTTGGTGAGCAACGAGACAAGCGACGGTGACCCGCTTCGCTGTCGCTCGGGCAGTCGCGCGACGAGGCAAACCGCATGGAAGCGACGGGAGCAAGGGATTTAAACGGTGAGCGACGTTTTCTAGAAACCCAAAAAAGCGAGCGATGCAACAGGCGACAGGGAGAAATCTTCGTCGCTGACTCTCGTCGTTGTCGCCGTCGCTCGTCTCGTCGCACGCTATATTGCTCACATGCGGGTCGGCTTTATGGAAACGAGCACGCACATGCAGCGAGAAGCACGGCTGGATAGCCTCAGCCTTACTCCGTCAGATGAAATTTGCATATGTCGCAATGGTCGCAATGACTGCCAGATTATGGCTGCAGAGGGCATATGTCGCGATGACTGCCCTCTGCAGCCATAATCTGGTATCGTCGATCCATTCGCTGTCCGATAAGAAAATACAAGAGCTCTTTTGAAATATAGATAACAAATGTATAAATGAAAGCTCCAAATATCGAAAAGACCTAAAGAAAACACACGACTTCAGCGCGGGACGTAAAAGAACGCGAAGACAAAGCTCCGGCAGCGACCGGTGCAGCACACAACGCGGAGGAACGGCGAGAAACTGAAGGGCGGCTATGGCGGCAGGGTCACGTGACGTCAAGATGGCGGCGCCCATGAAGTGTTGCCTGAAAGGGTCTACACTTTTTATTGCTTGAATCCGCTCTCTGTGCGCGGGAAACGGCAGAAGCGTGATCACGTGGTTTGACGGATGACGCATTAGCGGTTGACAAACCCGGTATGCCGGCGAAGACCGGACCTTGTTCCGCGTGCGATGCGGCCTGCGGGCTTGCTGTGGACTTCGCTTCTGTGGGAAATGGTATCTCGTTCTAAAAGTCCTACCCGTTTCGATTTCTTCAAAGAAGCGCAAGAAATTCTTGTGAATTGTTTAGTGTTAGGTTCGGCAAACGGCAGCTTGTGCTACATCGTGTTGAATCTTAACGGATGACTTTCTTCTAGTTTTTGTGCTTGAGTAGTTGGTCTGCAGTGCCCGTGTCGACGCATATTTCGGTTTACATCGTTCAAGTCCGGTATTTTCAACGTAAGTGCGCTGCATCCTACTTGGTGATCACTTTTCGTTCTTCTAAGGGTACTCTTCCGGATAATCTCTAGAATTAGGCAGTGCCTATCTGATGGCAGCCGGGAGAATAATTTCCCCGCAATCTTACCGACAGTCGCCTGCCATTATCTGTCTGAAATAATGTAACAACTGACGGTAGAATACATGGCTTCCTCATTCACGCTGCGTTTCGCGAAAAGAGTTCTCGTGGCCACCATTTTGTGACCACGTTGCGTCGACATTCGTTACGCGAATTGCACGCTGTACGGGTATTTCGTCGCGCGTGTATTCCTCAGGCGCGCGTTTCCTCGACATTCATTAAAACTTTGGTTTGGGCTAGTTGGTCCATGGTAGGTATAAGGTTTAAAAGCGCAAACAGACAGGGACATTAGAAAATAACACAAACGACAGGGACAAGGCGCTACTCTCAACTGCGAGCTGCTTTTAGAGTCAACAACGTTCTTGAAAAAAAAACAAAGAAAAATAGAGCGGGGTATTATAGAGGTTTTCTTTATTAAAAAGAAAAATGATACGTGCATCAGAGCGCCATCTGTTAGCCTACTTGATAAAGGAGTGACTTATCTAGATGGTTGTTTGTAAGGAGTTTTATTGGCTGTTGGCGTTGTTTGAAATGTAAACGGTAGATGAGTGTACCATATAAGCGTTGAACGGTCTGGCAATAAATCAGTTCAGAGTAGCGCCTTGTCCCTGTCGCTTGTGTTATTTTCTATTGTCCCTGTCTGTTTGCGCTTTTAAACCTTATACCTCGACATTCGTTACGCGAATTGCACGCAGTAGGGGAATTCCAAAGCGCGTGTACTCCTGAGGCGCGTGCTCACTGAACCAGCCCACCCATGCACGCCGCTTCATGGTGAGTCTGCAACAGTTCTTTGCAAAAGAAAAAGAAATGCTACTCTGAGTTTCTTCAGGAAACATCGCGTGTTGATGAAACGATCTGTCGATGAAATGTCGTTCGATGAACTGATTTCACCGCCAATGAGGGGCGAGTACCGGTAGAATTTCGGGAAAAAAATTCTGCCAACTGTCGGGAGACTGGACGCTACCCAACAATTACCATGGTTGCTGTTTGCTTTGCAATCTTCTCAGTTGTATAACAGCTGAGTAGTACCTCTTAACATATTACAAATTGCTTAGTTTGTACTTTTCTACAGAATAAGCTCTGTGTAATAAACTTTTAGGAGATTTCAAAACAATCCCAGGCAGCACAAGGTGTTGGGCCAATATTGGAAGAGCATTGGCAAAAAAAGGTCCAATGATGGTCCACTTTAGCCAATCTGCACCCAGTCTTGTCTATGCCATTATATAGCATCTTCAGTGATGGCTCAGCTTCTCCAATGACCAACCAATATTGGAAGCACATTGGCATAAAATGGGCAATCTTGGCCTGTCAGTTCCATTCACTTGCGAATATTGGATGAACACTGGCATAAAATGGACAATGTTGGCCTGTCAGTTCCATTGGGTCGCGAATATTGGATGAACACTGGTATAAAATGGGCAATCTTGGCCTGTCAGTTCCATTGGCTTGTGAATATTGGATGAATAGTGGCGTAAACCGGACAATGTTGGCCTGTCAGTTCCATTGGCTCGCGAATATTGGATGAACACTGGTATAAAATGGGCAATCTTGGCCTGTCAGTTCCATTGGCTTCCGAATATTCGATGAATACTGGCGTAAACCGGACAATGTTGCCCTTTGAGTACCCTTGGCTTGCTAACATTGGATGAACACTGGAATAAAATGGTCAACGTTGGCCTGTCCGTGCCGTTGGCATTCCAATATTTGATGGGGACTGAAAATGGACACTGTTGGTTTGTCTGCAGCATTGGCTTGCCAATGTTGGATAAACACGAGCTTATAATGGTTACTGCTGTCTTGTTAGTACCATTCGCTCATCGTCATTTCAAAAACACAGTGGCATATAGACGCTTTGCAGCAGCTGTGCATGGACGCCGCCATAACTGACCTTCAGTTTTTGTTTCCTTTTATTAGGTTTATTTCACTTCATCATTACTATAGCAGGCCAGGCTTTTACATATTAGATTCAACTGTGTCCTTTTCTAAAGCATCGGCCTTTGTAGAGGATCGTCAACTACCGTTTCAGATGCTCGGCATCTCGGTAAGACAAGAGAAGGTCAGCAATGGCGGCTGTAATTTGGCGCGTTTGTAAAGCGTCTATAATGGTAAAAGTGTGTTAGTCTCACAACACCATTGGCGTAATAGTGGAAGCATGTTGAAATAGGCTGGTTTTTGGCAAATTTCGTTTTACCTCAACAAGTTGAAATTGCTCGAGCGATTGTCAATTTAATGTTATTTTTTCAAAGCGCGATTCAGGTGCTTTTTTGCAAAGTAAACAAAACATTAACTACGTACAGAACTTAATGGCGATGTTGTGCTCCTTCACTGTGCATACTAAGGAGTCGTGAGCGATATGGGCTCATCAGAACCGCCCACTGGGAAAAAAAAAGAAGAATCGATGTGCGCGTTATAGTCACCATAATAGATTATTATGTTGACTTTATGATCTCGACAGAAAAGCTTCGTACTCTAACTACGGGCTTGTGGGCTTCACCTCGTGTCAGGTGAAGAACTTCTTTGCGATTGATTGGAGCGAGACTCTATTCTGAAATGTGGTTGTACAATGACGGCTCTATGACTTTACGGCACTACTGGTGCTACAATAAGAGCCCTAATGCCTCCTACATGGCGCCAAGGCACTGATAGCAGACGACAATGTTGGTTTGATTTAGAGTCTAGCCCCTTTCTTCCGCATTTGATTTATCCCTGTCTCTTTTCAATTTTGACATTAGGCTCCAAGCTGATTTCAGAGCTTCGTGTCTGTCAATTCTCTCCGTCCTCTTGCTGTAGAGTTTATCATGTATAGACCAACACACTGTTTACAAACAAGCCTGTGCTTGCCCACACCAGGTGTGGGCATTGCGCAAGCGCACAAACCAGATTCCCGTGAGTTGAAGCTTCTGCGCATCCGCCGTGGCGACAACAGGGCCACCGCAGAGGAGCGACGTCAGAGCCGCGTGTTGGTCTATGAGCAATCTCTTATACCATAGCCTTTTGGAAACCCGGATAGCAAATACCAGCAGAGAGAAACGAAAGAATTCGAGAGAGAGAAGTATGCAGGGGAGGGGTCGCGCCGACGACCTCGGAACTAACGTCCCTGAACGGCTTCCCCTCCCATTTTCCCCACGCCGTCACTAATCTCTCCTTTGTGGGTGAAGTGGACTCGACGACCTTGAGGGAGGAGTACACTGCGCATTCCTAAGCTGACAGTGCCGGGGAAGCTACGCGCCGGCCGGACCAGTCAACACCTGCACCGCTCTCTGCGCGTGGTTACGGGAGAGAGTGTGATCACGTGAATACAAATAAACCTGAGTTTGGTTCACTGAGCTTCTTAGCTTCCTCTGCACTCTCAGCTTAGGGGTGATGGAGTCCAGACCGCGAAACACACGCACACACGCACATACGCACACACAAGCACACAGAAAGTGGGATCGCGAGCACCAAGGCCACACGATAAGTCAACGACTGGAAGGCGGTGGGGACGGTCTCCTCAATTTCCAACACGCGCATCCGCGAACTGCAAGTGGGCAGGTGCGCTTCGCAAATTATGCATGTTTGTTTTATTTTTATTTTTTTTGGCACAAATAGCTTTTTTCTCGAAGAAGCAAGAATGGCAAGTTAATCATGCTGATACCAGGACACCGTGGGTCCGTTTCCAGGTTGTCCGAGTGCATTTGATTGCTTAGCAGACTGCTTTTATCGGGCGAAGCGGCTCGGCATCTCCGCTATCCATGGGCAAGAACGGTGGTTCTAGAGTTCCGATCACCAGCAGCGCATTTCGTCTTAGTGCCAAGTGCGATCTTCAACATGCGGATTGCCAAGACCATGGATATTCTTTCGGCAGCACCTACATACCGGTGATCTTCCTTTGTTGTGGGCATACATGTGACCACTAGCTTCGACGGACCGAAGACACGACGGACCGCTTTCTCTTCCATGTGAGTGACAAGGAGAGGTCCTCTTGACCACTGGGGATGGGTATTCTTGCTACGCAATCTACGTTTTGTCACTTTCCGATGAGTTTGAACCATGTCGGACTCTCTGCCAGGGATCTCCGACGAGTTCAACGCGGAATCCACAGCGATCGGCCCGAAAAGCCCTGTACAGCGCTATTTGTAGTGCTTTTTATTCTAATAGACCGCGAGAGACATTCTGATTGGTTATTTCTGTGCTCGAAGTTTGTTTTATTTAATTTTTCTTGTTAAAATACGGCTGCCATTTCGGCGGCAGTTGTGTGCTGCAGTAAAAAGTCCTCCAGGTATGTCCAAAGCCGAATACCACAAAGCGTTGAGTAGTGCTTATTTGACAAGGTTGGGCTTGTTGGGTGCAAGTTGAGTGTCAGCTATGTCACCGCGCTCTGCGAGTGCAATTGCCACTAATTGTCTTTACACGGCAAGCTATTTTATATTCGTGATTTTTTTTTAATTCTTCGTTGATTCAAGCATAAAATTTTGTTCAACTGTCATGTTCTTACGTGTAGAAATATCGGTGTGAACTTAGAGGGCGAGATTATAATTCTTAAAACTTCTTAAAACTAGATGAAAGGTTAAGGGACGCCATGATGTTGCAAGATTAGAGCTAAGCAATTGATAAAATAATCTTCGTACTATTCGAATTTTTTTTTTAAATCACTATAAATATCTGAATCTAGATCGATCGAGCTTTGAGTAAGGAAAAGTCAGACGAACACAACAATAGTAAGCGCCTGGGCCGTCTTGCTAGAAACAGCGTCTCAGAAATTCTCTTCCCCCGAGACGGGGGAAGAGAATTTAAAGCACTGTCAAAGCCAGCGTACGAGCTGAACGGGACTCAAACCTCGACTGAAGACGCTCGCGCGTTCCATCCTTTACAGTGTTTTCTTTTACCCAGTCTGAGCTGAGACACTGACTTCAGCAAGCTGGCCCCGGTGTCTTACCTGCGCATCTATTTCTTTTAGAAGGCAGTACTAAGTTTTTTATATACTAAATAATGAAAAATAATTCACTGGAAAAGACACTTTATCATATAAAAAAGTAAAAATAAAAAAGTCGGTAGGCTTTTTCGAGATTTTATACTTGAAGAGCAACTGAACCGATGAATCGAATAGTTAATTAAAGGGCACCGATTACTAATGAAGTTATGTTTTATTTTGATATTCATTATTGACAGGCGTAAGAGAGCTGAGAGCCTCTGAAACCCTTCACCTGAATCCAACCCCCGCTTCTGTCTCGTTCAGAATCCTGTGGTCATGCCCCTGTGTGGTATCCCCTTCCTCGCCCAGCCCTCTGCCCTGTCATCTACCGAGCCTGCCGCCGACCCTGCCACCGAGTCTGCCCAGGCTCCGTGGTTGCACAATATTTTAAATATATTTATTCGATCTAAATAAATTATGAACTGTCAAACGTTATGAACAATTCATTTGCATGCTTTCATGGTTTCTAATGTGCCCAAATATGGTCAAATCGCCGCATTATTAGATTTTAGTATAAGAAAGAAAACGGTGCTTCAGGAAAAAGGGAAAGATACTTGCTTGGTTCTCTGCACTGTTTTTGTGACACTGGTTAGAACACTGGCTGAAAAATAGCATCTAATAATGTCATAGACAATGGATGCAAAAAATTGCCAGTGTATTAAACTGGATGCCAATATTGGAATAGCCGATATTTAAGCCAATGTTGGAAGAGCCAGTGTGTAAGGCGTTGGATGCCAATGTTGGTTCAGCCAACGGTGAAACTTCTATGCCAATATTGGATAAAAAAGCGGAAACCACGTTGGTCCAACGTGGGCTAGAACGTTGGCAAACCAGTGGTCCAACATTGGCATCAATGTTGGACCACCATTGGATCGGGTACCGTTTTCAAAAATGCGAACGTCAGACCAATATAGGAACCATTTTTTGCCAACATTGGGCCAACGGGGGTCCAACAATGGTGTGCTGCCTGGGATCCCTTGTGTCTGTGCACCTTCCTGTTTGCAAACAACTTGGCGAGCGCACTTGCAAAGAGCTGGGCGAGTGCAACGATGGCCAAAAATCAGCCTGACGGCCAACATTGGATCGGGTCGCGCCTCCTGTGTTGCCCAATATTATGCCAGTTTTTGCCAATATGGGACCACCATTGGCTGGCACCATGGTTTAGCAATGGCCCAACATTGCCACCTACGATGGGGCCGACATTGGCTGGAACGATGGCTGAACAGTGGTCCAGCATTGGCACCAATGACTTGGCCAACGTTGGATGTGGTAGTGCTTCCAATATTGTCCAATATTGAGGCCGGTGTTTGCCAATATTAGGCCAATGTTGGACCAACATCGGTGTGCTGCCTGGGCACCATGCGAATACACCGATGGCGACGGTGACGCCGACTCTGACGCCTCTCAAGCCGGAAGCGGGCACCTAAGAGCTGCGTTATAAAACACGGTTCTATAATGCTTGAAACCAAAGCTAAAAGAAGCGCCAAAAAGAAACAAGTTTGAAATAAAGAAATAAAAAAACTTGAGAATATGGTCAATATTTATTACCGATAGTGTAGTCTTCTAATTTGTGTGGAGCGATTGCCAAAGAAGATAAACAGCTTCCTAATCGTTTCCCGCCTAAATGCATTTATACACCACTTTTTCGCAGCATGCTCTACCGCCAAACCTTCATGACGCCAGGTGCAACATTCACCCTGTTAAACGTCCCGCTGAATAGTGCTCCGACTGGTGTTTTGATCCGCGCATCCCAGAGCACTAATAAGCACGTTAGAGCAACATACCCCAAAGTTTCTAAATGCCTGATAGCTTCATGATTGGCCCTGTATTTTGTAGCTTTGAATAGAGTACATCGTAGGATGAGACCAAGCATACACTTTCAAAAATGCAATCTAGTCCTGCAAAACGAGCCGCAAGTCTCGGTGCCTGCATATGCAATATTCGAGTTTTCACCACATGTGTGTTTAGGTATCATAATTTACCACGCAAAGTTTCAAGATGAAGTTTCTTTTTTTCATAAGATTAAGAATTATTTTAATAAAAACAATGGGAGTTTCTGCAGTAAAATGAGCGATGAGCGTAACCTGTGGCACCATCTACCGACAGGTGTAGCGAGCAAAAGATAAAATGCGTCATCTGCTAGCTGCGCCTGTCGGGAGAAGGCGCCACAAGTTACACCCAACGCTATGATTTGTTTACCCCTAGGCAGGCAATGCGGTGGAAGCTGCGTTCTCCAGGGACCAGTCTATTATTTGTCACATGATGACGCTCTCGCCAATACCCAGCTTAAGTGATTTGTTTAAAAAAAGCCGTGAAAGCTACACTTTTCCGGTTTTGGCCGATCAGTTATACAACCAGAAGGGCGTAGTATAGGGGTCTAATCATAACGATCAGACGGCTAACGAAGTAAAATTTGTTTTTTAACTTTTTAACTAGTGAAATTAGACGCATCACTCTTATTAAAAACTTCCTGTCCGTCATGAAAAAAACAACATTACATTGGCATTTTTAGAAATACTTTGAACGTGTTGGAAGCGTAGTAGGGCGCTGAAGGTACTACTCGCGCAGCAGGCGCAAGCCTGGGGCCATAATAAGAGACGGAAAAATCGCGCAGGCGTGTTATCGCACTCGCCTTGCTCTAGATTCACAAGTGGAAACTTTAGCGCGCTGCTTGGCTTTTCACGCGCTTTACGTCTTTTCAAATTTACCGATTTTATGGTTTTCGATGACGTTCAGTAATTATCTAATTGAAACCCTTCTTCCTAAAAAGGGTTTCAACTAGATAATTACTGAACGTCATTGAAAACGACTAATTTTACTAATTTGGAAGTTAATTAACAAATTTACCTAAGTAGTTGACAGATCGTTTCGATTATGGTTATGGTGCCTGTAGTAACTAGCGATAGATGGCGCCACGTCTCCCAGCGGTGCCGCGTTTTGAGCACGAGCGCGGAGCGCGCGCAATAAAAGATCATTCGTTCGAATCTCCATGCTGGCTGATGCGTAATGCTTCCTACATGGTGGCAGCGATTTAAGCCAAATTAGTTCCTAGCGGTTCAAAGAAACGAAACAACGCTGGACAGTAGGCCCGGAGAAGGAGGCGACCGCGAAGAACGCCAAAGTGAGCGAACGGCGACCACCATGACAAGCCTACTACCGCCGCCGAAACCGCTAGACATGGCAAGCGAACCTTGGAACGCATGGAAGAAGTGGCTAATGGAATTCGAGCTGTTTGCGGTAGCAACGCACCTGATGGACCAACCTGACAAAGTGCAAGCAGCAACACTTCTCGTCTGCATCGGAGAAGAAGGTAGGCGAATTTACACTACCTTCATATTCGATAACGAAGAAGATAGAGAGAAACTCGAGGTCCTGAAGAATAAGTTCGCGGCGCACATGAAGCCAGCGATCAACCTCACGTACCACGAATTCATCTTTGAAAAAAGAGACCAAAAGGAAGGTGAGAAGTTTGATGAGTGGTTGACGGAACTGAGGGTGCTTGTACGCAACTGCGAGTACGGTGGCGTCGAAGAACGTTTGCTAAGAAGCCGAATAATACTCGGAACTAAACACCGACAGTTGCAGCAGAAACTGATTAACGACAATCCTACCTTTGACAAAGTCCTGGAGATATGCCGAACAAGGGAACGAACTGAAGAACAGTTCAACGAAATCCACGGAAGGGACAAGCGACACGAGGACCCACTGACAGTAAAGGTGCTTAGAAGATCAGACCAAGCCACGTGCCACCGTTGCGGCTTTGTTCATCGCGCGAGCACGTGCCCAGCTACTGGAAAACAGTGCCTTAGTTGTGGCGAGCTAGGCCACTTTGCAAAATGCTGCAAGAGCGAGACCCACACACCAGACAGCCGTCACCGACGCCAGTCGAAAAAAGGACGAAAATTTGATCCCAAAGTACGACAAGTAGAGCGCGAGGAAACGGACGACAGCGATGAAGATTATCTGCTGTGCCATTTAACCGTAGATAAGATAGAGAAAGAAGACCGATGGAGCGAGACAGTCACAATAGAAAAAGATAGCGTACGCTGCAAGCTCGACACCGGGGCTAATTGCTCAGTCATCCCAGAAAGACTGATCCGTCTAATATCAAACAAAAAAGTCCAGAAGTGCGATACCACACTATCATCGTTTTTTGGCCACAAGAAAAAAGCATGTGAAAGAACAACACTGACAGTGTCGAATGGAGGCAGAGCTGTCCAGGAGAAGTTCTTTGTGGTCAAGGAAGAGGTACCGGTGACGTTGGGAGGAGAACTGAGTGAAAAACTTGGAATGATCAAGCGTCTGGCTTCTGTGTCAAGAGAACACGAAGACACAAATGCAGCAGATACAAATCTTTGTGACCCTGCCGGACCATACGCAGACATTTTCAGCGGACTGGGAAAGGTCAAGGGATTTGTGTACAACATGAAGGTGAAACCAGGTTCACAAGGCGTCGTTCGCCCAGCCAGGAAGGTGCCTGTGGCACTGCAAGAAAAGGTCAAGTGCGAACTTCAAAGAATGGAGAACCAGGGAGTTCTGACAAAAGTAAAAGAACCGACAGAATGGGCCAGTTTCATGGTAGTTGTCGCAAAGAAGGACAAAGTTCGTATCTGCATGGACCCAGTTGACTTGAATCGAGCCCTGAGGAGAGAACACTACCCGATGACGACAATGGACGACATTGCCGTTCGAATCGCGGGAGCGAAAGTGTTCTCTGCGCTAGACGCATCCTCAGGATTCTGGCAGATCGAACTTGATGAAGAGAGTTCAAAGTTGTGCACCATGAGTACTCCGTATGGAAGGTACAGGTTTAAGAGAATGCCCTTCGGAATAAGCACAGCACCTGAAGTTTTTCAGCGTGTCATGAACGAAGTACTAGATGGACTCACAGGAACAGCAGTCGTGATGGACGACATATTGGTGTGGGGAAAGACTCGCCAGGAACATGACGAGAATCTGCGACACTTGCTCCAACGCTGCCGTGAAGTGAATCTACGACTTAACCCAAAGAAGATCCAATTCGCGAAGACAGAAGTCCGCTACCTCGGACAAGTGCTAACTGGAGATGGAGTTGCTGTTGACCAAGAGAGAATCAAAGCCATACTGGAGGTCAATGAACCAAAAGATCGCAAGGAACTTCGAACATTTCTCGGAATGATCACCTACTTGTCGAGCTTCATACCACGACTTTCCGAGCGTGCGGCACCACTACGAGAACTGCTGAAAAAAGAGATTTCATGGGTATGGACGGTAGATCAGCAAAGAAGTTTCGAAGACTTGCGAGACGCTTTGACGAAGGCACCAGTGCTGGCTTACTACACTGCAGAAAAGCCGATTACGCTGTCAGTCGACGCAAGCCAATGCGGAGTAGGGGCCGTTATCACCCAAGACGGAAGACCAATAGCGTACTCATCGAGATCTTTGACAGCCGCAGAAATGAAATATGCGCAGATCGAGAAAGAGATGCTGGCCATTGTCCATGGTTGCAGCAAGTTCCACCATTACATATTCGGCCAACCAAACGTAACAGTAGAATCCGACCACAGGCCGTTACAGGCTATTTTCATGAAACCGCTGCATCAGTGCCCGATGAGACTGCAGCGAATGAAGATGGCTCTCCAAAGATACTCATTGGAAGTAAAATTCATACCTGGAAAAGACTTGCAGTTAGCGGACGCACTGTCACGGTTTCCCACGAAGGAAACAATGCAAGAAGAAGAAGAGAAATTTCAAGTCAACTCACTGGAGCACATATCTGTCACACAAGATCGGCTAAATGAAATAAGAGACGCAACTGCAGCCGATGTTAGGATGCGTCTACTGCGCGAGTATGCACAGACGTCATGGCCCGAGCAGAAAGAGCAAGTTCCTCAACTCGGAAGGCCATTCTGGTCCTACAGAGAGGAGATCCACGAGGAAGACGGCCTTGTGCTGCGGTCAAACAAGATAATAATTCCAACGGCCATCAGATCCAAGATTCTCAACTTGCTCCACACGGCACACGCGGGCAAAGACAGAATGAAGAGAAGAACCCGAGAAATTTTGTTCTGGCCCGGAATCAACGCTGACATTGACCGCGAACATGACAAATGCAGCAAATGCGAGAAGTACAAATCAAGAAACGCCAAGATGCCACTCCTCAGCCACGCACTGCCAACGCTTCCTTGGCAGTTGGTCGGGACCGATTTCTTCACTCATGAAGGAAAAGACTACATAATCCTGGTGGATTTTTACTCATTTTATTTTGAGGTAGAAGAAATGAAAAGTACCACAGCTTCCAAAGTCAAAGAGTTCTGCCTTAAGGTATTCGCAACACATGGACTGCCGTTGAAACTTACGAGCGACAATGGCCCACCATTTGGCAGCCGGGAGTTCAAGCAGTTCTTGAAAAACCTGAAGATAGAACAAGTTACATCAAGCCCTTACCACGCTCGATCAAATGGCATGGCTGAACGAGCCGTGAGACAGGCCAAACAACTCTTGCGAAAGAGTGCCAACACTGAAGAGTTTTACCGCTCCCTCCCTGAGTGGCGCAACACTCCACGAGACGATGTCCTCCAATCGCCAGTACAGAGACTGATGAGCCGACACACAAGAACACTGTTACCTGCGCGATCGGAACATTACCTGCCGGCTGTTGTGCCACCCAAGGCTGTCACACGTCGTCTCACAGAAATAAGGCGGCAACAAAAGGCGAGCTACGATAGAAGCTCAAGAACAATGCCAGACATTGACACGGGTTCTACAGTCACCGTCTACAACACCCTGCGGCGCACATGGTCACCTGCCATAGTCGTGGGACATCCAGTGCCGAGGTCCTACGACATTTTAACCCCAGGGGGTCGGGTCCACCGAAGAACCCGTGAACACTTACGAACGGCGACGGATTCTCGGCGAGAGCTGACCTCCACGGGGAAAGACACAGCCTGCACGGAACAGAGTCCCAGTGACTTTAACCAGAGTCAGCCTCACCCGGGAGCGCGGCCGCAAAGAGGAACAAGGAAAAGAAGGCCACCACAACGATACCAACCATGTTGATGGTAACGCTCTAAGCTGACTTTACCAGAGAAAAGAGATGTAGTAACTAGCGATAGATGGCGCCACGTTTCCCAGCGGTGCCGCGTTTTGAGCACGAGCGCGGAGCGCGCGCAATAAAAGATCATTCGTTCGAATCTCCATGCTGGCTGATGCGTAATGCTTCCTACAGTGCCCTACACTATGTCCCCTTGGCCGTCTAAGTCACCTGCACAAAGCGCATACGTGTCGCTTTCAGAGCTTGTTTTAAACAGATCTGTCCGGCTAAAAAAAAAACACCATGTATAAAGAGAAAAAACAAAGATGAATGGTTCTCAAGAACATTCCACAACCATTTTAAACGAAATTTCGGCACGTTTTTACTGCATTCCTTTCAGTTTTACGAAAAATGAAGAAAACAACTTGGCAGATGTATTTCATTCTTTTGCTCAAACCGTTTCAAGGAAAAACTAGTTCTAGGAGAAATGCAGTTATGTTCACGTGCAGTCTAGACCTTTCTGGCACCTGCCGGAACATATTTCGAAATTGTTGCTTGTCCTTTCCTGCCCTATTTTTTTTTTATTTTTTTGCGACAACATGCATAAATTGAGGCGGTGCAGCGTCGTGTCAGGTGATTAACACAACGGATGTTTTTGGCAGGTGATAAACTCTACTATATTGTACCTTTTTGCGGGAACCTTTATTTTTGTTTTTATTTTTACAACTAGTTTTTCGATATTATCGTTATATGTAACTTTCTGAAGGTCACAGAAGACAGAAGTACTCGAATAACGATGCAACCTTACGTCCTCTTTCCTGTACAGCTTGTTCCTAAAAGGAGAGTCGGCGTTTATGTTTTCTATACACATAATCTAATGAAGCACCGCTGAACACTTAATAAAGAGTTTTGTATATGGTTTTCGCCGTCCCGCAACGCTCTCCGCATCCCGCAACGGTACACGGAACTCTACAGTCAACGCCATCAGCGCGCAGGCGGAGTAGCGGGTTCTTGGTTACGGAGGGCTTAGCGGAGGTTAAAACGCGGTTTGCGAAAACTCCCTAGTAGTTTAGCTACATATAGCGCTAGCGGTCCGGACCACATGAGAAATTTTCCGAACTAGCCGTTGCCGTGATCAATCGTGTGCTTTTGTTTGGGAATCCCCACCTAATCATGGAAGTTGTCGGCCGCCATTTTCTCATTGAAATGCTTCAAAAGCTTTTAGTTATTATTTACATCATGGATCCCGCCCTTTCGGGTGCATAAAAAACGTAAAAAATACATGCCGCAAACATTTTAGTTACTTTGAATTTATCCGAAAAACTCTCAATTTCGCGCACACAATGACCAAATAAGAAAACAAAATATACGGTATTTCACAAATAACTTTCATGAAAAGAGAGGGGCAGTGGTTCGGAGGAAGTTGCACTTTACTTTCCTTTAAACTCAAGAACTCCTGTCAAAAGGGGTTCTCCTGTTATCTCGTCATAATTCCTTAGAGACGAAAGGAAACATTCTCCTCTGTTGTGGGTGAGAAATTCCTGCTCTCTTAATTAAAACTCAAAAACTGCATTTTCTGATAAAGTGCTCAATAATAAGGTATATATTATGACTTAGAAAACTGAAACAATATTCATGTCAGCGGACACTTCCGATAAAAGAGCGCTGCGGAGAATTGAACGCGCATGTGGACAATGTGTGTGGAATTTATGTGGCGTTTCATTCTCTAGTAGTTCGATGGATCCCTTAGTCGCTAAGCGTCGGTAACACTTCACCGTCTGACGTTGAAACTAAAATGTGACGCATTTATGCGCGCCAAGAATAAGACAAAAATGTGGGATGTTTCTTCAAGCAAGATATGGTGTAAAACGATAGTAGGGTGAAAAAGTTTGCTTTAGTCTTCGAGCTTTTTCCAACCTATGTGGGCCACGGTTCTTAACTTTTTCTTTCGGCAAGGCATTCCATCGACAAGGGTTTGAACAAAGCAGTTTACATCTCCTTTACCATAGTTTGGACAGCACAGGAACTTGCGATTTTTGTATTCATTTCTCTTCATAAAAAAAGTATGCCGATCAATGTGGAGTACCGCAACTGGTAGTGTTCAGCTTATGTCAGCGGTAACAGTACTTAAAAAACGATAGAATGCGCCCAAACCTTAATTATGTGACACATATTTGGCAAACGCCAAACATTAGTAAATATCTACAATAGTAAAGTTCATCCTGCACATGATTGTGAAGAAGAAGACGACAACGCTGGGGTAGTGGCGTGTCTGACCATTGCGCGTCACGCTCCTCGCGCACTGCCCGGCTCCTATAAAATATTTGTATCTCAATTAGCGGATGCGTCACTGTCATTTACTGCCGGCCGCACATCTGCGTAACAATATTAGAATTAATTAGAGTTCAAGTCCTAGTGGCGATTGAAGATATCCTTCCCCATTAATTTACTGAAGACAGCGGACACATGCCTCTGCCTTCCTCCACAACTCGAATGTCCTTACCAGCGCGTGTCTCGCGCATCGAGTAATCTTCTTTATTTTTTGAGTAACCAATAGGCGTCTGTGTCTGTCCCCATGAACATGCCTTCCTTAGCGAAGGTGCATGGCCGAGCATTAAAAAATACCTGGGTATTTTACGGTAATCAAAACTGAAGGCTCCAATCTACGCGGTGAAGGAGGCTGGACAGCGAAGCTGTGGTATTACCTGCAACGATTGCCCAGTGCGCTATACACCTTTTCAACAACGGCGCAACCATCTTGAATTTCGTTACTTCTGGTATGCGTTAAAACATTCGCTTGGAGTCTCCACGCCAGGAAGTTGTTCACGAAAACTGCGTGATTGTCACACATTCTTGATCGGCATCACCTATATTTTTTCGCGCATTCCTGGCTGAAATGTTTCTTTATTTTTTCGTTCCGTATACCAGATACGAAACCCACGTGACTGAGGACGAAAGAAGACGAGAAACGCCTCTAGACAACTTTTATGCCAAACGTTAACAGGTGGTGCTCCACGCTTTGACGTGCCAGAAAACTTTCGGTTTATAAAAAGTATGAACAAAAGCTACCTTAACACCCCCGCACAAAAAGTAAATAAAACGTTTAACCGCCAATTTTCAGGTGAACGCCAAAACACCGAAGGAGTGCGAGATGTGTTAAAAGTTTTCGAGTAGTTTTTTTGAAAAACAACTAGCCTCCTCCAAGATGTAATATTGTACAGCCGCTCTTTAAAGGTGCTCTTTAAATCTCCAGCTTTATTGTCCCTGCAGCATTTATACTTTTTAGTTCTGGTGACGTAAACAAGCTGAACAGGCTTTAAAGATGGTGTTACCGCAAGTCGCTTGGGACTCAAGCGGCAGTTCGTGTTTGTAAACAGCAAAAGTGTCAATTCACAATGATTGACGAAAGAAAAGTAAAGCACTGTACCAAGTAGTTTTTTTATACGAAATACTTCATACGCCGCCGTTCGCGCGACAGTTTATGCAACCCCCATCTTTACCGAGAAACGCATGCGGTGAAATATACGTGCTTCGCAATGTTAGTGGGGCTAGTTACGTCACTCCAGACGTTGCACTGCCGTTGCCGCGGCAACTCATGCAACCGCAGTCTACCGCTAGCGCATGCGGAGAGCGCGACGTGCTAATCATCTGTCACGTGGTTTTGACACTTCTTTGGTGGCTTTCCTATTGAAATAAGTCTCAAAACCACATTATAAGAGATAAGCGCGTGTGAGTTTTCTGTCGACGCGTAAAAACTAACTCTATCCTGCGACTCATGTGCAATTTCGCTGTGAAAATAAACATGAACACACTGGAAACGCTTTCTAGCGGTAACGTTGCCATTGGACGTGGGCCGACTTTTTTCAAGTCTCTTTTTTTTCAGTGTTTGTTGCATAAGATGCGAGGTTCACTGGTGAAGGTTCTAAATGGGCAGGTTTTAGCCGTACGAGAGCAGTTGTGTCCGGGTGTCGGGTGACCAGCACAACAAAACCCTTCAGGGTTTTTTTTTGAACCACTCGGTTGAGTTGGAATGTGTCATGAGCGCATACTTTATACTACAATGAAAACTCTCGACCAGCACCCTATTAATAAATCCGTCAAAAACTTCCAGTGCCATTCGGTGGAAACGGGTTAATTTCCACTCATTTTCGCCAGAAACTAGCGCAGTTTACCAGTTTTTTGGTGGCAATATTACCGGCCGCCCCTTTCGCTGGATGTTTTACCAGAACCACTTTCGATTACCCGCCGGTGGAATCCTACTGGAAGCCACTCTCGTTTGCCGGACACCGAACTTCACTGGAAGCCGACGCAAGGGGAGCGGCGGAAGGCAAGAAAGCCAAGACGAGAAGGGGGACGGTGTTTGTAATGGTGGCCGCCACTGCAGCGGCATTCTCGTGAGTGCCTGTTTTAGCTCGAGAAGACGCTGCAATCCTGCAAGTGCGTGCAGCGAACTGTTTTGACGATCCAAAAAGGTGGGCAGTTTCACCCGTTTTCATTCGAAACCAGCGTAGTTTACCAGTCTTTGCTAGATCATTTTCCGGAAAACTGATTTCGCTGGAATTCCACCGGCAGCGGGTTTCTAGATTTCGCTAGAATGTCACCGGCAGACACTTTCGTTTACCAGACAACCCAGTTTTGCTAGAAATCTTACCCGAAACAGGTGACTCGCTTCCCTGTTTACCGAACTTCACTCGACGCCGACGCGAGGAGAGGGGGACGCCGAGACGAGCCGGGAACTGGCTGTGTAATTATGGTGCGTACAACAGACCGAGGACGAGTCCCCACGAACCCTGTCTCCCTCGCATTGGATTCATGGGGAAAATGCGAGAGGGTCGTTTTGCTGACTGTTTTAAACAAAATTGGTTTCTTCGTCCGTCAACGAGCAACGGCCGGCCAGAAACGGATGCTCAGTCTCGGCTTCTCGTTCCATGTGTGCGACCTGTATATTCCCGAGCAGCGGGGTGTGGAGGTGAAAAGAAAATATTTTTCAGTGACCTGAAAGTGCCTTCCGTCGACGTCCGAAATAAAAATGAAAACACGGTAAGCCCCGGTGAATTCCGGCTTTACTGGAAGTGAAAAGGTCCCATCATTCAGTAAAATATATTTTTTTACTGGAAATAAAATTCCGGTACAAAAATGGTGACATTCCGGTAAAAAACTCCTGTTGCAATCGGATAAAAATGCCGGTGACATTCCGGTAGTTTTTGGCTTTACCGGAAGTGAAAAGAGCCCCATAAATCAGTAAATGAATAGTTTACTGGAAATGAAATTCCGGTAAAAAGTATTTTTCAATAGGAAGATCATTTGACTTGGGATGGACAGTTGCTGTCCGGGATCTTGTAACGCCGAAGTGTTGAGTAAACACGGCGAAGATGCGGAACTTAAATTGTCGCCCTCTGTTGGTGATAATTTCTGAATGACATTCGGAGCGTGCCACCCACGAGGTCACGAACGCTTCGGCTACACTTGCTGCTGCTGAGTCCGGTAGTGCTTGTGCTACCGGCAATTTTGTAAGGCGGTTTGTAAAAGTAAAAATGTATCGTTGCCCCTGCGAGGTTGGAAGGGGCCCTACAAGATCAAGTTAAACCTTGCCGAAACGGGCAACTGGTGGCAAGAAGCTCGGCTATGGAGGAACGGGATAACGATGTACTTTAGCTAGCTGACATGTCAAGCTTATGCCCATCCAGTCCCGCAGATCTGACTTCAGCCGTGGCCAAACCTAGAGGCTGGTCACCAGGTTCGGCGTCGCCCATACAGCGGGTTGCGGCAGCGAATGAATAGCATCAACAAGTTGTCTTCGTAGCCCAACTTGAGTAAACGGGCGATGTGTTCCTGTTGATGTGTCGCAGAAGATGGTTATGTCTCCAGGGAATTGGACGTCTTGGAGTCGAAGGAATGTACTCACCGTGCGCTGCTGCTGCAACTCTTTGTCGGAAACCTGATGATGAGCCATCTAGGTGACGTAGACGTGTAGAGCTGAAGAAGCGGCATCCATTCTGCTCAGCTTATCAGCAGGGACGTTGAACTTCCGTTGTACAAGCCGAATTTCCGCGGTGAGGTCTGGCAAGTGTGCGAGCTGCCGCGTATCTCGACGCCTGGAAGTGAAACCCGAATTACGGATGGTGTACGTTAGGAGCATAGGGTTTGTCCGGATGACAAAAGGACGACCTTCGACAAAATGTCGAAAGTGTTGGACGGCCAAATACACTGTAACCTTTTGCTGTAGGGCCGCGCGGACAGTCGTGACTGATGCCTCGCTCATGATCGAGATTTGCGGTCAGACGGTGAAGTACGTCGCGATGTTTGTGACGAGTCCCTGCGGTCGGTGTCTCTCACGTTGTGCGTCGCCGAATCAACGTTAGCGACGGAGAGCGCTCTAACCTCCATCACAAATCTGCCAGGCCCGTGATATCTGTCAGTCGAGAGTTATCGCAGTAGCATGGACCCTGTAAACGTTGCAGGGAAGACGCTGCAGAAACATTTCTTGTGGTAGGGTGTCGTCTATTGCTTCTCTCATCAAAAAGTTGGGTCATTCGTTTCAGCAACTTTGAATGACGGCGGTCGCCCAGCACATCCGCTGTAAGTATATTTGTTGCAAGCGGTAGCGGACCGACACCGCGGTTTGCTGCTGGAAATTCGCCTTGATCTGGTCGAACGGAGTCAAGGCCACGGAGTGCGAATGACTGATATTTACTTCGTCGCCTGCTGCCGGTGACAGACCAAGTACGACATGACGATACTTGCGCTCCTGGCTGGTGAGGCCGGCAAGATGTATTTGGGATTCAGCCTGCACAAAGCAGACTCTCTGTTTTCTGCCCCAGTACGGCAAATGTCGAACCGCCACTGCAGAGAACCACCACTGCAGGTATTGAGCTCACCGATGCCGGTATCTTTCCCGGCAGGTGACAGAGATGCGAGGGAAATTCTCAGGTGACTTGACCTGCTCCGTGGAAAAACTATGTAGCGCTCAAGCCGATTCTGCAGAGCAAACTTGTCTTTTATTATCTCTTACTCTGGGACAGCAGGACATTTTATGAAAATAGCTTTACATGCTGCTCCTACAGTACAAAGAGACGGTTTTTTCGCCTGGCCTTTCAATTCTCGTTATCCTTTTTCTGAGCTGAAAAATGTGCCATTAATTATGGATGAGACGGCGGGCTTTTGGCAGTGGTTTGCCTGTAACGTAAGATACGTCTAGTTTTTTGCCCCCCCGAGCCGTCTATGTGACCTCAATATCCCTCACGAGGCTTTGTTAGCCGCTGGGTTATATAGCCGTAGTGACGAGATAGACGGCATAGGAAGTCGAAACTTACTCGCAATATCCTCAGGCGCTCCAAACATTCTCTATCGTAACAGCTGCGCACTTGTATTCAGATGAATGAGGTCGGCAGCAACATATATATGGCTGTTTTCATCTCACGTCAGGCATGATTTTAAGCTCGAATTTTAAATTTTTATAAAGCAAATGTGCTCCGGCACCATTCTTCATACGAAAGACAGCATAAAAGAGAAGCTTGGTGGATTTATTGCTCTCAAGTTATTGACCATTCAATCGGTCGAGGCGAAAACTGACGTTCCTTCAGCCTGTCGAAGATGGCATGTTTGATCACTCGGTATTTTGCTACTAATAAAACCAGTGCACTAGGACTCTTAGGTGACCAATTTTAAAATAGTTTTCATTGTGCCCATTAAAATAAAAAAAAATATAGTCTTTACAATTTAAAAAACCTCTAACTGTGTTCGCATATTTTTGGAGAAGTTTGAACATTTTTACACGTTACTTATTTAAAATATATAAATTAACTTAATATCATAAGATGTCGTAAAGCTACTTATATTTTTTATTATAAAATCAATATTCTATGTAAAACAAAACATTTGCTGCATACGTTTGAATTACCCAATGATCAAAAACTCTTACGAATTCGGGATCGATTTTCTCAAAAACTATTTTTTATTGTAGTATTAGTAAAGGATGCCAAAGTTTTAATAATAAAAATAAATAAAAAGCGCGGTATATTGTTTATGTATTCGAAATTAAAGCTTTAATCTCCTTAAATGTGCGTTGTTAATAAGCCTTCACGTGAATGCTAGCTATTATGGCCCATATCGTGGCATGAGTAGGGTTAATGATTTTATACTAGTATTAACCATCAAATTTAATCATTAATAAAAGAAAAATATACTTATTACGTAAGAGCAATTTTTGATTTGGGGCTGTTACAAAACTGTTCAGAATTTCACATTATGCAAAAAACACAAAAAAATGAAATTCCGCAAATGCTCAACAAACGAAATAACATATCAAAGAGTAAAATTAAATATAACCTTGCAGGAAGCAATGACAATAAAACACAATTATCACACGTAATAGAAGTATTTTAAGTCACGCTTGTAGAAAGTCATAAAACTTAGAATTACTAAATAATTATTTGCACTCTAGGGATCGCCGTTTAAACAATCAAGGTATTGAATTTCATTTACGTGTACGCACATTTAGTCACCAAGCTCTATGTTAAGAACTTATGCAAACTCGGTGCCAAAAAAGTGGAGCAGTATTATTCAGTGTATAAAACACTTCAAATATGGTTACCTAATGTTTCGCGCATGACGAATAAAGACAAAAAAAAAAAAAACTAATATATATATATATATATATATATATATTGGTACAAGTTTAAACGCAGTCAAATTGACGAAGTCGCCGGTTGGCAGAAATTATGACAGGCTGAGCTGATTTTAGGTGAAAAAAAAAACAACATTACGATTTTCCCGCTCAAAATGACGCCGGTAAATCTTCAAGTGAATGGAAAAGCTTGACAGATCCTAGAAACACTAAAAAATTATAGAACTGTGTCGAAATGTTTTCAAAGCTCGCACTGTGGTTTCACCAACAAAAAACGTCCTTTACTGTCCGCGTTCCAGTTACCATGGCTCTAAGTTCGTGTTAAGTTCGTGTTCAGATGCGTTTTTGTTAGAACACACCTGGGACAGAACGCAAACGGTACATTGCACGGGACTGGCGCTTCTCTGCAACACGAAAAGGTGAGTAATGAAATAGTCAGAAACCTAAAAAAGATTAAAAGTAGATTGTTACAATGAAGCACGTTTTCAGATACTAGTTCACAGCAATACAGGGTTAACTCTCCATAGGTCAGAATTCAGGTAATTTACCGTTGAAGAATTTGAACGATGCCGTCTTATGGTGTATTCGCACGACGGAGTTTCTTCCCGAGGAGAAGAGTAAGCGTCGTCGAGTTGTGAGGTCACGTGCTTTACGTCACGGATATTCGCTGATCCCTCGAGCTCGCGGTGTGCTCGCGGGGACCCAAGGAGAATCTGCGACAGGTCTAGAGAATATCCGCCGTTCCGTTGGTATCCGTCGGAGCAACCGGGCCCCCTTTTTTGTCCCCCTGCTTTTGGGGAGAGATAATTATCAATTAGCCCCGAGAAGTTCGCGTGGCGCCCCCTTACGGCAAACCGGGGCGACGACACGGCGAGGAGAGAATTTTTCCCCGACTCGCCCCGTTCGCCTTGTGGAGGCTCTGACGACGCTAGCTGCCGGCGCGCTCATTTCTATTTAATATTTTTTGCCGTGTTTTTCGTAGGAAGTGTACAATTTTATATGTGCCTTTATTGAGGTGCTTTTAGAATGGGTTCTTTAGACAATTGTTCTCTTAGCTTGTCAAAAGCCTCTTGTTCCTTTTTGCTCCAATTTACCCTGTTTGGTGCCCTCTTTCGTGTCAGTTCGGTTAGTGGATGAGAAATCTCAGCGTACTGAGGAACGAAATCCCGATAATAGCCGGTAAGGCCGAGGAATGATCGCACCTCTTTTTTCGTCTCTGGCTGTTTAGCAGCTTGAATCTTCTCCAGTGTCTCGACCTGCGGCCTCAGGAGACCATGACCAACGATGTGTCCGAGGAACTTCACAGAGGGAAAACCAACTTCGCTTTTTGTAGGTCGGATGGTTAAGCCGGCATCCTTAACCCGCCGGAAGAACAACTCGAGCGTCTCCAGGTGTTCCTCCCAGTTCTCTGTGGCAATGAGGACGTCGTCGAAGTAGTGGTAGACCTTTGGGAGACCCTGGACCACTTTTCTCATCAGCCGGGTGAAAATGGCCGGCGCGGTTTTGATACCAAAGGGCATAACACGGAACTGGTACAATCCCAATCTGGAAGAGAAGGCCGTCATCGGTTTTGCTTCCTCATGCATTGGAACCTGCCAGTACCCCTTCGAGAAGTCGAACTTTGAGAAGTACCGGCTTCGTCCTAATTGTGCAAACATCATGTCCACCCTTGGTATTGGTTCGTTGTCGGAGATCAGAGCCCTGTTCAGTTGTCGGAAATCAATGCACAGCCGCATTGACTTGTCTTTTTTCTTTACCACCACAACAGGTGATTGATACGGAGACTCCGATGGCTCAATTATGCCTTGCTGTAGCATTTGCTGGATTTCACTTTCCACAGCTTCTTGTAAAGAGAATGGTATCGGGTACTGGTTCACCTGAACAGGGGTGTCTGTTGTAAGCTTCAATTTGCATTCCACCAAATCGGTCTTTCCTGGAACATCTGAAAGACTCCCCTGGTGTGCCGCCAAGAGGGTAGCAACCTGAGTTCGTTGATCGCTAGTTAATTCCTCGGAAACTTTCACGTCTCGGTAAGTTTCCTTTTGGTGCAGCGTCAGCACAGGTACATCCTCTTCCTCCACTTCCTCGTGTTGGAATGCGGCTGACGCACGTTGGGGTGTCTGATCGGTTAGTGGCCTTTCTTCATACTTCTTCAGCATGTTGATGTGGAACAAGCTGGTTCTGGTCCCTAGGTCGATGACGTAGTCGACGTCGTTTCGTCTTTCTAAGACGGCAAAGGGACCTTTCCAAGTCAAGATAAGTTTGTTAGCGTCAGAGGGAAGGAGTAGAAGAACCTTGTCTCCGACAGAGAGTTGGCGCACTCTTGCCTTTTTGTCATAGTATCTCTTCTGTACGGCCTTCGCTTTCGTGAGATGTTCTTGGGCCATCCGGCATGTTTCCTCTAACCGCTGGCGCAGGTCAATCATGTAGCCATATGAGGTCTTCGTCTCGTCGTCTATACGTTCCCCTGTCCAGAGCTCTTTCAAGATGGCCATGGGTCCTCTGACGTATCTGCCGCACAGTAAGTCGAAGGGCGCAAACCCGAGGCTAGTCTGTGGAAGTTCGCGATACGCGAATAACAAAGGCGCTAAGTACCTGTCCCAGCTTTTAGGGCACTCCTGACACATCCGGCGTATCATTTGCTTCAACGTACCATTAAAGCGTTCTACAAGGCCATTGGCCATAGGATGGTACGGTGTGGTCGGCAGCTGTCTGAACGAGAGCAGACGACTGAACTCCTTCATGAGTCCAGACAGGAACGATCTGCCACGATCGCTAATGATTTCGCGCGGAAACCCCACGCGTGAGAACATTTCGAGGAGAGCTTCGGCTACCTTCTCGGTCTCAATGCTTGGCAGAGCAATGGCGTCAGGGTAACGTGTCGCGAAGTCCACCATGGTGAGGACATAGCGGTTTCCCTTCTCTGAGATTGGTGCTAGTGGGCCCACAATATCGATGGCTACCCACTGAAAAGGTGTAACAATGACTGGCATGTTTCCGAGAGGCACACGGCCTACTAAGTGCTTTGGCACAGTTCGCTGGCAGATGTCACACGACTTTACGAACCGAGTGACATCTCCCTGCACACCCGGCCAGTAAAACTCCTCGAGCACCCGATATGTTGTGCGCTTAATTCCCTGGTGTCCAGAGAGAATCCCCTCGTGCGCCATTTTCAGCACGAAGCTTCGAAGGTTGCTTGGGACGACGAGCTGTTCCATTTGCTTAGCCGATGGTAACCTGTAGTGAGGAAAAAAGAATTCCATTTGTCAACACGAACTTAACATCAGCTGCTCGTGACACCACCTCGCGTCCAACAGCTTCAAAGCAGCCGTTTAGCGAAGGGTCTTCTCTTTGCTTGGTTCGCAGCTCCTCTGGATGAATGTCCACTGGATTGACCGTTGCCACAGGGAGCCGGCCAGCTGCACCCTCAAGCTGCTTGTCCTTCGGATTCATAGCAGCCAAGAAGGAGGGCGTCTTTATACCAGTTGGTTGACTCGTCAGACTACTGTGGCTCTCATTTGAGGTCTCTGATGCAGGCTCTTCTTTCTGGGTTGGATCATACTGCTCTGCTTTCCAGTTGATATCAGGAGTAGAAACATCCCGTACGCCAACAACGTTTCCTAATACGACGTCGTACAGCGGATTTTCCATGCACGTTGCAGTCACTCTGCCCCTGAAATAAGGAGAATCAATGTCCACCTCCGCTTCTGGTAGACACCTGACTGTGCGGTCCAGCAGGTAGAGCATTCGGCTTTTTCCTGTCAGTTTGCCATCAGGAACTAATGACCGCTTTACTATTACGGAGTTACATCCGGAATCCCCGAGAACAGTGACAGGCTGTCCCTCAAGCAGTCCTGTAGCCGTCGGCATATCTTCTGCTTGAACCTCGGACCCCTTTGTCCTTGCCGTTCCCACCGGATATTGCTTCGACAGACAGGCGTCGGAGCCCAAGTCCTCAGGACGATTGCAGTGCATCACTGAGCACGACGCTTTACCGCCAACGTCTGACTTTTTGTTAGGACAAGCCTCGGCTTTATGCCCATTATCGCGGCAATTCCAGCAGAAATTCGCATTTTGTTTAGGTCCTTTTGAGTTGGACCAGCAGTCTGCGGCCCGATGGCCCAGTTTGTTACAGAGGAAGCACTGCGGCTTCCTCTTTTCATCTCGATGGGCGGGAATTCTAGCTAACCCCGAAGGCTTGCTAGAATCTTTTTCTTCTTTATTTTTTCCAAGGTTGGTCAACCCTTGGGCCTCGAGGTAGTGGTCTGTAGCCTCCGCTAGCTTATCGAGGCCCTGGCAGCCCCTTTCCTTTAAAAAGTTCGCGAGCTTCTCATGGCATTGTTTCAGGAACTGTTCGGACACTATTTTATCTCGAAGTGCGTCGTAAGTGTGTTCCGTTTTTGCCATCTTTTGCCAGTGGTCAAAATACCCTAAAAGGCGGCCGGAAAATTGCCTACCCGTCTCCGCGTCCTCCGGTCTCGCGCTCCGAAACTTAGTGTGGTACCCTTCCTCGGTGTACCGAAAACGTTGAAGGAGTGTCTGCTTCAACTTATTATAGTCCATGGCGTCGTCAGGAGCCATGCGTCCGACCACACTTAGCGCCTCTCCTGTCAGGCATAGGCTGAGGGACAAGGCCCATTTATCCGGGGGCCACTCCTGACTAGTTGCCACCCGCTCAAATCTTTGGATATACGCATCAAGTTCGTCGCGCCTCTCGTTAAATGCCGGTATTAGCTTGTGCGGGCTCCGATGTCCATGTACAGCACCAGTTGACGTACCCTCGCCAGCCGCATCTGGAACTACCGCTCCTACGATCCCCTGTTGCTCCTGTAAGCGTAACTTCAGCTCTAGTACTGCGCGTTCTGCATCTAATCGAGCGCGAGCATTGGCTTCCGATTCTTTGACAGCCTCGCGCTCTGCCACACGCTGATCTCGATCGCGAGCACGTTCATCGTCCATCCATTGTTTTAGTTCTGGCCCCGAAAGCCCCAACTCTTTGCCAACCTTCATTAACTTCTCGAGATCCATTCTCGGTCGTCACACACACACCAGCGAGGTGAAGCTCTTTAGAGTGGAAAACAAGAGTAAAGTCCTGTCGCGGACGCCAGATATGTGGTGGACTAGTTCACGCTCGCAGGTGTGTGACACAGTGAGACGGAACACGAAGACAATGTGGTTCGATACGATAAATATGATTAAAGATTTAAGACATTATATACAGATTATTACAAAAACCGCACAAACGAATGTCACTGACAGTATGAAATAAGAGTGTTACAGGCCTTGCCGGGGAGCGATGCGACAGTGTTCGAAGCCTGGTGAGCGTTGCAGCGATGGCTTGGTTGGATGTCTCAACCCGTCTGTTGACGTGTGGCTAGGAGGCGGCGTCTTCGTAGTCGGGTCTTGCGTGTAGCTGCAAGACTCCGTCGACCTGTCCACGGACGACCTTGCGTAAAGTTGCAAGGCACAGCCCGCCGGCCTGATGCTGTCCCGTCGAGTTCCACACTTCTTCTTCGACCTGCTTCTTTTTTTTTCTCCCTCAGTGAAGGCTTTCTTTCTTGCCCGTGGAAATCACCACGCTCACCCCAAATCACCACAATGACCTATAGCTGCAGGCGAAATTTCAACCAACATTTTAAGCATGTGATTGTGAATGGGGCCAGCTGAACATGGAAAACACACAGAGAAAAAATATAACATTCGCACCGCTGGACTAGCAACATTTAATGATGCCTCTTTTTCCTTTTCTGCTAATCCTTGATTCCGGTTTTCTTTTTCTTTACACTTAGATTTTTTAATTCTCTACTCTTGATTTACGTTTTCTTTTTCTTTAGACTTAATTCGAAATATCTCTTCCTTAAACGCATTGTCCTTTCTGCCTTCGGAATGTTCTCATCCCTTTTCTTCTGTCTCCCTTAAACGGTCTTCCTCTTCCTTTACCTTTGCCTGGACCTCATGTCACTCCGCAGGAAAATCTTCTCGGAGTTGTGTAGTGCAACGGAAGGGGCACTGACGCAGTCCTCGCCTTTTTCTTCAATGGCTAGGGCTTCCAGTAGTTCACGGGCGAGTTGATTTTTATGTCGCCCCACGATGCTTACGTTGCACAGGGTTGCCCCGCATTGGCATGCGCGACAATGGGCTGCAAGGTGTCCTGCTGCTGTCACGTTTCGTAGAGATGTGGCATGTTCTCTGGTTCTATCATTGATACAGCGCCCTGTCTGCCCAATATAACACCTTCCACATGTTAATGGGATGTTATAAATGACCTCTTTTTGACATTGGGCGTACCTTGTTTTGTGTGCGATGTTACATGCCTCTTGGTGCCTACGTTGGTTTTCGTTTACCCTGCCGCACATAGAATACCCTTTGTTTGGCGCAGAGCTTATCACTTGGACCCCTTGCCGGCCTGCGATCTTTTTTAGCCGGTGAGTGATGCCATGGAGATATGGTGCTACCACAATGGGACTTGCATTCTTTTTCTTTGTTGTTCGCTCGATGCCTTCCTGTCCGCGCTTCAACTTCTGGGAGATCTTTTCACATATTTATACCAGTAGCGTTTCCGGATACCCAGCATCAAGTAGCCTGGATATCTGAGTGTCAAAACTCTTCTGGATCTGGTGTTCGCAAGACTTCTTTGAGGCAGATGTTAGTGCCGTGGTGGCGACCCCACGTTTCACGTTCTTTGTGTGTCCGGATTCGAATGGAAGGAACCCTTTGCAGGATCGAGCTTGGTATCGCCAACAGACGTGGTCTTCTTTAAAGTCTAAGGCTAGATCGAGGAACCTGATAGATTTGTTTACGGGTAGTTCATGAGTGAACTCAGGTCCTGAGCAGCTCTGTTCAAAGCACCTCATGACCGACTCGCGGCCATCGTTGCCTTGTTCTTCTATTTTCGTGTTACAAAGTATTAAAAAATCATCAACGTAGCGGAAGATGACTTCAACCCGGGGATCTTTCATGCTTCGTTGGATAGCAAGTCCGCATGATGCGACAAACACATCGCTGAGGTAAGGAGCCACGCGAGACCCGATGCAAACGCCCCTTTTCTGCACATACTGCTGATCTTGATAGGACACCACCGTCGCCTTCAGGTAAGTACTAAGCAATTCCAAAAAGCTATCGAGGGACATGCCAGCCGCACTTTGCAATGATGCGAGACCTTGCTGTTCAATTGTTTCTCGAAGTATGTTTAGGAGGCCTGTATGGGGGATGGAGTAATACATATATTTTATGTCAAGGGAAAATCCAGAGGCGATGTTAGAGCCATTTTCTTGCAGAAAGGAAATCACACTTTCTGAGTTTGGAACCTTGAAAGGGTCTTGTACCTGCACTTGGGACAGTTGTTTGGCCAGAAATGTTGACACTTGTGCTTGCCATGTATTTCTCTCTGATATAATTGCCCGGAACGGAATCCCCTCTTTATCTGTCTTGGCTGAGAAAAAAACCGACAGTTGGTTATTCTTCGATCCTTTAACTTTTGTGACGAGAGTGCCTAGCTGGTTATTTTCTAGTATCTTCAGGATGGCTTTTTTTGTTGATGTAGTTATTTCTTGATCCACTGGAATGAAATTCTCTGTAATGGCCTGATGAGCTCTTTCTCCGTATTTTCCTTTATCGAGGACGACGAACCCTCCCTCCTTGTCTGATACGCATAGTTTTAGATCTTTGTTCCGCAATTCCTGCACTGTAGAGTCAAAACTCATTTCCTGATGTTGAGGGCTCCTTAGGCTTGCAAGGCAAGCAATCCCTTCATTTATGATCTGCGATGCTTTTTCTTCTGGAGCTTTGGCCGCCATGCGTCTTACTAGTGCAACCTTGTCAACGGCCTGAAGCTTTGGCGGTACTGCAAACTTTGGACCCTGTTCCAGTACCTTCTTGGCTTTTTCTGTAAGATTGACGTCACCAATGACGCGAAGCGAAGGCCTTTTAGTGTTTACTGTGGTTCTTCTTGCTAGGTGCTGTTTCCATGCTGGGAGGAAATGTTGCGTCCACATCCATTCGGCTGCGTTCCTTGTCATTTTCAGTTGATCTAGGAAGGTGTTGCGGCTGAGGCATTTTACTCTCAGGAAATCTGTGAGTAAGCGTTTGCATCGGGTCTCGCGTGGCTCCTTACCTCAGCGATGTGTTTCTCGCATCATGCGAACTTGCTATCCAACGAAGCATGAAAGATCCCGGGGTTGAAGTCATCTTCCGCTACGTTGATGATTTTTTAATACTTTGTAACACGAAAATAGAAGAACAAGACAACGATTGCCTCGAGTATGTCATGAGGTGCTTTGAACAGAGCTGCTCAGGACTTGAGTTCACTCATGAACTACCCGTAAACAAATCTATCAGGTTCCTCGATCTAGCCTTAGACTTTAAAGAAGACCACATCTGCTGGCGATACCAAGCTCGATCCTGCAAAGGGTTCCTTCCATTCGAATCCGGACACTCAAAGAACGTGAAACGTGGGGTCGCCACCACGGCACTAACATCTGCCTTAAAGAAGTCTTGCGAACACCAGATCCAGAAGAGTTTCGACACTCAGTTATCCAAGCTACTTGATTCTGGGTATCCGGAAACGCTACTGGTATCAATATGTGAAAAGATCTCCCAGAAGTTGAAGCGCGGACAGGAAAGCATCGAGCGAACAACAAAGAAAAAGAATGCAAGTACCATAGTGGTAGCACCATATCTTCATGGCATCACTCACCGGCTAAAAAAGATCGCAGGCCGGCAAGGGGTCCAAGTGATAAGCTCTGCGCCAAACAAAGGGTATTCTATGTGCGGCAGGGTAAACGAAAACCAACGTAGGCACCAAGAGGCATGTAACATCGCACACAAAACAAGGTACGCCCAATGTCAAAAAGAGGTCATTTATAACACCCCATTAACATGTGGAAGGTGTTATATTGGGCAGACAGGGCGCTGTATCAATGATAGAACCAGAGAACATGCCACATCTCTACGAAACGTGACAGCAGCAGGACACCTTGCAGCACATTGTCGCGCATGCCAATGCGGGGCAACCCTGTGCAATGTAAGCATCGTGGGGCGACATAAAAATCAACTCGCCCGTGAACTACTGGAAGCCCTAGCCATTGAAGAAAAAGGCGAGGACTGCGTCAGTACCCCTTCCGTTGCACTACACAACTCCGAGAAGATTTTCCTGCGGAGTGACATGAGGTCCAGGCAAAGGTAAAGGAAGAGGAAGACCGTTTAAGGGAGACAGAAGAAAAGGGATGAGAACATTCTGAAGGCAGAAAGGACAATGCGTTTAAGGAAGAGATATTTCGAATTAAGTCTAAAGAAAAAGAAAACGTAAATCAAAAGTAAAGAATTAAAAAAATCTAAGTGTAAAGAAAAAGAAAACCGGAATCAAGGATTAGCAGAAAAGGAAAAAGAAGCATCATTAAATGTTGCTAGTCCAGCGGTCCGAATGTTATATTTTTTCTCTGTGTGTTTTCCATGTTCAGCTGGTCCCATTCACAAGCAATGAACCAACATGCTCAGCTTCAGCCAATAACAATTTTAAGCATGGTTGACAGGGCAGGCAACGCGTGAATCACAGCTCGTATATGAAAATAAAGAAATATGGTCACAATTGCAGGAGCATCACTATAGATTTACATCTCGCACACTAAATCCTGCTGATGGTTTGAATGAATTGGCACGTTATGTATACTACTTTTTTGTATCTGTTTTTAGACAAGATCGCCGAAGCAGAAAAGCTGCATGCTGCTCGAGCAACATGCTAAATACAGCCTGGGTCATGGCGAAAGAATCACAAGTAAGACAGCCCAAGTGCAGGGGCAAAGTAAAAAAACAAGGAACATTTATTATATACATCGCATTTGACCTTTGTTGGATTCGGGTAGTATTTCAATGAACTACACGGGTGGTATCTGTGGACTTGTTTATATCAATCCTCAAGTAATGTATAACAAAAGTAAGCGAAGGTGTCTAGCTCGTTATTAGTCCCTTAAGCCCTAAAACTGAGATTTTACTTAAATCGAATTGTCCTGAAGCAAAAATACCAGAAGCTTTTCTCACGCAGACTCTCGCCCTTCACAGGTTCCACATTTTCTGCTACTAGTGCTGCATCTACCACTGGACAGACGTTCGGATGCTTGCTGTTCCTCCTATTTTCCTCTGTTGTCAGAGAGTCCAGCTGTAGGAAGTTTGGAGGCTGAGAAAGCTTTTGGACACTTGCAGCAGTTTCTCTTTTAATTGGAAATGACAATTCAGACTAAACGGTATATTTTCCGAATACCCAAGGCTGAAATAAAAATGTCAGGAAAAAGTATGAACATTCCAATTTACGGCACTATTGCTGTGCATGTTTTGGGCAGTTCAATACATATCATTCACGAAACTGGGGCGATTCGGCCGTTTTTGCTGCTACCATACAAACTAATTTCCACTAATAGTGCATCTTCTAAGAGATATGCCGGCATACGTGTATAAACTATATAATTAATTCACGAAGAAGCTACATTTATGTAAAACAACCCTGTTCCACGAGCACTTCAAAGATAATCCGACACAGGGCCTTTGAACATCTGCGAACCATCGCATGCGGAGTGGCAGCGCAGAGTCAGGGTCGCGAGCTAATTTGCCGACCACCCAAAGGCCCATGATATAAATGCCACTTCAAATGACTTAAAAGCGGGATGTAATATCGTCCTAAATCATGAACATGCAAGAAACAGACTTCCAGCGTCTGAAACACTTGCGCCATCGCTTCACCGATCCCTCGAAAAATTGCCTTGTGTCGTGTGGACGGACGGGGAGGTTCATCGGCGGAATTGGCTCCGTCGATAGTTTTCGGGATTCGTAACCCAATTTTAAAGGTAAAAGGGACAAGCAGGCTTATAAAATGTACGGAAGCACGTCAATATCCGCCTAACTCAACGTCTTGTACACCGGGTAAACGAAGTCCAGCTCCACGAAGAGCTTGCGACACACAACGCCAAACCAGGAAACCGGTGCTGGGAAGAGCGAGCGGATGCGAGATCGCGGAGCGGAGTCCTTCCCCTGACGTCACGGTACACCTCATCCAATCAGGGCGCGGCGACCGCAGCGACGCTTGTGTTCGCTCTCGGGGCTATCAATAGCTTTGAAGTGTGGGGTGCCTTTTCTTTGTTATTTTTTGCTTCCTTTTTGTTCGACGAGCCCCCGAAAGTCGCCAGGAGGCTTGAAGCGTGGTACGTGTTTTGTTTATCATTTTTTCCCTGCCTTTTTATCAATGAGCCCCCGAAAGTCGCCAACAGGTTTGCGAAAAGAAAAACTCCGGTGACTCAACTACACGCGACTCCGTCATGCGAATGCTCGCTTGGATTTTCTGCACTGCCTCCTCCTTCTCGTGCCGTTTCCTTCTCTCAGCTCTATGACGTACTCGGCTTTCTCCGGGGATAAAGATCTCTCGTGCGAATACACCATTACTGCCGAGGTCCCCCCCTGAGTGGGACGAAGGAAATTCATTGTTGAAACATCCTTGTCTTTCAGCTTCATGGTTTCAGTGTATGTGCTCTGCTACTCTGTAGTTTTAGTATTTCTTTTTTTAATATGGCGGAATTTCTCTTCGGTCCTTTGCTTTGCTCCACACGCGGACCAAATGCCCTTTAGATGCTTTAGTCTTCCTCCAGGCCTTCTTCGGATCCCGAAAACAAGTTATTTTTTTTAGGCGGTGGAAAAGAGACCTATCCCCTTGACTCTATGGCTCAGTTTCTCACCAAGCATTATTCCAATAATGTACGGCTCAGTTTCTCTACGAAGGCGCTCGCACCGGTTATAAAATTTGACTATATTCTTTTCAAATTACGCATTGATGAATGATGCTTGATAACACCGTCCACTCCTTCGCACGCGCTTTTTCCGTGCCCTCACGTTGTGTGGATTCACTTGGTGACATCTTTCTTTTTCTTGAATTTGTATAACCGGAACGATTATTAATGTAGCATGGAGCGCCTTCAGAAAAATAAATTATATCAAAAACAAAGACAGCAGCACCGTAAGTCGTTCTTCGATCAATGCGAGTGCAAAGAACGCGTGTGCAGAGTCGTGGTAAATGTCATCACTCACCACTTCAAAGCTTAGCGTTTCCTTTGTGGTCGTGGCTACTATAGGCGTCCACACCCACACTAGAGCTCCAGGCGCGTAGGTTGGGGCGATGCGTGTCAGATCTTAAGGAGTTTCACGGTGTGCTGTTGAAGAGTAGTGAGCAGTCGGGCAAACAGGCGACACTACTCCTCGCGGCCTATGCAGTTCATAAGCAAGTCGTCACTATTAGTCATACTTAGCAATATGGTGTGGGAGGTGGACGTTGCCTCTTTCTTATAAAGAAGGCAGGATTGAGAGTAACAGGTGGTGCTTTGTAGTGATCTGTTATATGCAAAGGCGATAAGGGACAGTATGGTATCCCAATTGTCCTAATGAAGGGCAATTGGGATACCATACTGGCTATCCTATCTGCCAGAGTTCGATGGAAACGTTCAGTCAAGCCGTTGGTTTGAAGATGATAGGGAGATGTGGTGCGATGGCCGACGTTGCATGCTTTAATGAATTCTTCAGCAATTTCGGACAATACCTTTTGGTACAGCATGGCATATTAGAATGTTAAGAACAAAAATAGTGCGACAGATTCGCCTGAAGCACTTGAAAGTGAAGCTGTTTCAGCGTATCGCATAAGGTGATCAATAACAGTAATTATCCAGCGGTTTGGTGGTGAAGATAGTGAAAATTGGCCGAATGGCCCATCTCCACTATCTTCACAAGGCTCTCCAAAGCAACAAGGTTGTTATATATATTAGGGCGTAACTTCAAGAAGTGTCTCCCAAAGTTAAACAAAACTCATAGTTTACAGATACGAGGCCCACTCCAAATGGACCAAATCGTTATAATGGCAGATTTTGACAATATAACTGCTGCAGTAATCCGGCCTGGCAACTGGTATGGCGCTTTTCTTTTGGCATTATAAGCATGCTTTTACGTATTTTAGGACAGGACCATAAAATATCGGGCCAATAATAATGTTCCTTTAGTCGTGCATAGGCTTTAGAAAAACACATGTGGCCATCCGTAAGTTCTTCATAAAAGTCAGGAAGGGGGTTGGAGCGCATCTGTGCAGGAACTACTATAATCCAGCGGTTTCCGGAAGACAAAAAGTTGTGTCGAAAAAGGATTCTTTCAAGTAAGGAAAATCACTGCACTTGTTTTCGCAGCAATTTACTTAAGAAACTGTTCGAGGCGTTTGGGAAAAAAAATTTCAAGAAGTGTCTCCCAAAGTTAAACAAAACTCATAGTTTACAGATACGAGGCCCAGTCCCAAATATCCCTGGGTCTGTAAGCATTTAAGGTCTCACATAGATTGAAGTTTCTTTCCAACTTTACGGAGAAAATTAACGTCGCGTAGCTTCTACATTTTCTCACTTACCAGTAAATTTGGCGGGAAATTGATGACAAGTTGTCTGTGCACCAAGTCAGTTTCCCCGCTAAATTTATTTGGGAGTTGGACATCACGTAACATTTGCATATATTTAATTTTCCACTAAAATGTGCGGGGAAAATTACATCATGTCACCAATACATCTTACGATTTTCTTTCAAAATTTAATAAAACTAAATAACAACATAATTTTGTTCTCAGTCCCAAAACTACTGTTTGCTGTCGTTCTATCACAAATTAAATGAGTGGTGCTTAAAGGAACAAAATTTACTTAAAGAAAGTTGAATATAAAGTGGCCTGTTGGAACACGGTTCCGAGAAAAAGCACTTTCGCCGAAACAAAAATCTTTTCCGCAATATTTAGGGGTGAGATTTAGTTTAACGTCGCCACGTGCTTAACATTAGGCTTAGTTCGGGTCGATACATTCAAATTTTAGAATCTCTTCGTTTCCAACATATTTTTCACAGCATTGATATTGCGGTAATTATATTTGTTAAATTGAGGCGGGCGGGGATTTTATGAGATACTCCTGCAATTCACTAACTTAAAGATATTTTGGTATATTTTTTTTGTTGAGGTTGCTTTTTTGTAACGCACGTCATCTACCTTGGCACCTAAGACATGTGGTCTTCTGTTTCACTTTTGAAAATGCATTACCGTAGTGACTACCTCGAGCTCAGCTGGTTGGTTTGACAAACTTCCGAAGGTTTCCAGCTGAAGGTAGAAGTAAAAACGATGAAGGGGAGAAGAAAAGACACACAGTACTTGACTGTCAACCATTTACTGAAAATCATTTTTTTTATTGTTTTCTTTTCTCCTTCGTTTTTACTTCTACATTCAACTGGAAACCTTCCGAAGCATTGCCGTAATATTTCTAGTGATAGCCTATTCGAAAAATAATGCAGATCTGGTGAAAACAACCGGTGGGCCATCTTGTGGTGTACGATGAAAAAAAGTTAAAGTTTTAGACTTGGTTACCTGCGAAACTACTGTTTGCAGGGAGGAGCGATGAACCGGAGACGACTGCCCTTCCCAGTCAGCAATGTTCACTTATCTTGCGCCGCGGCAGAGTAACACAATTTATGCCGATGTCGCCATTGGCCAATTTGCTGCAATTACAAGAAATTAGGTATATTTGGTGCTTTTTGGAAAAATAGCATATCGTGCCACAAAATATGGCTTGGTTTAGGCACGTAGCCAGGATATTGTTTCGGGGGGGGGGGGGGGCACCCATGACAAAATGCTGTATGAGGGGGAGGGGGGAGAGGAGATACCAGCAAAATGGAAGATTTCGGGGGGAGGGGTGGCCCGGGCCCCATGCCCCCCCCCCCCCCCCCCCCCCGGGCTCCGTGCCTGGCTGGGTTATTTTTCGGGGGTGGGACATTTCTTGGTATATTAGGCTACATCCATTATTGCGACTTGGCGATAAAAGTTGTTAATGTTGAAACTCAAGGAAGTGTGCCGGCGAACAGGATTAATAATTGCATGGTAACCGAAGAGCGGAGTAAAAAAACTTAACAAAAACACAGAATATGTTGAGATGCTACGCGTCTTTAAGAGCGATATCAATAAGTTAATTTTTTCCATCCCGTTTTTCTTCCATTCCTGGGTTTCCTTAAAGGTTGTTGCCATTTTTTTTCAATTGGAGCCTTCTTGGCCCACAGTCGACAACGTTGTACCAAAGGAATCGATTCTTATGTAAGACAACTTTTTCAGGATTTTTTATTAATATTATTCCATAAAGAAACCTCGTGCATAGTACACAGCAGAGTTCTATTTTATTACTGATGACTGTAGCATTAGCTTGTTCTGATGTTCGGAAACTGCTGATGTAGCATTTATTTGAAAATTCAAAGAAATCATAAAATGTGACCATGGTAACAGGGTTGTGCTAGTTTAAGTCGCTCATAGCTAAATCATGTGCAATTTTTTTCCTTTTTGTTATAACTCCTCATCTAAAAACAGTTTCTTTAGAAAAAATAGAGTAAGCAATAAATACATCAAACGCGTCCTACGTTAAAAAGAAAAGCTTTCATCTGTTGAAGAGAACATTGCCAAAAAGAACCTTCATGGGGGCCGCCGAGTGACGGTGCCATAGGTATCCCGAGTTAGGCAAATATACAAGCCACCTGGTTCCAAGAACTTTGCACGAGGGAACTTCACCGTCAAGAGCCATGCCTATTCCGGGGAAGTAAAATAAAGTCAAAATCAGTATCGACGAATATACAATTGCTGTTATATTGTTCTTATGAAGTATAAATTTATTTATGGTCTACGAAACTTGATTTATGGTCTACACACACTGGGTATCTTAAAAGGATGGAGTCATAAAGTTTATTTTCAGGAACCCTATACATCATTTTTCTTATTTCTCACTCACAAGGCAAAGTGAACTTCACAGGTTAACTAGGTTTTTCATTTTTTTTAAATATTACGTATTACTTAGAAGAGAGTATAGACACCATTTTATTATATTATCTGTTATAATTTTCTAAAGCAGGTGCATGAGGTTCTACCTAAAAATTAAAAAAGCAAAAACAAGTGACATATCTGTCATTCAAATTGTTATATTAAAAAAAAGAACTAACAAAGATAAATCCCGATCAACAGCATCCTTCAGTATACGACCACATATTTTTTATTAAAAAAAAACACCAGAGGTCATGAACTTGCGTGTCAATGAATATGGTGGAAAGTTTAGGTGTATTGAATCTAGGAATTATTTTGAAATATTAGAACGCGATTTCACATTTCAGTATTGGATACTAAGGCACAAGCGGTACGCCTCTTTACGGTGAAGCTTTACTCGGCTTGTTCAAAGTAATGTCTGAAGTTCCAGCGAAAGGTTTTTTCAAAATTACATGAGATGAAATGAAATATGATAGTGTCATGTACATGGTTCAAACCTGTCAGCGTCTGTTATTGATCCCAAGTTTTTATTTTTTTTTAAGTCAGACTGCTGCCATCAAAAAAACCTAGCGTGGCGGAAAGTCACCCCTTAGTTCAGTAACGAAAGTGGTTCATTTTGCTGCCTTTCAATGCTGTGTCTGAGTAAAGTGCAGTAAAGCGCATATGTCTTGCCCGCACTAATAGTGTCGCGATGTGTACGACAACTGTAGAACATCTACTCGAGTACATTATTACGGACGGTTGTGCCATCTCCCGATAGGCGCACCAAACAGACGACGTACTCATTGATCTGCTCGCTTCACTTGTTTGGAAATGGCACCACAAGTTAGATCCATCGTTTTCTCGAACGTTTGCGAAACCATTCACCGTTGACCCTGACCAATTGCTTTATGTATCTAATGAAGCTTTAAGGTATAACCAAATTGCCTCACCTAAATTCACACTTCGCGAAATTTCAAGCATTTCCTGTGCAGGTGCCGAGTCCTCTGGTTTATTTTAGAGCGCTAGGATTCATTGTGTAAACCTTTTATGTGTGTTAGATATATTGAGATGTATATTTGAGAAATATAATTTTTTGGAACGCCCCTAACTATTATAAACAATTACTTGTCTATTGTTAAGTCGTTTTAAATTAAGGGACACACCTTTGCTGACAAATTTCACATGCACTTCACAAGTGGGGCACTAAAAGCACAATGTCTGTGTAAAACTGCTGTTCATGGTTGACCTGGACATTTTTTTCATAAAATATTGCTGAACAAGCATAGCGCAATGAAATTGGTGGAGGACATTAAGGTCATTTGTCTTAAATATTACGCACCTGGAATGGCGTATTTGACGGGTGCGCAGCATTTCCAGGTAGCGTGGGGGACAGCCGTGTGTCTGTTGCCATGGAGCAGCGGTAAATGATCGAAGTTTATGTGAAGGAGAAAGTTAAACCAGCTCGATTGGCAAAGGATAGCAGCCTGTGAGAAATCAACACATTGGTACCTTCGTCCAACTGAACTCATGTAGATCAGTTGTTTGTCTTTTTTTTACGCCAAATGAATCAGGAAGAGGCCGAAACAGAGCTCCTGTAGACCATTTTGCCACCTCCGCTACGCTTTCCCGAATGAAGACGCCACTATTACGGATGAACGGCGCCAGCCTTGCCTGCAGAGTCCCAGATCTTGGTGGGTGTTGTGGAGAATGTTGCGGGACATCAGAAACAATCTGCGAAAACTCCCTAATAGTTGTGGAGTCTGCACACATACGGGGAATGCTTCGGAAAAAAATGGCATAGCTTCGTGCCTGTTGAAAGCTTCATTAGGTTTGTAGAAGTAAAAGTCCCAGCAACCTTGAAAAAAACTGGCAATTTTTTCACTTGTCCTTTCTTTTTACGAAATTAATTTTGTCGCAGGCACTGATTTGTAGATCTACAAACCTTGCAACAACAGTCAAATAGTGTTAAAAATAATAATTCTTACAGATGTCTCAGCTTGTGAGCTGCATGGATACCCCAGAGTACATATGAGGCACGTCCTCGATCAGACCGAAGCGATAATTGGGTTTACAGAGTCCCTCCAAGTATGCGCGTCCTGAACATTGAGCAACAAATTAAATTGGACGTCAAAGCACTCTTCTTCAACAATGATTATGGTTGCTATTGTGTTACCGAAACATCAACGGACTTTGGAACTACAAAACCAATAAATGGGAGTTTAATATAAATCAATATTACAAACCTGAGATACAGGATATAATATTTGTTATATATATATATATATATTTTTAAATGGTTCAGTATGTTCACATAATTAATCAGCCTCATGACGCTTTCCTATCTGCATCTGATGTAAAGTAGCGAATGTATGCTCACACATATAATCTCTTAAAATCAAACTACCAAGCAATATCGTTACTCCTATTTAATGCAACTTCCACAGAGTTTCTTCGAATGAGTTAATAAGTTGAAACCTGTTAATGCGTATGATGAAAAGATATAGTTACAGAGCTAGTGAGTTCTGCAGTGCTCCGAAAGGGAAGGCCTCACAACAGGGAGAGTTTTCGCACCGATCTTCACGGTTTTGAATGTGTAATCAGCCAGGTTGAATTATACATCTATACAGGTGTACCCCTGAATAGGGCTTAATTGTTACAAGGAATACAGAAAACAAGTAATTACAAAATTTTCCAGAAACGGCAGTCTTAAAGTTTCCAATATAAAAAGTCTAATTACAGTAACTTAGAAGTAATGCCGAAAAGAATTATCTAGAAAATTATGAGCAAAAATTGCCTTTCACTTACTTTCCGCTGAAAGCATAAGCTAGGCGCACAAACATATTTGCGTACCTACAGCATGTTGTTTTGTTTTAACTGTGTAAATCGTAAAGCTGAACGCCCTGTATATTGTTTCTGTGATGCATTAATCGTAAAAGTACGCGAAAGTACCCAAACAGCAAACTTCGGATATAATATCAACTACTTTATTTCTTGTTACTCATCATGTCACTCATCTTTATGGGTTCCAAAGAAGCTTTTGCCGAAAAGTTCGAAAATTTTTCAACAGCAAAACGGGAAAAAGCAATGATTATTAACAAATTAACGGCCCTCCGTTCCGCTTAGAACTCCTGCTTGCCGCACTGTCTTATGAGCGCGTATTCTACGAGATTGCTGTCTCTCATGTCACTGTTGTGCATGTTTAAATGTGTTAAGTCAGAATAGATGCGACTGAGTTGCGAGAAACTATGATCATCACTTGTGATTTGCACAAGAGGGCTTGCTGCTTTTGTGGTCTAAGAGCGTGTCTGGTGCTGATAATTACCGCAGATCTTTTAGATTAAAGAACTGTTTTGACGCAAAGAGGGTGTGTTTTAATCGATACAAATGTTTAGATAACGACGCACAAGTTTTAGCCATAAAGCAGAAGCCATAAGCCTGTCCGCGTCCGCAACTTATGAAGACATTGAACGTGCACGTTAGCTGGTTCTGTCGATAGCCGAGTTACATCGAATGGTGTGAAAAATGCCTAGCAAATAATTCAAGGCTTTTCAATAATGCTCGACAGAGTTAGGTTTGCAAAAGTTTAGATTAAAATTTATTCTACAGCCCAGGTGCGAACAATGTTTAAACATCCTTGTATACAAATGTCAATATTACCGAATTCACCCGACAATTAAGAAAAATACATTCTGAAAACGCCTATCCCTACCTGCGAAATTAGCCAAGTTCCGCTAAAATAGGGAATAAAATATTACTTCAAATATACATTTTAATGAAATAAGATCCGCGGGTGAATCCTTGGGGGATGCGTTAGCACGACCCTTGGAGAACGCCACGCACGTCTGCCTTTGGGAAACGTTGACGGTGATACTATTACTTCTTTGTTTGAGCTTTCTATTTTGACTTTCTCTTTTGCTTCCGGTTTTTACTGCTGCCTCTTCTTAACTTAGTTACGGTGTTAGTGTTAGCGTTTCCGGAAGAGGGCTGCGTGCGGCGTTTCCCAAGGGTCATGCTGATGCACTCCCTAAGGATCGCACAATAAATTTTCCTTTTACTTTTTCCGGCTTCCGTCGCACGCAGGCCCTCGTCGGCTTGCCGCTTCTTGTGCCACATTACACCCAGCCGAAAAAGGCGCTGCTTATTGGTGACGTGAGCGCTCAAAAGTGTCGCTGTGGTCGGCCCACCACAATTGGCCGAATGCTTACTTCGACGTCAGAGAAGGATGTCTCATCGACAGAAATAAAAGGAATGTAAAAACTTCAATTTTGACGGTGTTTCAGTGTTGCTTTGAGGGCGCTATGATTTCAGGCTTCCACCATGCCCATTATAACGCCATGGAACTTGCTGTTCACAAGGTAATGACGTCACAAAAGGTAACCGAAGGAGGGCGCCACCGAGACATCTCGCCACTATAGCTGCGAGATGTTTTGACGGCGCCCTCCCATGGCTCCCTTTCGGGACGTCATTACCTTGCGAACAACAAGTTGGGTGGTGTTTGCAATGAGCATGGTGGAAGCTTGAAATCATTACCCTCTCAAAGCGACACCGCCAACACTATCAAAATTCAAGCTCTTGTATTACCCTTATTTCTGACGATGAGAAACCCTTTCTTGACGTCATAGTCAGCCTTCGGCCAATCATGGCCAGCCGACCGCAGCGACACCGTGCAGCCGCCGGGGCTTTATCTAATGCAGCTAGCTCGCTCTTTTAGCTATAAGTCAATGCCTGTTCTATATGGGATTAAAAAAGAGCGTAACGCTCATACGGTGTGGATATGCCATTTTTTAAATGAGAGTTATGGGTTGTTAGTACTCGTTCATCCTCCGCACAAGCGTCTGTTCGACGGACGGGTTTGTCAGCTGAAAAGCTTTCGATCTGTTCGTTTTTATGTCGTGTTAAGCTTTTAAGCATTAGTTCCTCTCTTTCAAGATAAAGTGTAAACTCTCCTTTCAAGAAAATAAAATTGCCTTAACTAGTACCTGGATCAAAGGTAGTGGCTATTTATCATATAATTTTAATATTTGTAACAAAAACAGCGCTCTGTCTCTGTCCTCCTTCATCCAGTCCGTCGTGTGTTTTTTTTTTTTTTTAGCTCAATGCTTTGTTTATGTCCTTCATCCAGCTTTTCGTTTTTTGCGGTGTTTTAATATTTTAAGCTTGTAAACCACGTAATTTATGGTGGTGTGTTGGTCAGCATGTCAATAGTGCAATCAACTGTTTGTGGATTCAGTAAAATTAATGCCGACGTATGTCTCACTATTGCACGTGTGTGACGCCAACTGCCGGGTCATGAGCATCGACCCGCGGTATCCTGGGTCGGTGCACGACTCCTTCGCGTGGCGCGACTCGTGGCTCCAGAGCAACTGCGAGCAAGGCCGGCTGATAGACGACGGCAGGTTCCTGCTCAGTAAGCATACTCCATCCATTTGTTGGTTCTGTACATGACGGCTCTGCACCACTTAGAAGCTACAATATCACACATACTACTCAAAACAGAGAAAACTAGTATGCGCCCTGGCCATACCTGTGTCACGTCTCCTTGGAAACACTCCGACGCAGCTGTCAACGACAGGGGGGAAGGTTGCAAACAGCAGTTTGACCCGCTTAGTTATCAACCATTTTAAAGGGATATTACAACGAAATTTCGGTGCTTATTTTTTGGTCTATACGGTTTCAAAAAAGCAGTATCACATCGGACACATCAATATCTTGCTAAAAAGACACAAAAAGGCCTTTAAACGAACCTGGCGTCATCCCGACAGCCTTACGGCCAGCAGAAGAGAAAAGGGGCGAGAGGAACTCCGCACTCAACGGGACTCTCTTTTGTGTGTCCCAACATTATAGAAAATTAACCCGTCACTCAAAATTCACACAAAAGTAGCTTTGGGGTTACTCGCGGTGGCCCGATCGCTGGCGTGCTTCGACCGCTTTGGTTCCTGGAACAGCTAGGGCATCCGCAGCTTTGCTCATCCCGAGACAAACTACATCACAGTTACACCGTTTGTGACGTGTTCTCTGCTGTCTGCTCTCCGAGCGCTTGCCAGTGTGGGCTGTTTATAACGAAAAATACAGCCATCAGGCACAAAATACAAATGTGCGATTGTCATTTACGGGTATTGTGGATCATGTTCAGCCTATTTACGAACACGACGGGTATGTTTCGAGTTTTGTTGAAGTATTCTTTTAAAGAGAACATTATTAATATCGCAGATTTCCTTCTCTGAATATGCAGGTGACAGTGGTTATGCCTTGGAGCCTTGGCTCATCACCCCTGTCCCTGGATTCTACGCGACCTCCACCGCTTGCGGTCAGTTCAATAAGGCGCATTCTTCAATAAGGTCCGTTGTGGAGCGCTGCATTCGGCTGTTGAAAAGCAGATTCCGGTGTCTGCAATGGCACAAAACCTTGTGCCATTGCAGACACAAACATTGCAGACACCAACAGCAGTCACTGCCATTATATCGGCGTGTGCAATGCTCTAAAATATCTGCCTTTCATCGAAGGGGCCAGAACCGGAGCCAGACTCTAACCGTGACGAGCCAAAGCTGGAGTCTGGGCCGAGCTCGGACGGTTCTGAGTCGAGTTCGGAGGGGTCAGCGGCGGATGACGAGAGGCTGGCTCCTGCTCACCCTCGGGTCAGCCTTTGGACAGGGGGAGGGCTCTGAGGCAGCGCCTTGTAACCCAGTTCCAAACCCGCCACAACCGTGCCTCCTCGGAGCCCCACGCAATCCCCGGTGGCAGTCCCGCCCGCCAGGGACAGCACCAGCGCCAAGAAGTCCGTCGCCCCAACGGAGGTCCCGCCCATCATGGACACCTTCGGCGACAGGGAGCCCCTCATAGTCCTCGCCACGGTGCCACTCCCGCACACCAGGGACGCCACCGGCGACAGCGAACCCCTCGTCGTCCTCACCTCGATTGACGCGCTCGCCACCAGAGAAGCCCTCACCGTGGTAGTATGTACTTCACTTGTTGCTCCACACTCATGGCCGTCCATAAGCTCCACAATGCCAACTTCAACGCCTTGCGCAGTTCGTCGCACAACCACCGTGCAACCTTTACAGACATGTAGTACTGCCTCCGAAAAGCCATTCGGTGCATCACGGTGATGTTGATAGAGCCTTTTTTTAATTTGCAAGTAGGGTGCATAAAATGCCTGGGACAATAACAGAATGTTTTGTAGGGTTATGTAGCTAGCCAATGGGGCATCTGGCTCGCCCTTGCAGGAAACTGAGAACTCAATGAGGCTACTGGTGAGACCCATTTCCCTTCTTTTACTGCAATACATTGTTTGTATCGGGTTTGGACATTTATTAATTTTCTTTACACTTCCACTGTCCTGTTCCATTTTACAATCTACTATGGCTACCATAGAGCCAGGTATATTACTCGATAATCGCATATTGGATTCGTGTCAGTTTAAATGTATAAAGAAGACAACAAGCAGTTTGTTCTTGAAAGTGCTTTCTTCTTTATATAAAAATTTCGTAATGTGAAAAATAAACATGCTTGAAAACACAGTTTGCAATACTTTCTTTACAGTGAAATTGAGCATGTACTAGTAAACACCGTATAAATTCTTTGTCGTTATCGGGGATATATCACAGACATTATTTCACACTTCACTTAATTCTGCCATTTCGTTTGTGTTTTGTCACACATGGAAGCATGACAGATTCCATAGTAGAGGCATGTTGAGATCAACAGTGATATAAGAAAATAAAAAAAAAAAAGAACACAGGGACACAGACTAAGGGAAACAGGACAAGACGCACTAGAATGGCAATCTGGGCTAGTTGGTTCATGATAACTTTCAGGGCGCCGAAAATACACAAAGACAAGATACAAGAAAGGAGACGTGATCAAGGCGCACTCGCAACTAGCGTTTATGAAAAAACCACTCTCTTATATACTCATGGCAAACAACACAGTCATGCTACACAGTCATATTACGTCCGGTGTAGCCACCTTCGTAGAAAAGTGTCCTCTTTTGCCGATAGTGACAAAGACGTGTCACTAATGCAGTCTTTGCCTTTTTCTTTTATTTCGAAGGCCTCGTGCAGCTCCCTCGATATCCGATTGGCGTATCTGGCCAAAAACCTTGTGTCAATAAATGACGGTATGCAGGAGCAACGGCTGCAGTGCGTGGCGAGGTGTCCCGACGGGGTAGCCCGTGTAGCCGCAGCATGTTCGCGGGCGCGATCATTAAAGCATCTGCCCGTTTGGCCAATGTACCATGATCCGCATGACATGGGGATTTCGTATATGACGCCCGTGGCACATTCCGTGTACCTGTTGCGGTGCTTCGTATTGCAAGGATCTGCGGACTCACGGGGATTGTTGATGCTGCGACACAGTCTCGATAGTTTGTTTGGTGTGGAGAACACAATAGGCACATCGTACCTATCAGCAACCTTTTTAAGATTGTGGGTTAGTGAGTGTACATAGGGAATTACCACCGGCCTCACTGCTGCTCTTTCACGGGGCTGCCTCCGTGTACCTTTAAACTTTTTTATTAGGGCGTCCGCTACATCCACCAGAACTCTCTGCGGGTAGCCCGCTTTTTGCAACCTCGCTGCCTGTCTCGTGAAGCTCGCTTGAGCGGTGTGTGCACATGATATTCTTAGTGACGCCTCGAGACAACTAGATGCAATTCCTCTTTTTACAAGTTTCGAATGGGCCGAGCTGAACGGAAGGAGGCCCTTCTTAGAGCGTGGCTCATATGTCCAGCATATGTGATTTTCTTCAAGACTTAGCCTAAGGTCCAAGAACTGTATATGCCCGTTCACTGGCTCTTGATGCGTGAACGACAACCCATCCCCGCATGACCTAAATATGTCAAGCACTTCAACCCCGCAGCTCTGTGCGTCAGCGTGTCTGCCAAGGACAAGAAAGTCGTCCACATATCTGAAGATACGACACCGGTTCGCGTCGCCCAACCTCTCGCAATCTTTCTTCCGCACACACTTAAAAAAATATTGGACAGTATCTGCGCAACACAAGACCCGATGCATATTCCCCTCTTGCACATACATCTCTCCCTCAAAAGGGACAAACATGGTCTCTAGGTAAAATGCCAAAAGTTCCAAAAAATGTTCAACGGAAATGCCACAAGAGGCTTGGAACGGTCGAACACCGTTTCGTTCAATGCACTCTCTGACAGACTCAAACAGGGGCTTGTGCTCAATCGAATAAAACAGATCTACAACGTCGATCGAAAAAGCGCTGCGCATGCCGTGTTTTTCATCACTCAGGTATTCGATAATGCAGTCTGAATTTCGCGCAAAAAACGGATCATGCAATTCCAGCAAGGTCAGATACTTGCTAAGGTAGCTGGCAACATGAGCCTGCCATGACCCCCTCTCCGTGACAATAGCCCTGAAGGGGATATCTGTCTTGTGCGTTTTCGCGGTGAAGAAAATGTCAAGTTGAAGGTTCTTACTGGACTTGGCACTTGGAAAGACGCACTCTCAACTGAAGTTTATTGTAGATTCAACTTCAGTTGAGAGTGCGTCTTGTCCTGTTTCTCATCGTCTGCGGCCCTGTGTTTTTTTTTTTCGGCGCTTTTTTTTTGTTGGCAATGAACCAACTGGCCCAAATCTCCACTTTATTGCGATATAAAAAAGTGAAAGCCGTTTACGACTCCCTGTAACACCGGATTAGAGCGCAGTTCTTGAGGAGGAGGAGGGAAGGGTACTGGGGGGGGTGAAGTGACCTGGGGGGGTCACGTGACCCTGGGGGTGGTCACGTGACCTTGGGGGTCACGTGACCTTGGGGTGACCTTGGGATGACCATGGGGAGCCGCGTGACCTTGGGATGACCTTGGTTACGCCGACGCCGCTCAAGCCGGGAACGGGCCCCTAAGAGCTGCGCTCTAAAAAATGGCAAACCCGGAGGCTGGTTTCAGGCGGGTGGCAAGTTCTGGCTAGAGTGTAGACCTCTTGGTTTCAATTAAAAAAAAATACAAGTATAACATTCCGATGGCACAAGCCACTTGACACATTTGATGAAAACGTGCACACTACATATTGCTGGCCTAGAAAGATGAGGAATGGCTAGTTTTAGCACATATCTGTCATACCTCTCTCCAAGAGCATATTACTAACTGGCTTTACTGGTTATAGTGACTCCAATAAATACACACATATGGCACAGTTCTTCGTAAACAAAATATGCACTGAAAAACATTGAGAGACTTTCCCGTAATGTCAGCATTGTTGTAAAGATGTTTAGACAGCAGGATCAGCCTTCCTTTAAGCGGTGGCCCACTCAGTATTATTCACTGAATAGCGATCTCAGTGTATGCAGGAACTTGTCCAGTAACATGCACAACATACCAGTGGCACAAAAGAACATATTTCTTGTCCTCACCTGGAGAACAAAACAGAAACAAACAAAAAAATAAATACCGACTTGGCACATAAATTAATTGTCCATTAAACTAAATTATTTCTGGCTGGGCTCGGCGGTGCTGGGTTTGGCGCGGCTGGGCTGGACGAGGGGTGGCTGGGCAGGGCTAGACAGGTCTTGGCTGCGCTGGGCTCGGCTGCTCTCGGCAGTCAGCAGCAAACGACCTCGACGAGCACGCGGGTCGTGTTCTGAAGTTCCAGGGCCACCGCGTGTGTTGCATGGGCTTGCCCTCGAATGACCTCCCAGACACCCTCCATGCGTTGGCTGAGGGTCTCAATTGAACGCAGGAGCTGGGAAGAAGGGGCATTTAATGCGGAGCAACAAACATATTTCTAGACACCCAGAGGGCGTGAAAGCCTTGCATATATCACAGTTCGGTTAGCATTATGATTTTGTGGATCTCCATTACCCTCTGTCGTAGCCCCACTTTCACAGTGGGACTGCAAGGCGCAATTGGCCGCACCCGGGGCCTTGCAATTGGCCTCACATCTGCCAGGAAACAAAGAATGCTTATGTCGTGTCACACAATCCTAGTTGTCCTCATAAGAGATCTCTACCCGTGAGGTGGAGGGCACCGGCTCAGCTGCTTGCTGCCCGTGACCTGCCAGGGCACCTGCGGGCCTCCCCTAGAAGGGAATTTATAGGTTCTAGTCAGAACACAGGATTGTCTGCATTTTCTAGATATTGAGAGTGGGTTTGTTAGGGCTAGATTCCACTCAGGGGAAACAAAATTAGACTGATTCAGAGGTAGTGCCATTCATGTCAAGGATTGACTACCAGAATATGACTAGTGGCAGCTCGAAAGGTTGCAGCTCGAAAGGTTGCAAGGTCGCCACCGCGAGGGATAGGTTGCCATCGCTTCACTAAAAGCAGACAATGCTCCTCCGGTTGCCACAGAAACGGACGCTTGTGTATGGACTAGGTTCCAGATAGGCACCGCCGGGAAAGCGTAGATGCGGCAGGTGGAGAGCGTAGCTACTTCCGCCCTTCGGGGGTTTGCTCTTGACGCCTCAAAAAGTGAGTGACAGACGCCAATGTTGCCATGTCGTCATAATGTCAAAGAGGGCGGTTTCGCGGCGCGCACCATTGCTTGGTTACGCTCCTCCTGCCGCTACGTCACTTCTGTTTCTAGTTTCTCGCAAGTCGAAAATAGGTCCCCTGGATAGCTAGGTTCGATATTGTGCATGTTACTTTTAAAAGTACACGAAAGTGACGACTTCACGTCTGAGTGGTTGGAAGCAAAAGTGACGTAATTTCCCCAGAAATATATGGGCGGAGTCAGCTACCGGACGTGACAACATATTGACATTTCGTTTCGTACATAGTACTTTTCAAAAGGTACTAGCTCCTGAGTACCTGTCTTTTGTTGGTCATATTTTCCAAACCCCGTCGTCGTCGGGTGAGTATGCCACTTTTCAACTAATTTAGTTATTGTTTTCGCCGGGGAGACTTACCGGCAGCACCGCGCTACATTCGAGCTCCCGGAGGATTGCAAGCGTGGGACGCAGCGCCGGCAGCGCGAGACAACTTTGGCGCGAGAAATCGAAGGTGAAGAGTCTGCAAAACGAAGCTCGCGGACGTTCACGACTGTGGAGCTTCAAATGTTGTACGCTTCGTTTCTACGCCACGGAGTGCTTTCAAGGCTTGAAGGCGAGCGACGAGCACGTAGCGTGGGGCTAAAACAGCCGGAGTCTCTGTCTGCGTCGTGTCCGTCGCTATTGTGCGTCGTGTCGAGGTCCGGCGCGGCTGGCTTTGCTTCCCCGAGACGCCGAGCGAGAGTTATGACGTGGAGACGGGCCTCACCTCGGTCGGATATTTGGCGTCATTGGTTGCGTGAACGAAACGATGATCGCCATCGTCGGCCCGTCCAAGAACGACCCCACCGCCACGAAGGCGGTGCACTGTGCCGCAAGCATTCCTACCTCCTCAACGTGATGGTGGTAATAAAAAGCTCGTATTCCGTACTCAAAATCAGTTCCATCTGTGCTAAAAAAATACAGCGTAACGCCGGTACGGTGTCAATATGCCATTTTATAAATGAGAGGTGCGGCTTGTGTGCTCCGCCAGGGACGGCCGCAGGTATTCATACAGGGGGGTCAGGTTTTTGGCCAGCGTATCACATGTTTGAGAACCCCTCCCCCTTCCACCCCGTTTCCACGCCCTAAATTTTTACTCATACAGAATTTAAGAGGGGGGTCAAGACATCCGGACCATCCCCTCTGAATCCGCCTCTGTAATCCAAGACGCATGGAGAACGGTGTCTTGGAGCGGTGCACGACTCCTTTGTATAATACTGCTCTTGGCTCTGTGGCAACATCAAACAAGGGCGGTTTGTAGACAACGACACGCTCCTCCTCGGTGAGAATGCTATATGCATTTCTTTTGCATACGGTGGCCGTGTACCACTTGAAATCCACAGTACCACAGAAAATGTGCTGTACCGAACATCAACAACTGTGCAGGCCCTTTGTCTATACCTCTGGCACGTCTTTGTAAATACTATCAAGAGGAGCATAGTACCAGGAAAACACAAACTTGCAATCAGCACTTTTAGCTACTTTCTTGCCGACAATTTTAAAGAGAACAGATTATAATAGGTTCCGTCCTCTAAACGTGCAGGCGACTGCGGCTTGGAGTCTTGGTTCATCACCCCTGTCCCTGGGATCACGTGACCTTCAGGGCATGCTGCCGGTCTAGTCAGGCACATTTCTAGGTCAGGTCCGTTGTGGAGCGCTGCAGTGGGTTGTTGAAAAACAGGTTCTGGTGTCTGCAAAGGCACAGCACTCGGCATTACCGTTCATCAATAGCCACCAACACCATTACAACGGCACGTGCAGTGCTGTACAATGCCTGCCTTGTATTGAGCGAGCCAAAACCGGAGTCAGGTTCCGACCCAGAAAAGTCAGAATTGGAGTCTGAGCCGAGCTCGGAGGGGCCAGCGCATGATGGCGACAGGCTGGCTCCCGCCAACCTTCCGGTCGGCCACTCGGACGGGGCTTTGAGGCAACGCCTTGTCGCCCGTTTCGAGACCCGCTGCAGCCGTGCCTCTGCGCAGCGCCACACACGCCAGGATGGCAGTCCCACCTATTAGGGACGCCGCCGGCATAAAGGAGTCTGTCGCCACGACGGTGGTTCCGCCCAAAAGGACACCGTCGGGGAGCCCCTACCGCCCTCGCCACGGTGACGCCTAGCACGGACGCCACCGGCAATGGGTAGCCACTCATCACCACGACTGAGCCGTGCTGGAACATCTCGATGTTGAAAAGATGATAGAAAAAGCGTCATACAAGTGTAACCGTAATATAAGACATCCTATACCAGCGAAAAGGCGGTTCCAGTATAGTGGATTAAGGCGGAACGATAGAGGCTGTCGGAAGCGTACAAGCGTGTCGTGTTATGGGACGTCCTATACCAGCGTAGTGGATCGTGTCGGAACCGTGGAGGAGGACGGAACCATACACGCATAACGTAATATGGGACATCCTATACCAGCGAAAATGCGATACCAGCATGCTGGAGTCATATGGCTCCACCATGCTGGTATCTCCTTTTCACTGTTGTCCAGGGCGATTTTTTTATGCTTTACATATATGTTTAAAAAGGTCGTGAAAGCTATACTAATGTGGTTGGTGCAGGCGAGTTATATGGCCAGGGGTACATAGTATAGGGACTTCATCGTAACAATCAGTCAGATAATTAAATACAATTTTCAATTCAATTAATTTTGAATTAGTGCAAATGAACATAAGGTTTCCACTAGAAACTTGCTGAGTCATTGAAAACCACTAAACCAGTTCTTTTTAGAAGTATATAATGCAGGGATAGCATTTTACGCATTCTGTAAAAACGTTTCGAATGAGTTTTTAGGTTTCGATTTTTTACCGGAGCACATCCCTGCGCCCACTGTCCTGTTCCCCAGGGGCTAAGATGCGCAACAGACGTGCGCCCTGCTTCCCTTCATCCTACGAGGGAGGCGAGGGGATGGCTTTGCCCTGCGGCAACGGGCAGCAGGTTCGCGGGTACAAACATGCGCTCTGATAAGAAATTGAAGTCTGTTCGCGTCGAAATCGTTCATTTTTTAGAAGGCTGTAACATGCTGCTCCTGTCTCGTATCTTCACAAAAAGTTGATTTAGTGTTTTTCAATGATGCTTAGCAAGTTTCTAATTGAAATAATGAGTATATTTTCTCAAATTAAAGTTTTAAGGAAGATATTATACTTAAAGGCAAGGTGAAGCAGTTTTGTATTTGAGGAAACACATTTAAATCTTCCTTTTGACCTTCAGGATCTCAAATATCAAGATTATTTGGTAAGTTGGTGAATCGAGGCTGCATAGAATCCCTTTCAATGTACCGCTGGAGAAACTCTTCTCCAGAGAATGACGTCACAAAAGGAGCTTTCAAAATCTCCGCTCACGCACCTTCAGCGCCTATCAAAGCTATGCACGCACAAACTATTTTTAAAAAGGGCAGGAATAAATGCCACGACTGGTGCTGCACTCTTAGAAAAAAGGGTACGTATAGTCCTCCCTTACGGGAGGAACGGTCTTGTAACCTATGTTCCTTTAGAAAGGGAGAAACCTTCGTCCCTGAAGCAGGGGAGCAAAATTCCTCCGTCACTTGCATCTCAATATGGCTCCCCGAATCGAGCAAATCGAGCCCAATAAGGCTTAACGAGGACGCTACGTCTCTTGTACGGGACGAGAGCAGCAGCAAATGAAAGCGTAACACGAGCTTTCCGCAAACTGTGTTTATTTCCGAAGCCAGATTCCCCCTACAGGTACAGAAACCTGCGTTTCCAAAGCAGTTACTCAGTCTTCTCGTCGACAGCACTGCGATGTTAAACTGAGACAACCGATACCCAGTTACTTCGCGCACTTTGCGTCTTACCTTTGGTGTTCCTCGAGTCAAAATTCCTTCGTCAACCGCACATCACGGAGAAGGGCAAACTCACTCCGCAAAACCAAAAGCCGCTCTCGGAAGAACGAACTCGAAGCCGCTGTTTATCGCGTAGCGTGAAAGAAGGTTAAATCGCTAGCCACCAGATGCGGGGTCAAGCAGAGTAATTGCAAGTAGCTAGGTGGCGCTAGGTACCGCCCAATTCATGTTCTACAAAAAAGTATTTGCTTCTCTTACGCCACTACTGCGCTTGAGGACCCTCTACTATACATACATGACACCCATACACAGGTGAACATACATTAAGCACATGCACTGCACACACAAATATCAATACAACGGAACACCACACTAACCCGAACACTACACCCTCGCTCTGCGTTTCCGTCTTTTATACTGGTCGTTTTGAACGTGCGGAACTTTTCGGTGACTCCCTAAGCAATAAAAAATATTCCCAGCATGTTGATTTTTTCCCTGCAATGTCATACCTCTGAAAGTATATTGAATGGCTCAGGGGTTGAATCTCTTATTAAAAAGTGAACGCTCAATCATGCCGTAATTATTTGAAAGCCAATAAATCAAGCCGCTCCAATGCGGTTCGAAGCCATGAGTTTGTTTCCCCACACGGCACGTCGTAGTTTGTATTTCTATTTGTTTTTCTATTTGTGCTGTTCGCGCAAAGCTGCAATTGCCGTTTGAATTAATCTCTGTAGAGCGGATATTCAGTCAGCTGGAAGTGATGCTTCACGGACTGAGAAATTGCTTTTCGATCAACTTGAATGCAGTCAAAGCCGCGACTTGCGGCAGGTTTAAGTGTACGGAACTACGCCGTGGCCAGCCCGAAAACTTCTAGCGCTCATCCCAGCGCGCCACGGAGGGCAGTTTCTCCAGCAACCGTAGTATAATTAAACAGCAAAATAAAGGGTAGCTTTTTTTTCGATTTTACCTACTATTGTTTTTAATGCCGAAATTCCATACTGTAAATATACGTACTTTACGTCACGATTTCGTACTGTTCAGTCCTTGCCCCAGAGCGCAATCGCTGTCGGGGACGAGACCATTCCGACAGTCACATTGGCCACTGTACGATAGGAGCTTCTACTGTTCAGACCAGCGTTCCAACATGACTATCCGCACGTTGATCGATTGCACGTAATCCCTCAAGTGGTATTAAACTTTTTAATGTAAAGCGGAATGTCAACCTGCGACACCCCGCCCCCTCCGATCACAACCCGACCAGCGGCATCAATGCCCAACAGTTCACGATCTCATCTTCTTGTTACACCACTGATACGCGAACATATGGTCACATCGGCGATAATTCCAGTCTTCTGCTCACAACCCAACACTGTCATCACGATGTTGCAGCTATGTTGCTGACACGCACAAACACAAAACCACGTTGAACGCCGGTTGCACTCGGCATCGGAAAACAGAACCGAACTCAGGGGGGAAGGCACCCAGGCAGCCGGCAGCAAAACCTGCCTGTCTTGGACGCAGTTCCTGCGGTTTCCATAACGTCGAAAACGTCGACACAGTTCCGCGTGCTTTCGCTACTGTAGTCTGTAGTGCTGCAGCCTGCAGTGGCTGTAGTTCCGTGCCGCGGGTGCCGCGCCAGTCACGCAATCCGGAGACGGCCATCCCCCAGTGTACGTGGCGCTGCTGGCACTGCTCCGGAACTTCGCTGTTTCTAGCGGCTTCGTTTGCTCGTTTGATAAAATTAGTGATAAAAATGTCAATGCAAACGAAATGTTCTGGACGTTTAAACTGGAAGACGGAATTACAGGCGGCCTTCGCTGCTGCTGAAGCTCAATCAACTCAACAGCTATTTATTAAACAACGTGCGCGACCTGCTCGAAAAACGAAACCGAAAGACGATGAGTCGGGAGGGCGAAAGCTTTCTCCCGTCTGCCTGGAGAAGGAGAAAAACATTTCGTTCCTCCCCTTTTCTCGTGTCTGCTTGGGGGCGCGTCGGTAGAAGGGGGGAAGGCGCGCCGTTGCTACTTTTTTCCTCCATTTTTTCTTAGAGTGTGCAGTGCGGGAGTATATACCCAGCAAGCTTGCCATTGGACGCGCGGCCCTAAAGCGAGACACGCTTGGCGGCCGAAAGATCCTCTTACGATGGCACTACTGGTGGGATGTTTTTTGTGTGTTTTCTCACATTTACTTAAATCTTTGGGTAAAACGAACGTGACGTTCAGATCCACGGGATAAAACTACACTAGAATCAACCTCCATCTAGTTTCCGTAAAAAGTCTGGCACTCCTCTTTAATAATTCCACTCATCATTTCAATTATCCCTTTATACTATGCAACCCGGCCATATAACTACCGTGCAAAGATCGCGAGAGTGTAGCTTTTACGGCTTTTTTTAAATCTGTAATGCATACAACAAACAACCTGTAGAATGTTCCCTAATACGATACGATTCTATGGTTCCTTTCCCGCTTGCATCCTTCAAGAAAGACTTGCAGATATTTAGCGTTCCATCAAAATGCTGGATGTCCACGAGTAACTACATCAGCGAGTGGTTTCAAACAAGCATGAGGTTTGCACACCAATAAGCTCTTGTCCGAGCTCCTCGAGAAGCACTAATAGCGGATACGAAATGAAGTTACACGGTAAATTTGGATGCAAGTATTTATTTTTAGAACTATTGCATGCAGCAAAAGCTTAACTTTGCTCAAAAGATGATAATTATAAAGTCAATACTAAACAATGGTGTACCTTGAGCTGTCAGACCGAACTCCCGCTCTTGCCACTCAGGAGTTCCCAGCTTGTGCGTAGAGGATCAGCACAACCCAGATTTGTGCTGCAAGCGCACCTGCGGTATAAAAATCGAATAAACATGAGATAAAAAAAAGAGACGTTTACAATTCTCTGTAATGTGAAAAGGAGGATGATAGCGAATACCCCTCCTCCCCCTCCCCTCTTCTGCTCCCTCCCATTTAGCGGGAAATTTCCCTGAATTTAGCGGGAAAATTTCCCCACTAAATTTAGCTGGTTAAGTTTCCCACTAAATGTAGCGCAGAAATTGATGTCACGTGACCTCAATACCAATGCAGTTCTCCCGCTAATAGTAGCGGGGAAAATGACGTCGCATAACCGTGTCACGTCATCCATGAAAAAATTCAGTTTCTCAGTTAGACTTAGCGGAAAAACTAATATTGCACATGACCTCATAATGAAGACAATTTCCAGCCAAGTTTAGTGGGGCAGTTACGCCGACAGCGACGCCGCAAAACGCGGAAACGAATTCCTAAGAGCTGCGCTCTAAAAGCTAATTGCCTCACATGAAATAAAGTGAAAATTAGAGATAAGACCAAAAAAAAGATAATCTAAGATAGAGTTCTAAGATCATTCCTTTTGTCCGTTCTCAAATGTTTTGATTTCAAGAAATGTTTACCTTTTTATTCACACCCAGAGAACCCCTCCCAGCTTCAGCATGATTGCAATAAATTAATGCAGAGTAGACCTCGTAAATTATACTGCACATGAAAATGAATGTTTGCCACATAGCCATGTATGCGTTGGTGCCTCAGATCTCTAAACACATTTGTAGTGAGGAACGCTCTTGAATAAATAAAGCTTAAAGGCTTTGAATTTGACAGTTTAGACATCCATAAGGAACACTGTATACCACTGAGTTTTTTGTGACACATCTGAAACGGCACAGGACTGTCATCCTTGCATACCTAAGAAGAGTTTTCATTTTTTTAGCATGGCATGTGCTATTCTTAATGCCCACACAGCTCTCTTTAACAAAATTTACTTTGTACAGCATTTTATTGGTTCTTACTTAACTCGCACGACAGATTCGGTGCCTTGAATTATCACTCGGCATTAACATTTTTCTATATTGATGTAATAGTCAAAGACAAGATGTATGGGCTTGAGTACGGCTCAACAAGCACTGATGTGAAGGAAAGTACTGTCGAAAACTCAAATGTCAAAATAAAAATTATTAGGTAAAATGTGCTTACAATTAAGGATATGGTCATGAATACAGTTAGCAGATCCAATATAAAGAATATGTGTTAGATGCATGCTCAATGAAACCTGTTGCATCAATATTCATGCAAATTACTTCGAAGAACCAAGCGCATGCACTCTCGAGAAGCAGTTCGGTGAGTGAGTCTACCGAAAATGAATGTAGACGGAAAAAGCAGTTTGATCTGCGACAATGAGCATTACATAAGCAAGTGGCGTGTCATTGTTACTGTTACAGTGCCGACTATTTCAAACTGTCAGCACGTCATTCAGCAAGTTCCTTCCGTACAATACAAGGTTTGGCTCTCTCGCATGCTTTGCGAGGAGGTTGATGAACTGGAAATATCTAGCGTAGTTCTAGAAAAACTATTTCGAGAATCTTATCTCAGCATCGTAAAGAATATAAAAAGTTTCTAAATACAAGGTTAGTGCAGGAGTTCAATGAAAGAAATACTTAGTTTTGCGAAATCAGCTTAACGTAGTAAATGTATATAGTTCCACTAGGTAGAGCTAGTCATAACGGATGATTGTGCGCACTGCACCGCATAAAAATTTAATTTGCGACCTACAATATCTACAGGATCAACAAACTCTGAATAAGTGGAACACTTGACATTAAAGATTGGTGTTACCATGACTGTCTGCAAACATCCATATAATCTTCCTGAACCTATGTATTTCAAGAAAATACTTGATACGAGCTGTTTAGAACTCCATACCACTTTTTAACACTAATAGAAGGCCTGTAGGCCACAACTTAAGCAGTTTTCGCTTCATTATGAAGAGGAATTACACATATGTGGACCTTAAATATAGGCCTGCATTGAATTGTCTTCTTAAGTTGAACGCGCTATGCTCTGTTCACTATATAAACTTTGCAGAGCTAACAATGCGCAAGTTACTGCTTTCTTATATTTCACATCTCCCGACTGCTGCGTGCGACAGGTACATAAGATTGATGACACCAACGTAACACAATGCTTATTTAAAGCATTTGTTTGGGTATAGAACGAGCAAAGCCATCCGCGGGAAGTTATTTCTGTGACACCGTCAAACCTACATCCGCAGGCTTGAAGTCCACATGTTAATCCTCTCCGCAGACTCCTTTTTGTAGTTAGAACCCCATCCAACCCGAAATTTGAATATGCCTTTTGTATTTTAGGCTTAGTAGTGCGTTTGCTGTTTCACTTACGGAATAGGTAAGAATAATGCTTATTTCAAGTGGCATACCTAACACCTGGTGGCACGAGGACTCCCCTGTCGTGACGCTAATCAAAAGACACAAGCAGGGAAATGCTGCGATGCTTTGTTGCTGGGATTACCTCCCCCATGGTCCTGGTCGGAACACAAAAGAAGACTCAGTCCAAACTTGTGGTCACTAGGGTCTCCAGATCTTGAGGCACCCAAGTAGCTGAAAAAAAAGAAAAAAAATCACACTCAAATACTTGGCAGAGGTACATCACAATGGCTAGCATATTCTTTCGTGATCAGCACATAGATCCATCTAATTTTATACTTTGTACTTGTGCCTATTAAACGCTGCTCTTTGACTGCCAGAGCCAGTCACCCCCGAGGAAAAGGCCATGTAGGCCTTGAAATGATGGGTACCGAATTAAGGCAAATGATTAAACGCATTCGTTTAACCCTCTTTCGCCACTACCTGAGAGATTTCTGTCTAATATTCACATTCAACTGTAAAGACTACAAAAAATATACTGCAATGCAGAGCCATATATTGGGAGAGTTTGGCCAGTGGGTGTGGCGACGCAGGCGTCGAAGAGGAGGAGAGGGAGGAGGGCGCTGAAGGAGCGAGAGAACAAAGTCAGCAAAGAGGAGACGACCGGAATTTTAACGCAACGTGGCGGCGTGGAGCACTGTTGAGGCTACGCCAGGCACGTAGCCGGGGAGGGGGGGGGGGGCATGGGGCCCGCCCCCCCCCCCCCGTAATCTTCTGTTTTGCTGAGGCCTCTTCTCCCCCCTTCTTCTTATACAGCATTTTGTCATGGGCGCCCCCCCCCCCCCCCCCCCAACAAAATCCTGGATACGTGCCTGGGCTACGCGTTGTCTGCTTTGGGCTTATTTCTTTTAGAGCGCAGCTCTTAGGCGCCCGTTTCCAGCATGAGCTGCGTCGCCGTCGGCGTAACCGCGCGTCGCCTGCAACTCAGGTTGCAGGCAACCCGCGTTGCATGCAACTCAGGTTGCAGGTAGCCCGCGTTGCATGCAACCCGTCGACGCCAGCGTACCCACGTGTTGCATGAAACCCACATTGCATTTAGTCCAAGTTGCATGCCACCCGCGTTGCATAACTCCCACCGCAGTCGCCGGGTTGCATGCAACCGGCCACGCCATCACGTGACCCCCCAGGTCACGCGACGCCCCGAGGTCACGTGACCCCCCCCCCGAGGTCACGTGACCCCCCTCAGTACCCTCCCCTCCTCCTTTTCCTCAAGAGCTGCGCTCTATTGCGGCGTTACAGGGAGTTGTGAACGACTTTCAGTTTTTTCCGCCTGACTCAAAGATTACGTTCAAAAGTGGAGAAACTTAATTCGTTAGCTTTTTAAGCCACCGAAGAGTGGCTTATCATTTTCATCATATCATTTTCTTGCCAGAGCCTGCCAAATAAAAGTAGAGAACCGAAATTTGGATTTCGAACACATGCATTCCGCCGGACAAATGAATGAAAATGGCGGCCCTCCACCCTCAGCTGAAAGCAGCCGAGAGTTCACGCGCATGCGCTCACCCCTCTCGCTCTGCGCCGCGGGCTGATTGGCTCACTCGGGAGGGGGGCGTTACGGCGGCGAGATCATAGACTGGATAAACTCCCCCCCACATATGGCTCCGCTGCAATGAAAAAAGTTTTCTACCCTTACTCTCAACGACTGTTGTCTGGGGATACTACTCCAGTTCATGCACTCAGTGAGCATGAGGGTAGAGTGTACCAGCAGAGGGCAGGTGTCTGGATAGAAAGAGTTTAGTTGGCGCACCAAGAGGCTACCCGATAAAAATGGGTACTACTGTATGCAAAATGCCAAAAAACCGCCAATCTTGACTTTGGAGTAACAGCGACACAGAGTATCTATTTTAGTGACTAAAGGGTACTGAATGATTATTTTCAGCTAGCTAATAAATATTCCCAGCTTGCTTTTTAGGAAAGTCTCTAAATTTACAAGAACTATTACGACAACTGCTAAAAAAAGCATGGGCAAAGCCAACAATTGAATTTGCCTGCTCTCCAGTAGCATCACATCTATGGCAAGCAGACCTGCAGAATGAGCAAGCAGTCTAAAAAACAGGGTACGTCCTATGTATATTTTTTTCATGCTGCAGAACAAGTGCTGGAAGGAGGTTTTACGGCATTCATTTTTCACAACCAAATTTCTTGCAATCACTTGAGAACAAGTTTGAGCAGTGAACTTGTCCTCGCCACTGGTATAACGTTTTCGTGTTGCCCGTGGAGACTTAAATAAATTTGTAAATAAAAACAAGGAAGACAACCCCTTCATAAAAGATCTGTAACTTTGGCAGAGAAAAGTTATCTTGAAAAAAATATGTTTGATACAGTTTTACAGCGCCTATACGTGTGCTTAACCAATTCTGATACAAATTGGCGACAATGAAAAAGAAATGCCCGAGTATCATTAAAGGAAAGACAGAAAAATTTAGAACGACCACGCGAAGGAAATTCTGGTGAGGCTCTTGGAGTGACTCCCAGCAACGGCACTGTGCAGAGTACAGAACAAGATCGATCAGAGCTTGCAGCCATAACGTGCTTCATACCATGAAGTTCCAGAAGCAGCTGCAATTGGAAGTAAAGTGCGTTTCATTTCTCTGCAGAACGGAGAGTTTAATAGCTAGCATGCATTCATGAATGAATGAATGCTAGTCATGAATTCACCGAATTTTAAATGCAGCACTATATCACCAAATTGTTAACCGTGCCGGGCAACACTGAATCCGGAAGCATTATTCCAAACGATCTCAGCTTAAAGTTAACCACGGCTGAAACTTCAAGCCATCCTCGCAAATTCAGTTCAGAAAACAAGCCTAGTGTCCTTGTAGTTGGACGCCATGGTACATCGAGCTTATAATCAATCATGTGTCACGCTGTGTTTGCTGCAATGGCTTGTAGTGTCAAAAGTGGTCCAGCTTAAAGAGATACAAAGTACACTCTAAAAAAAAACGTGCCAACTAGCACCTTTTAGGGTTCTTTCGCTTGTCCAATAGGCGGCACCCTTAAAGGTGCAGAAAAGAACCCACAAAAAGGGTTCTTTCTAATGAACCCTATTTTGGGGTTCTTTTAGGATCGTTTATTGGTTCTTCCCAATGAACCCTATTTTTGGTTCTTTTCAGAACGCTTCTGGGTTCTATTTAGCGAACCCTATTTCGGGGTTCTTCTACGATCCTTTTTGGGTTCTTCCTAATCAACCCTATTTCGGGTTCTTTCCCGAACCCTTTTTGGTGCTCTTGATGAACCCCATTCCGGGTTCTTTCCAGAACCCTTTCTGGTGCTCTTAATGAACCCTATTTCGGGTTCTTTCTAGAACCGTTTTTGGTGCTCTTAATAAACCCTATTTCAGGGTTCTTTTAGTATCGTCTACTGGTTCTTCTTAATGAACTCTATTTGGGTTCTTTCCAGAACCCTTCTTCGTGCTTTTAATGAACCTTATTTCGAGGTTCTTAACGGATTCTTCTTTGGTTTTTTCTTTATGAACCCTATTTCATGTTTTATTCGGAACCCTTCTTGGTTTTTTCAATAAATCCCGAGTTCTTTAGATTATGTTAGCGTTATTTTAGTAAACCATATTTTGTACTTCAAACCCTCTTTTATGACAAATCGTTTTTTTTTCACGTTCCTAGCTAGTTTTTAGTAAATCGTATGTTGTATTTCTTGCTCCGCAAGGTGAATTTTTTTATACCAACCATTTATTCGCTAGCACTGTGCCTTTTTGACAGGTTTACAAACATCAGTCTGGCCAGCGTCAACACACTTCATTCCATTACGCAATTAACTAGGTGACAGGCAGAAAAGTAAAGATCATGTGCATTCATATACTTTATCGGGGTCGCAAAAATTGATTGTTCTGTTTGCAGTAAAAAAAACTAACAAAATTTGAAACAGTTTTAAGACGAGACGGGTATTACTGCCAGCAATGTGCACGCAGCTTCTACTGTCGTTCTGATGCCGCTCACTGTGAGGACACCGTCCAAAGATATGTCAAATTTATTTTCCTGGAGGTGGATTAGTGGCATCAGTGTCCGGACTTCCTACAACAAGAAAGCAAGAATATAAACACATGTATTTTCCTCTGCATAATTTTGCTGCGAGTTCCTCATTCGCGACGCTTTCAGATCAATTATAATTGTATAGGTTTCACTAAGCATTTTATTTCTCGTTTAGCCTTACGCTCTAAAACATACCCGCAGATCTGATTTTCTTTAAAACATTTAATGGGTCAGTCAGTGCGATCTAGAGAGCGCGACCAGCGGACGACGAAGCCTGAAAAGAGAGGGCTTTGCTCGGAAACGTTTTCTGCGCGGAGCACCTGAACTATCACGTGACTTAATATGATCCTCATTAAAAAATGAGCGCGCTCTGCTTCTCTCTCCTATTTCTCCGGACGCTTTGTAGTCGATGGTCAAGACGACCATGTAGCAAGAAACGGCTCGTTACTTTCAGCCTCGTGTGTCAGCCCCTTTGCTACAACACTGTGTAAAAGCGAAAAATGGCACGCAGCATCAAGTGTTATCTTTCCAACCAAGAAGTAGTAAAGAAAGAAAATCGGAAGTCAATGAGTTACAATATATGTACAGTACACACGTGAAACAATGCCCAACGTGCCACCGCATTTTCTCTGCTCTTAAATATGTCCGTGCGTCCACTTCCCCCGAGAATACTCGAGGGGCCGATCAATGCAATCTATACGAAGAAAACTCGGCCAATGGAGAAGCTAAAAATTTGTTTCGAGTTAAAAATGAAGTCTTTAACGTGACACTAAGCGTGAAACCAGCACGTGGAACGTCATGCTCAGTGACATCTCTCGCTTCATTCATATGTCTAAACATGCTTTGGCCTTTTTATTCGCCGAGCTCTCGTCGTGAATTGGTGTGATTGGCTTCTCGAGTGTTCTGCGGGAAAGTAGATGCACAGGAATTTTAAGCATGTTTCAAGAAACGTCTGTTCCACCCATTATTAATCCTTCTTGCCCTTTAGTCAGTAACAGGTTAAAAAAAAATCTACGAGCTGGAGAGGAGGAAGCGGACAGAATCTTGTAGGGGAGAGGAGAAACCTTCTCTCCATTCCAAGCGTCCGTCGGCTTTCTTCTTTTAGATTTTTCTTAACCTGTCATTGACTTTAGTTGCTTATATTTCCTTTAAATTATTTTTAGAAAATAAAGCAAGGATCTGTTATTACTAGCTCGTATACTGAAAATATAACCCTGACGAGCTTGCATTATCATCTGTCACAATGCACTATACTCGGAGGTGACTTGGGCAATTTTTTTTTTTTTTTTGGCAATGTAGTCGAAGTTAAAAATGCCCGCGCATCTTGAGCGCCAATCAACGCTATGCACACGCACTCTTCACTTCAGAAACGCCACAGAAAGTTGTTTCCGAGTATAAGTTAACCCTGTCTTAAACGAATGGCGCCGATAAGCGGTCATGAGTTCGTAATGAGGTAGTAAGTTAACCCAGCATATTTATGATGGACGAAGCGTCGTCGCAGTCTGAAACTTGTGATAGATTACAAAAACACAGACTAAATTATACCTTCAAGCAGCTCTTCGAGGTTCAGAGTGACGTTTTTTTTTCCTTTGAGGAACACCAGCGTAGAAGCTGTAAAGGCCTCCATCTTGGCTCTCATGTCCCCCGGATGTCTTTGCCGAACGGCAGTTTCAGTTCTTGTAGTAACTGAAAAATAAACAACGAATGGAGAGTGTTGCTGGTTTACAAAAGTACATTTATGCGCTATATATTTGTACACACGGATTGCTTACACACACACACACACACATATATATACAGGTTTTTGTTTGAAGCTTAACAGATTTGTTTAAAAAAAACCTTGAAAGTTACACTTATGCCGCTTGTGGAGGTGAGTTATACGGCCAGGGGGACATATTATAGGGAGCTAATCGTAACGATTTGTCGGCTAATTAATTAAATTTCGTTAATTAACTTTTTAATTGACGAAAATAGACATATGGTTCCAATTAGAAACTTCCTCAGCGAGTTCTAGCGCGTGAGAAGCGTAGTATTGTACTAAAGTTACCACTCGTGGAGCAGGTACAAGGCTGGGGCTACATCAGAGGTAAATTTAGTGCACTACTACGCTTCTCACGCACTCAAAGTCTTTTTGAAAATTACTGATTTAGTGGTTTTCGATGACGCTGAGCAAGTTTCTAATTGAAGCCATATGTATATTTTAATTAATTAAAAAGTTAATTAACGAATCTCAATTAATTAGCCGACTGATCGTTACAATTAGCCCCCTATAATATGTCCCCCTGGCCGTATAACTCACCTCCACTAGCGGCAAAAGTGTAACTTTCACGGCTTTTTTTAAACAAATCTGTTAAGCTAAAAAAAAACACCATATATATTAACTAAATGACCACTTCCTGCGACTATAGTGGAGTAGGGCTGGGCGTCAATTAAAATAATTTCGATTTACGTTTTCTTTTGTATTGATTAGTTAATCAATTTATAGGTCGCGCGGATCTCCAGGCATGATATTGTATCTCAGAAAAGGCCTAGAACAACCGATTTTTTCTTTGACAAGTTTTTACTACGTCTAATAATGGGTACTACATAGCAACTTGTCATTGTCTCTTATACAGAAGTAAGGTATGGCAAACATTTAAAATAAAGTACCTGTACATATTCGTACGATAACAAGTTCAAATAGCAACAATAGCAACTTGCCATTGTGCCTCATACACAAGAAAAGCATGGCAAACATTTAAAATAAAATTTTTGTACGTTATTATTTAAATTTCAAAACCACTCTAGATAAAAATCATATAAAACACTTAAGTAGCCATGAGAGACAATTGTGTTATAAACACACAAAAATAATTAAATGACTATTCTCCTTACTTGTTTTGTTTATAAGACTTTTCGTAACTCTAAATTCAACCAATACGCCGATAAAACTCACGTGATTGAGAGTAAACCAATAGTTACTTTAGCGGAATGTTAATTCATTGCCTAGCCTTATTACGAGGTAAAATTATATCATTTAGCACGTATCAAAAGCCATTGTCTCATTCACAGGCAATAAAACGGGTAGTAAGAAACTTTTGAAGTCCTGTTGACCTGTAAAAATCTCGAAACTTTAAGACTAAATATAAAGAAGACAATATTGAATTACCATTCCGGGAATCGTCATTGCCGGAAATTCCTCAAGGACTGTGAGGACTCCAGCCTCGCTGAGGATCAATTCTTGGCAAGACTGAAACGTCCGCATCATGCGGTCTTGTATCAGGTCGACGTTCAGGGGCACTTTAATTATATCTTCTTTCATGAGCAAGGCATGACGGCGAACGCTCACGGCGCCTTCACATTTGTCAGTATCAACGAATCCCTAAAACAAAAACAAGTTGTTACGTTTATGCGCCGTTTACGCATGTAAGCTATTGACATAATAGTTGCAGCACTGAATATAAGACCAAGTAAAACAATTATTTTTATCAAACATACATACACATTTCTGCAAACACAAAATGCACGAAAAGTTCGCGCCTGTCGATTACCGCACACCACTCCGAGAGCCAATCGTTGCAACCTGTGAAGTCCGCTCAGCGAATGACGACGCGGAACATACGTTTAGACCAAAAACTGCAGTCTCCACTGTTACATTAAGCAATGCAAGCGGGACATTTTGCATTGCTTAATGTCAGAGCGCAGACTGCATCTTTCGGTCTAACCAAATGTTCGGCATCGTCATTAGTTGAGCGGTGCCGTAAACTGCAGTGATGGGCTCTCGAAGTGTCATGTCCCAGGCCGGTCAAAAAACAGAAACGTTTACAGCACTATTTGCTCGCGTTTATTGGGGCCATGAATACGGATACATTAGCTAATCGAAGCGCGGTAGCATAAGTTTTTACATTTACGAAAAGATATCATTGCTCATTTCATTCGCGCTGTAAATTCGAAGTTCTCTTCTTGAGATCTTTCTGGCGGAAAGCTTGAACTCAGAATTTTGTCATATTATATAAAGCCAGTATTGTAGTAATGAGATTAGTGTTCGCTTCAAAAACGTTTTTCTCTTGTGTAGTTCAATATACGAGAGTGTCAAAATAATGTTTTTTTTTTTTTTTTGCAACGTGCTTGTTTGGACAACTGCAAGCCAAAATAGCAAAAAAACAAATTTCAAACGACAAGTAGCTTAATTATTAAGAGGCCGCCCCCTGTCCTACTTTTTATGCCTATGTATCAAACACCTTCTTGCCATATTGAGCGCTACTGTACTTATAGCAATTTTTAAGAGAAATTACAAATATTGTCTGCTTAAGAAGAAGTTTTACCTTGAAATGATGAACAGGCCGATTGCAGTTCGTTTTCAAAAAGCCACCTGCAGACGTCTCCAATCGTCCATGTGCTCACGTCCGCTGACATGTTGCAAGTGATGGCTAAGAGGAAAGGGAGGAAGGTACTTCCTTCTAGAGCTTCAAACCCAAAGGGAGAGGAGGTCAAACATTGTTCCGATCCACCACTCGGACGAGCGAGCGCTTGCACTCCCTCGAGCAACGAAGCTAGATCCTGTTGGCTCTAGTGACCTTCAGCGACCCATCCCTGTTCACCGCTAAGATGACAGCGTGGTGGGAGCTACGTGCTTGCCGAACCAATTAGTCGCCTGGATTTTATCACCTGACACCTTTCTCTGCGGTTGTGATCACGTGGTGCAAGACAGAAGGTTCACTGGTCAAACGAGCATGACGATTCCACCGAACTGTCACCATGGTGGTGAGCAGATTAGCCCCCGAAACGTCGCTTTCGAATACATTATGGCTTATTTTCTGGGGTGCCGTTGAGCTGTCCGAACCATGGTTCGCTGGCGAAGATAATATGCACATGTCTTCGCTTTTCCGTCCATGTCTGCCAGGAAACACGTTGATCACATCACCAAGTATGTCCGTCAACCGCCGGTCAAATTGTTGGCAGTTCACTCTCTTGCCCAAAAGAAACACAAAATAAACAAGAGCGAAATTCTCAATTCGGTGTGACACCTTCCGGCAACGGAAAGAAGCAACAAATCGTGTTGAGCAACACGTATTGGCCTATTTGGTGGCTGAGCGACTTTTGTGCCGGCAATACGACAACGCACCTAGATTCGATGATTCAGTGTCCGGTCAGTGACGTGTTTTTTTTATAGGAATTTACCAAAATAGAGGCCTGGAAAACAGGATTGAATAATAATCGAGCGTATTTTGGAACTGGAAACAGAAGTGATAATAAAACAGTCAGACAGAGCGAATAGATGTCGTTGACAAATAATTTTTATTCCAATCGGAGCGACCTCCGAACCGTCAATTGCCATTTCTGAAGAAATATTAGCTCAGTTAAGCGCCACGTCACGCAAATGCTTGGGCGTGCAGTCGGCGCTTACCCCTTTTACACTAGAAATGGGAATCGAAAACAAAACCAGCCCGAGAACCGGAAAAATGACCCCGGACAAAATTGTTCGAATAGTAAACTCGGACAAAAATAAATTGTGTCGTATTTTTTCTTGCTCCTTATTTTTAGTAGCTTAATTGATACAATCCCAACCTATAAAAAGATAAATATTCGCAAAATGCAATACATCTTTTTTTTCTCAGTGAAATTAACATTTCATTACACAAAGAAACTAGTTGTAAATATGCGCTACGTATGGCTTCACTCAAAATGTCTTCTTGTAGCTCTGTTGAACTAACGAGGGAACTCCTTTAAAGCAAAACACTAAGTTAAAAAATGTAACTGTACCGCATCGATTTCAAGCTTCGAGATCGGAAAGAGTTATATCAAGCAGTAAAATAGACTTTGGGGCTAGTTGGTTGATTGGCATAATGAAAACGAGTGCAAAATAAACTGTACAAAGTCGAAGAAAAACACACACGAGACAGGTGCCTGCCCTGTGTGTGTGTTTCTTCAACATTGTCGCGTCTATATCGAGCTTCTTTTTTTTTTTATAGTCTCTACAAAAGTTGCATTATAAGAGCATTGAATGTACGCTTAATAGAACTTCAGAGTAGCACCTCATTAAAAGATTAGTGTCTAAAAATCACTTGGGACCATTCTCTCCGGGATTGCACTTGGGACCATTTTGTCCGGGGCCATTTCGTCCAGGGCCATTTCGTCCGAGGCCATTTTGTTCTGCATTCTACCCATGCCATATTGCTCGCGAAAACTGTGAGAACAGCAGCGACCACGTTTCTGTTTTTTTTTTCCTCATGCCATCCCGTTCTCCTAACTTTTGGTGGGCGACCTCAAAGTCGCGAGCGGGGTTTACCGGCGGACGGAGCATTAATTTTTTACACAGCGTTATTATTCATAAATTTGAACGCACAACATATCGAAGTTTAGTTTTGCTTCACTCAAAACGCACTTATAGAATATGCCTATGCGATTATTTCGGGGAATCCTTCTAGACATAACTGCTCCTTGAAATCGAAAAACCACCATTTACAGGCTGATTTATTTCTGAAGATAAAGATGACTGCAGCAAACGACACTAACCTTCCACGCAGCAGGATTTTTGATGCCACTCGCGGAGGGGTCCCAACTCTATTTTTGCGGCTTGACGCGTGCCGCGAAACAACCAGAGACGGGTGGTGTCGTGACCATAAGCTAGGACAACTGCATTCTATACTAAAAAAACGTTCCTCTGTTATATTAATTTTTCTCTCATACGCGCAAATATACTTATATTGTTTAAATACGAAAGCAAGTTAAAAATGGCTCTTGTTACTAAAAAAACACGACGCCGCTTAACCACCGTACCACTCATTCAACACGACACGTACTTTTTTTTCTGTGTGCGTGTGTTGCTCATTCATCGAAGTTTTGCGCCTTTACAAATTTGTATGATTTTTTTTTTTTTGGGGGGGGGGGGGGAGGAAATAAAGTACACATGCGATTTCCGCAGGTACAGATTTTTTCAATTAAACTTTAATTGAATGACCCGTTTGGTTTATACAAATGAGTACCAAAGATTAGCTTTATACTATCATTTCTTACTAAATAAAACACGGCGAGCAGTTACGTTTGCAAACGAACGCGAGTGTTTAGACCGCTGAAGCAGGTGGTCCGGGAGTCAAAGGCATCGAAGCCTGTTTCATCTGTGGTCTGAGGCGAAGATTATCTCGGACGCGACTTGGAAAATAACTACGGCATTCCACCTCTCTAAGCTTTCAAGGACCTGAGAGCTCACACGGGCACCTTTGTTTCAACAGAATGGCACACCCAATTTCTCGCGTGCAAAGCCTTTCGAGCCTGGTCATTGTGTCCCTCTATCCGGTAGAAGACTTAAGTGACCTCCGTTTTCGAAAGATCGCTTTATCTCTTTCCTGGCTGCAACAAGAACCCTTTTCGCTCTTTCCAGGCCGGAAACTAGCTCTTCATTTCTTTTTTTATTTTGCGAGGGGTGCTTTTGGTTGAGAAAGCACGCTTCTAAGGGATCTTCCCCGAAATCGGTTCTTTTTTAGCGAAAAGAACCCCTTTTTGCTCATTTGGCTCCTTTTTTTCTGAGAGTGTATAGACGTTTGTGAGTGGGGCCCTGGCCCAGTCTTCAGGTACTTTGCGAGGTAGTACGTTCCAACCGGGATGTTTGCTGCGTGTAATTACACGACAAGCTTGTGCCCAGCGATTGTTCGACCTGAGTACATGACCTCGATAGTGGCGTTATTTGAGAAGCATATTTATGAATGCTAAACATGACTGACTTACAGAGAGACTGCGTCTCAACGACTAATGACTTGGGATACCTAACTGAATACTGATATATTAACTAACTACCTGGCAGGCATTATATTTTTTCGACAGGATGGGTCGACTCTTCATTTAGTCGAAGGAGTCGACGCGCAATAGAACAATACGAACAGAATTATGCCTTAGAATTCCTTTTGCACCCCCAAAATGATGTGTTTTTGAAGGTAAGATACAGAATGTTCTTGATTCAGAAAGTGCCTCAGCTGTACAAATGCGTATGCAGTAAGGGCACTTGCCAAGCCTATTCTCCCGAGCTCTATCCAGGTTAAGCCGAGTTAGAGTATAGAAGTACACGCTCACTAATAGAATGAGAAAGGCAGGGAGGAGTCTCAGTTGTTTCGCCACCAGCCCCCCGGTTACCTTCGATTGCGCTTCAGCGTCTCATGAGCATCGAGTGAGTACGTTCGTTCAAATCGGGGTGAAAAGAAGAAGCGCGTGCTCGAAGACGCCCAGCCATTCTCCTTTTGCCATTGGCTCTACTACACATTTTAGTACGACGAATTTTTAAGTGAGTAAAAGTATTGCAAACATGCAGTCCACCTTTTACCATAATACAAAATTCTGATAAGGATAACAACAGCGTATGCGTATTGCTATCCACCATTTTACAAACAAGTGCTCCCGCCTATCGGAACATCTACACATGTGGTGCGTGAGCGGGTTTGGGACTACGAGGCTAGAAATCAAAACGCTTACAAGGCTTGTCTGGCCCTTTCAACCATGCGGGTACATTCGTTGCAAAATCCCCGATCTGATTTCTAGCCAAATTTTTTTAGAATGAGCAAATCTTGCCACGCCCGAGGTAGACCACTGAATCGTGATTCCCCCATGTTGTGCGAATCTCAACTACGGTACAACCTGCAAATGAACTATGTTGTGCTGCGGCACGCGTCCATGCTGCCTGCTTCAGAGGAAAACCACTGTTCGCATTGAAGAGGACATCCCGCAACCTACAGGCTACAACGTTTAACGAACCAAAATAAAATACATATCATTCAACAGACACAGATAGGCTCACAAAGGGACGACACCATGTTTGTTGTTGTTGGTTTTACTCTTCCAATCAAACAAAAGTGACCTCCTCTTTTCTCCGATGTAGAGTAAAACCCCCTATCTTCGTGGCCCCTATTTCTTCTCGCTTCGGTCACAGAGGACATAATCGGGGCCACTAAATTTAGCAAAATCAAAGGCCCTAAAAATTAAGGGGCCGCCAACATAAAGGGGTTTACAGTACCTCCGTGTGTCACATCATGTTAACATTTCAAGTAGGCTGAATGTATTGATTTGAAAAAAAGCTGGCCTATGAAAAAAAAACAAAAAAAAAACGTCCTTCTCCAGGTTAGGCACGCGAAGTTCTTTTGCTCTCTATAAGGCGGCAGATTTGTTTCCGCAGAGCTTTTGGTAAAATGGAGTCTCAAAACTAGCTATATTGGCATCAACTATTTTGTGCTGCATTGTAAAGGCTAGAGGGCTAGAGTAGTTTCACAGTGCTTCAGCCCTGCACTGTTGCAAGGGCATGTGGTTTAGTGTTGTATCTCTGTGGTATGGTCTAGAGCAGGGGTGGCCAGGCTGACCCGGCCTAAGAGCCGCAAACAAAAGCACGAAACTTCCTAGAGCCGCAAGGGAGGAGGAGGGGGGGCGGGGCAAACTTTTGTCCAAAGCGATAAACGAATCTCGAACTACTTTCAATCTATCCGAGTCAAAAGCAGTCCATCTGTACGGTAGGTAGTAGCACAGGAATGTCACCTCCTTTTGGGGAAGTGCTCGTGTGACCGGAAGGGTGAGGAGGAGGAGGAAGAGGAGGAGGAGGAGGGAGGGAGGGAGGGGGAGGGGGGAGGGAGGGAAGGGAAGGGAGGAGGAGCCGCGAGCCGCACTTTGACACGCGAAGAGCCGCATGCGGCTCGCGAGCCGCAGCTTGGCCACCCCTGGTCTAGAGCAACTAGCGCTCACAGAGTCGGAGCACTCCGAAATAATAACACGCCGACTATAGAAGTATTGAGAGATGCGCACATGCGAACACTGCATTTCTTAAAAGTGGATTCGAGCAAAGATAAAAACAATATGGCCACTTACGGCTGCAATACTTGCCTTTTCTAAGCAGGACCACTTTTCCCTCGGTAGCACCATTCAGTAATAACCACCAGCAACACGCCCGTGAGACACCGCCGACCCCTGGGTTGAATGACGACCCGCCTCAGGTCTTGGAAGGAGATCCGGAACAGTGCTTTAGGCCAGATGTTGTATCTGGCGGGGCAAAAGGCTAAAAGTAGAAATTAACAAATTTATCTGAAGCGATACAATTCTATGGCATAAACTCTAGGATTGTAGGATTTTTTTAGGACAGTGATATATTTTAATTAAACACGGAAATGGATGGTTTAATGATGAACCAGCAGCCCCCGTTTTGCACAAATGACATCGACAGGATGAAAACAATCGCTAGTACGAGTTGGTCAAGAAAACGCTCGCAATGTATAAAAGGTTCGTTTGATTTAGATGCACCTCCTGCACTGGTGCAGAAAAGTGTAGCGCGGTGTACTTTATGCAAGGGATTTGCCGAGCGACGAGACAAGCGACAGCGACGAGGACTCGCTGTCGCTCAGTCAGCCGCACCACGAGACATACGTTATGAAAGCGATTGCTTCCAGCGACGAAGGCGATGAGCGACTTTTTCTAGAAACCCATAAACCGAGCGACGCAAGCAGCGACAGTGAGAAATCTTCGTCGCTCGTCGCCGGCACTCGCAGCTCGTCGCCATGGCTAGTCTCGTTGATCGCTATATTGCCTACTTTCCGTTCAGAAAGCTGCTCTAAGTGCTTACCATTGCATTGGGATCTGCCTCGCACCCAGTCATAACCACTTTTTCTTTTTAAGCCGCCCAGGTAGAAGTTAACATCGTACATCGTTCTTAAGCATGGCTGCTCGTTCATCGGCTGGGTATGCATTTTCGGTAAATGAAAAACCGTGATTAAGCACAATTATACTAGCTCAAAATTGTCACCAACAGTAAAACATATAAAATAGCGCAACAGAAACAAGGACAAGAAGTAAACAGGACAAACCGCAAAACATCTGTTCCGTAAAACACTTTGCACACATGTTTACACTGAAGCGCACCTAACATAATTTAAAAGTAGAACGAAAAGGGGACGAGATTCGCTTACCGCTTCACGGAAAGAAAGACGCCTTCGGATCCTAGGCCTAACAGCCAAACTTCGAAGTCGTCGGCGGTCCGGCGATCAGACGAGGCGAGCCGACCGCGCTGCGCTGACCCAGGCTGACCACGCCAGGTTGAACTAGGAGAGGCGCCGTTGAGTTGAGAGCCAGAATCGTAGAGAGAGCCGGACCGCAAAACATCTGTACCGTAAAACGCAAAACGAGCCGACGACCCCACTGCCACTACGTCTCCGCCATGCTCCGCCATCTCCGCGACGCCAAGAAGCGGGAAAGCCGAAGCCGGGAAGCTAGTGGAGCCGGGGAGCCGCGGCAGTCACTGGGCAGAAGTTTTACGTTTCGGTTTCGCTTTTCGCCGACGCCGGCTATGGGTTGCAATGTGGTGTTTTTGCGTCTGGTTGCGACTGTTACGACGACGAGAGGAGACGAAAAGACGCCCAGTTGGCCGAGTGCGAGAGACGGCCCACGGTACAACGGGCCGTTTGCTCTTGTCGATCGGTGATGCGCGGTATCCTCGGCTAGGTGTCACGATCAATTTGTTGCCGTGCGCGTTTGCTTTGCTATGCGGTACGGCTGGTGCTGTTGTCGAATACTAGTGGTGCACATTATTGGAGACAGTCGCCCCAAGACGTCGCCGTGAAGAGTTGACCAAAAAATTTATGTGAGCTCAACGTCGGTCTATGTTCCGTTTCGACGTGTATGGTATATGTAACGATACCGGTGGTAAATTATAGACGTTTTGTTGAAGGATGTCGGTCGCCTTTCTGCATGTATGATTTGGTGATATCGGTGGTCCTGTGGTAGAAGCGATTTTGTTGGATAGATGGCGATCGCCTACGTCATCGGACGCAAAATCATACAAGCCACACCGAATCAAATCGGTAAGCAAAATGGTTGCCAGTATAGACAGACGCGGAGCCATAGCGTTGCCTATATCTCCAGTTATGCAGAACGCTAAACCGAAGTAGCTGCATACATAATAACACGAAATTACTTGGTGTCATACCAGAACTGTACAAGCAGCAGGTATGTTTCTTCTAAGTTTTTCCAATAGGTAGGTCCCGACCACCAAGGTCCCGCCTGTTTCCTTGTCGTCAGTGAAGCCCTCCCCGTGAAAGCCTTCAAGTGCATACTTCGCTCCCTGCTCCACAGACATGGCCGTCCGTAAGCTATGCAGTCTCTTCAGCTCCAACACATTCCACAGTTCATCACACAGCCGCCATGGATAAGGCCAGCTTGGGCTTGAGAGAAAAACCTATCACTGGATTACCAACTGTGGTTTAATACTTCTTCCTCTTCATGCGCCTTAGCTATCTGCTTCTTTTTGTTCTTTATACTAAGAGCTATAGATACAACTTAGATTGAAACGACCCGCATTTCAGCGAAACGTAAAACATTCCAAACACCATTGCTTTTCTTGTAAAGTTGATGGAAGACACGCTGAAGCATGCTGCTTTGTTTCCTTCGATGACCATTGTTTTAAAAAAACAATGGCGAAGAAACGAAAGCCTACGGGCTTTTGTTGCTTGCAAGAATGGTGATGCCGCTGAACACTACACTGAATTTACAGGTGCGGCAATGACCTGCTGTACTTCCCTTGACATATGCTGCATGCTTTCTTGTCCTGTCATTTACGTACCTGCCAGTTTGACCGATGTGACATTTGCCATGTTATAGGGGAATGTGATAAACAACCCCTGTGTCACACAGGGCATATTGTGCCTTGTATGAAATGTTACACATTTTGTTCTGGTTGAATTTGCAATTTACTTGCTTTGTCTTGTTAGGGTACGCTGTGCGGTGGGCGAACAGGTCTTTTGAATTGTGAAAAAGGTCTGGGATATGTATATAACGCCATGGTTGTTCAATAAACTTCAAGTTCTGTTAGAGACTTCATTGTTCTGTCCGTTTGTTTATTGTTCCTACGTCTCATGGTTTTTTTGGATGCCATTCACCAGCTCGCCTGCGTTTTATACCTTTCTCCATACAATACGCCTTGTTTGGAGCAAAGCACACAACCTTATTGCCCTGCTTCGCAGCTACTTCCTTTTAATTTATGGGTTATGCCATAAATGTATAGGTACGACAATTTTTTGCCTAGTTCTTGTCTTCTCTCTTCCATACCGGTGTCAGCTGATTTGCGCTACAGTTTGGTGCAGATGTTTTCAGATGAGCATCCCAGGAATCCAATCGGATACCCAGAATCACGTAGGCAGGAAAATTGCCTTTGAAAACTTCGCCCGTTATTCTGGTGACAATATTTCTTTGAGGCCGATACAAGAGAAATGTAGGAAACACTACGTTTTATAGTTTTAGAATGTCCAGAAGCAAACAAAAGAAATCCTTTGCACAACCTAGGTTCATACTTCCAACATTAGTTTATATCTTTATATTCCAGTGTGAGGTCGAGGAACATGATGGACCTGTTCACATGCATTTAGTTGGCTGTGTTCAGAGACGGACGGTACTGCCCCCGGATAAGTGTTGATTGCATGGCGGTGATATCGATAGCCTCTTCATTTTATGAGCAGAAGGGATCAAATGCGTAGAATAAAGACAGAGAAGGCTTACGGGTTGTCAAACCGACAAATGTCACCTGTTTTTCCCCTGCAAAGAGCCGTGAAATACTTTAGACCATCTGTAGACCTGCGAACACCTATATCCTAGTGTTGATAAAACCAGGGATATTGTCATTTTGGGTATTGTTTCATTTCCCTGTGGTTTTAAACACCCCGTTATTACCTTCTGTGTTATGGCTACATCACTCAGGAGTGCCTCTTGATGTTAGTTTTGGGAATTGTGTCAGTTAGGATCTTTGAAGACATTCCAGGTTTCTCTCTCCCCCTTACTTTTTGTGACGCTGCCTATTTAAGCACTTTTTGGAAAATAAAAATTTGAGCTGTGTTTGAGACCTTTCGGTGTATATGTCCTTTTTACGTAAAGTATCAGGGTTTATGTTATGTTGCAAAGCTAGGTTATTTTTGAAGGTGCTTTATTTTTAGAATGCAAAACCGTAACTTGAAAAAGTAAAATAATATGAAAACGTGTGTTGCAATATTTTAATCTCGAAAGTAGAACTGAACAGTGTTCAGTTCTACTTTCGAAGCATAGCACAACGTAAACACTTGGACATTCTTAGATCACATGTTTTATCAAACATCGATCTCTTATTTAAACACGTTTTGCAGGACACTGCCTCTAGGTTTTACTTTGAAACATATATATTAATGTACACGAAGGCCTGCCCTATTCAGGAGAAGATTGAATCCAGCTAGACAATAATTTATATACAAAAGAGACCTGGCGTAGTTTGCTACTCAGGTATTCCAGACAAGATGAAAGTAGTTGCTGTTGCAAGTTATGACTACACTGTAGGTCTCAAAAAATGTGAGCGCGCAGGCGAGCTCGTCAAAAGTGGACATACCTTGACCTGCGACAGGAGAGGGAAAAAAAGGCACGTCGCCCAACACACAGCTGTTTTTGGATACGCTGTGCGTTGACTGTCCCTTTTACGTATCTTGGTACTTCCCTGTCTCCGGTTAAGTCATATCAACCGAATGCTTCTTGAGTTCAACAGAGCAAGCCGGTGTCTTTGTTCAGGTCGTCTACTTGCTTCCGCGCCTTCATTACGCGCCGGTACCGTAAAACGCTAATAACTGGAGCTCTTTATGTGCACCTTTAAAGAAGGCGCGCAGCGCGCATCCCGCATTCCTTGTAATATTGAAACAACTTTCTCTCCGGTTAACCCTTAAATTTATTGCAAAAGGACACAGAAAATCGGTGTGTCTTAACAACGCCCAATCGGTTTTTATTGTTTTTCAATACTCCTACCTGTACTAGAAGAGATGCGACGGCCAGCGGCGCACAGGATTGGTTGCCGCGTCGTAGTAAATCCTACCCCGTATCCCGCGCGTAGGGACGCCTTGGGGACTGCGTAGCTCCTTCCGCTCGTCGGGGGTTGGCTCCGAACGTCGCTCAAAAGGGTGACAGGTGTCAAGTTTGCGATGATGTAGCAGCGTAAAAGTGGGCAGAGCCGCCACGTGAGTGTTGCTAAGATACGTTCCTCCTTTCTATTACGTCACTTCTATGTACCTTTTCTCAAATGTTGAACATAGCTATTAAGGTAGAAAACAACGTGCGCCATCGAGGTTGACGGCAGCAACTTGGCCGACTTGGCGTCGAAGCGCCAGCGTTCCTGGCTCACGGCGTAGGGATCCTCGAATCCAATGCCGGCAACGCACAGGTTCTCGCTGTAACGCTGCTGCTCGGCCCCTGGCATCGAGCGCCAATAGTCAGACAAAACAAATAACAAAATACGACAGATAAAAAAAAGATACAGACGCTGCAGCATCTTCGGTTAGCGAAAGTACAGCCCGCGTCGCATGGGGGCAGAGCAGGTGAGAGTGGCGGCTTTTGCCCACACCCTTCCTGCTTATGCGCAATTTTCCCGCCTTGTTTTTAGATGGCGCGCCGCGCGTCGGTGCATGCATCTTCGGTTAAATCTAGGGTTACTTTTGTCTAACGTAATGGTAAAAACGTTTATTGCTGGTGACTGAAATTTAAGCAAAAATATTAGAATACGCCTATGTGAGAATAATTATTCCCGAAACATTGAATTTGTTCTACTATAATTTTTACGGATATCTCCTCCTTTAATTTTGCTCCATATAAAGGGAGCTTAATTAACATTGGACCACTAATGCTCTCAGTGCTCGTTGACATTAATTTTGATATTTCGCAAAAGAGGTATCTTTCGAATGGTTTTTATTGTTTTTATGTTCATCATACACAAACAATTTTTTTTTTATGATTTATATGTTTGGTATTGTTTTTGGTCATTCATGCTTACCTCAAAGTTGGTCAGTACTAAAACATGGTTTTAACGTAAAAGGCTTGACAAACCACAAACTGCACTTTTGGCGGCAAGTTTATAGCGGTTGCCGTATGTGGTCATGTTAGAGTGCAGTCAACACAATGACTTTATTTTGACTGACACGTATCTGCGGAACGAACGTAATTCTCAATGTCCTTCTGAATTTATTGTAAAATTATACATTGCACGTTTAAGGTCGTATGAAGTAAAACTGAGGGAAAGGTGACTTCCAGAGTATCAAGGCGTGAGGTTGGGCTAGTTGGTTCATAATGCAAACTTGGAAACAGCACGAAAAAAACAAGGGACAAAAACAAAAAATGAACAAACACAATGCTTTTTTTTTTTTTTGCAAGTAGCATGGCCGATGGCGTTGATGTAGAAGCGTTGTGTTCGTTCACTTCTCATTCTTGTCCCTTGTTGTTTGTTTTTTTCGCGCTGTTTCCAAGTTTTCTTCCAAAGTATTTTCGGAGCCCAGCCTTGAATCAGGAACACTCCTTAATTGAAATATATTGAAAGAACGTTCTAAATGTATTAAGGTAAACAATATATTTATTTCGTTTTGCATATACGTTTTTCCTGGTAAGCGTCACGCTTGCACCAATAACAAGGCCAAGCGCATTCAGAGCTTGATGAACACTGAAAAAGTAAAAAAACATAATTCTAATTAAGTTTACTATTAGGATAACAGTTTTAAGGCAAATCAAATATTTTTAAATTTCCATTCTGAACTGATATTGTTTTGTGACACGTGTAAATAACTAGATATGAAGAAAACAAGAATCAGAACATCTGCATTCAAAATTATAAAAAAGAAATACTTGGAGAAAACTTTTTCGCACCGAAGTTTTCTTGTAAGCACCGTAACATTTGAACAAAGAAAAGTTGTGTTCTCATATTGATTCTGAAAACACTGTACATTTGTCTGTTTACTGCAACTCTAACTCAACCTCGGCACTTGCTCTGCATCAGATAACATATACCCAGGAATGACCGCGGTGCACTGAAAAGCCTTCGGATTATCCCGCATACTTTAACACATTTTCCTGTAGAGAACGGAAGTTCGAAATGCATTGCGGGTCAACTTATATAAAATATTTTTAGCTATAAGGTACATTAGGATATTTGATAAGGTGGCATCGTGATGTGAAATAAATTGCGCCCGTGCTAAGTATTGATTCGCCTGACGTACTGTGTGTTTAAAAAAATGTGTATGATTGGTGGTGATATATTGATTTGGGTCGCATTGAGCTAATGAAACTGCACGCTGCGTTTTAGAGTGCAGCTCTTAGCCGCCCGTTTCCGGCTTGAGCGCCGTCGCCGTCGCCGTCGCCGTCGGCGTAACCGCGCGTTGCATAAAAAGGTAGCATGCAACGCGTTGCATGCAAGCGGCGTAACCTCGCGATGCATGCGCGTTGCATTTTGGGTAGTTTCCCATACTGACGTCACGAGAGTTACCCTCGTGAGGGTTACGAGGGTTACTCTCACGAGGGTTACGAGGGTTACCGTCACGGGGAGCACGAGGGTTATTCTCACGAGGGTAACGAGCGTTACCCTCACAAGGGTTGCGAGGGTTAGTTATCCTGAAAAGGGTTACCCTCATGAGGGTCACGGGGGTTACTCTCACGAGGGTCACGAGGGTTACCCTCACGAGGGTCACGAGGGTTATGAGAGTCACCCTCACGTAACCCCCACTGAGGTCACGTGACCCTTTCCTGAGGTTACGTACCCCTCTCTTTGGTCACGTAACACCCCCTGAGGTCACGTGACCTCAGGGAGTCACTATCCTTCAGTACCCTTCCATCCTCCTCCTCAAGAGCTGCGCTCTAATCCGGCTTTACAAGGAGTTGCAGACGGCTTTAATTTTTTATTACGGCACACTATACCTACTGATTCCCTATGTTGCAAGCTGATCAATGTGACATCTATTTTTGTTCGCCTCCATATTTAAGCACCCAACCTCTAAACTCCTAGGAAATCTTAAACTGCAGAATTTATTCAGAGCATGCCTGTTGTTTCAGAGCATGTTTTTAGGTCAAAGGAGTACTGATAATCGATATTTTAAAATGTTTGATAAAAGCAGTGTGAACATCTTTATTTTGTGTGTTGTCAGCTGTGCTTCAGAATATCTGCTTCAAACTCAGCGGGGGGTCGCAAGCCGGCTTGGAAAGCAAAATGAAAGCACAAGTAATCACGACAGAAGCTTGACTTTTTCCCGGTGGAGCTCTTGGAAACAAAGTAAATTAAGTTGTCAGCTCAAGGATGAGCCAGGATTGATTGTGGCAGTGTTCAAGGTCTCGTTTTGAAAAAATGAGCTCTTACAAACGAGCTCACTTTAGCCACTAATAGCAGTGATACCTGCCGGCGTATTTTTTATATTTTTGCAGTGGTTTCTAGCCTAACTCACTCATATTGACTACACGCATTTTCAAATAAAACTATAATAGGGCTAGCTGAACTCATAAAAAGGTATATAGAGAGAAAATGGGACAGATATGGTGCTGGATGACATACTGTGGTTTAATACTTATTCCTCTTTATGAACCTTGACGTTGTGATTTTTTTAAGCCACGTAAAAGCATACAACTTATACTGTTTAACCTAACTTAACCTAAATTTTATTCACCCGCTCTTCACCTGGACATAAAACACCGCAAATATTGCTTTTTTTTTGGCATTGAGCTTGATCGAAGGCTCGCTGACGCACGCTGCTTCGTTTTGTCCTATGGTCTTTGGTCTCGAGCATCTCCCGTGCATGCTGCTTCTTGTGTTTTCCGATGATGGTGACGCTGCTGAACTGTGCACTGCATTCACAGTTGGGGCAATTGATTGGTAGATGACCTGCTAATGTGCCTTTCAGAGATACTGCGTGTTCTCTTGTCCTGTCATTAATACATCCCCGAGTTTGACCAAAGTAACAATTACCACTCTATAAGAAAATATGATATAAGCACCCTTTTCACATGGGACATAATCCTGTCATGTGAGCGATGTATCAGCTTTTTATGTGGTTGGTGTCCTGGCCCAAACACCAGCCACATAGGATATGTTTGGTGCAGAACACACAATCTTGACGCCCTGCTTTGCAGCTATCTTCTTTATAATTTGTGCGTTGTTCCATGGATGTAGGGTACTATTGCGATCTTCCGTTTAACTTTTGTCTTCTGCGTTCCACGAGTGTCCGGTGTTTTGCTCTTCAGTTTTGTGTCGATGTTTTCACACACGCTGACCAAGACACTATTGGGATATCCAGAGTCTCGTAAACGGGACATTTCTCTTTGAAAACTGGACTTAGTATTTGACACGATTTGTTTAACGCCGACAGAACAGCGGTGTTCGCAACACTTCGCTTTATGGTTTTGGTATGCCCTGAAGCAAACGGAAGGAATCATCTGCTTGACCTGGGTTCGTACGTCCAGCAAACATGCCTATATTTAAATTGCAGTTTGAGATCTAGGAACTTCATAAGCATTATTTATTACATTATGTGTGAGGTGTTGCACTAATATTTTCTGAAACGAAAGACCGGGAACTCAAGCTATTGGTCAGCTTCTCCATGATTCTCTCTAAGATTTTCGCATGCTTCACAGCGTCAGTTGCGTATTATTTTTATCACTGCAGCGCTTGTTCAAGTTGAGGTCATATTCACTCTCGTTTGACAGGAGCGATCACTTGACATTTGACTCAAATTCAAGCGAAGAAAGGATGATCCACTTATTTTCCCTACGTGTAACTGAACCTGGAAAGGTAGCTGTTTTTAAACATTATTCTGCATCTTTTAAAATCGCAATAAAGATTGTATACTATACAACAAATCAAGCTAGAAATGTTGTAAAGTATGCTTGAAATGGCCGAAGACTAAGTGACAACTTTTTTTGTAGAAAACGTTGCGGAACTGCTCTTTATCCTGCAGAAAGTTCCGTGACGTGTTATCTGGTTGTTGGCGGTTGCGGCTAAATGTCGACGTGGCAAGATATACCTATGCGAAGTGCTGTGTTATTATTAAAGCGCTATATTTATTTTTAATTTCAAGCATATTTTAGCCAGTCTGCTGTGATAGTGCAAAGCGAGATAACTTTGCAAGGGGTGGGAACATGGGTTCCCTCGTGTCTTGGACATTCTGGTTATGTTTAATTCACATGTTCGGTTTAGTATTCGGAAAAATAATTAAAAATATGTTTCGCCTGCTCCAAATGATAGAGAGGACACGCATTTTAGAGAATATTATAGGTTTCTACAGGAAGCGTATTGAAATATTATGTCTTATTTTTTTATAACCAGGGTGACGAGTTGTCAAAGGTTCTGTACTTGAATTTGGAGGATCTTTATTGGAGCTTTCGTAGCGCATTTCGAGGTGCACTTTAATTAAAGTAGAGTAGATGTAATATATTTGATGTTTATTCTAGATTTGTTGTTATTATCCCAATATGATGAATGCCTTCAGCTTAAAGTGATGCAGAACGGCAATGGGAATTCTTTTTCGACAACGAGTGTTATGGTTTCTATGGTCAATCCGTGACTTGCGGAAGTTGGTGTGTATGGTTAGCTTCGCCACAGTGAGTTTAAAAACAGGGAAATTACGGGTCGCACTTGGTTAAGCAAGCATTTAATTCGTACCGAATAAATATATAAAAAAATATCGCGTATCGTCGTGTAGAGCCTCGAAGTCGCCGAGCGACATCGGCACACAGGAACACTCGGTCATACGCGGGCGTTTCCAAGCGAACAGTTTCTTGATGGCTGTGCGTTAATCTTTTGGCTAGACTTTTGCGTTATAACTCATAAATGGCAATGATGCGAGAGGATGGAGTTCGCTATGTGTACGCGTTCAAATTTGAAGCGTTCTTTGGAGCCCGTTCGTAACATCCTGAAGTAAGATTCCCGTTTCAAGGCGTCCTCCTGCACAAAGCTAAGTTAAAAAAACTATGATCGGTGAAATTGTGAAATTGGTTGCAGTTCGTACGCCGAGTGTATGCACTTAACGTGTGTTTTTTTATTTCTTTTAATTTTACAACTGCAAGCGTGATCGGCAGTTGGCGCGTAAAGCTCGAAAGTGATCGCGCTTGTTTCATTCATAAAATAATCATTCATATGAATTTTTTCTAGTTTTGGAACGTCACCGGCTGCAGGTTCAGTCTGCCCACACTCCGAGCACGCGTGTGAGTCTCATTACCACTGCAATGTTTCTCAAGGGTACATGTCTTCGGAGAGCCGTTCTCGCACACGCTGCCTCAGTTTGACCGTAGGACACTCACCGTGATTATCCGCCATGCGTACACCGACGAAGAAATACGAGAACTCGAGACATGCCCCAGAGAAAATCACATGACACACGCCAACGGCAGGCAGAAGTTTGCCTCTGCGATTCCGTGCGCTCAACACGCGCAAAGCGAACATTGCAATCAACTCAGCTTGACAACAAATATTATGTACAGTTAGATATATTAAAACACGCCTCATGGGTTTGAGGAACGGCCATTGATACTGAGCGTGTGTGCTTTTCTTAGTGCAACATTCAAAAGAACTAACGTAATTTCATCCACATTTAGATATCTAGTTTAATATGAGCCTAATTTAAAATTAAATCACAAATTAATCATTTTTAGAACATTTTTTGTTCAAACATCTGTTTTAAATACCACAACTGCAGGTAATTTAAGGCTTACATTCTGCGATGATTGAGTGGAGTGCATATGCTCGTGAATAATATCAATTTAACTGATGTACGTGCATGGCAGTTTACGGACTCGATGGCATATTCTAACCTTGACATTTTGAACTCAATAAAGACAAACATTTATTTTTATTATGTGGTCATTTTAGCTTTTTTTAGATGAAAATATTCCTGTAGTACTTCCTCGATAATTTTTATAACGTCAATGTTCCATAGAAGAAAAAAGTTACTAACGAACTCAAGTGCCAAACCACATGAGTGTTTTGCTATCGGCAGAGGTATTGTCCTGTATTGCTCATACACTCTAACTCAATTCCTGTACATATTTAGCACACAAACCGTTTTTTAGAGTGCAGCTCTTAGGTGCCCGTTTCCGACTTGAGCGGCGTCGGGGTCGCCGTCGCCGTCGCCGTCAGCGTCAGCGTCACTGCGTGCATTATGGGGTTTTTCCCATGATGACGTCATACCTGACGTCATGTTTGTCGTCATGAGAGTTACCAGTGACGTCACTCGTGACGTCACCGCGCGTTGCATTATGGTTTGATATCACTAATATTTTAAAATACTATAGGGATTCGCCAAAAACAAAGAAATTATTGAGCTTCTTACTGGTTTGTTGCAGTATTTATCAGCTGCTTTTTTGTAGGCATCATTTCCACGGATGCATGTCCCGACTAGATTGGCACTGCAGAAAACAAGACAATTAGTCTCCCTCAGAATGAGAACAAAGCGATCAATACCAAACACCTTCGCTAAGTATAAACGTCAGTCTTGATGTTGCTATGCCAACATTGCACTTCCTCTCCAGTAAGCTCGGTTTAAATTGATATGCTGAAATACAATGTATTTCTTGTAGCCTACGCTAAAAACGAAAACAACAAATACGAAAAAAAAATCGTTGTTTTCTGACTTGCTTTTTTAGTCAAAACTTGCGTCGGCTGGATTTCGTTAGCTTTTTATTTCACCCGGTGATGCACACGAAGATAGAACATTGACACTAGTTGTTCCTTGACATATTTTTGCATTCTTTAAACAAATTTATGTTAGCGTACTACACACCCTTGATGTAATGCCTACAAAGAATAAAGCATGATTGGCAATACTTTCAACAGCGTATTTAGATAACTTTTTTTTAAACGTAGAATATTTTAATGATCTATAGCATATACTTGTTTAACAGCATGCTCCATCAACGCGTATTACAAGAAAGAAAACCGAAATGCTCCAATCAAAGTGGATTGTGTGTAATCACGCTCATTATCATGTTTTTTTTTAATATCTACGCATTTACCGATCGGATAAATTTATGAAAAAGCGACGTTATAATAATACTAATAATGAAGCAACACTCACGTGATAAGTAGAGAAACGGTGATTAAAACAAGCGTCGTGGCTCTCATTTCACCGTCCGGCGCTGCACCTTTCTTTTCGCTGAGGTGGACAGAACTATAACAGCAATAAAACGAAGGCCTCCAGCTTAAATAGTTTATGGATTTCGCAAACTTGTATCAGAGTTCATAGATGGTTTTAAGGTGCGCTACTTGTCTACTTCTAATTGGCTACGATAATCCGGACGTCATGGCACCGGGCTCTTAATTCCGGTTGGCTCCAGAAGCGTCTGAAGGGGCGGGACCGCAATCACTAGCAGATGCAAAAAACAAAAAAAAAGTTTGAACTGTCTTTTTTTTTTGCAAAAATAAATGTATTTTTGCTGCGATCTCAAAAATATGAAAAAGAAAAAAAATACATTTCACTTCCACAGTTTTTTGTTGTGTTGATTATAAAGCAACAAGAATGTGTAAAATATTTTTTTTTTCAGTTTAATTTGGTGATTGGAGAGAGGGTTTATCTTTGGTCCTGAAACATTGCCAGATGGGCGACCAACTACTATGAAAGAATATGCTACAGAGGCATAACGATTGGTCCGTTAATTAATGGTCATTGTTCCTGTTTGGGTGGGGTTGTCCCATGTCTCCATACTCGTTCTGTCGTACTCGACATGGAAAACTTACAGAAATCCGTCCTGCGATTAGCGCTCAGTCAGCCGCCATTCTGAAATATACTAAAAAAGTGTCCAGATAATATTAAGTGATTAGAGAAACACTTAACACCCACGTAAACGATATATAAGCAAAGCAGAGTTTGAGTGAACGGAAAATTAGTTCTACGGAAATCTTTCCGCATACGCATGTCCATCGGTCAAAAGAATTCACTGGTTGGGTTGAAAGTTCTGAACGAGTCTTGCCCTGTCCTTTAGCCGCTTTTTGAGTATAAGGCCCTATTTGTGCTGCGTTAGACTGCGAAGAGCTCTTAACAGATCAAATATTTAATCTTCAGAAACCCGCTCAAGAAAAAATACAAATGCTTTGGAATAAGTGGGGGCGTAGTCTAGGTAAGGCAAGTGAGTTGTTAACAACTTAACTTACATCTGGGGTCAGGAGCAAAATCCAAGAAAGGGGGTTAAACAATAGACGAGAATCCAAAAAAGGCACTTCTGAAAAATACATTGTTAATTCTAAGTTTTGTAAATAACAATCCTAATAGCAAAGCAAACAGAATCGAGGATTAAGGTTTAACTTTGCATCCATTGTGAGGGGAGTTATGTGAGAAAAGCTGTAAATTGGGGCTTCACTTCTCCTTGTACTGCTATAGGAGTCAGCTCCGACCTGAAAAGAAATACACAAAACGTGAAAAATATTACTGAAGGACTAAATTCGCTTTTATGCAGAAAGTGAAACATGACAAAAATAATTAATATTACAGCGCCATACTTCAGAATAAAAGCACAGAACAATATATAAACCGCGAAAAGGTAAGCACATATCTGGGAAGGTTCCTGACGACTCCACCGAAACCGACACCGCGATGCGGCAAATCCGAAGATCTTCGAGAGAAGGTCGTTTCGCATCTCGTCTGCTTTCGCTACCTAAATTCTGGTAGGCAGCGTAGCTTTTCGTGTTTGTTTTTTAAGTTCACCTAAATGGCCGTGGCTCATCTCTGCAAGAACAAAGTATGAGATTCACCTCATCCATCGGCCATGTTGCTGGAAATAGTTCCAACAACTGGCATCCACCATTTTTTTCCCTGCGTTCATTGGGAGTGTTCCAGGGTTGGGCAGAAATACCTTAAAATGTATTTGGAAATACAAATACTCTGATACATGACAAAGACCGTTGAAACACTAATATTGAAATAAGTTTATAAAAAAGTTTCGCGATATGCATCGGAAATACATTTGAGTTAAAAAAAAAGTATTCTGAAATACAAATACAGGAATACATTTTGCTGTCATTGAATTACGAATTCGAGAATATTTTTTTACTATTTCTGATATATTATTTTTTTTCTCGTGAAACTGGCTCTGCGCTCGCTAATGTATACGTGAAGAAAAAAGCATATACTATCCACAATACTCAAAACAATTACATAAGACCTTCTTTGAAATTGCCAAGTTTTTACTCACTGCAAAGTTCAGCCCGAATTTCGACGTTGACCTTCTTGCTCTGTAAAATAATTTTTCGCAATTGCAACCTTTTGTCACTTTGCTTAACGAAAATGGAACTGATCAGCAGTATTTTAATCTGTTTAAAAACACTTCCAACCAGAGCTGGAGTACAGCTTCTTTGAGCATTTCTTATCATTCTGAGAAGAAATCAAAAGGAACTCTAAATCAATTTTTGTGAGCCCGCAAATGACCTCTAGATGAACATTGCCTTTGTCAAACATTGGCGCCCTCTTCAGCGCGATCTTATGACGCCATACTGGAATGAAACAATATTCCTTTATATGTTTGTTGGACGCGCAGGCAGCGCCTACAATTTTCAGAATCTTCAAGAATAATATATTATTTTATTTTCCATCCGAGCGATATAGGAGGTAAAGGAAAAAAGTTGAAACGATCAGCTTGACGAGCTCCCTCCTTCCAGAAATCATACAGTGTAGTGAACAAAAAGGCAGACAGTATAGCACATCGCGCAGAAATACTCTGTATCTATCATACCAACAAGCCTTTTTTTATGAGACTTACTCTAAACACTCAACAATCAGAACACCTCGATAGTCATGACTTCATACTCGTGTTAGAAAAGAAAAGCCTTAAATAAATTTTCGTCTAGACTCTACTTGTAAATTTGAATTATTACAGAAATTGAACAATCCTGGAAGTTTGCACTTCACCATTTGCTCCTCATAATTCGTTTTACAAGATTAAATGTTCCACATGTCAATGCTACATTTGGGATATGAGATTGTTCTTTTACATAAACAAGCTAACTGAGTAAGACAATTCAAGTTGTTTCTTGCTTCCTGTTTATAGGTTATACAAAAACGAAATGGATTCATGTTATGTATGTTCATTATGCCATGTTGTTAAAAAAGTGCTTCAGAAGGGTGATAATACGTTACGTTATCTATACTTAAAAATTTCGTCTGTAGTAAGTAAATCTTAAAATTTTGGAAGCCATGTTTCCCCATACTAGGTGACTCTAATTCATATCCAAATAGAATAATGTGTTGTGTACGAGAAGATTGACTCCAGTAGGCATCTGCCGATGAATACAAGTTAAACCGAGGCTACTTGATAGTTTCGACAGGACGTAGTTTGTATGTTCTTTCCAATTCACCCGTTCCGTGAAGCATACGCCAAGGGTTTTGAAGGAGCTGACTCATTCTATTTTTTAATCGAACAAATTAATATCTTCATAAACGACAATGATGTCGCATGCAACAATGATGTCAAAGGCAACATCTGTTATCACTGCAGAATATAAGTGCATCAGTATAGGCAGGGACAAATTTGAACAATAATAGAACCTCAGCGTGCTTTTCATACCACCCACCCTATCTTAACACAAAATTGACAAGAAACATGGTAGCTTAAACTTTTGTTTCGAAGGAGAAAATTTTTTAAAAAATTTAGCGAGATACATTGGCTTCTAAAGTACCGCGATTGCAGGAATACACCCAAAAATGCCTTTCAGTAGATTATTATCAAATACGCTTTCAAAAATGTATCGCGGTTCAGAAATATAAATATACCAATTGTATTTTTGATATACTATCGCGATACCGCCCATCCCTGGCGTGTCCCAGGATAAAATACCAATAACCGATCTTTACAGTTTATTCACCGCAACCATCGGTCATCCAGCTGCAACGATTTCAGACAACTGGCATTCACCATTTATTCACCGCATCTACGGCTCTTGCATTAGGGGCAAATATAAATAACCGGTCTTCACAGTCCATTCACCGTATCTATCGGCTATGTTGCTGCAACGGATTCAGATGAAAGGCATTCGCATTTTATTAAATGCATCCACCAGCCGTATACCGGTGGACGGTGAATGTAGGCCGTTAAAAGGGCTCTTAATTAAGTTTTGTTTTTTCTTTATGCTTAGGAAAGAATAGTTGGTAAAAAAATAGTTGTCTTTTGCCGCATAAGTTTTAGCTTGTTATTGCATATTTGTGGTCTAGTCGAGGTGACGTGCCACTTCGTATTTTATTGCGTTTTCTTGGAATCGCCCACTACAAAAAACGGGGTTGCGCTGGACCAAAGTCAAGCTACTGTTGAAGAATTTTGTCTATGTCTCCTTTAAAACATGAGTAAAAACAGTAATGATTATTATAATATCCGAATAATTGGCACTCGTCGTTAATTGAGTCTTATTGAGCAGGTATGTTCTGGCAACTGATTCCGATAACTGGTGTTTCCTATATATTCACCGCCTTCAATGGCAAAGTTCTAATTGTAAAGGACTATAAATAGAATCAATTATCTGTTCACCTCCTAACATGCCATGTTCAAGCGGTGAATCCCATTAACTGTCATTTACTGTCAATGTGCTACATGCACTGGACATGTTTGATCGGCGGTTGCTGAAACAGCATTCATGGGTTCGCAGAGTCAGCGCAAAGAGGACAAGGTACTATGGGCTTGGTTCCACCCTCCTCGATTCCACCCAACAAAAAAACCTGTTCAAGCAACAAAATGGTGAGTTAGGCTCGTTTATTACGTGCTAGAAGGGCTAAAAAGGGGGCAAGGTGTTGATGTCAGTGTTTATCTGTTCCTGGTTTTTTTTCACATCTTAAACGTAACCTCCAAAGAGCGACATTTTTTTTTAATCAGCTTGTTTGTTTACCACGTATCTGCACTCTTAACTGTTAGAACTTTATTTTATTATTTCCCCACGCCTAAATTAAAATGAAAGGAAGTACACCCATACGGAACTTGACCAAAAAAGCTACCCCGCAGCCACTGCCAACACGTCCACATTTCAAGAGGTCGGGAAGCAAGTCGTCGATGTCGCCACGAGATTTCCCCTCCAATGTTGTAGCAGTTGTACTAAGGAGTCTTGAGTGTTGACCGACCACGACTCGTTCTTTTATGATGCAGCTCATGTTGGCGTCCATGCCGGGATGCACGTTCATATAGATTTTACAGATTTCATCGGGCGATCCACACACGAGGACATCACTTAGCTGAGCAATTGAGCATCACCAAACATCGACGGTGTCTGGATGCGAACACGGATTTGGAGTTAGGCCTGTGTCCCGCTACACACCCGATGTGCCAAGAAAAAACACTTTACGCCATAAACTTCCGTTCCAAGCGAGACCTGTGACTTCCTAGCCCATCATATTCGTGAACCTAGCGATCTAACTCCGTGGTACCGTTTTGATTTGCCGAGCACAACCGAGCGTGATGAATACATTTCCGCTGCTGCATTGACCAATTTAACGTTGAATAGCTGGTAATTTACCTCTATTTGGGTAACCGAGTCGACACTTTAAGTTTGAGGAGCGCTGCATATACAATTACATAAAATGTCTAGTAGTATAATCTTACAAATAATTTGCTGTAGCCACAAAGCGACGTTAAAATAGATTAACGAGTCACTTTTTAGGTTTAGCAAATTGTTTAAACATCAAAAATAGGAATTGTCTTAATTAGAGTTTTCGTTCACTAGTGGCATACTGAAAGCGAGAAGACAAAGCCACTTCTGATTTTTTGCGTCACAGCAGTGGGCTCCATCACTATTCGGTATATTAGTTCCAGGCACTTCGGGGCTCAACGACGTCATAAATACGTCCAGTTGTTTCAACCTCTGTTGACCTAAGATTGTATAATGATCATTGATGCTTAAGCGGTCTCCCCACACCGCAACACGCACCTGGCACTCTTCTCAAACCGTCACGGCACGTATGAGTTAGTACCTCGACATCAAGAATAAAACAACCGAATGCCACTTATAGGCGAAAGCTCAATTAAGGACGAGTTCTTCAGTGTTATGTAAAACAAACATCTACGCACAATTTTATCCCCATTTTTGCGATACATTTTGTTACAGAGTTCTCGCGGACTTGCGTGACCCGAGTTTTTAGGCTATAGTGTGTACATTCTGACGGTGTTGGCAAGCGTTCCTATTTTCAAAGAGAACAAAAAGGGTATTAGCAGGTTTAATTAAGAGTTTTCTCGCAACGCATAGCGTGCGTGCGTTGCATTGCAATTGGCATTTGAGAGAAATCCCTTATATGCTAACAATAACGTCCCATGTAAGCTTAAACATTGGTTTATTCACTTGAGCGTTAGATCAAAGCAAACGAATGCTATGACAAGGTTCAAAAAATTAACTAAGAGACATTCAAATGAGGACAACCAAGTCTGATATCTTAAAACAGAAACTAAAATATATCGTCGTTTCAAATCCGCCAATCAATTTTTTTATACATATATTACATCTGATTTTTATTAAATATTTTAGACCATGAGAAAAGCAATTTGTACAAAAAAATTAAAATGAAAAATGGCTTTTTTTTAAGTTAATGTTTAAATATGTACATTAACAGTTCGGTATCTAACCAAAGCGTTTCTCGAAAAGACAACTTCATTTCAATTTAAGGATATTTTATTTGTTACATTGAGTATGTTCTCAGTTTTGATGTAAAATAATTAATCATCTAAACCCGGTACATTATCGCCGAAAACGCCAGATCATAATTTACTTACAAAAGTAAAGGAAAAAAGGAAAAACAAAACATTTTTATCAACATTTGTTGTTTTGGGCTCAGTTTATAAAGCCACGTAAGAAGTGCCTGTTTTCCGGTAGGTATCAGATCCTGGCGCAGCTCCCGTATTTGGCGACTTGTGTTTGTCTAAATCTAAAAGCTGCCTTTAGTCCTTTATAAGTAAAACAAAAAGATCAAAGCTAGAAAATTATACAAAAACGGTTTTCAGTTTCATCATAGTGAAGAATTTGCACAGTATATATATATATATATATATATATATATGCAGCCGAAGCAGTGTAGTTTTAGATTAATGAACCGGGAAAATGTAATAAGTCAGAGACACGTTCTTGCGGAGTTGCTATGCTAGGAGTTTATTGTATGTATTACGACAGTTTGGCCAAGAGGCTCGGTTTCGTCAGCAGATAGCATACATCTTCTGATTGAGCCGAGCTCCTCGGCGAAACTGTCGCAATACATTCAATAAACTCCTGGCATAGCAACTCCGCAAGTACGGGCCTCTGACTTATATACTTTCGAGACATGACTCCTTTTTCCTACACGATTTTAAGTAAAATCGCCCAGTAATCAATTCTTATATGGGAATATTTACCAAGGGATGTGGGTGTACTTGTGTTTTTATGAATAAGTTGGTTTTTTATGCCCTTCTGGCCCGCCGTTTTGACTGGCAACATCAATACTATTTCGTGGCGACATATACGTCAACAAGCATGAGATTTCTTTGTTGCGATTTTAGATGTTATCAAGGCGCTGGTCAGGTAAGCAGAAAACAATTGAACATGTCTGTCAGGTGAGAACTTTGGACATTAAAGCACATAGGATAAAACGGATAATTTGAAAAGGTTTAAACGCAACAAAAAATTGCTTTCAAATGTTTTGACCTTCCAAATTACGAACAGTGCACGTCATTATGTTTGTGATAATATCAAGAAATAGTGAAGACGTTTGCTTGCCTCGACAAGTCGCGGAACGATGGGCAGCAAAACTCGTTCACCCCTCATGGGTTCGCTATAACCGCTCTCTTTTGTCCGTCATTTTGCCTGAGCAGAGCATTGCCTAGAATTCGCTAGAGTCACGAATATGCAAAAAAACAATATTAATAACTAAAATAATATTTACTAGTGGCGAGAAAAAGAATATAAGTTTGATGCCGTAAATTGTTCGAAGAGTGACGATCCTTCACTGTCCTGCGTGACGAAGAGGGTGGGACGCTAAATGCCTTCTCTACAACGCTAAGTTTTCGAAAATGCGTATACTCACATTTCGTTCCTTACAACCAGTGAACAATCAATGTTCATATAACTCGATTTCGGAAATTTCGAGGTAGTGGGTGATATAAACGTGAAAAGTACTTCAAAACAAGCCTAGACCGTTAGTCTCATTAAAAGCAAAATATTTTTCGTGCGATTTGTTATTTACCATACTCGCAAAACGAAACTGAAACTTCGGCACGGCCGGGAAGCATTGTACTCTCAACGCCAGTTGCATAAGCACCCACGTGGAATACAATGGGTCACGTGATCTACCAGCGGTAACCCAGAAAGGACGCAAATGCGAGGCGTAGGGCGAGGAGGGAGGGCGGGCCTAGCTGCGGCGGCGAACAGGCAACGCAAGCAGCGACGAAGCAGGCTATGTAGGCGGCCACCCAGGCGGTTAGGAAATAGTATGTGCCGTTAGTCTGTTGGCACCGGTTGGCACGTATGTCAGCGAAACTCATCCCGTACAACTCTCTCTCCCTCTTTTTTTCTCGTGTTCTCGTTCATTTTTTTTTCTTTGTCTGTCTCGCTATGGTGCCTGGAGCGCGTCTTCGACTGGTGTGTTTAGCGTCCTATCCCGCTCATACATCAAAAGTGGTCCCGATGTGGCAACAAATGACGCGAGTGTCATGCTGTTGCCTGTCGCGATCCTGGCGGTTGGCCGTAGAAAAGCTGGCAAAAAGCACGAGCGAACGCGAGTGTCGCTGTCGTCACGGCGTCCCGTTAGGCGTCCCAACTTCCGTGAACTGTCGCAGTGGAAAGCGACCTGCGGCAGAACAGGCATCTGCCACATACACCACAACTGCTGGGACACCACCAAGGTCGCGACCGGCGACAGCATGGCACTTTTATGACGTCATCAGGCGGAAATCGAGGGACCGCTTTTTTGGCCGCGGTAAACACACGAGTCATAGACGCGATCCAGGCACCATAGTCTCGCTTCTCTGCTTGCTCAGACGTGGAGCGCCCCCGTAGCGCCGCCTGGTGAGCTCTCCCTGGAAAAGAAAGTACCAATAAAAAAAAACTGCGTATGCAACAGACGTCAGCCACAACGGAAATACAACGTTGGCTGCGCCGCACGTCGCCCGCTAAATTAGCGGATTTTGGTGACTTCGCGCATCTCAGTTTTTGTCGGCCGGTTAAGTGATCTATTAGGTGGTATTACCTTATAATATTTGACATTCGGTCTCTCTAGATGATACTAAAGACAGTCGCAGTGCTTGCTAACAACCAAAAATGAAGCGGAGTTTCCCTTTAATATTTTAAAATTAATCCAGTGTATAGAAATCCCAAGCCACGTCAATAATTGCGCCTTGGAACGTTTTTGCAATAGGATCAGTTTTTACATATTGGCTAATGTTGACGAACCCCTAAGCTGGGGGTATTTTAAATGCAGTCTTGTGCGCGTTACTAAAAACGTAACCGATTACAATTAGAATTACTTGCAAAAAGATGTAGCTGATTACAGTAATCAATTACTTCATCAAAACTGATTAAAAATTATGAGAAAATGATTGATTATTTTCACGTTATTTATATTTCACTTTTGATTATGAAATAAAAAAAATGCGTATCTTCAAAGTGGTTACATGTCGGGTATTTACGTTATTCACACCTTGTTAAGCTTCAGCATCACTTTTCACTAAAGTACTCGTCGGTCATCTCTTCACCTTTCCCGTTCAAGGTATCTGACGCGACGCTAAAGACCCTCTCGATGGATGCGCATTAGGGAAGAGCAGTGTTATAGATTACAAATATTTTGCGTACCAGTACGTGGTTGCGGAGTGCTTCAAAATACGCTTCGGAGTACTCCAGGAAGCGAAGCGCTTGACTGCGGCCACTGCCTGTTCATAGCGTTTCAGAGGGGGGGGGGGGGGGGGGGGGACGAAAAAACTGAAAATATCGACCATTTCGTCGTTTACCCTGAGACTGGGGGTTTTTTTGAAGAGCAGAAGTAACAGAAAAAGCAGACAGGTCTCAAACTCAGCTATACGTTTATTCCAACAACTTCCTCTTATATAGTTCGTTTTCGTCGTCAACAACCAATCACATACGACTTGTCCTTTGCACCGTGACTTTACAGGTTCCACAATATCACAAAAGAAGCGGACACTCCCAACGTTTCCAAGTGAAAAGGTTCTAGCAGAAGATATGCCTCACAAAGCCTCAAGCAACTCTTTTGTGTCCTCACAATAAACAGGACAACAGCCCACAACAACATCCCACTCAAAACTGGTCACCTCCAAAATTGTAGAAAACAGACAATACACACCAGTACACAGCACAGACAATACACACCAAAGAAGCCTTTCAGGATGACTAACTAAAAAAAAAAAAACACTTAAAATTGTAAAAATTGCTTGCAGCGGTTCCCTATTTGCATGGAAGGTTGACTAATGCAATTTCCCAACGATCTAATCCTAATTGTTTCTCTTACCACCCTTTTAACATTGTTCCTTTCCTTAACAACTACATCCGTTCCAGACCAATCCGTTGTGCAGTTTCTACACTCCTCCAGATGCTTAGCCAACTCCGAATTTGCTGCAGTATTTTTAACATTCCTTTTGTGTTCTGTTAAACGATCGTTTAAACACCGAGAGGTTTGGCCTACATACTTAAAACCACACGCCAAAGGAACCTCATACACCACTCCTACGCTACACGGCACCGACTTTTCCCTTTGCGCCTTCTGACAGCCCCTCTGAGCCGTTTCGAGGCGCATAGGGAAAAGTCGGTGCCGTGTAGCGTAGGCGTGGTGTATGAGGTTCCTTTGGCGTGTGGTTTTAAGTATGTAGGACAAACCTCTCGGTGTTTAAACGATCGTTTAACAGAACACAAAAGGAATGTTAAAAATAATGCAGCAAATTCGGAGTTGGCTAAGCATCTGGAGGAGTTTAGAAACTGCACAACGGATTGGTCTGGAACGGATGTAGTTGTTAAGGAAAGGAACAATGTTAAAAGGGTGGTAAGAGAAACAATTAGAATTAGATCGTTGGGAAATTGCATTAGTCAACCTTCCATGCAAATAGGGAACCGCTGCAAGCAATTTTACAATTTTAAGTGCTTTTTTTTTTTAGTTAGTCATCCTGAAAGGCTTCTTTGGTGTGTATTGTATGTGGTGTGTACTGGTGTGTATTGTCTGTTTTCTACAATTTTGGCTTTGACCAGTTTTTAGTGGGATGTTGTTGTGGGCTGTTGTCCTGTTTATTGTGAGGACACAAAAGAGTTGCTTGAGGCTTTGTGAGGCATATCTTCTGCTAGAACCTTTTCACTTGGAAACGTTGGGAGTGTCCGCTTCTTTTGTGATATAGTGGAACCTGTAAAGTCACGGTGCAAAGGACAAGTCGTATGTGATTGGTTGTTGACGACGAAAGCGAACTATATAAGAGGAAGTTGTTGGAATAAACCTATAGCTGAGTTTGAGGCCTGTCTGTTTTTTCTGTTACTTCTGCTCTTCAAAAAAAAACCCAGTCTCAGGGTAAACGACGAAATGGTTGACTTCCACCAGCTAGCCTGTACTTTGACTCTTTTCTTGAAAATATCGCCCGCAGACAAGGCGGCCATTGCACAACCATGGCGGCGACGAATGAGTTCGTCTGCCAGAAGACGATGAAGGTCCTGGCGGCTTCCTTCCGTTGTCGCCCACTTTGCCTTGAATCGAGAAATCCGAAGGTCAGACAGAGCCCCCCCCCCCTTCCCCCGATTTGCTACGTAAACAAAAACTCAACTCAATAATCTTAGCCCTGTAGGAAACATATAATTGATTACAAAAATAATAATTGAATTACAACTTGCGTTACCGCAAAAGCAAGAAATTGAAGCTTTATAAAAGTTAAAATAAATTGTAGTTGATTACAAGTGATCAGTTAGTTGTAACTCGTCACGTACAAGTCTAGTTATATGTGAGAAAAATAAAAAGTTAAAAATCGGCACCTCAACATTTGCCTGGAAAAGAACACCTCACGAGCTAGCTTTAACATGAAATAGTTTGTGTGGTTATCCCCTGGCATGTTGGAACTCAAAATGTTTTAAAAGTTAGTAAAAATCAAAAGCGCAAACACCAAGGGAAGAAGAGAAGCCAGGACAGAGCGCTTACTTCAACTGAGTGTTTAATGCATTGCCCGAGGAAGACATAAAAGAAAAACTGGGCATGCGAAGGTAGAAAGAGGACGAAGATTAATGCTATAGATTAGAAATGCATTAAAGAAATAAAAATTAAAAGTGACTTCGCCCTTTACACCGCAAAGAAAAAGGAAGTAAGCGAGCGCGATAAAACTTTTAGACATATAAACAGAAGCAACCAGGTCAAAGATAAAGTTAGAAACATTAAAGCGACCTGGGTTAAGGGGTGATGTGGGGCTTTCGAGTAATTTTGCTATTTAGAAAAGAATACTTATGATGTTATACAATGGTATAACACATCTCGCACCCATTCGAAATATGCACTCAGATATTGAATATCTTTACTAGAACCCAAGTTATGGGTTATCGGTCTAATTTGGACTAGGTCAATTGTTACGGGTTGTTAGAGAACAGGAATTCGTAAATTATCAAAATTTTTAATGCAACTGCATTAACGAAGGTCTAATTTGCTCGGTGATGTTATTTTAGATCTTAATTGAGAAGGTTATGTTACTAAAAAAACGATTGTAATTATAGTGTAAAAGAGATGCTTTCCGATTATTTAAAAAAGTAATTAATTGGATAAAACTCTTAAGTTTGAAAACTATAAAAATTGCCTCACCGCACAGCTTCATTCTTCCCGATTAAATTGGCACCAAACGTGCTAATATTGTCCAAGACAAACTTCAGAAAATGCCTGTAAGGCATCGGTACTTGTGAAACAAATGTGGGGCGAAAAAAGCCCTTGAAGTATGTGCATTCCTGTAGAATGTTCATAGAAAATTAACACTTTATATTTTCATTTAATACTTAAAAATTAGATAGGGCACTAATATGTTGAACAGAGCTTAGTGGGTATATCGAAACACCAGAAAAGCGATTTTCTCAAAAGTGAATTTTCCCCAAATTTTTACCGTTTAAAGATCTTAAGGAAAAATGTTGAGGTATCCTATCTATTTGTCAGACAACGATATTGATGGTGTGCTTATGCAAGCTTCCGCTTGAGACAAGACGGTTTTTGCCTCATGGAAATCTCTGGATCTCTTTTTATGGTAACGCTTGAGGATTTTAGTCTGTTAGAATATATGTGTGCAGTGGCAGTCCCGGACGTGTATGGCGAGATGGCGCGATGGTGATGATTTAAGAGAAAGTCGATGCTCTCGAAGTTTCACATTCCCACAACGGCCAGATTGTCCAGCGTACACTTTCCACATGTAAATGGAATTTCATAAACTACGTTGGTGTTGCAGATGACGTAGCTATGTGTATGATAGATGGTGCATTGTTTATTATCTTCATTTAGCGAAATAACCTTGGGGCCTAATTTTTTTAGTTTGTTGGTTGCTGATGATACCACCGGTACATCGTAGTTTGAGGGTATTCGTTTCAAGTTTGAGATATGTTGTGGATGCAGGGTATCGTAGCGGGCCACGTTTTCTTCTCACATTTTCGGTTTTCTCTTACCTTGGGATTTGTCAGGCATTCTACTACATCAAACATTTAAGAATTAGTGTATCAGGAATCCTGCAGTCTTTGGACTTATGCTTTGAAACTACACTTAGCCGTGTGTTCCCAGGACTTCTGCAGGACCGCTTTGAAGCAGCCTTGCACTATTCCTTTTTTGATTACCTTGAGTGGGCAAAATCAACAGTTAGGAGTTTTTTTTTGGGGGACCGTGGCGAGTAGGTCCAACACGTAGGTGAGTCTTCAAAGGACAGTTGGAGGTCTAAAAATCAAAGCTCGCAATTAGTTGGTTACTCATGCGTGAACTTGAGTCCTTGGGTTTCTGTCATGAAAGTGCTGCTTATGATGATGAATGTAGCAGAATCGTATTGGTCAGGTCTGATGCAAAGTAGAACGAGATAGTCATCCACGTATCTAAAGACCAAGTTTATAAAATGAGAGTCTGTCTCTCAGGTGCATTTACGGGGCACGAACGAGCTTGCTTTCCTTAGCCTATTATTTTATCGAAGATATCTGAAATCCTGGCCAATGGTTGGTAACATAAATTGTTATTACAGAAAGCAGAATCTACATGATGGCATCACTATTGATGCCATCATGTAGGTTTAACCATTCATTGCCCAATGCTGTCTTTTGTTTAATGGCACTCTCTTGGAGTAGGTAGCTCCCCACAATCGGGTTCAGTATTAGAATCTTATCATTCCAGTATTGTGCCAATGTTGGGCCAACAATCTTGTGCTGCCTCGGTTGAAGATGGGAAAAAAAGGCTGCTGCATGAATTTCTTACGGACTATTCAAGTCCGGCTTCCCAAAATATGGTAAACAAAGGTATCACTTCTTTGTACTCGTAGCACCGTGGGCTTTATGCAACAAGGACCAGAGCGACAACTATACTCCGCGACAACGTTTCTTGGCATTTCCTAGGAGAAGAGGAGAGCCCGCGCACAGCTTTATTCAGCGCTCAAAATGGGAGAGGGAACGCATGCCTGTAACTTCCACTGCATTTCCAAGAAAAGTTGTCGCCGAGTATAGCAATTAAAAGACAACGCTAGAGGCTTTCTTAAACACGGAAGTGAGTTAGTTAAACCAGAGGTCGGCGTACCTTTAACGGAAGCCTCGCAACTGCAATTACAACATCGTTGTATGCTGATGACCTTCTTCCGACCGTGTGTTGCTAGTTAGCTAGTCTAAAAATTTCACAATTTGCCCAAGCAGCAATGAAGAAACAGCAATAAACGTAGAAAATCATTAGAAAATAGCAGTTAAATGAAAACGTATATAGTTCAAATCGAATAATCTAGATCGATTTGACACTACCACGACATAGCCGCCACCTTCCTGGCGATATATACGTATATATTATATATATCTAAACAAACATATGCAGATGAATGAACCGTGCTTAATCCAATGAATCAAATAATTGAAGTTTTCAGGAACCCGCCAAAAGCCAAAGAACGGCGGAGCCAGGATTTGAACCCTGGGCCTCTCAATGTCTGGTTGGGTGTGCTAACCTCGACACCACTCCACCTCGGCTTTCTGGCGTTTCCTGCCTGTCTTATTAATGCACAAGAAACCGTATGTATACAATCGGAGGTGTTCTGGAAACACCCGCCGGCGGCGTGGAACGCGGTACGAGGCTTGGTGTCACGTTACACGTGCACACGTCACGTGTGCAGCAGGACAGCATTGCGCGGAAGGCACAGATTGGCTTCGCCTTTCAATGAAAAAAAAAATAGAATATTAACGGATCTCGCATATGAGTGGGTAAAATGAGGAAAGAGGACACAGCGTGTACAGAAGCGCGTGTGGAAGTCTCGCTTCTTCGCGCGCAAACACACACACACACACACACACACACACACACAAAATAATGGTCCAATTCCAACAGCAAATAGTGTCACTTGGTCAGGGTGGGTATTTGTGTTTCCTGTTAATTCTTTGGCAACGTTTTAATTGCTTCAAGTGTTCCTGGATTTTTATTTATTCTTTTATCGATCTTGTTGAATGAGATACGATTCGCGCTGCTCCCGTTCGCGCTCTGACTTAAATCCGGTTTCAAGGATCTTTACCGAATGTTTCTCGAATGAATGATGTGGGAGGCTAAGGTGTTTTGAAAGAGGTAGGCCTTGGAGCGATTTTGAATGAGATTTGTGAATATTAAAGCGTTTCCTGAATGCTGTCTTCGTTTGCCCTATATATTGCATTTTGCAGACACTGCACTCAAGCAGAAAAAAACACATTTCAAGAGTCACACGTCAGGTTCCCTCGAATTTTTAAGGAGAATGGACCTTTTCCACATACCGACGGCACCAGGCGGTGGCTGCACGAACTCAAAATTGCGGAAGTGACCTACCTGCGCTACCAGTCGATAATGGGAGCTACGCTACCAGTTTCTTCGTTCTCTGAGCAGCGGCGCCTGCCCAACGCGACTTGAAAGAGGGGCATCTGTGGCGTTCATGCCAAACGTCGTGTTTTCCTTTCCGTCGATGTTCTTTTTTTGTGTAACACAATTATATATATGCTGCAGTTACGTGTTCTACTCGCTGATATACAGCCTCCTTCCGAATTTCCTCGATTTTTCGTTCCGACTTCCGCCGCTTGGCATCGGGTGCTCGCGCGTGCGCAGAACGCTTCTCGGAAAAGGTTCATTGTGATTGTGTGCTGCTAGCGCGGCTAGTATGCTGCATTTGTTTGCAGACCAGATATCCGATTTCGTGCACGGCTTGCATTCGTCATTTGACAATGACGAATTCAGTCGAGAGTTTACAAGTGAGTCTCTTAGGTTACGTGGTCGTCTGTAGACCACACCGGGGGCGGACGGAGACGCACGTTTAAGATGTTCACTTTGTTCTTGAATACTATAGTGCCGTCTCAGTATAGCGTTTACATTAGGAAGGTTTGTGCTGTAAGTTAGACATAAATTCGTGCGTTGTGGGTCGGGCGGGAGGGGGGGGGGGGCGGTTCGCAATTAACTTCTCGCGGTTCAATTGATTAGCTTTTTGAATTGCGCCGTGATTACACAAAATGGACATCTTTGTTTTTCCGGGCGCTCGCATCAAAATCTTCCTCTTTAGTGCAAATTCGTTTGAAACGCTGGGCTTGGCTGTAGGGGACGCTGTTTTTACAATGGCGAGGGTGGTCGCTCTGGTAATGAAGATAATGTTGTCGATCCGTCGGTTTACGTTAGAGATTTCTGGATAGCTTACCATTTTCAATTTTTACAGTTACATCTCAGAAGTTGATATCCGTTTGAGAGTAGGCGTAAGTGAAGTTAATGTTCGGGTGTCCAGAATTGAAACATGAAGAAATCCAGCGGTTCCTCCTCGCTGTGTGTCCAAATAAGAAAGATATCGTCTATGTATCTCTTGTAGAAAGTTGGCGTTAGGGGGAATTCAGAAGGCAATTTGAACTCTAGCTTTTTCATAATTAAGTTGGCATAACTTAGGGCCATCTCAGTGCCCATAGTGGTTCCGCTGACTCGCCAAAAATATTCATTACTGAATTCAAATGCATTAAGTTCTAAGACCAGCCTCGTTAAACAGGCGATGAGGTGACAATCCGTGGTATCTGGTTTCTCATGAAGATTGTACATGTCAATTAGAGCAGATATTCCGTCGTCGTGGGAAATGTTTGTCTATAGAGAAGAAACATCGAGAGTGACCATATATGCTCCCTTAGGTATGCAATTATCCGAGATTTCTCCGAGAAACCGAGTGGTGTCTGACATACGAATCAAGAGTTGTAGAAATACTTCTTATTGATTTGTCTATAAAACCGGAGATAGGTTCGGTTATTGTACCTATGCCTGATATAATTGGACGCCCTGGGTTACCAGTTTTATGATTTTTAGGAAGCTTGTAGAAGCGACTTGGTCTTGGATTTAGTGGTTTCATTACATTATGTTCGTAAAGGGTAATGTTTCCTGTGTTGAAGAGATCTTGCAGTTTTTACGTTACAATGCGTGAGTAGTGAATCGTTGGATCACCCTCAAGGCGCTTACAAAATGTTGGATCATTAAGTTGGCGGTACCCTTTCGAGTGTAGTCGACAGTGTTAAGGATCACAATTGCTCCCCCTTTATCAGCTGGCTTTATCCTTATATCGGTCCTGGTCCTCAGAGTTTTCAGGCAATTCCTTTCCGATTTTGTTAAGTTGTACCGTTTTCGTTTCCGCTTATGGTATTCTCGCATTGTGTCTGTTTGTACAGCGGCTATGGAAAGATTGACGCAGCCATTGCGATGCGGTTTCGGCGTCAAATTGCTCATTGGACGTTGTTGCGCGTGTTCTCAGAGTTTGAAGGCCAGCTAAGAAGTATTCCCGCAATCTCAAATTTCTTGCAAAATTATCAAGATCTCTGAGTAACTGGATTTCGCAAAAGAAGCCTGTTGCTGGGCAAAAGTTTAGTCCTTTTGAGAGCAATTTTTCTTCGTCAGATGATAAGTTAATTTCAGATAAGTTAACGATTACAGTGTCACAAGGTTCGGTGATGCTTTGTTCATCAGCTGTTTGCTGTCTGGGCGGTTGAATATTGCTACTATATTTATATGGCGTCAGCGCAGGTAGTGTGGGGTTGGAAACCTTGTCTCGTTCGAGCTTACCTAGTTTCGTGGTTATGATACTTTGGTACTTCATTGGGTTGGTTGAGGGGGGGGGGGAGGATGTTTTACGGAGCTCTACACCGGAACGCTAGGGCGCAGATGTTCTTCTCGGGACGGGTGCCATATTGTCTTGTCTATACGAGGAAAAGACTGTTGAGAGGGACGACAAAAAGCGCAAAGAGTGTAAGCAAACATCGATTTTTTTCTTTTTTAGAGGAGTTCGTTCACGCAGGTGTCGGTCGACGTTTTGGCCTGAGTCACGCCTTTATCCGGACTGGTTACGAAACATTCTTCGTAGGCGGGACTCGAGACCGCCGTGTCCGGTCATGTGTCACGTGACGTGCATACCTCATTGGAAGCATAAGAACAGGGGACAACCTATTTTGGGTGGGAGGTCAGAAGTAAGCGGCTCGCAACTAAACTCCCTGCAAGGTCAAACGGGGAGGCTCCCCCCGTAGGGTTCAGACAAAAAACACAATCATAAAAATGTTAAAAATACCCCTCTCCAAAAAAATGTTGTTAACTAAAAGCTGTTAGCCTCGACATCGACCTAGAAGTTGATCTCGAGGTCATCATCATCAAAGCAGGGATAGAATCACTGCCGCCCCAAAGTTTTCCACGCTCGCGCGCGAGACGGCGTAGATGCTTGCATTTATTTTGTCGCATATTATCGGTGGAAAACCAATTCTAGCGGAAAATGGTGCGATATTGTTCGGCGCTTCAGTGGAGATCGAATCGGGTTACCAGCGTACGGCCTAAACTTAAATAATGGCTTACGTGGATGCGTCATCAGTTCTAGGCAGACATTGGGAAGTATAGATCACCACGACGGATGCTTGTCTCTGGGAGAACTGCGCTATTTATGTTAAATGTATGTTTCTCTTTTTAATGTATCGGTTCACCAGAGTAAAAATTGAACAAAACAGTGAATTCCACCACGGATAACATAATACTGATACTGTAGGCTTTGAAATCGCAGGTTCTATGCATTTTGTAAATTTTTAGCTTTTGGAGCAATTTAAATATTTAGCCTGAAGAAAATTTTCTGCTCTATAGAAAATTACCATGCCATTGAGCTCCTCTGCAGCCAGTCTTTCCTTTTACTGTGCCATGGTGTGGGTAGGTTTTTCGGAGCCTGAACAATTCTACTACATTGCGATGAGGAGAGAGTGCCGTTTCAAGTTACGATTCGCAAACTGCACGGTTGGCAGGACAACTGAAGCAAAATAAATAAATTTTCCTAATATATTTGCCGCGAGTGTAATATACAAGTGTAATAGAGCAACGCAGCAACGTTCGTGTTATTCAATGCTCTTCTCGGTAGTATGTGTTCACCCGCTCTAATTTCCTGTGTACGGGCCGCGGATGTCAAGAGGCTAATACTATAAATTTCTGGCTAAATAATCCTCTATTAAAAAACAGCAAACTCTGCAACTTTAGCAAACGACCCGCACCAAGGCACCGACAGCATCGGCCGCAGCGACACTCTATTACTGATGAGGGCTGGCGACTCTCACGAGCTTTCCGATCACCCTCCGCCCTCACCTAACGCATATCGGGACTGCGCAGTTCATCGATCAACCTTCAGATTATTCGAGTGGTGCTTTAAGTGCGACCGTTTTTTGCCCCTTAATCAGAATCTTGCACTGGAGAAACTCAGCAAGGAGTAAACAAATGCCTGCCTTAATATATCTGAGGTCTTTGTTTATTTTATGGCACAGGCTTGCACAATAAACCCCTTCAGCGTGCCTGAGATTGTCGCCGAGGATGATGATATTGTTTAAAAACTAACCTAAAAATTACTTCACCTTAAAAGGCTTCCCGTGTTCATAATTCTGTAGACGTCACAGCGTGAAGTTTAAAATGGGATTGCAATGCGCTATTTAGAGCATATTAATAGTAGTAAAAATATAGCTACTTTTAACGTCTGTCATGCAACGTGACCAGAGAAAAATCAACTAACAGGTCTATCGATTGATTATAATTAATCGATAAATCTGTTAGTTGATTTTTATGCCGACTAGTCGCTACCTTATAATAGACTATAGTCTGTTAAAAGGTAGCGATCAGTCGAGCTTTCTAAGCAAACCACAGCTCCAATCAAGATTCAATGTTTTATAAAAGCTATGGTTTGTGCGAGATAACAAATATATGTGAGCCCAGCAGTTCTATAAAAACCACGGCTTCAAAAATTATGGAAACATCCGACCTAATAATACAACACAACCTTTAATAAGAACAAAAGAATATGAAGCATTTAATAAGGAGGGTTGACCTCAGCCGGAAACGGGCTTGCGTCGTCGAGATCTATGCTTCTGAATGTGCGCCAGTAGCAGACGACGCACGGCGGTATCCCGGCTTTCCATTGTTTCCAATTTCGGCCGCACGGTGGCGACACGGCTCGATTTTGAGGTGAATAGGACTTAGTAAACAGGATAACTGGGCGAGTTGGTATGGATTCATAATGGAACAGCGCTCGTCCTGTCCAGTTCCTTCTTCTGTCCTTGCAAAAATTCGCGCTGTTCCATTATGAATAGGACTCTCAGCTAAACTCACCGCAAGATAAAAAAGGGAGGTTCCCCTTTTGATCATGCTAATAAAAACGCAAATCCCCCCCCCCCCCCCCAAAAAAAAAAAAAAAAAAAAAATTATTTCGATCTATAAACGCTGCCACCCAGCCAAAAAGGTAAAAATAAACCAAACGCGCTCGGTACACAGATAATGAGTCGTACTGCGCAAAAGTCAGCGCAGCCATACGGCCACGGCCTCACCGACAAAGAGCGCACGGTATCCGCGCTTAGGTCTACGAGATTCTGAATTATTAAGTTAATATAAGCGAGTGCGAAACACCACGGAAATAAAGCTTAGACCGACACAGCTGCAAAATTATCAAAATCAATTTACAGTTTTGCCCGAAGAAGCAAGCACAACACGGCGATTGCCCTTGAAAAAATGTGTACGTAAGAATCTTCCGGAGGGAAAAGACGAAGGGTGATTGCGACCGTTTAGAAACGGTAAGAGTGCTTAAGATGCGTTCATTGTAAGCATGAATGTCATTAAACCAGCGTGCTTATTGATCCTCGCTTTAAAAGCGTTGAACTTATAAATTGAATATGACTGTCTCTGTTCGCGATCCCGAATTGTTTTTAAAGCAGTCGTAGAATTGTCACATCGATCTCATGGTAAAAAGTTTCCGGGAATACTCATATGTATTGAGAGGTGGAGTTAGGGGAGGGATTTTATATGGGCTTTAGGATTATTGAATCTAATCCGGAAAGGTGTCATCGTCTGGCCCACGTACTGCTTATCGCTTGCGCCATATGTCAATAGGTATACGACGTTAGTGGTATTACAGTTTGTTACCGTAAATTTTGTAGGTAAAGTTGGAATTTGTGCTCTCTACGTTGTCTCTTGGCGTAAGAGGGTGATTTACCTCGCAGCCTACATTACGGCATGGTCGACTCCTAGTGTTTTCAGACACAGTTGGTTTTGACGTAACTATGGTATCCCTAAAATTACGCGATCGTCGTTATGCCACTCGGGGGACGGTTCTGAGAACCTTTGCTAGGCGGTCACCGCGCTCTAAAATATTAAAAGGTTTTTTTTTTTTGTTTATATATATATATATATGACTGACGTTAGGGGACTGATTGCTGAAGGTCAGCACAAGGTTGGCTTGACGACCAGTTTCTTCTTGGGAACATCGTTCGCTTAATAACTCGGGACGATCAAGAGCCTGCGCCTTATTTACAGCATCGTCTATAACTGGTACAGGGCACTTTTCTTGTTTTAATACTTCACGTAATTAATTCACGTTGGCGTTGAAGCCGTCGTTGTTTGAACGCACGCGTTTGCAAAAGCGGCGTGACTATAAGAAATACTGGTTTTGCAAGGACGAGGGTGGCAACTGTCGAAGTTCAAATATATTTGCGGTCAGTCCGCTTTCGATAGAGTTGAGTGACTAGTTTTGTGCCCTCAATTATTGCCCTGACGTATAGAAAATTAAGATCGGTTTTGTAATAAGTGTGAGTAAAACTAATAGGAGGGTGCGCAGACTTAAAGGTCCGATGAAGCTAAGCAGCGCTTCGTCTTTGCGTGGCCAGATTAAGAATATATCATCAATATATATTTTAGACATCATCGGTTGGAGGAGTAGCTTGAAAGAGAATCAAATTTTATTTGCTGGCGCATACGATAAGCAGTGCGTGAACCAGGCGTTGACGCCTTTCTGGATTAGATTCAGTATTCATAGAGCCCATATAAAATTCCTCCCCGAACTCCCCCTCTCAGAAAATATGAGTATTCCCGAACACTCATTCGATAAACTCGAGGCGACATTTCTACAATCTCCTTTTAAAACTAACCAGGATCGCCGGAAAGAGGGAGCCATTTAATTTACAATTTCAACACTATTAAAGCTGGGACCAATGAACACCCTGGCATAATAAAATCCATGCACGCAATGAACACACCCTAAGCAGTCAAATCGGTGTAAACGACCACAATCACTCTCGTCTTTTCCGTCTTGAAGATCACTACTTGCGGAGTTTTTCATGGGCAATCGCCATGTTGTGCCTGCCAAGTTGGGCAGCCCTGTAAATTAATTTTAAAACATTTGCAACCGTGATGGCTTAATCTTTACTCCCGCGGTGTTTCGCACTCGCCTATAATATTTTAATAATTCTGAATCTGGTAGCCCTAAAATATTTTGAACCGCGGACACCACGCGCTCTTCGTTGATGAGGCAATGGCCGTCCTGTTGTGCTTACTTGTACGCGATATGACTCATTCACTGTCTGTGCAACGCGTGGTTTTGGTTTATTTTTGCCTTTTGCTGAGTGTCAGTGCTTACGGTTCGCACCACCTTTTTGTGTGTTTGTTTGCGTTTCTATTAGAATGTGTTTAATGAGTATGCCTACCTTCTTAGAAATCTCATCTTACAATCTTAATCAAACAGAAGAGTCATGCTAGACGTATCGTTTTTTTTTAATAGAGTGATTCACGGTTACTTCATTGCGGTATGTTATGTTCTGTGAATTTTCACTCACCTATCAGTGTAACCAGACATGTCTTTCAATTTGATTCATTTCATCGGGAGAAGCAATGTGCCATTACTCGCATGCAAAGTACATTTAATTATATCTCCAGCAACGTTGTGAATATTTTTGTTAATTACAAACATTTTAAACGTGAAGTTGAGTAGCTCTTGTACATATAGTTACCACATTGTCTTTAAACCTTTTCTATAAGACTGTATGAATCAGTGTTTTCATTTCATGAATGTATAGCTGTTTGTCAGCATGCTATATTTTGTACCTAAGTGTCTCATACAAAGACCTCGGTCGTTTTTAGACACGAACAGCCAAATAAATAAATAAATAAATTAGCGTGGGCAAAAAGGAGAGGCTCTCCTTTTGACCTTGCGGTGAGTTTAGCTGCAAGACGCTTACTCCTGACCTCCTCCCCCCCCCCCCCCCCCCCCCAAAAAAAAAAGACTAATTGGCCACATGTTATAAAAACGTGAAGTGCGATAGAAGGCACACGCTGCACCTTACAGCTTTCTGAAAAACGCCACAGCGGGGTGCTTCTTGGCACTGGCGGCACCGCTCTCCCTATAGAAATAGTGCAACCTGCCTCTGCTGCGTTCCGCGAGGACAGTGAAGCAGATGTTGATTGCACTATTTCTCCAAGGGGCGCGGTACCGTCGTTGGCGAGAAGCACCCCGATTGAAAACCGTGACTTAAAAACCCGTCGAACTTGAGCTGTTCTTAAGAAAGCTGGAAAATACAGCGCGTGCCTTCTATCGCACTCAAAGTTTTTTTTTGTGTGTGTGTGCTTTTCGATAATGCTCAGCAAGTTTTCAAAGGAAACCATGCCCTCAAACAAATATTAAAACAGTTAATTACGTAAAAATACTTAACAATCTAATTATTTCGGACTTTAATAATTTTCCTAAATAGGCCCCTGGCCCAGGACGAAAACCACACAACCCTTTTCGGGGTGCGATGCGCCAGTTTTCGCAATATTAAATTTTTCCACCTTTTGTGAAACACCCTGAATATACATATACAGTGTATATATGCACAGGGTGTATTTCTAAGCTTTGCAGATTAGTTTTTAAAAAAAGCCGGTGGATTTACACTTATGCAGTTTGTGCAGGTGAGTTATACGGCCAGGGAGCACAGTATAAGGAACTAATCGTAACGATGTCGGCTAGTTAAACGAAAGTCGTTTATTAACGTTTTAAATGTTGAAAATAGACATATGCTTTAAATTAAAACCTACTGGGCGGCATCAAAAACCACTACATCAGTCAATTTGAGAACGACTTGAAGCTCGTGGGAAATTTGGGGGCACACCAAAGTTATCACTCGCGCAGTAGGCGCTTAGTTAGCAGTGAGGAACGCGGAATGATTAGACCATAATCACGTTCCGCCACTGCTAGCTTTGGGCCTGCTGCACGAGTGATAACTTTAGTGCGCCCCCGAATTTCTTACAAGCTTCGAGTCGTTCTAAAATGATTATTATAGTGGTTTCCGATTATGCTCCTGAAGTTTCTAATTGAAACAATATGTTAATTTTCACTGATTAAAAACTTAAGTAATGAATTTGATTTTTAATAAATTAGCCGACTTATCGCCAAGATTATTCACCCAAATAATGTCCCCCTGACCATATAAGAAACCTGCACAAGCCGAATAAGTGTAACTTCCATGCCTTTTTTTAAGAAATCTGTAAAGCTTAAAAAAAAAACACCCTGTATATGGAGACAAAGTGACATAAACGGTGCTACGAACTCGCTATTAAAAAAAATGAATGCAATCTAACCAGCTCTTGCAAAAAAAAACAATATCTTGTTCAGCAACCAAATATTTTTTTTTTTTTTTTTGCGTGTAGCCATCTTACTTTTTTTTCGAGTAAGCCAGGGTAGCTTCTGAGCAAACCGATCTTGATCAAATAGCACCCAACCAGACTCTTGTCGCTTTTTTAAAAAATGATGTTTACCTTAATTTTCTTGTTCAGCAATTATTTTAAAGGCTGCAAAATGACACATTTTTGACACCTGACTTGAAAGTCTGCGTGTTTAACTGCCGTATTCATAAACGGGCCTCGACTCGACACTCCACCTCGACTGACTGGAGTGGAGGAAAGCAGCTCGCCTCCACTCGAGGAGCCATCGGGCTTCACAAACGCGCTTCGGCGTTTCCTCGGCTGAGGAGCTCCTCGAGAACACTTCCTCCACTCGAGGAAACTCGAGGTGACGTGAAAGGCGTCTGGTTACGAGGTTGTAGTAAAAAACGAAGCTAAAAACAATATTGTGGTGGGAAGTAGGAACATATTAGTTCACTTTATTTGAAGGGACACATTTTACTGACATTGAATTGGGAGTCTGCGAGATTTCTGCTTCGCAGCGTGCATGTTTTATGTGTTATAGTCGGTTTTCGGACAAACAGCCGCAAGCGTTCTCCAGTCTGGCAACGGTGGCGGCCGCTCTCCAGCTTTTGCGTCGTAGAGGCAGCTGTAGTATGGCTGTATCTCGCTACCGCCGTTCGTCTCTGCTTCTCGCCCGTTCTTCGCCGTCTCACCTCGTCGCACCGCTTATCTGCATCGCTGTCAGCGCCTACAACGAGCATCTTCACCCTTCCTCTTTCTTGAGAGTCCTACTAGAGTGCCTTGCCCTACAATGATGTCGTTCAACGAAGGTGACAAGGGGCGAGTGGTTCCACGAAGGGGGGGGCTTCTTCGTCGTTCTACCAACAACTCCCCGACAGAAGCTAAAATTGACGCGTAGAAGAGTCTGCACCAAGTATAAGCCCCAGCCGCATGTCCGCCCACGAGTTTTGGGACAACGGTAAACCCAAGTAAAAGAAAACAGACTCCGAGAAGAATCAGGGCATCCACGCAACAGGTGTTTAAGGAATTTCTAATAACACAACGGGTACGCAAAATCACATGACAGGACGTCTGTACCAAATAACTCTGTAAGGGACTTTGCTGTGGCCACCTGCAGCTAGTCAAACACGTTACCGTCGAGGCCGTAGGTGGGCAGGGACGGTGAATTGTCGCTATCGTTGGTGATTCTTGTGCCGACATCGACAACTTACGTTTGCGTGTTGTGCTATATCCAAGCGAAAATTACGCAGCGAACATTCTGGTTGCGCCACATTACTTTAGCTTGAGCTCCGGCCCCTTTCTTGAGATTACAAAGGCAACCTGGACGAATAAAAAAAAACGCCACGCACAAAACTGACACTAGTGCACGTAGAAGTTACGCTAAGTAGGAGTTTAGACTATGTCAATTAGACCTAGCACCTCATCTCCATGTGTGCTAATCTTTTGAAGAAAAAAAAAATCTTGTGCTGGTTTCATTGACTACCAGCTCTCATTTCTTAACTGTAACCTGCTAAGCTATGCCATTATGTGAACATGAGACGTGCTGGAGTCCAGTTGTTGACAGATGTCTTTTTTGAGGCGTCCATGTTAGTGTGCAACCATTGTCATTTATTTGCGAGGTTAACCAACGCATTGTATTGACACGATTAAGCTGGCACAAATTTAATATAGGTAGAAGTATACATTATTGATTTGAAAAGTTGCGTTTCTACAATATGACTGTTGTCAATGATCACATTAAGCTACTCCAGTATTTTCCATGCATATCAAGAAACAGCACAGGTATAACGTCACTTGTTTTGCATTTCATTCTTGCAGTTTAGTGTCGAACCACAAATTGTACTGCATAAGTTTTAGTATGATTTGTTTTTCTTTCTGCGTTGTGCTCTGTACATCTCAACACACGGATGCTGTCACAGGATATTCTTCGGCCTTTCGTTGCAGGAGGGGGCACTGGTGTCGCACCCGCTGAACAATGAGTCTGCCCCTCCATCTTGTGGGGGCACCGGTGTCCCACATGGCAATGCAGCTGCCAAGCCCGTACAACAGTGGCAGCGCCAGCGCGGGTTAGCCGGTGCTCTCAATGCTGCCAGCCGCCATTCCCGAAGCTACAGTGAACGAGCATAACGACTGGCATGATGGCTGGTAAAAGCTTTCGATTGCATTTGCTACGTACCCATGAAGGTTAGTTGCTACTTCATGACACAGCTTCCATGTTTAGTTATAAAAAAAATATGTCTATGCTGTTCTGTTTATTATTTCAATTTTGGCATACTGTCTTGTAGCAACGCTAAAGACTATGAAATGAGCCACATTTTCATTTTCATAAATGCGACTTCTTAGGGGTGCCACGTAGGAACACAGTAAATTCCTTGGGTTTGGATAATGACATGCTTATTGACGAATACGCCACACGTTTGCCCAAAGGCTAACAAGGTCCGAGATTACAGCGGTGTCTCTTTTGACGGTATCACCATTTAGAGCAGGGGTGGCCAAACGCGGCTCGCGAGCCGCATGCGGCTCTTTGCTGGTCACGGTGCGGCTCGCGGATCCCCCATGAGGGCACCCCCCCCCCCCCCCCCACGCCCCTTTTCGCGTTTCCCCAGGAACGAAGGAAAGGATTTCAGAATAAAGAACAGCTTGCGGTTTGGCAGCCTCGTGCCCCCATACTTGCAGTCAAACCGCTTTTCACTGGTATGTTTCCACCTGATCTTGTTTCTTCCATTGTTCGAGAGGACAGGGACTGTCAAAACATGTATGCACGGAAGCCCGGGTTGATCATAGCTTCCACTAGTCGCAGACGTTATGTTCAAGTTCACAAAGGACCAGGAACATTTTCATTGCTATGTCTACCGGCTTGCAGTTGTGGCCTACAAGCTGCTTCTTTATGCATTCGACGGAGGGGGTGGGGGGCGCTAACCAGGCAGCGGTGTTTGTTTTGCCCCCCCCCCCCTCCCCTTTTCGGGGGCTCTTAGAAGTCTCGTGGCTTCCTTTGCGGCTCTTAGGCCGGGTCAGCCTGGCCACCCCTGATTTAAGGCACGACCACATTGGCGTTTCGGAGGCCTGCGGCGCGACGGTCGTCGCTGCCGGTTGCCGGCGGAAACCAGTTTTCGGCTTCAACGTCACGACGTGCGGCGCCGCACACCCAACCGCTCCTTGCGCGGTTCAGAGCCCAACGCCGCACGCCGCAGAAGAGAGGAGCCAATGGGAGGTGGCGTAGATAGTGACGTCGCGATGCCATGGCAACGCTCAAGCCGGTCCTCGGCGCGTCTCGAAGCGAAGGACGTGTTTCGTGTCGTCCGCTCCCCCTATTTCCCCCCCGATGCCTTCCTCAACGGAGCGGTTCCTTGAAACTAACCGCTGGGAAATTATAGGAGAGGAATTCGGAATTACAAGTGAGTTTCTCCGTGGCACTTGTTGCATGTCGTCTCTGTTGTGACGGATGTCGTGTTGATTTGGTGACACTTTCGAGAGTAGCCTTCATCTCTGGCGCGCCTCCGGGGCAGCAAAGCCACGGCGGCGCGCCAGACCTGTCCTGTCCTTCGGTGTTTCGGTAGAACCAACTCGGCCGGACCCTAAACCTGCACCTCCTTCCCTTCAGAGCGCGGCGACGTCGCAAGATTAACGAGCAGGCTAGGATAATCACATTCACGCTGATCACCAGGTCATTATGAACTCCTACCGTCTAGACAGCGAGTGCGGAACGGAAGAATCTAAGGAAGAGCAGACGACGAAAGAGCGGAAAATCCGACGGGAGGCGCGATCGCGGGATCTAGTGCTGTCACGTGACGCCTGCAAAACGGAGGCCAATGTGGACTCCTCGCGTTGGGACGCCGGACGGCGGTGCCGCCCGGCGGCGCCGCCCGGCGGCGCCGTTCACGCTAGTGTGGTCGGGCCTTTAGAGTTTGCCCTGCCGCTACTGACAGTATCACGGAAAGGAAAGGGTCAGAACAAGGAAGGAAAACTTTCATGTTTACCAACTGTTGGCATTTAACATTTCTGTAATGAGGCCGTTGTGACAGTTCCAACTAGTTCTCTGGTCTCTTCACGGTGCCTGTAACACTCGGCGTCAATGTGTTGTGCTTGCCTAGATCACCGCTGCTGGACTGAGGTGACATCATGGAGGTTGCGGTTGCTGCGTCACCAACCAAGCCCCCGCCTCCTCTACTTCCTCAGTCGCCACGTGTGGTTGTCCGAGTGAAGACAACTAAAGGCCGCACCGACCGGAGGAGCTGCACCTGCTGCAGGTGGAGATACGTCAGTGTCAGGTTTCCTATGAACAGACGCAAGCTCAGGTTTTCTATCAGCAGCAGCGTAATGAGCTGGTTCGAGCTTGAGCTGCTCCAGCTCAACGAACTAATCAAGCTGCAACAACTGCTTGTTCTCGGGGCCCAGCCACAATAGTAGGCTGATTTATTCGATTTGTTTCATCTTCCTCTTTAGTGATTACAATGTTTTGCATTCCCTTTTGTGTTTAAGAATGCTTTATTAAAGTCTGTAACTCGCTTAATTTTCTCCCGGACCTGAAGTTGTTACAAGTATTGACCAATCTCGTTCAGTAAAGCCTAGCATTTTTTTAAAACTTGTTTCTGGATTGGCTATTTGTAGGGAACATTTTATGCAAAAGGGCAGTTACGTCAGCTTTAAATCTATTATTTTAAAACTTAAAAAGTAACCGAGTATTTTTTTCTTACTAATTACATTGTTTGTATGTTTAGACAACGGGAAGTTAGTCAGCCCCAGTGAGCAACTTATCTCCACTGTAGACGAGATACTCAACCAGTGTCGTACCACAGCTATCCTGGGATCTTTAACTTAAACCACAGCAGTGATACACAACCGCATGCTGTTACAATGGTCGTCCACATCGATACAGGCAGGAGCAGAGATTGAACTAAAGATTCCTATGTTCAGCTGTGCGAGCTTTCACTCCACGTGCTCCAAGCTGTAATGCGTTAGTGCAGTCGACCACCGATCCCCTTGAAGGTAATTATGAATCTGTTTGAATGTACAGCCAGGGGTTTCCTAAACATTGCCACTGTTATTTACGCAATGTCTTTTTTATTATTGTGTAGTCCATGTACAGCCTCGTTTATTAAATGCTGTTGTGACAGAGTTTTGCCATAGTTTTCATTGAATTCAGACGTCTCATTTCCTGTCCAGGGGTTTGTGCCTCGCGATCCTCTATGGACTTGCACCGCCTACCAGAGCAAAGTCAACACCACATTGACGAGGCTTGTTCGCTGCCTTTTCATTGCGGATGTGGCGCCGTGTCACCGAGCTTTTGGTTGCTTGTCAAAAGATCCCCAGGTGGTCAAAATTAATCCTCAGTTCTCTGCTGGGGCGTGCCAGATGCCCGTCGTTGGTTTGGCACGTAAAACCCCCAAATTTGACTTCACTGGCTTTTCACTGCACACTACTACAGTGCCGACGTAGCAATTGGGCCTAAGTTTGCAGCTGACTACACAGTGATACAGTAATTGAGGATCGGTTCCAGCTAAACCTTGGCAAGGCGCTCACCTCATTCATGCTCGCATTCATTAATACATAGTGTGACGCCATCGGTTTGAGTGGATGGGCCCTGCATGCTTGAGTAAGTAACTGTTAGGTAGGACACCCTTGACTGCCTAACATTCGAAGGCGTCCTCACGAGGAATTGCTGTGCTATTGTAATATTTATTTTAAAAGAAAGAAAGCAGCAAGACATGATTTCAGCCATTCTCATGTATAAGTTTATTTCAAAGAAATGTGCACTGAAAAACTCGCTAAAAAGTCTCGAGTCTGAACATCGTGAAATTTTGAGTTATTTTAATATAATTACGTGAAGCTTCTCACTTTCTTTCTATCCTGCTACCGCCCTGCTTTGTGTGACGACAAAGATTGAATTGTTCTCGAGCAAAACGTTTCCACAACAAAGAAGGCAAGTTGGTCTTCCTTCTTTTGGAAGATTCACAAAGCACCAACCACCAGCATAGTTTCAAACACTGTCGTCCAGCGGGAACCTGATTAGAACAAAGACATTGCAACAATCCGTGGTGACCAACATACTTAGAAACCGGCGGATTTTTTGCGGTTCAAATTAGAAAGTGTATGGCCATACTATAAGGCTGATTTCTTTCTGGCCCAATTGCATTTTGAGATTTATCGTGGACAGTGACTTGATTCTTTGGTTACCTAAGCTAAAAAGGACATGCTCTGCATTCAGTTCTACTGGGAACACCACACAACGAGTTGAGCCCGCACCCATGCCCCGTTGAATGTGTCCACGGGGTCTGGAGTCGAAGGGAGATGAAACTGCCTTCAGCATCGTCAGTGGGGGGTGGGACTGGTAGAGCGGGAAGTGGCTGGTTCTGCAGGTGGGCTAAGTTTTGCAGTGCAAGTCCACCAGTAAGCCTGAATGGTCACAGCTGACCATTCAGGCTTGTGCTGCTCTCTCATGTTGTGGCACGAAGAGTGCCTAGGCCCGCTGCACTGAGTTCCTAGTCCAGAAGTGGGCCTTTTGGTACCTACAGAAGACAAGAATGAGGAACCAGTACACATCCTTTTTTGGTACCTCAATAAGACAAGAATGAAGAACAATACAGCACAATTATTGTTTTAATAGAATATGTGGGACTAGTTTGTGGAGTAGTGTATGTCCAATTAATGCTCAGAATGCTGTTTTCGATAAAAAGGGCTGTGTACGATAACACTCTCCTTCAGATGTACACACACAGCTTTTTGTCGTGAGCGGATATTGTCCCTTCGCGCACATCTTAAGCTTCAGAAAGTCTCTTTTGGATGGCTGCAGGCATCAGTCTGGTTCGGGTGGTATGCTGTACGATATGGACTTTGGTAGTAGTTGTATTTTCAGTACACTGTGCTGCTTGCCGAAGGATGTCACTCTGCGAAGGTTGTGGTATCGGCGTATCTTTCCTACATTCTTGTATATCTCTGGGGACTCGTAAGCCGCGGTCTCATTTAGGCAAAAAATGCCAAGAACCAACAAAAAACCAACCTCAATGAACAACAAGTGTTATTGAGCAGTGGGTGTTCGCCGTGCAGTTTGGTTTACACGACACAAGCACATGCAGACACAAAAACTGTTTACATATGGGGCTGTTGTAGTTACCAATTGCACAGACAACTTGGTGAATGCCAACAAATGAATGCTTTCATATGTATGTAGAAAGTAAACACTCGCTGATTATTTTCAATTTTAATTTTATTTTAAGTTTTCATATTTGAAAATCTGACGATCAGAAAGGTTCATCTGGGATAAGACTATGTTGCAACACAACATCGTCTCATCCCACATTCACTGCAAATGTGCTTTAGTCAGGATCATTCTTGCAAGGAGGATGAGCTCGGGCCGCTGCTATCATTATGCTCGGTAACCCGATCGGGAGTTCGTTTTAATTTAACGTATTTCTGTGCTCTCTCAAGATTCGGCAACCGTTTAATGACATTTTTTTTTTCTTCATAAGAACGGGAGCACGTTCACGCTCGGTCGTGCAAACTGTCGCCGGATACAGATTTGTTTTAAAGTGTTGATTGATATCGTTACGTCAGAGTTTATACCTACGATATCGCATCTCAGCGTACAGTTTGATTAATTAAGTTTGCCACAACTAACGCAAAAAACAGGGGTGAGCTTACCTGCACGTTGATGGAGAAGTATATGTTTCTGTTTCGAGAACACTTCCACATTGTGACCGCCGGGTCCTCTTATCAATGCACCCAGTCGCCCCTGGAAACTTCATTTCGCAGCAGCCCCGCACGAACGCATTAAAGTTCGCTGCGCTGTGCGCGAACTTCACCGAGCTGGTTACAATGGTCCGTGCGGAGAGCCGCGAAACTCGCTCCGCAACCCGGCACACTGTCGGCTGCGGCATGTTCACATGGTTTCCGTAACAACTTGGAACGTCCTGGCACCATAAAAGCTCAAAGCAACGAGGAGCTGCAGCATCATTGAGGGCGGCAGGCCCTGAGTACTTGCGCTCCTGGCAGAGACAGCAGAGTGCTCGCCGATCGCCTTCGTGCAGCGGCACCGCACAGGAAATCCGCGGTCACTGAAGTGTTCCATCGGGTTCAGGCTTTATCTGAAATTTCGTCTCGCCACACGTCTCGATTCGCTGTCGCCTGCGTCGTCGTAGAGGATCTCTTCTGCGCTTAAAACGAAGTGCACGAACTCCGCGAACGACTCGCGGGCCGCCATGACACCCCAAACTCAAGTCGAGGAGCGGCTCGAAGAACCAACAGAGCTACCTTGAGATTCTTGAGGAAAGAGTCAAGTATTTCCTCGAGTCGAGGAGCGTTTGGAGTGGAGGTCGGTTTATGAAGCGCAAAACCGGCCTCGAGTGTAGTTTCGAGTCGAGTTTGAGTCGAGTTCGATTCGAGACCCGTTTATAAATTCGGCTCTACATCGCGAATAGGTGCTAAGCAATAAATGATCATTCTTGACTAGACGCCGAGCATCTCAAGGTTGCTTATTTTTTGTGTGCAATAACAATTTGTTGCCGTTTGCGATGTAGTCCCTGGTAGCACAGTTTTTCGGGCTACACTTCGATTTTTGTCGTGGAAATTTAGTGTCTTAAAAAGTTCTAAGAATCCAAGGTAGAGCCATAATTTACCTTCTTTGGCCATAATCTGGGTATCTTGGCTCTAATTCGCTAAACAAATGCCAAGGTTAGGCTTCAGTTCTGCTTGTTCGGTATTCGTGTGGAAACTTGGAGCCTAAATAGCAAAACAAGTGCAAGACTTCATTGCAGGGTATTTGGTTTATACGTGTAATCTTCGGCTCATGTCTTGCACTTGGGCAGTATGTGCCGAGCAAGAAAAGGCAGTAGAAACGTCAAAGTTATGTATCTTGACACTAACAATGGCCTTGGAGGAAAACTGTATTAGGCCAAATTGAGGCCACTAGGATTTCCAAGCTTGAGTCGAGTTAGGCGTTCCTTTGGAGGGCTACGTGGAGTGGAATTACGCTTATGTAGGCTTCACTGCAGGTTATTTGGTTTAAACATGTAATTTTCGGCTCACGTCTTGCACTTGGGCAGTATGTGCCGAGCAAGAAAAGGCAGTAGAAACGTCAAAGAAATATATCTTGACACTAACAGCGGCCTTGGAGGAAAACTGTATTGGGCCAAATTAAGGCCACTAGGATTTCCAAGCTTGAGTCGAGTTAGGCGTTCCTTTGGAGGGCTACGTGGAGTGGAATTACGCTTACGTAGGCTTCACTGCAGGTTATTTGGTTTATACCTGTAATCTTCGGCTCATGTCTTGCACTTGGGCAGTATGTGCCAAGCAAGCAAAGGCAGTAGAAACGTCAAAGTTATGTATCTTGACACTAACAATGGCCTCGGAGGAAAAATGTATTAGGCCAAATTAAGGCCGCTAGGATTCCCAAGCATGAGTCGAGTTAGGCGTTCCTTTGGTTGGCTACGTGGAGTCGAATTACGCTTATTCGGGACCAGAGTAGCGATGTGGGCGAGTTGGTTCATGCTTAGAAATAATGGAAACAGCGCGCAAACGACAAGGACGGGACCACAGCAGCGGCATGAAGAAGTTAAAACGTTACTATTCAATGTTTTTGTTCTAGGCTAACATGGTGTCTTGGACATTTTCATGGTAATATTGCTCGCTCCCTCGCCTACCCTGGAACGATTTTGCTGGACGAGACTGCATTAGGTGTACTTTTCTGCCATTCCTCCAAAGGTGCGATATTCTAACGCGCACTGCAATGGAGGATATTAAACTGTTAACATTTTTTACCTGAGTAATATGCGCACATGTTCTTGAGGCATGTACCAATGCGAGATGGCTCGTGTTTATCTAGCTTAGGCAACTTTTTCTGGTAGCAAGCTGCAAGGCAAACCACCAAATAATTTCATTTAGGCAAGTTACATCTGGGCGAAGTGAATACCTTCTACCCTTGTCCTCGTGTGATTGAAAGGAGAATGAGATTGATATTAAGCGAAGAGTCTATTTGCCATTATGTTTATTAGAAATTTCATGTGATATCGAACATGCCTGTCGGACCGTGTCTGTTGGTATACCTAGAAATAGATTTGGAAACCCCATTTTCGTAGTTAACAATGCAATCTTTGAAATATCAAAGGAAATGTACTTCTACCAACAAAACGCTTTAAGGGGAGCAAATAAAAGTTTAAATAGGATGCAACTGCAGTCCTATACATGTGGTATCGAGCTTGAAACAGTTTAGTTGTTTGTTTTCTAAAGCTTTTTTTAATCAATATTTGAATTTTATCAAAAACTGAGCATAACACGCTTTAACATAAAAAAGAAGACAACTGACTTTGTATTAAAAGCTGCTCCTGTCTCGCAGACCGAGCGATGCACGAGCAATCATGATCCACGAGTGGCGCGACACGAGCTTGAAAACGAACACCACGAGCTGGGGTCAGCGGCTATGGCTTGGCACTCCTCAGACTGGGCCACATCCATAACGTCTCCTATTATATTCGATCATATCAAAAACGAAGGCCACGACGACTGCACTATGTGCTGTATTACTATTTCACAGTGATTCTACACGTGCCTAATAAAGAATACAGAAAAAATGCAGCAGAAGATTAGAACGGCCTGTTCTTAAATACGACGCGTGTTTAACATGTTCCATTATATGTTATATTAACCAAATCAGTTTCGAAAGATAACTCTAGATAATTTAGTCACATTGGCCTTCCTGTCAATATCTGATTCACATATCGCAGAAAAAATGATCTTAGAAGAGGCGTTGTCGTAGATTTAAGGTCTTATACATTTAGTTATATTAATGTATGGGCATAGTTTTTTATTACGAAATTCCGAATCCAAGACACGTTTGGTTTTAATAAAAAAAAATAAAAAGCGCCCATTAAAACAAAAAAGAAACAATTTAACATTGAGGTTTTTTATTTCACATTTCGTTTCTGTCGCCAGCATTTTGCTATTTATTAAAGCGGAAGGCGATGCAAAGGAGCAACAACCTCGTATAAATCCCCTACATCATGCACCCACGCCATTAGAAAAGGTTATACGCCTGAGGTCAGTTTTGAGAAGACTTGCAACACACAGGAAGCGTGAGATGCGCAGTTGTTCCCGCTTGTGCAACCTGCTCACGGCTGACGCAGCGAAAGGGCGGGTGGTAGGAAACCGAAACACCGCTTGGGCGCTTTGAAGCAGCACGCATTATAGGCACGCTTATAAACAAAGCACGCGCTTTAAATATTTAGAAACTGACTGATTTAGTGCTTTCCGATAATTCCCTGAAAATTCCTAATTAGAGTGTTCGCTTATTTTATTAATTAGAGTAAATTTGGCGAAACTTATTCAAGACGCCAGTAAAAGAAATGCTACATATCTACAAAATGAGACAAATCTTATAAAAAAAACAGGGTATCACCGATGTTTTTCTGTTTTGCACTTATTCTTGAAATTCAATTATTTTAGCGAAAAGTTCATTCATTTTGATGAAATAAAAGAAAGCACAGGTGAGAAGGTTATGCTGAGACTGTATTGCAGACTATGTACAGTGAAAATGGCTATCAAAGAGTTTTTTTGTTTTTTTTTAAGTGTATAATGAACCCCGGGAATGAGAACTATAAGCCTCGTGTGGGACTGATTGAAGCGCTGAGATCGCTAATTGGTGACGTAGTGACCAGCATCACGTGACGGAGACACTATTCTCTCCGCTTTGCTTTGGTTACGTGATTTAGCGCGTGGCAGCAAAAACTATTCGCTATAGTCGGTTACAAGTCCACGAAGGTAGCAGAAGCTCCTCCCACAAGCGTGATGCGCCCGTTTCAAATCCATCCGCAATCGAAAGAAGAGTTCACTGAAAACGCTCCTTGTTCCGCTTCAATGGATAGATATTGGCTACAGAGTGATGCCAACTTGTCTCCGACCCCCACTTTTTAATGGCGAATTTGGGCGGTCAATCGTCGGCAACTTATTTTGCCGGGAAACCGGCAATAGTGTTTGCGTGGTCAGTTTACGGCCGGCGCGCACCGTTCGGGTGGTGGCACCATGACAGAACAGCACCATGACAGAACAGCACACGACAAAACAGCACGCGACAAAACAGCACGGTCAAAACAGCACGCGCCAAAACAGCACAGTGTCAAAACAGCACGACGACAAAACAGCACGCGTCAAAATAGCACGCGACAAAACAGCACAGCGTCAAAACGGCAAAGCAACAGAAGAGCACGTGCCAAAACAGCACGGCGTCAAAACAGCACAGCGTCAGGACAGCATAGCGTCAAAACAGGACATTGACAATATAGCTAGGGTTTGGCGTGTTCGGTTTTTATTATTTTGAAACTCGGCGTGCATTTTTTTGGTTTTTATTCCAAGCAGAAGTTTTCGGTTTATTGCTGAGAATATTTGTAGACGCATAAACTTTTCAGTTCTTTTCGGTTTATTGACGAAAACCAGTATACTGACAAAAATGCAATATTTAAAGGCGTTTGTTTAAAATGAATAGTGAGTAAACCAGGTACTGGATTTCTTATTTATTGCTGTCTGTGGCAGCCGACGCAACCTGTTCTGCAAGACGCACTGGGGCCCTATCGTAATCTGACATTATCGTCGTGTGCTCGTATTTGTACGCAGAATGAGCATGAGCTTTACTACCACTTTGGTCGGAGAGGGAAATATCGAGATACAAAAAATTTGCAAGCATTGTACTCAGTGCGACTTTCCCCCATTTTCACGACTGCGAGAGGTGGTTAATTCGCGCAGACCAAGAAACGATAATGCAATATATTTATGACCTCCTCTAGTAGACGGAAGCTAGGGGTGTTAAAAAATGTGCTACATTTACGGATGCCCTTTAATTTTATTGTACAGTTCACGATTAAACTCTCTTCTTTGAATGAAGAATTCGGCACAGAAATCTCTATCAGGTGAAAAACCCAGATTTCGTCTTGACGACCATTACGTCGGTTCTACTTTTGTTGAAAGTTGAACCGATCTCGGAGACAAGCTGAAAACTGCTAAAGTAATGTGCCCCAGTAATGAGGCACATTCCCCCACCCATTCCTCCAAACGCCCTCGAATACTGACCTTTTTCAGTTAAAACCGAATTTGTAAAAAAGATTTCGTCGTACTTTTACCGGTTTTATCGGTTTCAGCCGAAAACGCTGAACCCTAAATAGAGCGTATGGAGTTAAAAAATTCATGTCTCAAAATATGCACTGTAAAGGAATGGAGGGTATAGGCCAATTCCTCGAAGGTCAACTCGTCGACGGCCAATATGTCGAATCCGTTCTCATGGAAGCAAGTGAGTGGGGAGTATACTCGATGCGCACATGAAGGCTCCGTGGGCAGTACCGAAGCCCCCGCTTGTGCGTATTATGGCTATTTCTCGAGCAGGTCTGCTAATATTGACGCTCAAGTTTGCTTGTGATGTCGTCTACAATAAATGAATCAATCGCACCGCAATGTGTTGTTGTTGGTTGTTAAGAAAAAAAAAAACAGAAAGTGTGTGCGGCAACGGTGTGCTTAGCCCATGCTGTACGGCAGGAGCATTGAGGCTATGGCATATTTCTGCTTCACCGGTTTCCACTCGATCGAGGCCTTCGTCGGCAATAATCTGTGAATTTAACACAAAAGAACTTCTCGCCTGCAAGCTGCAGCCGCGTGTTTTCGGGACATTTTGTTCACAGCGAATGAACCCCGCAGAATCGGTGCCCATGGTACACCTTGGATTCGCTTGACATTAAAGTTGCCTTATCTTCCCGGTTCTCTGTAATCGGCGCATCTCCCGCTTATTTGGGGGGACGTTTTACGCTTAGGTGGTAATTACGAAACGACGAGTACCCTCACCGGACCGCCGCAAAAGTCCAGACGACGCGGCCAACATCGACGCGAAGATATCACCTCTATCTACCCAATCTCCTCAGAGATCAGCGCAGTAACTACTGCTAACTTCGTTTGTTTTTAGCAATAACATAGCAGCACCAGTCGGGACACTTACCTAGCAATGAAATAGGCAATAAATTTCTTTATAACCTAGCGACAATAAATAAAAAAGTTAAGGAAGTTCGAAAATATTCGCGCAGAGGGAGGTGAAGAGCGCGCTCGAAGTTGCTACATGCGTGCTGTTTTGTCGCTGTGCTGTTTTGGCACGTGCTCTTCTGTCGCTTTGCCGTTTTGACGCTGTGCTGTTTTGTGGCATGCTATTTTGACGCCTGCTGTTTTGTCGCCGTGCTGTTTTGACGCTGTGCTGTTTTGACGCGTGCTGTTTTGACCGTGCTGTTTTGTCGCGTGCTGTTTTGTCGTGTGCTGTTCTGTCGCGTTCCCGTTCTCCGGCAAGCACCGGCAACTTTCCGGCGCTTTTTCCGACCGAGCTCCAAACGGCCGGGCACGCCGGGCGAGTAGGCGCGAGACTGTATCCGGCGTCGTCACTTCCGAAATGGGAGAGAAGGTCAGTGAGAAAAAAAATGAACGAAAGAACGAAACTGGTCTGAGGTCACTTTAGCAGCCGCTACGAGAGCCAATCGAAGTGGTTGGGACGTGGGTGACGCGGCGACAGGCTCTCGCTAGCGGTGTCGCGCGGGCAAAACTCGAAGTAAACTGCCACCTTCTGGCGTTTCGTGTTCGGGTGGCGAGGGTCACGTGATATGCCGCCGGCGCGTTTCTAGTTGCCGGTTCCGCCGGCTCGTTCTCGCCGGTGATGGACCACCCGAATTCGCCATAAGAGAGCGACCTTTGTATTCATCGGAGAGAACCGAGCCCCTGAATCTGGCCTTTGTATCCATCGGAGGGGGAACTTAACCCCCAAAGTCGTTTTTGTTTCCATCGGCTCTAATCTCCCTCTCGTGGCTTCTGCAACGCTAAGTCAAAGCCGAAAGAAAAAAGCAAAACTTACAGGAAGGCAAAACCCTCTTCCGCGTTGGTCACGACGTTATGGGACGCTATTGGATGCGGAGGTGGCGGAGGGACATATGAATCCCTTTGATGGCCACTTGCCGCTACCTTCTTGATCTGTAACTTACCATGGTTATATTTCATTTCTGCCATGATGGAAAACGTGCGCAGGAAAAAAACCTAAAAACAAATCCGAATACGCCAAGCGAAACAATAGAAAGTTGTGTGTAAGTTACGATGAAATCTTAATATAGTTGCATGACCGCCAACACCGCCCGGATTTTTCACCGTGGAGACTAACAAGCATAAGTCTACATGACTTTTAGCGCTTCCCAACCTCTACCAGCAAAATTAAGAAAAAAAAACGCACTTAAAACTACAATGCTTGTTGAAGGCCCCTAGATCCACGTATCCCGGAAACGACGAAAACAGCCCCACCGACTTAAGCGGCCGTAGCCATCGGTCATCACTCGCTGCAGACGACCGGCTGCTTTGTTGAACAGAAAATGTTCGCAGGACCCTTTCCGATTTTGCTTAAGTGGACCCCTTTTGAGTTTGAATATTGAGCTAGATTGTAAGTTGAGAAGAGGAGTCTTCACTCTTCGTCATCCTCTTGTCAATATGTGGAAGCGTCGGGCGGTGGTGGCAGACGCTGTCGTCGCAGAGTGCCACACTCGTCGATTTTATTTGCTGCTTTCTATGACGTAACACTCAAATAAACACGGTATGGATTACCGTGGAATCACGCAATACGAACACCTCATTGTTCGACTGTATCTGTTTTATTCAGAAATGACGGTACATAGGTCAACACGGATTGAGCTAGAACATGTATCGGGAGCAACGCTAATCACGAGACGTCTTACGAACGCTTCTTTTGCCGAACTCACGTGAGTATCGGATCGGAAAGTCACCACAGAAGGTAAAGGAATAGCACTGCTGCGAGTGCGTTACATTTCAACACTCAATCAGCTTCGCCAGAAAACAACAGCCTCAAAACCGCGCGAGCAAACAGCAAGAAAACCGGCGATTGGAATACCAAGTCCGACGCCTAATCAACCGTCCTCGCGACTGCTTTTTGTGTACTGTCTTGTACCGACAAAGTTGAAAAAAAAAATCCCGCCCTTAGAACAAAGCACTCCCAGAATCTATGTTTCGTCACTTGACAAGCCCCCGAAGCCTCCCCACGACCGACTTGATCATGGTCACTACTATAAAAGTGGGTCATGTTCAGTAGGCAGTGACGTCATTGTTGTCGTGGAGCTTCAGTTTAACTTTGGTGAGATTTGGAACGAAAAGATTTAGTCATAAGAAACCCCAAACTTTCGCCCAAAATAGAGAATGAAACGTGAATTCGGAATGATATAACATCCTTCTGCAGAAGCGGTCACGCATTACTTGTTCCTTCGTCACATCAAGGAGCAGTCAAGTGGCTCCACTTCATGCGCCGAAACTAATTCTTAACAAAAAAAAAATTTAAATTTTAGACTGTTTTTTTAGAAAATTTTAGAAAATATTGGGGCTCAAATTGGTTAGACTGTTCGAGCTGACCTAATGAGTAATAAATCTGGTCAGGTTAGTCCAGGCCATCAAACTGGCCATACGAGGAATTGAACCAGGCCAACGGGGTGCTGTGGGTTATTCTCCAGAAAATTCACGATTAATGTGACTGTCAACGAACTTTTAAACGCCTTCCTGCCGTTAATGTAACAAAAGCAAGGGTGCAGGCGAGCTGGTTCAATACTGACATGGCAACCCTGAAGCCGGGGGAAAGAACGGACGTAGGACAGAAACAAAACTCCAATTTGGAGTTTTGTGTCTGTTTTACGTCCCTTTTTTCCCCCGGCTCCAGGGTTATCATGTGAGTATTTCTGCCATTATTCCTAAAATATTGCTTGTATAGCATAGCATCATATTGTCCTGAACACAATGATGTTGAATATCTCACAATTAGGATTATTTTAGAAAAACAAATTGAGTGTGTATTGCCTCCTATGTTTATTTCAGCATGTGTTTGTACTGTTAACTACCACACTGGTGTCAAGGGCACAAACTTTTGCTTTAGTAAGACAAGTTTTAAAAGTTTGTTTGAAAAAATTGTACATCAACGTCAGCTACAATTTATAGTATGATATGAACGTCCGATGTTTCTATAGTATTTATACTTTAATAATTAAAAATATGTTTGATTCTCCTGAAAGTTAGTCGTATTACGAAATATGCATGAGTTCATTTAAAAACGTGAGCCAACCATATTGTCACGGATGACAAGCGATGAGGTGACGAAAACGGAATGAAACTAAACGTTTAATGAGGCGAACTTGTGTCCAAAAACAAAAGGAAGAAGATAACAACAGAGCGTCGCGGGTGTCGAAGTAGGTGAGACAGCGGAATCGAACGCTGAGGCGAAACTGACTCGACAAGGTCGCGGGCGGCCTCTTATCTAGAGTGCGTCACAATCTCGAAGATTCGGCCAAGAAGGCTCGAGCGTCGCGCGCTCGAGGTGAGAATAAACACGCACTTTCTAGAACAAGAGAGCAGGAATAAAGGATAGACGTTACGTCCGGAACAAGAATAAACGAGAACTTTTCAGAGCTCCGTGACCGAGCGTTGCTTTCCCGGCACTGCGCGGGGCATTATCGCCCCCCCCCCCCCTCCCTTTAAAATTGCATCATCCAGATGCAGCACAAAGCGAAAACAAATCCACAACAAAAAGGAGAGCACAGTCGCAAGCCACAGTTCACAGTTTTTCTAGAGTTCAAAGTTCTATCGTTCGTAATACGGCGTGAGGCGCACGACGTGGACTACATCGGGTCGTGGTTGGCGTCGTCTTGATGGTCTAGTTCCGTCTGAAAGCACCTCGTAGATTAAGTCCCCGAGACGGCGAAGAACCTTGTAGGATCCAATGTAGCGCTTGAGAAGCTTCTCGCTGAGCCCACGTCGCCGAATTGGTGTCCAGACCCATACACGGTCTCCGGGCAGAAGTGGACGTCACGCCGGCGAAAATTGTATCGGCCGGCGTCGACATGCTGCTGGTCTTGAGTTCGTAGTCTCGCAAGCTGGCGGACCTCTTCTGCCCCTTGAGCAACCACCTGAGCGTTATCGCTCCCGTCATCGACTGGCTCGTGCGGCAACATATATCACTCTTAGAAAAAAAGGAGTAGTACTTCGGTCTTTTTGGGGACTAGATCGATGTCACTGAAAGTGATCCCCCCAAAACGGCAAAAGCCCGGTTCAGTCCCTCCCTTTTGTTTTAGTCCCTTTCCATTGAACCTTTGAGGTCAAAGTTTTGAACCGTTAAAAAGAGTGTTTTTGATTCCTACAGTAGGGCACCAGGGACTAAGTTTAACTCTTCAGAGGATTAATCTTGGTCCCTTGAGCGCCGGCGTGTTCATAATAGGGGGAGTAGCATTGATCCCTTTGGGGATCAACAGTGGTTATTGGGGACTTACTTCTTTTTATTGGGGACTAAAAGTTCGTCGCTTTGGGGATAAATTTTGCCACTGAAAGAGGTGATCTTTATAAAGATGGTGAGGTAACTTTCGTCCTTTTGATGATCAATTTTGACCCTTTTAGGGATGAATTTTACACTAATAAGGGAGTAAATTTCGTCCCTTCGAGGATCAATTTTGCCACTTTTAGAGGTGAATTTACTAGTAATGAGACCCTTCAGCTGTGTATAAGAGTGAAAGTTTTGCGGCATTGAACAGCTTCCTAGTCAGAAAAGACAAATTGTGCAACTTGTCTGAAGAGGTATCTCTTCAGAAAAGTTGCACAAAGTATCTCTTCAGAACAGAGAGGTATTCAATACCAGAGACCTTTCCCTCCCATTCACAGCAAAATATTGCAGCACATCTGAAACGTCGCACACCTTTATTTGGAAAAGACAAGCCTTTGTTGTTAAAAAAGCTGCGAAGACTGGATATGCGGACATCACTCGTAGAGGTGGTGGTGGTGGTAAAAACTTTAATTCAGTCTGTTCAATGATGAAGCCCTAGGGTCAGGTCCCCAAGTCCAAGGCCCCGCAGGCCACCGCTACCCGTGTAGCCTGTTCGAGCAGCGCTCGCTGCCGCTCGGGCCTTGAGCTAAGTAGAGCGGCCTCCCAGGAGCTTGTAAACTTTGATGCACGCTTTAACAGCCAACATCACCATTTTACGAAACACGTTGCACCAGCTATCCGTAGAAAACAATTAGCACTGTCATTGTGGAAATATAATAATTCTAGAACTACAGAACACTGAAAATGAAAACAATTGTACATCACAAGAAAGTATACAACAAAATACTGCTATCTTGGCACTGAAGGACTTGGCGAAATTTCACAAGAGTGGCATTTATATAGGCATCTACAATGGTTCTTATTCCTGCGGAACGAGCGCGAAAAATTGGTGCCTGCACATTAAAAGTTTAAGCATTCACTGATTGTGCATGTTACCTGTTGAAGTTTCAAGGCATTTCGGCTCCTTTCTGTGAAAAATGAGATCAACTTTGCAGGGCCTGTGGTAAACATGCTTGCAGAGTTAGCAATGTTTGTAAAGTGTGACGTCATTTTGTTCTCAGCACGGCAAGCCGAAGGCGATCCTTCATCTGCTCGTTGTGCCTATCGGGAGTTACAAGTATCGCTAACTCCATAATCTGCAGACATGACTGCTATTGACAGTTTGTTGGTCTTTCATGCGAAGGGAGCTCAGCTTTGAAATTTTTGCAGGAGAAATTCATATTTGGTTAAATATTATTTGAGCTTTCTTCATGCAGGATCTGATTTTTCTGGCTCGTTTCACGGCACTAAAACTTGTAGACACCCTATATATCAATTCAAGAATAAGAAAACTTGGAGCGAAAAAAAAAATCTACCAGAAGACACATTTTTCAATGTCCTTTGTTTGCTTTTATAATGAAAGGGACTATAAAAATCAAATACCCTAGTAAAAAATCTCCGAATCATAACATATGAGGAAGTAAAATTACTAGTATATTTATAAATAAAAAACTGACATGGGTTTTTGACCTTCAGGATATATCTGCTCACAAATTAGTAGTATATAGGATGACGCAAATCATGAGGCTCGACCTAAAATGGACCGAAAATTTACGCCTGTACGTAGCGATCGAAACTTTTCGCCCAAAGGGCATTTCACAAGTCGTTTTTTTTTTTGTAAAATTACAATGTGTAATTGTAATCTTTCTGTAAAAAAGGGCCAATAAACTTGCCACGGTCTACGACGTGAAGGCGACGATTTTTACGGTCCATTTCTGATTGAGCCTGGTGACTTGGGTCACCCTATATATATAAATGAAAGAAAACAAAAAAAAAACCTGGCATGGGTTTTTGACCTTCAGGATTTTATGTGCTCAAGAAAATAAAAATAATGTTCACTTAAATGCGAATGGATTCCTTAAATGCACTGCACAAGCACAGAAAAACTTCTTAACATTTAGAAGAAAAAAAACTTTTTTTTTTAATTTAGACTGGTCAGCAGTTTTGTGCCCATGCAGCCCATCTTTGAATGTCTGAAACCTACAAGTCTCTCAAAACAAACAAATGTGCGACGATATTTAACGAAGTACTGAAGGTCGAAAACATATGGCAGGCAGAAACAAAGTACCAGAGCTTCCAGATGGCCCTCTGTCTCATAAGCCTGATTTACAAAAAGCACACTGCAGCGCCCTGTTCAGGTCCTGGGACACACTGCGATGGAATAGACTGCGGGGCACGTCTGGAAGAAAGTTTGGGAATTAAGAGAAATCATAAAATCGAACTCTTTATAACAAAAAAAAGAGGCCTCCCCTTAAGGCCCGTTCACACCCTTGCGACCGAGTGAGACCCGGAGAGGCCAGACCGGTCTTTAAGCCTCCTGCGATCTCGTAAAACCAGCTCCGCTGCATCGCATCCGGTCCTAAGAAGTTTTTGTCCAGCTACCATCTACACTATTCTCAGTTTCACCTTAGTCAGGGCACAGCGGACGCTACGAGCTATCAAAGCAAATCCAAAGCCGTGCGAGTGTCATGTGTCCCTAGAGAGCGGGCGCAGCGACACGTGTTATGTGCTATGTTCAAAGAGCACGATTGGCTGGGATTGCTATTGGCATTCGTTGCATCCGGACATAGGATGAAACAGTAATACCATGCAGCCAATTCCTACCCGGTGGGAAAGAAGGGCCTGATTTTGTTTCCCTATATGCGCACACTTAATGAACAGATGCCAAATGTCACGACAATTCAACACAAAATATGAAGGCTGTATTTAAGCATCACATCAGTAATGTAAATATATATATTTCTTTTTGAACGCAGCCATTCACCAATTTTTTTTTAATATCACTCATCCCCAGACGGTTACTCAAAATTTAAAATTAATATACAGAAGCAATTGGAATTTCCGATGCCGTACAGCTCCCCCCCCCCCTCTGTTAGATATCTCAAATTTGATTTACATAGTTTGCACCCACCTATCACATGAACTGAGTCGGCACCAATTTGGTTGCAATAGAAAGCTAGCTGGACTAGGATTTCCGCTAACAGTCAATGAAGGCCAAATTCTAAAGCAGGTATACCTTGTTCCTCCGATTCTTTAACATCATCTATCCTTTCAACAGTCTGGTAGAAATTTCCGGCTTTGGCTTGCCCTCTGTCAGTACAAGGACGGTCGCCAGGTTTTCTGATGCAATTTCAGAAAAGCGTTGCTTGGCATCAATCCTTGTGATGCGATGAAACTCAGCAAAAATCTGAAATAAAAATAGTTCATCTTTAGTCAACCTATAAATCGTAAACTAGCCTGTAGAAAAGCAGGAGGCAAGAAAAAAAGATTCCCATTTTATTATGAGAAAGAGAATCGTAATTGCAAAGATGTCAGAGAGATAAAAAAGACTTGCGGTGCTTGCTTTCGCCATGGAAGAAGTGCCAGTTAATAAGGCTATCGTGTTGTCATCAGTTTTCTTAAGGTAATTTGTTCCAAGCACATTCCATTATGCTTGTGATCACATTTAGTTTTGCAGGTGCTCTGAGAGATGCTCTTAATACTTACTTTAAAATAAACAAAGAAATAAAAACAAGTATGATACCTTGTTATCACATTGGGTATGCTCTCAGATTCAGCCAGCTGTCGATCATAAAACTGGTGACCACCATATTGAAAACTCTCGTTTGTATGAGAAATTTCTGTGTCCAATAAACACATATGAATCATACAAGATATATAAGAACATATAAAAACCGTATAAGAACCATATAAGAACTATATAAGAACTATATAAGAAATAAGATAGTGGTGGGCACGGTACGCTTTGCGGCAGCATGTCTAACCCTCTCGTCTTCGCCTGTTTACAGGTCCTGCTTTTTGGCGCGGGGAAAAGCCACGAGCCTTCGGTGATTCCTTCGCCGATCATTTTTTCCGAGTCCGACACGGGCATAGTGTCTTTTGCCCCGTCATCGTCATGCTACATCCGCCACGGCGAGACATCGATCGCCGATGACACGTCTTTCGACCACGTTACAAGGCTGCACCAATCATCTTCAAGAACTACCACGCCCCTGGGTGTCTTAAAAGACTGGAACGGACTTCACTGTGCTAGTGGTGGGCACGGTACGCTTTGCGGCAGCATGTCTAACCCGCTCGTCTTCGCCTGTTTACAGGTAAGCAATAGGACCAGTAGCATGCGGAGCAACTGCTTGTGCCTAGTTGTCGTGCCGTGCCCCCACAAAGTGCTTTCTGTGGTAGCAGAGTGTCTAGACGTGATAAGGCAACTTCTTCTATGCGGTGATGTTGAGCTCAATTCTGGGCCAACCTACACGCTGGAGGAAAAGGTGTCGATGATACTTGATGGCCAAAAGGATCAGACGAGAACGTTCAACGATATAAAACGAGATCAGCGATCTCTACAGAAATCAGTGAATGAAAATACCGAAAATTTTAAAAGCCTAGATGTTAGAATGATAAGGTTCGAATCGGCAATTCACAAGGCAACTGAACTGGAAGCAGTGGTCCGAGACCTGACAAAAACTGTCCAACTAATAGTGCGTAAGGTAGATGACCTCGAAAACCGCTCCAGACGCAACAACCTCATCATATTTGGATGAAACGAAGCAGAAAACAAAACGGCTTTGGAACTAACGCAGACCGTCCAGGCTAATGTTTTTCAAAGAGTTAACGTAAATCCCGAAAGTATCGAACGCATCCACCGTCTTGGTAAAAAGCGGCGAAGCCCACGGCCTAGAATAGTACGTTTTTACAAATACCGAGAAAAAATTGAAATTTTACGCAACTGTAATAGGCTTAAGGGCACAAATATTTCTGTAAGTGAGGATTTTTCTAGGCTAGTTCAAAGTTTAAGAAAATGCCTTTGGGACTCCGCAAGAGATGAAAGAAACCGAGGCGCTAAAGTCCGGTTAGTTTATGACAAGATAGCCGTAGACGGTAGCTTGTTTTACTGGGATTTGACATCCGGTTCTCGCCGTCCATATGGGAGCGGCGATATTCTTGAAGGGGAACTGAGTCACAGAGAGGGCCCTGAAAATCAGTCGTGTTCCTGATTTACTCACCGTAATCAATCTAAACGCGCGAAGCGTATTAAACAAGAGAGCCGAGTTGGAAGCCATACTTTTGGAACATGAACCTGACGCGGTTATAATAACAGAAACGCGGTTGAGCATTGAAGTTGAAGATACGGATTTTGTACCACCGAATTATGTTTGCTTTCGTAAAGATCGGGAGTCTCGTGGAGGTAATGTCGCAGTTGTTATCAAGGAGGAGCTAGAGAGTGAGGTGATGCCTAATTAAAATGGTATTGAATCATTGTTTTGCAAGATCGTAATAAATAAGTGTTCAATTATGATCGGAGCTGTTTACCGTCCTCCTCTGACGAACGAAACCTATTTTACGAGTATAAATGATAATCTATGTGAACATGTCCGAAGTAAAAATAGCAGAATTGTTCTGGCTGGGGAAGTTTCCACGTCGCAAGCTTTGATCAATTTAGTATTTTCTCATGATTTGACACAAATTGTTCAACAAAGTACTAGAACGCAAGGTTCTGTTAGTTCTTTGCTTGACCTGGTCTTTTTAAGTAAACGATTGTCGCAGTCGCGATACTCGTGCGAAGTTTTGGACGGTATCTCCGACCACGACATGGTCCTCGTGACGTGTCCCTTAGGAAAGCGTGAAAAAGTACCGCCTGAAACTGTTTCCTTTCCGGATTTCTCTAAGGCAGATGATGAAAGTATATGTGACTTTTTTAATCTACATTATGATAGCTTTAGGCAATTCTCCGCATTATACGCGACATCTGTAGACGAGATCTGGGCAAGATTTAAAACTATGGTTCACACTGCCATCAACAATTTTATTCCCCTCCGAGTCAAAAAAATCTCCAAGCAAAACCCCTGGATAACAAAAAATATTATTCGCATGAAGCGTAGGCTAAAAAGAAAAAGGCGGAATCTAAAAAAATGCGAGACACCTCAAAAGCGAGAGGAAGTACAGGGCCTTTCGGATACTTTTAAATCGGAGGTTCGCAATGCTAAATGTTTTTATATGGAAAATTCACTCACAAACTTTCTAAAAAATTCCCCAGAAAAGTTTTGGCGACATTTATCTTCGGTTAAGGAAACTGTTCCAGGTATTGTCAAGAACGGTTCTATTATAACAGACAAGTGGTAAGTTGCTTCATCATTCAACCATTACTTTCAGTCAGTTTTAACAAGAGACGACGGCATCCTTCCCAATTTCTACGTGTCTTGTGGCATTCCTGCTATAACTGACGTGACAGTGAACCAGCAAGGTCTGTTCAATTTGTTATTAAACCTTGAAACTAAAAAATCATCCGGGCCTGACGAAATACCTAATATATTTCTAGAAAGATATGCAGAATGGTGCTCCCATTACCTGGTAATAATTCTTAACCTAACACTTGACAAAGGAATAATTCCCCGAGATTGGAAATGTGGCAAGATAATTCCGGTCCTTAAGAAGGGTGATAAACTATCTTGAGTAATTATCGACCGATTTCCCTAACGAGCACGTGCTGTAAAACTTTAGAACATATCTTATCGAAACATTTGATCACTTTTCTTGAGAGTAACAAACTTCTGGGCTCTAATCAGTATGGATTCAGACGGGGGTGTTCTACAACTGCGCAGCTAATCAAAATGTTTCATGATTTGAGCATAACCGCAGATAAAGGGGGGCAGACATATATTATATTTTTAGATTTCGCTAAAGCTTTTGACCGCGTATCGCACCCGAAATTGTTGTACAAGCTTAGTCACGTTCTTAAGAATGATCAGATAGTCGATGGTTGAACTCATATTTATCGGGACGGGAACAGTATGTGTATTTTAAAAAGGAGAGAACAGAATCATTACAAGTAATATTCGGCGTCCCGCAGGGATCGGTACTTGGACCGCTTCTCTTTATATTATTTATCAGCGACATGGGAAAGGACTTTGACTCCGCGGTAACTTTAAAGAACTTTGCGGAGGACACTGCGATTTACTCCAATATCAGTTCCAATGAAGACCAACTAAATTTGGACAAGCACTTGCGTAAGATAATGAAATGATGTGCTGACTGGCAGATGGAACTGAATATAAGTAAGACGGTCTACATGAATGTAACGCGCAAAAAACAACACTTACAATTTAACTACAGTATTAATGGTCTTCCGCTTGTTAAAGTTAACGAATATAAATACCTTGGAGTGCACTTAAGAAGTGACTTAAGCTGGAACTCCCATATTGACTATGTATGTAAGAAAGCCTTTCAAAAACTATGGATGCTTAAAACAAAGTTGGAGTTCGTTAGTTCCGATGTAAAATTAATCGCCTTTAAGAGTCTAATTTTCCCAACTCTGGAATACGCTAGTCCGGTTTGGGAGCCATTCAGAAATGAAAATATTTATAAATTGAAAAGAATTCATAATAAGGCTGCTAGATTTATTTTTAATTGCTACCGGTCGACTGAGTCGGTCACAAAACTCAAGGAGCAAGCAGGCCTGCCTAGCATAAAGACCAGATTAGAAACGAATAGAATGAAACTTTTTTTTTCAGATATTTCATGGTCATTCGATGTTGGATACCCGAAAATACGTCGTGATGTCTCCTCCGGTGTACCACAGAATAAAACATAGCTTAAATATCCAATCCTATCAATACTCTACGGATCATTTTAAGCACTCCTTTTTTGTTCGATGTATTGATTTATGGAATAAGCTGCCTGAATGTATAGTCAACTCTCAAAGTGTGTCAACTTTTGTGAAGGAAATTGAAATGTTTCTTTCTTCCCATGTCACCAAGGGATGTGACTGAATTATTGAATTCTTTGTTTGTCCTTGGTAAGTTTTTGAAAATATGTACCACTCCTGCCTTGGCCTCACGGCTGGCAGAATGAATACAAATATAACTATCACAGGTATAATATATAGTGCTAGTATTTAATGCCAACCCACACAGAGGTTTGCCGACTGAAAACCGGCGATATTATAATGAAAGTTTTTTTTAGGATAGTTCACTCAGTCCTGTTTTACTTTACCCACATGCTTTTTCATGGTCTATATTGTTGTGTCCAAGAGTAGACACACGGAACGACGAGGAAGAAGCGAGCTCGAGCTGACCGACGCAAGCCAGCGAGCCAGCCGAACGCTGCCGTCTGCCGATACCGGAATCACCCTGATTGTAAATAGTTGTTCTATGTGTGCTAAAGGTTTATTCGTAACGGCTACGATTACTTCATGGCCTTAAACACAACAAAGTGGCGACGAGGAGTCAACCTAGACCTGATCTACCAGGGCAAGAATCGACCGAACCAGGTACTGTGCATCATGGACGACCTATCGCGTTCGATTGGACCTTATGAGGAAGGAACAAGCTGGGACGATTACGAGGAACGCCTTCAAGATTATTTCGAGTCGCAAAAAGAAAACACCAAGACCGATTGGATGAAAGTTTCTGTTTTGATCACTGCCATCGGACAGAAAACTTACTCCAGACTTCGGGATCTGTCGTCTCCTGAGCAACCGAGCAAGAGGACTTATGAAGAGCTCGTACAACTCCTTAGTCCATTCTACTCGCCTAAGCGGTTCGTGATAGCCGAGCGATTCAAATTTGAAAAGCGGGGTCAAAGATCAGGTGAACCCTCAACCACGTATTTCGCAGAACAAAGACGGCTGGCGGAGACCTGTCAATTTGGAGACAAACTCAAGGAGCAACTGCGCGACCGATTTGTTTGTGGTCTCATTCACAGGATGGCCCAGAAGCAGTGTCTAGCAGTTGAAAATCTGACCAGAAGCAGTGGAATTGGTAGCGGGATTGGAAGCGGCTGAGGATCAAATGAAAATTCTCAAGGATGCACGCGCCACCGCTGAAGACGAAGTGAAACAGCTAGCAAGCACAAACGCTGCCTGCTGGCGATGTCTCAAAACCAACCACACTCCTCAAGATTGCCGCTACAAAGGCTATGACTGTGACGCATGGGAACCCAAGGGTCACCTGCGGAAAGCCTGAAAAAACAGCGTGCAACAAATGTAGGGGTCTACAGATTATTGCCACACTGGGGAAGCTTATCAGACCCGTTTATTCTATCTTACTTATTCCTTCTTCTCCCCCCAGTTCTAATCGTTGTCGTCTTCTTTCATCCCCAGGCTCACTTCCCTTCCCCATGCTTCAGAAGTTATCCCTCCTGGGATAATACTGAAAACATTTCCAATTGAGGCAGTCTCCGTCGTCTCGTTAGGGCCCAAGTACCAAATCGTCTTCAATATGCCCTGCTGGGCAGCCGTTTTCACAACGCGGTAAGGCCCCGAAAAGCTGGCGCTCGACCCCGGGATTCCTTTTCTGACGAGAACGAGGTCATCAACCTTTAGGTTTGGTATTGCGGCGTTGTGTCTTTTATCAAAGTTTTGTTTCATGTTGCCCCTGTACTTTTGTTTTGCGGCGTCTGTTTTGGGTATTTCTGTGAGTCGCAATTTCTCTGTTAACCCCAGCTTATGATCGGCCGATAGAAAAAGAACTTTTCCAGTGGCCGCAAAGATCGGGCTACATCCCAGGCCTTTCGTGTACGATCTGTTGTGGTGAGACACAGCTGCTTCGAGACAGCACTTCCAGCCTCCTGGAAAATCTTAGCACATTTTCATGTATTGCTTAATGTCCCGAATTGCTCGTTCCGCAAGGCCGTTGGCTGCAGGATGGTACGGTGCCGAAAACTTTAGTAAAATACCTCGCTGCTTTTTCCATTGTTCGAGCTCCTTGCTTCTGAAGGCTGGTCCATTATCGGATTTTATTACCTTGACGGTCTTGAACATTTCTCGGTTGAGCAAAGCTATGACGCTGTTCGCATCTTCTCCTCCAGCTCGAGTGGCTGCCATTCCCCTTGTGCATTCATCAATACAAATAAGAAGCGCTTGCGTCTGTTTTACTCCTTCGCTTTTCTTTTGAACTCGGCGAAGTCCAAGTGGACAACCCCAAATGGTTCCTTGGAGTCCTCCGGGGTTGTCATTACGTCAGTAGCTTGCTTGAACTTTGCCTTGTGAAGTTGACATTCGTGACAAGACTGAATATATTTGCTTGTGTCCTGCTTCATGTTTGGCCAGGTGAATCTCTTGGTGACTTTTTTATTGATTCGCCAAAAGCCATCGTGTCCACCTGATTCTGGGCTATCATGATACTCTTGTAAAACTGTAGGAATCATTGAAGGAGGTACTTGGAAATTTTCCTCTTCAAAGAATATATGTTCGGTTCACTCCCACAGCTTTGCTCGGTTTACAGTTCCCTGACTTCCGCCACTCAGAGGAATGAAAAGGCGTGAAAAAGCATCGGCGTCCGTCAGCAGTAGACCAGGGCGGTGTATAATGTCAAACTGGAACTGCTGGAGCTCATTGACTCACCTCGCAAGTCGGCCTTTTGGCTGTGTCATTTTAAGAAGGTGAGTCAGGGCTTGGTGGTCTGTGAACAACTTAAACGGAGCCCCTTCCAGGTACGACCGAAAATAATGGACAGCCTTCAGAACTGCCACTGCCTCTTCTTTTGTGGTCATGTAATTCAACTCTGATTTGCTGAACGTATAGCTGTGGTAGCCCACAACCCGAAGCTGCTTGTGAGCGGGCTGCTTTGCGTCTCGTTGATAAAGCACGGCTCCTGTCCCATAATGAGAGGCGTCCGTGTTTAGTTCGAATTGGAGTGTGAAATCTGGTAAAGATAGGATAGGGTCCGAGGAGATAGCTTGAACCATTTCTCGGTATGCTCTCTCATATTCTTCCGTTCAATCAAAGATCACATCCTTCTGCGTGAGCCTAGTGAGGCATTTTGTCTTCAGAACGTAGCTAATAAATGCACTGAAGTGCCCGGCCAGACCGAGGAACACCCGGAGAGAGTGAACGTCATACGACTTAACCAGTTGGGAAACCCTTGCCGCAGACTCTTCTTCTGTGCTTTTTGTAGAGCCGTTAAACACTCTGCCGAGGAAAACTACTTGGGTCTGGAAGAACTCGCTCTTCTTGAAATTAACCTTCAGTTTGTGGGAAGCCGAGGAGGACGACGGCGCGCGAGGGGGCAGGAGCGGTGGCCGGCGGCCCGGTGCGCGTGACAGAGTGCACGAGAGATTCCGCCAGGCACTGGGGCAAGACACACGGACGAGGACTGCAATGGCAAGGCTACAGCAACCAGCCGAAACAGTAAAACGTTTTGAATTCATTCTTGCTCGTGTGACTTCTTGGGAGGGCGGACCAGGCAGGGACCGATTGGGCAGCAGTATAGTAGAGCGACCCACACAACTGGCGCTTCCAACGTGGGGCCCGTTTGGTCTGCTGCTTGTTCTGTTCGTCCCGGAGAGTCACACAGGTCTATTGAGCGTTCAGCGTGGTGTAGAAGGGTAAACGCTAACGATGCCCCCCAAGACGAGGTCGACCCCCAATAGGGACGAGGACGACTCGTCTGAGAGCGGAACTCAGGAACCGACTGACGCTGCGGGGGCCGGAGAAGGCTCTAGTACGCGAGCATCTCCAGATGCTGGGATTTTACCACCAGCTCCAGCTGGAGGCGCGGCAGACGTCGGCGAGTTTATGCGCGCCATGACGGCGATGATGGAGACGTTCTCGCGACAAATCGCGACGACTCCAGCAGTCGCGAGTGCCGCGCCTATGTCTCTGCCCCGACCGCGGTTGTCCGTACCGACGCCGACCTACGCGGGATATTCCGACGGGAAATCGGTCCACGATTTCTTACAGGACTTGGACGCGTATGTAGCCGCGTTGGGAGCATCAGACGAAACGGCCTTGGTGCATATCGTGCCAATCGCGTTAACGGGCGACGCGTCGCGCTGGAGACGGTTGCAACGACCGTTTCTATCGATGGCGGACTTCCGGACGTGGTTTAGGGAGGAATTTTTGCCCCCTGATTACGAGATGCGGATTAGAGACGAACTAGCTAATTGCACTCAGCATCCCGACGAGAGCCTCGTGGAGTACGTTCGCGCGCTCTAGGAGCTCTACTCGAGGGCCCGAACCATCCGCGTCTGACGCAGAGAAGGTAGCTAGAGCGATACGGCAATGTCACCCTATATTCAAAGACTATCTGCGCGGACGGGATTTCGCGGATCTGGAGGCACTTGCCAGAGAGGCGCGAGCGGTCCAAGCGGGCTTGCTCGCTCAGCTGCAGTACCGCCCCCCTCCGTTGGCCGAGGAGTCCCTAGAGCCAAGATGCGCGTGGGCAGGACGCGCCGCAGACACTCACATTGAGTCGCAGACAGCGTATACGGCCTTTGCGGAGCGCGGTCACGGGGTAACTATAACGCCCCGGGCTTTGGACCCCTTCGCTTACTAGCAAAGGCGCAGGGCAGCCAACGGAAACTCGGCCCGAGTGCAGACCCGTAGGGGTGGTGCAGTGGCCATCCACCGCAGAGGCGCGACTGGTCACGACAGTCGCGATAATCAAGACTCACCGCGGTTTGCCACAGATGAAGTGTCGCGTGAGAGTAACGATGGACAGGTTGCGCGTAACGACCGGCCACAAGTCAGGTGTTACAACTGTCACCGTCTTGGGCACATCAGGCGGCATTACACATGGGTAGCGTCTGGTTCTCAGGGTTCCCAGGGAAACGCCAGAGGCCGGCGCCACTAATCAGGTCCTCTGAGTTGAGGTTGCCGGCCGCTGCCGAGGCCCAGTATCAGTGTGCCGACAGGGCTGAAATTGTGGCCGGCGACCGCGTGGCGATGGCCCCGTTGGCGTGTCGGGCTCAGAGCACGACACCTGAGAAGGGCCCGTACGTGCGTGTAGAGATCGGTGGTAAAGAATATTCGGCACTAATTGACACCGGTTCTACCCTTTCTCTAATTGGCGATAATGTGTACGAGGACTGCCGTAACAGAAACCTTTGCGCGCGGGAACTTGTAACTCCGCTGCGTTTAGCGACAGGATTGGCCGAAGCGCGAGGGGCGATGCGCCTTCACCTTGGCCTTGACGGCAGACGAAGGAGGCAACGTTTCGTTTACTTGCCCGGTATGTCGATTCCTGTTATTTTGGGGCAGGACTTCGTCTGTCGTGAGGGCATAATCCTGGACTTGAGGAACAACGGGTATTGTTATAGTGCATTTTCTCCTCTTATTCCTTTTGTTGCCCCATCATCTGTGGTGCAGGTAGTTGAACGTTCGCTCGCTACGTCACACCAGGAGCAGGTATTAGCTGCGCGAGTCGTGCCCGGGAATGTCGAAATGATAATTGCGTCTTTCGATGGGCCCGCCGACCAACGGCGGATGCTAGCGAACGCCTTGTCCCAACACGCAGCTATGTTTACCGAGAGACCGGGGCTTACGACTGTTTTACAACATAGGATAGATACAGGAGAGGCCAGGCCGTGGGGGTGTAATACTAGACCACTAAGCGTACATAAACGGGCCCTCCTAGACGCGGCTCTCGAGGAGATGCTGGACACAGGGGCGGTGCGGCCATCGCAGAGTCCCTGGGCGTTTCCAGTAGTTTTGGCGCCAAAGAAAGACGGCACCGCGCGCCTTTGCGTTGATTACCGAAGACTTAATGAGGTCACTAGAAGGGACGCGTATCCTTTTCCCTCTATTGAGTCTATAATGTATTCGCTTGGAGGCGCGAGGGTTTTCACTACGCTGGATTGTAGCAGGGGCTTTCTCCAGATCCAGGTGGCGCCAGATGATGTCCAAAAGACGGCGTTCACCTGTTACAGGGGGTTATTTGAGTTTACGCGTCTTCCGTTTGGGTTGTCGAACTCGCCGTCGAGTTTCCAACGGCCCATGGACATCGTGCTGGGCGATGCGAAATTTAACTTCGCCATGGCCTACATGGATGACGTTGTGGTATTCTCCAAGTCGTTCTAAGAGCACCTAACTCATCTCGAGATCGTCTTAAGGCGAATGAGTGAGGCCGGTCTAGCAATTAATCCAAAAAAGGTGCAACTGGCCGCCTCAAAGGTAAATCTTTTAGGCTTTTGTTGTGTGTTGGCAACCGAGGATATCCAGGGATGCCGGTGAACTGGTGCTCGCGCGCAGGCACGAGACGTTCGACTGCTCTGGCCCCAACCCGGTCGGTTGTGCCCGCTGTATGCTGTGATGTATATATTATGTAAAGATTAAATACACAACATTGGCGACGGGAGTGGAGCACATACCTGGACGAGGAGGAGCCTACGACAGAGCTGTCACCTCAGCAGCTCTCCTTACCAAGCGAGCCATCGCTTAGGAATGAATCGGTGGAAGAGTGCCCACCATCTACGAGTCAAGCGGACTTCCCTGAGGAGTCAACCCCAGTGGCAACACTGTTTGGTGTCTCGGTTCATGGGGTGAAGCAGGTGAATGTAGTGGGGAAGCTGGAGGTGTTGCCACTGGGGTTGACTCCTCAGGGAAGTCCGCTTGACTCGTAGATGGTGGGCACTCTTCCACCGATTCATTCCTAAGCGATGGCTCGCTTGGTAAGGAGAGCTGCTGAGGTGACAGCTCTGTCGTAGGCTCCTCCTCGTCCAGGTATGTGCTCCACTCCCGTCTCCGGATTTGGTCCACGTGCAGCTTCCAGAAACGACCGTCGATGGTGCGAACCTTGTAAGACACCGGACCGGTGATCTCAGTGATGATACCGGGTAGCCACTTGGGGCCTGCTAAATAATTGCGGATGAAGACTGGTTCTCGCGGCTCGAATTCGCGTACACCTTGTCTTCCCCGCAGCGCTTGTTCCTCTTGCTTGTCCACCATCTCTGCTTGTAGGTCTGGGTGAAGCCGGTCCAGTGCAGTACGGAGTCTCCGACCCATCAACAATTCCGCCGGACTCTTTCCGGTCGTTGAGTGCGGGAGAATATGCTGACTCAAAAGAAATCGGGCCAACTTGGTGGCCATGTCGCCTCCTTCCATGCGCCTGAGGACTTGTTTAGTTTCTTGGACCATGCGCTCCACTTGGCCATTTGACGATGGATGATATGGCGCCACCTTAACGTGCCGGATCTGGTTTCTCTGCAAAAATTCTTCAAATTCTTGTGAGACGAACGCTGTCCCATTGTCCGAGACTATAGTGTCGGGAACACCGTCTGTTGCGAACAGCACTCGCAGCCTTTGACACACTGCTGCTGACGACATGGATGCTATCTGGATGACTTCCAGCCATTTCGAATGCGCATCCACCACCAGAAGAAAAACCTTTCCTTGGGAGGGTCCTGCAAAATCGATGTGGATTCGGGACCATGGGTTTCTGGCAAATTCCCACGGATGCAGTCTTGCACGTGCAGGTTGCGGCCTTGTCTCCTGGCAGGGCAGGCAGGTTCGGACCTTCCTTTCGATATCTTGGTCGATACCCGGCCACCAAACTGTGCTTCTGGCAAGCGCCTTCATGCGGACGATCCCGGGATGCGTGGTATGCAGCAGCTCCAAAACCTGGTCTCTCGCTTGCTCTGGAATGATGACTCTACATCCCCACAGCAGGCATCCCCGATACTCCGACAACTCGTGCTGCCGTCGAACAAATGGCTTGAACTCGTCCGGCAGCCTGCCTTGAGGCCATCCAACCCCCGTCCAATGTCGAACTCTGGACAAGGTTGGGTCGTTCCGGGTGCATCGGGCAATCTTCTGGGCATCCCACGGAACCTCCGGCGCAGTCTCCAGCATCCGGACTTCAAAACGTTTCTCGTCAGTTGAGCTGTCTTCCACAGTTAGAGGCAGTCGACTCAGTGCATCCGCGTTCCTGAGCTGATGAGCAGGCCTGTACTCCAGCTCGTAGTCGTAAGCCGACAACATTAACGACCATCGCAACATCCTCGGCGACAGCACTTGAGGCATCGGTTTTGCGTGATGCAAGAGTCCCAGTAGAGGTTTGTGATCGGTCACGATCCGAAAATGCCGACCGTAGATGAGCTTGTGGAACTTTCGTATTCCAAAACCTATCGCCAGAGCTTCCCGGTCTGTCTGTGCGTAGTTCCTTTCGGCAGCTGTCATAGTTCGAGAGCCATAGGCTACCGGTACCTCCCGGCCTTCGCTATCAACGTGGCTGAGTACCACCCCAAGTCCGTACGGAGAGGCATCACATGCCATGACTAGTGGCTGGTGGACACTGTAATGGGCAAGGGCGTCCGAAGACTGCAGTAGCTGCTTGGCCCGCAGAAAAGCCTCTGCTTCCTGCGTAGTCCATCTCCACTTATGGCCGTTGTCGAGCAGCCTGTACAAGGGCTCCAAAGTGTGTGCCGCTCCCCGTAGGAACCTGTTGTAGAAGTTGAGTGCCCATAGGAACGCTTGCAACTCATTCTTGCATTTTGGCTTGGGTGCCCCATGGATATCCTTGACCTTGTCGTCTGTCGGCTGTATTCCTGCCTTGCTGACCTTGTATCCTAGGAATACAACTTCATCCACTCCAAAAACGCACTTGTCCCTTTTTAGCCGGACACCGTCGTCTTGAATTCTTTGAAGCACAGCTTGCAGACGGGTGTTGTGCTCGGCTTCATCTTTACCGCCTACCAGGATGTCATCGAGAAAAACTTGCACCCCTTCCAGCCCTTGCAGCAGCTCTTCCATGTACCTCTGAAAAATAGCGACTGCAACAGCTACTCCGAACTGTAGGCGCGTGACACCGAAAAGTCCACGGTGTGTGGTGATGGTGAGAAGGTCAGCTGTCTCACTGTCAACTGTCAGCTGCAGGTACGCTTGGTCTAAATCAAGCTTGGAAAACCCTGCACAGCCTGCCAGCTTCGCGAAAAGTTCCTCAGGTGTGGGTAGGGGGTAGCTTTCCCAACGGACCACAGGGTTTACCGTACTCTTGTAGTCGCCACAGATTCGCACTGTGCCATCCTTTTTTACCACAGGTACTATTGGAGTCGCCCAACTGGAATGTCGGACCGGTTCCAAAATGCCTTGCCTGATGAGCTTGTCCAAGGCTTCATCCACTTTTGGTAGTAAGGTCCTTGCGCAGGCGCTGAAGTTGCCAACTTCAGCGCCTGCGCAAGGACAGTCAAATCGTCCCCAGCGACAACGGCGACGTCCCGACTACCTAAAGGACTATGTGACCTAGGGGGGAGGGATGTTGTGTGTTGGCAACCGAGGATATCCAGGGATGCCGGTGAACTGGTGCTCGCGCGCAGGCACGAGACGTTCGACTGCTCAGGCCCCAACCCGGTCGGTTGTGCCCGCTGTATTTTGTGATGTATATATTATGTAAAGATTAAATACACAACAGCTTTGTAATAGACAATGGTACCTTGAAGCCGAACGATGAGAAATTGAGGGCCATTCTCGATTATCCACCACCGCACGATGTAAAGAGCCTTCGAAGGTTTCTGGGGATGGTTGGCTTTTACCGGCAGTTCATCCCGATGTGCGCGGAGCTGGCGCGGCCATTGAATCTGCTGCTCCGGAAAGGCTCGAGGAGGGCCTGGGGTTCAGAGCAGGGTGCTGCCTTCTCGTCTCTCGCGAGGGCAATAGCAAGCACCGCTAGCCTTCGGTTACCAGATCTTAATCGGCATTTTGTTGTGCAGACCGATGCGAGCGACTACGGTGTCGAAGCAGTATTGCTACAGGAACACGATGGACAGTTGCGCCCTGTGGCATTCGCTAGTCGAACGCTCACACCGTCGGAACGCAACTACAGCGTGACGGAAAAGGAGGGGTTGGCCGTCATGTTTGCTCTGAAGAAGTTCGACCTCTATTTAGACGGTACGACTTCGTTATTCAGACTGATCACGCAGCACTTACCTGAATTCAGAGGCTAAAAGAGCCTGCGGGAAGGCTGGCCCGCTGGGTACTAACCTTGCAGCGCTACTCGTACACGGTTAATTTCCGAAAGGGATCGACCAACAAGGTCGCGGATGCGCTCTCTTGGGCGGCTCAGGATGGTGGTTGGGAGGAGGTGACGCAACCGGAGTGTAACGAGAAGCGCGGGAAGAACAGGAGAATGTCTCCGGATGCAGGGGTGAGGTCCCTCACGGACGGTTGGGAGGAGGCGAAGCAACCGGCACTCGTAGCAGCCTTAGCGCGCGGCACGAAGGAGCAAAGGATCGTCGCTTGGGGTGAAGTGGTCAGCAAGGAAGAGCTTGTCGAGGCCCAGAAAGCAGATGGTTTTTGCCATCGGGTGTTGGGTAAACTGGCTGAAATTGCGGTCGACACCGGGAAGGCTGGCGGTCGAGTTAATGATCAATTTGATTCATATCTGCTGGGCGAAGACGGCCTATTGCTTCGCTACATCCCAACGATCGATGAAGGGGAGGGTAATGAGTCTCCCTTCTGGGTGGTGATTCCCAGGAAGCTACGGAAGAGGTTTATCGGGTACTTCACGACTCGGCTCTGGCAGGTCATGGCAGGTGCAGCAAGACTTTTCATAAGTTATGCCGCGCCGCGACCTGGCCGGGGATGAGGCAAGACGCACTCCGATACGCCCGCAGCTGTCCAGCCTGCCAGAAAGCGAAGCCCAGAGGGGGCAAGCCTCCGGGTTTGATGCAGTTGGTGGAGAGTCACTACCCGTGGGAGATCGTCGCTTGCGACATCATCGGCCCACTGCCGAGAAGTCCGCGTGGAAACCAGTACCTCTTGGTTATTACCGATAATTTCTCAAAGTGGGCAGAGCTGTACCCACTGAGGAAGCTGGTTTCAAAGCGGATCTGGGAAAAGTTACTAGATACTTTCCTGCGCCTCGGCACAGCCAGGTGTCTCATTAGTGATAACGCTAGTTATTTTGCTAGTAAAGTGTTCGTGGACTCGTGCTTGGCACTGAACAAAAAGCACAAGAGGACAATACCGTATCATCCCCAAGCCAATATCACTGAGCGTGTGAATCGGAATATCAAAAGCAAGCTGATCACGCTAACGGAGAGACACCGAGACTGGGATAAGCACATCGCTGAGATGGGTTTTGCCATTCGCAATACCGTGAACAGATCGACTGGTTTCACGCCAGCGTTTCTGAACCTGGGTAAAGAGATCCCGTCTCCGCTGGAGAACGAGTTACGGAGCAACCAAGGAACACCAGGACGCCCGCTCTCTAGGTACGCGGAACAGCTAACGAACCGCTTGTCTGGGGCGCTGCACGATGCCAGAGAGAATCTTGATGCCGGAAGGTTCGAGCAAGCGGCGCAGTATGACAGGAGCCATAGGCACTTGGAATTCAAGGTTGGTGACTTGGTCCTGAGGAGAACCCACCCTCTGAGTAACGCAGCTAGCGGTTTCGCCGCATCGCTTGCTCACAGATGGGAAGGGCCCTATGAGGTAAAGACGCGAATGTCACGGCTTACTTATAAACTCACTCGGTTGGATACAAATGAGGAGTCGGGTCCAGTTCACATTGCGGACTTGAAGGGGTATTACCGTCGCGATGGGGAACATAGTGAATGAAAACTACCACCGCCGCCACATTCGGCCACAGAAAGTGATGATTTTCCGGTGTCTGACAGTGTTCTTTCTACACAGGATGCCTCCTTGGAGAAACCGCCCCAGGGGGCCATACCCAGGAGGCCCACCGGACGGGCCAGGCCCCGGGGCGGCTGGACCCCAGTGGTCCGGTCGACCAAACCCTCGGGGCGGCCGCCCAGGGAGGCGTCAACACTGGGGATGGCCGAACGGCGGAGCGGGCCAGCGCAACCCGGGCTCCGCAGGTGCCGCGAGCCCGGCAGCCGGCAGGCCTGCGCGGCACGGGGCAGGGCCGTCCGCAGCAACATCGCGGCACCAGGCAGGGCCGTCCGCGACGGAGCCCCCGCACCACGGAGCGGGTCCGTCTACGACCGGGGGACCTGCCTGGAGTCGGCCCCCCTGCCACACCGTGGCCACGTGGACGGCGTGGGAGGAAGGAGGGGCGGTCCACTTCGTTTCCCGCCGGCGTTGGAAGCATCAACCCAGACCAACGCCTGGCCAGCCCGACCACCAAGTCCCATTCCCGTTCCGCGGCCACACGCAGCCGGCGGCGCCACGGGTCTTGGGAGCGCCTGACACCTGCTGGCTGTGCGGGGTCCCGATAATACATCTGGAAACCCACGAAGCAGGTCGACTCCATTCTGACCTGCTGGAGGCACAACCCCTCCCGGACAACGTGGCGGCAGCGGTCCAGACCCTGAAGGCAAGCCGCCCGGACCTCCTGGCTCCCGCTGCCTTGGCCTCCGTCCAGCCAGCCCGGCCTCCCGAAAACCGTGCCGCCGCACCGGCTGCCGCAGCCGCTGTTATCGAACCCGCCACCACGACGGCCCCCACAACACCGGCCGCCACCACATCCTGCGGCCCAAGCCATCGGGCCAGTGTCGTCCACCAGCCCTCTCCGTCCCCCTCGACTTCCGACGACGCCATCATGGCCGAGGTGGAACAACTCCTCGGCCAAAACCAGTGAGCACCCGGGGCCCCCCGAAGACCGGGCATTGAGGGGGGGGGGGGGGAAGTGTGGGAAGCCGAGGAGGATGACGGCACGCGAGGGGGCAGGAGCGGTGGCCGGCGGCCCGGTGCGCGTGACAGAGTGCACGAGAGGTTCCGCCAGGCACTGGGGCAAGACACACGGACGAGGACTGCAACGGCAAGGCTACAGCAACCAGCCGAAACAGTAAAACGTTTTGAATACATTCTTGCTCGTGTGACGTCTTGGGGGGGGGGGGGGGGCGGACCAGGCAGGGACCGATCGGGCAGTAGTATAGTAGAGCGACCCACAAGTTTTGCAGAGCTAAGTGCTGACAACACTTGTGATAAGTGGTGCCGGTGTTCTTCCTCTGTTTTTGAGTAGACTATGATGTCGTCGATGTACACGTTGCGAAAATTCCCCAGGTACGATTTCAGGACCTGGTTCATCATCTTCTGAAACCACGCAGGGGAATTCTTCCGGCCAAATGGTAGGCGGTTATACTCGTACAGGTCAATGGGTGTTGTAAACGCTCTGTACACCTTGGTTTCTTCTTGTAAGGACACCTGCCAAAATCGTTTGCACAGGTCAATTCGCGAAAAGCATCGGCAACCTCCTGTTTCATTTATGATGGCTTACATTCGTGGCATTGGGAAAGAAATTAGATCAGTCTGCTTCTTCAAAGCACGGTAGTCTGCGCAGAGCCTGAAGGTACCGTCCTCTTCGGGTGCGATAGTGATAGGTGACGCAAACTGAGACACCGAAGGTCTGATGATGTCTGCATCTAGCATGTTTTGCAGCTCCTGCTTGAGACACACCTTCTTCAGTCTGGTCATGTTATAGGGCTTTTTACGCACCACTGTCTTGTCACTGATGTTGAAGGGCACCGTAAATTCAGGGGTAGCCGGAGGGTAGCTGCCAATGCTGAACAATTCAGGGTATAACTTAGGAATGTCTTCAGCTGCAGTAATAAGCTTTGGCGGCTGAGTACCTAGACGATTGCAGGCCAAACATCTGCGGTCAGCCGTCTTTTCGACTGTGACTTTATCATTCCAGTAGATGTTCATTTTTAGCCGTTTAATGTCTGGCCGTGAGAGTAGGAAGTCATAATGCACTCCACCAATCACCAGAGCAACAACTTCAAAACTTTGACCCTCGAAGTTGACGGTGACATTTGTACATTCCTCATAAAGGTTCTTTCTGCCATCATAACTTTGAACTTGAATTGTTTCTCCTAAGTAGGTCTTTAATACGTCTGGTTTTGTCTTGTTGATGATCGATATTGAGGCGCCGCTATCAAGAAGGGCACGCGTCTTACGACCATCAATATCAACGGTGATATGTAAGAGGCTCGAAGATAAGTACGCAGTCTCGTTTGGCATCTTCGGGTGAGACTGACCATCCCTTTTATTCGTTTTTTTTGTTTCTTGTCCTGAACCTCCCGACTGCTCCTCGGCATCCGTGAAGCGGACCGCCTGGTTCTGGTTAGAGTTGCAACTTGACTGTTCCCACGGACGCCTTTGCTGACGCGCATCATTTGGTGTTGTATGCTGCGTTACAGCGTTATGTTGAAGATTTCTATCTATGGCATGGCTGAAGTTTGGTGTCATCGGCGCGACAGCTTGAGATGGAAAACTTCTGTCAATGGGGTTTCTGGAGATGTTGATGTCTTGCAATCTCTGAAGCAAGTCTTCGACGGATTTAAGATTTCGAGCTTGAACTTCTTCTTGGATTTCACGTGGATGTCCATGAGGTATCAATGATATCATTGCCGACTCTGGCAGGTGGGGTTCGGCAAATTGAAGGAGCTTTCTCTTCTCAAAAATATATTCGAGGATCAGACCTGTCTTGTACTTGCAGAAGATAGCTTGATCCCATCTATCTACGGGATTCCTCTTGAAACTGGTGAGAAAACTTGCCTTCCAATCATTCCAGCTTTCTTGCGGGTGGTCCACTAGGCAAAGTTCAAACCACTTGTTTGCCACGCCCGTCAAAAAAAGGCGCATGTTCTTGATGCGGTCCTGCTCCGAGTTCCAGAAATTCTTCTCTGAAGCCTGCTCATAGAAGTCAATCCATCCCTCCGGACTCGATGAATATCCGTCAAACATGTCTGGCTTCACTGTTTCAAATCTAGGTTTCTCCTTTTCTTTTATGGAGGATGCGATGGCCTGCATCAGCTCATTTTGCTGGGTTATCTGCTGTTGCTGTAGCTGCAGGGCTTGTAGCATCATTGCCGTGCTCAAGGTAGATACCGAAGTCTCTTCCGATAATCTCCGACATGGCTGTAGCACCATTTCTTCGAAAACTGATAGTTGCAGGTTTACCTTGACGGATCTGGAGCTGAGAAGTTCCGTGGTTGACTTCTTTGCCCTTTGTGTGACCAGCTCAACCAACTCTGGTGTACTGATACGTCGAGGAAGATCTGTCGTGGCATCATCTTGAACATTCGAACTCAAAAATACAATTTGTTTTAGTAGAGCTTGGATCTATGTTGAAGGTTACCCACATTTTGCTGATCCTGTCGACTGCGCCAAATTTGTAGGGGTCTACAAATTATTGCTACACTGGGGAAGCTTATCAGACTTGTTTATTCTATCTTACTTCTTCTTCCTTCTCCCCCCAGTTCTAATCGTTGTCGCCTTCTTTCATCCCCAGGCTCACTTCAACAAACAGGAGGGAAAACGTCAAATCAGCACGGAAACGGCTAACGCAATCGACCAGCCAAGAAAGGAAAGGGAGCGGTGCAACAGCTGAAAGAGGAAGAGGGAGCGGAGAAATATCTAGTCCTGCGGACAAACGCGGAAATATTGACTGCACCACCCTTCAAGAAACGCGTCTTTATTAATGAAATGACTCTGGAGATGGAGGTGGACACCGGAGCTACGGTGACAGTGATTCCAAAACGGCTGCAAGCCGCTTTGGAATCACTGTCACTGTAGCCAGAGCCTTTCAGGACCAAGCTTCGCAGTTGCTCAAGACAAAGGTTGAACGTCTGTGGTACTGCTGATGCCCATTTCACATGCAGCCAGGAGACCTGGACGCTGCCACTAGTCGTGGTGAATGCAGAGGTGCCACCACTGTTGGGAAGAAATTGGATACAAGTCCTGGACGAGACATGGATGCCAGCACTCCAGGTGAATACTGTGAAAGATGCGCATTGCTTAGAAGGCATCCTGGCCGAGTGCACAAACTTTTCAAAGCGGAACTAGGGTGCTTCAAAGGAGTTGGAGTCAATCTGCAGCTGAAGCCAGACGCCCAACCAAAGTTCATGAAAAGTCGGAAAGTTCCCTATGCACTCCAGCATCTGATCGAAGCACAGTTAGATGACATGGTAAAAAGAGACGGCATCGAGCCAATAAAATACAGTGAATAAGCAACGCCCATAGTCAACATTCCAAAAGGAGAGAAAGAGGTCAGGATCTGTGGCGACCACAAGCTCACGGTAAATCCACAACTTGAAGTGGACCAGTACACTCTGCCAACAGCCGATGACTTGTTCACGACTTTGAACGGTGGGCAGAAGTTCACTAAGTTGAATTTAAGACACGCCTACGAGCAACTGGTGTTGAATGAGAAGTCTCGCCAGTATGGTCACCATACAGACGCATAAGAGACTCTACAGATACAAGCGTCTACCTTATGGGATCGCCTCCGCCCCTGTCATTTTCCAGAAACAAATGGATGTACTATTGGGAGGGATTCCAGGTGTCTGCGTGTTACTGTTCGACGTTTTGGTAACCGCAGAGGACGATACAACGCACTTAGAGAGACTGCACGAAGTACTAACGCACATGAAGGATCGTGGACTTCGGCTAGCGAAAAAGAAGTGACTGTTCAGGAAAGACAAGGTGGGCTACCTGGGACATACAGTTAGCGGTTCTGGAATAAGCACAATGAGGAAAAAGGTCCAGGCTGTACAGAAAGCACCGGTTCCCAAGAATGTGAGCGAGCTACGATCGCTCCTGAGACTTGTAAACTACTATGGACGTTTCGTGCCTAAGTTGTCTACGACTGTAAAGCCGCTCACGCTTCTGCTGCATGAAGACGTGCCGTGAAACTGGTCACCGGAGTGCGACAGGAGATTCCAGGAACTCAAGGAAATTTTTAGCTGAGCCTCAGTGTTGGCTCACTTTGATCCAGAGCTACTACTGATTTTGTCTTGCGACGCTTCCCCAGTTGGAGTTGGGGCCATGTTAGCGCACGTGTACCCGGACAAGACAAAACGCCCTATTGCTTATGCGTCAAGGACACTTGCTCGAGCAGAGGAGAATTATGCTCAACTAGAGAAGGAAGCTCTAGCGATCGTCTTTGGAGTGAAGAGATTCCATGACTACATATATTGACGTAACTTCATCTTGGTAAACGACAACAAGCCGTTGGCAACCATCCTTGGACCCAAGAAAGGCATTCCAACAAAAGCAGCTGCAAGATTGCAACGTTGTGCAATGCTTCTGTCAGCATATCAATATACAATGGTCTACAAGAAATCAGAAGATAATCTGAACGCTGATGCCCTATTTCGCCTGCCAACTGACGGACAAAGAGAAAAGGTGAATGACTATGCCACAAGTTTCTACTTGAGACAGCTAGACCAGTGTCCAGTAGACACGAAGACTCTGCAGGAGGCAGGAGAGAAAGACCAACTGTACAGCAAGGCCCTGAAATTCACTCAGACCGGATGGCCTGAGAACGTAAGTCCAGATATGGAAGCATGCTTCAAGAGGAAGTTGGAACTTACGGTGGAGGAAGAATGTTTATTGTGGGGCCGAAGAGTTGTTATTCCAGAAGCATGCCGAGGAAGAGTACTGCACGAGCTTGATGCGGTACATGACGTCATTGTGCGCATGAAGACTCTGGCAAGACTGCATGCTTGGTGGCCCTACATAGACAATGACATTGTCAGAACAGTCAACGAGTGTTCTCTGTGTCAGAAATTTTTGAACCAACCAATTCGAGAATATTTCCACTGGCCGACACCCGAACAACCCTAGGAAAAACTGCATATTGATTTTGCTGGTCCTTTCCTAGGGGAATAGTTTCTAGTTTTCACCGACGCCTTTTCTAAGTGGCTAGAAGTGGAAATAATGTCGAGCACAATTGCGGAGAAAGTCGTGGAAGCGTTGCGGAAGTTGTTCGCACAGCATGGACTACCGTGAACTATTGTCTCGGACAACGGACCACCCTTCCATTCGGAAGTTTTTGGAGAATTTTTAAGGGGAAATGGAATCCAACACAAGTTTTGCGCTCCGTTTCATCCTGCAACGAACGGTGCAGCCAAACGAGCAGTACAATCGCTCAAGCAAGGACTGCGGAAACAGACCGAAGGTTCATTACAAACGAAGCTTTCCCAAGTTCTAATGGCTTATCGTTGCACAGCACACACATCCACTGATTTCGCACCATCAGAACTTTTGTTCTAGCGAAGACTTAGAACAAGATTGGATCCCCTTCACCTAGAGAAGATATCGGAGATTGATACTCAGAAAAAAACAAAAAGGAAGTTTGAAGAAGGAGACGGGGTTTGGGTGCGAGACTAACGAAATTCAAAGAGAAGTTGGATTACAGGCACAATTCTGAAGTGTCTTGGGAGAGCGCACTACGAGGTCAAGGTGCTGAACAGAGTTTGGAAACGACACCTCAACCAACTTCTTCGCCGACCAAGCCAAGTTGCTGGCACCAGGGATTCCAAGTCAGATACTCTGTTCATTCCAGAACAGGAGGAAAGTAATACCCTTGTTACACGGGCACACTTAACTGCAGTTAGGCTAAGCCACAGTTAGCGCGCAATACTTGCCGACAACATTCTGCGGCTATGCAGTCAAAGCTATGGGCGAACGTGCGCTTGAGCATCTTGAGCGCCCATCAAAGCAGTGCACGCGCGCTCTTCATTTCTTATGGAATAGCTGTCCTAGAGTATAGTGCGGTATCTGTGGTGCCGCGCAACAGCAGTTAAGCTGAGTTAACCGTGGTTAAGTGTGCCCGTGTAAAAGGGGTATTATTCAGCGGAACGAGGGAAACCAGATTCAAAAGCAACTCTCTCTCTCTCCGGGTGCCCGAACAAAGTCTGAAAACGCGGAACGCCGATACCTCTCGAGAGCACGCAAGCCGGTGTCTCGATACGGACTGGGATTTGTCTGAGGGTGTGTTGTGTCCAAGAGTAGACTCACGCAACGACGAGGAAGAAGCGAGCTCGAGCTGATTGACGCGAGCCAGCCAGCCAGCCGAACGCTGCCGTCTACCGATACCGGAATCACCCTTATTGTAAATTGTTGTTATATGTGTACTGAAGGTTTATTCGTAACGGCTACGAGTACTCCATGGCCTTAGAAACACAACACATTGTGACGAGCCGCAAAAGACGACTCGCGCGGCTCGTGCGAGCTCCGGTGTCGCGCTTGCGAGCGCGAGAGAAGGAGATCAAAAGAATAAATAAAGAAGTTATGCATGGAATTGCGGAGGTTGACGTGTCTTTCCTGATCTCGGAGTCCTTTTTTCTTGACAATCCATGACGAATCGTCACATATGGCGACGCAATGCGGACCCGGACCCGTCAGCGACACGGAGATCCTGAAAGCCGTGGTGGATCAGCTACGCCTACAACTAGCAGAGCTCAAGAACGCGACCTCTACACGACCGATCGACCGGCTAAAGGACATATCGTGCCCTTGCGACGACGCCACCAACAGATAGCTACAGGCAACAGAGAATTTGATCTGCGGACTGCTGGCGCCTGTCGTGGATTGTCTTGATCAGCTCGAGGCAAAGATGAGGAGAACTTCGTCGGCAATATCATTGTGCAGCGCCATCGCTATCGAAGACCTTTCCGAGAGCGAGTCCTCCAGGAAAAGGAGGCCCGAAGCACCCAAGAAAAAAAGCTCCTGTTATAACTGAGTCAGCCGCAGATACTGCAGTCACGCCAGACCGGCCAATAAATCCGCTGACAAACGTGGCTGTCAGCTCGGTTCCTCAGCTAGGCAAAGACATCATCGCCTGGTTTCACCAGATGGATTTCTGGTTCCACACGTTGTGGAACCACCAATTGAGGCCATCCCATTGATTGTATCCAATCTACCATCTAAGGACTTCATGTGGGTGAGGTACCACCTGAAGACAACCAAGGTAACGACGTGGGAGCAAATGAAGACCGCTTTCCGTCGTCGTTACAACCTGGACAACGAAGTTGCAGCGAAACAGAAGATGTTCGGCGCAAGTCAGCGTTCGGGAGAGTCCTGCACCGACTTCGCCTTCCGCAAACTGGAGCTCATCGATGAGTGCAACTATAGACGCTTTACAGCATCTGTGCATGGGCGCCGCCATAACTGACCTTCAGTTTTTGTTCCCTCTTATTCCGTTCGCTTCACTTCATCATTACCACAGCAGGACAGGTTATTGCCATTTTAGATGCTACTGTGTTCTTGTGCCCAGCATAGGCCCTTGTGAAGACCCGTCAACGCCCGCTTCAGTGGCTCGGCATTTCGGTAAGACAAGGGAAGGGCGGCTATGGCGGCTCAATCTGGCGCGTGTGTAAAGCGTCTATACTCTGTTTCTCCTTATGATGTACCGCAGGAAAGGCTACAAGCTCGAGCTCCTTGCTCTAGGGCACATCTCGGCGGCACAAGCTCTCGCGCGTTAAGAGCAGCTCCCAACGCTATGAGCTCGCGCGGCAAGCCTTGTCTGCGGTACAACATAAGGTGAAACAGAGTATACCCAGAGACGGAAGCGGAGAAATGCAGGGTTATCCTGGCAACACTGTCTGGCAAACTGCTAAAGCACTACTTCAATAGACTCTTTGCTTCATTGGATGAGTTGCTGGACTCACTCCTTCGCTTCAACTAGGTAGTCTTCAGCCAGCCAAAGACACCGGCATTGACGGTAGCTGCAGAGCCAGCTCAGGCTGCGAAGGTAACCAAGAAAGCGTCCTCCTTTCCGCTCTTGAAGCAGGACCGGTCGCCGCCTCGTCAGAACGCGGACGACGGCCATTGTCAGTAGCCTCTTTCTCTACGCGAAAACCAAGAGAAGCAGCACGTGTCGCCTCAACGCCCGTCGAAAGCCTCGCAGAATTTTCGGCGTTCTTCGTTTCGTCACCCGGAAGTTCGTCCGCTGTGCCTGAATTGTAAGAAGAGCGGCCACTTCGTCACGCGGTGTCTGCAGGAGCTCACACCAGAATGTTTGACTCCACTGCAGCACCGACGCAGGGAAACGACAAGCTGATGCCTCTGACGCCTGCGAGAGGTCATCAGTAGTTCGGCGCATCCCATGTGGCGCAGCAGTGGGTAGCAAAACCATAAAGGTTCAACTGAACGGATAGCCTCTGACAGCTTTCTTGGATTCAGGGGCAATAAGAAGTATCATCAACCTTTCCATTGCCGACCACTTGCACCTTCTGATTCAACCTTCTTCCATCCGTCTCCATGATCCAAGTGGTCGATCCCTCACGAACCTCGGCGGAGCGACTGCCACAGTGACAGCTGACGGACAGACACTGAACCAAGCATTCATTGTGGTTCCACATCTGGAGGAAGAAAAGTTGCTCCTTGGTGATGATTTTCTGACAGCGTGCAAGGCCAAGATCGATTAGGGTGCAAATAGCTTCTCGATTCCTCCGCCTACGACATGTGATAACGTCATCTTGGTTACGGAGCAGCTGATACCTCCGCGGTCCCGAAAGTTTGTTCAAGCACACCTGAAGAATCCTGTCCGAGGACAATCAACGAAGATAGAGGTGAGCGGCACAAAATTGCTCTACGACCGCCACTGCCTTCTAGTTGAACCCATGGTTATGGATAAGACCGAGAGCACGTTCTACGTACTCCTGGCCAACCCGTCGTCTCGACCAGTGGCTCTACCCTCTGATGCTACTGTCGGAGGCGCTAGGGGGTCACAAGTGTCGAAGACATCGAGCTTTGCGACGACGAAATTGCTTCCATATTAAGTTGCTCAAGTCTGCCTTCGTCGGAGGATCTGGATCGCCGAAATGCTTTGGAAATCGTCGGCCCTCAACATCAACCGCTATCGGTTCAGCGTGTCACGTTCAACATTGGTTCAATGCTGGCACCTGGAGAGCTTCAAAAAGTTCAAGAGCTTCTTGCGAAAAACATGGCTTGCTTCGCGCGAACCAGCACTGACGTTGGAAACTATCGGCTTGAACAGCACTCCATTCCGACAAGTAATGCGAGACCTATCTCCCAGAGACCACGTCGACTGTGGCCGGCGCAGCGTGATGTCGTCAAGCCGATGATCAAGGATCTCATCGATGCCAAGATTGTGCAACCATCGCGCAGTACGTGGGCACCCCCTTGGTTTTAGTCACAAAAAAGCACGGATGAACACGAATGTGCGTCGACAACAGAAGGATAAAGCGGTCACTGATGACACTGTCTACTCCTTTCCACAAATTGAAGTGCCTCTACCCCAGGGGTGGCCAAACCGCGGCTCGCGAGCCGCATGCGGCTCTTTGCTGGTCCAAGTGCGGCTCGCAGATCCCTCGTAAGGGGACCCCCCCCCCCCCCCCCTTCCCCCCGCGCCATTCCGCGTTTCCCCAGGAAAACAAAGAAAGGATTTCAGATTAAAGCACGCCTTGCGGTTTGGCAGCCTTGTACCCCCATACGTACAGTCGTACAGACTTGTGCCCCCAAACGCACAGTCAGACTCTGAACAAAATTTAAGTTCGTCCACCCCCCCCCCCCCCCCCTTCCCGCGGCTCTTAGAAGTTTCGTGGTTTCGTTTGCGGCTCTTAGGCCGGGTCAGCCTGGCCACCCCTGCTCTACCCTATGACTGAACTTTTGGAATTTATAATCTATACACTTGTTTATAGCGTGTCTTCTCATTTAGCATTGTGTATGTACATATTCATTCACTCTCGTGCATATCTCAGAACGCGGTATTTGTTTAATGTTGTTTTTTTTTTTTGCCTCATGAAAGCGCACTGTCGCGTCGACAGTTTCTAAAACCCCGGCATGTGACGAGCCGCAAAAGACGACTCGCGCGGCTCGTGCGAGCTCCGGTGCCGCGCGTGCGAGCGCGGGAGACGGAGGTCAAAATAATAAATAAAGAAGTTCTGCATGGAATCTCGGAGGTTGACGGGTCTTTCCTGATCTCGGAGCCCATTTCTCTTGACGATCCACGACGAATCGTCACACATATATCTTTTTTTACAACTAACCGGAGTACAGAAAATATTCTAGATTCCCTAGCAGTTGTCGTCTTCTTGTGCACAGAGCGTTTGCAAAGTTTGTTTTTTTTTTTTTAATTTATCGAAGCAGGTTCGTTTATGCATGAACTTAGAAACAAAAAGTTTTATCCAAAGCAATACTCGACACGAACTTACGCATATCGTGAACTTGTAAACTTCGCTCAGGGGTAACAATGGTTGAGCTGAGGTTGTCCTCAGAAAAGCAATACTTGGGCTAGCGAACTTAAACGGACATTCACGGCAACGTATCTGTAGTATATTTTAAAACGGGGAATGGTTGGCAAGAAGGAAGATTGCCTCCTATAAAGCATTTTGTGTAAAAATGATTAATAGACACCTTCTTATGCATGACAATCTTGCAGCAGAAGAAATGTCCATGAAATGATATGAAGCATACCATGTTTGTATGATCATAATGAAACGCTCTAATGCGTTCTTCCCTCCGTGTGCAGATATCCCACGGCACCTCATCTCAGCACAACCGTTTTGATTACTATTCCAAACTCAGCAAAACAATGCACACAAGCGCTTGTTGAGCGTGTAATATATATATTTTCATCGCACTTAGAACCAAACTTGGCGTATTGAAGGTAGATAATCTACCTATGTTTAAGTTGTACAACTTCCTACATGTCCCTGTTGATATGCTTGTCCTTCTCCTCGTACCATAGTTGCCGCATGCTCAACATCTCCACTGTGTATGGGGATGTTCTGGAACAAGTTGGCGGTATTTTAATGACCATTTGTCCTCGTTCACTGCCCAAAATACTTTATCATGTATTTTTACGAATTCTAACGGTCGATTTTCACATAATTCCTTCTATGCATGGTAGTTGTTTAAAAATAAAGGACACTGTAATTTTTGTCTCCAATACTGGAGGCTTTACGTTGTGTAGAACACGAAATAACTACGATTTTATTGAATACTTGTCTTACGTTGTAAGGTTTACTCTCAGGCGGCACAGCCAGATAACGTATGATTACTTGACCCACGCGTGACTCACCTGAGCGAGGGCCTTCCGCCAACATGGCGAAGATTAACAGAAAAGCGAGGAGTCCCGACATGTCTTTTGAGTGATCAGAATCAACCGCGACTTCTCTTAATTTATATACGTTCGCCTTGGTATGTAATGTTGAGTGCTGCTGACGCCAGTATATATATGTTCTTAAACATTCCCCGATATGGAGCAGTCAACTCGCGATCATGTGGATGAGGCGTCATTTGTCATTGTGATTTAAGACGTTTCTCAAGTTTCTAGAGCGGCTTGTCAGCTCAGAGACATTCTCGCCTCCCGAATAGGTTAGGCAGTCGTTGCTGTGTGACAGATTGTTTGCAGACCTTTGCATTGCGTCATTTAGATATTTTTGACGTCGGTGGATTCCAACGTGTCAACATCATCTCAGTTGTGTGAATGCCTATGAACCCTGTTTTTACGCACAGTAACCTCACTCTTCCCCTAAGATTCGCATACCGTATCTCTGATCGCTATAATTTGGGAGACGAAAGTCTTGATCACTATTTTGTACTCCACTTAACATTAGCCTTTAAATCAAATAGTTTTAAATAACCGCCTTTTCAAGCCATTTGAAACGATGGTTGGTGGCCCCGGCGGGAACAATGGGAGGGCTAGCTTTATGGTAGAGTTTTGAAATTGGAGTTGATCGATCTACTAAGTTTAGTGGCTTCAAACTAACAGACACCGAATCCTAATTACCCTAAAAATCGGGCCCCTTCTTTAAATCGGGATTCAAGCGAGTTTGTCTGAGAAAAATCAAAGGGGTTGTCGAACATTATTATTTTTTTTTATTTTTTAGAGAAATATTATTTATTAGTTTGCAACTTACACACATGTTGTTTTTATGTTTTTATTTTGTACGAGCAGAAAATGCTGTATAATGTTATTTGGGTCCAGCTTGACATGAAATGCAGGAGCGCAGACTACTGCTTTACTACGGCCATTGTAATCAAGTATTTAAAAAAGCTGAAAGTAAAACGTATTTGTTCCTTGAACTATTTAATAATCTTAATATGTGCTTCTGTTTATGTACGTGTAATCTTGAAGTAATACATGATTATGCAGAGCTTTTCGCAAAGAATAAGGTACATCTGACAAACGTTACTGCTTCGATCTTGCGCCCCATAGTATTAAGATTATGATTCCAATCTTTCCTTATAACGCCTTGGTCGGGACGAATAGATCTTCCTTGAAGGAATGTATTCACATTTTCGCTACGGATACATGCTTTAACGTTGAGCTCTTCAAAATATAACAATTAAAAAAACCTTAATGAATGATGTATTTAATAAAAATCAACTGAACATATCATTATCGCCTGGGCCGCTCATACTCATCAAGTTTTCTGGGCAACAGACTCAACGACTTAGGACGAGTGACGTCAAAACGGTCACAGGGTCACGAGTTTCGTTACAATTGGGGAAGGAGGGGACGGGAGGAAGAAGGAAGGAGGAAGGGGTGGAGAATCAGAGGAAGAGGAGGATAAAGGAGGTTGAGAGGCAGATGGAGAGGAGATGAAGGGGAGGGTATGGAGCGGAGGGCATGCCCCTCCTCCTCCTCCGTATTCTCTCCTCCTCACTCTAATCTGACATACAGGGAGTCGCAAACGTCTTTCATTACTGATCTCTACAATTTTCGCGACTGCTTTTATGTAGACAAAAAAAAAAAAAAAGGAAACGTTTACAATTCCCTGTAACGCCAAATTGTAGTGCAGGTCTTGAGGAGGAGGGGGCATACCCCTCCTCCTCATCTGTACCGTCTTCTCCTCCTCTCCTGCTCGCTTCCCATTCAGTGGAGAGTTTTCGCTGAATTTCACGGTAAATTTACCGGAAAAAGATTTCCACTAAACGTAGTGGGGAAACTTGGCACACGTGCCAAATTTCCCCGCTACCTTTCTAGTGACGGCATACGTGACGTCACGGGTGCCGTCATTATGGCAAACGTACCATAATACAACCCGAGGTTAAGCCGGCGCCGACGGCGACGCCGCTCAAGCCAAAAACGGGCGCCTAAGAGCGGCGCTCTAAAAATCTAACGCGGGTTTCGCAGGTTATCAACATCAAGAATTAGCTCTAAACGGTTTCGTATTTTAGAATAGCATACGGAAAAGCCTTGGGTACCCAAACAAAAGCGTCGTGGAAAATGTGCCTGGTTCAGCATAAAGTGCGTTTTACATTAGCGCATGGCGACGACGCTATTTTGTTGCGTGCGCTATTCTAAAATTCGCTAGCATTTATTTAATGTACATACCATGTTGCATAAGAAAATAAGAAAGAACTATTTGCACCCTCCTTTTAGGGCATTGTCAGGTAGCTTCTTTTGTGTAAGCTGGTAGGAATTTAAACCAACTCGAAACTCTTTGGCCCTCCAATACCCCTTTTATTTCGATCACATGTTTGGAGTTCTAAAGTTTTATTAGAACAATTTGGTGTTCTCAGACATCCTGTCTGGTGATATTTGATGTCCCCTTTCTACCTGTACCTGCCTGTTTCTTCGATGATTGAAATAGCAATCGCAAGTGTGACTTTGTCATAAACACCAGCCAAAAAAAGCAATGAGATGCCGCACGTCGCAGGCAGCTCAGGCAACGAAAATCGTTAGTGAGGCCGAGTATTACATCTTTGACATCATGTTTGCTGTCTTAACTGGTACATTGGTCTGTCCCAATGCAGTTCACAGTAATCACTGCCCTAGTTTAAAAATGAACGTAGGCAACCTTTCTAAAGAACATTTTATGTGTCTATTTTCAGCCATCTCCGTTTTACTTCACAAAAATATTGAAATCAAGGTGCAACCGCAAGCGCAATGGGGGCACAAATCTAAACTGACAAGTTCTTCCAAAATATGATTGATTAAATAACAATGCTTTACTGCAGACATGCGATGCAAATAAATGAATTTAATACAAAAAGTATAAAAACTATTCTGTCGCAGTAATTAAAAATCGCACCAGCCTACATAATTGACGTAGCAGTACGACGCGTTAGACGGGCATCTCGCTAGCCCAAGATGCTTTCATAAAACTCTGTAGCAGACCTCGCTTTCGGTCTAATCTTGATTTTTGTTCTTAATTTTTTTTTTTGTTACAACAATTTCCTGCACCAACATTCCACGCCGGTCATACACAGGATCGGTTAATCTGGCCCGAACTCTGAGACTCCTGAGAATTTCTTTTTGAGCCGTGAGGTAATTTTGAGGTCGAAGCAAATGGAGCAAAATCAGACAGCCCCAATGATATCGTATCTCAGTCCCATCTTATCGCTGCTGCAAAAACAGTTTCTTAAAACTCTCTAGTGTTAAGTCGGACGAGTCCTTCATTTCGTCAGGGTTTTTAGTTTCTCTGCCGAGGATCATAATCTCTCTCCACTGAATTATATTTTCTTCTGTAAACGTGCTTTCGTGCAGCCTTAGCTTCTTGTTCTTTGTTTTATGACGGTATAGTACAGCAATGTTTCTATTTTTTATTTTTTATCGTTGTGTTTCTTGTACTTGTATGCATATACCTTCATGTTTGTGTTAAATGTGCCCCTCCGTTAAAAGTACGCGTCGTTGGGTTAGTCAGTGAATAATGTTTTGAACCAGGGTTAAAAGCGCTAAAAACACGAGTACAAGAAATATGTGCCTGTGTTTGTCGTCTTTGTTAGGTTCATCTTTTTAGCGCTTTTTACAATGGTTTAAAGTTCCCCTCCTTCTTTGCTCTGAAGCAGGATTCTAAAGACGATTTGCCTGAGGGGCCGGATTTAAGATTGGTTGCTGTCTCGGGTGCAATGAAAATAAATACGGAAATATCTAATAATAAAAAAATCATTCAAAAAGCACTTAAATGCATAATTGAAAGTCAGAGTAAATATGATACAAAACAATCAGGGTGAATAGCGATATATACTTTATTTAGCAATCAAAAATATATCTAATCGTGACATTGTACAATATTTCGGACCCAGAAAACTCACCAGCATAAATTGAAGTTAATAATAATATTGACATGTTCCTACAGCGCAGAAAACCAATGATAATGAAAGAACCACCGAAAATAGGTAAAAGACACAGGATGCGTAGCAATACGTATGCATTGGAACGCAGATGATTTTTATCACACGTACCAGTACAAAAATGTCCGATATGGCCCTGATATATTTTATATACGGCCATGTATGATAATATAAGACGTCAAATATGGCCATATTCCACCATATCTGGGAGCAAATACGGCCCTATTTCGCCATATAAGTGGGCAAATACAGCCAGATGTGACCATATAAGTGCGTAAATAGGCCATATATCGCCATATACGCGTGCAAATATAGCCCCTGATAATGATATATGGGCCCGTTTCGGTCTTGCAAGAAATAAGTCACATGTACTCGCCAAGACACTAGTTGATTGATCTGTATTGCATGAGTCTCATATAATTGGTTAACTATTGTTAACATCCTTAAAGTGAAGTTATTCCAAGTATTTGGACCAATTCTTCAATTGCGCATTTTAAAGATTGAAAGACAAATGAAATTTGGTTGTATGCTTGACGTGTAACAATATGACGAAGTGCGATCGGAAAGCGAGTTAATCAAATCATGGATTTTAGATCGCAGCTCTTAGGCACCCGTTTCCGAGTTAAGTGGGGTCGGCAAAGCCATCAGTGTAACCACCCCGCTAAATTTAGCGAGAAATTGAATTGGTACATATGTGACATGAGGTTAATTTTTCCGCTAAATCTGGCAGTGAAACTAATTTTGTTCATGTTTCCCTGCTAAATTGAGTGGGTAAACACGAACCGTTAACTTACTGAAGATGCAAGACGCGACTTCGTCGTCCCGAATCCTTTTCCCTTCGAACGGCTGCGAAGCCGTTGCGCCCGGACTACAACTGAAAAACCGTTCACGAAGCATCGCATCCGTTCGTTTTCGAGCGTCGGCGATTCATGGTGTTGAAAGTCGGAAGATATGCTGTCCGTGGTGCTTTTATGTGTAACTCTTTCGTAAAAAAATTTGAAATTTAAAAACGCGAACCTAACAGTGTACACACAATTTTCAATTTATTGGTAAAAATATATAAGCATATTTATTTATATATTTATTTGTGGACATCGTGCTCAAAAGAATAGTCGCGTTTATTTTTTCATTTAAAATTATAATGCGGGTTATAGAGCGTAAAACATAATATCTTCAAACTCGCATAGTTTTGGGTCACTTTGGAGCTGGACAGCTTGTTTGGAAGTTGAAAAGCTGTACTTTACAAAGCTGTATGTCCACTCGGTATTGACAGCAGGGAAGACGCTATGCGTGTTTTAGGCCAATCGTGTCTCCGGTTAGGGTCACGTGACTACAGTCTAGAAGCTGGTGATAAAGCAGGACATGGCACCTGCCTGGAGCCCAAGGCCATACATAGCATTCACTGCACTGTCAACCTTGGGTTCAAGTAACAAATCCGCTCGTTGTGGTCGTTGATGCCCCGTAAGATAAGCCCTTTGTTTGTGCGCTCCTGTTTTGGCCTTTCCTTCTCTCCTTTTCTCTCTCTCCCTAAGCTGAAAGCGTGGTAGAAAGTGGGTGGTCACGTGGTTTGACGGATGACGCATTAGCCGTTGGCTATCTGGGAATGCGTTTAGCCGGACCTAGTTTGGCGTGTGTTGCGCCCTGCGTGACTGCTGCGGATGTCTGCTTCTGCAAGCGATTTCTTCAAAGCCGCCCAAGAATTTTTCGCGATGCGTTTAGTGTTTAATTCTAAAAATGACAGCTTGTGCTGCATCGTGTTAAATCTTCACAGAAACCTTCCTTCTCGTTTTTGTGTTTGAGCAATGGCGTTGCCGTGGCCGTGTCGACATGTATCTCGGATTACACCTTTCAAGTCCCGTCACGTGAACTAAGTGCGCTGCAACCTACTTCGCGACAATTGATCGTTTTCCTAAAGGTACTCTTCGAGATTACCTCTAGAATTAGGCCGTATTTATCTCCTGGCAGCCGGGAGAATAATTGTGCATATTGGTTCAGCAGTGGTGCGATTGCGCTTCAAGCAGAAAGTTTCGACATGCCGCCGACAAAGTTTTGACGTGTCGCCGAAAAACCACAACTAAGATTCTTAATTACGCGTTCTAAAATTTGACGAGCGGCTTTACGAGTCGCTTGTAGAGAGATTGTTACGATTTTGCGAAATACTGGTAAACAACGCTAGGTTACTGTCATAATCTAAACCCTGAGATGAGGATAAATGAAATAACGGACAACTCTCATTGACTTATGCTTTATATTATGGTGTTTTCTAACCGGCTTGCCTACATACTTTCGCTCCTTGCAAAGGTTACCGTCTTGCGGACGACACAAACCGATCCCCTGACGGTGGCGTCTCGACGAGCTGGCACACGGGGGCCGCCGCTGACCGATCGCCGTCTGGCCGGGCTCGCGGCGCGACAATCGCCCGTAGTCGACCGGGAGCCCCGAAGGTGCGCTCGAAGTGGGGAAACGGTTTTATATAACGAAAGGCAAAGGGCATCTACACCACGAATGGGCAAAAGCCGCTGCAAAGGCGTGCGCGAATGTAAACAACGGTAGAAAAGTGCAGTTGCTGTCCGCTATGAGATGCGTGCCGCAAACTCGGTCATCCGCGGACGTATCCCTCTACTGACGCTCCTACTTTCTCTAACTTGACGTACACTCTGTCTCGTGCCTCATGCCGACGAAACGATCATAGGGATACCAGGTAATTGCTACAGCCGAGCGCGGCACAGGTTACCATTGCTCTCGCTGTGAACGGTCGAAGAGTCAACCACCAACATGGTGGATACTGGTGTTCGACGTCATGATGTGACGTACTTGCAAGGCATGGATTCCGGGTGTTTTTTTTATTCTTGTAGATTTGTTTTAAAAGAAGCCGTGAACGCTACACTTATGCGGTTTGTGCGAGTAAGTTATACGCCCGGGGGGACATTATGTAGTTTGCTAATCTTTGGGATAAGTCGGCTAATTAATCAAAATTCATTAATTAACTTTTAATCGGTGAAAATAGACATAAAGTTTCAATTAGAAACTTGCTGAGCGTCGTCCAAAGCCCCTAAATAAGTAATTTTTAGAAAGACCTTGAGCGCCTGTGAAGCGCAGTAGTGCGTTGAAGTTACCACTCGTAGACCATGTACAAAACTGGGGCTAGATAAGAGATGGAAAAATTGCGCGGCGCCTTACCGAAACCGCGAGCCTTGTACCTGCTCCACGAGTGGTAACTTTAGTGCACTACTACGCTTCTCACGTGCTGAAAGTCTTTCTGAAAATGACTGATTTCGTGATTTTCGATAACGCTCAGCAAGTTTCTTATTGGAACCATATATCTATTTTCACTAATTAAAAACTTAAGTACTGAATCTCAAATAATTAGCCGACTTATCGCAAAGATTAGCCACCCACATAATGTCTCTCTGGGCTTATAACTCACTCGCACAAACCGCATAAGTGTAGCTTTCGTGACCTTTTTAAAAAACAAATCTGCAAGAATAAAAAAGAAAAACCTGTATATGAAGGTTACCTTATTTGATTGGGGCATATCTGCCCTGATATGGGAGGCATATGTGCCCCTATTTGGCAGACCTTGGTATGGATATATAAAAATTGGGCAGATCTGGCTAGATAGGGCTCATATAAACTGATGCGCTTGATAGGGCCAGATATGCCCAATTTTTTATATAACCATATTTTTATATATAAGTCCAAATCTGCCATTTTCGTAAGGGAACCCTTACGAAAATGGCAGATCTCGACTTATATAAAAAACAAAAAAACAAATATGGATGTATGAAAAAATGGGCAGATCTGGCCATATAAAGCACACCAGTTTATATAAGCCTTATCTAGCCAGATCTGCCCAATTTTTTATATAACCATATCTGGGTCTGCCAAATACCTGCCTCCCATATCAGGGTGCTTTTTACTCTTGCAGATTTGTACTTAAAAAAAGTCATGAAAGCTACACTTATGCGGTTTCTGCGAGCGAGTTATACGCCGAGGGGGACATTACGTGGGGGCTAAGCTTTCCTATTACTCGGATAATTAATTAAAATTCCTAATGAGCTTTTCAATTAGTGAAAATAGACATACGGTTCCAATAAGCAGCTAGCGGGGTGTCGTCCAAAATCCCTAAATCAGTCATTTTCAGAGAGACTTTCAGCGCGTGAGAAGCACACTAAAGTTACCACTCGTGGAGCAGGTACAAGGATAGCGGTTTCGGTAAGGCGCCCGCGCAATTTTTCTCTCTCTTATCAAGCCCCAGCCTTGTACCTGCCCTTACAGAAATGTCATATATGGCCCAGATATGTTTAATATAGGGCCGTATATGGGCATATAAGTAGACATATACGGTGATATATTGCCATATAAGGGCTGAAATCAGGGCAGATATGGTAAGGCAACACCATATATGACGACATATAATGCCAGATAAAGTCATATATGGTGCCAGTGGCTGCAATATATAGCAGTACAGGATGCCTGATACTCCTGTATATGGCACTATATGGTGCCAGTCAACATGTAGATGCAGGTAGCACTCCGCATCGGCCGGTATCAGGACATCGGGACTACGCCGGCCCGCCCATGGTAACAGGATGGCAGTGCTTGGCCATGGGCACCGGGGAGCTACCGGCCCCGGCCGGCGTCGGGGTTTCGTCTTGCTCATTGGCCAGACCAGCCGTAGAAGTTACAATGACTGGCAGGCATCGGGTTTTTGCTGTCTTTGCTGGCTAGTCTTTCCATGGAGGTTCCAGTAACTGGCCGGCATCGGTGTTTTGCTGTCTCTGATGGCCGGTATTTACGGAAGTTCAGTAACTGGCCGCACCGGTATTTTGCTGTCTTTGATGGCCAGTATTTACATGGAAGTTCAGTAACTGGCCGGCATCGGTATTTTGCTGTCTTTGATGGGCAGTATTTACATGGAAGTTCAGTGACTGGCCGGCATCGGCGCTTTGCTGTTCGCAGGCTGACGAGCCCCAGGAACTTCCGTTTACTGACCGGCATCGTTCTATTTTTTTTTTGCCTTTTTCACTGTGCAGTCACATCATCGAGATTCCGACGAACTGCGGCGATTCATATGTAGCGAGTGGAAATGTTTGCGTTGATCAATCCTTCGTAAATGACCGCCGACGCTGGTGTATTTTATCCCACATGGCAAGGCTGACGTGTGCCGTAAGGAAAATTCGCAGTCCACGATTTGAGAATCTGACCCCCTACGCCACGAAAACTAAATTTTACAACGCCGAACGACACTTTTTTCAGGAAGTTAGTTTAATTTGATGTACTATACTTAAGGTCTGGCGTTATACACACGTGTTTGGCTCTGATAAAAAATAAAAATGGTATAGCGGAGCCTCGAATGAAAAAAGAAAAAAGACGTGGCATGATTGAGCACGCGCTTTGACTACAAAACAATAATAAACATTACTTTCCAGAAACTAGAAAAGTAAGAGATGTGTTTATTGCTTATACGCTACGAGAGGCACATAAATCTCCTAAGGTATAATTTTATTTGTGATTTTAATCTAGTGTGAAAATATGCTATTTAGGGCAGGAATCGACTGTTTTATGTGGTAGTTACGATCATCTAAGAGGAATATTTTAAATGTTCACATAGCCAAATTATATCAGTCTCTTTAATAGCTTATGTTATACGACATACCGTACCAGAGGAACGCGAATATAAAAACCTTTTTTTCGTTAGTAAAAGAAGCGAGAAACACCAATGCGTTGTGGATGTACACACTGATGGGTTTGTGAATGTAACCCCTTGACACTACGAAAAATAAATGTCACAATGCCGAACGATAGCATTTCTGAAAGCTAGTTTAATTATCCGCGCTGTACTTGAATCTCAGGAATAAAAAAGTGTTTATGCCTAACAATAAGTAAAGCTGTGGAGCGCAACCTGTATAAGTAAGACCTGGCGGCACGCGGGGGATAGCGCTGATCTACCAGAACAAAATTAAATACTACTTTCCGGAAGTCAGAAAATTAAGAGATGTGCTTATGAGCTGTAAGCTCAACTAAATTACTGCCTCAAAATGGCGGTATTTTGGTTTCAATAGTGGGTGAAGATAGACCGCTTTCATGACAAACTTTGGCTTCATCACTGTGGCAGTTTTACCACTTACATTTTCCCATTTTGCTCTAAATGTACCCGTTTTTATTAATTTTATTTCTTCGTTGAAAGGACTTGCGCTGTTTGCCTACTACACTGACCCACCTATTAGCACGGAGGGAGCGAATCATCCCGGCAAAACAAGAGGGCCAGGTTTTCTGAATTGCATCAATTCAAATGTGGGCTCGCACTTTTTATTTTCACCTTCTGCGTGATTGTTACCGCGAAGAAGGGTGCCGACGACAACATAAACATAGAAAATATTTAAAATAATAAAAACTAATACACAAAGGTGACAAAAATTTTAATATAATAAAAACGAATTAAAAAATGTGAGAGAAAAATATTTAAAATAATAAAAAGTAATACAAAAAGATGAGAAAAATATTTAAAATGAAAACTGATACAAAGAGGTGAGAAAAAATAATACAAAATAATACAAGAAGGTGAGAAAAAAATTTAAAAATAAAAACGAATACAAAAAGGTGAGAAAAACATCTAAAATGAAAAAAAGAAGTGTAAGAAAACAAACAGCGTTTACCGCGATTCGAACCAACGACCACTAGCTCAGGGAACCAGCGCGTTAACGCGCTACTCTACCACCGTCCGAATGACCTACGCTCTCTTTCTAGAAGTTTGCACGTCTGCTGAAATTGTTTTTACCATCGTAGGTAAACATGTTCAAGAATTTATTCATAATATTGTGGCGAAATTGACATGTGCAATAATTTATTATTGCTGTGTCTTTTATAAGTTTTATAATGCGGTTTGCTGATCGTTTTATTTCAAACGTGTTGAAGATACGAATACAATCTCACCGAAGCAACGGCCTGTGGTTCGCACGTTTCGCCGGCCGTGTGTGTTTGAATGCCTCTGTTCACGACCGGCTAACGGTCCAATTACCCGATTAGTGGTGATGCGTGGAATTTTTCTTAATTTCAAATGTTTCCGACAAAGAAGGAAGCGACTGTGGGACGTGGAACTACGTCAAATCTGCTCAACAGCCAAGATCATTACACGGGATCGAAGTAAGTTCGTGTTTTGTTCGTTTGGGCTAGATTATTTCCTGCGTTCAAAAGGCTTGTTATTGTCTGTAGATCGCTTGCTTTTATCTGTATTACTAATTGTTCGCAAATGGTGTTATGCGAGGCTGTTTTTCTTCTTTCCCCGATGCAGAGGCTGTCTACTCGCTTAAGGTCGATCAGTTGCGGGGGAACTCTTTGGGAGACGGATTAGGGGGGGGGGGGGGAGGGGGGGGCAAAGGCGGAAGAGGAGGGGGAGGTTGATTTCCTCCCTCCGCCGTATTGTTTACTGGTAACCTAGAATGTCTGGAAGAGCGCGGTGCCCCTCCATTGCCGACGCCACTCTAAGTACCTGCGTGCTGAGAGCTGGACCCGACAAAAACAGCGATTGATTGATCGAGCAAGTCCATAGCTTTCGCCGCCCCAGTCGTCTGTAGACGCCTTCATTTTCGCAGTTCGTACCCAGAAAAAAATTGCCAAAAATTGGTGCCGCGATGAATTCACCCCATGGTGATTAATGCATAGCATACCTTTTCCGATCGCAAGAATTGGTGCCCGCGAAATAATTTTTGACGCTGGCACTTATTCCTCGCGAAATGTCGAGCTCTAAAGATCATTTGCTGTAGACGTGTTTCGTATGATCCAACGCACGTGTAACGAATTTCACACCTCCAGAAACACTCAGGCTGCTTTAAATGGTGAAGCATTTATTCTCTTCCTAATGGTGTTTTTTTAGAGGCTTTCAAGTATTAATTACAAGCTTCTAGGGAAATGTACATGCATGTCCTCAATTAAGGTAGTGTCTCCCCTTACAAAAAATTTTAATGAATTTTTTTTGAAAGTTTAAGGAGTCTACTCATTGTGTCTTTTCGAGTCTCAATAGAAATGCAAATGAGTTTTGTAACGAATCCGTAAGGAGTTTACGAAAACTATTGGCCACCGCGTTCCAATTGATGTTTCGACAAAGCTACCGCATAAAGTTTCTAATGTATTTCATATGAATATAATTTGAAAGTCTATTGACACCGTTTCGAGTCTGTGTTGAAAAACAATTGATGTTTTGTAACGACTCCCTAAGGAGTTTACGAAAACTATTGGCAACCGCGTTTCAATTGAGGTTCAGCCGTGCCACCTCATAAGAATTTCTAATAGATTTCATTTGAAAGTCTAGATACACTGCTTTGAGTCTGTTGAAAATCAAATGTTTTTTTCTACCACGTTGTACTTGAGGTTTTGACGTGCCATCTCATTAGGGATATTCCGACGAGTCGGAATATACCTAAGGAGATGGCCCATCAAAACCTGAATTGCAACGTAGTAGAAAATAACATTTGATTTTCAACAGAGACTCAAAGCAGTGTATCTAGACTTTCAAATGAAATGTACTAGAAATTATACTCCTAGCCTGGGTTTCTAGATAGACGGCTCTAAGAGGGAAGACGGCAATAGGTTGCATGACATGTGGTCCGGATCTAACCGTTGTTTTGAGGGAAGGGGAAAGTGAGTGCAAGTGTCACTTTTATGTATGCCTATGTACGCATGCAGTGTTCGAAAAATGCCTGCATAAACCCGTGGGAAGGAGTAATAACTGGTTTATTAAAAATGCAAAATTCGAGCATACGGTACACTGCCTTCGTGTCCATGGGGGACGTTGTACTGCCTTCGTGTCCATGGGAGACCTTGTACTGCCTTCATGTCCATAGAAGACCTTGTACTGGTAACCTATAAAGAAAAAAGATGCACAGTTACACGTTGATCTGCTTATCTAAACTTCAATGTCCGCGCAAGGCGTCCTGTTCACAGCGCAGCACTACCTCAGCGCTGAACAGTATTACAAACCGGGACATCAGTCCTTTAGGAAAGGAGGACTCTCAGAACACACGATACAAGCCATGGAAGTAGCAGTGACTCGTTGCCTTTACAGGACTGAGTTAGCCCTGCACTGTATGTGTGAACCAGCCCTAAATGCGGAAAGTCACATTCAAAATTCCTACATTTTTGTTCACCCAGGCACTTAATTTACAAACTACCTTGATAGTTTAATTGGTGGCACTAATAACATTGTCAGGGGCACCATAATGCAAAATTATATTTTGCCCCCGAGTCTGCGAGAATCAATCGCTCACTGTTTTTGCCGCCGCATTGCACTCTTTTATTTCGGCTTTTGAAAAGGTCTACCAAAGATAAGCGAGCGGATGTTATCGCTTATGAAGTTTACCAAATTTGAACATAGAGAAGCTAAGACTTATAAGCATTTCGCAGAATTAACATGGCAATTTGGGCATACTGATCCATGATCGTAGACAAGCGCCGCAAAAAACACGTGGACAATAAGTGGTGGTAAACACTGGCGCCAGTGTTTTATGTCCACTTGTTGTCCCTGTGTATTTTTATTTACTTTTTTTGTTTGTTTACTATCTTGAACAAGTATTTTTAATCACAACGGACAGGAAGGAAACGGTAATAGGGTTCTATGCGGATCATAAAGCCATGCTCCGAATGGGTGAGTGTCAACTGCAGGTTTCACAACAGTGGCAGATCCAGGGGGGGGGGGGGGGGACCCCCCTCCCGCCCCCCCTTCTCGGAGGGCAATTGGACATGAGTGGACCCCCCTTGCACAAGAAAGAATGGGAGAATAGTATCCTTAAAAATTTTCCGCCCACCCCAAAACAAAGGTCTGGATCCGCCACACTAAGTTTCAATTATTGGGAGGATCGAGACATCAGAGGCCGAGTTCAAAAAGCAAACTTGCGATAAAAAATTGAGTATGACAAAACCCGAGAAGATATCCGTATTAACAAAACAAAATTTGTCGCAACTTTTGTGTGACTTACAACGAAATATTACGACATTATCCAAAGTGTCTCACAAACTTTTTAGGACAAACATGGCCGCACATCACTTGGCTATTTCGCCGCGACCAGCAATTAATATAGAAGCGTGGGAAAGAGGCATGTGTTTTTCCCACTGTTCACATGCATCCCTACTTGAAGCAGTATAAGGGCAACGCTAAACTACACATGGAGGATTCAGCCGACGGGTCTGCCGAGCTGTCCATCCTGCCCGTTAGAGCTAAGGAGGTGCAGGACTGCAATCAACGGCGAGATGCGCCAATGAATCAACGAAAGCAAATGCCACACAAATCTTCAGTGCACCCAAAAGGATCCTTCACCTATGAATGGCGTGAACCTGATTTGGTGAACACTAGCGGCCCCTCGTACTTCAGTAGTGATTTGCAAAGCGGTGAGCAGCTGTGCGACCCTACCACACGAAAGGGCACATTCCTGACAGGATGTGCCTTTTTAATGCCAAAGCATTATATGTCCATGGAGCGGAAAATCCGAGTTGTACCAAACGTTAACAGAGGAATAAAAGAAAGAATAAAATGTGCTTCCACGGCTGAGATTTGAACCCGGTGCTGCTGTGTGAGAGCCGGGCATGCTAGCTGCTGTGCTATCTCAGCCGCTTCGGAATGCGACATTACTCTCCCGTCAAAAAGAAGCTTGTCCCATTACAGCAATAGATAGCATGTCTTTAGCCGTTCTTTGTCCCTGTTTATCTGAGGCTGATTTCTCATCATGTTTGACGGCATCGGCGTTGATGTGCCCGAAAGATGGTCATAAAAATATGTCCTCGGTTCGATGACATCACACTTCACGTGACGACATGACGTACCATGATGTGTGACGCCGTATGATGTAACGTAATACAAATATTAGAGGGGCACTTAGTTATACCTACGTGGATTGAATGCGAAAGCATTGCCATTCCTAACAATAGAGAAAAAAAAAGGAAGTGTCGTTAGGAATGGCATTGCTTTCGCATTCAATCCACAAAGGGATACCTAAGTGCCCCTGTAATATTTTGTGTGGAGTAGAGCTCAAATAAACGCCATACGGTGCAGTATATCCATGATTAAGTTGCTGCTAGCCGTGAGGCTTAATGTTTTGCACCAACAATACCGTAGTTTTTCCTCGGTTGCGACAAAGTGCCACTGCGCTACGAACTTGCTAGAAATTTCAGCATATGCGTCCACTTTCTTCTGGAAACCTATGGTGACCTGCCATTCACTTTTGACCAAAGAACAGTGAAAATACCAGATGTGAAAACAGCCATAACAAGCATTAATGAAATCAAGGTGGGGGTCATAGCATTAGCTTCCCAACGTGGCGAGACTAGCACAGGATTTCTGTTACTCGCCGTTTAAGGCAGGAGTCGACTTTGTCCGGTCTGATCTTGAAAAACAAGTTTGGTTCGGTTAATTTTGTAGCAGAAAGCCCGTGCTTTCCTGTTTCTGGGGTCATTTTCTCAGTTCAAAATATGATGCGAAGTCCTTCCCATAAAAATGCATGGGTGCCCGCTAGGACTCTTCGAAATGGTTAAATTAACTGAGGTCATTATACTCTGTTGCCACTCTAGAATAGCAGAAGGCCCTCCCACAAAGCCCTTCACTCTTTTTAATAAGCAAACACTAGAGAGGAGAGCCGAGAGGACACCGCCAATCATGGCGAGCAAAGGGAATTGTGGGAGGGGCTTGTGCTATTCAAAAGTTGCAACTGACTATAACAAAAGTTTACAGTACTATGAAAACAAAAAGACCAAGTACGCACAGAAATTCGCAGGAAGTGTAGCAGGGACAGAATAGAAAAAACTGCAGCTGCAATATTTACCCTTTAAATTTCCCTCAACAGCACAGCAGAGATGAGATGCTGGTCGTCAGTGCCTGGAGGGCCACCCCCTTGTACTGGTAGCACATGTAGTCTGAAACGAACAACAAACAAAAAATTAAATGCATGGACAATCCGCACATGCTGTTATTTCGCTTCATTGGCCGCTTCAGAGAAAGCAAGCATGCACGCCGTTGTCCAACCATGTCAACTGCTAGCCGAAACTTTCTGCCACCAGGATTAAGATATTGCTTGCGCTATAAAAAAAAACATTTACACACTACCCAGCTGGCACGCTGAAAGTTCAAACATTGAAGAAACTACAACATAAAACTTCAATGCAAGAGCTACACCTGGTGGACAATACACAAAAGTATGTTCAGTGTAAACCTTGGTGCACCGCAAGGCTGATTTACCTCAGCCAGTTTGGAACATCTGCAGTTCCATTCTTTTCAAGATATTATGCCTCAAAATATGTGACAAATTAATTGGGTTAAAAGTTTTTAATCGACACTCGGCCCAAATATTTAGGAAGTATACTAGTGGGTTAATTTCTAACTTACCATAATTATTTTCGGCATCCTGAAGGCGACGCTTCAGGGTCCAGTTTTCATATTGGATTTACCTCGCCCACACAGCTGCAACCACACTGAAATGTTTGCAAAGTTTCAGGCAGGGTAATTAAACGTCCGCAGTTTCTCTCAAACACCACTGTCACAACTTTTTTTTTGTCATTTTGGTTTGTTTAAGGGTGGTTGGGGGGAGGGTCAATTACAATCCTCACACATGTTTACCTGGGCGTCAAAGGCTTGAGCTCGGATGAGACTATACTCCTTTTCATACTTAAGGTGCAACGCTGTCAAAGCTACACTCTAAAACCGGTCTCTCATAAAAAACGCTGTCCCTCTGATTTTAGAGGGGACAACAATGCTTTCAGGGGGACAGCTCTTTCTAAGAGGGAAATTGAAAAATAAAATAGCAACATCTAGAGGGACACCAACATATTAAGAGAGACCAAGGAAACCCTTTCGTTGGTCCCTCTGAACAGGAAAGACCGACAGAAAGATTCACGTGTCTCCCTTCATATTAAGAGGGGACTGGTCCCTCTTAACTGGACCAATGTAGTTCGGTCAGGAGGAGAGGGGCAGGCGCACTAATCCACGGCAAAGAGTTCGGATGGTGCTGAGGCTTCGCGCCAATTCAAGGAGAGCTGGAAACGGTCGTTGGCGGAGAGCCGCAAGCGTCATGCTGCTCGTTTGACTTCCTTCGGGTGAGTAATCCTGTCATATTGACGCTTTTGTTTTGGGTGCATTGCGGGTGGGAATAACGAGCCATCAATATTTTCACGCTGGCTGTGAGATGCACGAGCTTTGCATGTAAAGTGAGAGTGTTCAGCTGTAGTCCGCGGACGCGAACGCTTCCTGGATCTGCTCGTTCAGCTAAGGACAGAGCGTCGCTAATCGTTTGCCCTGCCGTGAGCCGCAGGGCTGTCTTCCGTACAAAACACTTTTAGCGGGCTAGGGTGTCCCATTGGTACGCGTATGTCCTAGGCTGGTGATATCAGACCATTTTCTGTCCAACGCTTTTGTCTACTTTTTAATATTGAACGCGCGTTCGTTCTTCTCCCAGCTCGAGCTGCTAGCTTTGGCACTGCTACGCCGGCATTTTATTACCGACAATTTCCTTTTATTTTATCCGTGAGCGTACACTGTCGGCACCGGGTACTACAAAGGACGGCATCGCCCTCCCTAAGGCAAAGCCAACATAAAGGCACCCTAGCTGGGGCTGTCAGTGTTTGGAAGCTTGGCTCGCCGATTTGTTTCTCGGTGTGCACTCTAAATGCTTGAGGTTGACCGCCCGAGAGCGTTGATTGACGGAAACAATGTTGGCGATTTTGCGTTTGTTTGCCTTCAGAATTCATTACAGCAATTTACACTGCAATGTTATGTTGTAGACATCGTTAGCGTTGCAGTGATTATGAACTTTTTCTCAAGTGGGAGGCGAGCAAAAACCCATGATGTGTGTGTATGTATGTGAAAATGGGGGGGGGGGGGGGTAGGTGGACAAACTTCTAATTCAAATCCCACAAAAAAAAAAGGAAAAGGTTTTTTCTTTCGCGCGTTCGAGTTGCGTCGGCGTCGCGGCGTCTGCGGAAAGATGGGAAGGGTTGAGAGGTGGCCCGGGAGTACATTTTGTTTTATATATTTCTTTGGCGTACTCTTTTGTTCGTTATATTTTGACGGTCGCGCCGGCAAAGCTACCGTTTTTTTGTTGTTTTTTTTTTCGGCGTTGACCATGCTTTTGTTTTTGGAGGTTTTATTCATGATGTCTATTATGCTCTTTGTTTCCTGTAGCTGGTTGAATATTTTTTTTTTCTGTGTGGTACATCTGCGAAAAATATATAAACATAACTTTTTTTTTGTTTTTTTTTTTCTTAGGCGCTTTAGGGCTAGGTTGACTATGGGCGTTAAATGACTGACCGTTAAAAATCTTCTTTCAGAGTGAGGCAATGGCAACGAACGTTGGCATGAAGGAAATCAGACGGGGGTTCTGCTCAGATTGCTCGTGTAAAGAGCTCTACCAGGACCCCTGCACGGTGGAACGCACCACCCTGAGTGCTGAGCTTACTGCGGCCACCCGCACACGGCCCACAACGAACTCGGTAATTATGAACTTTTTGTATTCTGGTATGTGGGTAGGCACTATTCACGTTCTGTTGGCATATGCGTTGCTTCTGAAAAAAAAGAATAAATGAATGGCTTGCGCCGAAATGTCTACAGAAATATAATTTTTTATTTGATTATGTTGCTTTCTAAAACATGCTTACATCTCTTCTGCAGCTTCGAGCCGCAAATACAATCCATGCTTTCCAAAGCACACGGGGCTTCTAATGTTCATCTACTACTAAATGCGTTTTCGTTTTGTCTTGCTAATACAAAAACGATTCTCGTAAATTACCTAAAACAGCAGTCTATTCTCGTACCAAATATTAATAGTAGCAGAAGTTACGTCATAAGCTAATGTCACTCGCTTTTTTATCGTATACAGATTGGGTTCCGAATCTTTGAGCTGTTTTCACTTTATTTTCGCATTTGTTTCCTACCGACTGCTTGAAAACAGGTGAAAGCGCTTCATTACCTTCATTCTAATTCCCACTCCCTGTATCTAAAGGAAAACAATATGATCTTTCATTCAGCTAAAGGTGGATGCACAGCTTCGGTTCCATAACACGATCGTCGCCATGCTGGGAAAACTGGAGGAGGTAAAAGGCGCCTTTTGCGGAGACAACCCGACAACATTCTTGAACGTTAAGACCATTCTCCGGTCTCGATTGGCCAGGAGTTCTCTCATCACCTATGGTATGTGAAAAAGCGAATGCAAAAATAGAAATGGAAGTTTGACGCTGACGCATTTTTTTTTTTTAACAATTGCTGCTTGCAGGACGATTTTACCCCTGACGAAGAAGTTCCAGGACCCAAGACTTTCTTCGGTTCGGAGAAACGGATCGTTTGTGGGAACGGGTCAGTGACACTCTCCGCTAGCACGACTATGGAGGGGGCACTAGTCATGTGCTTATGGGTGTATTAAATAACAAGGCTCTCCTACCCTATGGCACATGGACAAACCCTTGGACTCCTCTAAGGTCTGCTCGTTGAAAATAAAGTGTTTCGATTCAGTTTATGTCAGACAAGCTCAGACAATTGCTCATGGCCGTTCAAAAACGACATAAATTCTGAGCTTCTACTGATGGCAAGAGACACCGAATAATTTGTTTTTAATGCTATGAAGTAGGTAACTACGCTCTAAAAAAAGCACAGGAATCTACTTTCCGGAACAGCACTTGGAAAGTCAATCACCTTAACTCACGGAAGCTGCTCAGCGAATCACGATGCCGAAACATTAGATTAAACCACAAAACCCAGTCTGAGTTGTGACATTAAGCAATGCAAAACGTCACGCTTGTTGTGCTTAGTGTCGCAATTCATTTTTTTGTATAATATCATATGTTTCGGCATCTACATTCGCTGAGCTGCCTCCGAGAGTTATGCCGATTTTCTTTCCATGTGTTGTGCGGGAAAAAAATGTATACTTATTTTTTTTTATGTTACCTGCTAAAAAAAAAAAAAAAAATTCAACACGATTGTTATGTTTTTGTTTATGATAGGCAAAAGGAGTCACTTCGCAGCACGGAATTTTTTGTGCGATAGTTTCCGAGAAACGCCGATTTCTGGCGTCGTTCTAACGTCTTTTTTATCCGTAAAAGCTACCAGAACATCGGTATAAAATTACTATTTTGATAAAGACATTTCAAAATATTTTCTTGTGTCATGGCAAATAAAACACGTTTTTACTCTTAAAGATTGTCATTGTTTTATTTCAATTGTGTTACGCAGCACAGAATAACTTTGGTTAAACAATATCAGCGAAAGTGCGAGAACTGTATCACTGCAGTGCAGCATATCACCCGACAGTCCAAACACGAAGGAGCAGAAATTCTACGATACAATAAGAGAGATAACCTAAAGCCGGGGTCACGCTGCTTATACATCATACAAAATACATTCTGCAGACATGTTCCGATACGAGTCACCGCGACATCCGTGCTTTGTATGCCACATGACAAAGCAACCTCTTGATTTGGTTGCCTCGTGGCGTACGAGGCACGGATGTCGCGGCGACTCGTTCCGGAACATGTCTGCAGAATATATTTTGTACGATGTATAAGCAGCGTGACCCCGACTTAAGGGGGACTATACCCCTGCATATTAAGCGGGCCACCGTCCCTCCGAATTTAAGGGGGAAAATATCTCAAAAATGTCCCTCTTACAAAGTGGGACTGACCTCGAATTTAAGGGAGACGCCTTACCGCTTACTTTAAGAGGGGTGGTGTCTCACTTAATTAAGTGGGGGCATCCCCGTGTAATATTAAGAGGCCTGTCGCCCCCCTTAAATTTAAGTGGGAAAAAATCGAAGAAATGTCCCTCTTACTAAGTGGGACCGGGCTTAGAGTGTACTGGCGCGAGCGTGGGGCTTGATCTTGTTGATCATTTGCACGCCTTCTCGCGGAAGCAAAACCGTAGATGAAGCCACGCACTCGCGCCAGTAGCTTTCACAGCGTTGCACGCTAAGTATGAAACAGAGTATAATGCCGGCAGAGCATCAAACCAATGGGAAGAGGAAGACAAGCGTTTCAGGTTGACCAACCACGAACCTGTGACAACCGCATAGGTCATTCAACACACGTCTTATACCACTTAAACACTGTGTCGAACTGCATTTTGAAGTCAGTCCCAATTCCAACGGTGTATAAACAGGGGCATTCATTTCGTGGCATGCCTTGAAATTAATCGAAGTGACGCAAGCTGAGAACACACTGCTGCTGCTTCATTTGGGAATAACTGCGGCCCTAGGCTTGATCACATCACAATTGCAAAATGAAAGAGAAAAAAAAAGGGCGAAAAGAACAACTGCCATATCAAAAGTTCTAACCGACAAATGTAAACCCAGTTCAATTCTAGAAAGCCAGGAAATCGAAGTTAGTCCTAACAGTACAATTTAGTCCACTTCCGTAACTTCAAAACAAAAGATGGATATCCTCTTCAATCATTTTGACTGAAAAGGAATATTGTCTCTGCATGAACCGAATTCCAAGGAAGTCTAACTTCGGAAATGTAACGAAGTATTATCAATGTAATCAATTTATAGTTGAAAGGCATCAGTACACTACCAGACCAATAAGACATTTCCTAAAGCAACGGACTGAAAGTAGCATTAGGAATTCAATACGTGCTCTGTTGACATGGGCTACACTTTTTCGGACCATACACAGAATGAGTGGCAACTTTTCATTACGCTACACATAGATCCAAACATTAGGACAGATAAAGCAAACCGAACTAGTTAAAAAAAAATAAAAAAAAAACATTCTAGCTTAACGAGAAAATAGGGAGTTTTAGAATATCGGGCGCTACTTTACCGCGCGTTACGGACGGCAAAATAGCGAGGATTGCGGCGAAGAGTTTTAGAATAGCGTTTCTCTGAAGGGGACCCTCCAAACGCAAGCATCTCGCGCTTAAAACGCCACCAAGATGTCGCGACAGCTTTTATTTGAAAGTTAGAACGTTTTATCTTGAAAATTAAACAAGCTTTTTGTCCAGAGTAACATTTTTATAGTTTTTTTACACTGAATGCCGCATGTTTTGTTTTTGTCGCTGCCAAGCTGCTCTGTTGTACTTACGAAGCCCAGACGATCCACTACCCAGGCATGCTTACATGTCTGCCGCGATCGTAAGTACACGCGCCTCGATAGCTTTGCGCCTCGATAGCTTTAAGCTGTGAATCCAGCGAACCGTGGCGTTTTCAATACGCTTCGACCATACCGACCGCGGTCGCCGAGTGCGACTCACGCAGTTCCCGAGCGGGCGACGGCGTCGAAGACGCGATCAACAGAGATGTCGTGGGCGCCGCCTTTTGCGGTACCCACGCTATTATCGAGAAATAACGGGCCCCAAAGCTCGAGTCCAATGCTTGTTTTGGGTCTACGCATGCACAGCAGCCACGAAATTATTCTAAAACTCCATAATGTTCACTTCTCGTTCAACGCGTACAATGCAAACAAAGAAGTATGCTTACCAACTGCGTTGAGTTGCTCGTTCTGTCGCGTCGTCGGCCTTCCGCGCTCTTCTTGAACATAATCATCACAAGAGAAAACTTCACAGATAGATAAACTTGATTAAATTAGCACATTTCCGTGTTTAAAGGCATTTCCATCCCGCGACACACACACCGGTCGCAAAACTGGCGAAACCATGCCGGGAAAAGAAAAAAAATAAAGAACTGGTGTCGCTACCGATGGGGCGTCGAAGACGCGATCCTTAAAATATGAAACCGAACCAGTAAAAGTTACAATACTGAAACCGAAACTGACCAAATCGCGATTGAGGGGCGCCGTAAATAGATATGTTCACATGATGCATCTTGTTGGCGAATCTTGTGTCGCGAAACTAGGTTTCGGGAAACAGATTCCCCGTCTGAACGCAACCGAAAAAGTGGCGCGCCTTCGAAAAAAGTGGCGCGTGTTTCTCGCTTCTGGAGCAATTTTTCGCTGAAACCTCACCGACGCCCGTCAATCTCCCGAAGGAGAAACGCGGACGCTGCCAATGGCCGCTCGACTTCGCTATGACGTCTGACCTTCGAGGAGGAGCGAGCTTTTGGAGGAGTCTGATTTTTGGCCAATTCTGTATCCGAGCCGAAGCCGAAAGAAAACAAAACAAACATGTCGAGTGACAAGCTCTTATGCGACAAGCGGCGAAGCGGTGCATACGGGCGACGAGTCTTGGTCCTACTCGGTTGCGGCACGGTGCAGATTGCTCAACAGTCGCGGCGGGTGCAAGCACTGTATATAAACATGATGACTGGGGATAACGTTCTTTATTAGCGGTGCAAAAATGTCCGAAATGCTTCGAGATCATCTCGCGGTTTTTCCCGGGTTTGGCAGGACTAGTAAACCCGTTGAGCTGAATCTGACGAAATTCATTGAGTGGCATTAATAAAACAGGCTGTCTCTTCACACTGTGCGTACTTCATATCATTTTGATGCGAGACGCTTAATATTCCCGGTGCAGACAAGGTTTGGCGAAATTCTCGTGAGTCAATACGTCACAGGTTTCGCGCGTCAAACTCCACGTGTGAACAGGCCGATTTCGCGAAATCTTGGTTTCGCTAAACTGTGGCGCGTTGAAGACATACATCGTTTGAATAAGCCTTTAAAAGTGAAATAGAGTGAATACAGTTATTATTTTAAGCACAGGAAATAAATCTGTAGATCAGAACTAGCACCGACGCGCTATTTGCTTCGGGTGCAATGCAGTAGGGAGTAGATTTATTGATTTTTTTTTTGATAACACTCATTTCAATGTGTAATGAGTAAACACAAAAGAATCGCTATTGATTGGGTAACGATAAACCTCACTTGAATTTGTAATGAGTAAACTCAAAAGAATTGATATTGATTGGGTAACGATAAACCTCACTTGAATTTGTAATGAGTAAATTCAAAAGAATAGATATGGAGTGGGTAATGATAAAACTCATTTAACGATGAGTTTCTTATGAGTTTCATTTGACTCTATAAAAACACATTAGAAGCTCAATTGAAACTCATTGTTCATTTTTGTAAGGGTCGCCAGTTTTTGGTATCTATATTTTGTTCAGTGTAAGTATATAGTGTTAGACATACTTCACCCCATCCCTGTTTTTCGTGTGGTACTTCTGCGTATCACGATCTGGAATGTCCACCTAGACGTTGAAGAGAAGAATGAAGTAGTCGAATACACAAGAGTTATACGTTCAGCGCGTGTGCTTGTCTTGCTGAGTATCTGGTGTGTGATTGTTTCCTTGCACTGTCACCGTAGAATATGCAAAAATGAATAATGACATTGGCATATTTGCCGTGCCAAAGCCTGTCACAATTTTTCCGAACTCTAATCTCCACGAGAATACAATACCATTGTTTCTGTTGTAGTGGCACGGCAGAGTCTATACTTGTTTTGCTCCAGTCTTTGTAAGTGGGACGCTGTAATCCGATTATACTCAATTATGGTATACTAGATAGCACTATATTTGCAGAGATAGTCTTCGATTTTTGTAGTTCTGTAGCAAGAAGGATATTCTCATTTGCTAACAAATCGTATATTTACATTATTTACAAAAGAGTCAAAATCTGAAGATCGTGGAGCGTGGACTGCGTAGCCCTTCGCCTTGTCATCTCGAGCCCCCGCGTGCAAGTGATGGTGTTTTTCTCGAGCTGGTGTTCTTCGTCTTCTTTACTCGCTGTAGCGTGCCGCTACAGGTACTCCCCCCTAGCGAGGAGGTGGAGGAGACGAGCGATCTGGTGCTCCTTTGAAGTGTACACGTCGTACTTGGGTTGGAGTTGTGTGTGCTTGGGGTTGCTCGAGATGAGCTGGTTTTATCCTGTCGAGTGAAATTGTATCTTCACGTCCTTTCACGAGCACGGTGAAATACTTGTCGCCGTGTTTTAGAACTTCAAATGGTCCTTCATATGGGTTCTGCAGCGGTCGCTTCACGGCGTCTGTGCGTATGAACACGTGGGTGCAGCGTGACAGTTCCGGGCTGAGGAACAACTTGCGAGAGTTCCGCTGTCGTGTGGGCACAGGTCGTAGTTTCTCCAATGAGGAACGTAGACGGCTCGCGTAGTCCTCTGCTGTGGTGGTTTCGGTGTTGGTGGTAGGTGTTAGAAACTCACCAGGAATGCGTAGTGGCGTGCCGTACACCATTTCTGCTGTACTGCATCCCAGGTCACTTTTTAGGGACGTGCGTCTTCCAAGCATGACGAGTGGTAGAGTTTCCATCCAAGGCGCGGCTGTACCTTTCGTCTTCAAACTGGCCTTTAGCTGTCTGTGAAACCGTTCCACCATTCCGTTGGAGATTGGGTGATAGGAAGTAGTGTGAATATGCTTTGTACCTAGGATCCGCGAGAGGTTCTGGAACAGTGTAGACTCAAATTGTCTCCCTCGGTCTGTTGTGATGGTGGTTGGTGTTCCAAAACGGCTGACCCACATGCTGACGAAGGCCCGTGCTACGGCTTCTGCTGCTATCGATTTGATCGGTGTTGCTTCAGGCCACCTCGTGAAGCGGTCGATGCAGGTCAAAATGTACCGGCAATCGTCGGCTGGCGGGAGTGGTCCCACTATGTCGAGGTGGATGTTGCTGAAACGACCATCGGGAGGTGAAAACTTGCCGAGCGGTGTAGTCGTGTGCCGACCCACTTTCGCGCGCTGGCATTGCACGCACGTGCGTGTCCAATTGCGGATGTCGGCGTTGATCTTAGGCCAGATGAATCGAGCAGTTATGAGATGTTGTGTGGCTCGAATTCCTGGGTGGGAAAGTGAGTGGATTGCTTCAAAAATAGGCTTCCGGAACTTCTCGGGGACATATGGTCTTGGTTGTCCTGTCGACACATCGCAGACCACTGTTGCTTTGCATTCCGGAATCTTTATGTCTTGTAGGTTCAGTGACGTTGTTTCCCGCAAATGTGGTAGTATTGTATCCGTGCTCTGCGCTGCTGCTAGTTCTTCGTAGCCGACAGCGTTCTGTTCGGTAGAGCAGGTGTTCACACCAATTCGAGAGAGTGCGTCTGCTACGGAGTTGTCTTTGCCTGGTACAAAGCGGATGTCTGTCGTGAACTCCATGACGTAAGCCATTTGCCGTATCTCTCTTGGCGTGTGCGTTTCACTGCTAGATGTTAAAGCATACGTCAGCGGCTTGTGATCAGTCATCACAAAAAATGTTTGTCCCTCGAGGTAGTAGCGGAAGTGTCTGATGGCAAGGTAGACTCCGAGTAGTTCCCTTCCGAAAGTGCTGTAGCGGCACTCAGTGGTTGACAGCAGACTTGTACCGTACGCATTACAAGTAATCAAATTACTTGTAATCGATTACTTTTTGAAGTAATATTGTAATCAGTTGATTACTTTTATTAGGCAGTAATCACAAGAGTAATCTGATTACTTTTTGAAGTAATAAAATTACTTGTAACCGTTACAATGTGTACGGGACCCCCCCCCCCCCCCCCCTCCTGCTGAAGGTACCTACTCGCAGCCCGTAGGAGAACCAGAACCGAAGAATGCCTAAAGCGGATGCAAAATATAACAAGGGCAGTTGAAATACTTCCGCATTTCCCCTACGTGGTCTTTCTGGCAAGCAATGTCTCGAGTTGAGAAGTGGTCGGGGCGATCTCTTCCGCTAATGGATACTACACATGATCCGTTTCGAATCCTGGAGCTGCTGCTCTTTTGTATAGCATGCGAGCTCATCCACATGTGAATAATAAAATGAGCGACGCAAACTTTGAGCGACAACCCTTGCTCAAGCTTAACGAGATCTAGAACCCCCTCCGCGCCCCTCCCCCCCCCCCCCCCCCCCCCCCCACACACACACACACTGGCGAACGCCCAGATGATTAAACGTCTTTAAACGAATTCTATGCCTGTGTCCGCATTGTGAAGGTGCAACGACCACGAAGAGGGAGCCAGTTTTTCTTCTTCAATACTTGTGCAAACGTGAAATATAGGTTGGAAGTAGTTCATTGTTATGAGCGCTAAAGATGTGTCTTCACACAATAAAGTAATCGGAAAAGTAACGATTACTCCTTTAAGTAATGTCCAATTACTTTTGCCGTCGAGTAATCAAGTAATCTAATCGAATACTTTTTAGCCAAGAGTAATAGCAATTGTAATCGATTACTTTTTTTAAGTAACGTGTACAAGACTGGTTGACAGCTTCTTCGAGAAGAATGCCAATGGTTTCCATGTTCCGTTGATGTTCTGCTGGAGGACAGCTCCGACGGTGGAGTTAGAGGCGTCTACCATGACTGATGTTGGCGCTCCAGCTTTTGGATGGGTCAGCAGTGTAGCTTTTGCAAGTTCCTCCTTGATGGCGGAAAACGCTGCGTCAGCAGTTGGTGTCCAAGTCAGAACGGCGTTGTTGCTTGGTTTTCCTTGCAAAAGGTCATGCAGGGGCTGGAGGATCGTAGCACACTGAGGAACAAAGCGCCTGTAGAAGTTCACGAGCCCGAGAAACTCGCGGAGTTTCTTTGTTGTAGGAGGTTGCGGGAACTCGCGGATGGCTTCTACTCGCTGTGGCAGCGGCCGTATGCCGTGACTGTCGACGCGATGGCCCAGGAAATCCAGGCCCTTGACGCCGAATGTGCACTTTGCACGGTTGACGATCAATCCATAGTTTTCAAGGCGAGAGAAGAGCTGACGTAGGTGGTCTACGTGGTCTTTCGGCTTGTCGCTGAAAATGAGGATGTCGTCCATGTATGCGAAAGTAAAGGTCAGGCCGCGTAGGACTTGGTCGATGAACCTTTGGAAGGTCTGGGCCGCATTGCGGAGACCAAACGGCATCCGCAAGTACTCGAACATGCCGAATGGGGTTATTATGGCGGTCTTCGGAACGTCGGCCGGTTCTACAGGCATTTGGTGGTACGCTTTCACGAGGTCCACCTTACTGAAGATAGTTGCTCCATGCAAGGCGCCGGTGAAATCCTGTATGTGGGGAATTGGATAGCGATCGGGGACCGTGCTCTGGTTGAGGGTTCTGTAATCTCCGCATGGACGCCAGTCGCCGGTCTTCTTTGGGGCCATGTGGAGGGCCGATGACCAGGAGCTCGAAGAAAGCCGGACGTAGCCAAGCTCGAGCATGTGCTCAAATTCTTGCTTCGCTATCCGCTGGCGATCTGGAGCTAGGCGTCTAGGTCGAGCAAACACCGGAGGTCCCTTCGTCTCGATATGGTGGATCACGGTGTGTTTCACCGGTAGGTCTCTTGAAGTTGGACGAAACACGTCGGGGAATTCGTCGATGATGTCCGTCCATTGGGAGGTGGGCTCCACTTGGGGGAGGCTGGGCGCCTTTTGGACTCCCATCGCAGATATTCCCTGCACGGTGAGACGAGTCTCAATGTCGTGAAGCAGTCTTCGCTTTACATCCACCATGAGCGCAAAATGCCGGAGGACGTCGGCTCCTATGATGGGTTGAAGAACGTCGGCGATTAAGAAAACCCACCGAAACGTCCGTCTGAGGCCGATGTCGAGAGTGATTGACTTTTGTCCGTACGTCTTAATTGGTGAACCATTCACTGCATGTAGTGGCGGGGTGTCTTGTCGATGCCGTCGATCTTCCAGCGTAGGCGGAACGACGCAAATCTCGGCTCCCCTGTCTACTAGGTACCGGACCTTGGTGGTTCGGTCGGTTACGTAGAAAAGACGGTTGGACTCCAGGGCGGCTACACCATCCGCCTCTAGTGTGCGGCCTTGCCGTTTCCCGTGAAAGTACACGGAGGTTGGCACTTCTTGGCATCATTTCCCTGACGGTAGTGGTACCAGCAGACCTGGTGTTTTGCAGGAGACTTGCTTCGGCGGCGTTTTTCGCTGGTTCGTCGACTCGCGCTCGAGGATCGGGAGTGACGCATGCGGAGGTCCTTGAGCTCCCGCGTGAGTTGATTCATCCTGGCTTCCATCCGAGAGTTGGAAGACAGCAGCTGGGCAATCTTGTCCTCCACGGCCGGCGATGGTCGTGCGGCATGGAGTGTAGTGTCATGTGTTTGCACAGCGGAGATGGATGGAAAGCCCGCGTCCATGATTTGGTCGGCCATCCGAGCCAACGTGGCGGTGGAGTCGGTGGTCGATGTGCTTAGTATCATGCGGACTGGTTGTGGTAGCCTCTGGAGAAAAAGCTCTCGGAGAATCGTTGCCTCCGTGTTCGGTGCTTTATCTCCTAGAAGCTGTTCCATGCGTCGTAGCAGCTCTGTCGGCTTCCTGTCACCTAGTTCTTCTGCCGCCTGGAGTTGCTGCAGTCTGCGGTGTTCCGACTCTGTTGTTCGTCGGATGAGTTCACTCTTCAAGTATTCATAGGGCTGGTCTTCTGGTGGAGCGCGAAGGATGTCCCGAACGACAGCTGCCGATGACTGCGGCAGAGCGGAAATGACGTGGTCGAACTTCGTCAAGGACGATGTTATCTTGTTCTTTCGGAAGGTCGATTCAATCGTAAGGAACCAGAGTTCCGAATCGGCAGCCCAGAATTCCGGTAACTTGAAGTTGACCGCAGCGACAGCAAGCGTTGTTAGGTCGCCCGACGACGCGGAAGCTTGAGTGACACTCATCGTTCCAAATGAGCGCAGATGTTCCAAGACAAACTCACTGGTTGATAGAAGCCACTAGTCGGGTAGGAGGGCTTGTTTCGAGTCTCGGGTCACCAGTTTATAGCAAGAAGGATATTCTCATTTGCTAACAAATCGTATATTTACATTATTTACAAAAGAGTCAAAATCTGAAGATCGTGGAACGTGGACTGCGTAACCCTTCTCCTTGTCATCTCGAGCCCCCGCGTGCAAGTGATGGTGTTTTTCTCGAGCTGGTGTTCTTCGTCTTCTTTACTCGCTGTAGCGTGCCGTTACAGTTCCATCGAAATACATTTCAGCTTTTAAGTTACTTGTTATTTGGCATGTAAATTTACAAGCTTATCTAGATTGAAGGCAGCAAATATCTTGCCAGCACTCATGCTAGGTGTTTGAAGTATATTGCGTTAACATAATTGACCCAACCTTTGATTTTTATTTGTCAGTGCCTCAAGGGAAGCAAGGAGAAGGAGTGGATCCCCGCCCCTGCCCGTTTCTATCTGGATAAGCATCATACTGGCGTGCGGTTGTGTATCACTACTGCGTGGTGCGCGTTAAAAACCCCAGGCTAGCGGTTGTACCGCGCTGGCTAAATTGCTTTACAGCTGAGACAGCAGACGCCCACTGAGGCAAGCTAACTTCTGACTGTATAAACATACACACAATTTTTTTTTTTTTGAGGAGAGGGATTATGTAGAGAAGCTAGTGGTTTTTTCTATGGGTAGGAAGCTGTCCGAACTAAGGTCAGAATGGAAAAAGCACCACCAAGTTCCGCCTGGTCCCAAACAGCCACAATAATGAACACGGAATTCAGAAGAATAGTAATACGAAGGACTTACGCAGGCAGCCACACTTTGAGTTCGCAATGACATTTGATTATGATCACAAATATTCCTGCTTTGCTCAATGTGGCCTAGTTTACACACCATATTGGTGATATTTAGCGCAGCAGAAATATTTTTTATCAGAAATAAACGTCATTGTTAACTGAACAAATGTGGCTGTCTGTGTAAGTCCTTCGTGTTTTTGTTCTTTTTACTTCTGTGTTCATTATTTAATTTTTTTCTCATGATTTAGTCCTTTTGTTTTTGTTTCTTATGTGTTCCTTATTTTATTTTTTTATTTTTATGATGTTTTAGTTAAAGATATGATGCCCTCGTCATTTCCTAGTCCGGGAAACAATGGTGACTTCGTCGTGTTCAAGGAGCAGTAATGACCTTTTCATCTTGTATTGCTTCCGCGGCGAACAACGGTGTCTGTGTGCATGCGTGACGTGTTAATCACACGGGAAGATTTGGCGACCAAACGGAAAAACAAGGCCAGCGAGGAGCGACTGGGGGCTTTGAACATCACACGGTGGAAGGAATGACTTCAACGACGAGGCTAGCAAGCAAGCCCTTGTCAAAACTGCTGTGCTCGACCGGAGAGTTGAACCAGGACTGTGACTCTGAGTAGGAATCAACGACTTTGAAACTTTCGTATAGTTTACAGCTTAATTGTTGCCTTCCGTTTGTTTTATTTTAATAGGTGTCTTTGTGCTATTACATTTTTAGTCCATTTTAATGTTTGTCCGTGCTATATTACAGTTTTCTTTCTTATCATTTTTTCTTAAATGGGGGAAGTACTTGCTTAGAGTTTTGCCGCTTTTATGAATAAAGCTTTTTTTGCAAACCATATTCTCAGTCTGCACCCTCGACAACCAATCCCGCCAAAGGGCTGTTTACTTTCCGACGTCGAATGATACGTTACAATGTTTCCGAGCTAGCGATCGCCTGCATTCTATATTTGTAGCATACATATTTGTCGGAATGACAGATTCCGAACCAGACCAATAGGGACTGGTCAGTGGCCTATTCTGTAGATATATCTACGTAAACACACGTTTGGCAGTGTGGGATAGCAGTAAAATGTATATTATGTGGATATTCGTAGAAATGCATTATATGATCCCATGTCTGGACCTGGAAAGTATGGTACCTGCCCCATGGCAGGTACCATACTCGTTCTAGCATCACATGAAAATTGCTTTATATGGGGTGGACACCCTATTTGCCAGGCCCAAACACGGGATCATACAAAGCAGTCCATATATCGCATATAAGGAATTGGGCAGATATGTGTATATAAGGAATTGGGCAGATATGGGTATATAAGGAATTGGACAGATATGGGTATATAAGGAATTGGGCAGATATGGCTTTATCAGTCCAGATATGGCCTGAGTATGCATATCTGGCCATATCTGCCCAATTCCTTATATATTCATATCTGTATTTTTTTAATATAAGTCCAGATATGACATTTCTGTAAGGGTGGTCCACGAGTGGTAACTTCAGCGCACTACTGTGCTTCTCACGCGCTCAGTCTTTCTAAAAATTACTGGATTAGGGGTTTTGGACGACGCTCAGCAAGTTTCTAATCGAAACCATCTGTCTATTTTCACTAACTAAAAGTTAATTAATGAATTTTAATTAATTAGCTGAGTTATCGCAAAGATTAGCAAACTACATAACGTCCCCCTGGGCGTATAACTCACTCACTCAAACCACATAAGTGTAGCGTTCACGGCTTCTTCCAAAACAAATCTGCAAGAAAAAAAAAATCTCGGTATCCACTATGCTGGTAGTTGACTCTTCGACCCTCCACAGCGAGAGCAATGGTAAACTGTGCCGCGCTCGGCTGCAGCAATTGCCCGGCATACCGACGATCGTTTCGTCGGCATGAACCGCGAGACAGAGTGTCCGTCAAGTTAGAGAAAGTATGAGCGGGAGGAGAGGGATATGTCCGCGGATGACCGAGTTTGCGGCACGCATCTCATAGCGGCGAGCAGTGGCACTTTTCTACCGTTGTTTACGTTCGCGCACGCCTTTGCATCGGCTTTTGCCCATTCGTGGAGTAGATGTCCTGTGCCTATCGTTACATAACGCTGTTTCCCCGCTTCGAGCGCACCTTCGGGGCTCCCGGCCGTGTGCGGGCGAATTGTCGCGCCGCGAGCCCGGCCAGACGGCGATCGGTCGGCGGCGGCCCCGTGTGCAAGCTCGCCGAGACGCCGCCGTCAGGGGATCGGTTTGTGCCGTCCGCGAGACGGTAACCCTTGCAAGGAGCGAAAGTGTGTAGGCAAGCGGGTTAGTAAACATCATAATATAAAGCCTCAGTCCATGAAAGTTGTCCGTTATTTGTTTTATCCTCATCTCAGGGTTTAGATTATGACGGTAATCTAGCGTTGTTTACCAGTATTTTGCAAAATCGTAACAATCTTTCTACAAGCGACTCGTAAAGCCGCTTGTCAAATTTTGGAACGTGTAATTAAGAGTCTTTGTTGTTGTTGTATTTTGTCGACTCGTCAAAACTTTGTCGGCGGCATATCGAAACTTTCTGCTTGAAGCACAATCGCACCAATGCCGAAACAATCCGCACAATCATTTTCTCGGCTGCCAGGAGATAGACATGGCCTAAATCTAGAGGTAATCAGGAAGAATACCTTTAGGAAAACGATCCATTGTTGCGAAGTAGGTTGCAGCGCACTTTGGTTGACGAGACGCGACTTGAGAGTTGTTATCCGAGGGAGATGTCGACACGGCCACGGCAAAACCACCACTCGAACGCAGAAACGAGAAGGTGCCCGTGAAGATTCAACACGATGTAGCCCAAGCTGTCGTTTGTAGAATCGAACACTAAACGCATCACAAAAAATTCTTGGGCTTCTTTGAAGAAATCGCTTGCAGAAGCACACATAAGCAGCAGCCACAGAGGGCGAATTCACACGCCATACTAGGTCCGGCTAAACGCATTCCGAGATCGGCAACGGCTCTTGCGTCATCCGTCAAACCACGTGACCACCCACTTTCTACCAGGCTTTCGGTTTAGGGAGAGAGAGAAAAGGAAAGAAGGAGAGCCCAAAACGAGGTTTCACGAACAAAAGGCTTATCTTATGGGGCCACAACGAGGGTATGTGTCACTTGTAACGAAGGTTGACAGTGCAGTGAATGGTATGTGTGGCCTTGGCCGCCAGGCAGGTGCGGTGTCCTGCTTTGTCACCAGATTATAGACATTAGTCACGTGACCCTAACCGGAGACATGATTGGCCTAAAACACGCGTAGCGTCAACTCCGCTGTCAATACCGAGTGTACATAGAGCTCTATGAAGTCCAGCTTTTGAACTTTCAAAGAAGCTGTCTATCTCGAAAGTGACCCAAAACGTTGCGAGTTTGAAGATACTATGATTTATGCTGTATAACCCACATCATTATTTTAAATGAAAAAATAAGTGCGACAATTTTTTTGTGCATGATGTCGACAAATAAATAGCTAAATAAATATTTAGATATATATTTAACCAATAAATTTAATATCATGTGTACACTGTTAGGTTCGCATTTTTAAATTTCAAATTTGTTTACGAACGAGTTAAACATAAGACACCACGCACAGCACGTCTTCCAACTTTCAACACACGATGAGTTTCCCGACGCTCGCAAACCAACGGATGCGATGCTGCGCGAACGGTTTTTGAAAGAGCTGCGTATTGTACTCCTGGCGCAACGGCTTTCGTTCGAATGGAAAAGTATTCCGGACGACGAAGTAGCGTCTTGCATCCTGAGTAAGCTAACAGTTCATATACATAATTAAACAGCGCACAAGGAGAGGGACAGAAAAGGAAGACAGAACAGGCAAGCGCTGACTCGCAACTGACGATTTACTATGAAAAGGAGAAGGAAGAAAACTACACACATGAACATATATCGGAAAAGAGAAAGATGTGAAAAAGCTAATAAATTAAATAAAATTACACCTAAAATAATTATAGCTGAAAAGGAAAACAAAATAAAATGAAAATCAATCTCTCAAAGTCCTAGGCATGTCCAGTGCCGGCACTCCGAAGCCTTGACCATACACCTATTTGTGCGCAGCTGCCCCCATAAACTCATACTCGCTGTCTTGTAGTGTTAATGATGGCTGGCTCACACATTTGGATTCGAGCTTTCTTATCCAAAAGGCTTCCACTATTTCTCTTGTTGTTTTTTCTTTATGGGAAGCTAGAACAGTTGTTGCACAAAAATCTGGATCACATCCACAGGTTCTGCAGTGGATGGCTAGGTGGCTTCCAGTGGTGGTTTGAAGAGACTGTTTATGTTCCCTCAAGCGGTCGTTGAGGCAAAGCCCAGTCTGTCCGACATAGGTTTTCCCGCAGGACAGAGGAAGATGGTAAACCACTTGTAGAATGCAAGACACAAAGTGCATCTTGTGGTTTTTCATGCAGCAAGCCCTGCTGTCATTGTTCTTGTCCACAAGCGTGCAAATTCTACCCAGTTGTTTGGGGCTGAAAACACCATGGGCACGTTGTATCTATTGGCAACATTTTTTAAGTTGTGCGACGTCTTGTGGATGTATGGTATAACTAGTGGTCGGATATTGGTAAGGTCTTTGCTCTTTTTTCTTTTGGTCGATCCTTTACAGGTTTGTACCAGAGTGCCCGCAACTTCACTTAACATGGCTGATGGAAAGCCGGATCTTGAGAGTTTGTTTACTTGAGTGCTGAAACTCTGTTCGATGGTGTGGTGACAGGATTTTTTCGAAGCTGAATACATGCACGAACTGGCTATCCCTCTTTTTATTAATTTTGAATGGGCAGATTGGTAATTAAGAATTTCTTTTTTGGAGCGTGGTAGGTAGGACCAACAAATGTGGTGATCTGAGATTTTTATAGATAGGTCCAGGAACTGCAGCACATTTAGAATAGGTTGTTCATACGTAAAACTCAGACCTTTACCGCTTCTGGAGAAAACACTCAGGATTGTATCTCTTAAGTCTTCTGTTTGTTCTTCTTGGAGGATAATAAGAAAGTCATCAACGTACCTGAAGACTTTTATAATAGACATAGTGCTCAAAAGCGGTGCGAGGATCATGTCTACGCCTCCCAGAAAGATGTCGCTTAAGATGGGAGCAACACATGACCCAATGCACACTCCAGACCACTGTAGGTATGAAGAATCTTGCCATTTTACAAACAAGGCTTTCAGATAAAAGTCTAGTAGCTCCATGAAGCTTTCCGTTGAAGTACCACTCGAATTCTGAAACTTGATTTCTCCTGATTGTTCAATAGTTGATTTGACTGAAGCCAGGAGAGCATCCTGTGGAATGGAGTAATACAGGTCCACCACGTCTACGCTGAAGGCTCCTCTCTTCTGATTGGTGTCACTCTTCAAAAAATCAATTACCTCCTCGGAGTTGTGTATGAGGAACGGGTCAACTATGTTGAGGCTAGAGAGGTGAGTCTGGAGATAGAGGGCGATCTGTTTCTGCCAAGTACCCCTTTCTGATACAATGGCCCTGAAGGGACATGCATCTTTGTGGGTTTTTGCACTAAAAAATATATCCAGGTGCAAGCCCTCAGCTTTCTTTATTTTTACCGCCAGCTGATTGAGACTTAGCTTTTGACAGGTGGCATATGCTCTTTCCTTGATCTTTTTCAGTACTATGTCTCTCCAGACTCACCTCTCTAGCCTCAACATAGTTGACCCGTTCCTCATACACAACTCCGAGGAGGTAATTGATTATATACCAGGGCCATGTCTCACATTTTCGTACAGGAAGTTACATACAAATGAAACAGGGACTAATAATAATTTCTAATATTATTATTTATTATTCGAAGCTCCATAACGACCGACGTCTTGGTATGGAGTTGCCGCTGATGCCCGTGATGGCGATGTTTAATTAATGATATGCCAAGAGGACACACAACTTAACATTTGTAGTTTTCACTCTCTCTTTTCTGGTATCTTCGTTTACGTGGGTGGTTGAAACCTGTTGCGCCGCCGTTTCTATACGCGTGCTTATTTTTGCGCCAGGAGGGCCTGAGAGCAGCAGGCCGCGGGCCGCGCTTCATTGTAAGGACTTCGGCTAGAGGTGGGCCGATTGGAAGACCTCCAAATGCCGGGAGACTTCTGCTCTAAACTGTGCATTGTAGTACTATAAATAGATAAATCCAATCAAATGATTAATGCCGGATAGCATTGTAGACATCAATATTAAGCCGTTTTGAATATAATGATACCAGCTTTAGCAATATATATATATATATATATATATATATATATTTATATATGGGTGATTTCATCTCAAATCGTGCAGGAAAAAATAGTCATATTTTTAATTTTTCTTAAATAAAATATATATCATGGCGCAGTTTTAAAAACTCAGTAGGAACAAACCGCAAGTTCGTAGGATTTTTCGTTCTCGGCTTGGGAGTTTTAAAAGAGGCCGCGGCGTAAAGCCGTGTTTTTCACATTCGTCGTAGGTCGGATGTTTCGCTCGATCTCCCGCCGTGGATTTTTAGTCCACATTATATTAAAGTTTTTTTCAAGCACTCTCTGAGCACAGTTAAAAGGCTCTAATGCCATGAAAGAATCTTAGACTCTTTGCGTTTTTTCTGTAAAAATGTCACAAACGCCCCTTCAGTTAATTGCTGATGAACTTTGACAATTAAATAATGGCGATCTACTTGAGTTACGTCGATATTTTTATGTCTATGGGCAGCCCAAAACACTCTCTACATAGACGTAATAAAATTACTCAGGTGTATAAGATTCCCTTTGCGGTACGTTGACGTCAATGTTATGCTAAAACCAAAAAGTACGGAGGTCAAAATCGATTTTATAAAAAAAAAAAAAAAAAATTTTATGTTTTATTTTTTGTTACAATGTAGATATGATAGTTGTCTACTCTAAAAGCCAGAGGAGAATGTGTGTGTTTCGTTTGTATGTTCTATATTTAAGCCTCGATATCGGAAAAAAGACGTCTTCGTTTTGCAAGACCTCAGTCAGATATGCCACCTGTACGTTTCTATGAATTATGAAAAAGTTTTTAAATGGGTTTTGTAATTAAGTGTAAAGGCAATTCGTGGCATTTAATAGTTATTTATATTTTGATAAGAGCGGGAAACTACCAGCAACATATCTATTCAAATCAGCAGGTCTAGTAGACCTTCAGTATCGAAGAGGCACAGGGTTGTAGTTTTTCGATTTATAAAACTTTCACTGTAAACTAGCATGACTAGCTATAGCTGTCATATTACCAAGACATAGAAAGTCACACATCATTGATATATTCTGCACAATTCTTTCCGGAACCAAACACTAGGGTTTGTTGACCGCAGACCGCACAGATCACCAGGGAATGGACTTTCACTTCCGTAATACACAAAAGTGAAGACACAGAAACATTCCGAAACACACGGAAAGATCACCACGAAGAGGGGTAGGGAATAAAAATAAATAAATGAGAATAAAGTTACCCAACTCCGATCTTAACGAAAATTACGTTGAAAAATAAATAAAAGATGTAGGTTTGAGCGGTGGCAAGGCGATAGGTCCACGCCTGGTGGAGAGTCAGACAAAGCAGTCGACGACACGTAAAGGTAAAACAGATAAACAAAAAGTTAAGAAAGGCGGAAAAACTCAGTCGCACACGGCAAGAACGAAAACCAATTCCTCCGGGCATTCCCTAAACGGGACGCAACCAAATGCGTGCGAACACGCTCTCTACAGTACCGTCAGGCCGCTACGCCATAACGAACAAAACATAAGAAGAACGAAAGTAACAAAAATCCGTAAAAAAACATTAAAAAAAAACATTTAGCGGAACCGCACCGGAGAAACAAAGTTCAGCGGGGCGAAGAAACACACGAAATAATAAAAAGGTTATAACTGACCGACGCCGACTCCAGCCCCACGACACTGAAGCCTGGCACAATGACGGCGTCCCAGATGGTGCTCGAATCTACTCTTCACTCTTCCGCACACCCACAACGGCTATACGGAACAGTGGCAGTGCTGAACAGAGTTAAGAACAGATTGGAGCAGCCATGCGCGGAAAGGTAACCGAGGCGTATTGACCTTTGTCCGGAAGTGCTCTTTTTAGCCTCGACCGCAAGGAGCAAAAGCGAACAATAATCTCGAACCCAGACGCTCACGGGGAGGGGGGGCTGCGTCCACGGTGAAATCATAACCAGTGGTCCCACTCAAGGCCACTTCCGGTAATCGCGCATACACAGCGCTCCTCAAGCCGGATGGCGACAACTGAAGGTGTAAAATAAAAACAAACAAAAAAGAAACAGGGTCAAACAGAATCGCAATTAACTAAAGTGAGTGTTTTAATGTTAATATTTTTAGAAAACATAATAAGCTAGGTAATAATGATAAACCAATATGGAAAGAAAAAATCGAGCAGTTTCCGTTAGCTCTAAAAAGTTCATTGCCCTAGCGAAGCCTGCCGAAGCCATGTTTTTGAACGTCGAAGGTCGCGTTGTCGGTGTTGCTGTTCTGCGAATTTCTCTTTCCTAGTACATTTCCCTTTCGGTTGGATCCTCGCTTGGCGTTTTAATGTCACGTGAGTTACCGAATCACGCTATGAATGTGTTCTAAATGGGCCTGCTCAGGCAAGAAGCCAAAAAGCCGGGGACTCACTTCGCTGTTCGATATTCCGGGATTCCGCTTCAAGTTCGTTGCTGGTGAGTGCAAACATCTTAAAGTGCTCGTGCTGTCCTTCGCTTCAGGCCATTGCACGATCGTCTTTTCTCCAGTGTATGTCACTCGGTTAATTTCTTAGTCGTATGTCCGTCGGACGTGACTTGTAAAACGGTCGAACGTAATGAATTGCTTGTTCACGCGCAACCTCCACGTATCGAAACTTTCACACCACTTTACTGGAAAAATATAAATATCGTGGCAAATGACGCGGATCAGGACCGAACCTTGGATTTGCTAATCTGTAAAATCATAAAAGAGAAGTTGGCACCATAGCATAAGATATAAAAAACAAAACAAAAAACCGGCAACATTATAAAAAGTGAATTTACCAGTTGTTATATATTTGCAAACAGCCTAAGCAAGTTGACTGGGTACATTGAACATATTTCTGAATTAACTAGTCAGATGGATGTCCCCTGAAGGGAATTAACGGGAAGGCACCTCCAAAAAGTGTTGCTCAAACATACAAATTTCCTGGACTCACACCCATCTTCTCTCTCTCCTCAGGATATCCTGTGGGTATGGCAGCATCTGGCACCTGTGGTTCAGCATGCGTCAAGACCCCCCTCCCCCCGTCAAGCTCCAGACATCAATTATCTCCGCTCGGTACGTCATGCAGTAAGACCCACAGTACTTATCTAATTTAGAAGTATAAGCAGGGACGGATCCAAGGGGGAGATCCAAGGGGGGCCACGGGGGCGGCCGCCCCCCAATCAAAGTCGGCCCCCCCCCCCTCCCCCTTCTCGGAGGGCAATTTGACATGGTTGGAACCCCCGGTGCACACGAAAGAAGAGGAGAATAGTATCCTTACAAATTTTCTGCCCCCCCCCTCCCCCCCCAAACGGAGTTCTGGATGTGCCCCTGAGTATAAGGTGTGCCTCACTTCGTCCATTCACTGTGTGCTGTTACTTTCTTGTTCCAGTATGATGGTTTTTCGGAGAATCAAAGGGAATACCACGAAGGCGACAAACGTGTGGAGGCAAGCTGCAAGGGCCAGACACCACAGACAAGGACTACCAGTAACCAGGGGGATGAAGTGAGAAAACCCAAGAGGCAGCCCATCATCTGGGCCATAAGAAGAAAGTCAGAGACCGTACGCTGGGAAATTTGTCGACCCTCGTCCTTGGGTGGCATGAACATTTTCTGTTCATATTCGTACTTGAGGTGAACTGTTCCTGGAACAAGGTTGACTCATCCTTCTGCAGCTTACAGGGCGTTACCAAAGCTACGGCACCAAGGAGAGAACCGGAACATTTTGCTGAGGGACGGGACAACATATTGTGGGAGTATACTCCTCCTATGGAAAGCTCTCACAAAACTTGCTTCGTTGTTCTGATTAGCTCCAAAGGGCGGCAGTGTTTTTTCTTTGTAAAATTAGGCTGAAGCAGATTATAGCTGTAATGTGGCCACCGAAATTGACATTGCGGCATAACATTCCTCATGAGGGTTCTGGCATCTATTCTATGATCTCTTATGCAATTATGAATGTCGCAGCCACAAGTGATCACTTGACAATAATCTGCAACTCGTCTTATTACAAACTGCGTAAATGGTTGCGTAAGTGCAGTAATGGCAGTTCTGCATATCTGGGAAAAAACAGTGGCTGGGAGGGCTCTAGCTCTTCCTCATCACGATCTGTCTTAGGGAGGGCTGTCTTGAAAACCCCTTTCAAGTCATTAGTCTGAAAGGGGAGTTTCTGGGATACCGCTGACGCATAGTAGTTTCCGGTATCTACGAGACACTTGAGAAGGAAAACCTTATGGAGTTGCAAGTTGCGAACCAGCTTGCAAACTGTGAGGACGACATAGATCAAGTCCTGCTTTGTACGAGTGGTCTCGGCATTTGGCATGCAAGCTGTGGAGCAGTTCTGGCAATTGGAACTTCAAGCTCTTGAATACTGGAACTGTTCCCATCAGCACGACAACCACAGCTGGTTGTCGTGCCAGTAGACCTCGTTCTGAAGTCACCGGAAGAAAACAACAGTAACCAGTTGCTGCCATCATGTGTTAGCCAGTGGTCAAGGACAAGATTTTTTCTCTTGAGCTTGGACAAAGTGTTCGTCAATTAGTTTTCTCGAAGCCCCTTTGACACGCAATGGCACACATAACCTATCTCACTGGACACCCTACCTGTTAGTAGTGTTTCCAGTTCGTGCTAAATCACGAAAAGAGCCTTTGAAGAATAAGGTAGTGTTGTGAAAAAGTAAATTTTTAATTCCTCATTCCGGAGATTCTCATCTGTTGGAGTTTGGATAGGAGCAAGCTGTGGTCTGCACTGTTAAAAGCCTTTCTGAAGTCTAACTGGACGATCTCACACGGAGTTCGGTTGTCGGGGCTGGTTTCTAAGTGCATGGGTAAAAGCTGCCAGGGCCAATTCGCAGCTCCTGCCGGGCGAAAACTGTATTGGTGGGGCTCCGTTGTTTGGCATACGATGGAGGTTATGGAGATTGGTCAGTATGAGTGGATGTTAGACTTGAGGGGGCACTGCGTCCCTTTTTGAGAGGCGTTACTGACGCAACTTTCCAGGATTTAGGAACAGAGCTTTGGGAGAGAAAATCATTGAAGAGGCGAGTGAGGACGGGGGAGATACGGCCAGCAAGGATTTAAGCAATGCAGGGTGGAGGCTGTCTGGTCCTGGGCGTTGAGAGGAGTTGACACAGGCAAGGGCTTCGTAGGTTTCATTTTGAAGAATGGCTATGGAACAGAGTGTGGTTGGTTGTGTGGCCTTGACTGGCAGAGTTGTGGGTTGAGTGGCACAAATGTTAGGTGCTGTAGGGTCCAGTAATGCTGCAGCCTGAGAAAAGTGGTAAGAGAAGAGCTCTGCTATGTCGTCAAGATTAGAATAGGACCTGCCGTGATGTGTGAAGGCCAGCGCGTGGAACCTTTTTTTTATAGTGAAAACATGCCCAAGAGTTTGGGCTGGCAGGTTGCTTTTGCTCCTAGTTGCTGTAGGTAATCGTTATGGGAGATATGGATGAGATGTTTGACTTTGGTATGTGCCTGGTGGGCTTGGTTAAGATGAGTGGGATAGTGTTTACGTCTGATTAAGACTGCAATATCCTTTGTCATCCATGGAAGGCTGCCGTGCCTCCTGTTGATCCTTAGGGCGAACACATTTGTGCTGAATTGCTGATATGTTAAGCGAGAGGTCGTCGGCCTCGTCAGCCGATGGGTGATCAAACACGATGAACCAGGGGGCGAGGTGGATGAGCTGATTGAGATGAGGGGAATCGTTTTTTTAGAACTGCTAGAACTTCTTGGCTTGATGACCTCGCTTAGGGGCTGAGCAAGGGATATTGGTGAGGAGAGCACTGGGATCACTGCCTGGTAGGCTGGATTTCACTGTGCAGCGGTAGGATAAGGTGGGATTATTGGTGCGGACGAGGTCGAGGAATGTAGCGCTGCTGTTTTGAGAAATGTAGAATGAGGCGTCATGAAGTTGGGTGAGGCCAGCAGTTTGCAATACGTCTAACAGCCTGTCATCAAGTGGATCAGATGAACAGTGCAGAGAACTTGCTGGGATCGATGCGCTGTAGGCTCTCTTGGAAGAGGGCGTACGATAGGTCACGGAGGGAGGGTGGGCAGTAGGTAGACACCAGAAGAATCTTTCCATGTTTGCAAAATACTTCGACAAAGATGGCTTCTAGACCCGGAGGGGTGACGTGGTCGAGACGTTGGCAGGGCAAGTGTTTTGGCATGGCGAGGACGGACGCCTTCGCCCCAAGGAGGGACAGTCTTGCTGGAATAAAGAGAATTGTGCGAGATATATTAAATCCCCATTAATTACCCACCGAAGACAGGCGTCCAGCCATGTCTCGCACACAGCGAATATTGTATTCGGGAAGGATTACTTCAGCGCTTTAAAGTCAGGAAGGTTGTTCTTTAGGAAGCAAACGTTGGAAAACCCACCGTGATTGGAGTTTGTAGACTCCGATCGCACACTTTTCACACGACAACTATGCCAAACGCAGAGCTGTCGTGCGAACGGTGAACGCTGCCGATGTCGCTTGCCGAAGGCGGGTCGGAGAACTCTTGGTAGAGCTGGCGATGATGGTGGGGTACGCAAGGGCTTCGTGCTGCTTAGGGGATGGAAAGAGGTCATCGGCCAGGGGTGGGAGCTGGCACGCCGCGCAGAGCCACTCAGTTGATAATGAGGGGAGGCGTCTATACAAAGCGAGAGATACATCTTCACATTTCTGGTGGAACCACATATAACAAACGTCGCATTGGAGAGTGGCGACATTGTCGAACACAGACAGGGAACAGCAGGGGCAGGCCGGACGTGAGCCGAAGTTTGAAGGTACACCCGTGAGCGATAAGGAGGTGAACAGCCCTCTTCTTGTTTTTGATGCTCCTGCTAGTTTTGGAACAAGCTCTGTTCCAAAGGAGGGCTAGAACACAAAGTTCAGAACTCAAGCCACGTACCATTTGAGACGTTGAGAGTTAATATAGCTTTAGGGAGTCGTAAAACAGGCAAGAATCCAGGTAAGGTGTTCACCTTCATATTGCCGGCGGGTGTGAATCACCAGTGATCAGCAATAACGGGATTATGTGAGGTTGTTGGCGAGGGCGACGAGTGAAAAATGCTCAGCCAGGAGGTTGCTTCCATGGACGACAATGTTCAATGGTGATGCTGGAGTCAGAAAGTGGCATTATAGGTGCTTATGGTTTGTCGATGATAAGTGATATTTCTATCGAAGGGCCAGTAGCCCCGTTAGGCAAACCAGGAGACGGTTAGCTGTAAAGGCGCGCTTTCATCGAACCTAACAGCTAAACATTGTGCTGACGAAATTGACTGGCTAAGCTCAAGATATCTCATAGAAAACTGACCAGGGGGCAATGTTCGAAAATGTCTTGTTTCTTCTTAGAAGAAAGGGAAGTGATGGAAGTGATGATATCGCGTCTGATTGGTTAGAGGCTTAAATGACGAAAGAGGAAACTTTCATCATTTGAGCCTATAACCAATCAGATGCAATATCGTCACTTCCGTTCATTTTTAGGAGAAACGAAACATTTGTCGAGCATTGCCCCCCAGGTGTGTTGAACATTCATCTAGAAGTGGGGGGGAAAGGACGGGCAGGTCAAATGCACCTCCAAACACAGCTTTATTCTTTATCACATTAGCCTGTAGTTACTGTTAAAGCAACTGGTTTGTAATCGCACTCGTTATGTAAAACAGTGTCGCGTCTGTGCAGTTATTTTGCTTTTGCATGATTTATGAATAGCTGTTTTGAAATACTTTTACCGCGACTTTACCTCTACCTGTTTAGACTATGTTTGTTGATCTTAAGTTTACCATTTTTTATGCACATAGCTTGGAGGTTAACATTCAAACTGTTTGTACTACCGTGTCTGTTCGATAATACCCGTCAGCAACCGTATCATTGCATGTGCTGTTTGTAACGCTTTCGCATAAATTGTACTATGTAGAGCGAAAATAAACATTTGCCTGCTTGAAATAACTCTTGTGTGAATAAATTACCTGCGATTGTCGTCCAGTGGTGCGCATGTCACAATAAAGCGAGAACGCAACGCAAGCGGACGCGAGAAGCGGGTACATAAAATGCCATGGGGGCCGCCATCTTGAAAAGCAAAACAATAAAAATAAAGCATAAAATGTGGTTAGTTACCCCATCCGTGGTGAGAGGGCGGTTTTACGAGTTTAAATAAATGTCTAAGGAACTTTCGCTCTTTTCGAATTATTTGGTTATCAATATAATTTATATTATGTGAGTAATATGTAATGAGTTTAGTTCTACGATGTACTTTTATCCACACAAGGCCCTCGATCACGTGGTTAGCGATTACCACAGGCTTATTCTACAGTGGGCAAACTGTGTATGATAAACTGTGGTTGCGTCGGCCTGCGCCGCCGCTTCCCGTTGAGGGCTTCTTCGCTGGTGTGCCGACTGCCGTTTCGCCGGCATCGGTCCTGTTTACCGCGGTATGTGAGTATAGTGCCCGTAATGGTGGGAGCCGTGTGTCCATACGCCACTTTGCCGCTGTTGGTTTCCATCTAGCCGAGCCAGAATACATCTCGCGACGAGTTGACCGCGCCGCGAGTGACAAAAAAGAAGCAAACATGGCGACGGTTTGTGCGATTGCTTTGGTGGCTCCGGTGTTGAGTGTCTTCAACGTCCTCGTGAGAAGGTTCCCCTGCCCTTCGAAGTTATTGCAAGCACCACGATAGATGTGGAATCATCGTCTCAACTACAAATGAGCAGGCCTTCAGGAGCAACAACGACACAGTTGTGTCAGGCTCGCGCAGCCAGCGGCACAGTTGTGTTGGTTGTGTCGTCAGATGTTCAACAACGCCGAGGTATTTTTATTTATCATTTGGAATGGCTTCAAGAGTGGGACATTATCTATTTCACGGATTGTTAACGCCGAGGCGAGTGCCCTCCGTTGCAGTGCCGTCGTCACGCAAAGTGCAGAGAAAACCGGATGGCGATGGCGGCGGTGCTCTTTGATCTTGCGCCGTCGGGTTCATGAAGTCCGGAGTAAACGTACGAACGTGCGTCTGCTGGATCGGTGTTTTGGACTTCCTCAAAACTCTTTCTCACGCGCATTTTCCTTGTGAAGCTCAGTAGCTCATTACACCTCATCGTCGACTGCGCTCATTTGACTACGACGGACGAGCCTGCGTGATGTGAATTTCACTGCCTAAGATCCTTGGTGTGCTGTAACGAGGGCTAATAAAATATCACCGCGAACTTCTGAACGAACGAGTCGAAGTTTAGTCTGCTATCATAACTGATCGCCTGTCACAATATTAATCAGTAGCGTTCCTAGACTCCGCCCCCACAGGCACCGTGCTTCGTTGTCAGATAGTAAGTGTCTCCTGGTACCTCGTAGAATTCCAGCTCCCACTTCAAGTAAGTACCGTCCTTTAGAACTGGCAATTAATAGTTTCAAACCCAGACGCTCGCAGTGTGTGTTTGTGTGTGTGTGTGGGGGGGGGGGACGCGTGCTAACATACTCGGAGCCCTCGTTTACGCCGCTTCGCAGCGGCAGACAAGGCACCACATTACAAAAGAAAGCTAATCCGAGCTGTCTATGTAACTAGACCCATTAAGCTAGTCATTCGATGAAACGTCGTGGTCTCGTTTTTATTCGCTAAAACGGCGTTCGATCAAGTGAACGCCTCCCTTTTTTATTTTGGCTCGCAGAGCCGCGCTGCCGCAGAAAGGCAAGCAGATCGCGAAAATCGGTCTCAAACGTGCCACGAATGTAATGTCGTATACAAGAAGCCAACAATCAAGCATTTGAAAGCTACAAGAAAGCGGCAGCGAAATATTTACTACGCAATGAACCCGGACTGAAACGCGGATGTCAAGGGTCAGCAGACACCGAGAACATTTAAGACAAGAAAGGTTTTCTCTTGTTTTCTTGATCGAGATGGGTTCTCGAATGTTCACGACATCTTATCTCTTGAAGAACGGGTCGCGGAGGCTTCTGGTGAAGACATCGTTCATGATGTGTCGGTGCATTCCGACAGCCTGCCGCATCTAGCTCCCCAAAGCAACGCCGCCAACGCAGCCCCCCCTCCTGCCTGCCAGTTCTCTCCGCGTGGTGGCGCGAGCGTAGATAAACATGGCGGCGCCCTGAAATTGGCGCGGACACTGGTCTATACCATGTCTCGAGCTTCATATCGGGAGAGGAGCTTTGGAGGTAGCTACTGTAGTTACTCAGACTTCCTCTTTCCCCTCCCCTTTTCCAGAAGAACACATCAGACGGCGCTAACTTTTCATCCCGGAAAAAGGCCACCTTTCACAAACTGTTACCGTTGACAAGGAGGCTGACTTCTACACAACTAGTCCCCGGGCTTTGCTGTTTCCAAAAGAGATAACACTTCGGTGCTATCGGATCCCCGCAGAGAGAGATAGAGCACGGCCGTTTCAAGGATAGGGCGCTCGAAGCTTGGGCAAATACGCGGTATCGTTTCACGCGAGCACGGTTGGCTGGTTTAAATATTTGTTCACATCCCTAACGGAACCGGCGCATCTTCGTGTGTGCGCCTGCAGGATTGTTGTGCCGTGCATGCCGCCGATTTTAGCGCGCACACGGCGATGTTTTGACCAGCAGAACTGTTGTTGACCGCCGACGTTATAAGGCCGTGGTGTCCTCATCCTCCCAAGCAACACTTCCTTTGCTTTCCCTTCTACGATACGCGTCAACGACATATTCGTACCATTTCACTCCTCGTGACACTGGGTTCGCTGCTCGCTCTACTGTCACGGGCCGTCCTATCTAACATAACGAGCGCGAAAGGTCGTGGTCATCTGCTGGTTCCGAAAGGGCGGGACATTTATATAGGCAAATGAGGGCCGCAAATCAATGCGACGTCTGCCGATTTTTACACATTAAAAATCTACGACACCTGCTGGCCTGTTAAGAAGTGTTGCTTTCTCTTTCGAACTCCTCCAATGTAGCTTGTCGCCTATAATAAAATTTTAATGAGCAGTAAAAATAACAGAGTGGAACTACTTCATTTTTTGTGGGAACGTTAAAAAAAGGCAAGAATATTTCCAAGTTGTGAAGACGCGCAATTTGCATGTCCCTTTCAAGTCGTAAAAACACGTTGTAAGGAGGTTCGTTGTTTGAGGTCCACCTCTCTTTCAATACATTAAATTATTGACGAGGCAAGTACTGTTTTTGTGTGAGCTTTAGTAGTTCCGTTGAAAAACAATAGCAAAACAAATTTAAAGAAAAACAGGAAATACGTTACGGAATACACAATTTCCTTTCGGTAGTCATAAAACAACTAGTTGATGATTCACTGAATAATATATGCGAGTCTCAAGTCAAAAAGATTTGTGGAGGTCCGAGTGAAACACTTCACTTCACCTGACAACGACGGTGGTGACGTTGTGGCAACGATGTGGTGACGTGGCGTTATGGCAACGAAGTGGTGATGTGGCGTTCTGGCAACGATGTGGTGACGTGGCGTTGTGGCAGCGATGTGTTGATGTCTTCCATGGTCGGTGCAGCCGCCGCTGGGAGTCGTCCGGGACAACGGAACATAGTCTTCACGATACGGCCCGGTTGTCCCTCGCAGTTAAACTCAGTCGTTTGCTTGCGTCGACGGCTCCTAGGAAGACAGCCCCCAGTCCGCTTTCGTCCTCGTTGTTCCAGCCACCACTTCTTCTTTTTCTTTCCCTGTTCTCTGGTGCTTCTTATCCTTCCGAGTCCGGTCGTCTTCTTCTTTCTTGCACCTTGTTGAAATGTCCGATCACAGTTCACCACACAAACCCCCCTTTAAGCCTTTTCTTTTTCACAAAAGAAAATCCAGTTCCACCGGTGAACATATACATGGTAAACCATAACAAACCAAAACAAAGACCATATCTGCTAGATAACGCATGCAAAATCTCAGATCCTGCTCATAAATTCTGCTCCTGCATTTTCGCTACCCTTAATATGCACAACTCTAAAACTGTATTCTTGAAGCAAGAGAGACCACCTTAACACCCTACTGTTTATCAACTTCGCAGTGTTCAAGTACTGCAGTTGATGGTGGTCCGTTTGTACCGTAAACTGTTTACCATATAGGTACATCTGGAATTAATGAATCGCCCATATTAGGGCCAAGCATTCCCGTTCGACTGTGGAATATTTTTTCTCGCGTGGGAGAAGTTGTTTGCTCGCGTATAATATGGGATGTAGCAATCCCTCGTGCTCTTGCATCAGGACGGCGCCAATCGCGGTCTTTGACGCGTCCGTTCGCACCACAGTGTCGACCCGAAATTTTTATCGGTTCGGTTCCGGTTCGGGTTCACGAATTTTGGTTCAGCTCCGGTTCAGTTCCGGGGACCGAAAAATAACGGTTCGAACCGCTAAACTGAGATTATGTTTTCCGCGTTCCTTTGGCTATGGGCACATTTCAGGAGTGAAACTAGTAACTATATAGCTTTTTTTTTTTTTATTTGTTGAATCCACTTTTATTTCCAGGTACCGAAAATAAATTGCGCTGTTTCATTTGGATGAAACAGTGAATGAAACGCTAGATTAACATATATGACTGAACATCTGTTTCTTTTTACCTCAGTCGCATATTTTTAGCCTGAGGTAAAAAATTTATCAGTCTAGTGTGTCGCCTAAAATGCACGTGATTAGTAGACCATTGCGTCGCAATATTAACAGTCGAGTCCTACTGTGGTCTTGTACTTAAAAAATAATTACAGTGCATACAATCATAAAATGGGCACCGTTCTGGCCATATCTATCCTGAAATCTAGATTATAAAATACGTTTCACAATATATATGATGACGATACAACTAAGCTAAAAGCAATACTATTTCCAAAATGTCAGGAAAGTTTTAGGATAAAACCTTTCAGTCTACCTTTTATAGAACACTGAGTGGCAAGCACAATGCTTGCTTTCCTGACTAATATTTTTTACATTCAATACCATGACTCAGGCGAATGATTATGCAGACAAGAGTGACCTTCATATTCAGTACGAATCTGGCCTAATATAGAGCGTATTGAAGTGCATATTTTCGACATAGCTTGGTGTTTGATGTTTGTTCTTGACAAGATGCCGGTCAATTCACTTTGTAAATAAGCATCACCCTTGCTAATTGGTGATTAATTGTTAAATAGAACAAAGTAGTATCTCATAGTCTACTCGACATTACAACTGCTTAATTGGCCACTTTCTGACGGTCTGCGTGCGCAATCGTCATAGTTCCGCCACGCGCCACTGTGTGCTTTGTTTTCATCCAGCCCACAGACAGATACATAAAATTGTTGTTCATCAAATAAAAGAAGCAACAGACTTCTATATGACTGAGAAATTGAAAACTCGTCAGGAACACATGTTATTTAAATCAGCTTCAAACTGAAAAAAAAGCTAAGTCCTTCAAGTAACTTATGGAAGTGCCTCTCCAGGATAAAAATGCCGGAAAAGATTTCCAGAGCATATTTCAGATAATGTGTGGGTGCATTAACTTAGGATGTATATCTTTAGGGTGATCGTCCCTTTATCTATGTTGTCAAGCCTTCAGGTAGTAAATAAATATTTGTTATTGTCATCAATAAATTTGACTGTATGAAGTTCACATAACCGCTTGAGACCGACACGGGAGGACGATACTCGAAAATAGCCATCCATTGATTCTGCGGAACGCGCTTATTTATAACACCGGGTCGCGGGTATGCCAAAAAGAACTGTGTGCTTACGTTATAGATTTGAAGGCAAATACACAAAATGGGGAAGAAATAGAGATAATAAATGATATTCTTCTAAATAATGTCATTCAAGACGCCAATTACTGCAAAAAGAAATATATATAGGAATGCATGTTTCAAACGTAAACACGTTTGACGGAACTTCGTCTGGTTGGGTCAAAAAGTTGAGAAATACAGACTTTCACAAATCAAGTCCACATTTAGTGGACTGACGTTTCAATTGGTCGAGCTCAATAGGTCGAAAGCAGCTTAACCCTCGGCGTGCGTCAACGGACTGGGGCACTTGAAGAAGAAGTGGGTGAATCAAACGACACACCGCAGATAGAAAAGGAGCTGCTGCTCTCCACGTGCAAATAGTCGTGCACTTGTTTTGGGGCCTAATTTTACAACTCCTTGCTTTATCAGACATGCGCGCTCTAACATTCTATTACGCTGCAGAACATCATCGCGAGACTGCTATATATAGTGCTCAACTTTACAATTTGGACATCCCCTTTTGCTATACTTTGTTTCAGCTTAAAGGGGCACTGCAAAGGAATGAAGAAAACCAAATGCTGCTTGGAACGGCGTGCCAATCAGTTTCAAACACGAACGTTCAGTGCCGACATTGGTCTAGAACGTCGGATAATGATGACATAGAATTCTAGAGGTAGGACTTTCTGAATAGGCGCAAGGACCCCTTCTGATCCTTTCAAGCACGTGACTCTCTCTCAAATATTTGCTTGTAACACTCGTAAATTGGTGGGGCGTTCACATCCTCATAACTGGATGTTAATTTCCAACACTTAGGAAGATCGCGTATGGTTGTTACACGCTCTTGTCGTTTCGGTTCTCTATTGGTTCAGACCAAGGACGTCATAAATAAAAACATTTACTCGAAATTCTGAACCTCTTCCCTATTGGAAAAACGTACAAGAAACAAACCTGCTGCTTCTACAGTCCTGGTATGACACCACCATAATTTATTGTTATTATACATGCAGCTAGTTTGGTTTTGCGTTCTCCATAACTGGAGATACCGGCACCGCTTTGGCTCCGGGTCTGTCTATACTGGCAGCCGGTTTGCTCGCCGATATGACTCGGTATGGCTGGTATGATTTTGCGTCCGATGACGTAGGCGACCACCATCTTTCCAACGAAACGCCTATACCACAAGACCACCGGTATAACTAAACCATACATGCAGAAAGACGACCGCCATCTTCCAACAAAAACGTCCATCGTTTACCACCGGTATCGTTACATACATCATACATGTCGAAAAATACCATAAGCCGCGTTTACATGAATGCGACTTAGTCGCATTGAATCCAGTTGCCGCATTCAATATGCGGTCATGTAAACGGCATAATGCGCAAAGCGCATCGCATTAAAGTCGCTAGACAGAGGTGGATCGAGATGGCGAGTGCGCATTCATTCAGCCCATGTAAACGAAGATCGCATCGCATTTTGGAACGGGGAGGATTATCGGAAGGCGCTCGCTGCGGGAGCGAGTGAACAGCTGAGAACATGGTGGCGGCCAACCTCGTCGGTGGCGCGGAGAGCGGTCCCGCAATTTTTTTCCCGAGAACAAACGCAAGCTTTTATTGCGATCATAAGTAAGCGGAATTTAGCGGAGCTGCTCGGTGAGGGCGGCCCCGTCCAAACCTTTGCGAAGTACGACTTGCGCGTCCGAAGGGGTCACAAAGGCTTCGGAGCAAGCACGCATGACAACGAGAGCTCCGAGCACTGTAGAGCACTGCATGGTTGCGCAGAACGAGCAGCTCCTACCTCGCTGCCGTTCCTGGCTGCGCAAGAGCCTCTCGGACTCGGGGTCTGGTCGCGATCGGCGAGGTCTGGCGCGGCGAAACGTGGAGGCTTCCTCAAAGCGTGCACACACACGTCGCCTCTCGTTCAGAGTGGACCGGCGGCCCGGACTGGAGTCCTAAACGCCTTGGTTTTGATGCTTCTTCCGTCTCCCAAATTCTTCCACAGCACCGAAGACAGCGGGCGCGATCTTTACGTTCACTGAATGCGTCGAAAGGCCTCCACGTGCGATGCACCGGAAAACGTGGTGCGGCTGGTGCCGGAACGGAACTGACGGAACTGCATAACTTCGAGCTTTGAGTCAACGTGCACGGCAACAAACCGATCGTGACACTAAGCCGCGGATACCGCATCGCCGGTCGACAGGGGCAAATGGCCCGTTGCTCGTATCGTGGGCCGTGACTCGTACTCGGCCAACTCGGCGTCTTTTCGTGGCCCCTCGCGTCGTCGCAACGAGCCGCAAACATACCAGCCCGCGACCGTGGCCGATGTCGGAGAAAAGCGAAACCGAAACGTAAAGCTTCCGCCCAGTGGCTTCCGCTGCCGCGCCTTTTCTAACTTCCCGGCCAGTCCCGGTTTACACGCTTCCGGTCGTCGCGGAGATGGCGACGCAGCCAGACGTAGCGGTTTTGGCGCTGGCTCCTGCGTTTTACGGGACAGATGTTTTACGGTCCGTTTCTACTGCGTCTCTGGCTCTCAACTCGACGACGCCTCTCATGGTTCAACCAGGCGTGGTCAGCCGGGGTCAGCACAGCGCGGCCGGCTCAACTCGTCCGATCGCCGGACCGCAGGCGACTTCCGATTTCGGCCGTTAGGCCTAGGATCCGAAGGACTGTTTCCGTGAAGCGGTAAGCGAATCTCGCCCCGTTTTCGTTCTACTTTTAAATTACGTTAGGTGCGCTACAGTGTAAGCATGCGTGCCAAGTGTTCGTGACAATTTTGAACTAGAATAATTGTGCTTCATTGAGGTTTGTCATTTACGAAAAAGTAAATCGAGCAATGAACGAGGAGCCATGCTTGAAAACGATGTATGTACGATGTTAACTTCTACCTGGGCGGCTTAAAAAAAGTCAAGACTGGTTACGGTTGGATGCGAGGCTGGTCCCAATGCAATGGTAACCACTTAGAGCACCTTTCTGAACAGCATGTAAGCAATATAGCGATCAACGAGACGAGCGACGACGAGAAGCTACGAGTGCCGGCGCCGAGCGACGAAGATTTCTCACTCTCGCTGCTTGCGCCGCTCGGTTCCTGGGCTTCTAGAAAACGTCGCTCATCACCTTGATCGCTCGCACCAATCGCTTTCATAATGTGTGTCTCGTCGCGCAGCTGACTACCGTGTTTATTCAAATATATGTCGACCTTTTTTTTTTTTTTTTTTTTCTTTTTCGGAAATCGTGACTAAAGAATTTCGACCTACATTCGCGACCAAATTTTGCGACCGTACCGGAGGCATGAAGCTATCGAGTCACCGAGCCGGCGTTGCCGTAGAGCTGCGCCGCTTCTTGTTTCCAAAAGCTTTTGTTAAACAACCGAAAACAACAGCGGTGGCTGGTGCCGCTATCGCGCGCACCTCTTGGGGCATTGGATTTCGCCATCGCACCTCTAGCGTTCCCCTTGCTGGGCAATGGGGAAGGAGAGGAACGCGATGCGCCATGCACTTTGTCCTCCATCCTCGCAAACGCGCACAAAAAAAAAAGAAAAAAAAAAGATGTTACTTTTGTTAGTTGCTTGAGGCGGCTCGGCTCGCGTGTTGCTCATGGCGACACGGCGGCTTTGTTTGCGTCTTTGTAGTTTGTCTTTCGTTGCTTCGCACCTTCTTTCGTTTCTTGTCGTCATTTTACAACGGTGTCAGTGAAGTATTGTGGCGGATTTGCGAGGATGTCTACCAAGCTGTGAAGTGATGTAAATAAAGGTTTCTTTCTTTTACCCAAAATTTCCCGTTCTTAAAAATAAAAAAAGTCGACCTATATTTGAATTGTTTTTTTTTTATTCTTGGTGGGTCCAACAAATAGAGTTCGACCTATTTTCGAGTAAATACGGTAACTTTAATTTTTATTTTGGGTTACGTCGGACGTAACTCGAATGCTTGACAGTTACGTTGGGCGTGACTTTAATTTTTATTGCGGGTTCCGTCGGACGTAACGTTAGACACTGCGTTACACTTAAGAAAAATAGGGGCTGATGGTTCATCATATAAACCAACCATTTGTGTTTAATTAAAGCGAATCACTGGCCTAAAAAAATACTGCTGTCCTATAGGAATGTAGCGCTTCAGATAAATTCGTTAATTTTTGCTTTTAGTCTCTGCCCCACCAGATACAACATCTGGCCTAAAGCAGTGTTCCGGATCTCCTTCCAAGACCTCAGGCGGGTCGTCATTCAATCCAGGAGGCGGCGGCGTCTCATGGGCGTGTTGCTGGTGCTTCTTACTGGATGGTGCTACCGAGGGAAAAGTGGTCGTGCTTGGGAAAGGCAAGTATGGCCGCCGTAAGTATAGATATTGTTTTTACCTTTGCTCGAACCCACCTTTAAGAAATGCACAGTTCGCATGTGTGCATCTCTCAATGCTTCTACAGTCGGCTGTTAATATTTGGAGTGCTCCAACTCTGTCAGCGCTAGTTTCTCTAGATTATGCAAATGGGATGCAACACTAAACCACATATGCTCTCGCAACAAACAGTGCTCTGCTGAAGCACGCACTGTGGAATCTACTCTGGCTTTATAATGCAGCACAAAATAGTTGACGCCAAGTATAGCTACTTTTGTGACTCCATTTTACCAAAAGCTCTGCCGAAATAAACTTGCCACCCTATACGTAGTGCAAAAGAACCTCGCGTGCCTAACCTGGAGAAGGGCATTTTTTTCATAGGTAAATTTTTTCTTAAACCAATACCTTCAGCCTCCTTGAAATGTTGACATCATGTGACACTCAGAAGAACAGTAAACCCCTTAATGTTGGCGAACCTTTAATTTTCGCGGCCTTTAATTTTGCGGAATTCAGTGGCTGCGATTATGTCCTCTGTGACCGATTCGAGAAGAAATAGGGGCTACCAAGATGAGGGGGTTTTACTGTCCATCGGAGGAGAGAGGAAGTCACCTTTGTTTGTATGCAAGAGTAAAACCAACAACAACAATCATGGTGCCGACACTTTGTGAGCCTATCTGTGTCTATTGAATGATATCAATTTTGTTTTTGTTCGTTAAAAGTTGTTGCCTGTCCACTGTGGGATGTCGTCTTCAACACGAGCAGTGGTTTTCCTCTGAAGCAGGCAGCATGGACGCGTGCCGCAGCACAACATAGTTTATTTGCAGGTGGTACCGCAGTTTGAAGGATGGTTCGCACAATATGGGGGAATCGCAATTCAATGTTCTACCTCGGGCGTAGACAAGATTTGCTCATTCTAAATCATTTTGTCTACAAATCGGGAACTTGCAACGAATGTACCCGCATGGTTGGAAGGGCCAGACAAGCCTTGCGAGCGCTTCGTTTTCTAGCCTCTCAGTCCTGAACCTACTCACGCACCACATGTGTAGATGTTCCGGTACGTGGGAGCACTTATTTGGAAAATGGTGAATGGCAACTGTTGTTATCTTTAAGGTGGACTGCATATTTGCAGTACTTTTCCTCACTTAAAAATATGTCTTACTAAAAATATGTAGTATAGCCGATGACAAAAAGAGAATGGCTGGGCGTCCTCCAGCACATGCTTGTGCTTTTCACCCCGCTTTAGACAGATGTGCTCGCTCCAGGCTCATCAGGCGCTGAAACGTCATCGAAGGTAGCAGACGGGCTGGAGGTCGGACAACGGAGACTTCTCCCTGCCTTTCTGATGGTGTCAGTGAGCATGTACTTCTATACTCTAACTTAGCTTAACCTGCACAGAGCTGAGTAGAATAGGCTTGGCAAGTGCCCTTATTGCATACGCATTTGTACAGCTGAGGCACTTTCTAAATCAAGAACATTGTGTACCTTACCTTCAAAAACACATCATTTTGGGGGTGCAAAAGGAATTCTAAGGCATATTTTTGTTTGTATTGTCCTATTACGCATCGACTCCTTCAACTTAATGCGGAGTCGACCCAGCCTCTTGAAAAATTTAATGCTTGCCAGGTAATTGTTTTGCATTTAGTTGATATATCAGTATTCAGTTAGGTATCCCAAGTCATTAGTCGTTGAGGTGGAGTCTCTCTGTAAGTCAGTCATGTTTAACAGTCATAGAAATGCTTGTCAAATAATGGCACTGTCGAGGACATGTATTCAGCTCGAACAATCGCTGGGCACAAGCTGGTCGTGTGGTTACAGGCAGCAAACATCCCGGTTGGAACGTCCTATTTCGCAATGTAGCTGCAGACTAGGTGAGGGCCCCACTCATAAACGTCTATACTTTTAGTCTCTTTAAGCTGGACCACTTTTAAAACTACAAGCCTTTGCAGCAAAAACAGCATGACGCATGATTATAAGCTCGACGTACCATGGCGTCCAACTAGAAGGTCACATGGCTTGCTTTGTGCACTGAATTTGCAAGGATGGCTTGAAGCTTCTGTCGTGGTTAACTTTAAGCTGAGATAGTTTAAAATAATGCTCTCAGTTTTTAGTGTTGCCCGGCATGGTTAACAAGTTGGTGATATAGCGCTGCATTGAAAAGTCTGTGCATTCATGACTGTATCACCTTATGAATGCAAGCTACCTATTAAACTCTTCGTTTTTCAGAGAAATGAAATGCACTTTGCTTCCAATTGCACCCGCTTCTGTAACTTCATGGTATGAAGCACCTTATGGCTGCAAGCTCTGACCGATCTTGTTCTGTGGTCTGCGCAGGCCCATATGAGGGAGTCACTCCGAGAGCCTCACCAGAGTTTCCTGCCCGTGGTCGTTCTAAATGTTTTTGTTGTAGGTATGCATCCTTTCTGTCTTTCCCTTAATTGTACTCAAACGTCTTCTTTTCATTGTCGCCGATTTGCCTCAAAATTGGTTAAGCACACAAATGCACGCTGTACAACTGTATTGTACATATTTTTTCCAAGGTAACTTTTCTTTGCCAAAGTTACAGATTTTTTTATGAAGGTTAGTCTTTTTTGTTTTTATTTTCAAATTTATGTGAGTTTCCATGGGCAACACTAAAACGTTATGCCAGAAGCAAGGACAAGTTCACTGCTCTAATTTGTTCTCAACTGATTGCAAGAAATTTCGTTAATGTCGTGAAACCTCCTTCCAGCGCTTGCTTTGCAGCATAAAAAAAAAATTATACATAGGACATACTCTGTTTCTTAAACTGCTTCCTCATTCTGCAGGTCTGCCTGCCATAGATGTCGTGCTACTGGAGAGCAGGCGAATTCGATTGCTGGTTTTGCCATTGCTTTTTTTTTTTTTTAGACGTTGTCTTGTCTTAGTAGTTCTTGTAAATTTGGAGATTTTCCTAAAAAGCAAGCCGGGAAGAATATTTAGTTTCGTTAGGAAGCTGAAAATAATGATTTAGTACCCCTTTGTCAGTAAAATAGATACTGTGTGCCGCTGTTAGTGTCAAGCCGAGATCCACGCTTTTTTGGCATTTTGCTCAGAGTGGTACCCATTCTTATTCGTTAGCCTCTTGGTGTGCCAACTAAACTCTTTGTATACAGACACCTGCCCTCTGCTGGTACACTCTACCCTCATGTTCAGCGAGTGTATGAACCGGAGTTGTATCCACAGTCGACACTCGCTGAGCACGAGGGTAGGAAAATCTTTCCATTGCAGCAGAGCCATATATGGGGAGAGTCTGGCAGTCTATGATTTCGCTGCCGTAACGTCTCCCTTCCGAGTGAGCTGATCAGCCCGCGGCACAGAGCAAGAGGCGTGAGCGCATGCGCGTGAACTCTAGGCTGCTCCCAGCTGAACGGGAAGGGCCGCCATTTTCATTCATTCGCCCGGCATGGGATCGATATTCAAATTTCGGTTCTTTCCTTTTATTTGGCAGGCTCTGGCAATAAAATGATAGTGTTATTCCTCGGTGGCTTAAAAACCTAAAGAAAGAAGTTCCTCCATGTTTGAACGCACTTTTATTTAGGCAAAAAAAAAAAATAAGCCCGTAGCAGACGACACGTAGCCTCAACAGTGCTCCGTGCAGACAGCTTTGCGTCAAAATGGTGGTCGTCTCCTCTTTCTTTCTCTGCTGCCTTCTCTCTCCCTCCTTCGGCGTTCTCCTCCCTTTCCTCCTCTCCGGCGCCTTCGTTGCCACACCCGCTGGCTAAACTCTCCCGCTATACGGCTTTGCATTGCAGTAGTAGTTTTATTTGTAGTCTTTACAGTTGAATGTGAATATTTGACAGAAGTCTCAGGTTGGGGCGAAAGTGGGTTAAATGAATGCATTTGATCATTCACCTAAATTCGGTACCCATCATTTTAACGCCTACGTAGCTTTGTCCTGGGGGGTGACTATGACTAAAATAAGAGGATCTATGTGCTGATCACGAAAGAATATGCTAGCCATTCTAATGTAGCTCTGCCAAGTACTTGATTGTGATTTGTTTTTATTTTCAGCTACTTGGGTGCCTCAAGATCTGGAGATCCTAGTGGCCACAAGCTTGGACTCAATCTTTTTCTGTGGTCTGGGCAGGACCATGGGGGAGGTAATCCCAGCAACAAGAGCATCGCAGTATCTCCCTGGCTGTGACTTTCGGTCTGCGTCACGACACGGGAGTCCTCGTGCCACCAGGTGTTAGGTATGCCACTTGAAATAAGCATTTTTCTTACCTATTAATAGAACAGCAAAAGCACTACTAAGCCTAAAATGCAAATAAAACATATTCAAATCTTGGGTTGGATGAAATTCCAATTACAAAAAGGAGTCTGCAGACATGATTAACATGTGAACTTAAAGCCCGCGGATGTAGGTTCGACGGTGTCACAGAAATAACTTCCCGCAGATCGCCTTGCTCGTGCTATACCCAAACAAATTCTTAAAATAATCATTGTGTTTCGTTGGTGTCATCAATCTTATGTCCCTACCACACTCACCAGTCGGGACATGTGAAGTATAAAAAAACAGGAACTTGCACATTGTCAGCTCTGCAAAGATTTATATAGTAAACAGAGCATAGCACGTTCAGCTTAAGAAAGAAATTCAGTGCAGGCCTATATTCATGGTTCACATATGTGTAATTGCTCTTTATAATGAAGTGAAAACTGCTTAAGTTGTGGCCCACTACAGGCTTTCTATAAGTGTTAAAAAGTGCGGTAGAAAATATGATTGCGCTTGGAAGACGGGGACATAGGAAGGACAGACACAACAGAGCGCTAACTTTCAAGTGATTTAATTCAAGAACCTCAGCGTAGAAACGGACTGTGTCACCGCACCACATCTCAACCAATCCGTGGCCCTGCCACGGACCGCAAGTACGCCAACTCCTTATCCGCCAAGTCAATTGACGCCACACTGACACAACTTGTGCCGGAACTATTTATAGTGTCAGCCTCCATAATCTCGCTAACAGTCCTATCTTTGTGCCTCTCAAGAACAATAGACGAAGCAAATAATGGTTTGCACCCGCAGTCATGACAGTGACACGACAGATCATGACTGCGAGTGCAAACCATTATTTGCTCAGTCTACTGTTCTTGCTAGGCACAAAGATATGACTGTTAGAGAGATTATGGAGGCTGATGCTATAAATAGTTCCGGCACGTGTTGTGTCAGTGTGGCGTCAATTGACTTGGCGGATAAGGAGTTGGCGTACTTGCGGTCCGTGGCAGGGCCATGGATTGGTTGAGATGTGGTGCGGTGACGCAGTGTGTTTCTACGCCGAGGTTCTTGAATTAAATCAGTTGAAAGTTAGCACTCTGTGGTGTCTGTCCTTCCTATGTCCCCGTCTTCAAAGCACAATCATGTTTTCTAACGTACCGTACCAACTTGCCCAACAATCAGCACTTGCTAAAAAGTGCTATTGTGTTTTAAGCAGCTCGCACCAAATATTTTCTTGAAATACATAGGTTCATGGAAATTATTATGTAGATGTTGGCAGACAGTCATGGTGAGGCCAATCTTTAATGCCAAGTGGTCCACTTATTCAGAGTTAATTGAGTTTGTAAATATTGTAGGTCGCAAATTAAATTTTTATGGTACGCAATGGGCACAATCATCCGTAATGACTAGCTCTACCTAGGGGAACTTCATACGTTTACTACGGCAAGATGGTTTCGAAAAACAAAGTATTTAGTTTATTCAACTCCTGCACTAACCTTGTCTTTAGAAACTTTTTATATTCTTTGCGATGCTGAGATAAGATTCTGGAAATAGTTTTTCTAGAACTACTCTAGATATTTCCAGTTCATCATTTTTCTCGCAAAGCATTCGAGAGAGCCAAACCCTGTAATGTACGGAGGGAACTCACAGAATGATGCGACTGACAGTTTGGAACATTCGGCACTGTAACAGTAATAATGACATGTCACTTATGTAATGTTCATTATCGCAGATCAAACTGCTTTTTCCGTCTACACTCATTTTCAGTAGACTCATTCAGCGAACTCCCACCTGAGACTGCAGCGCTGGGTTCTGCAAAGTAATTTGAATGAATATAGATGCAACAGGTTTCTTTGAGCGTGCATCTAACACATATTCTTCATATTGAATCTGCTAACTGTATTCATGTCCATGTCCATAATTCCACATTCCAGCTTATTTTTATTTTCACATTTGAGTTTTCTTCAGTACTTTTCTCAACATCTGTGCTTGCTGAGCCGTACTCAAGTCCATACATCTTGTCTTTCGCTATTACATTAATATATAAAACTGTTGATGCCGAGTGAGAATTCAAGGTACCGAATCTGTTGTGCGAGCTAAATAAGAACCAATAAAAAGCTCTACAAAGGAAATTTTGTTAAAGGATGCTGTATGGGCATTAGAATAGCACATGCCATGCTAAAAAAAAAAATACAAATTCTTGTTAGGTATGCGAGGATGACAGTGCTGTGCTGTTTCTGATGTGTCACAAAAAAAAAAAATCAGTGCCATACAGTGTTCCTTATGGAAGTACAAACTGTTGAATTCGAAGCCCAGAAGTTTTATTCAAGAATGTTCCTCAATACAAATGTATTTAGAGATCTGAGCCACTGACTCATACATGACTATGTGGCAAACATTAATTTTCATGTGGATTATAGTTTACAAGGTCTAGTCTGCATTGATTTATTGCATTCATGCTGAAACTGGGAGGGGTTCCCTGGGTATGAATAAAGAGATAAACATTTCTTGAAATCAAAGCATATGAGAACGGACAAAAGGAAGGATCTGAGAACGGTATCTTAGATTCTCTTCTTTTTCTTACAGTATCTCTAATGTTCACTTTATTTCACCTGATGCATTTAGTTTTTAGCGCAGCTCTTAGCACCCGTTTCCGCGTTTCGCGGCGTCGCTGTCGGCGTAACCACCCAACTAAGCTTGGCAGGAAATTGAATTAACGTTGTGGTCATGTGACGTTAATATTTCCGCTAAGTCTAGCTGAGAAACTGAATTTTTTTATCTATGACGTGACACGGTCATGCGACGTCATTTTCCCCGCTACTTTTAGCGGAAAAACTGCATTTGTGTTGAGGTCATGTGACATCAATTTCTGCGCTAAATTTAGTGGGAAACTTAACCAGCTAAATTTAGTGGGGAAATTTTCCCGCTAAATTCAGGGACGTTTCCTGCTAAATGGGAGGGAGCAGAAGAGGAGGAGGGGAGGGGGAGGAGGGGCATACCTTCCCATCCTCCTCTTCAAGATCTGTACTCTAATTTCACGTTACAGAGAATTGTAAACGTCTCATATTTCATCTCATGTTTATTCAACTTTTATATTGCAGGTGCGCTCACAGCACAAATCTGGGTTGTGCTGATCCTCTACGCACAAGTTAGGAACTCCTGAGTGGCAAGAGTGGGAGTTTGGTCTGACAGCTCAAGGGACACCATTGTTCAGTATTGAATTTTTAATAATCTTCTTTTAAGCAAAGTTAAGCTTTGCTGCATGCAGTTCTTGTAAAAATAAATACCTGCAACCAAATTTACCAGGTCACGACATTTCGCCTCTGCTCTTAGTGGTCCTGGTGAGCCTCGGATAAGAGCTTACTGGTGTGCAAACACCATGCTTGTTTGAAACCACTCACTGATGTAGAGACTCGCTGACATCCAGCATTCCAATGAAACGCTGGATGTCCACAAGTCTTTCTTGAACAATGCAAGCGGGGAAGGAACCATACAATCGTATCGTATTGGGGGACATTCTACAGAGTTTTTTTTCTATGTTTTACAGATTTTTTTAAAAAAAGCCGTAAAAGCTACATTTACGCGGTCTGTGCACGTGAGTTATATGGCCAGGGCGGCATAGTATAAAAAGCTAATTTGTAATGATCCGTCGGCTTATTACAGAGATATGCCAGACTTCTTTCAGAAAACTAGATGGAGGTTCATTCTAGCGTAGTTTTATCCCGCGAATCTGAATATCCCGTTCGTTTTCCTCAAAGATATAACTAAACGTGAGAAAACACAAAAAACATCCCACCAACAGTGACATCGTAAGAAGACCTTTCGGCCGCCAAGCGTGTGTCGCTTAAGGGCCGCGCGTCCAATCGCAAGTTTTCTAGGTATATTCTCCGGCACTGGCACCAGTCGTGACACATTTTTCTGCCCTTTTAAAAAATAGCACGTGCGTGCATAGCTTTGATAGGCGCTGAAGATGCGTGAACAAAGATTTTGAAAGCTGCTGTTGTGACGTCGCTCTCTAGGGAGGTGCTTTCACAGCGCTTTAAAAATGACTATGCAGCCTTGATTAATTAAATTAGCAAATAATTTTGATATTTGAGATTCTCGAGGTCGAATGAAGAAGATTTAAAAGTGTTTTCTCAAATACAAAACTGCTTCAGCCTCTCTCTAAGTATAGTAAGTTCGTGAAATTTTTAATCAGTGAAAATAGACTCATGGTTCCAATTAGAAACCTGCTAAGCATCATCAAAACACACTAAATCAATTTTCTTTGTAAAGATAGACGAGTAGCATTATATGGCGTTATAAAAAAATGGTCAATTTGGACGCATTTCCAGACTTCGGTTTCTTACCAGAGCGCATCTTTGCACCTGCGGTCCAGCTGCCCGGTGACCGCAGTGCGAAGCCGCCCCCTCGCCTCCCTCGTAGGATGAAGGGAAGCAAGGCGCATGTGTGTTGCGTGTCTATGCCCCTGGGGAACAGGACCGTGGGCGCAGAGATGAGCTCTGATAAGAAACTGAAACCTAGAAACTCGTCCAAATAAAGCTTTTTACAGAATGCATAAAACGCTACCCCTGAATTATATCCTTCTAAAAAAAACTTGATTTTGTGGTTTTCAATGACTCAGGAAGTTTCTAATTGAAACCATATTTTCATTTTCACTAATTAAAAAGTTGATTAACAAATTGTATTTAATTATCTGACTGATCGTTACGACTAGGTCCCTATACTACGTACGCCTGGCCGTATAACTCGCCTGCACAAACCGCATTAATACAGCTTTCACGACCTTTCTAAACATATATGTAAAGCTTGAAACTAAATCGCCCTGTACAACAGTGAAAAGGCGAAACCAACACGCTGGAGCCATATGGCTCCACCATGCTGGTATCGCCTTTTTGCTGGTATAGGATGTCCCATATTACGTTATGCATGTATGGTTCCGTCCGCCTACATGGTTCCGCCTATATCCACTACGCTGGTATAGGATGTCCCATAATACGACACGCTTGTATGGTTCCGCCCTCCTGTATCGTTCCGCTTATTCCACTATACTGGAGCCGCCTTTTTCGCTTGTATAGGATGTCCCATATTACGGTTACGCTTGTATGAGCCTTTTCCGTCATCTTTCCATCATCGAGATTTTCCAACAGGGTTTAACCTAATATGTTCAAAATACGCTATAATTACTGTTTATTTTATGTTTAATCTGTTGCTAGGGTCCCAGTCACTAATTCAAGCAAAAACAATGCAAATTAAAAAAAATACAAAAATGGCCAGAACGTTTTGCATGACCTCTTCAAGTACAGATATAGCCTATGCTACAAGCGCGAGCCTTTGGTCCCGAGCACTCGCACTGCAGGAACGCGCGTGCGCTTTTTTAGCTTCTGGAATACTTACACTTAAAGTGGAAGGGAGTATTGTGTTGAGAACATCACATTTCAACAGAAAACCGGACTGTTTAACATGGTCCGCATTTTGCTGAGAAAATCAAATTCCGAAGTGCTAAATGCACGCTGCAAAAGGTTCGCGCTCAGCACAACCCATGTATTCAGAAATTTCTCTTGCATGGCGCTGCGTAGTGAGGGACGGCGCGAGCGTCTGGCACCCCGAAAACGCGCTTTCTGGCAGGATTGATTTCGCAAACGAAATAGTTTTGCAGGATCACGCTGTCTGCTCTGCGCCGAAGATGTGGAGCAGAGGAAGCTTCACAACACATTAGGTTTTTAACCCCCCCCCCCCCCCTTCTTTTTTTTTCATTTGGCGGTGCTCCTCTACAGAATACTTTTTAGTTTTGAGAGACTCCCTCCTTTGTTTGGGGGTGCCAATTCGACAATTATATTTATGTCATTTGTTTTCAGTAATTCTCCATTTCTTTTATTTTGCACCCAAAAACTGTGAACTTTAAACAAGCCTCCGAGATTTTGAGCGACTGCCGACGTTCGGCTGTCCCTCAAAAGCCACTAGAATCTTTTTTTTTTTTTTTTTCAGGTATCTCTGCCGTACACACTTGTAGTTCTATTTATCGTCAGATAAATAAGTCATATTTAGTCCTTTCAATCCTTTTATTCTCGGGGTCAACTTTCTGAGACTGTTCACCAGCAACGAAAACATGTCTGAGTGCCTCAATGAGGTGTACATGTAAAATGATTCATGAAACAATTTTTGCACTTTCAGTAAATGCCGCTAAGGGGTAATCTCCGACCTTAATAGTTTGCAGAAACACCCATCAGTTTCCTTCTCTGCTCAATGGCAGGCGCAGGAAAAATAAAGGAAAGAACAGCTTTCCCTTTCTCAACTCGCGGTTGGAACAAGCGGCGATGTGATCTGAAGCTAATTGTATACCGCCAGTGTTCATCATAGTCATGCGCTGGGGTTGGCGAAGAAGAAAGCATGGGTTGAGCTTTAGGCATTATTAGAGTTCGGCTATTCTCATCTTTGATTGAACACGAGTCAACACGAATGTTTGGCGATGCTGATTGTCAAAAACCCGAGCACTCGGCTCGGGCTCATGACAACCGAGTACGTCACGGTGTCGCATTACTCCCAGTGAGAAGTCGTGATGGCATGTGACCGGTTACCGTTATAATTTTTTCCAATTCAGTTCCAAGATGGCGGTGAAGACATCGGTTCGGTTCAGTTCCGTTTTGGCTAAAAATGACGGTTTTCTTCCGGTTTTCGGTTCGGTTCGGTTCCGGTTCGACCCTCACTCTGGTTTGCACTACAGACTCCTTGGCGGTATCGGGTGCCCGCAGCACCGGCCTAGCGGAGAGAGCGACTTTTAACATATTAAAGCCCTTTTCTTTTTCGTCTGTCCAATGTACCTTGTTGGGCTCTCTTTTCTTTGTCATTTCCGTTAGGGGTTGGGCGATCTGAGCATATCCTAGTACGAACTGCTTGTAATAATTTGCCAGGCCCAAGAATGATCAGACCTGCTTCTTCGGTTGTGGCTTTTGCGCCTTTATGACTTGCTCTAGTGTACGCATCAAAGGTCGAATCTTTCCTTCGTCTAGCTCGTGGCCCAAGAACGTGATCTTTTTCATGCCGATCTTGCACTTGCTGGGCTTGATTGTTAAGCCTGCCTGACGAACTCGCTCCAGCAAACAATGCAACGTCGTCAGGTGCTCTGACCAAGTATCGGTGGCAACGAGAACATCGTCGATATAGTGTTGCACATGTGGGATCCCGTTCAAGAGTTCTCTCATGAGTCTTGTGAAGACTGCTGAAGCGGTCTTTAATCCAAAAGGCAAGTATTTGAACTCGTACAAGCCCGAGGCTGTTGAAAACGCCGTAACTGGCTTGGATTCTTCCGTCAACAGTATTGGCAGTAGCCTTTAACTAGGTCAAACTTGGAGAAGCATCTCTTCTCCCCCACTTCGGCAAACACATCATCTGTGCGGGGCATGAGTTCTGCGTCCCCTACCAAGATGTTGTTGATGCGACGAAAGTCGACGCAATTGCGGAAGGTGTTGTCTGGCTTCCGCACTAGAATGAGTGGAGACCTGCATCGGGATTTTGACTTTTCAATGATTCCTCCCCGCAACATTTTCTGCACTTCCTTTTCGATCGTATCCCTCATGGCTAGGGGCACGGGATGCTGAGGTGTTTGGAGCGGCACTTCGCCTGCGAGTTTAAGTTGGCAAACAAGGATGTTTGTCTTCCCGGGCAGGTCTGAATATACATCATCGTACCCGTTCAAAAGGGCCCTTAGCTCATCTTTTTTTTCTTTTGAAAGGTCTTGGCTAAGCATTACATCCTTGGCTCCTTGTGTCTTTTGAAGTGACGGGGCTGATAGTAAGCCGTCCTTTTCGTCTTCTACGGCGAAAATGGCCGATGTCTGGGGTTGAGGCTGTTCTTGCTTTCCCCGCTCTTCGTACCTCTTGAGTAAGTTGATATGGAAGAGCTTTTACGGGTGTCCCAACTTGATGAGGTAGTCGTAACCTCCCTTAGTGCCGACAACGGGAAATGGACCTTTCCAGGCCATGAGCAGCTTGTTTTGGGTGGTCGGCAGCAAAAGCAGTGCTCGGTCACCAACTCGCAGTTGACGGTTTTGGGACTTTTTGTCAAAATATTTCTATTGGACCTGTTGCGCCTCACCAAGATTCTTGTGGGCCAGCTCCATCGTCTCTTAAAGGCGATCTCTTAGGTCCAACACATACCCGTAGGTAGTCTTGACCTCTTCTGTGAGAGTGTCGTTTGTCCACAGCTCCTTCAGGATGGTCATAGGGCCTCGAATGTGCCTTCCGTTTATCAACGTAAAAAGCGAAAATTCCAGAATATGCTGACGTACCTCTCTGTAGGTGAACAAGAGGGAAGTGATGTAGCGATCCCACTGTATTGGCTTCTCTTGGCACATCTTTCGGAGCAGTCTTCAGCGTCCCGTTAAACTTCTCCACCATCCCATTGCACATGGGATGATACGGCGCGGTGGTTAGCTGTTGTATGGACAAGAGGCAGGCTACCTCTTTCATCAAGGCTGAAGTGAACGTTGGAGCCTGGTCGCTAAGTATTTCCCGTGGTACTCCAACGCGCGAGAACATCTGGATCAAACCCTCGGCCTTGGTTTCGGAGTTTATCGATGGAAGCGCCACTGCATCGGGATATCTTGTAGTACAGTCGACCAAGGTCAAAATGAAGCGGTTTCCCGTGTCTGATGAGGGCGAGAAAGGTCCGATCAGGTCGATTGGGACGCGCTCGAATGGTGTTTCGATTATAGGCATCTTCCCAAGCGGAGCCTTTGCTATCTTCCCCTTGGGGGTCACTCTCTGGCACGTGTCACAATAATTCACAAATCGCTTGATTTGTGCTTGCACTCGTGGCCAAAAGAAAGCTTCCAGGACGCGATCTGTCGTCTTCTTGATACCCTGGTGGCCTGCCATTGTTCCTTCGTGAACCACGTTCATGATGTAGGGTCGCAGGTCTTGGGGTACCACCACCTGGTTGAACGATTTTTGCGATGTAAGGACATACCGGCGAAATAAAACCCTTTTTGATAGGTAAAACTCCGATGTATGGCCCCCATTCGAAGTCTGCCTCTGCCCGACTTTGTTAAAGCATACTGCCAAAGTAGGGTCGAGTTTCTGACGCTGACTCAGATTGTCTCTCGAAACCTCCCTTCCCGCCGGTGTTGTGCTAGGCACAGCTTTCTCCTTGCTGGTGGCCACTAGATCGGTTGGAACATTGTTTTCTTCGAGCTGCGTGCACCCAGTCTCAGTCTGCCAAGTAAAATTTGGTTCTCGTGGTAGTAAGCATCCTGGTATATTTCCAAGTACTACATCGTACAGTGGATTGTCCATTACCTTCGCTCGGACTGTGCCGCTGTTGTATGGACATGAGACTTGCACTTTAGCTTCTGGTAGTGTCTGACATGATCCGTCGACAAGGTATATGGCCCTTCTGTGCCAGTGAACGCTTCAGATAGCACCAATTGCCATCTGGATACCACAGTATTGCTACCCGTGTCCCTGAGGACTATAACTGATTCTCCGTTCAACGGGCCTTCAGAGATTGGCATATCAGCCTTAACCATGCCGACAACTTCCAGACGGTTTTGAACGATATTGACCATTCGCGATTGGACTTCTGGGTGTTCGAGCACCCTTGCGTACGCTGCTCCGCCTTAGTGCCAGTAGTGGGCTGTGGTGAAACGGATATACAACGCTTGCGGGTTTGGCTGGTTTTTCTGAGGACAGGTTTTTGCCTGGTGCCCCTCCTTTTTACATATCCAGCAAAATTTCTGGTTTCCCATCCTGGATCGACATTCCGTTGACTTGTGTCCGGTTTTGTTACACACCACTCAACGGGGCTTCTCCACAGCGGAGGTTTTTGTCCTTTTTCTTTTGCCCAAGCTCTCCAGATGCGATGGTTTCTTTTCCCATCCAGTTGAGGTTGGATAGATGTTGGGCATCGAGATAGTTGTCCGAGTTCCTAGCTAGTTCAACTAAACTTGTGCAGTTCCGCTCCTTAAGAAAGACCGCCAATTTAGGGTGACAGTTACAAAGAAACTGTTCAGAGACAACCAGGTCCCGCACGGCCTCGTACGTTTTGAGAGTTTCTTTCAGCGCAATCCAGCGATCAAAATACCCCTCTAGACGGGTTGCAAACTGGCCTCCGGTCTCTCCATTTTGTGGTTTGCAGGAGCGAAACTTTTCTCTGTAGCCCTCGGCTGTAAACCGGAACCGCTGAAGTAGGGCACGCTTTGTGGACTCGTAATCTAGCGACTCCACTGGAGAAAGTCGTCCGAAAACGCGTAGTGCTTCCCCTACGAGGCACATGCTGAGGGCTGTAGCCCACTTCTCCTGAGGCCAACGCTGTCCGATGGCTATGCGCTCGAACCTATGTAGGTAAGCATCTAGATCGTCCCGTTTTTCATCGAAAACTGGGATGACCTTGTGGGAACTAATAGCGGCTGCAGTTACTGGTGAGGTGCCTCTTTCGCCTGACGATCCTGCGTTAACTACTTCCGCATTGCTTTGTTGCCTTTCCAGGAGCTGCAACTTTAGTTGGGTTTGTTGTTCAAGCGCTAAGCACTCGGGTTTGCACTGAGCCAGCGCGCGCTCCGCGTCAAGCCGCTCTTTCGTTGCTTCCCTCTCCGCTAGCTTTTCGTTGCGTTCACGCTCCCGCTCTGCGTCAACCCACTTGCATAGATCATTTCCGCTCAGACCAAGTACCTCGCCCATTGACAGTAATTCTCTCGTATTCATTTTTTCTTTAGGTTACAGAAAAGCAGAACATGACTTGCCTCGTCCTGTCGCGGACGCCAATGTGAGGAGGTTCGTTATTTGAGGTCAAGCTCTCTTTCAATACATTAAATTATTGACGAGGCAAGTACTGTTTTTGTGTGTGGTTTAGTAGTTCCGTTGAAAAACAATAGCAAAACAAATTTAAAGAAAGACATGAAGTACGTTACGGGATACACAATTTCCTTTCGGTAGTCATCAAACAACTAGTTGATGATCCACTGAATAATAAATGCGAGTCTCAAGTGAAAAAGGTTTGTGGAGGTCCGAGTGAAACATTTTACTTCGCCTGACAAGGACGGTGGTGACGTTGTGGCAACGATGTGGTGACGTGGCGTTGTGGCAAAGATGTGGTGAGGTCTTCCAAAGGTCGGTGCAGGCCGCTGGGAGTGGTCCGGGACAACGGAACATCGTCTTCACGATACGGCCCGGTTGTCCTTCGCAGTTACGCCCGACGGCTCCCAGGAAGACAACCCCCAGTCCGCTTTTGTCCTCGTTATTCCAGCCACCACTTCTTCTTTTTCTTTCCCTGTTGTCTCGTGCTTCTTTTCTTTCCGAATCCCGTCGTCTTCTTCTTTCTTGCACCTCGTTGAAATGTCCGATCACAGTTCACCACACACGTCTTTCTACGATATTGAGGTTTAAATATAGAACATACAAACAAAATAACACTTTCTCGTCTTCCTCTTTGAGCACACAACTATTCTAACAAAAAATAAAAAATATATTAAAAAATGTTTTCTTTTAGGGAATCGATGTTTAAATCGGAACTTTTTGGTTTTAGCATAACATTAACGTAAACGTACCGCAAAGGGAAATTGATACAACTGAGTGATTTTATAATATCTGTAAAGCGTATTTTGGGCTTTCCATAGACATAAAAATATCGACGTTACCTAAGCAGATCGCCAGTATTTAATTGTCAAAGTGCATCAACAATTAAAAAATGAAGCGATTTGGACATTTTTACAAAAAAAAAAACGCTTAAAACTATATATGGCATCAGAGCCTTTTAACTGTACTTACAGGATGCATGAAAAAAGGTAATATATAGGGTGGTTCAAGTCACCAGGCTCGATGTAAAATGGGCCGTAAAACTCGATGCGTGCACGTAGCAATCTAAACTTTTCGTTAAAGGTGTAATTCACAGGTCGGTTTTTTCATGTAAAATTTCAAAACGTAGCTCTCTTTCTGTAAAAAATACGACCAACAAACTTGTCAGGGTCTACGGGGGGCAGCACTGCAGACGACAGGAGTCCAGTAGCAGGGTGTGTTTGGCGTTCGTATTGATAGATGGCGCTACCTCCTTATCGCGACGGCTCGCGACCATCGCGGTTTATTAAAATGAATATAATCTTTTTAAAATGTACCTTTGGTTAAAAAATAAACGCAAAAAATAAAAGCTAAACCTAAAGTAAAAAAACGCGTCTGCATAACGGCGGCGCTTTTGCTGCCAACGGGTTTCGTCTGCGTGTCGTCTGCTATCTTTCGCTGGTCGGCTGCACCTTCAGGCGCTGCTCCCGACGCCATCTATCAATACGAACGCCAAACACACCCCGCTACTGGACTTGGTCGTCTGCGTGGGCGTCCGCCGTAGACCCTGGCAAGTTTCTTGGTCCTATTTTAAACAGAAAGAGAGCTATGCTCTGTAGTTTCACAAGAAAAAACCGACCTGTGAAATACACCTTTGACGAAAAGTTTAGATTGCTAGGTGTAGGCGTCGATTTTTACGGTCCATTTTAGATCGAGCCTGGTGACTTGAACCACCCTATAATGTGGACTGAAAATCCACGGCGGGAGATCGAGCGAAACATGGGACCTACGACGGATGTGAAAAGCACGCCTAAGTGCTGCGCGCTCTCAAAATTCGTAAGTCGAGAACGAAAAACCCGATGAACTTCCGGTTTGTGGCTACTGCGTTTTGGAGACGGCGCCATAGATATATTGTTTTCAGCGAAATTAAAAATTAGTCCTTTTTTGCCTGCACGATTTGAGATGAAATCACCCATATATATATATATATATATATTATACATATATACGTAAAGTATACAGTTTTTTTAACCTTTCAAGTTTTGTTTAAAAAAAGCTGTGATCGTTACGCAAACGCGGTTTGTGGCGGTGAGGTATACGACTAGGGGGACATTACTGGGATGGTTAATCTTTGTGATAAGTCGGGTAATTAATAAAACTTGTTAATTACCTTTTTGAATAGTGCAAATAGAGATATGGTTCCAATTAGAAACTTACTGAGCGTCATCGAAAACCACTAAATCAACCCCCTGGCCTTCACACTCACCTGCACAAACCGCAAAGATGTAGCTTTCATGCCTTTTTTTATACAAATCTGTAAATCTTTAAAAATTACCGTATGTGTGTATATATATATATATATATATATACCTATACTGTATATACATGTATCCTTAGCCTTGCGCTTTTCAATATTTTGGTTGTAGGTCTAAATTATGATTATAGATTTCGGGACGCAGTTGTTGTCGTATCTAATTTTGTGTTCCGTAAAAGTTTTGAATGTTTTTTTTATTCATAATACTGGTGTAAATTGACGCACTTGGAAACAATTAGTTTATTAGGATAGAAACTACTAATGCATAAGATAACACTACACTCACGGTTGGACAGTATTACGTGACAAATGTGTGGGTATAGTATTTTAAAAGTACATAATGTATTTATATTTCTGTATCGCGATATGATTTTTCAACTTTATTTTGTACTTCTGCATCGAAAAACATTTTCCTGTGTATTTTTGGTATCGCGATAATATTAGGGCCGGTGTATTTTGTTGCAATTTTAAAATAATTGCTGACTTCCACAAGAGGGTCAAGACAATGTTGTTTTTTTGGGGGGCGTTTTTTGTCTCTGACCGTACATGACTGCCTTCTGGATTATGGAAAACTTAACAAGTAATTTCTTACTCTTTAGGTCGTTCACTGTTCAAGTCTATTCCAAAAGTTAAAGGGTCTGTCGGCGTGCCAAATTAACGAATAAAAGGATACGGGTTTCTTGAACTTCATTCTATGGTAACGTTGAAAGGTAACAATAAAATGAGGAGTCCGGATTTCAAATAGTCATGGTGACTTCTCGTTGTTATTTGAGAGAACACAAAGCTGATTTATATGTCCCTTTTTGTTTTTTCTTGGACAGATAAAAGTTGCCGAAATAAAACCGCGCCCTTGCCGCGTTGACACAATCGCTTGGTTCCCTTACAATATCCCCAAAATACACTATAATAGCATTGCGGTAAATTATTTCGAGCTTAATTCAGGATGCAAAATGCAGTGAAAACTCGCATGTTGATTTAGAAACGAAATCTCATGTTCTACAGTATGCTCCTTTTTTTTCTCTTCGTGTGCTCAATGGGTGCATAGAACATCAAAAACCATGTTTTGTTTTAACAATGCACTTTAGTCTTTATTTCTGACCGAACACTAGGTTTTCCTTTATTTTTATTTCGAAATTCTTTTCTATTCAAATATATTTGCGATCAGTATCGCGTAACACTGTTATAAATTTATTTCAGTTTTAGTAGTTTTGCTATTTGTGTCATGTATACCAGTATATCTATTCCCAAATAAATTTGAGAGTACTTCTCCCCAATCCTTCTACATATATATTGTCCGGTCAGAGCATTATGATATTTATACTTTTGAGAAAATCGCGACACTGAAGCTGAGAGAGCGGACACCGCACCAGGAGCCAATCCTCCATTTTTAAAACTTCCCAGGGACCTTTTACAAATTATGTGCTTTCAAGAAAATATATTTCGTTAAAGCGTTCTAGCAAATCTTCGTCTTGCCGTCGAACATGAATTAAAAAAAAATCCAATTATTTGAAAATTTTGGACTTATTTTTGTATTTGCGGATTTTGTTTGAGCTTAGAAATTTATTGCAAATGTTCCAGCTGTTCATTGGCAACTTCTCTGCAGGGAATCACGTTTTAGTTTGCTTATATCGACGGTATTCTCGTTTTTCAGCAAAACTCCCGAAAATGACGAGTACCGCTTTCGCCAGCTGTTAGCACGACTCCCAGAATAGCAGAGCGCTCTAATCGCTGTAAAATGCGAGTTTCTAGATTTCTTTGTATTCTAAACCCTCGCGTAGTCGTGTTTTCGATTCAGCCTTATAAAAACAATGTTAAAATCACCACAGATGTTTCTTCGAGACAAAGCCAAAGAAACTTCCCGAATTTTATAATCTAATAATCCTCTACTTAATATTACTTTTTTCATATCGCTATGAGTTTTCGGTCGCTCAAAAGATTTCTTACCATCTACATTAAGAATTCCGCAGCCGAATTCCAGCAATTAACTATATCTAATTCTAAGCAACTTTTCTTGAAACACATGTCTCCAATAGAAACATGCTGTAGCACGTTCGGGCATGAGTTATCAGGTAATCCGTCTTCGCGTGGAACACTTAAGCCATCTCCTCAAAGGGCGTTAGTTCTTCTTTATGACGGACCACATGCCATTTACGTACGCGCTAACATTTAACAGGTCGTCAAACATCACAAGAGATGTACGTCGGATGCCGTATATTTCGAAACGTGGAAATGACATTTAATTCATCAAGAGCGGAAGCAACTAGGCAGCTGACTCGTTGCCACGAACAGGTTCTAACCACCACTATGAAAAAACTACTGCCAAGATTTCGTCAGTTTTGACCTGCAGCACCGAACCTACGTATTTATCAGAAACAACACGGTCACACGTCCACTTCAGTGCCGACATGGCGGACCTTATGCTATCATTCAACGTCCAGTCAAAACCAAGACTTTCTCAGTAAAAGGTCGAGAGGGAGTTGTCTCCCTCGACGGCCTAAAATCTTCACATATGTCAAGCGGGAACTTGAAAAAAAATTTAACTGTTGCCGTGAAAAGCACATCAGCAAAGCCGCTTTTCTCTACCAGCTGTATGTTAGAGGGGGAATCACGTAGTTCCAGCCAGCAAGGCTGGCACTACGTGATTTTAATTTATTTATAAATAAATCACATGAAGGTCAACGTGCGGATTATCTTCCATAAGACAAATTGAACCCCGCACAGCAATAAAACAAATAAAAAAACTCCTTGGGGTATGCTTTGAAACGTCTGCAATACTATAAAATCTTCATAACCACCAATGTGTTTTGGAAGAGACTCTCATGGTCCATCTCCTCTGAAAATAACCGAACTTTCACTTTATGAAGCAAAACCAATAGAGCGCAAATGAATCTGTACTCATACTAATTTAAGCATTGGTGACTGTCAAATTTGAAAAAAAAAAAAAACTTATGTGCCATTAGCAGGGCCGTACCCAGAAAAGAATTTGGGGGGGGGGGGGGTTTCGGGGAGAACGGCGGCCATTTTGAAAATGTCTATTGTCTTATTTTCGCCTATCAATCATGTGCATCGGTCGCATATAATGGAGAGTTATAGCGAACCGGAGAACGGGTCCCGGTTTGGTACCCGGTAGCCGACCGGCGCCAGTGCGCGTGTTCAGAGGTGGAGATTAAAATCGGCTGGCTGCAAGTGCACCAACCAGGGCCGTGCCCAGAAAAAAATTTCGGGGGGGGGGGGGTCAGAACCCCCTAACCCCCCCCCCCCCCCCTCCTGGTTACGGCCCTGGCCATTAGATTGTTTCACCTAAACTGCGAGTAAAAGAAGACTTATTCAGACTATTTTTGTTGTCTGTCGTACGCCAGAATCCCTCAAGTTTTTTTTTTTTTTTTTTAGGCCGCTTCGGTTATTAAATGGTTCAACTGAATCATGCCTTTTCTTATTCAGTTTTCCCACTTCCCGTAAGTGAGTTTAGTATCAAGAAATAATATTTTTCTGGGTTCATTTTATGTTTCGTAAATTTATTTGAACCTATTCCACTAAATAAATTGTTTTGAATCAACTCTCATAAGTTTGTGTAATCCAAGTGATTTAAAACGACCGAACTAAACTAACTTGAGGAGCAGAGACCATGTCTGCAGCCACCTGCTCCTTGCAGCTCGCACCGAGCACCTGAACTTCCATACTGCAAGGATCTTTTGTACCGAACATTTTGGAGGCGCTGCGTCATCCATCCCAAAACAATTTTGATTGAGATTCATATTGTCGCAAAGTACATGTGATTAGTGCAACGATTCATAACTTAACTGGCAAATCTCTCCATGTGCTTTTGTTTCCCCTCGTCCTCAGGCAATAACGAAATACGCTTGATTGCCTTGGCATCGAGCGTTCGCCGCAAGAGTTCTATATTTGCCTTTATTTGGCGTGCTGCTGCTTCCGTTTCGATGCACATGGCACGCTTTTGGGAACACTTGCAGGCCGTACTGACTTTACGCTTGAATATACACTAGGTATAACATATACATCAATACGTATCCGCGTTTTAATCGATTGATTAAAGAAAGGGATGCACAACACGGGCCGCGAGATTTGACAGTCAATCTGCGCAGTGGCTTACTTGCTTGGGTACCGCTTTGTTATCACGGCAGAGTGGCGCGGCCGCCCAAGCAAAGGCACAAGGCTGATGTGACAACGAGGGTTTTGTTGTCACGGTTACAGCAACCTTCCGCACCCGATTGTATGTAGGGCTTGCGGCACATTTTTCCAGGTCTGAACATCGCGCGACAGATATACACAAGAATATCTTATAAAAACTTTAAATATTTAGATGAATCTTTAAGCAAGAAACTATCTTGATATAGAAGTATCGCCGATAGTATCTTACACTATTTAAATCATTGATTAGAAATACGTTTCAAAAATATATTCGTGTCTGAGTAGCAAACTACAAGGTTGCATTGATTTATTTGATGATTAAGCTAGGTGTAGTTGTCTTTATAGATTTATTACCTGCCCTGTGTTTGACGGTAAACGACGAACCATCGTCTTAGCTCAAAAAGTGTCTGATGATGTGATATGAACTTGTTTCATAACATTTTGTTCAAGTGGGGAAGACTTTTCATGCGGATAACCTGCATTTTCTCAAATACGATTCTGTGGGAAAGTGAATACAACACTTGCTTGCGGTGGATTCTGTCACTATTGTTTTAAGAAACACTTTCGGCACAAACTTTGTAGCTTAGATTTGCTTGTTCCTATTGCCCTCCGCCGTAATAACAGCGATTGCAGCATTCGCGTGACATCCTAAATCTTTGCTTTGTACCATTCTTTACCCTCGATTTCTTCAGTTTCAATGGTCACGCAATGAATAATCTAACGCCATTTCATACGTTTGTGCCATTCCCTTGTCGTGACATACGATTCCCTTAAAGAGTTAACAGAGGCTTAGGGGGACGAATCTGAGATGGTTCAAGACCTTTATGTGCTCCTGAGTTTTGCCCACAGTCCGTACTACTTCTCCTGATCAAATCCCTTGTTGTGACATCTTAGCAAGTGTTTACCGTACCTTCTCACCAGCAGAATATCGTCGAACTTTTCGTGCGCATCTCAATGAACGAGCAGTGACCGCTGCATAAGAGTTTGCTCCGTCTCGTTTATTCCGACCGAGCATTAACGCGTAGGTCCATCGCAGAACGCGAACGCGTCTTATTTCCTATGATGTAACGATCACATGGTATGCACGGTACACGTTCACCTACAGCTAACTTTTTTCCCACAAATCTCGAGGTTAGTTTATGTCTTTTTCAACTTAATCGGATCTCTCTAGTGATTTTAAGGATTCTGTAGTTTAGTTACGTGCAATTGTCTGTTCATGTTTTCGCCATGGAGACTTCCTATACAGTGGGAACAGAATTCAGTAACGGATAATTCGGCGCTCCTACACTTATCGATCGTGCCAGGGGTCGGATATTTCAGTGCGCCTTCTTTGCTCTTTTTGTCGCGGTACTGGGGGACCTCACCATTCTCACTACCACCTGGCTTCATTAAGCCAATTTTATTGTGTTCCAGGCACATAGGCACATGAAACCGGTTCTTGCTAATTGCAAGCCGTGAAAACATTACGCCGGAAATCTTCACTACATTCTTTTTTTGTTTTCGTTCGTCTTTCAAAGTGAATCTTTGGTGCAGGGCTTATGTGCTGGTAGTGCAGAACGTGCACCATTGAGCTTCCTTGGTGATGATACAATGGCATGCCCGGAGTGTAGTTGCAGGAGAGGCGCGAGATTAAATTTTGAAGGATCATTCATCGGGGACGGATTTAACGCAAGAGCGGGGCACACAAATGTAACAGGACCTCGCTGGATCCACAATGATTGACCCTAGCAGTTTACTAGCGGAAATGAGAGGTGAATGAAAGGCCAAATGAGAGGAAAACCGCCCACCGTTACTTGATACCTTTTTTTTTTTTTTTTGCTGATTTACGATTTCACAGATCTTCGAACGTTTATGTGACATAAGCGTTCGAAGATCTGCGAAATCGTTAGTGTCTTAAATAAATCATGATTTTGTCTCAGCAGCCATGTCGCTATCACGATGCTGATATCGAACTGAGTCATAGAGGGTTTGAATGAACAGACTGTTAATTTATTTGTTCTTGTTATGGCAACACAATCGGCTTCGATAGTCAAGCAGCTTAACGCAGATGTCATCATTACGAATACCTTTTTATCGGTGAAATTTACAGCAGCTTGTATTGAACTATAGTAGGAGACGACGACGAAACCAGGATGATCGGCAAAGCACAAGACGGACGGGAGCTCGCGTGGTCTTTTCCGCTGCAGACATCATTTGGAACCACTTCGTTATTTCAGCAGCATTAAACAAGTTATAAGTGGAGACCCGGACGTGATGCGCCAGCGCCTTCGGTGCACCGTCATGAGCAACAACGAAGACTCCACGACAGGAGAAATCTCATCCGCACATGTTCGGTTTCTGAAGTAGTGGACCGCCGATTCGAAGGTATCGTTTGCTCAAGTCGAAAGCCAGATTTCCATGTATCGCATCACTTCGCAAATCCGCATGTTCCACTACGTCGTCGCCGCTCTTCCACCCGAAATAGCGACCGAAGTGCGAGATTTAATCTTCGTTCCATTACCGAGCAAACCTTACACCACCTTGAAGACGGAACTGGTGAAGCGGACGCCGGATTCAGAACGGCGCCAACTACATTAACTGTTGACAAGCGAAGAACTCGGCGACCGGAAACCGTCGCAGCTGCTCAGAAGCCTCCAACAACTCCTCGGCGAGAGAGCAGCACCGTTCGACACTTCACTTCTGAAGGAACTATTGCTTCAACGATTACCGACCAATGTTCGCATGGTGCTTTCCATGACGTCAGACCTCCAGTTGCCTGCCCTGGCACAGCTGGCAGTCCCCATTATGGAGGTTGCCACGCTGCTGGTAGCAGAGCGGCATCAATCGCAAGTCTCGACAAAAGCATCTGTGGACTCACCATGTACCAATTTCTCTGCAGAGCTGCACCAGCTACGGGATGTTCTCAAACTAGAGTTGAGTGAACTCAGAAATGAAATAGCTGCAGTTTCGTTGCGCTCTCGATCAACATCGCGGCAACGCAACAATGAACGCTATCGTCGGAACCGCCCGATTTCACCGCAATCCAGAGTCGGCTGGTAGTACCACCGAACATTTAGAGACAGGACCAGACACTGTACACCACCGTGAGCAGCGGCGGAAAATGCCAAACCCCACCACTAGAAGCGGCGAGGGGTGCTGTAACGGATGCTGGCCGCTTATTCTTCGTCACAGATCGCGATATCGGCCAGAGTTTCCTTATCGACACTGGCGCTGAGGTAAGCGCACTGCCTTCATCTGCACTTCCTTGTAAGCCTCAGCAAACCCCCTCCTTTCTTCAGGCTGCCAATAAAACATCCATCGCAACCTACGGTGAGCGAGTTTCGACAATCAACATACTCTGCGGAGAGTTTTCCGATGGATATTTTCAGTCGCGGACGTTGCCTACCCAATATTGGGTGTTGAATGTCTCACGCATTTCAACCGCATCGTTGATATATTGAACAAGAGTCTTGTATACCCAACCACTAATCTCAAGGTTCAGGGAATAGCCCTCACTACTTCTGATCCACGTCCTAGAGAGCCCCAAGAGGCAGCGTCGATGTACGAGACACTACGTCAGCATTTTGCATCGTTAACTCGCCCTCATAAATTTTAACGTCCAATCAAACATTACGTGACCCACCACATTGTTACAACGGGGCAACTTGTTTATGCTCGACCACGTCGGCTACACCCGGATCGCTTGAAGGTGGCACAATAGGAATTCGCCTACATGCTTGAATTGGGATTCATACGTCCCTCATCAAGTCCATGGGCATCGCCTCTACACATGGTGCCGAAAAAAACACCCGGGGATTGCCGAACTTGTGGCGATTACCACACCCTAAACAACTTAACAGTATCGAATCGCAATCTCTTCCCACATATCGAAGATTTCACGGCATCCCTTTCAGGCGCTAAAATCGTTTTCCAAAATTGACCTTGTCAAAGCGTACCATCAGATACCTGTACACCCTGTTGATATCGCCAAGACCGCCTTTACTACCGCATTCGGGCATTTTGAATACGCCAGAATGCCATTTGGCCTGAGAAATGCCGCGCAGACGTTTCAGCGTTTTGTCGACAACGTAACTTGAGACCTTCCCTTTTGTTATGCATATATTGATGACGTCCTCATCTACAGCCTCGGTACTAAAATACACTTGGAACATCTCGAACTTCTTTTCCATAGGCGTGATGAATATGGCCTCCTAATTATTAAGGCCAAGTGCGAATTCAGTGACACCGAAATTAACTTTCTCGGCCACCACCTCGACCAGGGGCCCTAAGCTGGACGCTTGGCGAAAACGACGGCGAGAAATTTGGCGGCCGCGATTGGCAAACGCCACAGTTGACCTTGGCGCCGGCCAATCACAGCCGCCAAAGTTCTCGCTGAATTTTCCGCCAAGTGTCCAGATTAGGGCCCCAGCATGGACTTCGACCTCTCGACAAGAAAGTCAAGGATATTCGAGATTCCCTACGATGTCCTACCTCCATCCGGGTTTTATTAATTTCTCCCGCTGTTTCATTCCTAACTGCGCTGAGATACTCAAAGCATTAGCCGACCTCTTGAAAGGCACCAACACACCTTCGGGAATGCTTCAGTGGTCTGCCAAAACGGCGCAAGCATTTGACCAAGCTAGATAAACACTAGCCAAGGCCACTTTCTATTCCATCTGAGGCCCAATGCCCCGCCCAATTTTATGGTTGACGCTTCTAATACTGCTGTTGGGGCCATCCTGCAGCAGCATGTCGGAACAGATTGGCACCGCATTTAAGTCATCTCAAAGAAGCTGGAATCTGCAGAGTGCCGCTACTGCACTTTCGGCCGTGAGCTCCTCGCTATCTGCCTGGCAGTCAAGCAGTTCAACATTTTTTTCGAAGGCCGAGCTTTTTTCATAATCACGGATCACAAACCATTGACCCATGCGTTAAAATCTGCCAGCGATAAGTTTTCTCCACGAGAAACACGGCACCTCACATCATGGCTGACGTTAAGGGACCCCACAATGCAGCAGCAGACGCTCTCTCGCGCATTTCAGTTACTTCCAGTTACAAGACTTTTCCATCCTCCATTGACTTCAATGCAATGCCTTCTGCGCAGCAGAACGACTGTGCCATTCCTTTACTTAGTCAGTTTTCTAACAAGTTAAAGCTTGAGAATATCACAATGCCGGTTGGTGATTATCCTCTTCTTTGTGTTATATCAACTGGAGTGCCTCCTCCAGTTGTCCCTGTTGCATTCCGCCGTCAGGTCCTTGATGCACTCCACGGATTGTCACACCCAGGCATGCGCGCGACACAACGCTTGGTCACTGAACGTTTCTTTTGGCAGGGCATAAATAAGGACGTCCGGGGATGGACACAAGCTTGTATAGGCTGTCAAAAATCAAAGATTTATCGCCATACCTTGGCACCTTTTCAATCATTCCCGGAAGCAACCAACCGTATTGATCACGTTCATCTTGACATCGTGGGCTCATTACCTCCGTCAGAGGGCAACACCTACATACTTACCTGTATTGACTAATTTACTCGTTGGCCAGAGGCCTTCCCGATTCCCAACAGTACAGCTGCTACCATTGCACAATTATTCGTGAGCGGAAGGGTGGCAAATTTTGGTGTACCAACCAGCATAACTACAGATCGGGGACTGCAGTTTCAATCATCTTTGTTTCGTTCCCTCGCATAGCTTCTCGATGCACAACAGATACACACATCATATCATCCCATCGCCAACGGCATGGTTGAAAGATTACATCTATCACACAAGTCATCACTCAAGGCAAAAGGGGATCCAACATATCGGGCCAGACACGCGCCTCTAGTTCTTTTTGGATTTCGATCAGCAATCAAAGCTGATCTCAACTGCAGCCCAGCAGAGCTTGTTTATGACACCACTCTACGCCTTCCCGGCGATTCGTTTACCCCGACCGTTCATAAAGTCGGGATTGATTCCGGGATCTTCGCTAGCGAACTAAAAGCTTTCACAAGACAAGTTCGGGCAGTGCAACCAAGCTACGAACAAAAGCCGTCGATTTATGTGCCACAAGATCTTGAAACATCCACGCCCGTTTTCGTCCGACGAGATGCGGTTCGAAAGCCGTTACTGCAGCCATTTAAAGTCATGGAACGGCGAGACAAGCATTTTCTCTTGGATTTAGGTGGTCGAACAGACACGGTATCTGTTAACCGACTTAAACCGGCCCACTTGGCAACGGCCACCAACACTCGCCCATCTGGTCATACTTCTGGTACCCAACCGTCTGCATTTCCTTTCTTCACATCTACAGACAAGCTTCTCCGTCGTCACATAACGTGGGCTACGCCTCTCTGGAGCCCGCTTTTTTAGCAGGAGGGTACCTGTAGTGAACTATATTAGGAAACGCTTACGAAACCAGAATGAGCAACAGAGCACGAGAGGGACGAGAGCTCGTCTGGTCTTTTCCGCTGCAGACATCATTCGGAGCCACTTCGTTATTTTAGCAACATTAAACAACATATAACACTTATTAGTGTTATAAAGATATGATGTCAACTGTTGGAGGCGCGCATTTTATGTGATGACAGATTCCAGACGCTTACTTAAAGTTAAGTTTTAAGACGTTATATTTTCAACAATTATTAAACGTGACACGTTTATTTATTTCGCTCTGGATTTGTCGGATTCAATACAAATCTGCATCGTCACTGCCCATCACGTTCTGCATATCAAACCATCTTCGTGTTTGTCCAGTGCGAAGTTTACATAATTTATCCATTCACAGACGACGCCGTAAACAACCACTAAAGGGAGTTATAGCTCGAAGCTTTACGGCATCTATTATGCTCATGTTCATAACTTTCTCTATTGCCAGTTCGAGGTCACAAGCAACAGAACACGTCTAGGTTGCTGCCGTAAGGACTAACGCAACTGGCACCCCTTGCAAAATTTGAAATCCAAACTTAAATACCTAAAGTTCGTAGTGGAACATAAAAGAAATTAAATTAGTAACAAATTAAAAATGTAATTGCATATTAATGCTTTTTAAGCGCAACTTTTAGGCGCCCGTTTCCGGGTTGAGCGACGTCGGCGTCGGCGTAACCGCCCGTTTCATTATTGGATGTTTCCCATAATGGCGCCTCCCGCCACGTGTGACGTCACGAAGATAAAATTTTCCCGCTGACTTTGGAGGGAAACTTTTTCGCTCAATTTGGCGGGAAATCTTTCCGCTTAATGCGGTGGCACATTTGTCTGCTAAATTCAACGGGAAAAGTTTGCCGCTAAATGTTGCGGGAAAATGCTTTCGCTAAATTTAGCAAAAAAATGTTAGCAAACTTTTCAATAAATTTAGAGGGGAAATTTTCGCTTAATTTAGCGGGAAAAATTTAGTTTTGTTGACGCACGCAAAAAATCCACGGGACCCTAGCCATAAACAGCTTCGCAAAATAACTTAATAAGCACGGTTTCATGTGGTTCATATTGGAAGCAGTACCAGTAGAAGACACAGAGTCAATTCCGGTGTACGACAGGGTAGCACATTAGGTCCGATAGTTTTTTTTTAAATATTTATATAAACATTCTAGGATTTTTACTGTTGCGATATAGAATCTTTCAGTTCCTGGACGCTACCGTTCGTTTGTTACCGAACCATAATTACAGCCAAGCGGTTTCGCTGCTTCAGAGCGAGATAAATGGATTATTTAAATGTTTTGCATGTGATATAGTTTCTTTCAATATCAATAAAACTAAATTAGTTTGCTTTCGTAATATTCATAAGCATGTTAGTCTAGTACCAAACGTAGATATTCATCTCCATATCACGGTCAACAAATTTGCAAGCGTAGGGCATTACCATATGGCTCGATACTTAAATAGTTAGGTTTAACATTTTACCATGATGTCCCGAGGAACCACAAATTAGAATGTATTGTTTAAATAATCCAGGTGGTTTCCGGGTGTCTTTACAAGCTAAATGTGCTTTTCGGTGATATCGCAGGGAACTGTTTTTAGATCTTTAGGAGAATCAGTCATACGGTACGGAATCACGATATGCGGCAATTCTTCGGTGCACGAAAACAGGGAGTTCACAAAACCATAAAACATAATGTACACAATATTTCGTACGGATCAATATACAAAAACCTGGGGATAAAAAAAATTTGGGCGCGCTTTAAAATTTATTTTATCAGTTTCATAGATACGTGATAATAGCAACCAATTATTATTGTTGCGCCTTTAAACAGAAGGTGAGAAAAACTAACTTATGACGTGCAGAGCGGTTCAAGGTTTCTATGATAGAAACCAATTATGAAACAAAATTAAAATATCACTGCCTTCCCTCATTATTCAGCACTTTGCCAGGGTCTTTTTCTAAATTTAGTACCCTTCCGCCCGGTAAAAGGGAATGTAAGAGAGTGGTGCCTCATGCTTGCGCAATAAGAATTGTATAATTTCCTAACGCGTGTTGTGGACTTCTTATGTAGTTTTTTTTTTTTTTTTTTGATGTTTAATTGTGTCACTGATGTTCGTTGGCTGCCTGATCCCACCCACAAGCATCTTGGCTTTCGTGGGCCAGCAAGCTTCAGTATGTATTTTCTAAGGATAATTAAGGCGTTATTATTATTACTATTCTTAATTTTCCAGCTTTTGATGTACTCTGTTGTAAAATATCGTTTTGGAAGCTTATACCAAGATTCAGTCCAGCTTCTGCTCCCAATGTCAACAGGTTTGTTATATGGCTCTTGCTGACAATCTTGTAGTTCACACGTATCTCTTTAGTCCTGGGCTCCTCCTGCATCCCTGAGGCCAAAAAACTCTACGGTTATTTGTTTTCACGTGCGCCTCTTTGGAGAGTCGTAGACCCGTTTCCTTTTAGCAGCGATGATTGTTGTTGACTTCGTAGCGATCGAATTCCTGGCAATCGACCTCGGCGGTTATCATTTCTTCGTCAGAGCTGGACATTCCGCTCCGTTTAAATTGATATTTCGTAGTATCGAAATTATTCCGCACAGACGCAATCTCAAAACAAGCATCACCGGAAAGGCCGCCGGCGTTTGTTGTGATTCAACTTGCATGTGCTCCGATCATGCCGAGCTCTCCGAGTGGCTATTCGTGTTTCCAAAGACGCCGTCGCGATACCAACAGCCCACTCCTGCGTTGATTGTGAGCTTGCAAGACACCGGAAGTTATATTTTAAAACACGAGAACGTCGCCTTCCTCCCCTCACTTTAGAAAACATCCGTGAAGATCGATTCCTCAACTTCTTACGATGTCCGTAACCTAACAACTTCTTAGCTAAGTTGTCGTAGCCCAAGAAGAAGTTCGTGAATCTGGCATCTTGTGTTGAGGCAAACTCATCCGATCAATGATGCTGGTGGTGATGATGCTATAGGCTTCATAGGCTTCATGGCCTCCAGACAAATATGGGAGGTACGTTACCGTGTTAGAAAAAAGCTCTTCAACCTGTCTTTTGAACTGGTGTATCGCTAATCTGGTGAAGAATGTCAGTCGATTTGTGCATCCGACCTACAGGCGTCTCATAAATCCGAGAAGGTAATGTTGTCGCAGGCTCCTGATAGGCAACAATCCACACGACCTCTCGGAAAATTCCACACCGTCTCACAACCCGCGACGGCGTTGAAGATGGTGAGAGAGGGAGCACGAGCCCGAAATGCATTATACTGATGCACATTTTTTTTCTTCTTTTTCTTTTTCTTTTTCTTTTTTTTTTTTTGGGGGGGGGGGGGGGGGAGAAGAGAGAGTAGCCGTGCTTCCGTAATGCAGTTGGGCGGGCGTCGTTCTTGGGCCCAGCCACCTCTTCGTGCCGCGCCACGACATCATTTTGTTCAAATTTTAGTGTCTCGTGCCAGAGACGTAGCGGCGGCGATGGAAGCCACATCATCCGACTCACCACAGTCACATCTGTTTTCTCCGCAAGTAATCACGTAGCACCCGCGCTCTCCCGTTTTCGAGTCAGACGGACGATTCCGTGTCAGACGCACGATTCCGTGTCAGACGAACGATTCCGTGTCAGACGAACAATTCTGAGTCAGACGAACCGGCAAGGGTCCGTCTGACCCGGATTGAAGGTCACACAAAGACCTTCTAAGCCGTCCCCTATTTTTTTTTTGAGGGGGGCGGGGGGGGGGGGGGGAGGGGGAATTGTGTCGGCAACCTGGGGATCAAAGAGATGGACTAGGTTGCCCTCATGTTAAATCATCCGTGCTCACTTCCACCGCGAGAGGGCCAAGTGCAATTGGCGGAGTGAGCGGTACTCCGCCGCTGATTAAAGGCCGTCATGGCTTATGCGCCGTGCTATTTTGACCGTAGCTTGGGCGATACGCTTAGTATATAACTACGTGCTTTCGAACCAGTGCATTGTGCTATTTTCCGAGACGGGTAGCAGCAAGGGAAGTCCCACACACTCTGAACATTCTTCTTCATGCTCCTGCTGCAAGCATCATTCGAAAAAAAACAAAAAAAAAAACGACAGCATTCCTGTGCGTGGTTCGGCGCCTACAGCGACGGGGTGTTATTGGTGAAGCATTTTCCAGATGGCGCTGAACACGACCAACAAAAGTCGTAATTGCGCCGCCTGTATTCACGTCACCATTTAAGCTATAAGTATAGACAACCAGAGGGCTAGGCAAGGAGGAGCTCGAACATTGCAGTGCATTGAGGGAAAGGAACTCGCGAGTATTAGAGGTTCTCAAAGATTACTAGGTTTATCAGCCTGATTATCGGTAGTATCACTCCAGTCAGGGAACAACTATCAAGTGTACTCATGGTACGTAAACAATCTGATGAAGAGCGTCGTGAACGGAGGCGTCTGGCGCTTGGAAACTCAGATTATATTTAAAGGTTCGTTCTTCTAGAATGATTGACTTATGCAGCACAATTATCTATTAATTTGCCATAGATTATTGCACTGTTAGTCTGACTCTAAAGTCCAGAAGCTTTAGAATTAACTCTCGAGTTTATCCAGAAGTGGTGCGGATCCTCTCGTTTCCAGATGTAGAAACGTGAAGAATATCTTAGAATATGGTTATGCACACTCGCACATCTTACATATTTCTGTCTTTGCTTTTGGTTTCTTCCAGTCCAAATAATTATAAGTTATTTATTCGACTGTGGTTTCGAAAGTCGTCTATTTTATTTTGGTTGAATGACAGCCTTCTCAAGTTTGTCAAGTTTACTGCTTTGCTCTTTCGAGACGACTTTAACGTCTACGATTTCTTAATTTTTAGCTTTGATGGTGTCCAATATACTACAGATTGCTTTCTGGCATGATTTAATTTTTTTTTAATGTTGCTAGCACTAACATCGGTGTTTCCTTTTGTTTTCTCTATCCTAACAGGACTTGGGTTCAAATCTATTCTCCCGCACAACAATAATAAACTTGTCAGCATCAGTGGGATATTGCAAAAATATATATTTATTGACGTTTACAGATCCAAGAAAAAAATTATATCACTCTCTAATAGTGATATTTAAATATAGCGAATTCTTCTACAGCTCTACGTAACTGTGAAAATCAACCAATCACTCAAGTTGACATCTCTACTGTCCCCGGTTAGGCTGCCTCTGACGCCGCGAGCATGGTGACAAAAGTTTTCGTCCATTTTTTAAATCACCACCAGACGATGCTGCCCTTGAATCGGTGAAATGAAGGGACGGAATAATCTTCCTTCTTTCCGTTGGTGCCAGGGACGAAAATATTTTCGCAGCTTCTCCTTTTTTAGTGTGCAGAGAAGGGTGGAGAGCTTTAGCTGAGAAAGCCCAGGCATACTATGTTCCATCTTCCTAGTTCCTAGACAACTCATTTGATTTGCGTTTGTCTTCCAAGTAGCGTAAAACACACCAGTGCACGAGGCCCGTGCCTTGAGCGGCCCTTGGAAGCAATTAACGACGCAGCACCGAAATGAACGGCCCGCGGAAGCGAATGGTGGCGGAGCACCCGCTCGTGGCACGTGCCTTGCGAGTTTTTACAACAATCGTGGGCGGTACTTGAAAGCCTGAATTTTGTGACGGGATTTTTCTCCTGCCGTTTTTATCTAGATGAGCATTCTCCTCAGGCGCGATAGGATATAACAACTAGATGAAAAGTTAAAACAACCATAGGTTAGCAATCGTACTGTTTTGGACACATTTCAGGCCTACTGCAGATACACGATACGCCCAGTGGAGGTGACTGACCTGTACACACAATACGATTACTAACCATACTTCGCTTTATACAAGGTGTCACATAAACATTTACAGCTTTTGTTTCTACTGCAAAAATAATCTAGGCATCGCCGAAAGCTCATTCTCCGCCCAAAGGTAGCGCTAGAGGTCACAACCAGATGCCAAAGTTTCAGCCTGATCCGATAGCGTAATCAAAAGTTATAAGTGATTTTCTAAAAGCCTTGATCGGAAAATGGCGGCCGACGGAGTTTTCGAATACCTGAGGCTGTATGGGACCAGAAACCGAAAACGGGCAATTCTGAACTCCATTTTCCCATTGAATTTTTCAGAAAATCACTTATAAATTTTGATTAAGTTATCGGATCGGGCTGAGCTTTTGGCATCTGGTTGTGACCTCTAGCGCTACCATTGGGCGGAGAATGAGCGTTCGGCAGCGCCTAGTTTATTTTTGAGGTGAAAAAAACTCTGTAAATATTTTTTGTGGCACCCTGTACTTAGTGTACAATGGTGGCAATACCGCGTTATCGAGCGTGTGGTTCTATTAAGCGTCTTATACGGGTTAGAACATGGTCAAATTAACGGCCAGTCCATGCCTCACGCCGTCCCAAGGAGCTCTAATAGAGTTTTACCCCAGTTTTGAAACTAAGTATAGCTTTAACTTGAGGAAGGAAACAAAGGTCGCGCTGGAGTTCTAGAGATTCTACTCTAGACCATCTCAGTCGGTGGTTTTGTCTTTTTTAGTGAGAAAAAGGCTTTTTGGCCACGTAGTTGTGTTCAGAAAATACCCCACTGGGCTTGTTTACGATCCCAAGTTATCATTGATAGCGACTTGTGGAGTCTCAGAAACAAGGTTCGCCTTTGCTTTTACCACCGCTCAGGTGCCTGCTAATATTGTCAAATCAATAAATACAAAATGAATGCGTATAATTTGTGTGAACAGAATGAGCGGTGCCTCGGCTGTCGCCCCAGTTCACCTGCAGAACACGGGAAAAAATAGTATTTTTTTCGCCTTCTAGTTTTTTTTTTTTTTTTTTGATAAGTGAAGATCCTTTTATAACCAATCCCAGAACATTTAGGAACTTTTAGTTCCTAATCTTTGTTGACAGGGGCATATGCTCTCACAGCCGCAGCACCGTTTTTTTTCAGTTTGTTTTAGACTGTGGCGTGTAATAGATGCAATGAAAGTATTTCGGTTCAATACTTTTCGCTTGAACGCAAAACCACGGATAGTTGGATAGGAGATTAATTTTGTAACGGGTCCTATTTAAGCCACATGAGAGGGTAACGCATTTATTTAACATTAGCTTAAAAAAAAATTTTATGCGGCGCTGTAATGCCGGAAGTTTTGATTTGTGACGTAGCTTCTCTTGCATTTCGTAATTTGCAGTGAACTAGCTATACCATTTCTGTGAGAAGTCTGCTATTACTTTATTTCGGTAGTTCCCGTAGGCATGGCTAAAGCACCCGAATTTATTTCCATGTGTGTCTTGTGGGAAGAGACACTTGTCTGAGATTCAGTGAGGCCAATCAATCTTCGCGCCACCTATTGTCTTCCACTATAGGTATGTTGTGGCCATGCCTGCAATGCCATCGCCGTATTGTAGTGGACACCCTCCGTGTAATGTTTGCTGTATGTGGCCCTTATGAAAGACGTGAAGGTAGCGCTGGTCTTGATGCTTGGTTCATCTACTTCTTGACGCATCTGTTATTCACGCAATGCTGCAACATAAAAATAAGTATATTTTTAATCGGCACTCGAGAGAATGGATTTGGATTTGCTTCGCGGTCGCCAGGTTGCTCGTTGAAAGCACGGTCATCACATGGCCCCGTATATATACAAGCTTATGTATGACGTCACTAAGGCGGCATCGCAGCATGGAATGTGATTCATTATTTGCTTCCGGCATTCATCAGGTGACATACGTTAAGCCAAAAATGACGCTTTCTTATCTTCTGAAACAACTAGCAAATTAGCGGCATCTTTAATGTACGCCAAAAGTTACCCAAATTTGAATGATGGCTAAATAGCATCACAGATGTTTGACTGTGAAGCTCTACGAAATACAATGGTGGCTTCACGTGCCGTTGGTGAACTTATAAACATTATACGACGGGATGCAGAAGGTAGAGGAAATCTTTAATATTCTTTATAGAACGGTGCCCTTTTGCCTGATTCGTCAGCAAGACCAATCTTTAGGGAGAATTTGATCATTCGCAAACATTACCTATTCACATATGTAAGTCAGTTTCTGACATGGAAGAGGATGACCATACACGCTCATCGTCAAGCCGTTCTGATAATAATTGGGGATGTGTGTGATGACGTTCAATTTGACGGTTTGAAATAAGCAGGTTTCTGATATCTTTGTCACCAAGTAATCAAGGAGACCGATTTTTTATATCTTTCTTCAGTTTTATTTTGTTGCGGATTTAAACTTTGTGGTGTTTATTATCTTATAAATATAGTCCGCTCGGAGCTTTTTGCTACGAGTTCCGGACGGGAACATATTTCGTTAGCTGGTGTTCTTTGTTATCTCTCGTAAGAAGGAGACTGCACACAGCTAAGATGCATCGACGCCCTTTGTCGCCTTTTATTTAGTTGCTCTATAGTGCCTGGAACGCGTCACCCAGTAGTGTGTTTTCCGCGTTTATAAAGTGGGCCCTTAGTTTTCGCCCGATGACGTCACAGACGTGTCACATTGCTCCCGCCCGCGATCCTGGCGGTGTCCCAGCAGCAGTGGTGGAAGCTGCAGACCCCTGTTTCGTCGCAGCGTGAGAGTCCACGGAAGCTTCGGCAGCCAGGAGTTCGGACGCCGCGACGACAGCGACACAGGCGTTCGCTCGTGCGTTTCGCCAGCATTTCTACGACCAACCGCCAGGATCCCGACACCCAACAGCGCTACACCCCGTCATCTGTGACGTCATTTGCTGCCACTTCGAGGCCACTTTTGATGTATCTGCAGCATGGGGCGCTGAGCACAGCAGTCGGAGACGCACTCTAGGCACCAGACTTGCGGCATCGCTGAGCCGTGATTACTCGTTGATTTTGATAACAGACCACCTGAAGTTATGTAGGCAACAGCCGCTGACAGCTCAAGAAAAGAAGGGCGTGGTCTTTTAAGCTCACACCTCTTGCTTTGCGATTGGTTCTCCTGCGTTTTAATAGCTGATTCCACCATCTAATTGGCTGAAAAGCTATGAAAGGATGCCCAGGATTCACAACACCCTGCGTTTGATAAGCTCTCAGCGACTATGCGGAGCCCAAGTTCGTCTGCTTCTGTAGCAAGGATTACGGTAATTGGGATAGACCACAAATCTTGCTGTCCTGAGGTCTATCCAATCTCCTCAAATCCGAGGCGATTGGAGCTCGGCGTTCTGACTTCGCCACAACCCCTGCGAAAGAAGCAGATGAAGTTGGACTCCGTATGGGCAGCGAAATCTAATCCGTGACGCGGACAGCCTTGGCGAAAAAAACTCCTTTCGGAGCTTCTGGGTGTTTTCGAGACTTGGCGGGGATTTCGTTGGAGTCGGTAATGGTTCGTAATATAAGTTGCAAAATGTGAAACTTACATGTCCGCGTTTGCATTCCATTCCATCCACAAGCGAAACTCGCCTGCACTTGTGGAAACGTGTAGAACAGCACACTGTCTGGCACTTACGGAGACTCTTGGGCTTCTGTGGACAAGATAGGTAGACGTCTAACTTTGTGACAGCGTTACGAATGCTTGTACTGTTGTTCTCGTCTGGTACCTCTCGCGACATAAAAGAAAAGTGGTGTCGCACTACATTGATGTTAACGTTTCTTTGCTACAAAAGCAGAAGGACATTTCTGGCCCTTTTAAAGTGATGTAGCGCTCGGTGACCTGGTTTAGTTGTGCCTTGCTGTACAGATTTGTACACGGGACGCGGTACAAATCTGCTGAGGCTTTCTCAGACTTACTTTAAATTAAACGGTGCGCGTGTTTTTAGCCACTTGAAATGGTGCCTTTGAGATTCTCATTATTGTGGGCTCTTATACGGTGAGTGATATGGAGTAGTAGACAAGTTAAGATGGTGGAGTGTAGTCTCGCGTAATAGCACCACGATACGGCCTCGTTTTTCAAGGAACAATAAGTACCGAAGGTCGTCAAGAAGGCAAAAGTGTACTACCCTGAAGAGTCGATCTTCATTCCTATACATTTATGCACTAATGCCCCTTTCAGCTAAGCTAATTTACTGCAGTTCAAACGCGTGTCCTTCAGCTCCCTGAATGTCACTCCAAGTGTTTCGGTGCCGCAGTAAAAAACTAGTTGTCACTCGGAAAACACGGAAATAACGGTGTGTGGAGTACTATTAGACATTGCAAATATTATGGTCAATATATAAATGTCTCTGAAATGTTATATATATTGTTATGGCAGAAGGCAAGTCGAAGGCTTTGTCTCGTCAGGTTCACCGTCAGCCTTTAATGGCGTCCATTCACCCACAGGCACGCTGTCTAATCTTCTTTTTCCTTGCTGTATTTGCAAGTCTTCGTCTTGTACAACACTCTTTACGGTCTGAGTCTTCGTTTTGCACAACAATATTTTAATCAGGACGCCTTAGAATATATTATATAAGGCTACAGTAATGAATAATCTTTACACTGTTTCGTTGCTTCTAACGGACCTTCACAAGAAGACGCAGATCCAGCCTTGGCTTTGCGCTTTGTCCTACGGAGGTCTGCGAAAAATTCATAACACTGCCTTCTTAGACCATACGGATCGTATTATTTCACGCAGGTACACGTCGAAACTGGAGTAGGCTCTATCTTTCTATGCTAAGATTGCATTGAAATCACTTACTTCACCGCCGTCTTTTATTGATTCACCGTGGCGCTAATCTTGGTCATGATCAAGCCTAAACCGGAATGCTAACTATGCTTTGCTATTTTTTTTAACAATACTCATCTCCTTTCTTATTTTCGCTTTTTTTTAATTAAATTTAAAATAAAATAACGCGACACTTTTTTTTTTTTTTTTGTTGTTGTCTATTACTCTTGAAACACCGCAGCGCATTCGATCGAGCAAAGGGAGTTTGTCAAGCACACTTAAAGCCGAGTGTGACCCTTAGGAAGAAGCCGTGTGGCACACTATAGACCGACACGCGGAGCGGCTCTGTTTACCAACACGGCCGGAAGGCCGCGCATGCGCGGTAGCTATGTGGGCAAAAGCAACCCGGCTCTCCGTGTTTTCGCCATTGCGCTCTATGGCGTGCGCTCGTTGTTGACGTTGTAGGGACGCTTGTATCTTTATTTGTGCGTCGTATTTCCTCATAACGTATGTCGTACGCTATGCCCGACTATTTGAGCTCGTTGCCCGAGCCTGAACGATAGCGGTATCGAAACAAACTATGCGTGGACGGCGTTGCCTACGAGGATCCCTACGCCGTAAACAAGACCTGCTGGACTTCCGACGTAAAGTTGCTGCCATGGAAGTCGACGGCTCAGGTCGTCGTTTATTTAGTTTTTTCGCCAAGCCAGTTCACGGCCGACACGGTGCAGGCGTACAAGTCTCCCGAGGCCTACGATCACATCGAGTCGGTTTCCGCACTGCCGGCGGAATCAGCAGACTGTGGGTCTGCGGAAGTGTGTATTCATTAACTGATTAAATACACAGAGCGCCTTCAAGTCAACGTATGATATTTTTCATACCCCCATGACCACAAGGCATTACAACCACTAAAGGTTTGTCCGTGCAGTCTTGGCGGTATCAGGTTACAAGTAACGGCGTTACCAGGAACGCGTTACTTTTTTCAGTAACGTAGTTTTCGTTTTCGTTTTCGACACAGTTTACGTTTTCGACACAGTAACGTTTTCGACACAGTAACAGTTTACGTTTTCGACACAGTAACGGGTAACGTACTTGTGTTACTATTTCAAGTAACGTAGTTACGTTAGTATTTACTACTTCCCAAGTCTTAAAGAAATTACACTTCAATTGTTTTCGTGTTTTAGGCGTCAAGCCATGTTTTTCTTTGCGTTTTTTCTCTTAAGTATTTAAGTGAAACCGTAAAAAGAGATAAAGTAATTATGTTCAGTTCCTGCTTCATATATGACCTGTATCGTCAAAACCGTAAAATGTGTTAAATCATAATTTAAAAAAAGTAATGCAGAAGTAACGTGCCTTACTTTTTATCGGTAGCGGTAACGCGTTCCTTTTATATTTAGGTAACGTAGCTCAGTAACGCGTACCTTTTATTTGCAAGTAACGAGTAACTTGTTTTGTTACTTTTTTTTTGGTAACGCCTACAACACTGCCGTTCTGTCGCCGATCCCCTTCTGCTCGGTAGCACGGGCGTAGCGAGCCTCCGACGAGCGCTTGGCCGGTGCGTTGTGCGCGAACACCGTGGGAATAAAATCCGGGTGGTCTCGATCAGACAACGGTTTCCTTGCACATAAGCAAGCCTCGGGACGGAGATTGAAATGGAAGCCGCACTTGCCTCCAAGAAAGTGTTCGCCGCAGAAACGGTCGTTCGCACGAGGTGACCATTCTTTTCGATCCACGGATATTATCCACCTTCTATGCCTTTCAGAGTCTGCCGGGAACTTGTGGAAACTCACTCCGCTATTTTTCTTGTACATTTTGGCGCAATTAACGGCAACACAGCTTCGCGGCATGCTGAAATGCTTTGACGCCCATGCGAAACGTGCGCGCTTTTGCCCACACCCCCCGGCTCCAGCGCGATCGCAGCGCCGCCGCAGCTCCGTGACGTCAAACCCGCGTGTCGGTGTATACAAATGACATTAAAGAGGAAATGTACTTGGTTGATGTGCACTACGTTAGCCTGTCTGACAGGGGTATTGTATACACCTGAGCGCTTCTATATTCATCCGTACTTTTTTTTTTAAAGACAATGCCACAAAATAAGTAAAGGCGACCTCATAATTTTCCTTCATGTGATATAAGCAATACAGTCGTTACATGTGTCGTGCAAGAATGATGTAACGAAGATGCACGTAAAAGTGGCAGAATCTCATTAGTATAGTGCGGCACCATGATCTTCCCTCCAAGAAATTAGAAGAGGCTACTTTCCCGCCCGTAACTTGGGATGGCACAATGACTGCAGTCTACAGAGGGGGATGGGCAAATGGGAAGATTAATGAAATGTTTAGAACGAGAAAAAAAAAAGATTAGGCTGGAACACTTTACTTGATGAAGCATGATGCTCGGCATCACCAAGGGCGCTGTTTGTTAGGTGTAGGCATTGTCCAGCCTTGTCATTCCCTGAGGTGCACTGCAGCGAGTGCGTTTCCAGAGTGCTTTGCGAGAAATTAGACTTTCCAGGTTTTTTGGAGTGTACAAAACTGCACAATAATGGGTGTTTTTATCTTCAATGTACAAATTAGCTGGTTAAAGTGAGCTGGGTACTCTCGTTTCTTACTGACGGCTGCAGCAGAAGATGTTTTAAAGAAAATCAGATGAGGTAATCAAGTAATGAGCTAAGTAAGAGATAAAGAAAGACGGCTGTTGTTCTATACAAACATAATGTGTCACACGGATTTAAGAAGATAGGGAACCTTGTTAACATCAACGTAGCCTTTTCTGCACCGAGTATGCTTCTGAGCTGATGCAGCAAAGTCAATCTGTCAACACAGCGTCAAGCTGGTTGTGCAAAAAAGCACCGAAAGAGGTTTGTTACTTGCATCGAGGGGGTGGTTAGTTTATTATATTCCACTCTCATATGGTAGAGAATATATAGGACAAACCAGCAGGTTTTTAAATGATCACTTAAGAGAACACTTCTATAGCACCCACAAAGTCGTTTCAGGACACCTGGGCATGCAGTGTAGGTATTGTGGATATGTTCCGAATTTCGAAAAAGGTTTGTAACAGAAAGAAGTCGGTACCCGCTGAGAAGAGATATAAATAAAAAAAAAAAAAGCGCTTCTGGTTGACAAGTGTGTTAGCAGTCCGTCTTAAACACTGTCTCAACCCACCTGACATTTTTATTCTGAAAATTGCGGTGGGGATTCAGAGGCATATTTAGAAGTGGTTCCTGTATTCGTGCATCTGTGCTGGTCTTAGAGATTGGGATTGTCAGCCCAATGACGAGAACAAGAAAGCTTGAGATACACCTAAGCATTTCTTATGAGTCGTGAATGCGAAAGCATGCAAGCCGCTCGTCCGCTCCCTTTGTCGTCTGCTCGTCCGCTCCTTTTGTCGTCTGCTCGTCCGCTCCCCTTGTCGTCTGCTTGTGCGCTCCCTTTGTCGTCTGCTGCGTACTAGCGCGCGCGCGCCTCGGGATCTCGAAGGCCATGGCGCAGCGGCCAATGGGAGCCCCCTCGACGCGCGCCAGCTAATGGAACCGAAGGCACGCGGAAACTATCTGCTCTTTTCGCGTTTCCAACTGATGACGTCAGATCGCTCCATGAGCCAGTTAATACTTTCGCATTAAAAAGTAACAGAATGCAAAACGAGTTGTAAGTCAGCGCGTGTGTTTGTCCTTTTGTGTGTTGGTGTGTGATTGATCTTGTGCTGTTAACATGAGAAGGTTTTATCTTCTTCAAGATATGCATGACTCTCGATCGCCTTCCCTTTTGACTAAGTTAAAATGAAATCCCCTGCTCACCTGTTCGACATTACAAAAAAAAAAAAAAAAAAGTAATTCGGGAACTTTGGTTGTTAACATCAAGGTGATACTCGGTCACGAAAATGAGTAAACAGAGGTAAATCCCTCTATAAGTCTGCATTTAAGCACTAGCTTTTACGTTGGTATTTGTGCGCTCGTTAGTAGCGATTTGACATTTCGCAGGTCTCGCTTGGCTGTGTAAAGATTATTGAACAATCTATCAATAGAACAGAATGATGATATTAAATGATATTAAAACAGCGTGAATATAAATGTGTACCAAACGATACGGTGGACGAAAGAAACAACGTCCGCTTAGCCCATGTCCAGTTACTCCATAGTAGGAATACGTACCATCTCTTCAATTTAACAATTCTCTTACCTCTAAAAACACGAAATAAAGGGTGTCCTAAAAAATGGACATGTTTATATGTAATTATATTGCAAATATAAACTATGCACATGGAACACTCGTTTTTCGTCCAAAAGTAGCGCTAGAGATCCGAACCAGATGCCAAAGTTTCAACACGAACCGCTATTTTATTCAAAAGTTACAAGTGATTACTCAAAAATGACATTAGGAAAATGGCGGTTGATGGAACTCACGAATGCATAGAGCTCTGTGGTGCCACAGACGAAAAAGAGGCGAAAATGAGCCCCATTGTTTCATTAAAAGTTTCGGAAAATCACTTAGGACGATACCATATCGGTTCGAGCTGTAAATTTGGCAACTGGTTCGGACGTTTAGCGCTACCTTTGGGCGGAGAATGAGTGTTCTGCGTTACGTAATTTATCCTTGCGATGAAAAAAAAAAGAAGCCTGTAATGTTTTTTGAGACGCTGTGTAAATATACACATAGAAACTGAAAGAGCGTAAAAGATTAGAGCGCGACGGAATGTCGAAGTACCAAGCTCTAGTTGGAATTATCCGTAAGTGAACTCAGTCGCTACTCGCTGCTCTAAAGCAAACACCGAACGGCGGCATCCGGCGTTCGAACGCGTTTCGCCAATGAAAAAAAAAACCAAGGCAGAGAGAGTTGTATTTTCCCACTGACCATTTGAACCAGAGCTTGGTGCTCTGACGTCCCTTCACTTCTCACTTCTCTCTTTCAGCTTTTATGCCCTATAGGCCAGAATGTTTTAGCCTCGCAAGCAGAGGCGAGCGGCGCTCTACTTTCGACACCGGACGGTACGTATGGTGCAGGGTACTGCGGAGATCGCGGTGGTATGCCGCAGTATGCTCTGCCTACACTATTTCCTTGCGCGTGCTCATTTATTCTTTTGTCGTGTGTAAGTTTTAACTCCGGACGCACAAGAACTATTCATCTGGACGGCATTGCAGTCCCCCCGCAAAACCGCAGTCCCCAAGAAGTGCCCGCGGGCGTCGCCCCAGTCGACACAATATGACCGCTCGCTGAAACGTCCAAAATCTGCTCTGTACTCTACCTCGGATGTTGTCTATAGTCCTGGCGAAACCCGACACCACCGAAAAAATGAAGACAGCGCCACCCCTTCCCCAAAATTTCATTGCTATTGTGTTCACACAGTGCCGTGCGCGTCTCGGACTAGCAGCGTCTCACGAGTGCGACGATGGTACCGGGCGTAGCGAAACGACCGCGTCCACCGCTTTTCGGCTACTCTCGTCAAGATTCAGAGCAGGCATTGTCTTCTAGGTGACAGTAAAGAAACAGGGCCGTGCAATTTTCATTTATGATTTCTTTGCACTTGAGGTCGGGACCTGGAGCGATGCGTCTGCATGTTTGGGAATACCGTTGGAGCCATACGTGTGTAGAGCACGAGGCGGCACGAGCCGTCTCCTGCATTCTCGCTTGCACTTTGCTAGAACTATTCCGGCGTTACACGTGCGCTGAAAGTTTAGCGAGATCCGTGTATTTATCATCAATGTATCATCCCAGACACCCACTTTTGAGATGAATTGTACCATTAATCCTTAGTTCGTAAGCACTATGTAGTTTCCCCGAATATTTTTTACAGAAGATATTGAGTTCGTTTTTGTAAGACAGATAGTTTTACAAGATTACTCGTACAGTTTGTGTAAGCCGCCGCCGGTCTTCCTGCATTCCAGGACACGTTCGATTATTTCTATGCCGCCAAAGCATAGAAGCAGGTTTCTGCGTGGTTTAGTTTTATAATGCGTGGTCCAAAGATAGGAAACTTACGCCACGGGAAATCATAGGACCAAAGTCTGGGAAGGCTTCACGACACAGTTGGTTCTTCGTCATTTTCGTCCCCGGAAGTTCCTTCATGTTTATTCTGTAGCGCGTCTGTGACGTCACATCAAAGCAGGCTTGATCTAGAGTCCTGAAACAAGCAAAAATGAAGAACGCCTAATCTTCACCGATGCTCCGTTATTTACCAAACCGTCTTACTTTGACGTGTCGCACTACTTGACTTTATTTGAATATTGCCCGAACAAACAAGATATTTAGGAATATACCAATCTCGCTAAGCCTCAGGCGCATGCAAGACGCCGCAATAAATGTAGTTTGCTGAAGGCAGGCTACATTAATCCATCTGAACACCAATTTAATCCAAGTGTCAGTAAACTTAATTTCAACGCCATTCATTTGAATTCACGAGTCACTCAAGTTAATCCGTTCATATCACTGAATTAACTATGACTAAACTCATATGTGACTTCCGTTTTTGAGGTTTAAGTTCCTTGCAAGTCATAAATGGTTTTTCAGTCTTTATGCGTATTGAGTAACTCGTTCTTACGTGAATTTTGAGGTATTTTTTAGACCACAATACTTAAGCTCGTGACTGAATGATGGAGAGTTTTTTGTCGGTTTTAGAAAAGTAACGAAAATTTTGGAAAGGCTTGACAGTAGCAGCTTGTTTAAATAATTTGCATTTAAATTAGACGTATGCAATTAATAGCATAAACATTTCCATTGCAAATCAAGACGCTGATTTTCGACAGCGAGTATTCCACTCCCAAATATGTGAGTTACTTGTCTTTAGTTTGAAGAACAGAAACAAGATTACGGTCACAGGCCAGGCAAATAACACGATGACTTTTCTGCCTTGCTTTTTTACGTCGCCGTTTAGAGCACCTGCCATCGGGTTTTCTTTTGAGGTGTAGTGCCAAGCCGCGCGAGTGCGGCTGGGCTATGCTCACTGGTGTAAGCTTTCACGCCGGACTTAAACTTGGAAAACATCTCTTTAGTCGGGTTCAAGAGCGGACTGTATGGCGGTAGGTACTTTAAAAACTGCCCCAAGGACAAGGCGGCGTATGCGGCTCGTCGATGTGCGGGAGCGTTGCCAAATATTATGACTGCATCCTGGCCTGGAGCTGTTGCCACGACAGACCTCGAAACTTACTCCAGGAATTCGTGAAAAGTCGACCAAGACATTTTTTTCACATTTCTCTGCAAGAGAATCCCGTCATCAGACAAGCATCCGAGGATGCTGATATTGGGCCTTGTGGTACATTTAGTTCTCGAGACGGAGTTGTCGAGGATCTTTCTCGGTTTAGAATTAAATAGGCTGAGCAGTAAATGTCACACCGTTTAATCGGTCGTTCTCATAATTCGAGCTATACAAAACAAAACAAAATAAAAAAACCTGCCTCATTGTCGTCTTCCCTATATCGGAGTCGTTTCCACTTCACCCTTCTTGATTTTCCAGATGCTCCCGAGACGGAGAAGCGTAATGAATCTCAAGGAGATATAGCTTTCGAACTGGCCTTTGAAAAACATTTCCGTGTTGGTCCCTGACGATGTAGGCTCAAACGTGACCGTCTTTCCCTTTGATGGAGTCTGTAAATTTTATCAGATTCTAAAAATATCGGGGACAGTTCTTTTCTTCAAGAAGTACCAAGTCACTTGCATACAGGTTTGTGGACTTGATATTGGGGTAGTGATCAGCAGATTGTAGTTCCGAGATGTTTCCTTTTCTCCATCTCGTCCAAAACTGGTCCAGTAGTTGTTGTCGGTATTGAAGCTTCTGAATCGCTTGACGTTGTATGAGGGGCGGCAGAATCTCGTCCGTGCAGTTCATTTCTGGTAAAACAGTCAAGTTTTGTCCAACCAGAAAGTGAGCCAGGCAAAGTGGTGCTGGTTCGTCAACTTCCGAACTGACGCATATTAAAAGTCTTGAGTTAATAATAGCCTCCACTTCAGAGAGGACTGTTGGCAGCTCTTCAAAGCCAAGGCCGCATTTTCCCAAGACTTTCCTGAGTGTTTTTTTTACTGAGCGCACCAGCCGTTCCCACCACCCTCCCCACCAAGGAGCTCTCCCAACAATTAATTTCCACCGTATTCTGTGTTGAGCACGGTAGGAAGTGACGCCTGGGTGGTTCAGGCTTTTCAGGATGTTCCTCAAGTCACTTGATGCCTTCTTAAATGTTTTAGCATTGTCGGAGAATATCGTGCTGGGTACTCCTCTGCGCGAAATGAAGCGCCGAAATGCCAAAATAAAGGCGTCAGTTGAAAGATTAGTTGATAATTCCAGATAAACCGCTTTCGTTATGGCACAGGTGAACAAGACTATGTAACTCTTAGCATCGTTCTTCTTTCCGTTCCGGTTTTTCGCATAGAGTGGTCCTGCGAAATCCAATCCCGTTACCTCGAAAGGTTTGGTTTCGTTAATTATGTCGGCTGGAAGTGGAGCGAATTGCATCTGAGTCGGTTTAGTACTGAACCTACGACACTTAGGACATGTACCAAATATCTTCTTGGTTAACTGTCGTGCTCGAAGTATCCTGAATCGTTGCCTCGAAACAGTCATCGTACTAGTCACACATTCATGAAGCCACAGGTTCTGAGCATTCAGGACAATGAGTTCTGTACAATGCTTGTCATTCGGCAGAATGATAGGATGTTTCACTGCACTTGGAGCGTGCAGCTCATGTAGCCTTCTTGTTATCCTGAGTGTACGATGTTCGTCCTGAAAGGAATGAAGATCAGCCAGGGGTGAGTGTTTTTCCGCTTGATGGTCTCTGGTCAGTAAGCTGACTTCCCTTTTGAAGTTTTCATTTTGAACTTGCCTTATTCAATATTATTCCGCCGCGGCATAATCAGCAGCTTTCAAGTGTCCTTTTCTTTCCAAATTTTCGCTCCTGCAATTGCTGACAAATCTGATAACTCGGGCTGTAACTTGAAGCAATCTAGAGAGGCTACTATACTTCGTCACATCAAGGAATGCCATCGCTAATGGACTTGTTTGAAGGTATACTTGGTGATGTAGTGCTATTTGCATTTGAGTTCCAAGTGAGTATCTGAAGTAGGTAGGTTTTTTGGCCATTCAACTGGATCTTGAACAAGCTGCTGGGTCCTTTCTACCACATGGATCTATCCCGCAGCGTTGCTGCTGATTCTCCTCGCGTGAACTGGTCCGCAGGGTTACTGTTTCCAGGGCAGTGCCTCAAGTTTTCGGAAACACTTTGTGATTGAATTTTTAGTACTTGATGTTTTACAAAAGGCTTCGATCTTTCTACTGAGCCCTGAATCCAACTAAGTACCACGGTGGAATGCGTCCACATGACATATCGAATATGAATGTCAGGGTACGTCTCGCGCAAATAGTCTAGGGGTCTCGTACCAACAATAGCTCCCATCAGTTCCAGACGCGGTAACGTTATTGTTTTGATCGGCACAACCCTTGATTTAGTTGTCACTAGAGCCGTTAAGCTTCTCTGCTTTGAGTTTCGATTCGCATGCAAGCAGATGCTCCATAGGCTTGTGCACTTGCGTCGACAAAGGTGTGCAGGTGTGTTTCTATGACTTCTGTCAGTCCATTCTTGAGGTGTCTTGGAACGAAAATACTGTAGAGCTGAAACAGCTCAGCGCAACATTCTTCCCAGTCTCCTCTCTGGCGCTCCGGAAGCATTTCATCTCGTTTTAGTTTAAGCCTCCACAAACTCTGGAATAGAATTTTTGCTCGTATTGTGAAGGGTGTATTCAATCCCATTGGACCGAAGAATCGTTACGCTGCTTGTAGCACATACCGTTTAGTGTCTCGTTTGTTTTGTAGAAATGAGATAAGGTTATCCACTGAGAATTTGAAGCAATCGTTGTCCTTGTCCCAGGTCATCCCCAGTACTTTCAAGATCCCCGAGAATCTTCTGTCAGTGTCCTCTGCTATCACGCCTGTCTCTATTTCCTCCATAATTTGCTGCAGTTCAGCATCGTTAGAAGACCATTTTCTTAGCTTCATGCCTGCATCGTTCATGAGGATCTTAGATATTTTGTACCCAATTCGGTTGCTTCTTCCAGCGCATCTGCACCCACAAGAAGATCGTCCACGTAGATTGAGCTCTGTAATATTTCTGTAATGCTTTTTTGATCTCTAGTCACGTTCTTCAGATGGTGCTGTATAGTTGCAGACAACATACACGTTCTCGACGTCGCTCCAAACGGAACTCTTGTCATCCGCCATTCCTGAATGTTCGGAAATTTCATCTGGGAAAGGAGCTCGTCTTCAAACCACGGGAACCTGAATGCGGTGCGATCTTCTTTTTTAACATCGATTTGTAGAAACTCTTTTTCGATTTCTGGAGTTAGTACAATCGCATGCGCTCTAAAGCAAAAAAGGGTTTGAAGTATTTCTGGATTCAGGTTAGAATATTTTTCCAGGAAGTGATTAAGCGGTTTGCACCCTTTTTCGTGAGATGAAGCGTCAAACACCACCCTCAACTTCATGATAACAGACTCTCCTTTGAGGATTTTCCAATGTGGCATGTAATATGTTCGTGTCTCAGCTTGATCGTGCTGACCGAGCGGTACTGGTTCCGCATGTCCCAACTTTATATACTGGCGGATTGCCTCGTCATAACGCCGAAGTAGATCGTTCTGGATCGAAATTCGCTTGGTCAGGCGATGTAGGCGAGTCGGAGCTATTTGACAATTATCCTTGAACACCTCCACACAGTCTTCTTTCCAGGGCAATGCTACTTGGTACTTTTCACCAACCTTGACAATGCTCTTGTGAAAGCGTGCTGCTACACTCTGTTGAGTGTTAGATGTCTCCACGTCTGTGATTTCCATGCTGTGAAGTTTCCAAAAAGCCTTCAGAGTTTGGGTGGTTGCTTCCTCGTCGATCATGGTTTGTGCGGTAAGGACGCTCACAATCAGGGTCGTTTTTAATAGTATACCCTTTTGCATCGAGGTTCCTTGGAGAGTTCATCCTATCGCAGTGTTGAGGGCTACCAATCCACGGATTTCCTTGGATCACAAAATGTTTGTAGTTGGATGTTATTGCTCTCACCTAGCTCAGTAGAAGTCGTGTGCTTAGGATCAGAAGAAGACACGCGAACGACTAAGTCTTTCTTCGTTTTTTCTTTCCTTGTCCGGGCGAATGACGGATCATACATTCTTATCGCGTGTCGTCTGTTACAATTTGGGCACCGTAGGGGCCTTTTGCCATCTCTTGCGCGATACCCATTGATGGTGCTGCGGAAACATCACATGTCCTTTCGCAGCAACTTCTTCTCCACACGAGTCGTGTCAGAGTCTCGATAATGTGTGGTGTGCCCTTTTAAATCTCAGAAGTAGCCCTCGCCTGTTGTTTGCTGAGAACCATGTGAGCTGTGAAGCGCCGAAGCAGATGCAAGAGATTCTTGCTTTCGCTCGTTCGTACGGGCTCCGCTGTAGTTGCTCCTTTCCCTGTTTTGCCCTTCAATTCGAAGAAATTGTAGCGTCTCTTCGAGTTCTGACGTAGATGCAGATCAGGCGATGAAGTTGCGTTGCCCTCTGCTGCTGCGTTGTTTGTAGCCTTGTATGAAACTTGTCTGTGGTATTTCACCACAATGTCGTGAGGCACCGATGTACTGAGAATATCACAAAGCATGGCCGCGAAGCTTCCGTTCGTCACGTTTAGTGAGTTCAGAGCTCGAATGTTCAGCTGCGTGGTGTAGTACAAGTTCCTCAGACCCATGGTGTCTGTAGAGGATCGAACACGGGGAAGATTTCGAGGGGGCACCAGATTTTCTTGCTCTATCCTCCTCTGTTCACCGAAACGTTGCTTTAGTAGTTGAATGGCGTCAACATAGCGCACTTCTGTTGTTGGTAGTCCTGCTATTCCAGCTGCTGCGTCTCCAGTCAGGCAGCGGCGTAAATAATGAAATTTATCCGTCGTTGACAACGTACTGTTCCCAAAACGTCCGCCACTGGGTGACGTCCCCACTGAAGGTAGTGATGTCCAGTTTTGGTAGTCTGGATACACTCATCCTGAAGACTGTGACATGCGCATTGGGCGTTGTCGCTGCTGTTGCCGGAACCATGGGGCGTCTACTGGTGTCCAATTCTGCAATGTTGAAGCAGAGCTAGGCAATAAACATCATGGCACGGCCTTGGTATTCGGCAGCAGCGGCGTACTCGTTCTCGAACTCCTGTGCTGATAGCAGCAGCTCTAACTCCTCGCTCATTCTTTTAAGCTCCGCGTTGCTCGTAGTCAGGCATTCTTTGATTTCGATGAGCCTGTTCAGGTCTATATCAGGGCTGTTCAGCTGTGTGGTGGCGTCGTTTATCATCCCGGTGTTTTGGGCTCGTCGAGTGCTAGGCTTCGCCTTCAGTATGTCCATTGCGATTTGTTAGGGTCGATTGGCTTTCGCTTGGTTGGCAGGAATCTCTCTTAAAAGACCTTCGCGTTACAATCCCGATGGTTTGCCTCCATCGTTAAAGTCTCCAAGTTCCACTGTTAGGGTTAACAACGAAAGTCACCAGTACCTGGTAAATTTGCAGCTTCGTCTGGGTTTGGAGATGATGTCTTGAGGCAGACTAACGGGTTTCGGCACAAAAATGCCGAAGATCTTTCTCGGTATAAAATTAAATTAGCCAAGCAGTAAATGTCGTACCGTTTAATTGGTCGTTCTCATAATTCAAGCTATACAAAAAAAAAGACCTGCCTCGTCGTCGTCTTCCCTATATCGCAGTCGTTTCCACTTCATCCTTCTTTATTTTGCACAGGAGTAATTTCAATTTTTTGACCACCCAAGCCTTCGACTACACCACATCATAAAGGTTGCCTCGTCGGCGTAATATCGAGGTCGAAGCGGGCCGTAGCCCTGTAGCCACGAAGCGTATTATTTTTGTGGATTTTTTACATCACAGCAATTTCCGCCAACGGGCTTCAGAGAAAGTTGCTTTCTTGTATAACTGTGTCCGTCCAAAAGTTTGCCAATTGTAGATAGGCTGATTTGGGTTCCTGATCCAGTTGCTTCGAGCTTTTGTTTGAGTTGCTTCAGTGTGTAACTGCCATATCTTGCACAACATGCAAGATATATGACACCATAGCTGTCATATCTTGCAGAACATCGGAGTCGAATATCTTCTTTGAGCCTCCTCTGTGTTTCGGTTCCTCTTTGTCAGCCTTCGCAATTCACCGATAACTTTTCACATTAATTCTTAGTGTTTCAGCAAGTTGCTTCATGCTACCGCCTCGTCGCCAGCTGTCAAGCGGCTGCGTTCAATCTTGATCGGATACCTTTCAATAGACATGTTTAGGTAGGTTTTGACCCTTCCAATGTGGACCTCGGTTTCTTGCATTAGACCAACTTATTGCCAAGAGTGTTCACCCATGTGGGTGACTTGCGTGAAAATCGTTAAACTGCTCCTAACTATTATATCTGCCTCGGAGATTCGAGGATCTGCCGCCGTCTGCAACCAAGCGGGAGATGCCAGGCTATCGTCTGCAAAATCTGCACGGCGCAAGAATACCGTGATGTGTTTGCAGACGACACAAGAAGTGCTGCCGGATGGTTTTATCAACGACGTCGTCTGCTATTTTACGGAGACCGTCTTCGAAAACTCCGCGGTGTGTTTAGGCCGGGCTGCTGTTTTATCTAAGGCTACTGCTACTTTAAATTTTGTGCGAACACTTCGCCGTATGCTTGCGCTGTGCCGCGGTTGCAGACGATAACCTGGCATCTACCACTTGGTTGCAGGCGGCTGCCGATCCTCAACTCTCCGAGGCAGATAAAAACGATTTTAGATGCTTGACGGTGTGCATCTAAGTCACCCGTATTTTTTAACGCAAGTGGTAATAAGTTTGTCTAATGCAAAGTGTCGAGTTCGACCTCGTTATGATCCAAACTTTCCTAAAACATCCTACCAAAAGGTATCTCATCAAGATCAAGCGCGGCTGCTCGACTCCCGGCGACGATGCGGTAACATCAAGGAACCTGCTGACACACTAGGAATTAACGTAAAGACTGCTCGGTCGAATGCGAAGACTGACAGAGATGAACCGAAACTCAGAGGTGGTTTAAAGAAGACATTCGACTGTGATTGTGTGCAGGACCTGAGAGCTATGGTAAATGAACACCCAACCTACACGCTTAGGCAACTCAAACAAGTGTTTGAAGCAACTGGATCAAGTTTTCAATTCAACCTATCTGTAATTTACTAAAATATTAAGGTGGGCTAGTTTGTTCAACATACCGAAAATATAGAGCTCAAGGGGCAGACACGGACATGAAGTAGAGAGGACAGCGATATTCTGTCTACTTAATGTCCGTGTCTCCAGCTTACGCTTTATAATTTTACAATCTACAATTGACTGACTTTTGAATGGAGACGGCTACACAGCGAAGAATCTTTCTTTATTCAACCTTTATTCAAGGATTACCCAGCATTGCCTGGAGGCGTTATTGCAGGGGGATTACAGTTTTTTAAATAATACATCTTCATTTGTAGAGCACACCTGGTCTTCAGACAGCCTATTCCACGTTGAAATGGTTTTAACAAAAAAAGAATTTGCATACATGTTCGTCCTGGCATGGTACTCTCGGATTTTAAAGGCATGTTCTGTCCGCCCAGAAACATAATGTGAGTGATTTCAATATACCTCTCTGTTAATGCCAGTTTTATGATTATATATGAGAAATAAAAACTTCAGTCTCAACTTTTCTCGTTGAGAAGAAAGCAGTTCCTAATTCAATTCGCTTTTCATTTTAGTGCAGCTCTCTCTCCGTCCATAACGACCTAGTACAAACCTAGCAGCTCTATTTTTAATTTTTTCCAATTTATCAATCAATGTTATGTGCGAAGGGTCGCAGACGGTGCAGGCATATTCTAATATCGGCCTAACACATGTTAAGTACGCGGTTTTCTTTAATTCAGGTTGTGAAGATTTCAAATTCCGTTGTATAAAATCGAGCGCCCTGCCAGCTTTTAGGATGACATCATCAACGTGAGCATTCCAAGAACAGTCGGATGACAGTGTGACACCAAGGCACTTGTAGGTAGTTTCGTTTCTCTGCAACCCATTAACCGAAATTGCAATGATGTAAAAAGTGAAGAAAATATACGCTTCGTAACTACAGGTGTACGGCCCGCTTCAGCTTCGATGTTAGGCTGACAAAACAAACTTTAATAGTTGGCATAGCTTAAGGTTTAGGAGGTCAAAACGTAGGAAGGACGCCGTGAAGGCAACAGGTACCCGAGAGCCAAATATCAACATCCTCGCAAGCGTGTCTGCTGACGGTTTCTTCTAGTGGGGAAGTGTGGAAAAGGTGTCCTGCTTAAATTCCAACGAATTCCTGGAGGAAGGTTCGAGGGAGGCCAGGATTCGGTCATTATAATTAATAATATTTCCGCACACCGACGAGTCGCAGACGCCCCCTTGTCCCAGCGGCACTCTTTGAAGTACTTACCACCGCACAGTCCGGTCTTCATTCCATTTTAAGATATGTTTTTAAGTTTAAGCCTGGCAGGAGAGCTTACCTTAGTGAGCATAGCGCAGTTGTACTTGCGCGGCCTGAAGCTACCACCTTAAAGGAACACCATTCTCAGGTTCTCCAGACAGCGGCGCAAGAAGCAGTGCAGAAAATTCAACGTGTTGAAGCGTGGCCTATGTCCGCAACCATTTCAAGTACATAGTGCCTGCCCTTCAAACTCAGTAGATGTAACTCGCATATTCGTGTGTGGAATACACGAGTTTCAAAATCAGCATCCTGCTTTGCAATTAAAATGTTCATGCCATTAAATTCACACACCTAATTGAAATATAAATTATCCAACGCGGTTTCACTGTCAAGCCTTTAGTAAATGTTCGTTACTATTTTAAAACCGACAAAAGACATATCCATGGCTTGTTCGAGCTTACGTATTATTGTCTAAGAAATCCCTCCAAATGCACGAGAAAACCAGTCACGCAGTGCGCACATACAGTTAAAAGTCGTTTATGACTTGCAAGCAACTTAGGTTTTTAAAAAGGTAGTAACATATGAGTTAGTAGTAACAGTAAATTCACAACTATGAACGAATTAAAGTAAGTGAGCCTTGCATTTAATTGAATGGCGTTGGGATTAAACAGTTGACTACTTGAGTTAAATTCGTTAACACTTGGGCTGAATTGGTGTACAGCTGAATTAAATTCTGGGACACACGGAATAAAATTTCCGGCACCTAGATTATTATGAGCGGGAAAACCAACAGGGTTCCCTCAATGCATTGCGTCAGCCGTGGCGTAGTCAAAGTGGCTTTTAGATATCGATGTTATGTTCACATCCAACTTAAAATCCTCGTCTTGCAGAATGCTCAATATTCACCGCAAGGTAGCCCCTTAAATCAAGGGGAATGCAAATGTGAGAAGTGTCTTTAGAATGCGATTAAGATGCAACAACCATCTCTCGGATACTTGACCCATACTCATTAAAATGATTTTATTCCCCCTAGAAAATGAAGTCTACTTTCGAAACTAACTGATGAAGAGGCTGCCTGACCCGAAACATTGCTTTGGGTTCCATTCTCCAAAGAGGTATTTCAAAGGCTAATAGCCCAATCTTTTTGAATGGTTGGTTTAGTGAGTGAATAAAGCTTAAATGGACACTTCAACAAAATTTGAAATATATCCGTCGTGTTTAGAAATAGGATGAATGTGATCCACAATATCTGTAAATGACATTCGCAAGTTTCTATTTTGAGCCTGATGGCTGTATTTTGCGTCGTAAACGGCCCATTCTGGCAAGCGCTCGGAATGCAACCAAGAAAGCGACGAGGGTAGGACACAATACAGCCTCTAATCTAGGACACAATGGAACATCAATGGGAGGCCAGAATGAAGCAATAGAAAACAATAGAAAATCGTACCTTACAAACCCTTTCAAGTGAGCCAAGGAGCACTTAGACCATTGTCCCATTCTGGCGCCAAACGTAACAGGTGCCATTAGGTAGCCGGCACGTGGGTCGCAGGTAACATTTCTGTAAGCCGGAGTGCTGTATTTTGCCCTTAATCCGTCGTGCACCATTCCAAGCCTGTGAAAAAATTCAAAATTTCGAGATAGATCTGTGACGTGGTTTTGAAATCATAGTTCGATGCAGGCACCACGTGCATCCACGTGTGATATATGTGAAACACCTGTGAACATATGCGATAAGTGCGGGAACTCGCGTAAACACTTAATATCAAGATCTGGTTCTTGTTTCGCGTCACTGTAGAGTTTGTAAGCTCGGTGGGTGTTCAAAATATCAGGAACCTTGATAACTTAACTCAGCCAAACCAATCGCTTTTGAATTGAGAATTTCTTCCAAGCTCTAACGACATCCTAAGGACATGAGTTGTGCCAAGGGGTAATCTTGTTTAAATTGTTCCGCCTAAATTTTTTTTAGTCGGAAAAATAAAGCCTGCATTTTTTAACACTATCATTTCGCGAGTGAGCGCTAACGGTGCTGTTTATAGACCGACACGCGGAGCGGCTCTGTTTACCAACACGGCCGGGAGGCCGCGCATGCGCGTGAGCTATGTGGGCAAAAGCAGCCCGGCCCTCCGTGTTTTCGCCATTGCGCTCTATGGCGTGCGCTCGTTGTTGACGTTGTAGGGACGCTTGTACCTTTATTTGTGCGTCGTATTTCCTCATAACGTATGTCGTATGCTATGCCCGACTATTTGAACTCGTTGCCCGAGCCTGAACGGTAGCGGTATCGAAACAAACTGTGCGTGGACGGCTTTCCCTACGAGAATCCGTACGCCGTAAACAAGGCCTGCTGGACTTCCGACGTAAAGTTGCTGCCACGGAAGTCGACGGCTCAGGTCGTCGTTTATTTAGTTTTTTCGCCAAGCCAGTTCACGGCCGACACGGTGCAGGCGTACAAGTCTCTCGAGGCTACGATTACATCGAGTGGGTTTCCGCAATGCCGGCGGGATCAGCAGACTGTGGGTCTGCGGAAGTGTGTATATTCATTAATTGATTAAATACACAGAGCGTCTTCAAGTCAAGGTATGATATTTTTCATACCCTCAGGACCACAAGGCATTACAACCAGTAAAGGTTTGTCCGTTCTGCAGTATTGGCGGTAACAGGTTACAAGTAACGGCGTTACCAGGAACGCGTTACTTTTTTCAGCAACGTAGTAACCTGCTCGTTACGTTTTCGACACAGTAACGGGTAACGTACTTATGTTACAATTTCAAGTAACGTAGTTACGTTAGTCTTTACTACTTCCCAATTCTTAAACAAATTACACTTCAATTGTTTCCGTGTTTTAGGCGTCAAGCCATGTTGTTCTTTGCGGGTTTTTTTTTTTCGTAAGTATTTAGGTGAAACCGTAAAAAGAGATAGGGTAATTATGTTCAGTTTCTGCATGAACATAATGTTTCTTGATATATGACCTGTATCGTCAAAACCGTAAAATGTGTCAAATCATTATTTTAAAAAATAACGCACAAGTAACGTGCCTTACTTTTTATCGGTAGCGGCAACGCGTTCCTTTTATTTTTAGATAACGTAGCTCGGTAACGCGTACCTTTGATTTGCAAGTAACAAATAACATATTTCGTTACTTTTTTTTTTTTTTGGTAACGCCTACAACACTGCCGTTCTGTCGCCAATCCCCTTCTGCTGGGTAGCACGGGCGTGGCGAGCCTCCGACGAGCGCTTGGCCGGTGCGTTGTGCGCGAACACCGTGGGAACAAAATCCGGGTGGTCTCGATCAGACAACGGTTTCCCTGCGCATAAGCAAGCCTCGGGACGGAGATTGAAATGGAAGCCGCACTTGCCTCCAAGAAAGTGTTTTCCGCGCAAACGGTCGTTCGCGCGAGGCGACCATTCTTTTCGATCCACGGATATTATCCACCTTCAATGCCTTTCAGAGTCTGCCGGGAACTTGTGGAAACTCACTCCGCTGCTTTTCTTGTACATTTCGGTGCAATTAACGGCAACACAACTTCGCGACATGCTGAAATGCTATGACGCCCACGCGAAACGTGCGCGCTTTTGCCCACACCCCCCGGCTCCGGCGCGATCGCAGCGCCGCCGCAGCTCCGTGACGTCAAGCCCGCGTGTCGGTGTATATACCCGCAATCAGAGTTGACCGTTATCGGGTTCAAACTATATAAAAAAAATATTCGGCAAGTTTAAATGGGGAAATTGTGGAATACGAAGTCTACGAATACATGAAGATTAATGGCGGCAGCTACCGGAAACGGGCTCTATTTTTGCAATTAAATTGCAAAAAATATTTATTAAACGTTGAACAACATAACGCTTACTTCTGAAGGAATGCCCTCTGGTCCCTAACGCTAGCGCTGCGATTCGTCAGTGACCAAACATTTGACATTGGAGTGCTATATTTTTCTTTTTTTTTTTGCTATACAAAATAATTTTAGTTACGCTGCATTATATTTAGAAGGGTTTGAATGGCCAACGTCTAGAAGCCAATACATTTTACAGTTCCAATGATCGTTAGAGTTTTCCTGCGCTTTAAACTCTACTGAGGATAGGAACGATCTGACAATCACGAAACTATGTCACTGTTTGAAAGTATTTTTGTGCACTTCCAGGTAACGCTGCCAATGTTTTGGTTGCTTTACTTTTCACTCGGAAGAAATTGCCCACGCTTTTCATTTGTTATCGGTTATCGTCCTTCGCTGAACTGTTGACAGAATTCGTAGACTCTTGACCGTGATAGCGTGTGTTTCCCGATAATGTGCTTATAATCTTCCCGAATCGCAGCTAGTTTAATTTTTTCTTAACCAGAACTGTAAATATGCGCCGCTCTTACATAGATACAAAGACATTGCCCTAAGTGGTAGTTGAAGCTGCCGGAGATGCGTGAAATACGTCAGTAGGGATGCCGAATGTTTATTAATTTCGTTGACGTCCTCAGCAAGTAAGTATAGTCGTGCTAGCCTTGTTCAGGAACACTTTTTTGAGAAAAGGCCTTGGTCGACCTTGAAAGACCGTGGTATATATGTATGTATATATCTTTTATTTCAGACACAAAAAAGGGTCTGGGGGGCTGGGCCAAAAGAAGACGAGTTGTCTTCTGACGAGCCTCCAGCCCCTTTTTCACAGCACTCGGAGGAGACACAGGAAAACAAACAGAATAAATATACAAAGATACAGCAATTTTAAAATCCACAACAAACACAACAACACACAACTGTCAACTTCTTACTAACTGCAGATCATGAGTGATTTAGTATATATTCTACAATCCTTTTTTTTTTTTAAATGGAAAAACGAAATGTGTGCTTGGGCCATTTCTGCTATGTTTAGGCGTTTGCTTAGTAGATCTGATGCGAGATATGTAAGGTGCTGTGTACCGTAATTAGTTCGAACCATGGGTTTCGTATAGGTACTGTGCATTTCTAAGACTGTAATTTGCCGAGGTTTTATTGAAGATATAAAGAAAGGGCGCTTCGTTTTGTCTAGTTTGATTAAAAATAAAAATAGATAATTTGAGAAGCAGAATTTGATCTATATTTAATATTTTATACTTTTGAAATGCTGGGAATGAGTGTTCGTACCTTTTAAGGTTCTCAATATATCGAACAGCCTTCTTTTGCAAAATAAATAGTTTTTCCTTATTCGTTTGTGTAGTGGTTCCCCATACTAACATACAGTACTATAAGCGTGAGTAGACCAGCGAATAATATAATTGCAGTTTCACCCTTTTTGGTAGTAATTGTCGGAATTTGTTAATATTCCTATTGCTCTTGCAATATCAACCCTCATTTTTTCTATGTGTACAGTCCAACTGAGTGTTTCTTCAAACCATACACCAATAAACTTGTGATATTTAACGCATTCAATTTTTTCCCCGTCAAAAGAGATATTCAATGTACGCGAAATAGGTTTGTTTCTTGATCTGAACAACACATATTTTGTTTTACTAGTGTTAAGACTAAGCTGGTTGCGCCTTAGCCACAATAATAATTTACTGAGCCAACTATTTGCAAATTCCTTGAGCTGATCCAGATTTCCACTAGAAAAAAAGACATTGGTATCATCAGCATATAAAATAATACCACGCGATTCAGGTATATTCACAATATCGTTTATATAAATTTGAAATAATAGAGGCCCCAGTATGGAACCTTGCGGAACGCCATATATTATCGGTGCGAGTTTAGATTGAAATCCATTAAGTACCGTATATTGAGAACGCGAATATAAATAGCTGCGAATTAATTCTAGTGCATTACCTCTAATTCCGCACGCCAATAGTTTCTCCAGTAAACTTTCATGTTTTATTGAATCAAACGCTTTTCTGAAATCCAGGAAAATCCCAATGGTATCTGCATGGTTTTCTATATTAGTAATTATTTTATCTTTGATTTATATTAGGGCTGATTCGGTTGATTTCCCTTTCTGAAAACCAAACTGTTTGTCAGTTATAATATTTGTAATAGTAAAAAACCGGTAAAATCTTGAAATAATTATGTTTTCTACAACCTTGGAAAAAAGTGGTAGTACAGATATAGGCCTGTAATTATTAAGGTTCTCATATGTGCCTCCCTTGTGGATAACACTGACTTTAGCAATTTTCATTTTTTCTGGGAATATACCGGAAACCAATATTTTATTACAAAGATCAACAAGAGGAGGAAACACTAACTCCGTTACCGCTTTAATAGCGGTAACCTTGATATCATCAACACCACTTGCGCAGTTATTTTTAGGGACATTAGTATATTTCGAACTTCTGTTTCATCTGTTGGTTCTAAAAATATTGAGCTCAATACCGGTACAGATGAGTAATGGTTGTCATATACGGTCGCTGATTCACATGCACCAGATGACAGAAAATGTGTATTAAATTTATCTGCCAATAAAGCTTGCGTATATAGAGTACCATCTATTTTAAGTTCTTTAGGGATGAAAACCGGATTTATTGACATTAGTTTTCTCATAGTATTCCACAGCTTAGCTGGGTCTTTATAAATTTCAGAGAACGTAGATTTAAAAAAAGTTTATCTTCGCCTTTTTAATGTCAAGGGAAGGTTTCTTTCTGCATTTTTTTATATTCCATAAGTAAATTCTTATTTTTAGTTTTGATAAACGTTGGAAACATCTGATCACGTCCTTTGATTCGGTTGTAAAGTTCCAGGGTTACCCGTGGCTTCCTTGACATTTTATGTTTTTTAATCTCCGCTTTTGGGAAAGCTTTATTATAATATTCTTGAAGCTTTGATATAAAAATATCGTAAGATTTTGTCGGGTTAGGTTCCTTAAAACATCATCCCAGTTTTCTGTCAAAACGAGATTATAGAAATTTTCCAAAGTGGTTGCGTTTATGAGTCTGAAAAATACAGGGTTTTTGCGCAGGAGATTGTGTTGTGAATTGTGTTGGGGAAAGAAGCAAAAAAACGGTAAGTGGTCGCTCAGATCTGCAGTTAGAACTCCAGAAAATACATCAGTCTTTTGGTAATTCGTTAAACAAATATCGATTAGTGATTCCGTACCTTCAGTTACGCGAGTGGGAACGCTGATTATATTTTCACATCCACTTGCTTGAGCGATTTCTAATAATGCTACACGCGCAGGTCCATTGGCCAACAGATCAATGTTCAAAAAAAAAACATTTAAGGCACCTGAGGGTGGACGGTAAACCGCAGCTATTATACAACCTCCGTAAAACACAACCAAAGATTCAAAATCATTATTCATACAAGTGAAATCATGCAGTACATGGTAGTTTAGTTTGTTTTGAATGTACAAGGCAACACTGCCCCCCCCCCCCCCCCCCCCCCCCCCCCCCCGGCAAGATTCGCGGCAGATAACTTCACATTTATAATCTTGGAATCGCACAATGTCCGATTCTCCTGAGTACCACGTTTCGGTAAATGCAAGAACATCGAACGGAGTACAAAGTGAATCTAGGAAAAAACATATTTCATCAAATTTATTCCGCAGACTCAGTGCGTTTAGGTGAAACAATTTGAGTGTTTTTGCAGTGACTGCTTTATCAGTGATGCACCGATTGAATAACGCGCTGTCATAGTACGTAGGCTCATTATAATCGCCCGCCATTGTTGTGTTTATTTATTTAGTGGCTTTATACTTCCGGAATGTTTACTCAATTTTTGCTAGATCATTATCATTGTCAATTCGGATAGGGCGATCGCCGGGTTGCCTTCTTGACAAAAATCCTTCCGCCCTTCTGCCAGACAAACTGATAACGTCTTTCCGCTGCCTTCGTCTTTGCCTGCCAAAGCAATGTTTTTGTTTGCGATGTTAGGTTGTCCGTTAACCAGATACCCGACGCGTTATCTTTGAGTACAGCCCTTGCCTGGAACCATCGATCTCTAGTAAGTCGGGACGTGAAACGAACGAGAATCGAAGGAACTTTATCTGGCTTTCCGGGCATCCTGTGCAACGCCTCTACATCGTTTTCAGTCAGTTCAGCAACGCCTAGCTGGTCTGATACTTCTTTGAGTTTGTGCCACAGGTTCCTTTTTGGGAGACATGGAAACCCATGCACCTCAAGGTTCTGTCTGCGGCTGTATTGTTGAAGCTCATTTACTTCCCGTTTTAAAGCTTCGACTTCTCTTTGGGTTCCGCTATTTTCCAGTCTTTCAACACGTTCCCCGAGTCCTTTAATATCTTGGTTTTGCTTTTTCATTTCCCCAAGTATCTCAAGATATTGGTCTGACATGTGCTGCACATACAGCTTAATTTTGTCGACTGTTTCTTTTATGGAGAGAAGCGCGTCCACTTTCGCTCCGATTGACATTAAGACATTCAGTTTTCTTGTTATTTCGGCCAACTAATTCTCGGTTTTCTCTACCGGATCTTTTGATGAGGTACCATTTATCGGCGCCTGAAAACATCTGATATTCCCCGTTATGCCAAAACGTTTAATCAGCCCTTTGGTCATACAAGCAGACGGTGAATGCACTCATCTTTAGGGGTTTCGCTGAGGCTCGTTATAGCAACGAGAGTTTCTAAAACGGTTGTCCACCCACCCCCTTATACTAATATTGTAGAGACTCGGAAGAAAATACTGCACCTCGACCAACAACCACTGTACAACCTTCTAATATATATAATCTCAGGAAGACAGAAGCTCAGCGACCGCTTTCAGTGATGATTATATTCGAACTGGCCCGCGGTTGCGAGCACGGGCCACACGAGCTATCGGTGATGACGATGATGGAGGAGATATGACGATGCTCGATGACGACGATGAGGGTCTTCATCACATTACCGCCCTCCTCGGGGGGGGGGGGGGGGGGGGAGCTATTGCAGTGGTGGGTGGTACGGTTTCAAGCGGTTCACGTGTAGAACTTCCGAAGGTCGGCGGCGGCCATCCGAGGAGGAAGAAATGGGCTCAGCGAGGTAGGAGACAGGTGATGTTTTCTCGGTGATTCGATAGGGACCGATGTACTTGTGAAGGAACTTGTCCACTCGGCCAGGTTGTCGAGCTGGTGTCCAGACCCACACAAGGTCACCAGGGGAGTAAGAAGTGTTTGTGTGGTGCTTGTCGTAGCGGCCCTTGGTGACCTGTTGATGCCGCGACGTGCGGAGCTGCGCGAGCTGGCGGCATTCTTCGGCGCCAAAGATGAAGTTCTCTAGGAGTTCACTTTGATTGTTGATTGAAGGAGCGACAGGAAAGATGGTGTCCATTGTGCATGATGCTTCGCGTCCGTACACTAAATAAAAAGGGGAGTAGCCCGTGGTAGACTGGAGGACAGTATTATAGGCAAAAGTTACGAACGGGAGTACAGTGTCCCAGTTCGTATGGTCGGGGGAAACGTACATGGATATCATTTCTGCAAGGGTCTTGTGAAAACGTTCGGTTAAACCGTTTGTCTGTGGATGATATGATGATGTTGTTTTATGAATTACGTTACAGGCTTTCAGAATAGCTGTAAGTGTACTCGAAAGAAACTGCCGTCCTCGGTCGCTTAAGAGGACTTGTGGCGCACCATGACGTAGAAGCAGATACCGTGGAGGCTAACACTGCCAACTCCCGCGGAAAACGGGCGAAAAGTGATTGCAGTTCCCCTGGCGAGCTCGGAGTCTCCGCTAGCAGACAAATTCTCCAAAATGCATTGGTTTTGCCTATCTCCGTGCGAGGTGACCAACGAAAAAAAATTCTCACGGACATTCGCTGCTTTGAAAGTTAAAAAATGGGTGCCAGCTCATGAGTGAAGGACATTCTCTTCGCGTGGGAAAGATGTTACAGATTTCTGGCTGTAATTTCGGAGTTCTCCCGAAGAAAACATTCTGTCACAACTCATGTAAGCCAAGCAAAACACGAATGTATGCCTTCGCGCTGTTTCGTGAAAAAGGGAAATTTACAAACATTTCAGAACATAGCTTCGTTTCAACTTTATTGTTCTTATCAGTCAATTCGTTCTGTCGTTGCAATTCCCATTTCTCATTAATGTCTCGCTTATAACCGTTTCGTCGAACAGGCGAGCTGGCTAATACCGTTAAGATCGTCTCCGGATGAAGAAGCAGAAGTCAATTTCGAACCACGTACGTTACGGCGATGTCAGTATGCTCCGAAAGAAGTCGTTGTGCAAATGCAAATCTGACACGATTATAGATTAATAAAAGCGGAGTTACGAAAAAAGCAGACTTCTCGCGCTTGCAAAGAGAGAAGGGGAGAGCGTCGTAGCCCCGCGAAAAAAGGTGATTTCAGTCACGTTATTTACAGTGCGCAAATTCCGATTGTTAGCGCGGGGACGACCAACATCTTCTTCTTCGCTGTTTTTTTACTTCTACGATAAAGGCCGACAACCGTTGAACCGTCTCCACTCTTTCCATTTTTGAGTCTTCTTTCTTTTATATGTTTGAGGCGACGCCACTCTGCCGCGTTATTTCTTCCTCCTGCTTATATGTTGCTGTGCAATTTTTTTGTTTTCTTTTTGCTTTTTTTTTTTGCCCGACGTGTAAATCATCGCGTATCCTTGCTTTGTTTGGCTTAGTTTTTACTCCCTTTCCTTCGCTTCGGCGCTTTCCACCCCCGGTTCGTCTGCGCTAGGCCCGGGCATTTTGATGGCCGTCTGCAAGTTTGATGTTGCTGTTGTTGTTTTCTTCCACTGTCGTCTGCGATAACCTCCTATTTTCGCCTTCGATTGAGTTTCTAATCCAAATTCTCATACGTGCTTTTTGATATTTATTAAATATATTAAGAAGTGTAAGCTCGTTATACATTTCTATTCGAATTTTATTTGTGTACTCCGGCCGGCACGTCTGCTACGGGTCATGGTTTGTTGATGAACCGGCCGCATTCGAGCATACACCAGAGCATACTTAGAGATGGCGGGCATGCTATGTGCTGCCTACCATTGCACGAACAAGTTTGTCCGATGTGGTGGAAAATCTTTCTTCTGCTTCCTACGTCAACCTACGGACACCTACGTCAACAAGTACTTGAATGCACTTTTAAACTGCTTCGTCAAGCGAGCGAACGAACAACCCCGCCAAAGTCACTGGAAAAAGAAGTTCGAAAGCGAAAAAAGGTTACTCACTGCTAGCACATATAGAAGATTGCTGCCTGCGACCAAAACTTTTCTGCGACTCTTTTTTACCGTCCAGTGTGAGCTGGTACTACGTTATTTATTTCCCCAGTTTTGTTTTTAGTTCGCACCTACGCCGCGAAAGCAAATAAAGAAATGTACAACAAGCAGCTAAAAAAAAAAGGACGCTTTCTTCTTTTTTCATTAGTTTCGTCTGTTGCTTTCGCTTTGTTTGTCCTGAACTCAACACCGGTGGCGACCACCAGCTATTCAATTGCTGCTTTCCACTTTTCTTTTTTTTTTATATAAGTGCCGCAACGATAGTCGCCGTTGAAATAGTTTTTTTGCTAGCTTCTTTGTTTTATTCGCCGTTGTTCGCTTCTCTTTCCCGTTTCTTTTTATTTTCGTCGGGAAAGGCGACACCATTTTTTCTGCAAAGTTCGGTAAGTGTTTGCACGGTCATTTTTGTCCGTACTTTTTCTTTTGTTTTTATGCTCCAGCAGCTCGTGCGCTTGCTCTGGTAATATTAACATGTCGTTTTTGCATGTTTTAATGATTACAACGTAGTTCGAGTAGCTGAACCCAGACGCGTTTCAAACGCGTGTGATCCCTGAGAGGTGTTTGAGACCGCTAAATAAACTGCTCTATCTTTGTTTATGCGCGCGTTGTTATTCGATTGTCGTTGCAGTTGCGATCAGTGGATTCCGCTTTGTGAGCGGACTGACCGTAATAAGTTGTTTCTGCTGTTAGTATGACGAAACGGGGCTCGTAAAGCTCGAGGACGTCGCGGAGCCTATACTTTTCCATTGCGTCGACTGCTTCCGTAGACTCCGAGTCCGCTAGAGGCGCCACTGTCACGTTCGCCGCCGCTCCTATGGGTTTTCGGAGCAGTTTCCAGTATTGGCGAAGCTATATCGTATTTGGTAGAAGTATGATGTGTACAAAGAATTGAAAAATTTCTTCGGATGTCGCAGAGGTCAGCGCGGCAGTCGCGGCGTATCTAGTTAAGTGGTCAACGGCCGTGACTATCCAGCGATGACCATGAGAAGAAACGGGGAACGGACTGAACAAATCGTTTCCTGCTTGTTCGAAAGGCGCACTGGGGCAAACTAATGGTTGCAGCAAACGAGCAGGGGCAGTGGTTGGACGTTTTCTACGCTGGCATTTCAAGCAGGACTGAACGTATTTAAAAAGAGTTGTCTGAAGCTGCGGCCAGAAGTAGCGTTGCCTAATGCGAGCGTATGTTTTGTTAAACCCCATGTGTCCTGAAGTAGGGTCATCATGAAAACATCGAAGAATATCAGTGCGTATATTGCGAGGAACTACGAGGAGCCAGCGGTGTCCTGAAGGGGAAAGTTATGCCGGTAGAGTATACCATCTTGGAGAGAGAAGTTCTGTAACTCTTTTTGCAACTTTTTGTGAACGAAGTTATTCGGTTTCTTTAGGTGGTCGATGATGCCTTTGATCCATGGATCTTTGGATTACTCATGTGTAATAGAGTCAAAATGAAGTGCTGAGACATCAAAAACGTCATCCATGTTTTCAAGCCGTTCATCTGGTTTGTCTACTGGACATCGAGATAGGCTGTCAGCGTCTGTATGTTTGCGCGCAGATTGTATACTACTGTATAATTGTATTCCTAAAGCGCAAGCGTCCATTGACCAAGTCTGCCAGTGAGATCTTTCAAGGAAGAAAGCCGACATAACGCGTGGTGATCGGTCACAATAGTAAAATGTCTTCCGTAAAGATATGGCCGGAATTTGTTAATTGCCCAAACGACAGCTAGGCATTCTTTCTCGGTTATAGTGTAATTCTGTTCGGCGGCGGAGAGCATTCGGCTCGCATAGGCCACAACATATTCTTTTAGTGTGTTGGGATCTCTCTGCAATAGAACAACACCAAGGCCATATCCACTGGCGTCGGTGTGCAACTCTGTATGGGCAGAGTCATTAAAGTGCCCCAGGATTGGATCGGACTGGAGAGTGGCTTCGAGAGAGTGACATGAGTCTCGATATTCAGGGGACCAGATGAATGGTGCATTGGCATGTAACAACCGTGTAAGTGGGGCAGCCAGTTGGGCGAAGTGAGGTACAGAACGGCGAAAATACGAGCAGAGTCCTAGGAAACTAAGAAGTTGTTTGATATTAAGAGGAACAGGAAATTCGTTTACTGCCTTGAGCTTGTCTGGGTCGGACCGAATGCCATCTTTATCTACTAAATGCCCAAGGATCTTAATTTGTCGAGAGGCAAAGTGGCACTTTTTTGTGTTGAGTAGAACGTTAGCTTTTGTGAGACAAACGAACACTTCGGACAGGCGAAGGAGATGGTCGTTAAACGTACGAGAAAAAATAATAATGTCATCAAGGTATCAAAGGCATATGTGCCATTTAAGGCCGCGGAGAACGTTATCTATCATGCGCTCAAATGTTGCCGCCGCATTGCAAAGGCCAAAAGGCATCACGTTGAATTCAAAAAGACCGTCAGTTGTAATGAAATCTGTTTTTTCTTTGTCTTCTTCCTTCATTGGTATTTGCCAGTAGCCGGTCTTTAAATCCAGGGATGAAAAATATTCGGCTCCTTAATTGTAGGGTGTCCAATGTGTCATCAATCCGTGGTAAAGGGTACACGTCCTTGCGAGTGATCTTATTGAGTCTACGGTAATCAACGCAGAAACGTATGCTGCCGTCCTTCTTTTTACAAGGACTACTGGTGAAGACCAGGGGCTCGAGAATTGACGGATGATCCCCTTACGCAGCATTTCTGACACCTCTTGGTCAATAATACGGCGTTCTGAAGGAGACACGCGATATGGGCGTTGGTGAACTATTTCTCCAGGAGGCGTATTGATCGTATGTGCTACCGAGTTTGTTGTGCTTGTGAAGGACGTGTAAACGTCAAAGCACGATTGGAAACGAGTTAAATAATTAATTAATTGCTTTTTATGAACCTCTCCCAGGTCAGAGTCAATGGCATTTAAAAGTATTTGGTTAGATATAACAGGCAACGTTGGAGGGTCAAAATGATGTGTTGATTCGAGCGAAGCAAGTTCCAAAGAATTTTGTGGTTCGATACTTGCGACGACTGTGTCCTTTACGAAAAGAAGTGGCTGGTGAGTAACGTTACATACAGGGAGTATCGTTTTGCCGTCGGTAAGTTTAGATAGGGCATAGGGTACGATGAACCCGTGCGATAGCAAGACGGTAGACAGAGGAGTTACTAGAAAAGTCCCCGAAAGGCTTGGTTCGCTCGAAAAATTCATCAGGAAAGATGCTAGCGGGGGAATGACAGTATCCTCACAGGCCCGTAATTTGGTTTCAACAATTATGGAATCAGACTCGTGGTTATTTGAATGCCCCAAACTGACGCCTTTGCAATTAATGACAGCTTCAGCAGGTTGAAGAAAATCCCAGCCTAGAATCAGGTCGTGCGTGCAAGACGACAAAACCATGAACAAAACCACGTACTTTGTATGAAAACACGAGCCGTGCACTGAGCGGTGGGATGAATGATGTCTGTGGATGCCGCCCGTAATGAACAACCATGTAGGGGTGTTCTAATTTCGTGAAGACGTAAGCAAATGTCCTCTCTTATCACGGAAGTAGCCGCCCCTGCGTCAACTAAAGCGTACAGGAGTAAGCCGTCGATATATACCTCGATGAGATTGGATGGGTCAGAGGGAGGATGATGAAGACTCTCCCGTGACGCAGTTGGTCCTCCAACAACTGCGGAACCTAGTTTCCCGTATTGGGCCGCGCGTCTCTCCTCGAGGTCGTGGGTGAGAAAGAGCGAGGATACGGAGATGGGGAGCGGCGCCGTGGAGCTTCCGGACGACGTGCTGGATAGGGATCCGGGGGTGGAGACCGATCCCGCGGCTGGTTCCAATACCCTCTGTTGTTTCGCTCTCGACTATAGTAGTCGCGGGTTTCGTAGTCCTGTTGTCTTTTTCGGCAAACTCGTGCCACGTGGCCGGTAATCCCACAATAATGGCAGATTGGACGCGGCCGATTTTGTCGTATTTTTTCTCACATAAGGGGTTTTAAATATTTAACAGGGTAACAGTTGAGAGTTCACAGTTCATATTTAAAGTGGCTGTATGAAAGTTTAGTTTAGCGGTAGATGGTGAAGGCGGTAGAAAACGCATGAAAGGTCGTACAAGTTAGCGTGCTAAGCGTTTTCCTCTGAAGCCGATTGCACCGTCCTTTCAACGACTTCACCGTCACGTACAAAGTAGACGCTGTAGCGAAATAGTGCTTCAGACACGCCACAATTTGGTGCCAAAACCGGAGATTTGGGATTTGAGAAATTAACCAAAGAACAACTTGGATGTTGAGAAAGCGGAATGCTCGAAAGCAGAATACTATGACAATCAACGGGGAACACGACAGCTCTATATTTGCCACCAGTTACGTGAATTTCCTTGAAAGGTCACCTCCAAATTTCAATATAACTTTTTGCTATCTGGATTATGGAATAAAAAATCTTATTGAATCTTATCTGCATTACAGGTTTTCAAACCGGAATTCAGGTTGCTAATAACATTTCAAGTTATATTTCTTGTTTTATAATCTCAATAGCGAAAAAGTTAAATTGGGTTTTTGGGTAGGCGACTGATCACCCGCAACAAAGAATTGCGAATAGTCAACGAGGAGTTTAAGCCAGATATCAGCAATACTGATTTTCTAGACTGCGCGGCCATTGCAAACTGGGATGACAGAGTGCGTTGAGCACTTGGTGAGCCGCGCAGAAATATCATTCTTCACCGGGCGACAACGACCACAAGCTAAGCAGGGGTCGACGGCAACAGTGATAAAGCATCTCATATTAAGAAAGTGAAGCTCCCCAAGCTAAAACTACTGCAGTATCGAGGTGAGGGGGCAACCTTCCTGTGTGCGATTCGGCGTCCCAGTGCATCGCAATGCCAGGTTCTGTGAAGAATAAAAGCTTTAATACTTATGCTATCTACTGAATGAACTAGCCGCCATGGCCATTGCGGGACTGCAAGCAACAGTAGCATTCTCTGCAATTTCCTTTACAATCCTGACCCAAATAGCAAGCGATAATACCCAGAACGAGTCTAAAGCTTATCAATGACAAAGACAAAGCCAGGTATAACGCGATCATGAATATGGAATATTCATGATCGCGTTAAAACCAGCATTGGCGTCTAACGTTCCTTGGGTACTCTGCGTAAGACGCTCCTATAGGTTAGACATACCTCTAACCAGTTTGAGAACCGGTACCGTGGTGAATTACCATTGACTCCATTGCTATGCACATAACGTACGAGTTTGTGCGAAAATGCGATGGCACAATTGACGATGACGCAACTTGGACACCGGCTTCGCATTGTTAACAAATGAACGTGAGGGAGTCGAAAACGCTTGCGTTTTATACGAGTGGGGACCGAAAGAAGGTTATGATAAGCACCTCTTGAGCAAAGACCAGTGAGCCTGACGATAGTGGCTCAAAACTCAAAGAAAGCCATTGATACACCTTCAAAGCTTGAAATGCAAGCCAGCGTAACAAACAACCCATGATTATTTAGCAAGGGGCAATATCACCATTCGATTTCCACGTCCTTACTTCTGTGATCGCACTAAATGAGGAACAAAAGTCTGGTGCAAGATGGGAGAGGCCTCAGATGCACCATTCGAGAACATAAATGAAACGACTATCGCAGCCAAGCGAGATCTCCTGGGTGCAGTGTATGACGTTCTTTACCCGGGTGCATTTGTCTTTAATAAACAGCATCACAGGTTCAACAAGTTCAGGGAGAGACTGGCAACATAATACAATTGGTAACGCAGCGCCGCACCGAGCTTCCACAATCGGAAGCTAGGCTGTTACGAACCAGAGCAGTGCCTATATCCGAGAAATTATCGACGGTGGAACTCGGACGAGTTTTATCGGAAAGGCATTTGCCAGAAAACTAAGCTTGAAACTTGTTGGTAAACAAAGCGGATAGCTCGACATGTTCTCCACTAGCGGCTCTGACGAGTTCAGGAAGACGTTCACAGTGGCTAGCTTACAACCGAGAAGCCAGTACGCTGCGAGGTATCATGCTTTGGAAGACGTTGTCGTCCCTTTCTTTTGGCCGGCCATCCTTTAAACATTAGTCCAACAGTCAACTCGCACAACCATCACAAGGGGGATTGCCCACAAGTTGATGTTTCTTTTCATTTAGGCGGAGGTCAGCACACGGCTGTTGGTTTGAGCTGATCAGATGTCGCCACCGCAGACGGTAAAACACGCTGCTCATTTTCAAACACGAGCCCGATGGCCATCATAACTAACCTGGGATTGAAATTGCGGGGACACACGCGAAGTGCGAGAAGCCAAGCCATCGTAGCCGTGATTCGAACCATCGCCATAGTTCAACAATAGGACGCGGCATTTATCGAACACCACGAATGAGCAGGCTTGTGTGCGGTCAGTGGGCCACACTTTGCCTCCCATCTTCGCTATACTAAAGCACACAAAGCACGTCAAAAGGATACAGCATAGTTAATGGCAGGGGGCGCTATGCCTGGCCAAAAGCATGACTCACCGTTCCAATGGAAGGGGAAGAGGCGTTCAGACGGTAGCGACCATGCCATGCGGAACCACTCCCGAACGCGGCCGCTGCGGGAGCGGGGACTTATAATCTTTGATGAGCTTTTATGCACCTCAATATATCACGACCAAACTTCAGAGCTTAAGACCGACCGCTAATGGCTTCGTGGGGAGCCGAATATGCTCCTAAAATGAGCGAGGCGCCTCACAAAAAGCGACCTCACTCAGAACAGTTCGGCGTTAAGTTTACTGACAGTCGATCCGACGGTACCAATATTCACGAGCGACTTTATAGTCGTGTGATACAACCGATTAAAATAAGTATTATACAAGTGAAAGACTACAGGAAAGTGATCATGTTTTTGTTGACCTTGCTGCAAAACATATCAGTGTTTTCTGTAGTCGTTGAAACGTACATTATATATTTAGTGATTGATATCATACAGCTATCGAGCCGCTCGCAAATGCTGGTATCGTCGGTTCGACGTCGGTGGACTGAACGTCAAAATGCAGTGTTGCGATATTATGTTTTTGACAAGGGGCGTAACCACTACACCCGCGATTTCTGAGAGTGCTGGACAGAGTTCGGATGTAACAAGGTGACGCAAGGACGGTTAGATATTTGCTGTAGTATATGGCAACTTCAAAATTTAAACTCAAAATATTACCACCTTGCCACGGCAGGGGTGATCGCTAGACATTTAAAGCGGCAGCGTGGCATTTTAGCTCGGACGTGGAAGAGAAGATACATCGTCTGAAGAAGCGAACGAGTAAGCGTGCTAAACGGCTTCTTCTAATGCATCATGAACTCTCATTTAAACGATTTTATCGTCACCCACAAATCAACAAAATCGAAAAAAAAAGATTAAAGGGAGCAGCAGAGTTGGCGTGCATAACCATTCTAATGCTGCTTGTGGTGTATTTAACAAAAAAAGAGCAGGTTACATAAATCAGCCCAGTTGGAACACGGCTGCATGCTGTCGCTCGGGTAGGCAGTCAGTCAAGCACTTCATGTGATAGTCTCACGCGCACGCTGCACGTGATGGCACGAGCACTGTGACACTTATAACATTTCCCCCGGCGTAATTGCAGAAACCAAAGGAAAAAAAAGCTCTGCACATGATGCCGAAAACGTTATGCGTCGTATCTGTCTGGAGGACGACGAAGTCTTGTGGGGTAGCGCTGTTGCGCAGCGGAATTGTCGGTTGCCGTTTGTGGGGTGGTTGCAAACTCACTGACCACAGGCTCGTCGGCGCAGTTTTCTGCATCCCTGAGGTCGGGCAGGAATCCGTCCGATGTGCGTTGCATCGAGTTTTCATGATGATTAAGCATCTGGTCTTGGTGACGGCGCCAGATATATGTGCCCCGAGCCGTTGTGACTCGAAGCTGGAACGACACTGGGCCAGATTGCTTTAGAATCCTGCAGGGAACGCATTTCTGGGAGCCTCTCTTGTTCCTCACGAACACATTGTTGTTCACACTAAAAATCCTTGCTCGTGCCTTTCGCTGCGAGGCCTGGACGAACTTTTATGTCCTACTCTTCCCCCAACGGAAGGCTTGATGGCATCAAGTCTTGTGCGAAGTCTTCTGCCTAAGAACAAACTGGCAGGTGTTTCTTTTGTCGTCGTGTGAGGGGTGTTGCGGTACGTCAGAAGAAGCGTTTGTACCATCAACTCCAGCGAGTCTTGCGGTCGTCCTTTCGGAGAGCAGACTTCAATGTCTAGACAAACTTCTCGGCGAGGCCACTAGTAATCAGATGATAGGCTGCGCTCAAGATGTGACGACCTCCTAGATTCTTAATAAAAGTCTTGAATTCTGTTGAGACGAACTGGGGACCGTTGTCTGTAACAACGGTCCCAGGTACGCCAAAACAAGTCCTGAAGACGTTGGATCGTATGTTGTGATGTCGTATTGCCCATCACATAGACCTCGGGCCACTTTGAGAGTGCATCTACGGCAACCAAAAACATCTTCCCCTTGACTGGACCCGCGAAATCCAAGTGCACCGTTTGCCAGGGCGATGTCGGCCATGCCCAAGGATGGAGGGGCGCGGGGACTGACTCGTTCCGCTGTTGATAGCATTCTTGACATGCTTTCACTTGCTCTTCCAGGTCATTGTCAATTGTAGGCCACCAGATATAGCTCCTGGCTAGTTCTTTGCTTTTGACAATACCTGGATAACCCTGATGTGTCGCCTCAAGCAGGAGAGTACGCAGTTTTGGTTGTACGACTACCCTCATGCCATACATCGGACAGCCTTGATGCACAATGAGCTCCAGACGTCTGTCAAAAAAAGCTTGATTTCCTTGTCAGTGAAGGACGATGGCCAGCCCATGCCTGTCAAGCCGAGCCCTTTGCTCAACATAGGGTCGTGGCTTGTGGCACGAGCAATGCCACGGCTGGTAACATGTAGCGCATCTAGACGCAGTGAATAAAAAGTTTCGTTTCCTTCGGTCGAATCATCTTCCACAAATTCAAGTGGCAATCTTGACAAGCAGTCTGCTTCAGCATTGTGCCTTCATTTCTTGAACTGGAGCTAGTAGCTGTACGTAGATAGCGTCACTGCCCAGCTCTGCATCCGTGCAGCATCCATAGCTGGAATGCCTGTTTTCGGGCCGAAAATGGTTTGCGAAGGCTTATGGTCTGTAATCAAGGCGAAGAAACGGCTGTAAATATACATGTGACATTTTTTAACTACAAAAACCAAGGCCAGTGCCTTTTCAATCTGACTGTAGTTCTTTTCAGCCTCCGATAAGATACGAGACTCGTAAGCCACAGGTTGAACCTTTCCATCCAGCGAAACTTGCAAAAGAACGGCCCCTATGCCTTATTGCGATGCGTTGCAAGCGAGCTGCAGAGGCCTCTTTGGGTCATAATGAACTAAGATCGGTGGGGAAGTCATCGCAGCTTTGATTTTCTGAAAGGAGGACTGGCGAACTTTGTGTCACGTTCATTCTTCTCCTTGTCTCAGCAGCTTGTACAAGGGGTGTGCCAGTGTGGAGAGTTGCGGGACGAACTTTTCGTAGTACTTCACCATCCCAAGGAACGACTGCAGTTGCTGCTAGTTTTTCGGAGCAGGAGCATTCAGTAGTGCAGACACTTTCTCAGGGGATGCGGAAACACCTTCGGCGTTGATGACGTGGCCTAGCTAACGTGGTTCGTGCTAAAAAAACGCACACTTGTCAGACCGCACTCGCACACCACGTTCTTGCAATCTCGACAAGACAGCTTCGAGATTGCTGAGGTGTTCTTGCTTCGACTTTCCTGTGATCAGGATGTCATCGAGATAGCAGCTGCTACTCTTCAGGCCCTTCAGCATATTGTACATATTTTCTGAAAGATGCCTGGTGGTGATGAGATTCCAAAAGCAAGGCGGTTCATGGCGTACAGCCCTTTGTGCGTGTTCAGCGTTAGCAACTTCTTTGAGTTGCCCGCCATAACCACCTGTTGGTAAGCCCTGCTGAGGTAGATTTTTGAGAAGTCTTGTCCACCAGCTAAAGCCGCCAACAGCTCATCAATACGTGGTATGGGGTACCTGTCCACCTCGAGGCAGGGATTGAGCGTAGCCTTGAAATCTCCGCAGAGGCAGATACTGCCATTCGCCTTTACTACAGGTACAAGGGGTGTTGCATCCTCGCTAGTAGCCACGGGCGTGATGACTCCCAACTTTTTCATTTTTGCCAATTCTGTCTCGACTGCTGTTTGCAGTGCGAATGAAACGGTTCTAGCTTTCAGAAACTTCGGCTCTAAACCTTCACGAAGAAAAAGTTCGACTTGTTCTCCAGAAATGGTGCCAAGCTCGTCTTCGAACAGGTCGCTGTGATTCTCCAACAAGGCGTTCAACTTCGGTTTGAGACTCTCCGACGTGTCGAGCCTGTTGACAGACACCAGGTTCTTCCAGTCTAGCCGAATTTCTCGCAGCCATTCTCTGCCAAGCAATGCCGGTCCCTTGGTTTCCACGACCTACAGTGGAAGCTCCTTACTTTGGTCGTTCTGTTGCACAAAGACCAAAGTGAGACCCTTCGGCTTCACTAAGTCTCCTGTATACGTGCGAAGTGTCATCGTTGTTGGCTGTAGCTGCTTTCTTGTGAACAGCTTCCGAAACTTAGTCAAGGATACAGAGACACAGCTGCTCCTGTGTCAAGTTCCATTGTATACTTCACACCGTCAATGTTTATGGGTGCGGTGATCGGTTCCAAGCCCGCAGCCTTAACCGCATGCAGAGATACCGCGTCGTGAACGAACGTCAGTGTTTTCACCTGCCTTTGTCGTTTCGATTTTGGCGGCTTCTTGTTACACGAACTGCAGGCGCGTTGAATGTGTCCTTTCCGGTTGCAGTTGAAACATGTGTCACCGGCGTGGGGGCACGCATCTCTGCGATGGTTGGTCGAGTCACAACGGAAACAACTGGCCTGCTCTGGTACTTGCTTGTCGGTCCGGGCTTTGTGGTCGACCCAAGCCTTGTGGACGTCTGGGATCGATGCACCGCTGGTGCGCGTTAACGCTGAAATTTTAGTCGCTATTTCCATCGCAAGAGCCCTCTCTATCGCCTTCTGGAAAGTCAACTTTTTGTCTTCTGTGAAGAGGACGCGCTGTACATCTTCTCGACGAAGGCCGCACACAAAACGGTCGCGGAGCGCCTCATCAAGAAACGCTCAAAAATCGCAGCTCCGTGCTGGATCTCGAAGTACAGCTACCGATTCGGCGATAGACTCGCTTTCTTCGCGCGAACGCTTGTAGAACTTTGCCCTTTCCGCTATGACGGATTGCTGCGGCACAAGATAATCGCCCAGAAGCTTGAGTAACGCTGTAAGCGACTTTTGGGACGGTGACTGCGGGGCCGTGAGCGACATCAACAAAGCGTACGTCTTCGGACCGATGAGACTCAAGAGGTCATGAACATTCTTACCTTCGGGAACCTCGTTTACCAGGAGGTACGACGCCAGTCTTTCTTCGTAGGAGCGCCAGTCGCTCGTCGTATCGTCGAAAGACTCGATGAGCCCGATGCGGCTCATGGTCCTCGCTGACGGGTGGCCGCTTGATGGCCGCGCCAGGATTTCGAGGCTGGACAATCCTTGGCTCAAGTCAAGCCCACAGGAGTCAGAAGATGATCCAATCCATCGACCAAGGGCAGCAGAAATTCTTCGCAAAAATCCCTTCCTCGTCGCCAATAAATGTGGTGCATTTACAAGAAAAGTTGGTTACAGAGATCAGCCCGGTTGGAACACGGCTGCCAGCTGTCGCTCGGGTAGGCAGTCAGTCAAACAATTCACGTGATAGTCTCGCGCGCACGCTGCACGTCATGACACAAGCGCTGCGACACATATAACACTGCTGACAGCAGTTCTACGTTCATCCTGAATGCAGGGTGTCGAACCGGAACCGAACCGAAAACCGGAACGAAGCAGTTATTTTTAGCCGAACCGAAACTGAACCGAACCGAAATCTTCACCGCGATCTTGGAACTGAACCGAAAAAAGTATCACAAAAACCGGTTCAAAACGATTCACGGAAATTTTTATTTTGGTTAGTATCACCGAATAAATGTTTGAGAATGAAAAATTGGAAGGTGGCATTTCTATATATTGATCAAATCGTCATATACAGAATTCCAGTGTGTGAAAAATTTTGGGATCTCGTAGCGCTTTTGCTTCGGCAGTATGATGAATCATGTGTCACATGGTCACTTGACGTGCATGGTGTTATGTAAAACCACTGGAACGCGTCTCCGACTGGTGTGTTTATCGCGCCCAAAAAGTGGTCCCTCAATTTCCGCTTGATGACTTCATAGAAGTGTCATGCTGCCGCCGGTCGCGATCCTGGCGGTGTCACAGCAGCGGTGGTTGATATGGCAGACGCCTGTTCTGCTGCAGGTCGCTCTCCAGTGTGGCACTTCACGGAAGCTTCGGCAGCCAGAAGTTGGGACGCCATGACGACAGCAACACTCGCGTTCGCTCGTGCTTTTCGCCAGCATGTTTACGACCAACAGCCAGGATCGCGTCATCCGGCAGCACAATACTCCAGCTTTTGTGACGTCATTTGGTGACACTTTGGGACTACTGTTGATGTTTGAGAGAGATGGGCACTGAACGTACACCAGTCGGAAACGCGCTCCAGGCAAACTTGTGCTAAGACATGCTGTCAAGTAATGTCACGTCACTCCACACAGTGACGTCATGTGACTCATTGCGTCAAATTGATTTAAATTTATGGCGTCACTAGATTTATTAGCGTTGTTGACGCACTGACGTCGCATGACAGCACGGCTACGCACCGCAAGTCATGTTGCACCCTTACGTACTCGCTTGTCATGAGCCGGAGTCGAGTGCTTGGGTTCGTGACAATCAGCATCGCCAAACATTCGCGTAATGGGTCGTGTTCAATTAAAGATGAGAATAGTCGAACTTTAACAATGCCTGAAGCTCAGCCCATACTTTATGTTATGAAAATCCCAGTGCATGACAATGGTGAACACTGACATGTATATAATTAGCGTCGGTTCACGTGGCCCCTTATTCTAATTGCGAGTTAAGGGGGGGGGGGGGGAACTGTTTATTTCCTTTATTTTTTCTGCGTCTAATGCGTATTATTATGCATTCAAGTAATCAAAGTCAGGGATTAGCTCTTTAGGGTATTTACTGAAAGTACAAAAAACGTTGCACGACCTATTTTACACGCACACATGATTGAAGCTCCCAAGCATATTTTTGTTGTTCCTGAGCTGCCTCAGACAGTTGTCCCCGTTATGCATTTACGAAATGTATTATTAAATAAACCTACGTTACATAAAAATACAACTGTGTTTGGGAGGGATATCTGAAAACAAAGATCATAGTGGCCTCGGAGGGACATTTTCCCCCAAGTTTCGACCACCTCCGTATTTTGTTGATTTTGGGGTGCTAAATAAAAGCAATGGAAAATTATTCTATTCAAGTGACACAAATTAAATTGTTGAATTAACACCCACAACGGAGTAGGGAGTCCCTCGGGAAGAAAAAGGATAGTCTGAAGGAGCGACGAAAGAAGTAGGAGAGAAAAAGAGGGGGAGGGTACTTTTAAAAGCGTACTGTGTTGTAAAGGTTCCTCTGCTCTGCTTCTTCGGCAGACGAGAAAGCGTGGCCCCGGAAACAACTATCTTTGCAAAAGATACTCTAACCAGAAAGCGCGTTTTCTTTGTGCCAGATGCTCGCGCCGTTCCTCGCGACGCTACACCAAGTAAGAATAATTAGTGTCTTTCAAATAAATGGCTTGCGCTCAAAGTGAACCTTCTGCAGCGTGCATTTTGTATTACTTGTTTTAATTTTCTGATTAAGAACAAATCGCAATAGAGCCTTCCGGAGAATCCCAGGAGACCTCGCGGCAGTGTGAATTGTGGGGCTGTTTCGATATACGCTCGTGCCGACTCGAATGCTTCGTATATCTCTGTAGCGACGCGGTCCATTCTTTCTTATCATTAGGAGCTATGAATGCCCAAAAAATAAAGCGAACATAAAAGAAGCTCATCGCATTCTCGGTTTTTCTTTCCTTCTGCCTTGTCTGTTTTCTAAAGCCACAGAACGTTAAACCAATCTCAACCTCGTCCTCACGTCCTTAGTAGGGAGTTTTCGTAGATGGTTTTCGCCGTCCGGCCACGCTCTCCGCAACCCGCTACGATACCCAGAACTCTACAGTCAAGGCCATGGGCGCGCAGGCGCAGTAGATGCTTCTTCATTGCGGACGGCATAGCGGAGGGAAGAACGCGGTCTATGTAAGCTCCCCATTAATAGGGAGTTTTCGTAGGCCGCTTTTCCCTCTCGTTAAACATTGGCAACATTAAGCAACATTTACTCTTATAATCGAGAGCAAAGAAAAAACGCATTTTGCGTTTTCCCATAGGAATGCATTACTGGAAGTCAAATTTAGACTGCTTGCTGTCTGCTTCAAAATGCAACAGCACACTAGCGCCACCTGAACCTCTAGCGTTTATTGTAATAACTCTATGCCACCAACATAGTGCGATGACGTCACGTTCACACCATGTTAAACAGTTCAGTTTTTTCGTGAAATCCGATGTTCGCAACATTAACAAAAGTAGATATCCGAATTGCAAATTTGTGCAGTATAGTTTGCAGTTTCGCGATGATATATAGCAGACAAACATAATGTTAGAGCTCATCACTGAAAGCAAGAAGTTGTAAAGTGACTGCCAAAAACAAGTGCACGTCCAACCGAATGTAACATTAGCCCCCCGAGGCGTTTTTTCCCGAAGTTTCGAGTTCATGTAAACTGCTGGCCAATTGTAGTTCAAGTTAGTGATATAAAAATCTTCGTCTGTCCTTCGGGTTAGTTATGTGTATTTAGAAATATCATTTCATCGCTACAAATTTCTTTTTGCGTTAAGGCGTCGCGCATCGGGTTCTTTTGAAGATTCCCATTTATTATCGTTATTTTTCTGCCCATTTCGTGCACGAGCCGCAACCCGGTGTTTCACACTGCCAAACGGCAAAATAAAAAGGAAACATGTTTTTGCAGCCCTCAACTGCTGGTGTGTTCAAGTATCGTCCTCCCGTATCGGTCTCGAGCAGTTACGTGACATGGTAAAAGAGTGCCGCATAAGAGGCGGGACAGAGAAGAAGTAAAACAGAGGACGAGCGATATCTTGCAATTAAAAATTTATCCCTTTTATGCGCTACTCTTATATTATGTCTGCCAACAACTAACTAGCCCTTCAATTCATTATTTTCAGTTATGTGAACTTAATGCAGCCACATTTATTGATGATAATAAAACTATACTTAATTACTGACTGAAGGTTTTGAAACATAAATGAAGGGTCAATCACCTTGAAGATATACACGCATCATAAGTAAATACACCCGCAAATTATCTGAAAAATGATCTGCAAATCTTTTTTTGGCATTTTTATTCTCGATAGGCTCGAACTGATATGTAATAGCGTTAAATAACTGTGTTACTCACACATATCTAACTTGTGAAACATATAGAACTCTAACTAAACACGAGGAAGATACATAGAAAAGGGGGACCGACAACAAAGAAGTCTTCGTTGTCCGTCCCCCCTTTCTATGTACCTTCCTCGTGTTTAATTATTGTTACCAACACGCTTGTTTTGTACTTAATAGAAATTCGTTATTGCCTCTCTTATGTGAGGAACAGCAATTTTTCGTGCCTTAAGGCCGAACAAAACAAAGTCGACAGGGAAGCGTGACAGAACTATGACGACTACGCACGTAGACTGTCAGAGCTGTCATGTCGAGTAGAGCATGAAATACTATTTTGTTCTAGGAACCCACATGAGTTTTCTCTTCAGCTTAAATTTGCTCGAACTCACATTTTGAACCATGTCGTATTACACCTGAGACTGCGGTGGAAGAAATCGGAAGAACTTTCAGTAGAAGGAACAGACACAGAGAACGTCTCAAACTCAGCTAACTGGTTTATTTCTCAAACAGCCTTTAAGTACCCACGGAACTTTTTCCCAACCACACTCTACAGATAAACTCCTTTGTTGCAGACATTTCGAACCGGATGGAACACGCGCAAAAGATACAAAACAACCCACACATGAGACGAGGACTTAACAATGGGACACTGCGGATCATCGCAGTGACCTTGAGAGAGATATGTCCCAAATTATCCTAACAGTCGCGTCAAAGCGCACACACAAAAAAAAACACACACACAGGTGGCCTCTAAAACGTGGCGACGCACCCATACATAAAGAGACCACAAAGAGAACACCTTTCACTTTTTTCTTTTCCTTGGGAAAACACACCCAAGTGATCTCAAAACCGCGATCACAAACACATAAAAGAAAATATATATAGATGTATATACACATATACATTGTCTCTCTCCCCCCCCCCCTTTTCTCGTAAACCGAATGCGTTCGTTCAAAGTGTGAGAAACTTTTTGGAGTTGCGTCCAAGTTGCATCGATGCTTGGCTTATGCAGTTTCCAATAGAACTTATTCTTATTGTTTCTTTAACGACCCTCTTAATGTCATTTCGCTCTTTATGCAGAACTTTTGTCTCTGACCAATGCGCATTACAATTATTGCATTCCTCTATGTGCTTTGCTACTTCGGAGTTCGGCGCATGCGTGTTTACATTTCTCTTGTGTTCTATTAACCTGTCATTGAGCCATCTTGAAGTTTGTCCCACGTACTTAAATGCACATGTCAACGGAATCTCATATACTAAACTCTCTTTGCAAGGACCTGAAGGTTCCCGATGGGCCTTCTGACAGCCCTTGTGGTCCGACAGAAAGGGCGTCAACCTGCTCATTTTTAAATCTGAAGAAAATACTACGTCCACGCCGAACTTTTTTGCGAGAGCCTTTAGGTTATGGGAAATCCCGTGGAAATACGGTATTACTGCTATCTTCTTTCTTGCTTCCTTTTCCCGTGGTTCGTTGTTAAATTTCAGTTCCAATTGTCTTTTAATGAATTCTTCTTCATAACCTGCAGATTCTAGCCTCCTCCACTGTTCTTTCACGGCACTACTCATAAAATGAGCGCATGATTTACCCAACGCGTTTGTTACTAAGGACGTAACTACCCCTGCTTTAACCGACTTGGCGTGACAACTCTTTCTACTTAACACAGGTTTTCCGGCTTTTTTCCCGTATCCCCACAAAGACCTTGTTCGACATGTACGCGTAAATCTAAAAACTGCAGGATCCCATTTTCAGGTTTTTCAGTTGTAAACCTAAGCTCCGGAGCTGCTGCTTTTATAATCGATTCCAAACCCTGAGCATCATTCTCTCGAAAAGCGCAAATAAAAATATCATCCACGTGCCTTTTAACAATGCAACCATTCAAGTTATTTTCTTTAAGTGTTTCACTTACGCAGCTATCTAAGGTGTTAAGATACATTTCTGCTAACATCGGACCCACCGAAGATCCAATGCATACACCATATCTTTGAACATATTTCTGCCCATTATATTGAACAACTGTTGCTTGAAGGTACAAATCAAGAAGTGAAAGGAAACTGTCGACGGCGATGCCCTTCCTGGACTGAAAGTTTACCAGGTTTAACTCTAGCACTTGCCGAACTCTTTGCATCAAGCGCACTTTCTCAAGCGAATAGTATAGATCCTTGATGTCCACTGACATTACAGTGCATCGTCTTCCATGAAAGCCCTCTAGAACATCAATTAGTGCCTCTGAATCTCTTAGTGAAAGACTCCCCTCCAGTTGAATTACATTCAACCCTCTTTGCGAAAATTTCGAGACGCTACACTGCCACGTTCCGAGTTCGTTGATTACTGTGCGAAAAGGCATATCCGGTTTGTGACCTTTCAAAAAAAATTTTAGACTTAACGAAGACCTTGTTTGGTTGACTACTTGTTTTGCCAAATTATCCATCTCATCTTCCTTGAAGATTTCAACAATATTCTTCTTAATTTTCTTAATGTTCCCTTTCCATTCAATGAAGAGTGCGCTGAGGGCTTCGTCTGCCTTTCTTCCGAACACTGTCTCGGGAAGTACACCGAACATACCACTTTTGTCAGTCTGCAGCAGACGCAGCGATCCCCTTTCTAGTTCCTTCACGGCAGCGCTTATGACACGAAAATCTCTCTTTTCAGTTCGAAAGCTATCATTCATCAGTTTGTCCATTCTATCAACAGCACAATCCACGAACGTGGCTCTTTCATCATGACCCGTCACTTTCGAAATAATCTGAACTGCGGAAAACACATCTACCCTTGAAGGTTTCACGTTCATGCAGAACTTTGGGCCATTCCCCAGTGTTTGTTCCGTCTTTCTAGAAATGGACACCTCGCATGGATTCACCACGTGCGGTATAGTCAGATTTGACTGATTGTTGAGGTCTGGAAGTCTTCCATATGCTGTCGCCTGACTGTTCCTTTGGATACTCCTTAACACTGTTCTTCGCTTTACGCTCCAAACACTGTCAAAAAGTACCTTCTTTCCTGCGTTCCAGCGTTGTAAGTCCTGATCGTGCTTGTATTGCTGGCCCCAAAGGATGGTCCAGATGCGCTCGCAGGCCCGTCGTAGTTCTTCAATTCTCTTGGTCGCACCTTGTCTGTATGCCTTGATAATCTTCTTTTTGGCGCTCCATGGGAATCTTGAGGATGATAGATGTTTCAAGAGGTTCGGATCCACATACCGCTTTCTCAAACTGATGCCCAGGAAAGCGACCTCCGCTTCCAATTCAGCCAGACGTCGTCCCAGGTTGTCGAGTACCGTGAATGCTTGAAGAAGCAGCGAGGTTGGTTGGGACAGCATGTGGAAGACTACCAGACCTCAACAATCAGTCCAATCTTAATATACCGCACGTGGTGAATCCATACGAGGTGTTCATTTCTAGAAAGACGGAAAAAACACTGGGGAATGGCCCAAAGTTCTGCATGAACGTGAAACCTTCAAGGGTAGATGTGTTTTCCGCAATTCAGACTATTTCGAAAGTGACGGGTCATGATGAAAGAGCCACGTTCGTGGATTGTGCTGTTGATAGAATGGACAAACTGATGAATGATAGCTTTCGAACTGAAAAGAGAGATTTTCGTGTAATAAATGCTGCCGTGAAGGAACTAGAAAGGGGATCGCTGCGTCTGCTGCAGACTGACAAAAGTGGTATGTTCGGTGTACTTCCCGAGACAGTGTTCGGAAGAAAGGCAGACGAAGCCCTCAGCGCACTCTTCATTGAATGGAAAGGGGACATTAAGAAAATTAAGAAGAATATTGTTGAAATCTTCAAGGAAGATGAGATGGATAATTTGGCAAAACAAGTAGTTAACCAAACAAGGTCTTCGTTAAGTCTAAAATGTTTTTTGAAAGATCACAAACCGGATATTCCTTTTCGCACAGTAATCAACGAACTCGGAACGTGGCAGTGTAGCGTCTCGAAATTTTTGCAAAGAGGGTTGAATGTAATTCAACTGGAGGGGAGTCTTTCACTCAGAAATTCAGAGGCACTAATTGATGTTCTAGAGGGCTTTCATGGAAGACAATGCAATGTAATGTCAATGGACATTAAGGATCTATACTATTCGCTTGAGAAAGTGCGCTTGATGCAAAGAGTTTGGCAAGTGCTAGAGTTAAACCTGGTAAACTTTCAGTTCAGGACGGGCATCGCCGTCGACAGTTTCCTTTCACTTCTTGATTTGTACCTTCAAGCAACAGTTGTTCAATATAATGGGCAGAAATATGTTCAAAGAGATGGTGTATGCATTGGATCTTTCGTGGCTCCGATGTTAGCAGAAATCTATCTTAACACCTTAGATAGCTGCGTAAGTGAAACGCTTAAAGAAAATAACTTGAATGGTTGCATTGTTAAAAGGTACGTGAATTATATTTTTATTTGCGCTTTTCGAGAGAATGATGCTCAGGGTTTGGAATCGATTATAAAAGCAGCAGCTCCGGAGCTTAGGTTTACAACTGAAAAACCTGAAAATGGGATCCTGCAGTTTTTAGATTTACGCGTACATGTCGAACAAGGTCTTTGTTGGGAATACGGGAAAAAAGCCGGAAAACCTGTGTTAAGTAGAAAGAGTTGTCACGCGAAGTCGGTTAAAGCAGGGGTAGTTAAGTCCTTAGTAACAAACGCGTTGGGTAAATCATGCGCACATCTTATGAGTTGTGCTGTGAAAGAACAGTGGAGGAGGCTAGAATCTGCAGGTTATGAAGAAGAATTTATTAAAAGACAATTAGAACTGAAATTTAACAACGAACCACGTGAAAAAGAAGCAAGAAAGAAGATAACAGTAATCCCGTATTTCCACGGGATTTCCCACAACCTAAAGCCTCTCGCAGAAAAGTTCGGCGTGGACGTAGTGTTTTCTTCAGATTTAAAAATGAGCAGGTTGACGCCCTTTCTGTCGGACCACAAGGGCTGTCAGAAGGCCCATCGGGAACCTTCAGTTCCTTGCAAAGAGAGTGTAGTATATGAGATTCCGTTGACATATGGATTTAAGTACGTGGGACAAACTTCAAGATGCCTCAATGACAGGTTACTAGAACACAAGAGAAATGTACACACGCATGCGCCGAACTCCGAAATAGCAAAGCACATAGAGGAATGCAATAATTGTAATGCGCATTGGTCACAGACAGAAGTTCTGCATAAAGAGCGAAATGACATTAAGAGGGTCATTAAAGAAACAATAAGAATGAGTTATATTGGAAACTGCATAAGCCAAGCATCGATGCAACTTGGACGCAACTCCAAAAAGTTTCTCACACTTTGAACGAACGCATTCGGTTTACGAGAAAAGGGGGGGGGGGGGGGGGGGGGGAGAGACAATGTATATGTGTATATACATCTATAATATATATTTTTTTTTAATGTGTTTGTGATCGCGGTTTCGAGATCACTTCGGTGTGTTTTCCCAAGGAAAAGAAAAAAGGAAAGAAAGGTGTTCTCTTTGTGGTCTCTTTATGTCTGGGTGCGTCGCCACGTTTTAGAGGCCACCTGTGTGTGTGTGTGTTTTTTGTTTGTGTGTGCGTTTCGACGCGACTGTTAGGATAATTTGGAACATATCTCTCTCAAGGTTACTGCGATGATCCGCAGTGTCCCATTGTTAAGTCCTCGTCTCATGTGTGGGTTGTTTTGTATCTTTTGCGCGCGTTCCATCCGGTTCGAAATGTCTGCAACAAAGGAATTTATCTGTAGAGTGTGGTTGGGAAAAAGTTCCGTGGGTACTTAAAGGCTGTTTGAGAAATAAACCAGTTAGCTGAGTTTGAGACGTTCTCTGTGTCTGTTCCTTCTACTGAAAGTTCTTCCGATTTCTTCCACCGCAGTCTCAGGTGTAATACGACATGATTAGCTACCACCAGCTCGCCTGCACTCTCACCGTCTGCTCACATTTTGAAGTTGTCATTTTTTCCACGCACTATATCTAATTTGAACACACTGCCCTATAACTTTTTTTATCGTCCTCACTTTAGTAGAGCACTAAATGAACACCCCATTATATTTCTGTCGTATTTTTGTGTTCGAGCGCTGATTGCATATTCTCAGTCTTTGCTATTTTCCTTACCGTTAGTTATGTAAAACGGTAATTGGAATTTTGAAATGTACCTTGTTTAAAAAAATAAATATATATATTTACATGTTTTGGATCGGTACGTTGATCGTTTATTCCGATAGTCATTGCCATTCTTCTTACTGTTAGGTATATAAAAGAATAGTTGAAATATTGAAGTGTGTCTTTTTTATGAATCGCATGTTTTGGGTATGTACCCCACACCTGCAAGGGCCTAATCAAGGCCTCAACTATGTAATAAATAAATAAATCAAAAAATAAAATAACAATTATCAAGTGCGATGCTTATTTTCAAATAGAATTTGACCGCCGTCTTTTCAAGAACAGACCTCGAAACCCGGGCTTTGCCAGTTTATTCTGTATAAGAAAAATGTTCACTTGAGTACGCGCTATTTTAGGCCGGATTCGACCTGAGTGCGAAGATGCTTATAAGTTATAGACTGAACCATTTCGATCGCTTTTTTCGGCATAATTTTTCGCCTGCATCACGGCGCTGAGTGCAAAGGCTGTTAGGAAAACAAGCGTTCTCATTGTCAGGCTTTCTACAAAAGGTATGTCACTGACCCAGAGTGTCTACAAATGCACGTGTTTGTCATAAATTTTTCAACTGCTTTTTTCTCAGTTGCGTCATCATCATATACAGAGTGCAGCCGTATGGATTAACACAATTAGAACGGCGAGTTGGGCTAGTTGGTTGTACATGCTTGAAGTGGGGCGCCAAAACAACGAGGACACAAGGAGAGATGCAGACAGGACGAGGCGCACTTTCAACTGAACTTTATTTTTGAAAAACACAGAAACTCAAGCTATGCCCAATGTACACGTGCGCATGGGTAAGAAATAAAGATACAACGAAGCCCAGCGCGTTTTCCTACGTGACACGTTCATTTTGAAGGAACGTATACTCCCTATCAGATAGAGATAAAGGTGGGGCGCTGACACAGACATCGGTGCCACGAGATCTTATGGTGAAGGACTCCAAGATTTCGCGAGCTATTTTTGTTGCGCCGCTTCCAACAATTCTTGTTTCGTCAAACTTTGGGTCACACTCGCATCGAGCACAGTGTAGTGCCAAGTGGCCAGACGGGGGTTGCCTGGTTGACCCAGTATGCTCCCTGATTCTATCATTAATGCACCGCCCCGTCTGGCCAACATACACTCTCCCGCATGAAAGGGGTATCTCATAGACGACTTCAGTGACGCAATCGCGGGTACTGCGTCACGTGTCTCTTTTTGCATTCCCTTTCTGTCGCAGTGGCTTTACCTGAGCTCCTATTGATCCTATTGCACAATGCAGAAAGTTTATTTGGCGCAGAAAAGACAACTGGTATGCCAAATCTATTGGCTACCTTCTTCAGGTTGTGGGATAGTCTGTGTATGTAGGGCAAGACCGCAGGTCTGGCCGCCCTCTTTTTGTTACCCTCACAATCCTCCCTGCCGTGCTTTTTTATCTTTTTTAACAAGGTCTCCGACACATCGCGAAGCACATTGAGAGGGAAACTGGCGTTTCTGTGTTTTTCAAAAATAAAGTTCCGTTGAAAGTGCGCCTCGTCCTGTCTGCATCTCTCCTTGTGTCCTCGTTACTTGGCGCCTCACTTCAAGGATTAACACATTTGGCACGCCTTGCGAAATTTGAAATCAAAACGTACATAACTGAAAGTGGACACGCGAACATAGTTCCGCGAGAAGTTTCAATATATATATATATATATATATATATATATATATATATATATATATATATATATATATATATATATATATATATATATTATATATATATATATATATATATATATATATATATATATACAGCTACAGCAAAATATTAAGATATAGCAAAAACGGCGATCGTACATTTTCCTATGCCATGTACTGGATGTTGGTCGTCTTCACAGTGATTTGTGGGCTTGCTTTTCAAGTGGGCATTGTTTATATATTTCGTTAAAAGTATTAATTATCGCGATTATCTTGCTCATCGCCAGCCTTTGCTATTGAGTTTCGGCGTTTTTGCGTTCAGCCAGCTACCCGGGAGTGAGCTCAGAAGCCAGTGTGCAGACGACAAACGGGCTGGTACAGGACACAGGAAATGCACGGTCTCCGATTCGGCTATATTTTTAATACTTCACTAGCTGGAAATTGAGCTCCAAACAAACAGATTGGACATAAATCTTCTTGGGAAACTACGTCCGCGCGCCAAATTCAGATATGTACGTTTGAAAATCGAATTTCGCAAGGCGTTGGTCCTCGCGGACGCTGCCTGTATATTAAAAAATGTATTTTGTAAATTATATTTTATGATATATACGGCGGCGACATACCCATTTCATGATTTTATGCGCTGCAATTAATTCCCTAGTTGAAGAGCAAACTACGATTAAGCTTTTAATACTTCTAATCATGGGTATTTTAGGTGACCTACCGTACTTCCTGACTACTTTTCGATTAAGGCAAAATATATACGACTTAGGTAAACAAAGGGATGCTCAGTCGTAGAAACACGACGTTCTGTATGTTATGCTAGATTTTATTTTACTGTTGCGTCAAAATAAGTATCGCAATTTCTTATTTTTTGTACCTAAAAATAAAAGTGGATTGTACGAACGATAAACAACTATACAGTTACTCGTTTCACTGCGGAAAAAGTGCCTATTGCCGAAAAAGCGCGGAAAATAATTTCTCAATTTAGCGTTTCAAACCGGTTCGAACGTGTTTGAACCGTTATTTTTTTCTCTTCGGAGCTGAACCAGAACTTAACCTAAATCCGGGAACCCGAACCCGAACCAAACCTATAAAAATATCGGTTCGGCACTCTGCCTAAAAGTAATAGAGGCCCATGATTTTTTTATGCGTCTACTTACGAGTGTCCCCATTCGTGGGCAAGAATGCTGACCATAATGTATGTATGAGGCTGGTCTTCTGTTTGGGCAACACGGCAATAATGGCACACTCCCCCGATCCTGGCAGAACCTGCGAAAAATGTAGACACAAATTAAAATATGAATATTAAGCGCAGAGATTTCTATAGACCAACAAGCGGCCCAGACGTCACGCAGGGCGGCACTGCGCATGCGCAGACGCTTCAAGTCACGTGAATTCGGTTTGTGCGCACGCGCAGTGCCCACACCTGGTGTGGGCAAATTCGGGCTTGTTTGTAAACAGCGCGCCGGTCTATACCTTATCGATTTATTAACATGTATACCTGATGCGGCGTTATTAATTCAAATGGGGTATATGAGGGCAAAAATAAATACACACGCAAAATCAATCCAAATGTATGTTTAATTCTACAATGTGACTCTGTAGTACTATATCTCAAAGAAAGATCACAATCGGCAACAGTTATAGTTGTTGAAATACCTGAGCGGTCTTCGTATCATTTTGAACAGTTAGAAAGGAGAGAGATATGGGGGACGAAACAGACGGGACAATATTACAATTTGAACTACATTTGTTTTCAAGCACGGTGTCCGACCGCTCCGTGGAAAGAAGGGAAATGGAAAGAGTTTGGGGAAGGAGGGTGTGGGGAATCGAGAGGATTGCAGGAACCCTGAAAGAAGAAAGGAGAGGGGGGACGGGCGGTAATCCTGAGATTACGGAAAGAACAGGGTCTACGCAGCCGCCCCTGCTTGTCTCCTTGTTATCTCAAAAGGTTAAAACAGCGCAAAAAGGACGGACAGGGTAAAGAAGGACAGGGACAGGGAGTTGTGTATTCACTCCCTCTGTCTTGCGGTAGGCGTTATGTCGGACAGACAGGTCGCTGTCTCAATGACGGGCTAGGGGAACATGCTTAAAACGTCTTTTCGACGGTTTCCGGTCACCTCGGCATACATTGCCGTGACTGCAGATGCCAGCCTCAGTTTCAACAGTGCGAGGTCGTTAAACGTCACAGGGTTCAGCTGGTACGTGAAATTGTGGAGGCTCTAGAAATAGAAAGATTGGGTGCCATGGGGGGGGGGGGGGGGGGGGTGTCAGCAGCCCTTCTGTTGCCTTATCAAGGAAGGAGATTCATTTTCTGGCCACTTGATTAGCTTGGTTGAAGAGCGTGCCCTTTGTTTGTCTTTTTAGAGGTGATACTTAGTTTTTTGTGCTTTTGTTTTGGGTGTTTTTCAGGCTGATTTTCTTCTTTTTGTTCTCATTTGTGCGTATATATTGCACCGTTGGGTCCAGTAAAAATTTAGTTGCGAGTCAGCGCTCTGTCCGTGTTCTCCTTTACCCTGTCCGTCGTTTTTTGCGCTGTTTTAACCTTTGAAGTATGTCATACCAACTCGCCCAGGCTTCAACTTTAGCTTGTTATCTCGCCGTGTTCGTCATCGCTCGACGTCCATCGTCGTCTTCAAGACGGCCTACTCCTTCGGTGACAGCGAGAGGGATTGAGTATTTATGTTCTGCAAGCTTGTCGTGATCCGAAAGGCTTCGATTATTTGTTGCCCGATGCGCTCCGAGAGGCCATCCAGGGTCGTCGTAACGGAAAAATTAGGGGCGCAGCAAGTGCATTTTTTCCGATGAATAAAATCGGGTGTTGGGAATCTGAAGCAGCCTTCTTCGCGTCTATTTGATGCTCTTGGAGCCATTCGTTCAAGGACCGGCTCCGAGTGCATTAAATTCGGCCGGGGGGTTATCATGGCCGTAGAATCATCGATAAGTTTACGGTTTATCCGACCCCAAGATGCAGCAACAAAAGGCAGCGCCCATCACGGTCAAGTTAAAAAGTGGATGAGGAGTAAATGGGAGGAGTGGCGAGGAGAACGTTTGACATGTTTAAAAAATATTTCGCAGGTCGGCCTTTAATGTCCAGCTCCGAGGACCGATATAGTCTGCTCCGCAGGACGGGGGAATTGCGTACACCTTTGTATTACAGGCGGTGAACTTGCCTGCATGTTTTTTGGTGCAGCTAGGAGGTGGGGGTTCCTCCCTGTTCACAGTCTTGCACATGTGGCAGAACCTAGATTTGCACATGAAACCAACTTTTGTGACTAATTTGGAGACAAGTGCTTTGACGTGGTTGGATGTCCTGTGAATGCATGGAATGCGAGGTGGAGTTCTTGTGGCAGGTGATCTGTTGGAGACTGACTTAGGCCGGGGTTCTATTGCCAATATTTGCCTTCAACCAGTGTCTGCGAGGTGGCCAAAATCACTTCGTTAGTGCAGCCTGCCCGCGGCACTAACTAAAATCAATTGTTAGTGCAGCATTTGTTGGTGGGCGCAGGATTGGGTGCACGCTGAGAAGAGCAGGCACAAGACGATATCGTTTTTTTTATGTTTCAAGTGTGCATTTCAAAATAGAATAAACGGCTTTGTCGTTCGTTGTTGTAACGATCAGCATACTCCTTTTTCGGATACTCAGATGTGAACCTCCAGGAACTGCGATTAGCGTTCCGTAGAGTTCTCCCTTTTGAATGGCAGAAGCTCATGCGAGGCCAACAGAGGACGCCAAGCGTCGATGAACACTGCAAGACAAAGAGGTCATAATTGGCGCCTTGTGAATCCCCTTTTTTATTCTGTAATTCCGTAATTCCCCTATACCCCCCCCCCCCCTCGCCCACCTTTCTCTTAGCGGCTTCCTTACAAAGCTCTTGACTCCCCTTTCTCCATCCCTTCCTTCCCCCTAGTGCTTTCCCTTCTCACGGAACGGTCGGGTACCGTGCTTCAAGTAAGAAAATAAATGTAGTGGAATTTTAAAGAATGTCCCGTTGGGTCGTTTTCTTTGTGGTTCCAATTTGTAAATTATTGCTTTAGCCGTAAGTACATTGCGATATGGCATTGTTTGAACCAAAAACGAAAAGTAAAATCAAGCTGTATAAGAACGAAACGTTTTAACTTTTTTTTTTTTTAAATGATCCAAGCTTGGACACATAGTGCGTTGGAAGAATACAGTGACATCTTTTGTCACCTGTATGTCCGTGATATATGATATGAAAATATAAAACCTCTATAACCTTGTCTGTTTCTAAGCAGTATTCCAAGCTCATTTCTGTTTAGTTTTAGTGCGATTTGTATAAGCGATGTAATCGTTTGTCACAAAGCGCTTGAGTTTGAACACGATCTATCTCGATTTCGAGGTTACCTCTGCAATGGGTCACAAATACCACAAACTAATTTTAGAATTGGTCTTAAAAAAGGAACAAAAATGTTTGTTTGTTTTACACTGCGGGATGTATTTGTGTATTTTCTTCGTTTAAAATACTTAATTCTATTGGCCTTGGTCACAAAATTATCAACTTGATGTTTTTATTTTACGAGAAACCAATAATCAACTGTCGGACACTTAACATGTTCTACGGATGGAGATATACTTTTTTCACTTGATAGAAGCGCTTAAGGTCAGGGACAAAGTTAATAAGGAAACGCACCAAGAAACGCACTCGCAAGTGGGCACACAATGACATAAATATCTTAATAAACCACTTCGCTTCCAGCCATTCCACTCTCTCTCTCTATAAAAACCTGAACATTTAACCTTCGCCTTTAATATTGGAACGCGATAGCGTTATTGGAGCCTGCTCTCACTGCCTTCTCATTCGTCGTTCAAGCGTGTCGTGCGTAGCTTGTCTGGCTCGCAACCAAAGGGTCATGGGCAGGGTTGTAAAAGTTACTTCAAAAATGTACCTAAGGTAGAGTTACAGTTACTCATACGAAAATGTACCTAGGTGCGTATCTAGCTACTCTCTTAAAAATGTACCTAGGTACAGGTACAGTTACTTCAAAGATACTTTTTATTTTCACGTCAAGTTTTTTTTTTTTTTCAAATTTGTCACATTATTGTTGGAAGTAAATCCTTTGTATACTGGGATGTACACAAAAACAAGTTTGATAAACATGATGAAATTGATCCCTGGAGAGGGGGAACAAGGGGCACAAAGGACAAACAGAAATCTCCAAACAACAGCTTGCTTGCACCTTTGCATTTAATTGCAGTATAATATAACCTTGATAAACATGCTTTATTGATGTCAATGTTTCTAGGAAGGAAGAGAATATTTTAACGCGAGCGCGTTTAGGAGCTCGTGTCACAGAAAATCCGTCGGGCGTCGGTGGCGTGACGAGAAATTTCTGAATGATCGATAGGGTCGTGACGTCAGAGTCATATGACTACGCGCGGGAATTTCAAACAACCCACAACGCTCATGTGAAACGTGACGTTACGCGTGGAATGAAGGTGGTTAAAGAAACACGAATCAATGGTCGCTGCATGTTTCAAATGATCCCATTTGATAAACTAATTCATTTGCCTTAAAGAAAAATTTCAAGAATTTACGCAGGATCGCACCCACGACCCTTCGGTTGCGAGCCAGACATGCTACCGACTAGGCAACGGAGGGCTTGGGAATGGCACTGCGATCCTGCCGTCATTGGAGTGCGTCGATGTCTGTCTGTGTCAGGGTAAAGGCACTAGCGCATCGAGTGTTGTCTGCGCGTGCCGAGCAAGCACATAAATAAACCTTGCGGGGTAAAATGACATCAAAGCACTGGCAAAAGCTCCTCGATCGCGCCGGGAGTGTTGTATTATAAGAACTAGGTCGTTGTGTGACTCAAGAGCATGAGAAACGATTGAGAAGGCCATGCGTTCAACTCTTAAAGGCGAAGATTAATCGTCCTCCCAGTTTTTTTCTTCACAAACATTTTCTGTTTTGTAAAGTACAAAATTTGAGTTCGATTTATTGCATGAAAACACTACGTGATGTTAAATTGCTTTAGGACTGTAATTATAGTTTATTTTCAGTTTTATGTTATATTGTATTTTCTACGCTTTTGACGAAGTGAATAGAAAAGTACCTATAAAAAGTAACTTCACTTAGTTACAAGTTACTGGAAAATGTACCTAAGATACATATACAGATACTGAAAAATGAAAGTACCTAGGTTTGTACCTCAGGTACAACAAAAGTACCTAGATACCGATTTACAGTTACTTGTACCTAGGTACTTTACAACCCTGGTCGTGGGTTTGAATCACGCCTTCGCATTGTTTGTCTAATGAAAATGAATTACTTTGTAAAAAGAAATCAATTGAGGTAGATGGCGATGTTTAATACGCACTGCAAGTGATGTTTTTATCACTTCCATTCCAAGCGTTACGTCGGATTTTACGCTAGCGTTGTGTGTTGTTCGAAATTCCCGCGCGAGGCCATGTAATTGTGACTTCATGACCCTATCGACCAATGAGGTTCTTCCTGTCGCGCCATCAACGCTGGCTTTTCTGCGATACGATATTCTTTAACGCTCTCACGTTAAAATAACCTTTCCTAATCTGACAGGGCGGCAGACCGGCGCACACTATTTTGATGACACCCGATTTTGTGAATTTCTTCAGTTGCTCCTCTGCTGCGCCATCTCAAGATGGTTTTATTTGACGACGAAAGCGGGCGCGGGCTTTGATCGCCATGCCCAGCCAAAAGCACACAGGGCGTCTGCCTGATATCGGCTGCGTATTTTCTAGCACGGTAATCTATTTTGGCGGTATTTAGTATCACACGGCTTGTGTAATAACGCACGTATTTAGGGTTCTTTATATTTACATCTATTTTTATCAATGACACGAGTATTTTAGGACCTATATGACAGATGAGTATGTTGAAAAAACTCAATAAAACCGGACACGTTTTTTTTTTAATATGAGAATAATAAAGAAAATGCAGCAAAATATTCACAAGTTCGTACGTACCAATGACACGGTTGGAAAAAATACCATCTTCAATTTTTGCGAGGTCACCTCTGAAAAAAAAAAAACATAAGACGGCAATAGAAATGCAGTTTAGTTTTATAGAATAACATTTAAATCTCACGCTCAACTTTACCCTTTTCTAGATAAAACGCAGGAACGGTTTTAATGCTCTTCCTACACTCACTGACAGCCTGTAAAACTCAGAGCTTGGCGAGTTCTATGAATGTGACTGTCCCTTCGCGGCTATTGAGACTGCTGAATGAACCAATAAGGAACCCGAAGAACAAAACTCTAAGCATCAGGCGTGAACCAAACGAGCCATATACTGTCTTCTTCAATTGTCAGGGACAACAAAAACAGAGATAAGCAGCATGCATATTGTAGATATAAAGAAAACGAAAGATGAACAAATAATGACGAAAAGAATCCCTGGAGAAGTTGGAACAAGAGGGACAAAGGACAAACACAAAACTCCAAGCAAAGCTAGGTGACTGGTTCGCGACGAGTCACCTAGCTTTGGTCCGGGTGTCGAACCCGGGACCTCTTCATTCCCAGTAGAGCGCCCTACCAACTGAGCTAACCAGAGGTTAGACGTCAGGAGAGAACGTGTCTTATCAGCTGCCATCAGTCTAACACCAACAAAGGTGAAGCTTGCAATTTAGGGTTATGATTATAATGCAATTAATTGCGAAGGTGGAAGCGAGCTGGACAGAAATGACAAAAATAATCCCTGGAGAAGGGGAACAAGAGGGACAGAGGGCAAGCACAAATCTCTAAACAGACATTACAAATTTATTAGGTACTTCGTACAAAACACACCCTGCGCGTGGAAGACGAGGGAACTTTTTTGTATATCTTTATATTTTTTTTCTAATCTCGTTGAACTCGTCTACTTCCGACAAAATGGCAAGTACACCGATTCGAGAAAGCCTCTTGGGACCGGTAACTTTGCTGGTTTGGTGTTTTTGAGCACAATTACGCATCAATAAACGTCAATACAGCTAAGCCAATGTAACGAGTTTTCTGGGCCAATCAGGGAGTGATAAAAGAGCGAGGTCGTGGCGTTGAACTATTTTTAACGCTGTAGCGTTGAGGAGCTCGTTTCTCAGAAAAGCCGGCGTTGGGTTACCTGACTGGAAAATCCTGATTGGTGGATAGGGTCATGACGTAAGAGCCACATGACCTCGAGCAAGAATTTCAAATAACCCCGAAAGCTCAAGTGAAACGTGATGTCACGCTTCCAATAAAACCGATTACAACATAGCATGGGACGGGAATTAAAGGTTGCCGCATGTCTAAAGAGATGTTCATTGTAAATGTAATTCATTTGCCTCGAGGAAACAAAAATGAGAGCATTTTAAGCGGGATTGAAACTCACGATTATCCGATTGCAAGTAAGACACGCTACTGATTAGGCCACGCAAGGTACGCTTGCTAGGCTTGTGAACGAGCCGGAAATTCTATATGCCTGACAGCTTAGCCGACGCGAGGCTACAGCAGCCTTTCGGATATGCGATATATTCTCTGGATATCGGAGCGAATTCGCGTTTCCTAGCTGGACAAGCGAATTCGAAGGCGGTGCGAGCGCGGCCCGATGAGGCGTGTCACTCGTAAGGGCGAAGCTTAAGCGTCCTCCAAGTGTTGGGCTTGAGCTGTGATCGGCTGAACTAATCAACTGCGGTGAACGCACCACGACCTTGAGGTTTCAATATATGTGTTCTTATTTGTGTGTATTAAGCGCGCTCTGATCTGGGATGAAAAGAAGTCTAAGACATTACACGGTAATATGAGACAGCAAAGAAATTGTATTAATGTGTCGAATTTATTTGTACGTCTGATTCGAAATAAGAGCGACAAGAAATCATTTGCTGAACGTCGCATTTGGATTGTCATTGACTATTTCCCGGCTGACGGAGGTGGTAGACTAGAACACAAGCATGCTAAACTGTGGTCTCCATCAATGTCTGAATTCGCAGATGCGTCCGCGCATGCTCATATACGTGATCTGCACATATATCCGCCTCATAAAGGCGGATATGATGTGTGCAGAATGTGTGTTTGGAAATTATGGCCCAATGTATGGGTCGCCAACTCTAGCTCGACTATTTTGTCTCAGGCAACAAGAAGGCTTTCTTGGGAAGTATAACTCACTGCGCAAAGCAAACAAGGAGATTTTAATATAGCCTAAAACTACCGCTAAAATTCCTTCCTAACCGTACAGACTGCTTTTAATGATTTATGGTTTTTGGCTAATCACTTTACATTACTGGTTTATTATCGCTAAAGCGTCTGGTAAAGTGTGGAGTCTTCGAAGGACTATGTGGCATTGTACCCCGGAAACTAAGCTTTTTGCGTAAACTACTTTGATTCGTCCATTACTAGAACACGCGGACATTCTATGGTACCCGTATACACAGTCATTGATTGACAAATTTGAGAGAGTGCAAGAAAAGGCAGTGCGATTTACATATAATGCATAAGAATGCATACGTCTGTCATCCCTTTATGCGTTATCCGGATTAGTCCAGTTATCGGCCCGCAGAAAAGTAAAGCGTCTGAATTTCTTTTTATAAATTAATACACGATAAGATTGGAATGAAGTTCAAATACTATCTGGTGTACAATATCAGTCGAGTCACGCGGCAGAAGCACAAAAATCTTCGAGAGTTTCAATGTAGAAAATACATTTTTAACTACTCTTTTTTTCCGAGAACTGTCCGAAACTGGAATGACCTGACTCACAACATTACAGGCAGTGCCACCTTCGACACGGTTGTGAGTGCCTTAGATGGAGTTTTGAATCCATTTGATTCAAATGGATTCAAAACTAAGCGTTACCTCTGTTTATTGCTAAGCGTTACCTCTGTTTATTGGAAAGCGTTTGTACTATATGCCTTTTATTTTTTTTTCAACTATGTTTTTTGAAGCCATGTATAACTAGAGCCATGCTGTTGTAGATGTCACATATGTACTCACATGCCCTGGCCCACAAAAGTAGGCCGACAATATTATTCAAATGAAAAATAAATTAAAAAATAAATAAATAAAAAAATGGTGGGTAGAACTTCATTGTGCTTACGATGTAACCAAGGTGACGAGGTCTGCGGTAACCTCGATCCTCCCCGAGTTGACTGCGTCCTTCAAATTCTTAAGCGTTCTTTTTAACCAGACATATCTTTTAGTGTAACCTCGCGGCTTCAACTTATCTTGAGCTACTACTTCTCTTGTAATGGTGTTCATCTAGACCAAAGAAAAAAAAGGGTGTTAAATAACACGAGCCTTATTAACGCATATCAAACAGTGTTTGCTGCAGAGAAGCCCATATGAACAACATACCTCTGTCAACTCAAGAACAGCAACCAGAACAAATTGAACTCTTGGATGCGAAGTGACGTCAAATCGCATGTTGACCTTGAAAAAAAGTGTGGTAAATATTTGAGCGTGTTTTCTATCAGCGTATTTCCAAAACGCAAATAAGCGACACCACCCAGCGGAAGAGACGCGAACGAGAGAAGCGAGGAGCAACTACCTAGGAATGTGTGCAGCAAAAGCTGCCGGGGCCTGGCGGCAGCATTGCGAAAAACAAATAGAGGGATTAAGCGCAGGTTTTTTGAGTTGCGAATCAAACTGTCCACCTCAAATTTATTGGAGCACCACAAAACGTATATGTTGTTGAGTTTATAGAAGACGAAGTAAACAGACAGGAAACGAGGTTTTAGTCAAACACACTTAAAACGCCGAAATGACGGCAAAAAAAAAAGGATATGGCATCAACACGGTTTTGCATGTTTCTATTTGTTTTAATTTCTGGTGTTCAGTTTAAAATGTCTGTGTCCACATTATTACAATATTTTGTTACGCATTGCCAAACGAAGAGGAAGCGCTCAAAATGCTATTTGCATAAAAATATTCATCCACGGTTTTCTCTAAACTGACAAGATGAGGACTGTAGGAAGCCTCGTTCCAGTGTCCGGACTCCACCTCTTGACCGTTGCCCTCCGCCGAGTTTTTGAATGGGCGTGCACCCTGGAAGCTCACAAGATATAGAAGCCTTAAGAAAAGCAAAACATTTTCGCTTGAAGTGCGACAATTTAAGAACCGCCTACCGTTCTCATCATGTTTTTGAATGGGTATATCACTGTCTTCTTTAGGTATTTAAAGTGCCTTTAATGATAATACAGCCTGTTAATGTAATTGGTTCTGAATCATCTTCTAAACAATAGTCACTGACGGCTTATGAGACGCAGATTCCCGTCTATTATAATCATGCACCTTGATTAATGGCTCCTTTTTCGCAGTTCTTATTGTTTGATGCCACCATTTTATTGACCGCGGAGCGGTTAAAAGATGTTTCGGTTTCACATTTGAATAGTATATTTCTTCGTCATGACCAGCACACAGCAAGTTTAAATACGTATGACAACTCTACAGTTGCTAATAACTCTCTAATAATATTTCTGGAATATGGAAAAAAATAACATTCAGAAACAGCTTAAGCGGCTTGTTTTCGCACGTCATGAATAGACAAGACTGTGACACACAGAAAACTAAATCAAACTTGCAGGATACAATTCACCAAGGTAAGGCGTCATACCAGTTGAACAGTGACTCCAGCGTATCGCAAGAGGCTTCTTGTAGTCTTGAACTGCTTTCTGTGGTGGTGATCGAACACCATTGCCACCTCGACAAGAAAAACGCTCGGTATTTGTGCGGCTGGTCGGGTAGCTGAAAAATCAATTTCATCAAAAATATGCTTTCAAATGTTGAAATCGAAGTATATAAAACGTTCTGTACCTTTCATGAATTTGCATGTAATAGTGGCATTGATAAGTAAGATTATGCCACAAATAAATGACACACACATGATACGATGCGAGCCCTAACTAACTCGCAACGAACACGTGTCTTTGAGAATGTCTCGCAATTAGGGAGGTTTCACCTTCTCTAACAAGCAAACTGCCTGGCTTCTTTTCACACATCTTCAAAGCCGTTTGTTTCTCAAGTGAACTATTCATATAAATAAAACAACTGCATGACACCAACCTCTCAGTGGGTAAAGGACACTCTCTCGATATATTTAAAGAGAAAAAAAAAACAGTCTTCTTTCCAACAGAACTGCATCTTTGTCTTGCTCGCTTAGGAAGTAATTTTTTGCACCTCGCGTTGTAAATACTTTCTAGTAATAGCAATCTTTTTATGTCTTCCTTTTTTTATTTATATAGTTTGATGACCTTTATTTTACTTATGCAGAGAGTCATGTCAAATAGCAGTTTTCGCTCTATTAGGATTTTTGGCGAATGATAAAACGTGCGTCACCAGTGGAAAGAACGCGAGAAGGAAACGTGTTTAAATTCTTTTGTTGCGCAATGAAAAGTAATTTTGAGCACTGTCCGCAAAATCAGCTGATATAGGGCATTTACTTACAGGACGACGTTCTCTACTCGACAATAAACTGTGTAAGTACAACCAGAAGCACTGATACCATGCTGGTGATAAAGCAGTCACATCATTTAATATTTTTGTCATATACGCTAATTCAAAATCCCTCCACATTATAGAATCATCTCATGTGATCCTCGTCACAGTTGGTGTATTAAACTTTCCTATATATTGCCACGTGTGACCAAGTGGTTACCACGCGTGACTGTCGCTCGGAAAGCTTAGGTTCGGTTCCAGTCAGTGGGATGTTCTTTTATTTATTATTTCAACATTGCATTCTCGTGAGTTCGAGATCATTCTCGTCTGATCGAGTTCCGAATGTTCTAGTCGTCGAACGTTCTAGGTCGATTTTCCCAGAAGCCAACGTGCGTACATAAGGGGCTCCGCGTGGCGACCTGCGGTCAGTCTCGCCCCAGCGTTGGACTCTGATCTTACCCCGACTTCGACGCAGGCGACGCTTGCTATTGTCTTTTGTTTCCTTTTTATTTTTGGACACAAGTTCGCTCCATTAAACGTTTCAGTTTCCTCAGGTTTTTTTTGTTTCACCTTGTCATTCGTGACATTTTGGTGGAGGTGCGGGGTACCGCATGTCCGTGCAGCGATCCCCTCCAAGGGCCCACAGTGAAAGTCTGATTCCAGGCTCAGTGCGAGGACCGCTCAACGCGGATCCTGAAACTCGAACCAGCCGCTGCACCAAGGAAAAGGATCCTGAGAACGGTTTGCTGCTGGACAAGCCCGAGCCGAAGAAGACGACGATGGCCAACTAGCCGCAGACCCCCGCCGCTTCTGCCGTCGCCTACCTACCCGTCGCTACTCGGACACCAACTCCCTTCCACGGCGAAAGCCACGGAGACATTGACAACTGGGTTCAACATTACGAACGAGTGGCCCGTCATAACGGGTGGACACCTGAACAGTGTATTCAGTATGCCTACTTTGCCTCGGAAGCAACCGCCCGGCACTGGTTCGAGAAGCACGAAGCATCGATCACCTCCTGGAAGCAATTCAAGGCTGAGTTGCGAAGAACATTCACGAACCAACAACGAAGAGGACGCGCGAAAGAGCTTCTTCAAGCGAAGATCTAAGGCACTAACGAGGACGTCGTTAGCTTCGTGGAAGATATCCTGCGACTCAGCAACCACGCCGATCCTCAAGGCAGCGAAGCAAAGAAGCTGAGAATCCTGATGCGAGGCGTCAAGGAAAACATCTTCGGCGGCCTTGTGCGAGCCCCGCCTATCACAGTCAAAGGATTCGTAACAAAGGCAACAAACATCGAACGTGCCCTACAAGCACGGGCCTCCCAATAGCAGAGACTTCCCGGCGTCGCTGCCTTCTCGACTTATAGCTGCAACAGCCCGGACCTCCGCGAGATTATTCGGGACGTCGTGCGGGAGGAAATAAGAAGCTGCTACCTGCTGCCACAAGCCCGGCTTCGCCCTCAGTCGCCAAGATTGTCCGGGAAGAAGTTCAACAGGCGCTGCATCCAGAAGTTCTTGTCAGCGTCACTAGTGAACCACCGAAGCTGGGCTACGCCGCAGCTACCCGACGACCACCGCCCCTGCTCACCCGTATACGGCGCCACCCCGACGTGAACGTCCAGCTCCGCAGTATTCCCGACGCCAGGAAGATCGGGCGTACGTCCGCCCAAAACAAGCTGCGCCACAAAAGACCGACATGTGGAGGACGGCCGATCGACCCCCGTTGTGATTTCATTGCGGTGAAACCGGCCACATTTACCGTCGAAGCCACCAATGACAATTGGGTGTGCGCGGGTTGCACCCGAATGACCCGCGCCCAAGGTGCGACGAACGCCTTCGTGACACTGAGGAGTACCTCCGACGTTCGCCATCTTCAACGCCGGTTCTCCGTCGTTAGTCCCGCTCACCATCGCCCACACGTTCAGCGTCTCCAGCGCCACCACCCCACCGAGAGAGCCTGTCTCCTTTGCGTCTCCATGAACACTAAGTGCGGCAACGCCTGGAGGTGGCGTTTCCGTAGACTACCGAAGTAGAGAGCCTCCATGAACGAAAGAGCGCTTCCACTCTCCCGACGCTGCGCACAACAACGATGCCACTGCATCGCTGTCCAACAACCTAAAAGTTATTATCAACGGCCACGACGCATCGGCGCTCGTGGACACCGGAGCAGACTAATCTGTCTTGAGTGGGAGGCTTTTTCGCCGCCTACGAAAAGTGACGACGCCGTGGGAAGGCCCTCAGATACGAACCGCCGGTGGGCACCTTATTATACCAGTCGGGAGAAGCACTTCCCGCGTCGAGATTCACGACGTTCGTCATTCTGCAAGGCTGTGTGAGGGATATTATCCTCGATATAGACTTTCTCTGCGAGAATGGCGTCGTCCTCGACCTCGGAGAAAACCGGTTGATGTTACGAAAACCTGTTTTACCACCAGAGGAACCCGAAGCGACATCATCCGCCGTCCATTCCTCTGAAGCCACGTGAACTTACCGCCGCGGTCGAGTGTTTTCGTGCCCGTCGGGGTCACCGAAGCTCTCGGCGGCCAAGTTCTGTTCGAGGAAAGCCTCCAGTTCCGTCTAGGAAGAGGAACAGGCGTCTCAAGAGGAGTAGCTGAACTCCAGGATGGCCGTACTGTGGTCCTCGTGATGAAGTTCCGAAATGAAACGCAAAACCTTACTAAAAGTGCGGCCATTGGCTACGTCGAGGAGCTCTGAAACTCTGCCGAAATCGTCGCCATTACTGTCGCATCCTCGCCACCTCAGCAAGGCAGTACGTCGCCAGCGCAGCTCGACATGGACCCTAAGCTTCCGGGCCCGAAACGTCGGCAGTTAATTGACCTCCTTGCCGAATAACGCGACTGCTCTGCGACGTCGGCAAAGGTGCGCAAACCGCCGTTGCGAAGCACCGCATCGTTACCGAGGGAAACGCGCGCCCTATGCGCCGATCGCTGCACAGAGTTTCCGTTAAAGAAAGGTAGGTGATCCAGGAGCAAGTTTAAGATATGCTGAAAAACGACACAATCCACCTGCAAGCAAACCATGGGACTCTCCAGCCGTACTGGTTGAGAAGAAGGACGGAACGCTTAGGTTTTGCGTGGACTACCGGCAGCTGAACGCGGTGACAAAAAAAGACGTCTATCCACCCCCACGCATCAATGATGCTTTAGGCCGCCAGCGACGAATGGGATCGAGAGAAGACAGCTTTCGTCACACCGGATGGACTATACGCGTTCAAGGTGATGCCCCTCGGACTGTGCACGGCGCCAGCAACTTTCCAGCGTGTCATCGACACCGTACTGGCGGGACTGAAGTAGCAGAGCTGTCGTCTACCTCGACGGCCTTGTTGTGCTTTCCAGCGACTTTGACGAGCACTTGCGACGGCTCCGAGCTGTTCTCTAAGTCATACGGGCCGCCGGACTCACCCTGAAGCCGTAAAAGTGTCGGTTCGACTATGACGAACTGAAGTTCCTAGGTCATGTGGTTAGCAACGAAGGCGTTCGCCCCGAGCCAGAGAAGACTCGCGCCGTCGCAGCATTTCCAGCGCCGACAGACAAGAAGGCCGTGCGAAGGTTTCTTGGACTATGTGCCTACTATCGGCGCTTCGTTTGGGATTTCACAGTGATTTCCGCACCGCTCAGAAACATTACATAGGGCGCCGAGAAGTTCGAATGGGCCGAGGAGGAGCAGCAGGCATTCGACGAGCTGAAGCGACGACTGCAGAGTCCTCCTGTTCTTGGACATTCCGATCAAGATGCGGAAACCGAAAATCACATGAATGCAAGTAACGCTGTACGGCGCGGTACTGGTTGAAGTTCAAGAGGACACTGAATGAGTTATCGGCTACGCAAGTCGAGCACTGTCCAAGGCGGAGAATATTTACTCCACGACTGAGAAAAATGCCTTGCGGTCGTTGGGGCAATCACGAACTTTCGTCCGTACTTGTACGGGAGCCCGTTCCGTGTAGTCACGGGCCACCACTTGCTCTGCTGGCTTGCGAACCTGAAGGACCCGTCAGGACGCCTCGCTCGATGGAGTCTCCGACTACAAGAGTTCAACACGACTGTGGTCTACAAGTCAGGCCGCAAGCACAGCGACGCCGACTGCCTGTCCAGAGCCCCCGTCGAAACACCTTCCGGCAGCAACGATGACAATGAGGACGAGTGCTTCCTAAGCGCAGACAACACCGGCGACATGGCTCGACGTCAAAGAGACGATCCTGAGTTGCGCGTGCTAATCGAGCACCTCGAAGGGCGAGGTATCACTGTCCCCCGTGTCTTGTCGAGAGCCCTGCCGACCTTCGTCCTCTGACAAGATGTATTTTACAAAGAGGGCTTCGGATACAACAGTACGCCATGGGTGCTGGTAATCCCTACCGACCTTAAAGCGGAGATCTTCCAAGGCTGCCACGACGACCCGACGTCCGGACACCATGGTTACGCCGAAACGAAAGCCCTTCCTGCTGGAACTGCTGTGGAAGTCGCCAAGTTTTTTATCGAGTCTATCGTCCTCCGGCAGGGCGCTTCCGAAGTTCTGATCTCAGACCATAGATCATCGTTCATGGCCCAGCTGACGCAAGAAATCCTTCGTCGGAGCCACACCAGCCATCGGCGCACCACTGCGTACCACCTGCAGTCAAACAGGCTGACGGAGAGACTCAAGAAGAGCATCGCCGACATGATCTCTATGTACGTTCATGTTGCAGGTTCCGAAGAAGAAGAGAGACATAGGGCGAATGGACGAGGGACGAGAAGAAAAGGAGAAAAAGAAGAGGTGGAACGGAACGGCACTGGTGGGGCAGTCGAATCCGGCAGAGTTCGAGGCAGAAGCCTTTTTCATCGCGGAGTCATGGACCCAGAGCTCCACGGCGTACCCGGGCCTTCACCCTCGAGGCAGACCGGCAAAGCAGCGACGGTCGCCACAATCGTGGAGACCAAGCCGGCGGCAGAGTAGAGATCTGTATTTATAAACCTCCTTCTCATGGCAGCGGGTGTCGTCTGGTTTCTCGGTGAGCGAGCGCAGCGGGGTCCGATCGGGCAGGGGCAATAGGACACCCACATTAACTGGAGCCCAACGTGGGGCCCGATCAGATTGCCGCTGCGCCTGTTCATCCCGGGAGGCCACGCACATTGCGCCTCGTTCTCTTTTAGGACGGAAGTTTCCGCCCAAGCCCGTTGAGCGTTAGTTAGGCACTAACGATTTCAAGGTCAGCTCGGAATAAGGGGTTGGCCGACAGCGATGTCCAGGCGGTGTCAGCAGTCGCTGCAAGTGCACAAGAAGGCGCGAATGCACAGGCGGACGGCGCAGTGGCGCCGGGGGCAAGGACTTGGCCCACGGCTGCGGGAGGAGGAGTCAGCGAACCTCTACGTTCCCTAACGGCGATGTTCGAGACGTTTTCACGACAAATGGGGACAGCCCCAACATGGGTCTCAGGAAAACGGGAGAGGCCGCCGCCACTAATTGTACTTCCACTACTCACGGTTGCCGGCCACTGCCGAGGCCCCTCATCAGACTGCGAACGGGGCTGGAGTTGCGGTCAGCGACAGATTGATGTTTATCCCGTCGTCGTGTCGGACTCAGGGTTTGACATCTGAGAAAGGGCCATACGTGCGCGCCGAGATCGGTGGTAACATTTACTACGCACTAATTGACGCCGGTTCGACCCTTTCCCTAATAGGCGACAGAGTCTACGAAGACTGTCGTCGAAGAGCACTTGACGTGCGAGAAGTTCCCACCGCGCTTGGTTTAGCAGCAGCATCGGCTAGGGCACAAAGCGCTCTACGCATTGACCTTAGCCTAGATGGCAGACGAAGGAGGCAGCGTTTTCTCTATCTACCACACATGCAAATTCCTGTGATCTTAGGACAGGACTTCGTCTGCCGGGAGGGGATTATCATAGACTTGAGGAATAACGGGTACCACTATAATCCGTTGACTCCCCTTATCTTTTTTGCCGCCCCACCGCGTTTCGGTCAGGGCATAGAACGCTCACTCGCCGGATCTTAATAGGAGCAAACATTAGCTTCGCGAGTAGACCGCAAGGGCTTGACCAACATGGTTGCCGACACACTTTCTCGGGCACTGGTGATAGTGGTTGGAAGGAGAGGACGCAACCAGGGGATTGCGAGAGACGAGTTTCCCGCGCGACCGCTCATAAGCGAGAGAGTGGAGGGAAATCTATGCAACCAGATGTCGTAGAAGTCTAAGGAGGCCGCACGAGGGAACAAAAGATCGTGGCTTGGAGTGAAGTGTTGAGCAAGGAAGAACTTGTCAAGGCCCTAAAGGCAGACGGTTTTTGTCAGCGGATGTTGGGGAAAATAGTGGAAATGGAAAGCAACACCGGGAACGCTGGCGGTCAAGTTAACGAGCACATTCATTGATACCTGCTGGGCCAAGACGGCTTGTTCCTCCGCTACATCCCAACAATCGATGACAAGGAAGGAAACGACTATACGTTTAGGGTGGTGATTCCTAGGAGTCTACGGAGGCGGTTTATCGGTTACTTCCACGATTCGGCTATAGCTTGTCATGGCAGCGGCAGCAAGACTTTTCAAAAGTTATGTCACGTAGCGACCTGGCCATAGATGAGGCAGGACACACTCCGGTACGCCCGTACCTACCCAGCCTGCCAAATAACGAAGCCGCGAGGGGGAAAGCCCCCAGGCCTGATGCAGCTTGTAGTGAGTCACTACTCGTGGGAGATGGTTGCTTGCGACATCGTCGGCTCACTACCAAAAAGTCCCTGTGGGAACCAGTACTTATTGGTAATAACCGATTATTTCTCAAAATGGGTGGAGTTACACCCGCTGAGGAGGTTGGTTTTGAAGCGCATCGGGGAAAAGTTGTTGGAAACTTTCATGCGTTTCGGCACACCCACGTGTCTCATCAGCAATAATACTTGTAATTTTACCATCAAATTGTTCACTGACTCCTGCTTGGCGCTAAACACAAAACACAGGAGGACAACACCATGCCATCTTCAGGCAAATATCACTGAAAGAGTGAATCGGAACTTGAAGAGTATGTTGATCGCGCTAAACCGGGAGACAAAGGGACTGGGATCAGTACGTCAGCGAGATGGGTTTCGCCATCCGGATGACTGTGAACAGATGGACTGGGTTCACAATAGCGCTACTTAACTTGGGTAAAGAACTACCGTCTCCGCTAGAGAAAGGATTGCAGAATAACCAAGCACCACTAGAGCGCTCACTCTCTAAATACTCGGTAAAATTAAAGAACCGCTTGGCGAGCGCAATGCACGACGTTAGAGAGAATCTCGATGCTGCAAAGATCGAGCAGGCTGCCCAGTACGATGAGAGTTTTCGTCACCTGGAATACAAGTTGGGGGACCTGGTCCTTAGAGAACACATCCTTTGACCAATGCAGCGAGCGGATTCGCAGCCTCATTTGCTCCGAAGTGGGAAGGGCCCTACGTGGTAAAAGCAAGACAGTCACGTCTTACCTACAGGCTCGCTCGGCAAAATACGAACGAGGAGTCTGACCCGGTTCACATCACAGACCTGAAAAAGTACCATCTTCGTGATCGGGGTGACGATGAGCGAGAACTCGCAAAGGGGGACGAGGAACTCCTTGTCCAGGGCGATTCTGATGCGCAACCCACAACGCGCTCTAAGCGCGGCAGTCAAACGGTGCAAGAACCTGTCGGGAAAGAACTCGACTGTGGATCTGCCCGGCAGTACGATTTACGGCCTAGAAATTTATATTTTCAGGGTTACTAATTGTGTCCCTTCTGCCCAGAATGACACCCCCTGAGAGGTCGACACGGAGACTACCGTCCCGGAGGTGAACCGGGATTGGGCACAAGTCCATCCGGTTTGGGGGACAGCCAAGCTGGGTGGCAAGAGGCTGACCTGCCCAGCCCACAGAGTAATCGACCCTGGGGCCCAGCAGACGGTGGCTCATCGCAGTGGGACGCGAGGAGCCCCACTTCCCCAAACGGCTCAGCTAGCCGATATGGACCAGACCGGTGCAAAAGGCGCGGAGGCCGTCCTTGGAGACGGCCACGCCATCCCCGAGGAGCTGGTTCCCCGGCTCAGACCTCTACTCCGAACGTGCTGAGCCCATCTGCGTCGAGGGAACGACCAGCGTCAGCGCGGAACGGTGTGAACGTATACCCCCGAGAGGAATGCCAAGGCGATGCAGGCCCCACCGTGCCTTCGCCACACCGTGGCAACCTGGACGACGTGCGACGGGCGAGAAGACCGCCATTTCGTTTCAAGACAACGTTGGAGAGACCAACCGAGACCGACCCCGTCCCAACCCCTCCACCAGGCCCCACAGCCCTTCCGGGGACACATATTGCCGGCTTTTTCCTTTTTTGAGGACCAGATGAATCCGTGTTGTTTATGCCAGGTCCCGGTTGTGCACCAAAAACACACGAGGCCGGCCGTCGGCACACAGACATGTTAAAGACAATGGGTCTCAACTTCTGCATAGTGGCAGCGGTACAGTTGCTTCGCAGAAACCGGCCCGACCTCCTGAATCCAGCTGCCCTGGGTCCCGCCCAAAACCGAAACACACCCAAACGAAGCCCTAGTCGAGGAAATGACAATCGGGGAGTCAACCCCAGACCCTTCTACCGCCGAGCAGCCTCCGTTTTTACCAGATCCCGCTCCGCGCACACCAGCTACAACCGAACTGCTTTCACCTCCTGCGAAAGACACCCTAATGGAAGACATCAATGAGTTCCTTGAGAGTGACGCAATACCCCCAGCCTCCAGAACCCAGGACCAGACGCTTGAGGAGGCGATACCCCCGGCCTCCGGTATCCAGGACCAGACGCTCGAGGATTGGAGGATTTAGGGGACGAGGAAGAAGAGAGGAATAGGGCGAGGCGGGAGGGACGAGAAGAAAAGGAGGAAAAGAAGAGGTAAAACGCGGACGGCACTGGCGGGGCTGTCGAATCCGGCAGAGCTCGAGGACAGAAGCCTTTTTCATCGTGGAGTCGCAGACCCAGACCTTCACGGCGTACCCGGGCCCTCCACCATCGAGGCAGGCCGGCAAGCAGCGCGGTTGCCACAACCGGGGAGGCCAAGCCAGCGGCGGAGCAGCGAACTGTATTTATAAAACTCCTCCTTATGGCAGGGGGTGTCGTCTGGTTTCTCGGTGAGTGAGCGCAGCGCGGTCAGATCGGGCAGTGGCAATAGGACACCTACAACGTGGAGCACAAGGCATGGAACGAGGTGTTGCAGTACGTGATATTTGCCTACAACACGGCCGTACAAGAGACCACCGGGGTGACATCGTTTCAACTGGTTCATGGTCGCGAAGTAATGACAATGCGGACGCGGGGTTACCCCACGAACCGTTTCTCGACGGAAGCGACGACGCTCAGGTGGTTGCCCAACGGGCAGAAGAAGTCCGCCAGCTCGCCAGACACCGTATGCAAGCCCAACAACGTGTTAACACTGGCCGCTAAAAACTTCGTCGTCGGGAGGTCCACTTCCAGCCCGGAGACAGGGTGTAGGTGTGGACACCGATCCGCCGCCGTGGTCTAAGCGAAAAACTCCTAAAGCGCTACTTTGTACCCTACAAAGTACTTCGTCGACTCGGGGATCTGAACTACGAGTTGATGTTCGACGGAACACGGACTTCATCACGCCGCTCTGCATTACAGGAAATCGTCCACGTGGTGCGCCTCAAGCCGTACTACGCACGCTAAGACTGCGAACTGGGATGTTGTGCAACGCTTGATAGAATTGTGTTTTGCCAGCCTTTGTATTCTTCCATTATTTTGTTTGCCTTGCTTTGTTTTGTTGCGTTTCACGTTGCATTGGGACGATGACTTTTTAAAGGGGGGAGTAATGCCACGCGCGTCGGCGAGCGACCGCGCGTGGCCGAGTGGTTATCGCGCGTGACTGTCGCTCGTAATGTCTAGGTTCGATTCCAGTGAGTGAAATGTTCTTTTATTTGTTCTTTCAACATTGCGTTCTCGTGAGTTGAAGATCATTCTCGTCTGACCGAGTTCCGAATATTCTAGTCGTCGAACGTTCTAGGCCGATTGTTCCAGAAGCCAACCCGTGTACATAAGGCTCTGCGTGGCGATCTGCGGTCAGTCTCGCCCCAGCGTTCGACTGTGCTCCGACGCCGACTTGGACGCCCGCGACGCCCTGCTGTTATCCTCTGTTTCCTTTTCATTTTTGGGCACAAGTTCGCCCCATTAAACGTTTCAGTTTCCCCAGTTATTTTTGTTTTACCTTCTCATTCGTGACAGTATAAGACTTTCGAATTGTTTGTCGCTAAAAGGCGACTCTACTTACGTCGTCTTTCAGGGCATTCCTGCTCTGCTGAAGCTGAAAAACAAAAGAATTTAATGTGTACTAATTTTTAGATAACGCTAAGAGCTTGGGTAATGAATAAATAAATAACAAAAAATTGCCGAGTTTTTTGTTTTGACGTTTGTTTTTACTCAAAGAATAATTATTCGGTTTGTAGCAATGTTCGAGACTTTAATTACTCCTTGGCAACTTAAAAAAACTTGAAGGTTGATCGAGACGTTTCTATAAAAAGAGGCCTAAGATTGCTGATGGAAGTCGATCGCAACATCATTACTTTTGCTTAGTTTACAGTACCTTTTTAGGTGCAGGTACAACTTCACCAACAAAACATTTATTTTAAGACAACTACTGAATTAGAGGTGATAGCATTGTCAAATATGGTTATACGTAACGTAATATGCATAAACGAAAACTGGTGTAAATGCGAAAAAAAGGTTGGTGAACCTATTTTGTTGACAAATGTCGCAATTATGCTTTATAAAGTCGTGTATAAACATACATTGGTTAGCGTGCTTTATCATCTCGGTACTTTATTAATTATGACATACGGCTATAACAAAACATTTCCCGCCATATTTATCTATTTTTAGAAAATCACGCTATAAGCCACTTTTATCAGGCTTTAAAACCATTTATAAATCAATATGTAAGTATATTAGAAGTGTGGGCGCTTCAACTAACTAGATAAAACAGGTCGAATTCTCATTGAAACATTCTGCCTTATTTCAACTCGAGTCAGATTTTTCTAGCTTAGGCAGGTGATAAGAGTGGAAGGATCCAAGCCTTTTCGTATAAAAAGTTTTACGCTGTGTCTCACCTGTGTAATCGATTCTGTGCCCCTCCGGCTCCTCGATTTCAAAGACTTTGTGTGCTCCGTATCGACCTTCATGGTGTCCCATCAGGGGCAGAGGAGCAATCCTCAATGTGGGGCCCAAGGCCCCGCTCTGTGCGTAACATGATTGCGGCTTAGGAAACTTGCTTCTTGGAATAACAATTCATGATATTTTTTTATTGAATAATGTTGTAGGCCTCGTTAGCACCCAGAAACGTGCGCACCGAATAACATGTTTCAGGACGCAATAAAAAGTGACATTGCTCAGGATCTGTTCTATATCCTTTCCGGAATTCAGTCTGGCCACTTTGATCACTATCATCATCATCTGAAAACGGCATATGTGCTATACTAATGGCGGCCTTCTGTTTACAGTTGAAGGAAGAAGTTGAAGATGCTCCTAAGCAGATGATTCGATGCCTTTACATTCTCGACGTTAGCACGACGTGAAGCAGGAATTGGACGCAGGAGCTGCGTAAGCGTTCATTCCTAACTCATTCCCAGTCAATCTGTTAGTAGCACTCACTCGGCTTCAAAGCACCTTGATGTATAGGACTCTATCAAGGCGGCTATATGGGTTGGCTCTTCGTTCCGACTGGCTGCATTTGTTTTGCCATCAATACTAAAAGAGATTGAAAAACAATTGTAGTGAAGTGCACATTTTCGTTTACCGTTGACCTTTAAGTGACGGTGCCCCATTAAATACAGCAGACCACAGGTTCATTGCCGCCATTAGTATAGTAAAAGATAAACTGCCATTTGGGACACCAGATGGCACTGAATTCCAGAAAGGGCCTATTGAAGCCTGAAAGGAACAGAACTTCAAAATAAAACACCAGCCATCAGCGAAACAATAAGACAATAAACAGGAGCGGCAAAGAGTGCAGGTACATTCAGCTCAAAAACAAAAGCCTTGATGTGCAATTGGTGTCTTTTGGAGCAGCGTTTTTGTTATCTATTTGTTCTTTGAAATTACGACATCGTAACTATACATTTGTAACTCCGGTTTGTTTTTGGTCGCCCGCCGAAATTAAATTCCGTAATCCGGCGTTATATAAGTATTAACTATAATCGGTGACAGGTCAAGAACGAAGTGGAAGCTCCGCCTAACTCTTTCCAATTCAGCAGAGAGAACGCTGGAGAGGAGGTCGCTTCCTCTGCATCATTGCTCCGCTAATGTTGAAAGAGGTGGGAGGAGCTTTCCTCTTCGTTCTTGACCTGTCTCCGACTACAGGTTGAATTCTCAATTTTGAAAAGTCCGCAATGACTCAATTGATGGATCAGTCATACACAAAACATGTAAAACTACACAAAATTCAACTACACATCGCGTTAAAAAACCTAGATATTGCAAAGCTTTTTTTTTTACTCGAGCTAAAAAAAGTATTATAAGCCAGCTAATGCGTATTAATGACGCAATATAAAAATGGTACAGACTCCAGACATCAAAATGCTTGCTCGTAAATTGATCACGGTCTTTTACTTTTTCTCGAGCTAAAAAGAAAAAAAAAAATACGTTAGAGAAGTGCTTTTGATCCCGAAGGAAAAATCCATCAATGTAACCCTGTTTGGCAGTCAATGTTTTCTAGTGGACCGCTGACTGTGCCTGACTGTACGTCAAGCATGTCTGATTGGCCAACAAGCTACTCTGACCGACAGTCAAACTCCAGTCAGACTCCGCTTGTCGGCTTTCTGATGGTTTCCTGGTGGCAGTCGGCCGCCGCGAAATGCCATCAGGATGTCTTGGTGGCGATTCTGATTGTACATCGATTTTCTCTGACTGTACTTCAAAAAGCTTTGACGTGCAGACAGACATACGGTCAAAGGACGTAAAGTTCGTTCGTAACCTATGAATACGAAAAGTAATCAATGGACGAGAAAACGATTTCGGGACGTGAGCCCATAAAACCGCTGACGTTAGAGATATGACACGCAACCGACCGACAACCTTGATCAGAAGCCCGCCGAAGCGCCGAACACGACACTTCGCTTCGCCCATAGAGACTTCGCCAAGCTTTCATGAACGATCGCTCTCCACTCGTTTTGTTTGCCCGCTTGCTCCAACCTGTTGATCCTGCCCGGGCTCTACAATGTCTTATGTTTTAGTAAAATTTCTAGACCCAGCCTGTTGTGAGTTCCGACGATATAAGGGACTTTAGCGGTGTAGTTGAAGACGACAAGGTGTACCAGGTCCACTGGGCCGGAGACGCGCGAACAAAAGGATCGTTCTACGACGCGAAAGTACTCTACATTGCAGGTGAGTAGAACTGAAGTACGGCCAGTGATGTACGAGTACTTTGCATAACCTGCTGACGGCTTAACTGCATTTGCAGCCGAAGCATCTCGTATAAAACAAATAGTCAAATCTAGTTTCCAATGCGGTGGCATAGCATGGGGGTCAAGATGTCCGATCTGTACGCAAGTGGTCGCGGGTTCGATCCGGCGGTGGTCCTGCTTTTTTTTTTTTTTTTTTTTCTCGAACATTTTGTTTTATCGAGGCATTTGGCGATATTTATGAGTGCGTATAGCTTTACTCTTATATAAATGCTGCCCTTGTTGGTGAAATTCCCTTGGCAGTGGCAGTCAGACGTCGTCTGATGGACCATCAGATGACGTCTGATGGTCCATCACGTTCCACCAAGGCTGCTGACTGGCAGTCAATGTCCCAAATTACGTATCTTGATGGAATTTTCAATAGGGATTGCAAACGCAGTTTAGTGAACATTTCTTAGTATGCACTTCCTTTTGTATCCTTTCTATTTTGGATGAACAGACGGATGTAATTTCATGCGATGCGAAGTTATTATATTGTTTAATAGCACGTTTCTGTGGTCCTTGATAGTATTTTCGCAATATTTTTGCGAACTCTACTCACTAGTTTGCTGTACTAGATAGATTACATAGTTACGTTCTTTTCTTCGGCCATGTGGCCCTTAAATAGAATAAAAATATCGCCGTTAAAGGAAAACATCTCACTCTTATTTCTGGTCTAAAATATATGCAAATATATCAAATAGAGCTTTGGAATACTACTTGGACACGAAGAGAGAAAGGACAGGAGAGGACAAGCAGCTTACTACCAACGATGTTTTAGTGTAAACTTCTTCTTTGCGCGTTTGCCTCTTTATTCAGAAACCAAAGTAGAACACGATAAAAGTATTACATAAATAAAACTATTGCACTCGGAAGGATACTACTGATAATTACGCATATACAAAAATTATACAAAAATATTACACAGAAACACTTAAAAATAATTGTTCTTGAACTAATCCACCACGAGCTCCTGCTGTTGTTGTTCGAGGCGTGTCATTTCGTAGGTGTTGTCTTTATTTTAGAGCGCAGCTCTTAGGCTCCCGTTTGCGGCTTGAGCAGCGTCGCCCTTCCCGTAACTGAGCTTTGCTTTATGGGACGTTTCCCATCATGATATCACACATGTCGTCACGTGTGATGTAACGAGGGTCACAAGTGACGTCACGAAAGTCACTTGTGAAGGTGACAACGAAGGTCACGGCCTTCACCGTAAAGGTCACGTCCACGAGACCTTCAGGAGTGACGTCGCGAGGGTCACTACAGTCGCGAGGGGGAGGGAGGGGGTAAATTAGGGCAGCAGGAAGGGGAGGAGAAAGGGAGGAGGGGAAGACGAGAATGAGAGGAGAAAGATGGAGGTAGGGAGAGGGAGGTGGAGCGGGAGGAGGAAAGAAGAAGAGGGTACGATGAAGGTTGAGGTACATACCCTCATTTCCATAACCTCCCCTCTTCTTCCCCAAGAACTGTGCTTTAATTCTGCATTACAGAGAACAGTAAACGGCTTGCTTTTTTTTTTTTGTGAACGATGATATATGGGGTGCTGACGCAATCTTCCGCGTGTTCCTCGATCGCGAGCGCCTCGACCATCTCGCGTGCATTAGGATTGTTACTGTCAGGGATGATTCTGGTGTTAAACGCTGCACTGCAGTGGCATGTGCTGTGATGAGATACCAGTTCTCCGGCCGCTGTTCCCGTAAGAGGCGCTCCATGCTCGCGGCCTCTGTCGTTAAGACATCGGCACGTTTGGCCGATGTAGCGATTCCCGGATGACCGGGGAATGTGATGCACCACCCCTGTTGTGCATGAGATACACTGCGTTCTAAGGGCTGTGTCGCAATGTATTTTCTTTTCTTTTTTAGAGCACAGCTTTTAGGCGCCTGTTCCGGCTAGAGTGGCGTCGCCATCGGCGCAACCGCGCGTCGCATTATGGGACGGTTCCTATAAAGACGCCACATGTGACGTCACGAGAGGTCTCGAGGGAGGAGGAGGAAGCTATTCCGATAAATTGAGTGGAAAAAAATTCTCTGCTAGACTTAGCAAAAAAAAATGGCCCCGCTAAATTTAGAGGAAAAAATTCTCTCCTACGTTTGGTGGAAAGAATTCCCCGCTAGATATAGCGGAACAATTTCCCCGCCAGATTGGGCGAAACGACTTGCCCGCTAAATGTAGCGGAAATATCTTCCTGATAAGTTTAGCGGAAAAATTTCCCCGCTGCATTTAGCGGTAAAAATTCCCCGCTATATTTAGCGGAAATTGTTAGTCACTAAATTTAGGGGAATGAATTTCTTGCTAGATTTACCGCCAAAATTTTCCCGATATATTTAGCAAAAAAGTTGTCCGCTAAATTTAGCGGAAACATTTTTTCCCTAAATCTAGCGGGAAATTTCCCCGCTAAGTTTACCGAAAAAATTCCCCGCTAAATTTAGCGGAAAATATCTTACAAATTTAGCATTAGAATTTCCCGCTAAATTTAGCGAAAAAACACTGCGCTCGAAAAAAATTCCGCAAATTTAGCCTAAAACTTTTCCCACTGGAAAAATTTACCGATACATCTAGCGAAAAAAAGTGTCGGCTAAATTTAGCGAAAAACTTATTGGCTAAATTTAGCGGAAAGTATTTCCTGATAAATTTATCGGAAAAAATTCTGTGCTGAATTTGGCGGAAACATTTCCCGGCTAAATTTTCCAGCTAGATATAGCGAAAACATTTCCCCGCTGAATTTAGGGGGGAATTTTCTGCTAAACTTAGCGGGGATTTTTTTCACTGCATTTAGCGGGAAGTGTAGTGTAAAATTTTACGCGAAATGAAAGGATAGCAGGAGAGGAGGAGGCGAGGGGAGGATGGGGAGAAGGGGCATACCCTCGCCTCTGTAGCCTCCCCTCCTCCTCAAGCGCTGCGCTCTAATTCGGCATTACAGGAACTTGTAAACGTGTTTCAATTTTTTGTTCTTCTTTTAACTTGTCTGCACATTGAGTAGGCCAAGAAAACCTACTTCATGGTCAGACAAGTTTGTTTAGCGAAATCTACGGTTCAATCTGTACGAGCTATGTGTGCGCAATATGTATACTGGATATGTGTTTTTGTTTTGTCAATCAAACATAAAGTAAATATTTTAAGAATGGCTCATTTCGAAGGGTGAAATGTACACCTACATAATATTAATACCATTGTATTACTCCCCTATTTAGGAGATATATGCTTTGGTCATTCCAGAAAATTGTCGGGATTTTCAGTGACGATGTTTACGGGGTTTATACACGATAAATATTTAAATGTACTTACAAAATATTGATAAAACCCAGCCCTTCCTCCCAATAACATTGGCAAGGGAAGGAAGTGTTGGCATAAATAATAGCACCTCAAAGGGTTATTTTAATAGATTTAGAAGTAATTTCCTCTTAAAACGTTAACATGAATACTTGGCCCTTTCATCTCACTTGCATCATAAAGAGGTATACAGGCGTTTCCACATGAAGGTCCAGCGTATAAGCTGTTTGCAACCCCCTCCAACTTTCTTTGTATCAACATTTTACACATGTGTATATTAAGGGAGGGTTGGAGGGGGGTGGCGGAGTCAGGACAACCGGACTCCCCTCAGCATTCCTAAGTGATCACGGTAGATGATGTTTGAACGTGGGTCTTCTAAGAATGGTAAATCTTGTGTTCTTACCACTTCCACAGTTCCGTTTTGCTCTGACACCGACACAGCTGCCATCTTACTTTTATCGTAATAAATATTCTTTACCACCTCCTTTCCGTCCACCTGAAAAAAAAAAGATACTAGCACTAATATTTTGTAAAATAATCTGTAGGGTCCATTTGTGATTTTATTTGAATACGCTAATTTCCAAGCAATTTAGGTGCGTGCGAAATTAGAAACGCGAAAATTTAATTTTATGAAAAAATATTGTCTTTGTTTGTATGTTTGTAGAATCTTTTCCCTGGAAATTGTGGCTTATTATGCACCAGATTAGCGAAGAGAGAACACGAGTTTTGTCTAATTAGCTTTCCAAGGTTGCTCGAAGGTCTTTTTTTTTTTACAAAACGTAAAAAAAAAACCTCAGAAATATATATAGATATAGATCAACCGCAATTTTCAAATTAATTTTTTTTTTCAGTAGTTGCTTGTTTGTTCTTTAGTTGCGACAATCAAAAATCGTGAGGAAGTACTTCAAATGTATGGACTGGCCTTCTTCGCATCTTAACTTCCTCTTTTGAGTTCAGACTCCTCCCAAGCCTCCTTCCTCCTTCCCTCCAAATAAACACACATTTAGCTGTTGCTCCTGGTTTACGCTTTTACAGTAACTCTAAAATTTTTTTGGTGTTCATTGGGTTGAGTAATTGAAGGTACACATTTTGCGGAGGTAGTGCATAAATTGGCCTCTTTTTATTTCGCCCCATCCAAGAAGGTCGCAAAAGAATGCGAGTTATTGCGCCAGGCAGTGTCAATTCGATATACATTAAGCTCAAGGGCCTGTGTGTGAGCAACGCTTTGCTGTGAATGCTCGAGGGTTCGTGTTAGTCATACAGGTTCACTAATCCAATTGCAACCTCTGGGCACCCTGGCGGCTCCCCAGCCCAATTAAATGTAGTTTACTGTTGTTGAAACTGCTGGCTCCGTGTTATGTCCCGGGTTAGGTATGCAGCAAGGCAAACCAACCACAAACAATACTAAATGTATAAAGCCCCGCTACTTTAACGCACCTTCAAATCTTACTGTCTAATAAATTGACGTCTTTGCCTAGAGAAAAACGACCAGAAAAGCACAGCTTAAGAAACGAAAGTTTTGACTGAGACGCCCCAAAAAAAAATCAAACGCCTGTGCAGCCTTTTTTCTGTCTTTGATCCACTGAAAATATTTGGTTTAATATATTAGTCATTGTTCGCGGCAGAAATTCCCAACCACAATGGTTAATAGAAGTCGATATAATAATATTAATAATAATAGTAATAACAATAACAATGATAATATAGATATTTATAAAATAATCTTTGTTTGGGGTGCCCAAAAGCACCACATCAGTCTTCCACTTGGTGCGCCAACACAAACAATAAAACCAGCAAAAAAATATCCTAGACACTCATAAAGTTAAGAGACAAATGTAAGGTTATCCAAACGGCGACAGTACATTGAAACTGAAGCATAGTGAGCGAAGATAGTAGCAAACAAAATATCACGTTAGGCATAAAGGGACATGAAAGTTCACCCTTTGAGGGAGTTACGGAGAATCAAATGTACCATTAGCAACCTTGTGCAGAGAAAGAAAATCTCAAACAGGTCTCCTGGTAGGCAGAAGTAAAAGTCAGAAGATTTCGAGAATGTGTTCATAACTATAATAAAAGCTCCTCTCGAAGTATCTATCATCAACAATTTGAATCACCTTTTTCTGAACATTTTCGATTGTTATAGCCTGTGTCTTAGATATTAAGTTCCATATGACAGAGGCAAGCTCGAGTCGTGACCTCGCTGTAGATATAATTACATAAATCTCAACATCCATTTACCTAGACAAAGAAAACCATTATGAATTTGAGACCTCTAGATAAAAAAGGCAACTTCTCCGAGATAGCATATCAAGCTAAACATACATGTAATGAATGCAATCTAGAAGATCATCTGCGCTAACCAGAGTAGAGCACTGATCAGGTCACACTCGCAAGTCCAGTCTTCGTGATTGGAGGGTTATGACACATTCATTTCGATCAAGCTTGGTCACTCGGCGTAAAAGAAAACAGAGGATTCTAACGCAAAATACCAATCGTCGTAATCTGAACCGTGAGATGTTGAGAAATAAAATAATGTACACGGCAAGTCAAAGCCTCTTAGATTTTGAACCGTCTTGTATTATTTTTATCCGTGTCTAGAATTTAAATTGTGATGTTTCCTGGAAAGCTCGCTTGTATGTTTTGCTTCTTGCAATACAAACCTCAATATTATTTTTGTTAAACGTAAACAACGAAGAAATAATTCTTTGAGATTACACTTTCTGATAAGCGCTATTTACGCGGAATGACGAAATTTACTGCCAGATTCAGGGTTTGTAGAATTAACCTAAAACTTGGAAGCCACAAGAAAATAAAAACCCGGAAAGACGGATGAAATAAATAATGAAAAAATTTAGTCGAGTTGACTGAAAAATTCTTTATCTTTTTATTTAATTAAAATTCATGTTGTGTGGAATGTAGACTGAATTGTTACAAAATGGATAAACAAATATTCCTGTCCTACAGATTTTAGTAGTAAGCTCATTGGGCTGATTCAACACACAAGCATATATATCTAAGACGCTTTTCTTTACATTTGGAGGTCCATATATATTTGATCTTATGAGCATTTTGTGTACACGAAAGGGCAGCGTATGGCCAGAAAATTTATGGCCGCAGCAATGAGCTCAGTCTGCAAAATTTTGCAGCATTTTAGTAAGATATATGTTTATAAATACGAAAGAAACGGTAAATACAGCCATGCACATCTTGAATGTGAAAGTTACTTCGGAGGGACTTTAAGGTTATTATAAAATAACAAAGGCGAACGTTAAACATCAAATCATATGACAAGCTGGAAAAAAATTACTCATGAAAAACGCATACATCTTAATGCACAAGCAAAATTAAGGCAAAATATCACTATACACAAAATATTTGAAAAGTCGCCTTCTTTTATGAGTTATACTATTTCAAATGTGTGATAGGAAGAAGATTTGTCTATGCAGTCATTTTGTGTTAATATATCTGCAAGCATAGCAGCAGTATACTTTTTTGTTGTTTTACATTATAAAAGCATAAAGCTCCCTTGCATTAGAATATGAAATATTCAAACACTGCAGTATATACAGATGCCGATTTCACGAGGGAAAACACAATTTCACGACGCAAAAATATGATAGACTTTTTTGGAAAAATGAAAAATACTTACAATGCTATCTACTTGCTCAGCGCCATTAGTACTCGAGACAACTAACTTGTCGGCGATAGCAGAGCTTTTTTCTAAACTAAGAGAAAGTTGTTCAGTGATTTGAAGAATTTTTTCTCCGTTGGTTCCTCTTGCTTCCAGGAGTCTTGGATAAACAACATACTCTGCGGATAGACCTGTGTTAGAGGTGATAATAAATGTTTCTCTTTGCGCAAGTACATGTGCACAATTGCAAAGTTTCGCTGTATTTTATTTTAGCTGCGTTATTATAAAACAAATTTGAGTTTTTCAAAACGAACGGGTAATTCTGGTTTCAGCTTACAAACGTGATGCCAGAGAAAATCTGCTACGCACTACTGAATCGTATGCCATGAGTTTATTTAGCGAATACTAAATTTTTGTTTTTGATGCATGGCCGACTCGTCACAGTAAATACAAATAAAAAGCTTTGAAAAAACGCTTGGAAATAAATTAAACTCCGAGTATGTTATTGAACCACTGACTTCCCCGCCATCGAGGAAATAGTATTCGTTGTAAAGCGAACAACAGATATTCGAAACAGTGTTGTTTGAAATTAGCAATGAAAACAGCTTTGGTGAATCTACTACTCAAAGGATGCGTGCAAAATAACGTAGAACATTATCGACCTATTTCCATTCTGTCTTGCTTTGCTTAAATGCTGGAAAAACATTTGTGGATAACTATGAAGAGCTTTTTAAATAAACACTGTATACTATCTCCTTATCAGTGCCGGTTCACACGGGGCCGGGGCACTCAAATTCTCCTTGAGGACTTTTCTGACATACTCAATTTATCTTTTGAACGGAATCAAGTCGCCTGCGTACTCTTCTTTGATGTCCGCAAGACATTTGATAGTGTTAGCCATCGGATTTTGTTAAAGCTTTCAAACTTAAGCTTTTCAGGCTCTTTTCTACATATACTGAAAAGCTGTCTACAGGTTAGGCATTAATGTGTTTCATTTTGAGCGTATCATAGCGGATTTATTTCAATCAAAGCTGGTATCCCCCAGTGCTCGGTCTTAAATACACTGTTTTTTAATCTTTATGTTAATGACCTCTCCATGGCGATACCAATTTCACTATTTCAATATGCTGACGAATCCGTTATAATACCTAGAGCGTCTAATTTACCAGATGCCTTTTCGTCTTAACAACTGCGGCAGTTAGAACTATAGAGTGGTTTGAAGCTAATTTAATTAAAGTTAATGCATCGAAATCGCAGTTAATGTTTTCACAACCGGCCTCAAAAAAGTTAATATAACCTCCTCTTCACGGTAACATACGTCTGGATGTGTATTATGTGCATGTGAGCCTATACAGCATACGTCTTCTATAAAATACCTTGGCCTATTCTTTGACATTGACCGAACCTGGAACACTCATCTTGCTCATGCGTGTAAGAAAATCCGTGTAGTGTCTTGTTTGTTATACAACACGAGATATTTTATGCCACTATGAGTTCGGAAAATTGTTGTAGATGCTCTAGTCTACAGTGTGCTCCTTTACGATATTACCGTGTATGGTCATTCTGCACTCCGTTGGCAAATTAGAATTATTTCGATTGTGCGCTCTTTGTTAAAGAAGATTTCCTATGATTTATGCCTCGGTAAGGATATTGACATGTTTAAAGCACTGCAATTGCCTGATTTTAATCCGTTATTGATGGAAACTCTTGTTCATAGGCATTTTTGGAATAGTCAATTTAAAGTTCTATACGTATTCTTAGACCCAAAGAGCGTTACCCGATACCTCGACGTTCGACAACATTTGGAAACAGGGCTCGTAGTTACTATATACCAGCATTTCTGAACAAACTACCCTCTAGTATTCTAAATTTAAGAACAAAATACAAGCTCAAAAAAGCCCTGAGAAATTTTAGTTCTTAAAGTGCTCAGTAGTTTGCTTTTGTTATTCTAATTTCTGTGTGTGGATTTTATTTTGCAGGTCTTTTTTCATACGGCTGGTTTCAGTGATTGTAAGAAGCTGCCAGTCAAGCCCAATGTGGCTTAGGCAGGTCTGCCTTAACATACGTTTTGTTCATTTGCAGTAAAATATTAATATAATATGAAAAAAATGATCCGGGTACGTCTTAAGTGTTTAATATTTCGGATGTATATGAATCTTTTCCCCTTCCCTCCTTACGATATATATTTGTTTTTTTTCTGGTATATAGGAGTCACTGATCACAAAGAGAAAATGACACTCCGCATTTTAATATTATTGTGCTACTTTCAAAAATTATTATGCGCATTTTTTTAGGTGCCGCAGGAGCTTACAAATATCATGATGAACTGGTTTCATTAAAATGGATTGTTTGCAGGTTCTTTTTTTTTTGCTTGACGTAATATTAGAAACCTTTTGAATGGTTCTTTTGCGTCTCATCCCTTTTCGTATGTTATTTTTATTCTTCCTGAGTAAAGTTGAGCAGCGAACACTGCTGTATACTAAGGGACATCGCGATATACGTTGTCTCTTTCGCATTTCTCAGACGATCTGTCCCCGCTGTCAAGGTAAACTGTCTTAAAGTGATAGTTCCTTCTCTTAAATGCACCATCTTTTCGTAGTTCCGATGCGGACGAAAGTAGAAACAAGCTGGTCTGCGAACCTGGGTCTGATATCGCCAACACAGAACGCATACGACTTCTTCGAGTGGTATGTTAAGGTAAACTGCGTATTTTCGTCTCTAGTGGAGGTTACGCTACTCAGCCTGAAACCCGTAAAGGAAAGAAACAAAGAGCATTGGCTGTCCAACTGTGTAATGTATATTAACGCTACTTGGCCGGTGAAACAAAAACCAGAGGAAAGGGGAACCTCAAAAAGTTTAAAAGCGCCCTAAAAAATGGACAAAGACAAAGTAATACAATCAGAAGGCGGAGCTAGGATGCAGACCAAAATAATCATCTTGCGAAAGTGAGTTTTTGTACAAGGTTAAATTTGTGAACAGAAGAAAAGTTCAAGTGAATTATGATTTTAAGCTTTCACCCTTTTTTTTATTCCAGGTGTCCTGTAAAACCGGATTAAAAGGCAACTCCGCTTCATTTTTGGTTTAAACAAAAACAATTCAGTCCTCTTCAGTATCGCCTAGGAAGACCACACGTCTAATATTAAAATGCAGTTTTTTCTAAATACTTTTTAAACGGTCCGGGAAACTTTGCAACTGGCTAAGTTGCCGAAATCGGCTGACTCGAGCCGGCGAATTCAGGCGCAACAAACAGCGCACTCAAGGCGAATTCAGCGCATGGACGGAGGCAACATTGAGCTAAACGTCATCATCATGGCCCCCTTCCGCTTGTTTTTACTTATTGGGGCGAGCGTAGCGCATGACGTCAGCAACGTTGCCTCTCGGCGCTCGGCGGTGTCCACGTGATTGGCGTAACGCGCCTGCGCAGCGCGCTTCTTGGGAGCCGTCCGGCCGCCCGCCATGGTCCCGCCGTTACCGCCGTCTTCCGCGTCACAGCCACCGTCGTCGTCTCACCGTTTGTGATTAATAGGGAGTTGTAGTATATAGTTTTTCTCCTCCGCTAAGGTATTCCCGAAAAAACGCCGCAACCGCGCATGCGCGCCGCCAGCCTTGTCTGCATGGTTCAAGGTCTTGTGGCGGATTACGGAGCGCTATCCGGGTGCTTAGCGGGCTGCTGGAACGGTCTACTATAATTCCCGATCGTATCTCGGAGTTTTGTCCACACTACGGACACCACGTGCGCAGACTTAAGGGGTGTCCAAACAGGACACTACAAAACCCGCGACTCCGACAAATCGTGAAAATTGAAGCGGACGCTTCTATTTTTACGGTCTGTCGGAGTCGTGAAAATGTTTGCAGGAGTCGTGAAAATTTTTACGATCACGACTGCTCTCCTCTTCAGATTGACGTCACACGCCACCTGCGTCTGTCTCACCTCGCCAACGCCCTCGCGTACCGCCGTCGCCTCGGCTCGAAGGCCAAGGAGGTCCGGCTTTGGCTGGATTTGGGACATTCCTGCGTCAAAGGGTGCGTTTCGCCCGCCTCGGATCTGCTTTCTTTGTCGAGATTCACTTTCGTCGTGATGGTGTCCGATGCGGTTCCGTATTGTGAGCGGAGGCCTTGAGCAATTGACCGACAGCCAACAGAGCGTGTGAGTGGCTCTCCGGACCCACGTGATAAGCAGAGCAAGGCCGCCGTGGAGGAAGCGAGGGGGAGATTTGACGGAGGGAAATTTCCCCCCGGGAAGAATTGACGGAGGGAAATTTCCCTCCGACGGCCGGAAGCGGATCGCGGCAGAGCGCGGCACGATTTGCCGGAGTCACGGGTTTTGTAATGTCCTGTTTGGACACCCCTTTATGCCGCAGTTGTGCAGACGTCGTCCAATGCCGTAGACATCAAAACGTGGCGAAGAGCGCGGTACAGACGATACTCGCGCCTGCCACACGCCCGCCCCAATCGCGCCCGTCGTTGGGCCAAGGATTACGTGAAATCTCGTACCACGTGAGGGCCATGTACTTGGCGGCCCGATGCCAATGTTGCCGGATCGAGCCGAAGTTTGGGTTTCAATTTCCGCTCGTGTTTAAAATTAGGTTAAAAATATATATTCCATTTTTCGCAAAACAAAGGACGTAGTGTCTTTTACTAGGGCTTTTTAATTCGAAATCACTAATTATCCTGAAATCTTTGGAACGAAGTTGAGTTGCCCTTTACAACCTACTTTTAGTGCCCAGACTACGTGAAAACCATACGTATTGGTTTAAGCATTAATGCACTCTAACTATTGTTTAACTTTATCTTTAGAAATCTGAAATTAGGTTCATACTTTCATGTGAATGCCAAGTAAATTACATCTAAGCGAATCAATTTTTTTCTTGCAAAAGTTTGGATGCCCATGTTTCAACTAAGTGCATAGCCTAAGCAAAAAATTAAAACATGCCTTTTAATGGGCGCGATGCATCTTTTGCCGGGCGATATTAGGTGGAAGATGAAGTGACTTAGGCAGAGTAATGAAGGGACGCAGTGCCAGTACGCAAGGAGTGAATGCAAGATTCCTTAAAGGTCATGTGGAAGAGCGTCGACTGAATCCAGATGCGCTGGCTAAACGATTTCTTGGTGTTATTTTATATTGTAGTCCCAATTAAAGTCCCGGAGGTTCGCAGTTTGAGCCTGAAGCCTTTCTTACAATATGTTTCCGAAGTTTCCTCGTTTCTCTGGGGTGATTGCTGTGCCGGCTTTTTAATCTTTATATTTCAATCTCCATCATTTTACCAAATAATTTGGTGCCTTCTGTCGCAGATTTGGCTCGAGGATTACTTGTTAGAATACCAGATAAAACAAAGGGTGCTATTAGGAAGGGGAGAGAAGAAGCTTCTATGAGTGAATTTGGCGGTAAAGTATAGGTTGCAATAGAAGAAAAGCTATTCATTTTATGCCTTGTATAGTTGCTCTTGGCTCGATTGAGCCAGATTCATCTAGCTCTTTTTTTTCTCGAAGGAATGCACGCGAGTTCATACAGCAAAATGTTCAGTATCGAAATAAAAAGACCGGGTAATAAATGTCTAATAATAACTGTCTTTCAGAAAAAAAAAATAGAACGGCCAATTTTTATTTTTTTTCTTCGAGCTTTTATTTTATTTTGCAAATTGCCCAATTATTTATTTATTTAAGCACTATCACTCTTTGTTTATCGGTATGTAAGTATACTTTTAGCAGAAATGATATAACTGAGAGTGGGCGTGACACAGACGTGCGCACTTTTCCTAAATTACGTTTCCTGTGCGTTTCACGTATTCTTTTGGTTTATGCTTTCTGCTAGAAGTATAGTTATATTGACACATTCGAATATTTGGGTATAGAGATTTACAGCATGCAAATGTAGCAGTTTAGTTTTGGAATAGCAAATTTTTCAGGACTTTTTTTTGTATCATGCAAATAAACTTTCTATTTGAGAAGTCTGAACGTATTGTTAAGGGTTAGTCACGTGCTTTGGTGGGGATAGCGCGCGAAGGCTATAGTCAATAAGTTCGGCCAGTCCTGTTCTTTTTTTATTAGAGCTTTTGTAATATTCTAGGCTCCTTGCCTCTGCGGGGCTTTATTTTCAAAAACATTTTACCAAACGGGAAAGTAAATAGCTTGGATGCACATATATCAAACACATTCAGCAATTTTCTGTCATAAATAAAACTATGGTGGCGAACATTTAGAGACTGCGCAGGTTTATGTGTATTGCGTCTGATGAATGCTGCAGTGATGTCGTCTATTTATATTTTCTCAGATATAAAGATCCGAAGTGTCTAGATATAAATGGTAATAAAAGCAGAAGACTCTGGTATACAGAAGGGGACGAACACAATACAAGGTCTCAAAGACTATTTAAGACGTTCTAGTGTGTTCGTCTCCTGCTGTGTTCCTGAGTCTGGCGTTTTTATAACCATGAATCACCACCGGCTCGCTTGTTTTTTAAGTACTATTCTACATATAAAGTTTGTTTTTTCAGGTTTAATTGCACTGTGCTCCAAGTTAAAAACAAAAATCGAGCACAATTTTGACTGTTGGTAAAACCAAAATCTGCGCATTATTCAAGTGCTTCATTTTTTTGTGCGAACTAATTGAAAAAAAAAAGCTGATGATGGTTAGACGAGTTCCATCTTCTCCGTGTATTTATCAACCTCAGCAGATATTATATGAGGAAATAATCGTTAAGGAAAGTTGACTAATTGACTAAAATGTATTAGAAAACTTTTTAATTATTTGATTTAAAGGGACATGTTGCAGTGGGAGTATTGGCCGCAATTGGTTTTGGAGAGAAAATTAACTAAAATAATTTTCAAAAAGACAATATTTGTTTGTTATATTAATTTATCAATTTTCGCGTTTTTTCGATGGATTTTTGTAAATTGTACTTTAAAAGAGCACCACACAATGAGACTTGAAAGATTGACATAGACTTTTAAACGAAATTATCGTGATCTCGGCAGCGTATTCTTGGCGGGTGCGCCGTCCAAACAAGTGACCACGTGAATGGAGGGACCACGCCACTCTTCCGAGCGTCATTGTGGACATGGCTCGCAGCGCTCTTTTTCAGCACTATCTCTAGATCGGACAAAAAAAGGCAAAAAATGTTTAATTAATATTTAGTAAAAACAATACCTTTTCGCAAAACTTTTAAATAGTTTTGGCATCCAATGATAATTTCTGTCAACACTGCAAGTGTAGAATGAAACCTAAACCCAAAAATTAAAGCGTCTAGCTATTAACAAATTTAAGCTAATTAGTCAAATTAGCGTAAGAATTATCCCATCATTTTATGCACTCTAAGACTGATAATACAAAGCAGAGGCAGAACGAGTCTTACACTGAAACCCTATATAAACATTGCTCCGACTAAAATACAATTTTATGCATAACAGGTAGGCACTCTTTATATGGTAGGTACACGGTCATATTTTTGCAGTTATATTTGGAATCTTCCGGTACCACATAATTTGTGTGTCTTTTTTGATTTCCACTTAAATCACGCCTTCTATTTTGAGCAAGCATCCATCCTGCTGCCCGCTATATTTGCAAAATCTACAGCGACTTTTTTCAATGGCAATGCGTCTCTTCCTAACGTGTGCTTTGTTTTGCATTAGTAAAGTAGTGAACGGGGAAATAATGCTAAATATATGAGTACCACATTTATAATATATAGGGCTAATATTTAACGTTAACCCGCACAAAAGTTTGCAGACTGAATCCCGACGATATTATTTGGTACGTTTCGGAAATAATTCACACGGTCTTGTTTTCTTTACCCGCCTGTTTTCGCCTTGTCTAAATCTTTCTTTTGTTTTTCTCCGCAACCAGAGTATACAACATAATCTAACATATTCTCGAGCAGCTGTCGTCTTCTTTCGCACAGAGCGTTTGTAAAGTTGATTGTTTCAATCTACGAAGCCAGCTTGTTTATTCATGAATGCAGAAAAAAGATTTATCCAGTCTACGAACAAAACGTTCGGGCGCAAACGAGCTGTTGAAGGTTTAACATTTTAGACAAAACCCCGAGAATGAAGGGAAAAAAGGACAACACAACACATGATCTCAAACACAGCTGAAATTTATTGGAGAGAATATCGCGGTTTGATAGGCCAGAGGTGCCCCGAAACCAAAAGGAAAGAAAAAGGGGAGAGAATGAACTTCTTTTTCCCGAACCTACAAGAGGAAAGAGACATTGACCAATAGCACACCGCTACGGTTCTAACTCAAACAAAAGGCGGAGGGGGAAGATCTCTTAACACACCTCGGCGAGGTCCTGATGCACATCACAAAATAAAGGACTGCGGGATGGTGACCTATTAGGGAAAGATCGAACGTGGACAAAAGCGAACCCCCGACATTAGTCACACCCGAAACAAAGAGGCAGGGGTGAAACTTAAACCAGGGGTGAGGCTTAAACCCTTCAAACCAAAATGCAGAGAGAAAGACATGCTGATTGTGTGTCGCGCAAAGTTTACAAGTTTCCTTTGCCTGTGGGTTATGTTACAGGCTACACTGCAATATTGCCGCGCGCTGTGCCGTAAAATCAACGCTTGGTTACAGACCTCTAGAACGTTCTCGTTTATTCTTGTTCCGGACGCAACTTCCATCCTTTATTCCTGCTTTCTTGTTCTAGAAAGTGCGTGTTCATTCTCGCCCCGAGCGCGCTACGCTCGAACCTTCACCGCCGAATCTTCGAGATAGTGACTCACTCTTGATTAGAGGCCGCCCGCCACCTTGTCGAGTCAGTTTTCGCCTCAGCGTTCGATCGTGCTGCTTCGCCGCCTTCGACGCCCGCGACGCTCTGTTATTATCGTTCTTTTTCCTTTTATTTTCGGGCACAAGTTCGCCCCATTAAACTTCAGTTTACTCGGTCATTCCCCGCCTCGTCACTTGTCATCCGTGACATTCTGGTGGAGGTACGGGGTACCGCATGTCCGTGCAGCGCAACCCTCCGAGTTCCCGCAGTACAAGTCCGAACCCAAGCTCCCGAGGACCCAACGAAGACCAGATCGAGACTCGATCAAGTCGCCGCACCCAAGGGCTACACCCGGAATATGGACTTCCACCACCCAGGACCAGGCAGCCGACGATGGCCAACCAGTCGCAGACCCCCGCCGCTCCTGCCGTTGTCTACCTACCCGTCGCTCCTCGGACACCGGCTCCGTTTGAAGGCGAACTCCACGAACACGTTGAAGATTGGATCGACCAATTCGAACGCGTCGCCCGCCACAATAGCTGGACCAACGAGCAACGGCTGCAAAACGTGTATTTCTCGCTCGAGGGGACTGCCAGGAGCTGGTACGAAAATCACGAGTCTTCATTGACATCCTGGGACATTTTCAAGAGCCAGCTGAAGGCGACATTTGTCAACCAGCACCGCCGAGAGAGAGCCGAAGACTTACTGCGTACCAGGACTCAAGGCCCCAACGAGAGCATCACCGGCTTCGTGGAGGATGTCCTGCGTCTAAGCGCCCGAGCCGACCCGGAGGCCACAGAGGAAAAGAAACTTCGAATCCTCATGCGAGGCGTCAAGGCAGAAATTTTCGGAAGCCCGGTTCGGAATCCCCCGACGATCGTCGATGCTTTTGTCAGTGAAGCCACCAACATCGCGCGCTCACTGACGGCCCGAGCAAGCCACTACCACCGACTCGTCGGCGCGCCTACTGCTCCAACCCTCGCAGCTTCCCTACTGGACCCGAATACCAACGGTGTCGACAACCTCCGGGAGATCGTCCGGGATATCGTCCGGGAAGAGCTCCGCAAGATCCTACCTGCTGCAGATTGCCCGTCTTCTCTCTCACTCGCCGAAGCCGTACGAGAGGGTCCACCGAGCCTTCCAGGCGGAGACTCCTGTCACCGTAGCAGCACCCGAGGAGCCCAACCTGACCTACGCCGCAGTGGCCCGAAGGCCACCGCCTCGTCCTCAAGCCTATGTCGCTCCGCCCCGACGTCGGTCTCCTGCGCCCCTGCACGAGCGCCACCGCGACGACCAGGTCCAGTACGCCGGCCAGGAGCCCCGCGCACCTCGGAAGACCGACGTGTGGCGAACACCCGACCGACGTCCTTTGTGTTTCCACTGCGGGGAAGCAAACCACACCTACCGCCAATGCCCATACCGGCGACTCGGGCTGCGGGGGTTCCACCCGAATGACCCACGCCCCGTTACGGTGAACGCCCTCGACACGCCCCCGTTACGGTGAACGCCCTCGGGAGATCGACGAGTACCTTCGATGACCTCAGTCCCCCGAGCCTGCCTCCCACCGAGAGTTCCGGTCGCCATCGCCACGACGTCCGGCTTCGCCGATGCACCGCCCCCACGTGAAAGCCTGTCACCCCTCGCTCCTCGCCGGGGAAACTAGGCGCGGCAACCCCTGGAGGTGGAGTTGCCGAAGACGACCGACGTAAAGAGCCTCCAAGAACGACAGAGCGCTCCCACTCTCCCGACGCCACGCATCGCAACGAAGCTTCTGCATCGGTGTCCAACAACCTAAACGTTGTTATTGACGGCCGCGACGCATCAGCGCTTGTGGACACCGGAGCAGACTACTCAGTCTTGAGTGGGAGGCACTCCCACCGTCTTCGAAAAGTCACGACGCCGTGGGATGGACCTCAAATACGAACCGCAGGAGGGCACCTCATCACGACGGTTGGGAGATGCACTGCTCGCGTCGAGATCAACGGTGAGACGTGCCCTGTCAAGTTCGTCGTTCTGCAAGACTGTTCGAGGGACGTTATCCTCGGAATGGATTTTCTCTGCGAGTATGGCGCCGTCATCGACCCTGGAGCAAACCGGCTGACGCTGCGAAAACCTGCTCCACCATAGGAGGACCCCAAAGCGACGTCATCCGCGGTACGAGTCCTCGCAAACCACGTGAACCTACCACCGCGGTCAAGTGTTTTTGTACCCGTCGGCGTCGATGAGACTTTCCGCGGCGACGTTTTGCTCGAAGGAAGCCTCCAGTTGCTTCTAGGAAGAGGGATCGGCATCGCAAGAGGCGTCACGGAACTCCAAGACGGACAAACTCTCGTACTCGTAACGAACTTCCGACAGGAGGCCCAGCACCTTACGAGAGGCACCGCCGTGGGTCACGCCGAGGAACTCCCGGACTCAGTCGCAATCGCCGGAATATCAGAAGACGTGGCCACCCAAGACAAACGCCGCCTTCGCAGTTTGACATCGACCCAACCCTGCCTACCCCGCACTTCCACCAAAATGTCACGGGTGGTGACCAAAGGAACAATAAATAAACAGGAAGAAATAAACGTTTAATGTGGCGACCCGACAGCACCGACGGCGACGATGACGGCCGTTTTCTTGGAGCACTTACGGATACCGACCTGGGAGCACTTCAACGAGACGACCCCGAACTTCGCGCCGTGATCGACCACCTTGGAGGTCAAGGAAGTTCAGTTCCGCGAGTCTTGGCCCGAGACCTGCCAAGCTTCGTTCTGCGGCGAGGCGTGCTGTTCAAGAAGAACTTCGGAACGAGCAACCCCACCTGGCTGCTGGTTTTTCCGGACAGCCTGCGAGAGGAAATCTTTCAAGCATGCCATGACGACCCGACGGCTGGACACCTTGGATAGAGCAGGACGCTCGCCCGGATTCGTGACAAGTACTACTGGCCGAGACTCCCGAAAACAGTCAACCTGTACACACGGTCATGCCATCAGTGCCAACGACGTAAGATGCCTCCGACGAAGCCAGCAGGACTCCTAGAGCCGATACCTGCCCCGACTACGCCCTTCCAGCAGATCGAAATGGATTTACTTGGGCCGTTCCCAACATCGACGCAAAAAAATCGGTGGATTATTGCCGCGACCGATTATCTTACACGATACGCCGAGACGAAAGTCCTGCCATCGGGAACAGCGGTCTAAGTCGCCAAGTTTTTCGTCGAATCCATCCTCCTTTGACACGGCGCCCCTGAAGTGCTGATCACAGATCGCGGGTCATCCTTCATGGCACAGCTGACCCAAGAAGTTCTTCGGCTCAGTCATACCAGCCATCGACGAACAACCGCTTATCACCCGCAGACCAACGGGCTAACAAAGCGGCTCAACAAGATCATTGCCGACATGATCTCCATGTACGTCGACGTAGAGCTCAAGACATGGGACGAGGTGTTGCCGTACGTCACGTTTGCGTACAACACATCGGCTCAAGAAACCACGGGAATGACACCGTTCCAACTGGTGCACGGCCGGACGGTTACCACAATGCTTGACGCCATGCTGCCTCACGTGCGAGCCGACGATGGCAACTCAACTGATCTCCCAGCGCGCGGAGGAAGCTCGTCAGCTGGCAAGAATCAAGATTCAAGACCAATAGCGAGTCGACGCACGCCGGTATAACCTTCGTCACTGAGACGTCCACTTTTAACCCGGAGACCGGGTATGGGTTTGGACACCAATACGGCGCCGCGGTCTCAGCGAGAAGCTTCTGAAACGCTATTTCGGATCCTACAAGATCATCCGACGCCTCGGCGATCTGAACTACGAATTTCTACCCGATGGAACGCGGCCATCTGCAAGACGTCAGCCGCGACCCGAGGTGGTGCTCGTCGTCAGGTTGAAGCCGTATTACGAACTATAGAGCTTTCCACTCTCGTCGACGAGTGAACTGTGAACTGTGAACTGCTGCTCGCAATTCTGCTGTCCTTTTGCTTTTTTTTTTTGTTTTCAGTTTGTGCTGCATCGGGACGATGCACTTTTAAAGGGGAGGGATAATGCCGCGCGCTGTGCCTGGAAATCACCGCTCGGTCATGGAGCTCTAGAACGGTTCTCGTTTATTCTTCTTCCGGACGTAACTTCCATCCTTTATTCCTGCTTTCTTGTTCTAGAAAGTGCGTGTTCATTCTCGCCCCGAGCGCGCTACACTCAAACCTTCTCCGCCGAATCTTCGAGATAGTCGCTCACTCTTGATAAGAGGCCGCCCGCGACCTTGTCGAGTCAGTTTTCGCCTCAACGTTCGATCGTGCTGCTTCGCCGCCTTCGACGCCCGCGACGCTCTGTTACTATCATTCTTTTTCCTTTTATTATCGGGCACAAGTTCGCCCCATTAAACGTTCAGTTTACTCGGTCATTCGCCACCTCGTCACTTGTCATCCGTGACAATATCAGCAAATCAAGGTACACAAGCACTTGGTCGAAGTGTAACCAATATATTTTCTCATCACACTTGGAACCAAAACTTGGCAGGTTGAAGGAGGATGCTCTATTTTTTTAACTTGTACAACTTCCTACATGTCCCGGCTAATGTGTATGTCCTTCTCCTACCATTGTTACCACATGCTGATGTTCTCCACTGTGTATGGTGATGTAGGGCAAGTTGACGGTAATTTATAGACCATTTGGTGTCCTTCACTGCCGAAATACATTATCAGGTATTTTTTACAAATTCGAACAGTCGGTTTTGAAATAATTGATTGTATGCATTAAAGATGCTTAAAAATAAAGGTGACTCCAATTTTTGTTTTGAATAATGTTGGCGTTATGTACATTACAAAAACTGCCAGTTTACTGATTACTTATATTACATTGTTGGGTCTACTATCAGACGGCACAGCCGGAGATTGTGTGAATAGTTGACCCACATGTAACCAGTCTTGTACACGTTACTAAAAAAAGTAATTGATTACAATTACTATTACTCTTGGCTAAAAAGTATTTGATTAGATTACATGATTACTCGACGGAAAAAGTAGTTGGATATTACTTAATAAAGTAATCGTTACGTTTTGGATTACTTTATTTTGTGAAGACCCATCTTTAGCGCTCATAACAATGAGCTCCTTCCAACCTATATTTCACATTTGCACAAGTATTGAAGAAGAAAAACTGGCTCCCTCTTCGTGGTCGTTGCACCTTCACAATGGGGACACAAGCATAGAATTCGTTTGAAGATGTTTAATGATTTGGTCGTTCGCCAGTCTGTATGTGTGTGTGTGTGGGGGGGGGGGGGGAGCGGAGGGGGTTCTAGATCTTGTTAAGCTTGAGCAAGGGTTATCGCTCAAAGTTTGCGTCACTCATTTTATTATTCACATGTGGATGAGCTCGCATGTTATAAAAAAGAGCAGCAGGTGCAGGATTTGAAACGGATCATGTGTAATATCTATTAGCGGAAGAGATTGCCCCGACCACTTCTCAACTCGAAACATTGCTTGTCACAAACACCACGTAGGGGAAATGGGGAAATATTTCAACTGCCTTTGTTATATTTTCCATCCGCTTTAGGCATTCTTCGGTTCTGGTTCTCCTACGGGCTGCGAGTAGGTACCCTAAGCAGGATTTTTTTTTATTTTTTTATTAGTGTGTGTGTGTGCGTGAGGGGGCAGGTTTCAACAAAGGACTCAGAAAGCTACATGCTGCTTCCTGAAACTTCGCCCTGAATGGCCTTTGTTACGCACTGTGGCTTCCCTGGGGCTTCCCGGTCCCAGTCCCAGCTCGAAAAAGAAAAAAAAAAAACGGACATTCCACAGAAACTGTACATAGAAAGAGATTGACCTCGTTTCCTACAGCTCTGCAAAAATCTTCCTTTTTTCCGTTCGAAAAAAAAAGAAGCAAATTTTATTTTTGACATTTTATAAAAAAAGGCGTGTGCCGGGAGGGGGGGGGGGGGGTCTCGTGGACAAATTGTAACGGTTACAAGTAATTTTACTACTTCAAAAAGTAATCAGATTACTCTTGTGATTACTGCCTAATAAAAGTAATCAACTAATTACAAAATTACTCCAAAAAGTAATCGATTACAAGTAATTTGATTACTTGTAATGCGTACGGTTCAAGTCTGCATGTAACTCACCTGAACGAAGGCCTTCCGCCAACGTGGCAGAGATCAACAACAGAGCGAGGAGTCTTGACATGTCTTTTGAGTGCTCACCATCAACCGCGACTTCTCTTAATTTATGTACACTTGCCTTGGTATGGTAATGTTGAGTGCTACTGACGCCAGTATATATATGTTCTTAAACATATTTTGATGGGGATCAATCAACACGTGATCATGTGGATGAGGCGTCATTTGTCACTGTGATTTGTGACATTTCTCAAGATTCTAGAGCGGCTTGTCAGCTCAGAGACATTCTTGCCTGCCTAATAGCTTAGGCAGCCGTTGCTGCGTGACAGATTGTTTGCAGACCTTTGCCTTGCGTCATCTAGGTATTTTTGACGTTTGACGTCGCTGGCTTCCAACGTATGAAGATAATCTCAGTTGTGTAATTTGCTATAAACCCTGTTTTCACGCACAGTAACCTCGCTCTCCCCCGAAGGTTCGCCTACCGTCGTCCGCATCGCGATATTTTTAGAGAGGAAAGTCTTAATCACAATATTTTATTCTATTCAGCCTTTGCCCCTCCATAAACTAGTCTTAAATAGCAGCCTTTTCCTGGTATTTGAGACGATGGATGGTGGCCACGGGGAGAACAATGGGAGGGGATATCTTTATGATGGAGTTCTGCAAATGGAGGTGATCGATCTACTAAGTTTAGGGGCTTCAAACTAACAAACACTGAATTCAAATTACCTTAAAAATCAGGCTTCAGGCGACTTTGTCTGAGAAAAATCATGGAGGTTATCAATGATTATTTTTTTTATTCTCATTGAAAAATATTATTTATTAATTTGCATCTTACATGCATGTTAGATTTCTTTGTTTTATTTTACTCGTGTAGAAAATGCTGTACAGTGCCACTTTGATGTAGCTCGATATGAAATGTAGGAACGCAGCCCACTGCTATACTACGGCCATCGCACTCGAGAATTTACAAGAAAACTGCGAAGATAAAAGTGGCGCGTATTCTCCTCCCTGAACATTTTAATAATTTTAATGGGTGATTTTGCTTTCACATGTGTAGTTTTCAATTAATACATAATTACGCAGTCCTTTTCGCAAAGAATAGGATGCATTTGACAATCGCTACTGCTTCGAGCTTACGCCCCAAATTATTAAGATGATGATTCCCAATCTTTTGTTATAACACCTTAATAAGGGAAGAATACATCCACAGTTTAGGAATGTATTTAAGTTTTCACTCTGAATACATTAATTAACCTTGAGCACTTAAAATATAATAAAGAAAACTGAGTTAATATGGTATGAAATAAAATTCACCTCAAAACATCACTGTTGCCTGGGCAAAACTTCCAATCTTACTGTGTAACATACTCAGCAAGATAAACAAATTCGCTTACACTGCTCTACGTTTAAACTTAGTCAAAATAGATTTAGAAGGTTTTTGTTTTGTTCAAAACTTGAGAGTGGTGCTTTATAAAGCCCCGCCCCCCCCCCCCCCCCCCAAAAAAAAAAGAATATATTAACATAGCTTTAAATTATTCAATACCGTTCCACATGCTATATAGCGCCTACCCAGGTAGCACGCCAGAGAAATGCCCAACTTGGGAAAACGTCTGGCAAACGTAAGGGCCCAAGCTTGGCCCAGTTAGGTTTTGGTCCATGGCGTACATCTGTTTGAAAGTACGTTGCCTAACTGTAGCCCTATGTGGGCGATCCTAGGGCATGATGAAGTTTGACTGTTTTCTGGCCCGCCACATTTGTACCAAAGTGCCATACTTGAGCCATCACTGCCGAAGTAAATCTTAGTTTGGGGATTTGGGGCATGGCGAGGGTTGGCTATTCTCTGGCTAGCCACTGGAGTGCTAAAAGTGCCAAAGACACATGTCGTCCGGTTTTCGTTTTCTATGTCATTCTCCTTTAACACCGTAACTTATCCAGCGCGCTCCATTTCAACGAGAAAGCCCACAGGCCTGCCGAAGTTTGAAGTTTCTCTGGTGTGCCGCAGAAGTACCCTTCTACGCGCTTCAGAGGAAATTTAAATTTAAAAAGGGTTGGAAACACGATGGTCAGATCAGATCATCTTCGTTGCCAAGCAGCACGGTGGTACTTGGCTGTAGTGTAGTGCCAGAACCGGTTGAAAGTCGGTTCTAAGATCCCTTAAATGTCTAGTTTTGCGCCATTATTCGATATCCTGAGGAAATCGCCGTACAGTCGTTTCGCACCACTTTAGTGTTCGCGCTATATGATGCGAATAATCTGCGATTCGTCTGCTCCGTATTGACCGGACGTCGTGGAAGTCTGTGTTGTATAGAATGTTGGATATTATTTGTCACATATCAATAACACACATGGACCAAGAAACTTTTTCGAACGCTCCCAGTGGTTTATTAAATCACTATCATTACACACAGCTTATTCTCGACATATTTACCAAGGTCATACTTCTTTGTTAAATGAAGCACAGATTATAAAATAGAATTAAGACTGATTCCAAGCCAAGCAAAACTAAAAAATTAAAATAAAAAAAATTAAAACTGCGAAGATTGATAGGAATGCAGAACTACTATCAAAAGCATGCTTGTAGTGCACTTACTAATAAAAGCGATATCATGTAATCCTCGATAGATGCATACTCCGATTCAAGCAACCTAAAAACACAGTCGAGAAAGAAGGTTGCGCACATTCAACTGGCGTCTTGTCCTCGGCGAGGAGCAGTTTTTGTCAAAACGCGTCCAGCATACACAGCACAAGAAATCCACGCACTCCGGCTAGAAAAATGGTCACAGTATAAAATTGGCGTGGACGTATTCCGGCAGTTCACAACCAAAAAGCACGGCCGCGTCTGCAACGCACGAAAGCAACAGAACACTGAAGAGCAGATTTCGGGTACCGGACCTACTTTGCCCGCCTATTTCTATAACTTGTCAAACGGCGCAAAGAGCCCCAGAGATTCCACCAGCGTGGCAGAGAGAGTCACGTGACAAATTTTTATTTAAGCGTTTTTGTACTACGCGTTCTACGGACTAAGGTCACGCGTTTCGCTCCACACTGCTGATTTGCTTAATACGGCCGTCGCGCTCGCTGACAGCCAGACAGACACAAAAGCAGGTGGGGAGGCTTAGCAAAAGGCGCGGTCGAAGGGGCACGAGTAATACAGGTAAGCTTCCTCTTCATTTTTGACTGAAAATGAAGGCATTTTATACCTCGAATCTCGGAGGCTTGTAATGTCAGCTTTGGGTAGGGCGGGAGGCGGGGGGGGGGGGGGGGGGAGGGAGGGAGGGAGGGAGGGAGGGAGGGAGGGGCATGTGGGGAGGAGTTAAGAACTGTGAGGGAAAGGCGTGTCCAGGTTGATACTGTAAAATCCAAATAATAACACAGGCTCGATATGGATTTCAAAAAAAAAGTCTGCAGTACATGCACTGATTGAAATAAAAAATACAATTGTTGAAAATATGGAAAATAAGTTGTATACACTTGGCCTATTCCCCTACGAAAAGCTTTTGATACTGTGCAACACAATATTGTACTAGACTAGCTTCAAACTTGCGGAGTTCGAGGAATCGCATTAAAACAAATTAAATCCTATCTTACAAATTGCTATCAATATGTTAATATCATTAATCAATCGTCTAGTAAAATGAAAATACAAAACGGAATTCCTTAGGGTTATCCCGGGGCCTCTGTTGTTCCTTGTATATATTAATAATATAACAAATATACCAGGCTCTCCTCAGTTAATATTGAATGCAGACGATATAAATGTATGTTTCTCTGGCATTGCAAAGGAGAGTTTAGAAAATTCTGCGAATGCCTACCTTGTGAACCTGTCAAATTGGCTACAAATCAATCGTTTAAGTTTAAATGCAAGTAAAACTAAGTAGGTAATTTTTAGACCAGTAAATAAACGAGATCCAGCTCTATCAATATAACTTTTGACGGCACCTTATTAAAGAAAGTAAGAGATCAACAATTTGTGGGTGTATGGTTTGCCGAGGACCTATCGTGGAATACTCATGTCAATAAACTTAAAACTAATTTAGATCGAGTTACTGGCAGCTTATATAAAATTCAAAACCTAGTACCTACCTGGTTATATCAAATGTTATACTATTGATTTTACTCTAGAATTAGTTACGGTATATTGGTCTGGGGAACAGCAACAACTACGAACTACAATAGAATATTTACATTACAAAAGAGAATACTACGTATATGTGGAAACTATAGAGGCACGCACAGAGCTACGCTCGCTTTTGCAATGCGCCGCCTAATAATGGTATCTGTTGAGGAGACGTGCGCACATCAGTCTAGCGCAGCGCTTGCTTGATGGCAGCATTTTCTGCAACGTCGTACCTGTCTCACTTCTTGTCCCGATATTTGTGTGTGTACGTACGCGTGAATACAACAATCCGGGAAAATCTGCGTGTATAAAGTCATTTCCGCAGCGGCAGAACATTCAGCCCACCTTTGGCGTGGAGAAGTCAAGGAACACCCAAAATACAATCAAAAGTTGCGAGCAGAATAAAACTTGATCTCTATTTAATTAAGTTCCAGACCAACCGCGTACATACAATGCATTGGCAAAGATGTAAACCTAGTTCTGACAATTGTTTGTGATTTTTGCCCGTAGCTGTCAGATGACAGCCGAACTATCAGGAAGCGAAGCCTAACTTTGGCACTTTTTTGGTGACCTGCACCCAAAGGCGGCAGATGTGAGCCGAACTATAAGGCAGTAATCCTAACTCTGGCACATCTGTGGCGGCAGCTTTGACTTGCGGTTGGCCTTTTGGCGGCATGGCAGCGCGAAGTGGCTCCTATTTTGAACTGATCTTTGCCCCGCGTTTGCTGTCGTTTGTAGCCAATGAAGTGTCATGCCGAATTAGCGTTTAATCGCGCAACAAATGCAATGCGAGCCGCTCTTTCTGCCCGCTGCATAAAGCCCACCCATAACATGCTTTAGTGGCGCCCTCTCGCGCCGTCAACACGGAGTGCGGCAGCTGTGAGCGCTCGCTGAGCTCACTAACCCTCCTGTAGTTCACGGTCACTCAAAGAACCAAGGACGTCATGAAAGAGGTTATTTTTTGCTTGTTTTTGCAAATTTTAATTTGCCTATAACTTTTAAAATAAAGCGAAATTCAAGAAACGAAAAGTTTCATTAAGTTACTAAGTTCAGTGCGCTCAGGTTCGGTGCAAATTAAAAACTAGTAAAAAAGTTCTTGCAGGGCTCCTTTAACATAGTGTTCTATTTCTGGTGCTTTGGCAATGACTTGGTCCGGGCAGTGTCATTTGGACGGCTGCCTGGAGTCGGGTTTAGAAAAAGAGGGAGTCATAAGAGGCGGGAAGTGTTCAGAATTCGCCGTGCACCGCCTACCGCCGAGCCCAACAAAGGGGTTAAATAAGGCACCATAACAAGAAGTGCCTGGCTGGAGACACTACGCTAATAGTGTTGCCGGGAAACTATAACCAAGTGTGGACCTGGACGATAGCATCTGTCACCACCCAAAGTTCGCCCTTGCCGCCAAAGAAGGTGAAATTACAAGGAAGGGGAGAAGTTAGAAGGAAGGTATAGGAAGGGGAGGTGGAGAAAGGCGACTGGGGACTGTATCGTCCTGGTCGGGCCAAGCCAGGACACCCGTCAACGAGAAGCAGGGGTCAAAGCGGTGTATTGCCTCGCCCGCATTGCCCCGAAAGGTCGAAAAATACTCCAGACTCAGCTCAAGCACCAGGTTCCCCTTTTCCCCGGACACGGGTTAAGCCACGCATAGCCAGACGCGGGTGGGCGAACCCACATGGCTCAGGGTTCGTAGTGACTCCACTCACCAAGCACCTACTAAAGTAGGTGCCCCCTGCGTGCGGGTATGGTGGCCCACGTGGCTGAGGGTTCGTGGTGACGCTACTCACCAAGCACCTAGCACCTAAAGTGCAGGCGCCTTTTGCGGGCCTCGGGATACGTGTAGACGCGGCTCTCCAAACACCTGCTTTTCCATGTGCCGCCTGCGGGGAATGCAATTAAATGCAAAGGCGCAAGCGAGCTGGTCAAGAATGGCGAGAGTAATCCCTCGAGAAGGGGAATAAGGGGCACAAAGGTCAAACACAAATCTCCAAACACAGCTAGGTGACTGGTGCGTGACCGAAAAAATCCGCCTGGTCCGGTTATCGAACCCAGGACCTTTCCATTTTCAGCGGAGCACTCTAAAAACTGAGCTAACCAGGGGTTAGACGTTAGTAGAGCAGACGGGTTTTATCAGCTGCTACTCGTCTAACACCAATAAGAGTGAAAGGCTTGCATTTTAACTTTATCTAATTAATCACATAATCAGAGAACATATTTAAGAATGTAATAAGCCGCGACCCTAGCTGTCGTATTCCATCCCACAAAGTAGTTGCCACCTTAGTATTCGGTCATTTTATCAAGAGTTTTCCAAAGACTTTATTCGCCACAGCCGTTCTTTCTTTATAAAGGCCGGCTGGTCGTCCTTTCGAATTTATAAATATTTTGATAGGCAGAAAGTACGTATTATTTATCTTTAGGCTGTAATCTAAGTTTGAGATTTGCAAAGATTTATTTGCAAATAGTAGACACTATGCACGATCAGACATTTTCTTGAGCGACATTTCCTTTGTAAAGTTTTTTTTTGTATTTTTATGGCCTAAAAATATTCATCAATTCTTCCAGTCGCAATTATAACTGGAGGTTTCCATTTTTTTATTTTTGTATGTGCGCTTAAAACGTAATTTTTATGTTGTTTTGGGAAATTACTAACTTAAATCAGTCAAAAAACAGTCAAATATTGCAACACTTAGTTCTTAAATAAATTAAATCAGTAATTCTCAAAATGCCTAAATTTTGTTGTAGTTTTTTTTAAACATAACTTTAGGATGCTTTTGATGTTGTGTGAGAGCTTTCACTAGTCGAGAAAAAAACTTCTTGACGTCAGAAATTATATATTTTTGGTGTTTCGCAGAAGACTCTTAAAAATGCCTACATGAAAGTGGCTAATAAAAAAGATAACTTCTTCCAGGAACAAACTGCCAGCCATGGCGGACTTTATTAATTGCTGAAAAACGTACTAATTAGCTAAAGAATTACGTAAAATTGAGTAATCAACCGTTTAACTTGTCAAAATAGACAAATGATTTCAAAGAAACTTGCTAAGCAAATTCGAAAACCACAAAAACAAATAACTTTCAAAGGATATAACGAAATTGCAAATTTTAAAGTAGTAGTAGTAGTAGTAAACTTTATTTTGTCCAAGATGGGGTTTAGAGAGGAGGGGAGTGGGAGTGCCCGTCCTCTTCTTCCTCAGGCGGCGGCCAGGCCTTGGGCTTTGGCGGCATCTTCGGCCATCGGGACGACCCGAAGTTGGGGATCCGGGTCTGAGCTAAGCGGTGCATTCTCCCACTGCTTTAAGGTGGTAATGGAAAGAGGAGGTAATGAGCTGGTGCGTTTTTGAGTGCTTATCAGGGGGCACGCCCACATGATGTGGTGAAGATAGGCCCTACCTGCGCATAATTTACAATCACTGGGTTTGGGAAAGTGTGCGTTTGGAAAAGGCGCCAAGTAACTAATTGCTTTTTATCTAAGTTTTTGTGAGCGGCGGGGTAATGCTCCCGGCCCTGTCTGTAGTATTGCAGGACTTCCTTATAGGACACCATCCGGTCCCTACCTGAACGACGAAGGGATTCGAGCTGCTCATCGTGAGAGGTTGTCGTGCGGCCGCGGGTGGCCAATTCTCGGGCCGCACTGTGAGCAGCTTCGTTTCCCGGTGCGCCGGTGCCCAAACGAGTTGTGTCCATCTGCACCGGGTTTCGGGTACCTGGACTAAAATTTTGAGGGCTTCGGGCCAAATGCGCCCTTTCGCGAAGTTTCGAATAGATGACTTAGAGTCGCTGACTAGATTTGGCTGAAGATGAAGCGTATGCCAAGGCGATTGCGACTTCCTCCCCGACCTCCGGCGAGGTTGTAATGACTGAGCTTGCAGCGATGGTTTGATTTTTTTTTTATCAAGTACAGCCACTACCATGGCGTCTCGATCACGATACTCGGCCGCGTCTACACGGGCCACGTCTTCAGAATTTGCAAAGCGCTTTTGTAAGGCTCTGGCTCTTTCCTTTCTGCGCTCTTGGTTGTACAGAGGGTGGGAGTTTTTAGGTAATGATGGGACGTGTATGTCTTTTCTGAGCTCTATGGGAATGTCTACCTTTGGTCCGAATTGGGTGCTGTATGTAATCCCGAGTGATTGGAGAATATGTTGCCCAGTCGGGGACTGCGAGAGTCTCTCCAGCTGGGCAATTCTTTGGGCTTCTATGAGCTCGTCAAGAGGATTGTGCATTCCTAGAGCCTTAAACTTTTCGTTCGCGGTGGTAATTGAGAGGTGTAGAGCCTGCTTATAGGCTCTCTTATCATGAGGTTAATTTTGAAACGTTCATCATTCTTTAGTTGCAGGAATAGGGTAGCGTAAACTATTCTGCTTATAACGAAAGCTTGTACCAGTCTAAGTAAATTAGTTTCTTTCATTCCGTGATGTCTGTTGGCGACGCGCGACACGAGTCTTGTCGTTTGATGCACTTGTGAGTCTAGTGCCTTTATCGCTCCATTGTTGTGTCCACTGGTCTGTATTGTAAGTCCAAGGATCCTGATACTCGATACTATTGGAATGTCAAATCCGTAAGATCTGAGTGTGATCTGAGCGGGTATGGAGGAAGTTTTTCTACCTCTGCACGTAGGTCTATACAGTAATAACTCTGACTTTTGCGGGGAACACGAGAGTCCTTTAGGCGTTACGTATTCGTTGACTACATCGATCGAAGTTTGTGAAGTTTCCTGTATTTCTCCGTCACTTCCTCCGGTTACCCACAGTGTCACGTCGTCTGCATATACGCTATGATGTAGTTTAGGGATTTTGGCTAGCTTGCTTGGCAATCTTAGCATGGCCATATTAAAGAGGTAAGGAGATAGGACCGACCCCTGGGGTGTTCCTCTATTCCCGAGCGAAATGCTCTCCGAGGTTATCTCACCGACGGTAATAGTGGCTGTCCTGTCTGTAAAAAAGTATTTCATATAGTTGTAAGCTCCGAAGTCAATTCCTAGTTTGTTTAGCTGGGTTAGGATGGTTTCGTGATGAACACTATCAAAGGCTTTGGTTAGATCAAGGCCAAGAATGGCTCGGGTATCGAGTTCTGAGATGTGATCAGCGTCTATTATCTGGTGTTTAATTTGAAGCATAATGTCCTGCGTGGACAACTTGGGCCTGAATCCAATCATTGTGTGAGGGTACAGGTCGTGGTCTTCCATGTGTTTGTTTAAGCGAGTAAGGATGATGTGTTCCAGGAGTTTGCCGAGGCAGGAGGTCAGCGAGATGGGTCTTAGGTTCTCTAGCTGCAACCTCTTGCCTAGCTTTGGTATCATTAAAATTTTAGCTTCCTTCCACAGTTCAGGAATATGGCCAGTTTCCCAGCATTTGTTGAAATACTTAGTTAGTGCTTCTATGGAATCATCGTCCAGGTTTCGTATGGTTTTGTTTTTTACTCTGTCTAGACCCGGAGCGGAGTGCGTTCGTAGACCATGCATGGCCTCGCGTACTTCTGCTGCCGTAATAGGCTCGTCCATTATTAGGTTTGGGTCTCCCGTGCACGAGGGCAAGGGCATTTTGGTATGGTTTCCGAGGTATCGATCTTTGAGTTCATTGATTAGGTCTTTGTCTGATCCCGGGAAAGTATGGATTATTTTGCTGAGGTTGTGCCTCTGCGTAGTCTTACTATTCTCGGGATCGCGTAGGCATCTGAGTATGCGCCATGTTTTGACCATGCCTATTTGCGCTTCCATGCCATCACACGCACTACGCCAGTTTTGGCGTGTTAGTTGGTCCGCATAGTCTTCAATTTGTTTTTTAAGATTGTTAGGCGTTTGCGCAGGGATCTATTCAGTTTGTGTTGGTTTAGTCGTCTTTGTAAGCTAGCTGTTGCTTCCCACATGTGAAGTAGCTTGGCATCTGCCGCCTGGATATTAGCTTCTTCTCGTATGGTTTTGGTCACCTGCATAACATTTTGTTGTAAGCTGTCGACCCATGCCTTTATGTCTATTATCTGAGAAACGCTAGGTTCGTTCTTGTTTCTTTGTGATTGCCTAAAAGCGTCCCAGTCCGTGAGGTGGATTCGTCTGCCTTTAGGTTTGGCGGGACCCGTCTGGATTATGGTGGCCACTATGAAGTGGTCAATTCCCAAGTTTATTTGCGTGTTGAGCCATGTGGGACCTGACGCGTTTTTTGTGAAGGTTAAGTCTGGTGAAGTGTCTACGCTGACGCAGTTTCCCATTCGAGTGGGATGTGTCGAGTCTTGTGGTGATCGGTGGAATAACCCAATTCAGAGTAGTGCGCATTGAAATCATCTACTAGGACTAGGGGTGGTTTGTTTGCTACTTGTATTGCTTTCCTGAATAGACTGAAAAATCGGTGTTGCTGTTTAGGGTTGCTTATATGTTGAGCAGAAACAGAGTGCCAGTTCTTCGCTTTGCTGTAGGAATAATTTACACTAGGACGTGTGCTATCGACGTAATGCCGGTCTCGTGCAGGAGCGCCGGTATGTTTCGTTTGATTACCGTAGTGATTGTCGCGTTGCCTGTGCCCGATACATCGGCACAGAAAGACGTATAGCCTGATAATTTGGCCTGCCCCCCCCCCCGTTTTTTGGAGTGCAATTATGTCTGGCACTTCGGAATTTTTATTTTGTAGGAACTCCTGGAGATTCCCCCTCTTACGGTGGAATCCGCGGCAGTTCCATTGCCATATGATGTGCGTAGTGTTTTTACCGCTAATCCTGGCCATCATTAGTCTGGCGGCTGTAAGGCTTAGTTACTTTAATGGGCCCTACGCTGGGCCTCTGTTGGGCGTTATCTAGGGCCGTAATTCTGGCATTACAATTCTCGGCAAATTGTGTCATCATGGTGTGGAAGGTTTTATGGATTACTCCGAATTTGAGATCAATGACCCTGGTAATTTTATCTATGATCGTGTCTTCCCTGATATTACGGTTATAGTTGCCGGCGCGGGCGGTTGTCCCCTGGGAATGAGGGGATTGTTCTACCGCTCTGCGTTTCGCAGGTAGGTGTTCGATATCGCAATCTGATTCCGCATCTTGTGCTCTAGGTTCTACAACTGCCGGGGGTGCATCTATTTCTATAGGGTTCGTTTCTGGATCTGCGGGTGCAACCGTTTCAGGCGGTGTTGCCTTGAGTTGAGCGATCTCGGCCTTCAGGGCCTTATTCTCTGCTAGTAGCATTTCGAGCATTTTTTTATTTTATTTTAGTAAGCTCACTGTTGTGAGATGAGAGGAGGGTGGGGTTTTCTGTCACAGTGGGTTTAGACTGGGAGACTGCACTTGCCCAGCTCATATTGTTGTTGTTGTTTGAGGTCTTGCTTTCTTGTTTCGCTTGGGGTCTATGTTTCGATGGAAATCTGGTTTGAGATGCCTTGCGGGCTGTCGGCCGTGTTCATTGATCTGGATCGGGTGGGGCGTTGGGCCTCCGCTGTTTTTTTGCCGTCTTGACTTGATAGCAATGGGTCTCTGTCTCCGTCGCTCCGGTTGTGCAGTGTTTGTTGCTGTTGTCGCCGTTTTTCCCACTGGCGCTGTTTGATGAGGAAAGGCGTCTGAAAGCGTTTCCGGCAGCGCTTGTCTCCCGTGTGGTGGTCTTTGCCACATAGCGCACAGCTGGGGTTGCAGTTGTGATTGTCCGTGGGGTTTCGGGCACCACATTATATGCATTGTTGCTTGTCAGGGGTCGGGCATACGTCCGCGCGATGACCGATGCGGCCGCAGGCGCCGCACACTTCGACTTTTTTCTTGTGGAGGTAGCAGCAGTACAAAGCGCCCCGGCAGTAGTAGACGTAGAATGGTACCTTTGGGCCTTCAAATATGATGATGATCGAGTTGGTGTTTCTCATACGACGGACCTGCAAGATGGGGGGTTCTTCTTGTAGCTGAGGCTTTTGGTGATGTCCTCCGCAGTGTCGTAATCCAGAATATTGCGGATTACGCCTTCGGAGGTGTCTGCTGGTGGGGTTGCGTAGACTGTGGCTTCGTAGTGCGTGTCTCTGAATTGGAGTTCTCTGATTCGATTGTATTTCTCAGCGTTTGCATACTTGGAGTGCTGATTACTATGATATTTTATCCCACGCAGGAGCGATATATGTCGACTTCCGCCTCAGCGATTGTTAGTGTTGCGGCGCGCAGTACTCCGTCTCGAATTAGCGCGTCGCTCAGTTTTGAAATATTAAGCGCGTCGCGGGGACATACGATGATCTTTATATCTTCCCTTGGCAGTTGCGGCTGCCGCGGCAGCTGTGGTTTCTTGGTGGAATATCCTGTACGCACTGCGCCGGCTCCAGCTGTTTTGCATGTTTTTTCTGCTGTTAGGCCAAGCTCCGTCTGGCTTCTACAATTCCTATTGCGGTAGCTGTCAAGCCATCCCGCTTCTTTGGTTGCTTGTTCTGGTGTAATATTTGTCCCCTCTACTTCAAGTGCTTCCATGCCATGAAAAGAGCTTATGCGGTGTATCTGTGGGGTGGTTGACCGACCCTGGGTGCTGCCTTGTGGCTCCTCGGCGGCCGGCATCGGGCAGCTTCGGTGCGTCGATGCGACGGCGCCGGAGTCTTGGTTGCTAACGGATCATATGCGGGGCACGTCCGCTTCGGCGCCGTCATCAGTGCCGTCGGTGCGATCACGCCGGAGTTTTTGACCTAAAAAGACGGAATTCGCCACAGCCGTGGCGTCCCTAGCTCGTCCTCTTCGTCCTCCTCTCAGATTTTGAAGTGTTAAAAAACTATTCGCTCAATTTGAACGCATTTTTAGGTTTCGGTGTCTTTTTGGAGTGTACCTTTCGTCCACGGTCCTGCTCCGTGGTGGCGGAGGCGCGGTACTGTCGCCTCGCCTTTGCTATAGTAAGGGCGAAGTATGGCGCACCTGTGTTCCGTGTCTCGGCCACCGGCAAGAAGGAGCGCGGTCGCCAAGATGCGCTCCGAGAACAAAGCGAAACGCAGAAATGCGTTCATATGTAGCGTTTTTGTTCGGAATGCTGCCAGGTACCTTATATCTATATTAGCGTGTTATTTCGTGATTCTTTGTAATGTTCAGCAAGCTTCTAATTAAAACCATATATTTTAATGCCTCTAGTTACAACGTCCAATATAAATGTTTACTTTATTATTTAGCTAATTAGTATGTTTTTTTCAGAACTGGACGTTCGTTGTTGCTGGCAATTTATTCACGCAAATAATTTCTTTTTTGTCCCGAGCAGCCCTATGTTTATGGATGTTTGAAATCGCGTCCACTGAAACACCTCGCTTATAAACTAAATTTAACACTCAGACAAGCTGAAGAATTGAACTAAGCTTCGTTTTACAAACTGTTCCTGTCTTTGTATTTCAAAATGCATGTGTTTTTTTTTCGAATGTTTTGGCTATACGTATAGCAATACACTTCGATGAATGTTCGTGTTTTTGCTATTCGTGTATGTATACTAGGAGTGTTCCAAATACTTTTGAGCGTATTTCTGCCAAAACCTGCTATTTATGCACCGTGCGGTTAAAGCATTAAGATATTTAGATATTTTGAGACACTCGTGATACTGTGGCTGGGGGGCCGGATATAACACCAGGAGTCAATCGTCCATTTTCAAAACTTCCCAGCGACTTTTTACAAGCTGTGTATTTTCAAGAAACTTCTTCTCGTAGAAGCGTGCTTGCAAATCTCCATCCAGCCGTCCAATAAAAATAATAAATCAAAAAAAAACTTCCATCCGAACAGTTCTCGACGTATATTTGTACCTGCGGATATTATTTGACCCCATAGATTTAGCACATGTATTCCAGCGTTGGATAGGCAACTTCTCTGCAGGGAATTACGTTTGAATTTGGTTATATCCACGGTTTTCTTGACAGCAAAAATACCAAAAATCAAGATTATCGCCTTTTCCAGCATTTCCCGCATCTATCCCAATACTACATCGCTCTAATCGCTGTAAATTGTGATTTCAGTGTGAGCAAGCTGGGTTTTCTAGGCCCTCCTGCAGGCGATTGTTTCACGTTGTCCTTTTAAACACAATGTTTATATCATCAAATATGTTCCTCAGTGAAAAAGCAGAAGAAACTTCGCTAATTTTGTAACCTAATAAGTCTCTATCAAATTTTTTTTTTTTTTTTCGCTGCGATTTTCCGGTTCCGCAACAGATTTATGACCATTCATCTGGAGAATTCCGCAGCAGATGCCCCCGATGAGGCGGTGGAATTCTTATTCCAGCAAATTACTATTTCTAATTATAAACAACCTTTGTTCACACACATGGCTCCAATAGAAACATACTGTAGCACGTTCGGGCATGAGTTATCGGGTAATCCGCCTTCGCGCTGAGCACGTAGGCTGTGTCTTCGAAGGGCGTCAGTTCGTCCTTACGACGGACCACAAGCCGTTTAGGTAGGCGTCTAACAAGTCGTCATACATCTCAAGAGAAGTCCGTCAGATGCCGTACGTGTCTAAATGGATTAAGGTCATTTAATTCATCAAAAGCGGAAACAACAAGGCAGCTGGCTCGTTGCCACGAACAGGTTCCAAGCACCACTAAGCGAACACTACTGCCAAGATTTCGTCAGTTTTGACCTGCAACACTGCACTCACGTATTTTTCAGAAACAACACGGTGACACGTCCACTTCCGTGCCCACACGACGGACCGCATTCTATCATTCAACGTCCAGTCAAAACCACGACTCTGTCAGTCAAAGGTCGACAAGAGGTAGAGTCACTCGACCGCCTAAAATCTTCAATCATGCCAAACAACAACTCGGAAGAAAATTCAGCTGTTGCCGTAACAAGCAACTCAGCAAAACCGCTTTTCTCCACCAGCTATTCGTTAGAGGGGGAACCACGTACTGGCTGCCAGCGAGGCTCAAGAAAAGCAAATAGAATGATACTGCAATGAGAAGTGAGGGAGGCATGCAGCCAGGTTTCCAGCATACACGGGCAGTTATCCGAGCGCGAAAAGGAAATAAAATTATCCGAAAATTTATATGTAGTTTAAATGAAGGTCAAAGTGTGTTTTTTTTTCAAAAGCCCGACCTGAAGCCCGCACAAAACTAGAAAATAAGAAATAAATATTTGGATATATTTCCATAACGTCTGCAATACTATAAACTCTTCTCAAGCCCCAAAGTGTTTTGCAAGACACTCTCATAATCCATCTCCTCTGAAACTGACCGAACGAAATTATCTTAACAGCCGAAGATATATGTAACTAAACTCGTTAGGCGCACGCCACCCTAGGTACGTCCTATTAGTTCCTTATTTTGGGAATTACACAAGGAGCACGCGCTGTCGCTCATTCTTAATTTTTCTCCGTTTTAAAGCTCTGAGATATTAAAGCCGTTTGAGCAACTTCGAGCCCAGAACCCTACCATGTGTAATCGTAGTACGCAGAGATTGTGATTGATGACAGTGCTTGAAACTGAAATATCGAATGAAAAACATATTACACTAAAATAAGCGTGTACCGGACAATTCATCGAACGCCGTTTCATCGAATAAGTGGGCTTTCCACGCTGCTGTCGAATCACCAGAAATGATATTCCTACCCTGGCAAATTTCACACCGAAAGACTGGTTAAAGAATCATGGAACATAACAAAACTTGAGTGGGTAGTAATTAGGGTTTTCTGTTTTCGGGTAAGCTGAGCAGCTGGACCACATACTTTGTTTCCTATTTGTTGACGCATAGAAGGTAGATCCGGAAAGGACTATAACGTGTCTTCTCTGCGGCTTTTTTTATTTATCTCTTCGTTTGATTTTTCCATTTTATCCCACGAGACTAGCTTTCTTTCTTTCTAAGAACAAAGGTTGAAAAGCCGGTCTGTCCAGTGTTCTGCCAATGACGAAGAGTAGGCAACCAAGAAAGACATGCCCCCGTGAGGTCACGTGACCCCCGTGAGCTAACGTGACCTCGGTGGCGTCGCGTGACGCCGCGAGGTCACGTGATCCCGGTGACCTCGCGATGTTCTCGGTGTAATCACGAGGGTCACGTGACCTCACGGTTACGCCGACGGTGACGTCGACGCCGATGCTGCTCGGAGGGAGAAGTAGCAGGCAGGATGAGGAGGTGAGGAGGAGGGAAGAAGGGTATACGCTCCTTTCAGCACACTTGCCTCCTCCTGCTCAAGAGCTGCGCTTTAATTCGGTGTTACAGGGAGTTGTGAATGGTATCCATAGTAACCCTGAGACGTAGGAACAATAAAAAAAAAAAAACGGACAGTACAACGAAGTCTCTATTGTGAATGGCTTTTATTATTTTTTTATTATTATTTTTTTTAATTTTGGCGTGGGGTAGACGGGGTAAGTTATGGGATATTGAAACTTCCCGTTTTCGGGTCTATTTTGGGCTGGGCAGTTTCTTTGGTATTCCATATACTAGCCTTCAAGCAATTGTCTGTTCACTCTGTATTTCCAGCAGGGTAAACACTATGCGAGTTTTAAGCCAATCGTTTCTCCGCTTAGGGTCACGTGATTATACAAGCTAAAGGAGGGAGAGCACGGCATTTGCCTGAAAACGAAGGCCACGCATAGCATCCACTACACAATCATCTCAGGGTCGAACTCTTAAAAGCATACCTGTGTTGTCAGATTGTCCCACCGAAAGCCGCCAAACGGCTGGAATGTATAACCCTAATATACCAAAGCCATTGAAGAAATATAACAAAAATTGCCGAGACTTAAGACAATGGTCTTTAAACGTTTTATTTTTAATTTTTCACATACCTAAAAAGCACGCTGAATTATATCTCAATTTTCAGATCCGCCGCATTTTGTGTAGATTGTGTCATTTTTGAATTTTTCTGAACAAGCTTCAGAAGGATGAATATCCGTACAAGACTGACCCTCCCTTCATAGGTTTTCAAAAGTAAGAAAACAACACATGAAAGCGACTCTATTTTGGAGCCTGGGAGATATGATCATGTAGAAAATGAACAGGATAGATAAAGAAAACAGTCAGGACACCGGGCGGTTTAAACCAAAACCCCCTAATATACAAGGTTGTTACCAGTATCCCAACCGCCGTGTTGACATATATCTCAGTTTACTTCTTTCAAGCCCGTCATTTTCATCGTAAGCGCGCTGCAACCTACTTCTTGCTAAAAAAATTAACCGTTCTTCTATGGGTTCTCTTCCGGATTACCTATAGGATTAGGCAGCCGGGAGAATAATTTCCCCAAGTTATACCGGCAGTCGCGATGTACGCGGCAGCGCTGCGGTCGTACGGACTGGAGGATCCGACCGTTTCCGAGCTTCGGCGAGCAGCTTTGGTTTGCGGTTGGCCTTTTGTCGGCATGGCAGCGCGAAGTTGCTCCCGTTCTGAACTGATACTTACGCCGTGTTTGCTGTCGTTTGTGGCCAATGAAGTGTCATGCCGAATTACTAGTGTTTAATCGCGCAGCAAATGCAATGAGAGCCGCCCTGGCTGCCCGCTTCATACAGCCTATCCAGAACATGCTTTAGTGGCGCCCTCTCGAGCCGTCGACACGGAGTGCGGCAGCCGTGACCGACCGCTGAGCTCACTACCCCTCGTCTAGTTCGCGGCCACTCAAGCAACCAAGGATGTCATGAAGGAGGTTATTTTCTGCTTGTTTTTGTAAGTTTAATTCGCCTATACCTTCTCAAATAAGGCGAAATTCAAGAAGCGAACAGTTTTATTAAGTTACTACGTTCAGTGCACTCAGGTTCGCTGCAAATCAAAAACCAATAAAAAGTCCTTGCAGGGCCCCTTTAGGCCAAACGTTCCTAGTTGAAACTAAAGTTATTAAAAAGTATTCAAAATGTATTGCCATTATTTACATCAGAAGCTACCCGTTTAGCTAAATACATCGAAGATGCCAGGCTAACAGCTTTACTCTACTAGCATGGCTCCGTTCGAAGAAGCAGTTTATAGTGTGTTAAGTTCCCGCTGCCTGATCCTTCATACAACAAATAAAACTTTTCAGAAATGTTTACAATTCTGCTTCCTAGATTTGCACATTCCACAATCCTGCTTCCTATCTACAAGAAGCCGGATTGTGAGAAGTGAAAAGGTTGTGTATGTTATATGAAGGTTCAGGCAGCGTGAAGTAGAGGAAGCAGGACTGGGAAAAGTGGAAACATCTGGAACGTTTTTTCTGTTGTATGAAGGTACATGGGCAGCAGGAAGTTAACCAACCATAAACTGGGCTTCTCCGAACGGTGCCATGGTAGTACAGTACAACCTTTAACCTGGTACCTTCAAAGCAATTAAACAGGCATCATTGGATGACAATAATGACATTAAGGTTTGCAAACTTGTTTATAACTTAACTGCCAAGATGGATTGTATTCTCCCTTTAGGCTGCAGGTATTCTTCCAGTGAAGTTGGGTCAACATGAAAATATAACGTGACCTGACTGCCTCACAAGCATGTATGGCAGTTGGCGAGTAGGGTTGCAACTTTATACATCTGCGGCACCCGTTCCAGAGGCATTTTTTGATTTTTTTTAAGTCTACGAAATCAAACTCTGTGACCACCTTCCCAAAGGGGCTTTGGGAAGGTCAATCTGTCGAGTGGGGCACTCGACAGATTGATGCACAGAGCTCATAGCCTTATTAAAATCGACTTCTTGCTGCTGCAGCGTGGCCCCTCCATAGGGTTTGAGGAGGTGACGTCTGAGGGGGTAAGCAGAGTCACCATAAATGACGTACGACTGGTCCTGACAGAGTGCCTCCATCTCCTTGTAAAGTTCGCTGATGTGCAGCATACATGCGAAAAAACAAAAACAATATCAAGCTTTCGTGCAACACATCCACCCACGTGTTGTCGTCTGTTGGTCCTGGCGAGTGCACCTTTAAAAGGGGGGGGTTTAACGATATTAAAATTAAAATAATTTGCATCTCCTAATTTCTACATTGTGTATCATGTTCCGAAAGATAGAAAAAAACACTTCCTTCATTAAAAAAAATGTTGCGAATCCGCTGCATAATCTTAAAGCAAAAGTCTAGCTTTTCCCCCCACCTGCAGCCGTGTGTGGCACCCAAAGGAACTACGGCAAAAAGATTGCGTGACCTCGCTTAGCTCTAACCTGTAGCATAACGCCTGCTAATGCCAGCAGAGAGAGGGAGAGTAGGCGTCTTCTGAGAGAGTACTCCAGAAGCTACACGGCACCCCTAATTACGTCACTGGGAGGGGGGCCAGGTGGGACCATGAAGACGGAGTTGAGGGGTGCCAGAAATGCCAATATTTTTTTTTGCACAACTAGGACACACAGTCGAAATTGGTTTTTTGTTCTTTACTTCACAAGTGTCAGGTGGCAACTTCCCCAAATGTTTGAGCGGAGTCCGGTAATCGTTGCACGGCGGCCTCGGCCAGACCTTCAGGATTGCAGTAGAATGGGTATGTTGCCTAGTTTGTACATGCTTTTGATCTAAAATGCGAAACACAAGCACGATGGAAGGTAGACAAACAAGGTGCCGCTAAGAACTGAAGTTTATTCGAACATGTAACATATATGCCGGTTCTTGAAGTGCTGACGCAATAAATTTAAATTTCTTCTCCAAAAGGAGCAGTGATTGTACACTGCACTTTTCGGATAAGACTTCCGCTACTGACAGGATATTACTTATACCTTTCTCTATGAGCGGGACACGGGAGAAGGCGCCTGCCATGGCAATTATTTTTCCCAGAACGTACGCGACCTCGCACCGATACCGCATGAGCCTCATGTGGAACCTTTGTATGCGAGGTGGCAAGACGTCAACTGCCGTTTGTCACCGTCTCGTGGTAGGGGCATAACAGTAAAACTCTCGACACACACATGTCTTTCTCGAGTGGAAACTACCTCATTTATTCTCGTAACGTCCTTTGTATAGCTGTCTCGCCAGACAAGAGGGTGCAGCGACACGCTGGCAATTAGATATCTCTTTATTGTTAGTTCCAGACCATTGACATTGTCAAGACATTCAAAAACTACCTGACATGTTGTGTGGTCTACCTGGACTACAAAAAAATTGACGCTTCCCCGCACCAGTGGTGGAACTGACAAATGGTGACTTGGAGCAGCTCTTGTAGCAGGGAAGAACAGGTTTAGAGCAGAGATTCCTACGTTTGTAGCAGACAATTTTGAGCTTTCATGTAAAACAAATTTACGCAATCCTTTTAAAACTTAGCCTGAGGAAAAAACTTCAGTTGTTTGAGTGTTGGGAGCCTATTCATACCTACAGGGGACCTGGCCTATACAGATTTCATTAATTTCATTCATTATGTCCCCCAGGGCCCGAAGGCATTACAGAGAGGAGTGGGGCACACTAAGTGTAACAAAGCAAATAACAACGAAAAGGCAAAATAATACAAAAGAATGACTAATAAACATCACATAACAGATTACTAATAGCAATCTTTAATTTATCTGAGGCAGTGATTGTGAAAATGGCTTCGGGAAGGCGGTTCCAGTCAATCGAGGTTTGAGGCAAAAAAGACGTGTTAAAGGTAGAAGTGCTGCAATGAGGGATCCTAGCTTTTAATTGATCGGTGTGGGATGATAGGTAAAATGGTTCAGTAAATAGTGCTTGGCGGAGAGTAGGGTTATAGTGATATATCTTATGGAACAAGCGAAGACGAAGAGAAAAAGTGGGCAAGGATGGAGATGCTTTCAGTAAAGTGGTGCTTGCTGTGCGATGATAGTTAGAAAGTATAAAACGGACGGAGCGGCTTTGAATGAATTCTACGGCAGATGTAAGGGTGATACCAGGGTTCCAGATTGAGGCGGTATATTCAAGTTTAGGGCGAATTACTTTTATAATTGAGAAGGTTGAATGAAAAAGGGGCATGGAAAACGTTTCTTTTGGTGTATCCTAATAATTGATTAGGGTTTTTCGTGACATAATCGACATGAACATTCCAGGACAGATCATTAGAGATGTTAACACCGAGGTATTTATAGGAGGACACAGGAAGGAGGGTAGAGTTGCTGATGGAGTAGAAAGGGCAAATGTTAATTTGACGAGAGATACACATAGATTTACATTTAGAGATATTAAGTTCCATAGGCCAGTCGTTGCACCATTGGGTTACATTGTTAATATCGGTCTGAGGAGCAAAGATGTCGGAGTCGTTAAGGATTTCTTTGTAAATAACACAGGCGTCGGCAAAATGCTAATAGAAGAGGAGACACGGATAGGGATATCATTAATATACATTGGAAATAGTAGTGGACCGAGTAAAGAACCTTGTGGGACACCGGAGTTGACAGGCGAGTATGGAGAATTAGTTATGTTGACGTGACCAAACTGAAGACGGTTAGTCAGAAAGTCGTCTATCCAAGCGAGAATGTATGGGCATATGCTAAGGCTACTAAGTTTAAGGAGAAGAAGGGCATGAGGAACTTTGCCGAAAGCTTTGGAAAAATCAAGGAATCAAGGAAGCATCGCCAGCTTTGTGTACAGGAACCACCTTCCAATCCAATGGCAAGACACCATGTTGAAGTGACTGAAAAAAAATCTTGGACAGGATAATGCTAGAATACATTTTAGTGTTTTTCAAAAATTTGGTGTTAATATTGTTAGTACCTACGGCAGAAGAAATTTTAGGTTATCAATAATCTTAGCGATTTTTTTACTAGCTACAACAACAGGACGCATAGGCAAAAAATCACAGGCGGTAAATACAGGGAAGCAAGAACTAACTGGAATAGAGAAAGATTTAGTAAACACTTCATTTAAAACGAAAAAAAACTAATGATTGGATAATTCTTCTCCATCAACATCCCTAAGCGTTATATTGGAAGAAAAAGGGGGATTAATTACTTTCCAAAATTGACGCGGGTTATTTAACAACAAGGAGGGTAACATCCCTTTCACATCTAGAAGTGCTTTTTTATACATAACAGCTGCAGTACGGTACGCTGACCATCGCCGTTCGTTGTCCGATAGCTTTGCAGCGCGAAATATTTGTTTTTTCTTGTTTGCCAGCCTTTTTAAAAACACGTTACACCAAGGCGATTAAAGAGAGGACGAGATAGTGCGAAGCGGCATGTGTTCTTTCATGTAGTACGCAACTTGTTCTTTAAATAAACACCAGTTATTCTCAACTGAACGCTCATCAAAACAATGCAAGTAAAAATCAAGAAAAAGACACAGGTTCATAATAATGGAATCAATATCAGCTCGTGCATAATGAGAAATTCGCTTAATTACTTTCGACCTAAACCATGTAGGAAAAATGCAATAAGGAATGATCACTAAGACCTGGCAAATGAGTTATGGAAGAGATGACCTCAGGCGATGTTGTTAAGATGAGGTTTAAAACACAACAGGTCGAAGCAGCAATACGCGTAGGTTGGTTAACCATTTGGGAGAAATTAAAATCAATACACAAGTGCACGAATTCCTTGCACTCAGTTGAGAGGGAAATAAGATGAGTAAAAACATCTGACCAATCTATGAAAGGATAATTAAAATCGCCCAAAAGGATGACTGAGCATTTGGAAAGCGAACAGTGACTGTGTTGATTCCATCGTGAAGTTTAGAAACAATAGTGTCACTTCTAGGGGGAGGGCGGTAACACGCGCCTAAAATGTATTTCTTGTTTTTTAGGTTGAGACAAACCCACACTAGCTCTAATTCAGAAACCAGATTTACATGAAATCACTGTCTATTTTCTTATACCGCAATCAATACGCCGCCACCGCTTCTTTCAGCCCTGTCATGAGGGTATAAATGAAAATATTCGTGATAATTTAAAATCTCGCGGTTACGTATCTTGTCGGATAACCAGGTCTCAATGAGAACAACAATGACAGCATTGGAAGAATCAATGATAGAAGATAAGTCATATTTCTTGTTCATGACGCTTCTAAAGTTAGTAAAAATAACAGGAATAATATTAGCAGACGTGATAACATCACAGCTTCCACCCCTCGCAGCATGTTATTGCGGAGTTTGATTGGGATTAGAGGCATTATGTGGAGGCAAATTAAAGTGTGGTAGAGAAGTTGAACGAGAGTTGGAAGCTCCGGTATTATCCTGAAATGAAGTGTGCTCTGGCTCCCGGGAGTTCAATTTAATAACAGAGCCAGAGGCAGGTACATAGACATATCATTTGTTCCCAGTTAGTAACTTGTCGAACCGCTGTTTAAAAGGCTGTCCCCTTGTTCTCACAAACTGGTGCAGTTTACGCTGAGCTAGACGCACTGAGGGGATAAATTCTTCACTTCCTGAGAAGTTGGAGCCCTTGCATTTATAGGCATTCGAAAGCACCTCCTCTTTATCTTTCTAAGAAGCCATTTTAACAATAATCGGGCGACACCGTTGCTGAATGAACTGGCCAAGGCAATGGGCTCTTTCGATAAATGACGCGGAAAGTTGAAAACCTAATCTTTGAAGGCATACATCAAGGACAGCCTTTTCGGATTGTACACAAGTCTCTCTCTCAGTATCGCGGAAGCCAAGGAAAAGAAGGTTAGCCCGGCGCTCTCGGCTCTCAGCGTCATCACCGCGTGTTCTGAGCTGAGAAATCTCGGCGGCGGCAGACTCCATCAAGTGAGCAGAACTGACGCTGCTGTTTACGCCGGTTGATTTGATAGCGGAAAGGTCCTTTTCTAACTGGTTCACCCGTATAGTGAGCGCAGTTAGCGATTCTTCGGTGCCGCTTTGTTTTAGTTTTAAGTCTCTAACTTAGTGAAGGATGTTATTTTGGCCTGCCTGAAGTGTCGTTACAATGTCAAGAACTTTATTTAGTAGAGCTTCTTGCTCTTTGGTCATTGGGTTTAGACCCAATATCGCCACCAAGGAGTAAAAGCACCCTGAATCTAACACTGTCGACATATGTAGAAATAGATGTACAGGCAATTTTGTACAGGTCTATACATTCGAGATACAGCTCAATGCATGCCTTGGGGCCCGGCAGCACAAAACAACACAAGTCATTGACTTTGAATTCAAGATATTCAAATTTAGCAACCTGAACTGAGACCACGAAAAAGTTAGGCATCTTGATGGAACAGTTGCTGCCACGCCCACTCTTTATTTTTTATTGAACAATGATACGCCGGTAATTTTCCAGACGTCTCAATCAACCCATTAGGAGTACCGATGGTGTCTTTGGTTTGTGTTTGATGTAAAACAGATTGTAGGGTTTGTATCAGAGTGTCGAACCGAAATTTTTATTGGTTCGGTTCGGGTTCGGGTTTAAGCATTCGGTTCAGTTCCGGTTCAGTTCCGGGGAGCAAAAAACAACGGTTCAAACCGGTTTGAACCGCTAAATTGAGAATATATTTTCTTCGTTGTTCTGTGAAACGTGAAACGATTATATATATTAGTTTAATTTATCGTCCGTGCAATCCAATCCCATTTTGAGGTACCAAAAATATAAAATTATGTTATTTAATTTTGATGCAACAGTAAAAAAAGTGCGTTAACCTACAAAACGCTATGTTAATTCATACAATTCAACATCCCTTTGTTTACCAGAATCACAAAAATTTACCTAAATCAAAACGTTCAAAGTAAAACAATAAAAAGTTGAGTTCGTTGGTACATACAAATAGATCAGCTTGACGTTAGAACTATACTGTTCTGTCCTGTGCTCTTTTTGTGTTTAAGCCTAGTTATAAAGTTCAAACTGATCTATTTACAAGGTATCAAAATGTTGTTGCGAAGCGTGGTAGGCAGCATAGAATACCCGTGGTCGGTACAACTTTGTGTCGCAGTATTAGGAGTTAAATGATGGTTGTGTCCTTGAACTCAATAATTAATTACAGCCCACAAAATCATAAAGGGGGCACCTCGTCGCCTTATATATTATGAATATGGTTTACGGAATGTGTTTCACAATATATATATATATATATATATATATATATATATATATATATATATATATATATATATATATATATATATATATATATATATATATATATATAAGAGGACGACACAACTGAACTAAAAGCAATACTTTCTTTTCAAAATCTCACAAACGTTTAGGACAATCCCTTTCAGTATATCGTTTAGAGTAGAGAAGTACCGAGCGGCAATCTGAATGCTTATTTTTCTAACCAAACATTCTTTACACTCAGCACCGCGATGCATGCGACTAATCATGTAGAAAGGAAATTGTTCAGTTACTCACCTTCGCGCTCAGTTCGAATCCGGACCAAGATAGCGCTTGCCCAAGTGAATATTTTCTTGTACAGGATAAACTGACATAGCCTGGCTGTTGAGGTTTGTTCTTGACAAGAGTCCGGTCAATTCAATTTGTCTATAAGCATCACCCTTGCTAATTGACTATTTTAACGCTAGAGCGTTAAGGAGCTCGTGTCGTAGAAAAGCCTATGTCGGTGGCGTGGCGGGCAAATTCTGACCGGTCAATAGGTTTATGACGTCACAGCTACATGTCCTCGCGCGAAAATCAACCCACAACGCTCACGTGAATCGAGACGCAACCCGTGGAATGAAGCTGTTTAAAAAATGACATGTAAAGCGAATTAAAAGTCTCCGCATGTCTCGAATGATTTCACCTTATATAATAACTCATTCGCCGCAAAGAAAAAAAAATGTAGAGTTTTAGGCGGGATTCGAACCAACAACCCTACTGTAGCGAGTGAGACGCGCTACTGACTAGGCCACGCAAGGCACGCTTTTACGGCGAATGAGAAGGCGATGTGAACGGAGCCCAAAACACTACTGGATTCCACTCTTAAAGGCGAAGTTAAGCGTCCTAAAAGATTTTTTTTTGTTAAGCAAAACGAAATGGTATATCCTGCTCTACTCGACATGGCACCTGCTTAATTGGACACTTTCTGACGATGTGCGTGCGTAATCGTCGTTCCGCCACGCGCCCTTGTGTACTTTGTTGTTGTCCAGCCCACAGACACATAAACATTATGCTCGCCACTTAAAAGAGGCAATAAAAGACTTCAATATGTTTGAGAAGTTATATGTTTCAGGAACACATAGTTCCTTAAATAAGCTTCAATATCAAAAATTCGTGCCCCCTCCCCCCCCCCCCCCCCCCCCCCCCAATGCTGTCCCAAATCACTTACATGCTGTCCCAAATCACTTACGAATCACTTATCGAGGATAAAAACACCAGAAAAACTTGCAGAGTAGCTTTCAGATAATTTGGAGGTGCATTATGGGGTTTCTTCTGCATATTTAGGAATATAATTACACGCATCTTTATTCATTTTGTCAAATCTTCAGACATAAATTAAATATGTTTTTTTACTATCATGAATGAATTTTACTTTATGAAGTTCACATAACCGCTTGAGACCGACATGGGAGGACGATACTCGAGACTACGCCAGCTGTTGAGTCTGCGTAAACGTCCTTTTTGTTCGCTGATTGGCAGTGTGAAACATCGGGTTGTGGGCTATGCCAAAAAGGACTTTGTGCTCACATGATAGATCGGAAGACAAATACACGAAATGTGCAGAAAGAAGGAGATAATAAATGACATTGTTCTGAATGATCCCTTACAGATCGCCTTACTGCAAAAATATATCCATAAAGATGCATGCAATGATATACCAAATTGCACATACATAGCGCGAAGGGCAGACAAAGATTATCAAAAACCTAATATAAATCACACTTCATCAGGTTGCATGAAATCGAAAATTGGCAAAATACTGCCTCTGGAGGCTAATGTTATAGTCGGTTTTACATCCACTTGTTTTTGGGCCCTCACTTTACAACATTGAGCTTTATCAGTCATGCGTTGTAACATTTCCCTAGGCTGCCGTAAATCATCGCGAGACTGCTATAAATACTGTACAAATTTTCAATTTAGACATCTATTGCTAGTTTAGCGAACATCGCATTTCACCAGAAAGCTGAACTGCTTAACATGGTACGCACGTGCCGTCATCGCACTATATGCTGGTGATCATTACGATTTGTTCTTTCTGAGAAACTGGAATTCGATGGTGCGAAATGCACGTAGCAGAAACATCGCAAAAAAAAATTGGGTAGTGTGTGTGTTTATACAGCCTAGAACTTGGTCTGCCTCACAGGGGCGACGAGTCTCCCAGCTGTAGATGAGAAATTTAGCCAGTGCGGCACAACCTCTAGCCTGGGGTCTTTAACGTGCATCACGCAGTAGTGATACACGACCGCACGCCGGTACGATGCTCGTCCAGATCAAAACGGGCAGGGGTGGGGCTCGAACCCAGGATCCCTGGGTTCTGAAGCGCGAGCTTTCGCTCCACGTGCTCCGAGCTGGTGTGCGCTAGACCACTCGGCCACCTAACTAATCGATCACAGTTTGTTACTACCAATGAGACATATTCTTTCCTCAGTGCCGCCACCTCCGGTGTTCCCCAGGGGTCCGTTTTGGGACCCCTTTTGTTTCTTAGTTATATTAATGACTCACCAATGTGTGTATCATCCCCTATTAGCTTATTCGCGGATGTTTGTGTAATATATCGTGAAATTACTAAAAAATCTGACGCGGCACTTCTTCAAGCAGATTTATGCGCGGTATCAGAATGGTGCAACTTATGGCAAATGACTCTGAATACTAACAAATGTAAAACTATGAGGGTGTCTTGTCGTAACACATCACCATCACCGTACTGAATATGTAATATTCAGGTGGCATCTGTAACCTCTTTCAAGTATCTCGGTGTTCAAGTCACTTCTAACCTATCATGGAAAACTCATTCTGATCACATAATCGCTAACGCAAATTCAATGCTTGGATATTTAAAAAGAAACCTTTCTTAACCCCCATGTCCCTAAAAATTATCTTGTATAAGACTTTAATACGTTCAAAGTTGGAGTATGCCGCGGTAATCTGGGATCTAAGTCACTAACGCTTATAACAAACATCGAAGCCCTGCGAAATCGCGCCGCACGATTCATAGTCTGCAACTTTCATCGCACCGCAAGTGTCTCATCTATGAAAACCACCCTAGCCCTGCCTCTTCTTTCCTCACGTCGGAAAATATCTCGTCTATGCCTTTTTCATAAAATCTATCATCCCAACGCTTGCCTGAAAAACGAACTATTCATTAGCCCCCCCCCCCCCTTCCCTTCATTTCTCCCCGCATTGATCACAAACTTAAAGTTGGCATACATCAATGCGAAACTTCTGCTTGCATCAACTTTTTCATCCCTAGAACGTCATCTGAATGGAACCACCTTCCCGCATCATTAGTAACTATTCCAACTATAGATTTATTTAGAAAAGCTCTAACCACTCACTTTTGCTAGGATTATGTCGTACTAACATTTATAACCAAGTTTCCTTGTTGTTTTAATTTTATGCAGAGCCAATATTGTCACGGGTAGTGACCAAAAATAACAAATAAACAGGAAGAAACAAACGTTTAATGTGGCGAACTTGTGCCAAAAATAAAAGAGTACAAAAGATAATAATAGAGCGTCGCGGGCGTCGAAGTCGGCGTGGCATCAGAGTCGAACGCTGGGGCGAGACTGACTCCTGCTTGCCAGGCGGAACCGCTTTTGTACACGCGTTGGCTTATGGAGCATTCGATGTAGAAGGTTCGACGCGTATAACATTCCAACCTCGAATCAGCTAGACGGTTCTCGAATTCACTAGAACATCACATTACAGTGTAAACAAAAATGCGTAGCCACGGCCAGGAATCGAACCCTGGCCATTCGCGTGGGAGGCAAGCGCGATAACCGTTAGGCAACGGCCGCGCTGCCTACTTGGCGCGCGGCATTACTCCACCCTTAAAAAGTGCATCGCCTCGATGCAACACAAAACAAAACAAAGCACATAAAAAGAACGGCAAACTAAAGAGTCATTTGAAACACATAAGATCCACAGTCCTATCGAGCGTAGTACGGCTTCAGGCGCACGACGTGGACGACTTCAGGTCGTGGTGGGCGGCGTGATGATGTTCTTGTTCCGTCGGGCATCACCTCGTAGTTCAGCTCGCCGAGGCGATGAAGTACCTTGTATGGTCCAAAGTACCGTTTCAGCAGTTTCTCACTGAGGCCGCGGCGACGAATGGGCGTCCACACCCACACCTTGTCTCCGGGCTGGAAGTGAACGTCCCTGCGACGAAGGTTGTAGCGGCCCGCGTCGACGCGTTGCTGGTCTTGAATCATGAGTCGGGCGAGCTGGCGGGCTTCTTCGGCGCGTTGAGCAACCGCCTGGGCGTCGTCGCTCTCATTGTCAGATGGCTCATGGGGCAGCATTGCGTCCAGCATGGTTGTTACCTTCCGACCATCTACCAGCTGGAAAGGGGTGAATCCAGTGGTCTCCCGAACGGCCGTATTGTAGGCGAACGTGACGTAGGGCAACACCTCGTCCCACGTCTTGTGCTCTACGTCGACGTACATAGAGATCATATCGGCGATTGTCTTGTTGAGTCGCTCGGTCAGCCCGTTGGTCTGCGGGTGGTATGCAGTGGTTCGACGATGGCCGGTGCCACTGAGACGAAGGATCTCTTGCGTCAGCTGGGCCATGAACGAAGATCCACGGTTTGTGATGAGGACTTCAGGGGCGCCGTGCCGGAGGACAATGGACTTAATGAAAAACTTGGCGACTTCAACAGCCGTGCCTGCTGGAAGGGCTTTCGTCTCGGCGTACCGTGTGAGATAATCGGTGGCGACGATAATCCAGCGGTTTCCCGACGTTGACGATGGGAAAGGGCCAAGCAAATCCATTCCGATCTGCTGGAACGGCATAGACGGGGGAGAAATCGGATGCAGAAGTCCTGACGGCTTCATTGGCGGTTTCTTGCGTCGCTGACACTCGTGGCATGATCGAATGTATAGGTAAACGGTCTTCGGTAGCCTAGGCCAGTAGTACTTTTCTCGAATCCTGGCGAGCCTCCTGCTGTAGCCAAGGTGTCCAGCCGTTGGGTCGTCATGGCATCCTTGGAATATTTCGTCTCGAAGGCTGGCAGGAACAACCAACAGCCATGCTGTGTTGTTGTTGACGAAGTTCTCCTTGTACAGCACCCCTCGCCGCATGGAAAATGTATGCAGGATTCTTAAGAAAGCACGGGGAACCGAACTCGCTTGTCCCTCTAAGTGATCGATGAGCGCTCGCAGTTCAGGGTCGTCTCGTTGGAGTGCTGCCATGTCGCTGACGTCCAAAGCGCCGAGGAAACACTCATCGTCGTCGTCTTCGATACAGGCAGGACCGGCCTCGACAGGAGCTCTTGACAGGCAGTCGGCGTCATGATGCTTCCGGCCGGACTTGTACACAACGGTCATGTCGAACTCCTGCAGTCGTAGGCTCCACCGGGCGAGGCGTCCGGAGGGGTCTTTCAGATTCGCGAGCCAGCAGAGCGAGTGGTGGTCCGTGACCACGCAAAAAGGACTTCCATACAGATATGGGCGAAACTTTGTTATAGCCCAGACGACACCAAGGCACTCCTTTTCAGTTGTAGAGTAGTTCCTCTCCGCCTTAGGCAGCGTCCGACTCGCGTATGCGATGACTCGCTCTGCCCCGTCCTGCCTTTGAACTAGCACTGCGCCAAGTCCGGTGTTACTGGCGTCAATGTGGATCTCTGTATCAGCGAACTGGTCGAAATGGCCAAGAATCGGGGGCGTCTGGAGTCTTCGTTTCAGCTCATCGAATGACTGCTGGTGTTCGTCTGTCCATTCGAACTTTACGGCGTCCTTCGTGAGGTGCGTCAGCGGTGCGGACAGCTTGGCGAAGTCCCGAACAAATCGTCTGTAGTAGGCACAAAGTCCGAGGAATCTTCTCACGGCCTTCTTGTCAGACGGCGGCGTAAATGCAGCCACGGCGCGGGTCTTCTCAGGGTCAGGGAGAACACCTTTGTTGCTCACGACGTGGCCAAGGAACTTAAGTTCACCATAGGCGAATCGACACTTTGTTGGCTTGAGTGACAGGCCGGGGGTCTTTATGGCTTGAAGCACGGCTCGAAGTCGTTTCAGGTGCTCGTCGAAATCTCGTGAAAATACCACGACGTCGTCGAGGTAGACGAGGCAGCTCTGCCATTTCAGACCTGCCAGCACGGTGTCCATGACACGCTGGAAGGTGGCTGGCGCAGTACAAAGCCCGAACGGCATCACTTTGAATTCGTACAGTCCGTCGGGAGTGACGAAGGCAGTTTTCTCCCGGTCGCGTTCGTCGACTTCAATCTGCCAGTAGCCACTCTTCAGATCCATCGACGAAAAATATCGGGAGTGGCGCAGTTGGTCTAACGTATCGTCGATGCGGGGGAGCGGATAGACGTCCTTCTTCGTCACAGCGTTCAGTCGACGATAGTCCACGCAGAACCGCAGGGTTCCGTCCTTCTTCTTTACAAGGACGACTGGGGACGCCCATGGGCTTCTTGAGGGTTGAATGATGTCGTCGTCGAGCATCTCCTGAACTTGATCTTGAATCACTTTCCTTTCCTTTAAGGAGACTCAATACGTCGACTGGTGGACAGGAAGTGTGTCGTCGTCGGTAACAATGCGATGTTTCGCCATTGGTGTTTGGCGAATCTTCGATGTCGTGGCAAAACAGTCGCTGTATTCGGCAAGGAGATCAACCAGTTGCCGGCGCTTCGCAGCTGGGAGCTCGGGGTCGATGTCGAGCGGCGGCGGCGTGCTGTTCTGCTGTGACGACGAGGTTTCTACGGAGATTGCGATGACCACGACTGGCGCCTGAAGCTCCTCAATGTGTCCCACAGTGGTACCCTTCGTTAGGTGCTGCGGCTCCTCTCGGAAGTTCGTTACAAGAACAGTTGTACGTCCTTCTTGGAGATCCGTTACGCCTCGTGCGACGCCAATTCCTCTCTCAAGGAGCAGTTGGACGTTGCCTTCCAGAAGAGCTTCACCGTGCATGGCTGCGTCGGTTATGACGGGGACGAAAACACTCGACCGCGGCGGTAAGTTCACATGGTCGGCGATAACTCGGATCGCGGTTGACGTCGTGTTGGTCTCCACCGACGGTAAAACAGGCTTTCGCAGCGTCAGCTGGTTTGCCCCGAGGTCGATGACGGCGCCATACTCGCAGAGAAAGTCCATTCCGAGGATAACGTCTCTTGAACAGTCTTGCAGAACGACGAACTTAACAGGGCACGTCTCACCGTGGATCTCGACGCGAGCAGTGCATCTCCCGACTGGTGTGATGAGGTGCCCTCCGGCGGTTCGTATTTGTGGTCCATCCCACGGCGTGGTGACTTTTCGAAGGCGACGGGAGAGCCTCCCACTCAAGACTGAGTAGTCTGCTCCGGTGTTCACGAGCGCTGATGCGTCGTGGCCGTCGATGACGACGTTTAGGTTATTGGACACCGTTGCAGGGGCGTCGTTTCGATTTCTGGTAGCGTTTGAGTGGGGGCCCTCTGACGTTCGTGGAGGATCTTGGCGTCGGTCGTCTTCGGCAACTCCACCTCCAGGGCTTGCCGCGCCTAGTTTCCCCGGCGAGGAGCGAGGGGTGACAGGCTTTCACGTCGGGGTCGGTGCATCGGCGAAGCTGGACGTCGCGGTGACGGCGACCGGAACTCTCGGCGTGACGCAGGCTCGGGGGACTGGGGTCGTCGCAGGTACTCGTCGATCTCCCGAGGGCGCGCTCACCATACCGGGGGCGCGGGTCGCTTGGGTGGAATCCGCGCAGCCCGAGTCGTCGGTATGGGCATCGGCGGTACACATGGTCAGCTTCCCCGCAGTGGTAACACAGCGGGCGTCGGTCGGCCGTCCTCCAGACGTCTGTCTTCCTCGGCGCAGGTCGCTCTGGGGGAACGTGCGCCTGATCTTCCTGCCGTTGGGGGTACTGTGCCGTTGGGGCGTCTCTTCGGGGTGGCGCCGTGGCTTGGCGGGAAGCTTGCGGCGGTCGTCGGGCCATGGTGGCGTAGCTCAACGTCGGTTCCTCCGGTGCGACCCTGGTGACGGGAACCTCTGGTTGGAGCGCGCGATGCACTTCTTCTCGGACAGCCTCGGCGATGGAAATGATTGGCGGACGGCTGGTGGTTGGCAGCAACCTTCGCAGTTCCTCCCGGACAACCTCCCGGATAATTTCGCGGATGTCCGTACCAGGCACGTTTTCACCGCTAAGCAGCGCGGTTGCAGTGACGCTTGACTGCCGCTGGTAGTGGGAAGCGCGCGCTTGGAGGGCGCGCTCGATGTTTGTCGCCTCGCTGACGAAGGCGTCGACGGTTGCCGGCGGGTTGCGGACGAGGCCTCCGAAGATGTTGTCCTTCACGCCCCGCATCAAAATGCGCAGCTTCTTTCCCTCGGTGGCCTGAGGATCGGCGCGGGAGCTCAGGCGGAGCACGTCTTCCACAAAGCTCGTGACGCTTTCATTGGGGCCCTGGGTCCTGGTTCGCAGTAGGTCCTCGGCTCTCTCTCGGCGGTGGTGGTTGACGAACGTAGCCTTCATGTCGGTCTTGAAGATGTCCCACGACGTCAAAGAGGACTCGTGGTTCTCGTACCAGTGCTTGGCGGTTCCCTCAAGCGAGAAGTAGACGTTGTGCAGGCGTTGCTCGTCGGTCCAGCCATTGTGGCGGGCAACGCGTTCATACTGGTCAATCCAGTCTTCGACGTCTTCGTAGAGTTCACCGTGGAAGGGGGCAGCCGTCCGCTTTGCGACGGGCATGTAGACGACAAGAGAAGCGGCGGGGGCTTGCGACTGGTTGGCCATCGTCGTCTTCTGCGGCTTGGGCTTGTCCAGGAGCAAACCGTACTCAGGATCCTCTCCCTTGGTGCGGCGGCTGGTCCGAATTTCAGTTCTGCGGTGAGTGGTCTTCTCACCGAGCCGGGAATCGGACTTGCACTGCGGTCCCTTGGAGGGGAACGCTGCACGGGCATGCGGTACCCAGCACCTCCACCCAAATGTCACGGGTAGTGACCAAAAATAACAAATAAACAGGAAGAAACAAACGTTTAATGTGGCGAACTTGTGCCAAAAATAAAAGAGTACAAAAGATAATAATAGAGCGTCGCGGGCGTCGAAGTCGGCGTGGCAGCAGAGTCGAACGCTGGGGCGAGACTGACTCCTGCTTGCCAGGCGGAGCCGCTTTTGTACACGCGTTGGCTTCTGGAGCATTCGACGTAGAAGGTTCGACGCGTAGAACATTCCAACCTCGAATCAGCTAGACGGTTCTCGAATTCACTAGAACATCACATTACAGTGTAAATAAAAATGCGTAGCCACGGCCAGGAATCGAACCCTGGCCATTCGCGTGGGAGGCAAGCGCGATAACCGTTAGGCTACGGCCGCGCTGCCTACTTGGCGCGCGGCAATATTTTATGTCCACCCCCTCTGCAATGCCCCTGGGCCCTGAGGTTATTGATATATATATATATATATATATATATATATATATATATATATATATATATATACATATACATATGTATATAAATGAATAAATAAATAAAGAGTTTCGAAGCGATTCAATAAATTGGTGTCGATAGAACGGCATCGCTAATCCACCGGTCGCTCAAATGAACACCGCCACTCGCTGAAGTGTCGTTCGATAAAAACGCATGGGCGGGGCTTCGTTCGCTAAAACGTCGTTCGATAAAAACTCATGGGCGGGGCTTCGTTCGCTAAAACGTCGTTCGATCAAGTCAGTGCCTCCCAGGTCGTACCCAACTAAACGTTAATCACGGCACACGGTAGTGTGTTAATAGTTCAAGCACCGTGGTGAGTTGGGCTAGTGGGTTTTGCATACCCAAAGAGTAAAACAGCGTAAAAAGACCCGGACAGGGAAGATATATGCACATACGGAGAGGTTCAGCGCTCTGAGTGAGTACATCTTCCATGCCCGTAACGTTTTGTGCTGTTTTGCCTTTTTATAACAGTTCAAGGGTTTTAGTTTTTACCAGTTTGTCGAAGTGAACAAAAAATTACCAGTAAAAAGTAACTTCACTCGGTTACAAGTTACTGGAAAATGTACCTAAGATACAGATATAGATACCGAGAAATGAAAGTGCCTAGGTTTGTACCTCAGTTACAACAAAAGTAGCTAGCTACCGATTTCCAGTTACTTGTACCTAGGTACTTCACAACCCTGGTTATATGTAGCGTCATATTAATCGGTCACATTTAGTCCTTTGATTGCTTCCATTCTCGGGGACATCTTTCGGAGGCAGTTCAGCAACAACGAAAACATGTTTGGATGCCTGAATGATGTAAAATTGGTCGTGCAATATTTTTTTGGCCTTTAAGTAAATAACATTAGGAAGTAATTCATGACGTCAGCGACCTGCGAAAACATCCATTAGTTTTTCCCTCCGCGCCATAGCAGATGCGATAAAAAAAAAGGAAAGAAAAAGCCTTCCCCTCCTCAACTCGCAATTAGAACAAGCCTCCACGTGATCTGGCACTAATTCCGTCAGTGTTCATCATAGTTATGCGCTGGGGTTTGGAAAGCCAAGAACTTGGGTTGAGCTTCAGATGTTGTTCGAGTTGGGCTATCATCATCTTTAATTGAACACGAGCCGTTACCCAATGTTTAGCGATGCTGATTATCATGAAACCGAGCACTCGACTCTGTGTTCGAAAATCGCTTACGTCATGGTGTCACATGACTCTCAGTGCGAAGTCATGATGTGTTGTTACGTCACGCTGAAAACGCAGTTAATGAATCTAATGACTTCCTCAAATTAAATAGGCTTGACACAGTTAGTCACGTGACGTCACGGGGTCACCTGACATTACTTGACAGCATGTATTGACACCAGGACGTCACGTGACCACGTGACACATGGTTAATCATAGAGCTAATGCAAAAACGCCACAAAAAGACACAATTTATCATACCTTGCAATTTTGTATATTGCCGCGCGCGCAGGTGGCCAAGCAGGCAGCGCGCTCGTGGCCTAACCGAAAACTGGAAGTGTCATTAATTCAGACAAAACGGTAGGGTTTTGGCACGGTGATTGGGATAGAAAGCCAAATGCTTTTATGAATGTTAGGTCGGAGAGTTTACCCACCAAGTATCTAGGTGTGCCGTTAGTGCATTATCGTGACAGTATTTCATACTGGAATGAAGAGACAGAACGTTAGAACAAAGGCGGAAGGGTGGACTATTTGCGCGCGTGCCACTGTGTGTAATGTTTTTTTGATTGCAAAGATTTGGTATGTCTTACAGGTAGTCTATATGTCTCGGGCCAATGTTCAGAAGTTCCACAGAGTTCTTGCTGTTTTCATATGGAACTCGAATTGGGAGCGCTGTGCCCGCACAAATCTTTTTCGTTCAGTGCGAAGTGGCGGACTAGGGCTAGCACATTTATTTATAAGGCGAATTGTTTCGAGATTTATGTTCCTTAGGGATAAAAACTACCCCTTCTTACCTACTGTAATTCAAGTTCGCCTGCAAAGTTTTCTGCCTGAATTTGTTGTGTCATCCGGTGTTGCAATAGGCGCAGGTCTTCGTGGGTACATGAGAGAAATTTTATGGTCTTTCCGGATGTTGAAAATCCGTTTTTCTATAGAATATTTTGCTACAGTTTCAAGAAAAAAATTGTATAAAGATTTAGTCGATCTTTTGTTTCCTATACTATTGTATAGATCAGTATACTTTGGCGGCAGTGGTTTAGACGTACTAAAAAGAGTGAAAAGAATGCCGGTCAGGCCATGTGTTAAAACCTTTTTCTTTCAATTACATTGTGGCGTTCTTCCGGCGAAAACTTGGCTGGAGAAAAAAGGTTTATTCGTCCCTTGGTCCACCAATTGCTTATTGTGTAAAAAAGTCGAAACCATAGAACACGTGTGTATCGAATGTTGGGACGCTGTGTTCCACTGGGACATCCTCCAGCGCACCCTCAAAAAAGATTTACCTGTCAACCCACGCGGTATTCGTTATCTGGGCCCGTTTGCTTGAAGCACTAACCGCGGCTAAAGTTAGCCGCAGTACCTAGGAAAGGGATTTTGAGATCACGTGACTGGCTCGGTAGGGATGCGAGGAAACATGGCGGTGCCCCAGTGAGTGAGCGCCACTCGCTTTGGAACTAATATGTCGTTGTGGTTGCAATATCGGGCGCGTTAGTCAGCAACGAATGGTGCAGGAGGCTTTCGCTTTGCCTTACCTCACTTAAACCGCAAAGCATGGACAATGACATCGCCTCATTTTTTAGATAGTGTTTCGATTCTGGGCACTCCTAAGCCTAAATGAACGCGATAATTGTCGGCATAGCAACGTCTTTGCAAAGCGGATTGTTGATAGCACACAAAAGCAGACGGCGTCCCAACAGACCTTTTTTCTAAATTATCCAAGCACCGAGGTGCATGCTACGACTGTAGTTTCACGCGTCGCACGTGCTGGCTTCTGCAGTAGTAACCGCTCTAAAGCAAAAAGTATAAAACAAATTTTGCCTTGCACGCGCGTTCGTTAAAGCCTTATTATGATTTTTTACTTCAAATCTTTTATAAGAGGAAAGCCAGCGCGCGTGAACCGTAGAATTACACTTCCAGCGTTCTCCTCGCGATGCTTAGATAATTTAGAAAAAAGTCTGTCGGGACGCTGTCTGCTTTTGTGTGCTGTCAACAATCCGCTTTCCAAAGACGTTGCCATGCCGACAATTATCGCGTTCATTTAGGCTTAGGAATGCCCAGAATCGAAACACTATCTAAAAAATGCGGCGATGTCATTGCCTATGCTTTGCGGTTTAAGTGAGGTAAGGCAAAGCGAAAGCCTCCTGCATTATTCGTTGCTGACTAACGCGCCCGATATTGCAGCTACAACGATATATTAGTTCCAAAGCGACCGGCGCTCACTCACTGGGGCACCGCCATTTTTCCTCGCATCCCTACCGAGCCAGTCACGTGATCCCAAAATCCCTTTCCTAGGTACTGCGGCTAACTTTAGCCGCGGTTTGTGCTTCGAGCAAACGGGCCCTGGTTGTGAAAAATGAAGATGAAATTCCGTATGATATGATTATGCTATTGAGTCTCCACAGTACGTGGAAGACGAGAATGAGTTTACGACACGCAGACGAGAATGTTCGCACTGTGCGTGAAAACTTTATTGAAAACATTGTCTATGTAAGAGAAGTTTATCGCGCCCTCGCCGAGCCTCCAGACTGGTTACCACTGTTGGATGAGTTGGCCATTTTTAAGAGATTTTAGCAAACCGCCACGACCTTCGTACGGCTAAAGTGTTTTAGCTTTTTTTTTTTTTTTTATTGGAAAAAAATTGTCTAAGCAGCGCAATAAAGAAAAAAAAAAGCGCTCGTGGTTTAACGGTTATCGCACGTGCCTTCCGCGCAGAAAGCCAGGGTTCAATTCCCGGCCGCGGAGACGCATTTTTGTTGTTGCTAACGTAATGTTCTGGTAACTTTGAGAACCGTGTTGGCTGATTCGAGGTTAGAATGTTCGACACGCCGAACCTTCTACGCCGATTATTCCAGAAGCCGACGCGTGTACAAAAGGGGCTCCGCGTGGCCAGCCGGGGCCAGTCTCGCCCCAGCGTTCGACTCTGCTGTCACGCCGACTTCGACGCCTGCGACGCTCTGCTTTTTTTGTACTTTTTCTTTATTTATCGGCACAAGTTCGCCCCATTAAACGTTTAGTTTCTGCAGTTATTATCGCCTCCTCACTTGTCATTCCTGACAATATGGCGGTTTGATCAATAGATAGAAATACAGCTGCCAATTTTTTATTCGCAAATATTCACTTTGCGATACTAGCAAAAAAGAGAAAGAAACACATTGAACCGCTTTGAACCGGTTATCGTTATATATTTTTCCAGTTCAGTTCCAAGGTGGCGGCGAAGATTTCGGTTCGGTTCAGTTCCGGTTCGGCTAAAAATAACGGTTCGGTTCCGGTCTTCGGTTCGGTTCCGTCCGGTTCCGGTTCGATACCCTGATTCTAAGCTTGTGTAGAGGGCGGTTACTACGGCGTGTATGAGGGCTTCTGTTGAAATCATGCCACCATGGGTATGGGGACAGTCTATTGTTTCAGGCTCTTGGGCTGAGATCGGAGGGATACCCTCTGACGTTGATAGTGGCAGTGGCAGAGTCCCTGATAAATGTGTTTAGGGGTCTACGCAGTCGTAAGGCTAGGCAAAAACCGAAAACAAGAACAGTGGTGGTGCCTTATGTCCACGCCCTCTCTCATCAGGTTATGAGTGGCTCACAAGTATAACATGCCAGTGGTGTTTTCAGCACCCAAGAAGCTGTCACGACTGTGCTCTGCTGTTAATCGAGGGAGTATCAGTGATTTGCATTGTGATGTCAACCACCGCACTCCTTTTGTACCATGCGCAGTAGGGGTTGTGTATCAGATCCCCTTCACATGTTGTAGGGTGTCCATTGGACTAACGGGGAGGTGCGTGAACCTGCGGGCGAGAGAACCCTCCCTTTCTCTTCGTTCCTCCCCCGCTGGCCACTTAGCGGTACATTTCAGTAGGTGCGGCTGCGTACCTACGTATATTCAATGACTTGACGATCCTGGCGCGAAATAAAAAAAAATACCGCCTGAGGGATTGAACAGGAATTTTTCATTTTATCAGTAGTGGAAGGGAAATGTGTGAGCGCACCGTTGGTGAACTTGGGGGATGACGAAGTTTTTTTTATCAAGGAGAATGGCATGCACGTGCGAAAGTGATGACGAAGTAGAAGTCTTGTCGGTCGGGTTGTATTTTTGTGCCTTGATTGGTTCTTTCCTCTCTGCATCATGTGTTTATTTTCTGATTCGCTTGAAAATTAAACTTCAGTTCATGGTCAGCGCTTTGCCCATGCACTTCTTTTACTCATCCTTTATCATATTTTTGCGCTGTTTTCATTTATAAAATGTTCGACCAACTCGCCCAACTTACCGCCTTGATGAATTTGGCGCTGGAACGTGTACGTCTTGATAATATAACATATATCTAACCTAGAATTCACAAACATATATCTTAGTTCTCCACATAATGGTGGAAATTAGTATTGATTCGCGAGGAGTTGGACTTTGTTTTAAATTTATGTTCTTGATGTACGTGAAAGCGGGTATAGAAGCTGTGTTTGAGACTTGTTCTCTTGTCCGTTTTTTTACCAATGATTGCCTCCGGTTACTATGGAAATTCTTCACCAGCTCGCCTTGGTGTTTACTCTTTCTTCAATGAAGAAATTAAGTGTTATAACGGATTGAACCGTTTTGTAGACTGTAAAATGATTTAATAAAAACGTTAGGAAATAATTTGATACAACAGGGCTATATTCGCGTCCGTTTTCGTTCCCGTCGCTCGTGTTTCTAGGGGTCCTCTTTTCTCATTCCCACGCCGGGATCCAGCATCGGGGGTCGAAGTCGAGCTGGTCGGGCTTGGATCACATCTGGTCGAAAAGGGGAGGCTCTCTTGAGGCGCCTTCGCCGCCAGCATATTCGCTTACACTCCCAGGCTCAAAATCTTAGTGTCCTCGCCAATTTTGTTGATGTTGTGATTCTCGGTTATGCGTCCAGCCATCGTGGAGGGCGGCGTCGGCGTGAAGCGCGTGTAATCGGAGTATCTGCTGCGGTGCAAGGCGATTCGGATGCGTAGCGGTGCAATCAGTGTCTATAGCTGGTTGTTCGTAAAAAAAAAAAAAAAAAAAAAAAAAAAAAACTAGAGTTGTCGTGCGGCAGCTTGACGGCAATCCGGTGTGCCTTGCGGGGTAAACCCGGATATGATGTAGGTTTGCTTGCCCACTTTGGTGGTGACTACAGTGACAACGTACGTTCCGTGGAAAAGCCGGTTAAGTTTCGAGGTACGAAGGCCGATCGTGTACCATATCCCGTCCCTGACGCTGTATGGAGCTGGTCGATGTTTTGCGTCGTAGGAACGCTTCATACCAAAAAAGTAGTAAGCGAGGTTTGCGTTTGCAGCGTGGCGGATCGCGTGGACGCCGCCGACGTCGCCGGGAAGAGGGGAAAATTCATCGTCCATTGGTCGGCGTGGGACACAGTTGAACAGGAGTTCGAACGGTGATGTCTGGAGTCCGCCGTGCGGCTGCCGGTTCCCTTGAAAGTTGGTCACCTGGAGATAGTCGCTCCAATCGTCGATGTCGCCTTTGACGTTCTTTCGCATGCAGACATGAAAGGATTTTTTTGTTGTCGTTGGCGCGTTCAACAATGCCGTTAGTTTCGGGAGCGTAATGTACTGTTCGGATGTTCTGAATTTGCCTGTCAGCGAAGTAACGTGAAGCCGGACGTGAGGTTAGGTCCCTATCGTTCTCGGTGAGGACAGCTTGCGGCGTACCGAATAAGAGCACAAGTTCTTCTAGAAATCGAAGGACGTCCTCGGTACACTTGTCAGGCACGGGGCGCGCGACACGCGCGTGGTGTGGTCTAACGCGGTGATAAAGCACCTGCTGTCGTCGCTGCTTGTCTGGCGGAGGATCTTGTGCCGCGGCTGCGGCCGGCGACATATTTTCTTACAAAAGATAATGAACAAGACGCCGGAGTACCTGATTCTTCCAACAAGCGCACTCTTCAGAACAAAAAACAATCTAACTCTCCAGAAAAAAAAAAAGTTTTTTTTTTTTTTAAGGTTTTCTCACGTTGTTTTCCCAATTCAAACGACTCCTTTCTCTCTCCCCCTCACTCTCTCATTTACATCGCCCTTACCCTTTCCTTCTTCGGCGCCAAGCTGCCGCCGATCCGTTCACCCCCGCGCCGTCAGCACGCCGCCGCCGGAGGTGCAAGCACCGGCGTGCCGCCGCCGGCGATTTCTGACAGGCGCACAGGTCGACCTGCGACACTGGCGTGTTGTCAGCTGTACTTGATCTTGAAAATCTAAAAAACACCACGATTTGCTGAGGCGTAATTCAGACACGGGACAAAATCAAAAAGAAATTCAGAAGGCTTGTAGAGTCACAGCTTTTAATACCTGACTCACACAAAAAGAAATACTTCGCGCTCTGAATGAAAACAGAGGGCGCGCCACAGAACCGAGCACAGCGAGCGCGAGTTGCTCGTGCAGACTCTCGCTCAGGTTCGCTCAGTGGATCTCGGGAGCCGGTGCGACAACAATAAAAAGGAGAGATGCCTTTCGCCTAAGCTCCGGGCCGGACGTCTCAAATTCTTTTCCGACATTTTCGAACACCGCCGACAAATTGGTGACCCGGACGTCCGACCAACAAGGACCGGAACACAGGCAGCTCTTCCAACGGCGATGGAACGTTTTCAGCCACCCAGCTCCGCCTTCCAGCTTTTTGGGCGAAGAATCCTCGGGCCTGGTTTTCGCAAGTGGAAGCCCAGTTCCACTTGCGCCGCATAACCGCACAGGAATCCCGCTACTATCATGTGGTTTCTGCCCTACCCCCCGAAGTGGCCGATGAGCTGGATGATGTCCTGGCGCTCCCTCCTCCGGAGAACGCCTATGACCACATCAAGGAAACTATCCTCGCCAGGAAGACAGCATCCGAGGCATCGCAGATACAACAGCTCCTGACCACCGAGGAGCTGGGCGACCGGCGACCCTCCCAGTTGCTTCACCGCATGCGCTAACTTCTAGGTGAGCAAGCTCCCGATCAGAACCTCCCAATTCTACGGGAACTGTTCCTTCAACGCTTGCCTCAAGGGATCCGCACGACCCTTGCACCAGCTACGGACCTACCACTAGATCGCCTCGCCGACATGGCGGACCGCGTTGCCGAATATGCTGCGCCAACCATGTCAAGCGTTACGGACAACGACCATCAGTGCTGCTCCATCCGAGCCCTTGAGGCCCGCGTCGACGCTCTAACAACCACCATCGCAGAACTCAGCACAACGCGTAGACACCCACATCGTCCGCCACGTCGTAGTCCGTCTCGGTGCCGCAGTTCTTCTCGACGACGCGTTTCTTCGCAACAACGCACTAGCGATTCCTGCTGGTACCACCAGAAATTCGGCAACCGAGCTTTGAGGTGCCAACAGCCATGCAATTGGCAGGCAAACGCCCCGGCCAGTCACTAGAGGCGGCAAGTGACGTTGGCCCAACAGCAAGCCGTCTCTTTTTCATCACCGAGAAAATCTCAGGAATACGCTTGCTGGTTGACACCGGAGCGGAAATGTCCATCCTTCCGCCAACGCCAGCTCAAAAACGACACCCATTAAACGGCCGCCATCTAGTTGCAGATTCAACAAGCATTTTGAAGTATACTCTAGAAAATATTTTTTGCAACCTATGGTTTGTCTGCAGTGCAAGCAATGCCCTTTTTCTTCTGCTAGTTTTCTTTTTGTTTGGTTTTGGTGTACCTATACCACTGTAGGCAATACCATTCTTTACTGTTCTTTGACAGTAGTGTATTTATTGCACTGTAAATGATACCATACTTTGAACTTTGTTTATTTATTGCACTGTTAAGTGGCATTAAACCACTTTCTAGGATAGTCTGTTTATGGTAAAAAATGAATCCATGCGCTCTAAGCATCCCAAGAATCAAAACATTACATTCATACGCGGTCGATTTTTCTATTAAAGTCTACATGAAAAGATTGTTTACCTCGGAACTACCGCCAACACCAGATGGCATCGTTGCACAAGGACAGGGCTCTGTCATTCTCGTCGGATGGCACCATCTGTTGTAAATTTTTTTTATCCCGATTTTAATAGAGAAATGGGCCACGCGTAAATGAAATGTATGGCTTTTGAGGATGTTTAGAGCCCATGGATTGAGTTATGACCATAAATAGGCTATTTCAGAAAATGGTTTTTTGCCCTTTTAACAAAACCCCATATCCTTTACTGTTCGTGGGTATATATTGCTGTTCTTGGGTATCTATGTTAATAAATGCTTGTCACTTTTTCCCACTGGTCTCCTGTCTAGGGCTTGGGCTGGGCGAGGATCATTGCAAGAAGCTTCATTTTTTCTTCATGCATTTTCTTCCGTACCCGGCGCATCTCTTCTTCCAGCTCCTTCGCTTGGCGCCTCTCTTCCTGTGCAGCTTCCCGGTGCACCCTGCGTGCTTCCCTTTCCTCCTCTAGTTTTGTGATCTGAGCGAAAAATTCTTTCATGTGCTGTAGCCGTGTTGAGTTTAGCCGGCCTGGGCGAGTGCTTCCGCTGGGTCCTGTCTCGGGAGTTTCCTAGGTAGAGCTCGAAGGTGTACTTGTGGTTGTGTCGACCGCTGCTCCTGCTGCTGCTGCTGATCCTGTCTGGCTGCCAGCTGCTGCTGCTGCCCCTGTCTGGCTGCCAGAAGGAACCTTGTAGGTGGCCCCATTAATGTCTCTGATTACCTCGGGCTCGACGCTGCCATCCATCATCTTCGTATGGGACGTCGACTGGTCCAACTCCAGATCGACCGTTGTGGCATACTGCTTGCCGTTTGCGTTTTTGAATGGTTTTTAGACGGGTGTTGCACTGATCCGGTGTTTTATTTGAACCAATTGTAGTCAGGAGATCCCCCGATATGCGAGAAAATACGGCTTTCTGATTTTTGAATTTTTTGGGGGGTCCAATTTGTGGAAAGTAGCGCTCATAGTAGTCCATGAGCAGCTTTGTCTCGCCACTGGTCCACTCGGAATCTAAAAATGATAAAATTCGAGTAATTAACTGGCTATTCAATGTTTAGTTTGTACACACAGCAGCAACATGAGCTCACCCAGTTCACGCTAATTGAAAGGGGTCTAATTTTTTCATAAAGGCCCGTTCACACTCTTGCGACCGAGTAAGACCGAGAGAGACCAGACCGGTTTTTAAGCCTCTTGCGACCTCTTAGGACCAGCTCCGCTGCAGTGCATCCGGTCCTATGAAGTTGCAAAAGGCTCAAAAACCGGTCTGGTCGCTCTCAGTCTTACTCGGTCGCAAGAGTGTGAACGGTGCTTAAGGTGCCTTCAGCTTGCTAAGCTATTAATAGGGTTATTTGTTTTCAAATTGTAATTTTCATTGATTTTGTTTATGTATTTTTTTAGGTTTTATCATTTTTTACTTAAATGTTTTTATGTCTGGTGAAAAATGTGGGCTTATATTGAATACAATAGGATGACTCACTGACAGTTCATCAGGAGCTGGGTTCTGGGTCAATACAAAATGAAGCTGTAGACAAAAACTTTCTTCCAATTAAACTTTATTTATTTGTTTCATATTTAAAGGCTTTTTTTATTTTACTTTTCTGTGGTCTTCTTTGATTTCTAGAAAACCGACTTGCAGGTTTACTTTCTGTCTTTATTACTATTTACTAAAACATGAAACCCTAGCTATAAAACTGACTGCCATAATGGAAATAAACTATGTTTTATATTGCAACAATAGACATGTAGCAGCCCATTTCATCTTGTTTGCGGCCTCCCTGCACGGCTTCTCTGCCGGCCCAGCTGACATGCTGCTGGGCCAACACGGTTTGCCGCACCCTGTATTTGTCAGGGAATATGCGGTCACTTCTTATCTTTTTTTTGTGTGTTCGTATCTGTGTTCTCTCACAAGCTCCATCATCTCTCAATTTGTCAGAATTTCAAAGAATGGGACCTAAACTTTGCAGTTCATCCAACAGTTAATAGCAGTGTCTTTTTTTTTCTTTCAAAAACTTGCAGGTATGCTAACGAAGAATGAAGGGTTGTGGCAGCTTGGGAGATAATACATCTCTCATGCAAAGTAAAGAGATAAAATAAAGGAATGCCTTGGAGGGTTCGGCAGCCTTGACAATATTCATGCATTTTCTTTCAACAGGAGTGAACAGAGTTTTGAAATTCAAACAAAATGTTATTCATGCATTTTTTTTTTCAACAGGAGTGAACAGTTTTGAAATTCAAACAAAATGATGAGCTGGTTTTCTACTCCCTTTGCGTTGTGACAAGCATGATAGGCAAAACATATATCCTTAGATAAAGTGACAAGCCTTACAAGAAAAGTGTTTTTTTTTAGATTATGGTTATTAGTTCTCTTCCAACATGATCAGCATTAACATGCTGAACGGTTCACTCGTATACGTTGTTGAAGAAAAAATTGTGGAAATGCAGACTTGCAGGGACCCGTCTTGTTTTTTTTAGGCTGCTGGACTGCCTGGCCTTTTTCCTTTGATGTTCCTTCCAGAGGGGAATGCTGCTGACCTGTAAAATTATCCAGACCATTGTTAAATTCACCATTGTTTTATTATGGTCTAATGAAAAGATCCCCCACCAATATTTCGAAAAAAAGAACGGTGCACACTGTACACGCTATATTGCCAGTGTTTGTGTCAAGCAACGTACCGCCCTCGCTTCGAACATCCGGGAAAAGTGTAGGAGACGAATAGCCTAATTAATTCGATCAAAGGGGGTCGCAGTGTGCACAGAGTCGGTGAACACAGGGAGACAAGTGGAGAATATAATGCCTTAGCCCGAATGACGCCGGAATATATGAATTTGGTATCAATAATTCGTAGCACAAGCCGATTACAATGTTTTAAAACGCGCGAAGCCGTGACGCTGATTAGTTTTGATTATCAAATAAGACCGTGCGCGCGCGCACAATCACACACACAAAAAAAAAAAGATTCTGCAGCTCTGCGCGCGCTAATTAAATTTCTTAATGGTCGTTCTTGGGTTGGTAGAAAAATTACAGCCTAATTTAAGCTGGCATGGTAACCGAAAATTGAGGGGGGAACAACGGGACGGACAACAGAAAGTTATAATAAAGTTTCGGTCATGAGCACGCGTTTCTACTAAAGGCGTTAAAACGCATGCGGAAATAGGGAATAACTCACCAAGAGCAAATCCAGTTGCTTCGCGTCCAAGCAAGGGCAGCAACAGTTGCCGGACAGCCGGATCCGACAGTTGTTGCGCCATGGGATCTCCAGCGCTTGCCATGATCGCATCAGTTCCTTCCGCCATTTTTCAAACTATAGGGAGGACGTGGGGACTGCGAGACTGCGACTGCTGCGACGGCCGGTAGGGGGTTGGCAGGCGTGGGGAGGGAGGCTCCCGGGAAGATAGGCTTTCCGTTTCCGGCCTACGCTCGGGGCGCTCCAAAAATGCAGGGGCATCTGCCGCTGGTAGATTCGGAGCGTGTGGCGTGGAGCGGATTCTCGGCTCCCTTACGGATTTTGGAAACCGATCCGAATCTGCCAGTGGAATTCACCATAAGATAACATTCCAGATGAATAACGAAGAACGAACCGCGCTCAGAATGTCATTGATGGCGACACCCTGCTAATACAAAACAAATGCGAACTAAAAAAAAAGGCCCCCGAGAAAACTTAAAAGAGAGAGAGAGAGAAAAACGTGTTCGCTTGTACGTCACTTGACAGGCATGTTGAAAATGGCGACCTTTGACCTTCTCCCGTCCTTGGAGAACTGGTGTGTCCGTGTGTCGTGTGTAGTGGAAGGGGTGAAAAGAGATTTTCGGGTGCGCGCCCTTCTCCATCCCACTAATCCCCTGCCCCGCATTCTTGCGTCCTCGCTCACGCAGGGGGTAGAGCAGAGAGGGACCGTCGGGAAAATGGGAAGGGGTCTTTGTTTGAAAAGAACCTGTTTTTAGTACAGGCTTCGTCAGAACTTAAAGGGGAACTCAAGTGGATTCTGAGATCGTCTATTTATTGTCATAACGCTATCTATGGGCTCTAAGCATCCTAAAAATCCTAAAATTACATTCAAGGGCGGCCGATTTCCCTCTTAAAAATCCAATCAAATATCGGTGTTCTGCGCCTAGGCGCACGCCGTCAGGGGCGCTGTCGGACGGGAAGGCAGCAAGGAAGGGCGTGCGCCAGCCAATCACGAGTCCCGGCGGACTGATTTTGAAATGCGCGCGTATTCGGCGGACTGATTTTGAAATGTGCGCGTATTCGGCGGACTGATTTTGAAATGTGCGCGAATTCGGCGGACTGATTTTGAAATGCGCGCGTATTCGGCGGACTGATTTTGAAATGCGCGCGTATTCGGCGGACTGATTTTGAAATGTGCGCGTATTCGGCGGACTGATTTTGAAATGCGCGCGTATTTGGCGGACTGATTTTGAAATGCGCGCGTATTCGGCGGACTGATTTTGAAATGTGCGCGTATTCGGCGGACTGATTTTTTCGAATGTGCGCGGATTGGACGGACTCATTTTAAAAGTTCATGAAATGTGGTGTCGTCGTATGGAAATTCTTCGGCGGACTGCAGATATCAGGTTCATCCCGTACGACGCCGCATCTACGGGCGACGCCGACGCCTCGAACGCGCCGCAAACGTAGACGACGGCATTCCACGGCGCTGCGAAGCCAGCAAAGCGCGTTCGGCATCGACACCGGACTCCGGATGCAAAAGGGAAGAACGCACTCGGCGACGGAACCCAGCGGCTCTCAACACAGACTGATAGGTAATACGCTCTTTATTGTAAAACTCACATGTATAGTTGATACCAGTTTTCTGTTTTAAGGTGCCAATGCGGTTGCTGCATACCGATGGAGATCGTCGTCGGGTTGTCTGCCGCCCGGTGTACCCTGCCGCCGTACGCAAGCAGCAGGGCCGGCGCGCTGCGTGACGAGCCACTTGGATATCGACTCGGTGTGCCTCAGTCCGGGTGTGCTACGACTCGCTTTACACAATAGACGCCACTATGGGCAGAAGAAAATGCGGGGCGTCGAGAAACAAGTGAGTACGACTTGTTTCTCGACGCGATCGGCGTCGACACCGTCCTATCATTGGCGCCCTTTTTTCTTGCCGCACGTCCGCACTTAGCGATCAATTTTTTTTTTTTTTTTTTTAATGTTCGCTTCGCGTGTTTGTTTTTTGTTTTGTTTTGTTTGCCGTGCGTTATTTTCAGCGGCCGTCACGGGCGAAACCGGCGGCCAGCGGCAGCGCGAGCCCCGAGGGGCTCGGCTACCGCAAGTCCGTCGCCGACTTCGTGGCGGTGCTGTGCGTCTACGCAAGAGCATCCCGCTCTTCGGACGCGTAGCGCCTCGGATGCCTAGGTGCTGAAGCGGATCTTCTCCTTGACTTGCGGGCGAGTGCGAGACGATGGTGGGTGTTGCAGATTGTAATTGACTGCACCTCGACCGGAAAGGGCAACACGCACGACGCGAAACGTTTTGGGTCTCGTATAAAAGTAATTGTCAAAACAAGATTCTCGAAGCTGTAAAGTAGCATAGTGGTAGCGCGTCTGCCTGGTACGCAGCAGACCAGGGTTCGACCCCCCTTGGGGGTTTACCTTTTTTTTTTTTTTTTTTTTCTCAGATATTGGTTTGTTGAGGCATTTGGCAATATTTACATTTCCTTTCTATGATTGACAGTGAAAAGAACGAATGTTTTCGACGAAGCTTCGCTCAACTAAATGGTATGGTCCTCACTTTCCGGAGTTGCATGGGGAACAGCGGAGCTTTGGTTGCCGACTGGACGCCGCAAAGGAGGGGGGGGGGGGGTTGGGCCAGATGGCTAATACTGTATTTACTGGAGTAATAGCCGCACTATTTATGAGCAACGCCCTCCCGTCTACTTTCCCACAGAACACATATACAGCCAATCATTGCGTTGCGCATAAATAACATAGCGAATAACCAGATCGAGAACACGATTCTCCATACAAGTGCAATTTTCACAGATGGTATCTTCGCACGAAAACATTATCTCTGTCTTGTAAACAGCTGGAATCATGCTGTCCATCGCGGTGATTGGCAATCTGCGTGCTGCGTGGAAAAGCGAACCCTCAGGTTTTCTTCATAAACAGTGCGGCCATTACTCGGGTAAATATGGTAGTTTTGTAATTAGCAGCCGCATACTGTCACAGCGAAGCGACGTGAACGCGGGGGGGGGGGAGGGGGGGGAGGTTAATAAGCTCCCAGTGATACATGCTTTGTCAAGCGTGAGCTATCCGCGTCGTACAATAGCCACTTCTGGTCAAGGTGCACGATGTTGTGCGTATAGCCTTATACCCGTGCCACACGGGCAACTCGCATGCCATTTACAACGAATGACATTTGAACGGGTCGGCCATTTGGCGTGCGACACTCCGAGCGTGGGGCGTTCCCCGTGCGACAGATCTCGAGTTGATCCGTAAATCACACAAATGTCATTCGTTGTAAATGGCATTCGAGTTGCCCATGTGGCACGGGTATTAGTCATTCTATTTCCATCTCTTGAGGCGTTCCGCCGCAGCTTCCGAGAGGAGTTCCTGGCACCGAGGTACGAGTCCCGAGTCCAGCGGGAAATCGAGTGTCGCACACAGAACCCATAAGAAGGCCTTGTGAAGTATATTCGAGTCATTCTGGAACTGCTCAATCGAGCAGTGCAAGCTGCTCTCAAGTCGCAGAGGGTTACTCGCATTGTTCGTCATTCACCCCTGTTACAACATGTGTCTTCATGGGTCCAACTACGACACCATTGAAGACCTCGTGTAGGAAACCATCGCGGCTTGAGTGGACTACAGGCCTCCCGCCCCCAGCTGCAGAAGCCTCCGAGCCGTCCTGTGCGTGGGTACCCCCCACATGTGTCGACCTAGAACGAGCAACTCCGACTCGACACCCTCCTGAAAGGGTCTGTGCCAATCTCGCCTACTTGCCCCTCGCCCTGAACCCCCTCGACTGTCGTCGGGAGGTCAAATGTTTTTACAACAAGCTATGTCGTCAAGAGTCCAAATTCCTAATCCAGGGAAGCCCCAGGCAGCTGGGATTGCCCCCTCCCCCCTCTCCCCCGGGGCCCGCACCAGAGCGAAATTTTGCCGCAGGTGCTGCAGACCTTCTCAAGCGGCCGACTGCAGTCCCCCCACGGTGAAGGCCGGCTGCCTAACCATCTTCGAGATCATTGAACGGCCCACAAATGCCCAAGCTTGGGCCGAGAGGTGGCTGGCAATGAGGGAATGAACCAGTGGAGTTGAGAGGCAGCAGCCAGTGTTGGAGAGACTAGGGTAACATGGGAAATAGAGCGGCAGAAGACCGTTAGCAGCCCAGTTCCTGCTACGACTAAGGACAGCGTGGCCATTCTCGCAGCCAATGCCTGCACTGGTGGTGCCGGGGCCAGAGGAACCAGGAAAACCAACACGGCTGTTGCTTTTGTTTCCTGGACGCTGGACGCAAGATCTCGCTGCCGCGACGCTGAACTGCAAGACCTCGCTGCCTCCGGCCCAAGCTGGCGGCAGCGAGTTCCAGCCTCGGGATAAGCGAGTCACCAGCACTTCTCTCGTCTGTGGCGCTTACGACCTACGTTCTGTTCTACGAAGAAGCACGCTAGCATTTTCTTTATCTGATAGGATTGAACGTGCCAATTACCATTTGGTGGAGATTTTATTGCAGGCGAAAAACTTTTGTTCGACTTTGATGTTTGCAGCTATTGGCTGGATGGACATTCAGCTGGATGTGACCCCCTTCACCAGGCGAGAGGATTGCATTACGGGTGCAACTCTCCCGACTCTCTGTACAACAAGGCTTGCTGCAGCCTTTCCTGCCGGTGTCTGAGACGCCTTGCAAGTGCGTCCAGCGTCCAGGAAACAAAAGCAACAGCTAGAGAACATCTTGAGGCCATTTCCACCAATGTACTGCACGGAAGTTCTGGGAAACACTGATGTGCTGCTGCATCGAATCGAGACTGGCGACGCTCGACCAACTGTGGTGCGACCCAAAGCCAGCCCCTCATCGTCCATGTAAGAGCTCTCCTGAATGCTGCACTACAGAAGTGGATCGACACCGGAGCCTTGTGCAGCTCCCAGAGTTGTTGGGCTTCTCCCGTCACAGCCTCAACGCTGTAACGGTGAGAGATTCATATCAGTTTCCCTTGATAGACTCAGTCACGTACACTATCGACAACACGAAAGTGTTCACAACGCTTGACTACAGTCTAGCATAACCGAGATAGACCCAGAGGCGGTTTCGATAACCGCTTTTACCTATCACAAGGGAGTGTTCGAGCCTTTCAAATCCGCCCGATACCTTTCAACATCGAGTGGACATTGGTGTCGATGATACAAGGAGCAAGTTTGTGATGGCGTACATGAATGACGTCATTTTCCCCAATCTTTCAAGAAATACCTCAAACATCTTAGGATTGTCCTCGAGCAAATGCAGTCTGCCAACTTGACAGTTCACCCTGAAAAGAAAATGAACCCTCTTGCCTTTGCTGCTGTTAACCCGAGGTTTTCACCTTAATCGGGACAAGATGTGTGCGATAACCGATTGCCCGCAGCCGCAAGACGTCAAGAGCTTGCAATGCTTTCTAGAATTGATTGCATGTTATTGCCAACTCGTCCCACACTGCACCAAGGTAACTAACTCTTTGCATTTGCTTTTGTGCAAAGATAAAATTGGCATTGGAGACGAAAGCAACCAGACGCTTTCCCTTGGCTCTCGAAGGCAATCACCGACTTCGCTTCGTTAGTTTCCGGGTCTCTTTAACCTGTTTGTTGTTCAGACTGATGCCAGCAACTCTGGCCTTGGTGCAGTCCTGCCCCAGGAACACAACGGTGTTCTTCGGCCAGTTGCCTTCACCAGCCGCATAGCGACAGCGGCCAAACACTACTATTACGCAATGGAAAAGGAGTGTCTCGCCACTATTTTTGCCCTAAAAAATTTAACATATATTTCAATGGCACATACTTTCAGATCCAGACCAATCAAGTGCTTTCCTGGCCGAATAATTTGTGGAATCCAGTCTGACGTCTCGCACAATGAGCTCCAAAATTACAGGCATGCCACTAAGCCACTACATACAAGAAGGAAGTTTTGTTGCGGCAGATGTGCTCTCGTGTGCTCCTTTCCAGGTCCTTCCCACTCAGGACGAACATGCACTGGTGGGAATAACTGGCATTGTGGCGGACACACCAGTCAGATGGGGGACGTTGGTGATCAGAGAACTTCGCAAGGCACAGTGGGAGGGGAAACTCCATCTACGGGTGTGCGAGAAGCTTGCAGAACAAAGGGTAGGCCGCACCGAGGGCGACGGTAGGTACGACTCATACTTGCCGAGAGAGAGATTGACTTCTTCTCAGCTACATTTTTCAAGCAGACGACGGTGCCCATGGCTCGCCTTTCAGGATTGTGAAACTTCGAACGCCGTTCATCAGTCACTTCCATGATTCAGCCTCATCAGGTTACAGCAGCAGAAGTATGACTTGCAATAATTTACGCCATGTCGAGACTTGATCAGGAATCAGGCAGGATATACTCAGAGCCATATATACGGGGAGAGTTTGGCGATTCTTTCATCCTGCCGTCAGGGAGGCTCCTCCCTCCGGTGGTGACGTAGCTGCCCGGATGCTGCCGGGTTTCGCTCTCGGCGCGCTCGGCGGCGGCGTCGGTCCGCCATATTTACACCTTGCGTGTGCGGTGCTTGCGGGCAGAGCGGTAGATGGCTGAGCTTCCTTTGAGTTTATCGGTTGTTTCACAAGTAATACACGGCTCCTCCGCGTACGATGGGCTGCTGCTGTGCCGTGGGCTGTTCGAACCGGAACACGACAGGTTTCCGATTATTTAAACTGCCCAAAGACAAGAAGAGGCGCCGGGTATGGATCGCCAACATCCGACGCAACAAGTGGACTCCCACCAGCCGCTCGGAGATTTGTGAGGTAAGTGCTATTGCTTTTGTGAATTGATCGTTTCTGTTTACATGTGGTTGAAGTGACTGTTTGTGGTTGTTGTTCTTTTTTTTTTGGTGCTGAAATCTGGGGTTGCGCAGGATTATGGTCTGATCGGTGCGTGCGCCGTGAACGTTGCGCAGGCGTTGACGACCATTCGACTTTCCCATCTCGCTATGCGTTTCCACATTTTGACGTTTACATTCGCCTTCGTATACGCCGTAAATCTAGCCAGTAAAGGCTTTCGGTAATACATGTATCTGTCGAAAAGTTCGCCGAGCTAACGATATAGTACCAAGATTCTGAACAAGTTGTTTTGGTCGCGAAATTTCGACGACTCTGACTTCGATTTGGTCGCGAAATGCTTTACAATTTGCACGATTATTCGGAGTGAATTCAAAGAGAACAGCAATTTAATGTTTATATTGAAATGAGCATCGTGCTCCGTGCATTAGTGCCGAGATCAAGGTTGCTTTGGGCCATAATTAGTCCTTCGGTAAAGTGCACATGAGCTCACGAATTATGAGGTCTAAAGTTAAGGATGACAGCCGGAGTTTTCTGACAGACGTGTTGCGCGCGCATTCAGCCTGCAGTACAATCTCCTTCGCAGGTTCACTTCGAGCCGTCTCACTTTGAGCAAGCTAGGCAAGATGGGTGGAAGAAACTGAAGACTACAGCAGTTCCCACTATCTTTGCCTACAATGAGCTGCAACGAACAAAGCTCAAGAGAAAGCCTCCAAAGCACCGAGAAAGATTCCCAATGGTAAGACAGTCTAAGCACAATTAATATGTCAAGCATATTAGAAGGAGCAGAACATCACTCATTACGGCATATTACAATTTTTGTCACGATTGCAACAGTTTGCGGTGACGGTGCATTGTACTAGTGATTTGACTTCACGAGTTGCTTGCCAAATATATAATGTTCAAATTTTGAATATGCTCTTCGACTACAGTCCCAGTGCCCGAGTGGGTCTGCAACAGCTGTCAAGTCGTCGGACACAGACCATGTCAGCCTGAACGGACCTCCAGACTCCATGAACGTTAGTACCATGTTTTGTTTTTGCAGTGAATGTTAGCATAAAACGCAGTGACACTGCATTACTCTCATATGTTCCTTTCAACTGCAGTCCCAGTGCGCGATTGGGTCTGCAACAGCAACAGAGTTGTCAGACGCGAACAATGCCAGCCTGAATGCAGTGACTTCAGTCGCAACTGCGGCCTGCCCCCTACTTCAGTCTCCTCCAGACTCCGAGGGCGTAAGCAGCGTGTTTTGTTTTTGTCCTGAATGTTCACATAAAACACAGTGCCACTACATTACTTGCAAATGTTCCCTTCGACTGCAGTCACAGTGCCCGAGTGGTTCTGCAGCTGCAACAAAGTCGTCAGGCGCAGACTGTGCCAGCCTGGATGCAGTGACTTCGGTCGCAAGTGCGGCCTGCCCCCCACTTCAGCCTCCTCCAGACTCCGAGGACGTAAGCAGCGTGTTTTGTTTTTGTCCTGAATGTTCACATAAAACACAGTGCCACTACATTACTTGCAAATGTTCCCTTCGACTGCAGTCACAGTGCCCGAGTGGTTCTGCAGCAGCAACAAAGTCGTCAGGCGCAGACTATGCCAGCCTGGATGCAGTGACTTCGGTCGCAAGTGCCGCCTACCCCCCACTTCAGCCTCCTCCAGATCCCGAGGACGTAAGCAGCGTGTTTTGTTTTTGTCCTGAATGTTCACATAAAACACAGTGCCACTACATTACTTGCAAATGTTCCCTTCGACTGCAGTCACAGTGCCCGAGTGGTTCTGCAGCAGCAACAAAGTCGTCAGGCGCAGACTATGCCAGCCTGGATGCAGTGACTTCGGTCGCAAGTGCGGCCTGCCCCCCACTTCAGCCTCCTCCAGATTCCGAGGACGTAAGCAGCGTGTTTTGTTTTTGTCCTGAATGTTCACATAAAACACAGTGCTACTACATTACTTGCAAATGTTCCCTTTGACTGCAGTCACAGTGCCCGACTGGTTCTGCAGCAGCAACAAAGTCGTCAGGCGCAGACAATGCCAGCCTGGATGCAGTGACTTCGGTCGCAAGTGCGGCCTGCCCCCCACTTCAGCCTCCTCCAGACTCCGAGGACGTAAGCAGCGTGTTTTGTTTTTGTCCTGAATGTTCACATAAAACACAGTGCCACTACATTACTTGCAAATGTTCCCTTTGACTGCAGTCACAGTGCCCGAGTGGTTCTGCAGCAGCAACAAAGTCGTCAGGCGCAGACTATGCCAGCCTGGATGCAGTGACTTCGGTCGCAAGTGCGGCCTGCCCCCCACTTCAGCCTCCTCCAGATTCCGAGGACGTAAGCAGCGTGTTTTGTTTTTGTCCTGAATGTTCACATAAAACACAGTGCCACTACATTACTTGCAAATGTTCCCTTCGACTGCAGTCACAGTGCCCGAGTGGTTCTGCAGCAGCAACAAAGTCGTCAGGCGCAGACTATGCCAGCCTGGATGCAGTGACTTCGGTCGCAAGTGCGGCCTGCCCCCCACTTCAGCCTCCTCCAGACTCCGAGGACGTAAGCAGCGTGTTTTGTTTTTGTCCTGAATGTTCACATAAAACACAGTGCCACTACATTACTTGCAAATGTTCCTTTTGACTGCAGTCACAGTGCCCGAGTGGTTCTGCAGCAGCAACAAAGTCGTCAGGCGCAGACTATGCCAGCCTGGATGCAGTGACTTCGGTCGCAAGTGCGGCCTGCCCCCCACTTCAGCCTCCTCCAGACTCCGAGGACGTAAGCAGCGTGTTTTGTTTTTGTCCTGAATGTTCACATAAAACACAGTGCCACTACAATACTTGCAAATGTTCCGTTCGACTGCAGTCACAGTGCCCGAGTGGTTCTGCAGCAGCAACAAAGTCGTCAGGCGCAGACTATGCCAGCCTGGATGCAGTGACTTCGGTCGCAAGTGCCGCCTGCCCCCCACTTCAGCCTCCTCCAGATCCCGAGGACGTAAGCAGCGTGTTTTGTTTTTGTCCTGAATGTTCACATAAAACACAGTGCCACTACATTACTTGCAAATGTTCCCTTTGACTGCAGTCACAGTGCCCGAGTGGTTCTGCAGCAGCAACAAAGTCGTCAGGCGCAGACTATGCCAGCCTGGATGCAGTGACTTCGGTCGCAAGTGCGGCCTGCCCCCCACTTCAGCCTCCTCCAGACTCCGAGGACGTAAGCAGCGTGTTTTGTTTTTGTCCTGAATGTTCACATAAAACACAGTGCCACTACATTACTTGCAAATGTTCCTTTTGACTGCAGTCACAGTGCCCGAGTGGTTCTGCAGCAGCAACAAAGTCGTCAGGCGCAGACTATGCCAGCCTGGATGCAGTGACTTCGGTCGCAAGTGCGGCCTGCCCCCCACTTCAGCCTCCTCCAGACTCCGAGGACGTAAGCAGCGTGTTTTGTTTTTGTCCTGAATGTTCACATAAAACACAGTGCCACTACAATACTTGCAAATGTTCCGTTCGACTGCAGTCACAGTGCCCGAGTGGTTCTGCAGCAGCAACAAAGTCGTCAGGCGCAGACTATGCCAGCCTGGATGCAGTGACTTCGGTCGCAAGTGCCGCCTGCCCCCCACTTCAGCCTCCTCCAGATCCCGAGGACGTAAGCAGCGTGTTTTGTTTTTGTCCTGAATGTTCACATAAAACACAGTGCCACTACATTACTTGCAAATGTTCCCTTTGACTGCAGTCACAGTGCCCGAGTGGTTCTGCAGCAGCAACAAAGTCGTCAGGCGCAGACTATGCCAGCCTGGATGCAGTGACTTCGGTCGCAAGTGCCGCCTGCCCCCCACTTCAGCCTCCTCCAGATTCCGAGGACGTAAGCAGCGTGTTTTGTTTTTGTACTGAATGTTCACATAAAACACAGTGCCACTACATTACTTGCAAATGTTCCCTTCGACTGCAGCCACAGTGCCCGAGTGGTTCTGCAGCTGCAACAAAGTCGTTAGGCGCAGACTATGCCAGCCTGGATGCAGTGACTTCGGTCGCAAGTGCGGCCTGCCCCCCACTTCAGCCTCGTCCAGACTCCGAGGACGTAAGCAGCGTGTTTTGTTTTTGTCCTGAATGTTCACATAAAACATAGTGCCACTACATTACTTGCAAATGTTCCTTTCGACTGCAGTCACAGTGCCCGAGTGGTTCTGCAGCAGCAACAAAGGTGGTGGGCACAGACCGTGTCAGCTTGGATGCTGCAACTTTCATTGCAGTTGCAAGCAATGTCGTCTACCCAGGTTCAGATGTTACAGTGGTAAGAGCCACATTATTTTTTTAATTATTATTCAGCGTTGCATTTATGGTGCCCAAGAAAAAGTACTAATAATGTGCACAACATAAAATTTCAGGTTACGCCGCTGGCACCTGATGTACACGCCCAGCTTTTAAGAAGAATTCACCAGCTTGAACCCCAAAACAAGATCTTAAAATGCAGAGCCAGTTCATCCAAGCGGAAATGTGAACAGCTGGAAGCTGGTTTGAAAAGGGTGTTCAATCCTGATCAGATTCAGGCCTTGTCCCGACAAAGCAACAGAGGATGCAAGTGGTCGAAAGAAACAATCAAAGAAAGCCTTCAACTTCATTTCGCCTGTGGTGCAACGGGTTACGACATGCTCCGTTCAAAATCGCTTCCACTACCAGCAGCGAGGACATTGCGACAAAGGATTCAAGGTTATAATAAACAATATACCTTTATTGCGAGTTTTCAATTTGAGTACATATGTATTCCCATATAGGACATATCAAACTACATTCAATATACCCAAATGCACCACCACACACAAGAATCAATATAGCTTCGTAACTTAACCACTCCTGAAAAGACTTAACTTTCGTTCACAAGCCGTTAACCAAGAAATTGCCTAATTGAGTTCTCTTTTCTCTCGCTTGTGTTTCTTTATCCCCGACTGATGGGGGCGAGAGCCTCATCAGGCTGCTTCTCGGAGATTTTTCTTCTGTCGTTTTAGCTCCTCTCGTGTGGTACTAAAGGCTACATTATAGGTGCCATTACTTTATACAGTTCATTCACTTTGTTTCTGCTTCTTTTGCATGCAGGCCTCAAATTTGAACCTGGTGTTTTGGGCGAAGTTTTTAACCTCATGAAGTCTAAAGTGGAACTACTCAATGAAAAGGAGAAGAAATGTGTTTTGATGTTGGACGAAATGGCTATCGTCCCAAAAGTCGAGTATGACTCAAGTACAGGATCAATTCGGGGATACTCCACCCTGCAAGTGCCTAGTGTAAGCGGCTCAACTCTGGCGACGCATGCCTTGGTCATCATGATAGCGGGTGTGTCCTCAAGGTGGAAGCAGGTTGTAGGCTACCATTACACAGGTTTGTAGAAAACTCAAAAAAATTTGCGGTGAGTGCTTCAAGCATAACCACTTAAACTTCATTTTTATCTTTTTCAGGAAATTCATTCAATGGGGATGATGCAGCAAAAATGGTACTTGAAATAATAAGAAAATGTGATGACATGGGCCTTCATGTTGTAGCCATTACAACAGATATGGGGTCAGGGAACAGGGCAATGTGGAAATATTTTGGAATCAGTGCTGGGAAGTACAGCAGGGTGTCGAACAAGTTCAAGCACCCTTGCCGAGAAGATGCCGATATAGCTGTGCTAGCTGATGTGCCGCATGTAGCGAAAAATCTCTGTGGGCATCTTCTTCGGAAGCAAAAAATCACTCTCAGTGACGCAGTCGTTGCGGAAAATAATTTGAACTCCAATATCGTAACAATCCAACCGGTGGTGAGGCTAATAGAATTCCAGGAGCAACAGACCTTCAAGCTGGCACCGAATCTCCAAAAAGAACTCCTGGAACCGAACCAGTTTGAAAAAATGAAGGTATATAGCTCTCAGTTGTGCACTGAGTGAAACACAAATATGTGTACTGACTGGACATTTATTTTTATGCAGGTTAGCAATGCACTGAGAATACTGAGCCGCTCCACATCCAGTGCTCTTCGGTTCATGGTGGAGAACTACGGCTGGGAGAAGGACGTCCTGACAACAGCTTGGTTTATTGAACATGTGAACCGATGGTTTGAGTTAATGAGTAGCCGACACCCCACAACGACATTGAGCTTCTTTGATTCAGAGCGGTACTCGGAAGCATTAACCTTCCTGAACAAGTTCAAGGACATGTTCACGTCGTTGAAAATCGACACGGGGACTTTCAAGCCTGTTCAAACAGGAGTAATCTTGTCAACCTCCTCGATACTCTACCTTCAAGACCTGCTACTCCATGAGGAGGGGTTTACCTTTGTTTTAACCTCAAGGTTCACGCAAGACAGTCTCGAAAACTTCTTTTCATCTGTCCGACGTCGTAACCCCATTCCAACCCCGGTTGAGTTCAAATCAGCCTTGAGGATCATAACACTGTCCCAGTATTTGAAACCTGTCAGGAACAGCTCCTACGAATTGGATGATGAGGCATTTTATCTAGCAGACTTATCTGACATCCCCGAAGCAACCAGGGTTGAGCCTGTCGAAACGGATGAAGATGATCCACCAACAGTCACAGAGCTCTCGGAGAGTAACTCTTTTTATTACTACTGTGGATATATAGTATCGAGAGTTGTCAAAAATGATTCGGTGTGCGACGAGTGCATAGCTGCTGTGAAAGCTGTTGAAGGCCAGACAGTTCTGGGTAACCTCACACGTCTAAAAGCGTACAAAGAGGGCTGTCTGGTCTTTATCTCTGACAGTGTCTTGGAACTTCTGACTAGGTGTGAGGCAACATTCACCGCGCGCATCTCATCACTGTTGAACTCCAGTAATATTGCAAATACACTGGCGGCTGAAATGAAAGCTCGCAACCACAGCCTTCCGGAATGCCATGACATTGCTGGGAAAATCATTGGGCGTTTCTGTCGGGCTAGAGTGAGGCTTTATGTAAAAGAACTGTCCAAAAAAGAGCTCAACAAGAAAACTGTTGGTACTGACCTTTCAAGCAAGTCAATGGCAGCACCAAGGAGGCGCTAAGTAACGAGGTCAACCAAGTTTATCGCGTCATTAGTTTACGTCGTGTCGCAAGATTCCGACCGCTTTTACAAAGTGTTATGATCAGTGTTATGTTTCAAAATATCTAACCAGTAAATGGAACTAATTTTATTGCCAGATCTGGTCGAACTGGTAAATAAAGCTTTATTCCCTCTGACCTTTTGTACATTTTTCTGCTATACATATGGGAGTTTCAGAAATTGGTCCATTTGCATATGACGCGTTAATTATCTGCTTTTGCGCTTGGTTCGTTACACGTTTTGAGCTTTGAATCTGTTAAACTGATAGTCTGTTGCCGTTTTGCGTTCGCGCTCACTCAGTTCCATAAAGTAAGGCACAGTAGCACAAGTTGTGCGGATGGCTGCACCAAAAATGTTTTGGGCGAAAATAATTTTTTTTTTTTGTAATCTTAAATTCCGTCTGATTCAAAATAACCAGTTAATTCAAACTAGCATGGACGATGTCCGGCGAGTTTTAATGCCTTAAGGCCGGTTCAGACACGTGCGTTTGACTGCGGTGCGTCGAGAACCGAAACCGAGTCACCGGCACATCTGTGCTTCGTATGAAGAGTGGAATCCAATTCAAGGAATTATCTTGGCACGCGATATAAGCAGCAGGGATGTCCTGGTTTCTCGCTGCCGCAACACAGTCAAACGCAACTGTCTGAACCAGGCTTTAAGCTGACTGTGCAGCGAAGGCTACAGGCGCGAGATCGAAGCTTTGAGCAGCGAGCGCCTTGGCAGCCGTATATAGACGCTTTACACACGCGCCAAATTACAGCCGCCATTGCTGACCTTCTCTTGTCTTACCGAGATGCCGAGCAACTGAAACGGTAGTTGACGATCCTCTACGAAGGCCGACGCTTTAGAAAAGGACACAGTTGAATCTAATGTGGCAGTAACCTGGCCTGCTATGGTAATGATGAAGTGAAATAAACGGAATAAGAGGAAACAAAAATTGAAGGTCAGTTATGGCGGCGTCCATGCACAGCTGCTGCAAAGCGTCTATATGGCTCTGCTTGGCAGGAAAGGCCCGGATCCTTGCAAGGAGCACGCGCTAGCTCGAGCTCGTCTCGTTCGCTGCACGGTCAGTTTTAAGACAAACTGAGCATGCATGCGGTTCCGCCTACAGCGAAGCGCATTCCATGTCAAAAAGCTTGCGCGTGTGGCCTAGAGCCCTATTTTTGCTCACACTTCGCGTCGTTTAATACCTCGTGGTAGCACATATGCACGGCGCCAATATATAAACAAACATTCGGTCGCTAACCGGCCGTTTTCGGCTCTGCGACGGAAGCCACTAAATGCGGTTAAAAATCCCGCTGCCCCCGCTGCAGATAAATCAAGTGAGCCAACTCTGACTAGGCGTCAAAATTTCACAAAAGTTTGAAGCGGTGGGACCCTGCATCTGCACCCATTTGAACGCGATACATGAACGCGTTGTAGCGTAAATTTTATCAATGTAACCGCCTGTGAGGACGACGCGAAATCACGCTGCCGTTGGAAGCTATTTTAATGTTTCTGACTGATTGTATGCGCGATCTACATTTCGAAGTCTGCCTTCAGTATCCCATACTCCAAGGCGAAGCTGGCGAAGCGCTCGCCTACGCGGTCGTTGCTCGTGGTCGCTCCCACAACTGGTGTAAACATGGCGGCGAGCGCACCCGGGCGCCTGAGCGGAGGCGTTCCCTGACGTCGGCGGTGACGTAGCCCGCGTCAGCGCCGGAGCCTGCCTACGTGGCCACGCCTACTCGCCAAACTCTCCCCGTATATATGGCTCTGGATATACTGAAGTATGCCCACACTTGTCCAGGATGTCAGAAGTCAAAGCCACGCGAAGGTCACCTACCAGGATTTATGCAACCAATCGTAAGCCACTCTCCTTGGCAGGTTGTTGGCTGCGACCCGTAATGGGATCGTTTCCTCATAATCCGTACAGTAATCGGCATCTTCCTGTCGTGACTGATCACTTCACGAAATTGGTTGAATTGTTCCTTTTACAGAAGCTTCTTTCGCAAAAAAATCTGGGATTGCCTTCTCGCCGTCCTTACCAGATTCGGCTTTCTTTCAGAGCTCATTGTTGATTATACTTCCGGAGCAAAGTTGTCTCGACATCTGTGCTGTGCTTAGCATACAGTACAAGCTCACTTGTCCGCAGTGTTTATAGTCTGTTGTGCCGCCTAGCTGTTCGTTGGCAGATGCATTACATGCACCGCGAAAGGGAACATAAAAGCAGCATAATATATTATTGGTTTCCCAGGGAAACGCACACAAGACGTGTACACTTAGAGTATAGAGTATTGCTTCTTACATCTCATCAGTGTGGTCATTGCTTCAGTTACTGTGGTTAATTAAAGTGGTATTTTTTTCTTACATTCAATCAATGGATATTTTTTCAGGTGCTTCTGGTGCGCTGCCTATAGGCAGTGGATGCTATGGTTGCGACTGCGACTGGGGCAAAGCAACAGGCGACCACTGCCCTCCTGCATGGTGAAAACAATTAGGGACTGATCGCTGCGACTGAATAAAAGTGTTTTTGTTCTACTGGGTGTAGAACCACCTTTTTTACTCACCACAAAAGTAAACAATGCATCGTCCAATGGTCGGTCTTCACACAAATGTATTCTTAGCCGTTAGAGCCAAGTGACAACTTACTATTGCCCACTTCAAAGTTGTAATCGATTTGCATAACTTCTCCAAGAACACTCGGGGTTTTGTTGCCTGTCATCTTTTCAGCGCTTCTGTGCAAACATTTCCATACTCCGTTTCACCTTACAACTGACTGCAGCAGACGCTACGAGCTATTAGAGCCAATGGACAATAAGTTAAATAGCAGCGCCACTAGCGGTTCAGGTGCACTCTGGGAGCAGGAGACTGTCAATAAGTAGTTTCGGTTTCGCCGGGTTGTGAATCTGACCTCTGCTATTGTCTCCACATTGCCATTGCTCACGTCGTCGTGGATTGCTCCAAACTTGTGAACGATGCGCTAAGTGCCCTTTTCTTCTCGTCGCTACAAATCTGACACAGCGAATAATGAAACAATTAATTTTGCTGGCACGGGTTTTGAGCGAGAACGTTCCAACGGCGAACTGAAGTGAACGTAGAGCGACGTACGCCGAATGCCGTGCCAGATCGCTGTGTGCATTTGTTTGCCACCTCGAAAACATCCACTGAGACTAGCACTCATTTTATAATACCCTTGCTTCGCCAATCGCTGTTTGCAATTGGTTTAACACAATACATGACGAAGCTCGCTGTACGAGAACGTTCAAGCGCAAACTAGCGCCCTTTGCTACGTTGCTGTGTGAAAATTGGCCGCGGGAGTACTAGTCTGAGTGTCTGTTCTCAATGTTGCAAACAAATGCACGCGGTGAACTGGCATGGCATTTGTCGATCTGCATTCACTTGACTTCGCCGTTATGGCGTTTTTGCTTGTCCCCCGTGTCAGAAAAAATCCTAATTTCGTTATTCGCTGCAACCGATATGTAGCAATGTGAAGAAAGGGGTAGTTTCTGCAGCGTGTGGAAGTGTGGAGCATCCATAACAACAGGAGCAATGGAGGAGCGGAGACAATAGCACAACAGATGCACAACCCAGTAAAACCGAAACTACCCGTTGACACAGTATAGGGTTTTTTTGCGCGAAACAGGGGACAATTACAAGCGAGTAGACACGGACAAGCGCAAACTTTCAACTACTTTATTCGTGCGCAATCGACCACGAACATTCAGAAAGAGCATGCGCAGCACGCTACACAGACGAAAAAAACCGAAAATAGATAGTAAAGTCATCCACCAACACACATTCCACGATAGTCATTATCGAATCAGCAACCCGGATAAAAACTGCACTTCACTTTCAAACAAAGAAACCGAGGTATCGCTGACACAGTCATGGTTCTTCTTTATATAAAAAGCTCCCATCAATTCTATGTAGCAATGTGAAGAAAGGGGTAGTTTCTGCATCGTGCGGAAGTGTGGAGCATGGTTCTTCTGTCGATCAGGAATAAAGGCAATGCACACTTGCCTACTCACTGTGCCGACTGTGTGTGTGATGCGCGATTTCGGGAGATTAGGATCTTGGGTAGAAGCAAAGACAGCACAGCCAGAGAATTGATAGAAGCATTTTATATAAAGAAGAACCATGACTGTGTCAGGGATACCTCGGTTTCTTTGTTTGAAAGTGAAGTGCAGTTTTTATCCGGGTTTCTGGTTCGATAATGACTATCGTGGAATGTGTGTTGGTGGATGACTTTACTATCTATTTTCGTTTTTTTTCGTCTGTGTAGCGTGCTGCGCATGCTCTTTCTGGATGTTCGTGGTCGATTGCGCACGAATAAAGTAGTTGAAAGTTTGCGCTTGTCCGTGTCTACTCGCTTGTAATTGTCCCCTGTGTCGCGCAAAAAACCTCTATACTGCATCATGAACCAACTAGGCCAACCACAAGTTTTAATTTACCCGTTGAAAGTCTCCTGCTCCCAGAGTGCACCTGAACTATTAGGGACACTGCTATTTTGCATATTGCCCATTCATAGCTGTTTGGGTTTCCCATGACCTCCAAGAGGAAGCACATTTTTTTAAGATGGTTTGTTATGGGTGACTTTATGAATTTTCTGAATTGCAGGTTATCATGAAACGGCGAGACTAGATACTAATGAGGGGCCAAACTTTTTGCCGAATCGAAAATTCGGTGCCGAATCTTATGCCTAACAAAGCCGAATTTTCGCCGATCTTTTTTAAACATTCGGTAACAATATTTTGTTGCCAAACCTAAAAGTTGATATTTTTTATGTCAGGCAAAAATGTTTAGGTTTCGTCTTTTTTAAAATGCACATTGACACAGTTATTACTAAATAAGGTAATGTTCTGCAAGATAATTATATAGGTTTCATTTTTGCAAGTTTACCGGCAATTTTACAGTGACTTTGCAGAAGTGATGCGACACCGAGGTTGGGTAGTAGCGATCAGAGCACTATTTAGCTCCTAAGAGCAGAACAACGCAATCCTTTGAATCCGCGTGTTTTACCGACAATATGGCTGACAGAGTAGCTCGGCGCGAGTCACGTGGTACTCGCGGTTCCAGGAGGCGCCCGATTTATGGGAGAACACATGGAGATCGACGCAGCAAACACCGAGTTCACACTTCTCAAAACTAGTCTGTCGTGAGGTTCGTAAAGCACTAAACATTTTATCAAAGTTTTCATAATTATGAATGCGTGTAAAAATTTTGAGAAGGCAATTTCCAAGGCAATTGCTTTTGAAGCAGACAACTTTTTTACGCAGCGGAGATACTTTTTGGGTTGGCCGGAGCGCGTCACGTAAACGGTGCAACAATTTTTGTGTGCATTTTCTGAACAGCGTGAGAGACCTTCAATGCATGTAACTGCTTCTGAACGATCGTCCTCCACCGCGCCACGTTGTCTGCTGCATAATGCTGTTCCGGCAATTTTTTTTTTAATTACGTTCTTATGTGGCTTGCAGCTTACCGCAAATTATGGTTGTTATACTTGAGGCAAACAAATATTGAAGAGAACCACACTCACAAAGGCTAACAAACACACAGTTACCATGTCGTATACTACACACCTTGCTGTAACCGCAGGTAGTAAGTACTACTACACTACCCGATGGTAACCGCACGGCGTCCATTTGCAAACCATGGCTCTGTCGCATCTCGCGCGTGCGCAGACATTTGCCAAATTTTTAACGAATTTTCGCCTAACTTTTTTAACAGTTTGGCAGATCTGAATCTGAAGTTCGGCAGATTCGGTCCATCACTACTAGATACAGACAGAGAGAAAGACTGGCCAAAACACAAGTGCCGACAGATTATGCTGCATGTAAATCCTGGTCAAGGGCTTTGTTCGCAGAGCCACATTAGCTGGGAAGGCTCGTACACTATGCTGTTTAGGAATAAAGCTTTCTCTTGCTCCTTCAATGCAAATACGAGTTACCCAGTAAATGAATAACTGACATACTGGTCAGTGGTTAAAATCAAACCTTTTTGCCAAAGCACAAAAGAGAATGGCGGGGACATAGGCAAATGCTGTGTGTGCATGTCTTGGCATCTGCAACAGTTACTCTTGCAGATGCCGTGTGTAATTGCACTTCCAGCATGCTCCTCGGTGCTTGGCGAAAGTTCTACTGTCCGAACAAACCTGTGCATAATCATTCGGCTTTGGCTAAAACTATTTTCATTTGTTTCCTCAAAGGTTAGCAGGGCATAACAGGTTGTATCTTTGTGAACCAGTGAATAATCGAGAAGAGACAATAATGTTGCAGATGGGAGAGGAAACTGTAGTGTAGACTGGAAAATATGTTTAGCTTTTTAAGTCTGAATGGTATTGAACTTGTGTTAAATGTTTCTGCTGTCATGCACAGTTGCCCAGGTTTGGTTTATACAGTTCCAGTCTACCTCTTCGATAAAAGCCCCATTTATTAAAGACCAACAGGAGGGATGCTTTGCCAAGGTGTAGCCTCTTCAGGATGTCTGTGGCAGCACATGAAAAGAAAAGTCAATGCAGTATTACGTGTGAGGGACATAAAAAAATATTCAGAGAGCCTGTATTTAAATACTCGTCTGTGGCGCATCGGAACACAAGGAGGGGCACACACAATGGATAGCATAAAAAGCATGAGGAACGCACGATGCCAAAGCAAGCAAGCACTGTCACTGGGCAAAATTAAAGGGGTCAGAAGCATGTGGACGCATGCGGAGGGAGGGTAAACAAATGCACAAGGCGTGCAAAGATCAGACAAACTTGTAAGTTCTAGTGCACATACGCATAGCTTACCTCTCGAAACCTTTGGCAGAGTGGGATGGAGAGTATGTCACATCAGAGTCTGACATGCTGCTGGGAGCAGGAAATATGCAGTTGTATGGCACCTCGCTGCTGCAGTAGGGGACGGCAGAGTCGAATGTATCTAACGGTACTGGCTCCTTTACGACCAGGATATTCATCTCGACAGCACAGTCCCTCTGGATCCTTTCTGCCTTGCAGGATGCAGCAGTGCAGCTGCTGAGACTAGCCGCCGAATTCAGAAACCTCACTCAAACTACACTCAAACTGAAGGGCCCCTCCACTTCCTCGAGGAAGGCGCGAGGGCCGGCGCTGGCCAATCGCGAGGACGGATCCGCCGTCGCGATTGGCCAGCGCCGGCCCTCGCGCCTTCCTCGAGGAGGTGAAGGGGCCCTTAAGTTTGAGTGTAGTTTGAGTGAGGTTTCTGAATTCGGCGGTTAGACTTGCAAAGAGCACTTTTATACTACAATGTTTTTCACAATGCCTGAATGATGCAATTTGGGCGATCGAGTTTCTAACACTTAGAAGAATGAAGAGTTTGGCGAGTTGGTGGGAATTCATTGTAGCAAACAGCAAAAACGGACGAGGACGTAGAAGAATCACACGGGACAAGCGCTGCGCTCGTCCCGTGTGGCTCGCGCACTAGCCCTTCAGTGCGCGAGCCACTCGTAAGAACCGGCACAAGCACAGGCATATCACAGGGCGTCTCGTTTGGATGACCGGTTTCCAGATTCGCTCGTTTCGCCGTGCTTTGGCTGCGCATACACGCTCCAAGCTCGCGAACGATGCGTGTTCTCGGATGAAGCTCGAAGCAGGCCGGGAGAAAAAGAATTCTTGCCGGTGGCTTGCGAGATGTGGCAGCTGTTTGGAGAAAACAGAGCCGTGCATTCTGGTCGAAGTAAATAAACTGCACCTAACACGACGACAATGAGTGTGCAAGCGCGCTGGTGGATGCTGATCATGTTCAAAATTAACCGAGTCTGCGGTAAAAGAGAGAAAACCTAGATCCTAGATGAAAAAAAGAAAAAGATCGTGACGGTATTAGGCTTAGGTGGACATCGGCTCCATTCCGGTATGGGCAGCATTGCCTTTTGTGACCCTGTACGCGTCGGTAATCCCCCACTGAGTACAAATAAAGCATTAGTATCATTTTGATTCAGGTAACGTCACGCTCGCAAACTTTTGCATTCTGTCGCCATCACTAGCGTCTCGGCGATATTCAGCTTTCTACGATGCATGCGAAGTTTATTTACGCGGATCGAAAAACACGGTTCTCTCTTCTACAAAACACCCTCAGTTTTGAACACGTATGTCACGCAGACTGCTGCACAATGCGACGTTCATGAAACTCACAAAAATCCCGAGAACACTTACCAGGACTTTTTCGCGGGTTTCCTCGCTCGGTCCCGGCGGCGACGGGAAGCAGAAGCGTCGGTACAGCGGCGTTGGTACAGCAGACTGATGGCGTCCACAAATACAGTCACCGCTGGCGAATGCCTCGAAGTTGTCCGCACAGAAACGATGAATGTGGAGGAGGTCCTCGGTGGTCGTTTTCTTGCCTGGTGCAACATAACCATTCGCGTATTTGCGAACCTTGCTTGGAGAACGGGATGAAGTGGGAGTTTAGGGAAGAAAACCGGTAGACGACGGAGTTGAACCTGACGGAGCGACGCAGCCGCGTCGCCGCGCAGGCACATCACTCCCGCGTAACAAGGCAAGGAGAAAACAGCTCGCTCGTTTTCAATCAGTAATAGCTGTATTACGTCACCTACATCCTAAGATTTGACGTGGTTGTCAAAATATAATGTGCATATGTCTAAAAAGAGCAATATTAGTAACTTTCGGAACCTCCACGAAATTCACAATTTTTATTGGTTGAAATTTATGGGCGGTGGTGGGGACACAGGATGGACTCCCCAAGAGGAAATGGTGCCGGCGTATTTCTTTTGCTGCGAGTTTATTTCAACGTTTTGCGGTCTAGAACTAGTCATTTTCATTGACTGAAGCCCAACAAACAACGTGCTTTCAGAAACAAACTTATCCAAAAAGCACTTGAGTGCCCCTTTAAAAGCTGAGTTCGACGTGGGGGCGTTGGTAAAGTTGGTAAAGCCGTCTCCCATCATTACAGGATCCGGTTTGGATTCGCGGTGCTGCAACACTGCACTTGATCTGTTCTGAAGTCACAAGACAAGGGAACTCGATTAAGGTATGTAGAAGTACTTCTGTTTATGGTATATTCATTAACTGCGGCTTCAAAAGGTGTTTTATTTTCAGCGCGTTCTCTAGCTTCCAAAGCGCGCGCCATTCTCTATTCGTTTTAGCACCATGGTTGCTTATATTGTATGCAGCACAGAGACCTGGGGGGCTAAGCTCGCCTTCGGCGGGAATCTCTCCGATGCGGGGGAGGGGAGGAGCTTCTTTTGACTCCGCCCCGGCAAGTTTCCCACTCCTCCTATTACGTTTCCGACCACCCCGGCGGCGGCGAGTTCCCCAGCGTAGCTCCGATTTGTCCCTACGCTCCGCTCCTGGGTTCAATCCTCACCCCTGCCCCTTTGGATCTTGATGAGCATCGCACCGGCGTGCGGTCGTGTATCCCTCACTACTGCGTGGTGCACGTCAAAGACCCCAGGCTAGCGGTTGTACTGCACTGGCTGAATTTCTCATCTACAGCTGGGAGACAAGTCGCACATTGAGGCAGACCAAATTTTAGGCTCTAAAAACATACACAGAACCCAATTTTTTTTTGTTTAAATCGTAAATGACATAAGAATCAGTAACAGCACCGATCCTAATTATACAATTATTGCTTGGATATGGGCTACGTGTTTAGGCATTCTGGTGGTTTGCTGGGCTGCGTAGGTGCACGAAAAACGCACTTAATAAAGATTTAAACTAAAGCAGAGAATAGGCGAAAAACAACATACATGAATGACGCAGACTAACAACTGTGTAATTTCTTTCTCATCTTTCTCCCCCCACGTCGCCACACAGCCACAATATGTTTTTCAGAAAAGGGTGCACGTGGAGCGAAAGCTCGCACTGCAGAACCGAGGGGCCTGGGTTCAATCCCCACCCCTGCCCGTGTCGATCTTAAAGGGGTACTCACACGAGGGAGAAATCCCGGGGATTTCTCCCCGGCACGCGCGCATCACGAGATAAAAACGCGAGGCTTTTGCACATCGCAAAGCCTGACGTTTTCGTCGTGGGATGCGCGTGCCGGGGAGAAATCCCCGGGATTTCTCCCTCGTGTGAATACCCCTTAATGAGCAGCGCACCGGCGTGCGGTCGTGTATCACTACTGCGTGGTGCACGTTAAAGACCCCAGGCTAGCGGTTGTACCGCACTGGCTAAATGTTCCGCCGTATAAACAACTAACGACCGATTTGTTCGTCAAAATACGCTGTGGAGGGAGAAAGATGAGAAAGAAATTACACAGTTGTTAGTCTGCGCCATTCATGTAGATTTCTTTTCTTCTATCCTCTTTTAGTTTAAATCTTATCAAGCGCGTTTCTCTTGCACCTGCGCAGCGCAGCAAACCATCACAATAATTGTAAAAGCCTGTAGGTAATGATAAATTGCGTTCCTGGTTGCAGATTGCCGTAAAAACACATTTGTTTCTAGGATTCATTTCGTAGAATTTGTAGGTTTTACGACGGGGACGACGGTTCATTCAAGGCTCCATCGCCTCAAGTCCAGTTCGCCACGCAGTTTATCGCACAGCCACCTTACCACGTATTTCGAGAGGCGATAGTGTTGTTGAAAATCAACGTCGTCTATGTCAAACACAATGGCGTGGCTTAAACACCGACGGCGAAACACGCACAAAAACGCTGCCATTTTAAACGCGCCTCCCTCATCTCGCGCCCAACTCGCCCAAACTTGCCTAGGTCGGAGCCGGCAAGCTTTTCCTACCCGCGGCGGCTTTTGCCACGTCAGAATGACGTCACAGCATCTCGCCGCGAGTTCCGAATATGCCACTCTCCGACCGCCTCAAACCCTCCGTTCTGACGTCACGATCTAGGGAGTGACGGCGCGTGTCGTCATGCACGGTGCCGACCAATCGCGGCGAGCGGCGAGTTCGGTGGAGAACTCGCCTTGATCTCTCTGAGCCGAGCTTAGCCCCCCTGTTATTCAATGGTATCGAGCAAAACGATAGTTCTACCTATGGCTTATTTGTTTTTGTGTGTGTTTTGCAGACCCTGGCAGGATCGCTTTACCATAAAAACCTGTTCACACATGCAGCAGAGAGCGACAAGCATAGCGCTGACCTTGCGCTAAGCGCGTGCTGACGGGAGCTTTCGCCAGCATTTTATCGCACTGTCAAAATTTTGCTCATGGCAGACGAAGAGCAGCTCACGACACGTGAGCAGCACTACTTGAGCGCTTCGCTGCGGGTGAGAACCGGCCTTAATAAATACATTTATCGATTCTACAGGCTTTCGCGTTGATGGCGGGAGCTCGTTCCGTCACTTTGAAGCATATTTGAGCACGCACAACCCGGGTCTGTAATTCGCAGTGAACGGTCTACTAAAAATATAATATTGCGCTGGTATGCTGTCAACAGATCGCATGTTAGGTATGAACCATTGTAGCACTTTTGTTGCCTATTTGTTATTTTATTATGTGTGTGTTATAGCTCATACTTTTGTTGAGCGATCGGGTATTTCACGCTGCCCCTGTTGCAGACTTGTACCGTACGCATTACAAGTAATCAAATTACTTGTAATCGATTACTTTTTGGAGTAATTTTGTAATCAGTTGATTACTCTTATTAGGCCCTAATCACAAGAGTAATCTGATTACTTTTTGAAGTAATAAAATTACTTGTAACCTTTACAATTTGTCCACGGGACCCTCCCCTCCCCCTCCTTCCCCCCGGCACACGCCTTTTATGAAACGAAAAAAAATAAAGTTTGCTTTTTTTCTTTTCGCACGGAAAAAGGAAAGATTTTTGCGGAGCTGTAGGAAACGAGGTCAATCTCCTTCTATGTACAGTTTCTGTAAAATGTCCGTTTTTTTTTGTTTTTTTTTTCGAGCTGGGATTGGGAGTGGGAAGCCCCAGGAAAGCCACAGTGCGTGACAAAGGCCATTCAGGGCAAAGTTTGAGGAAGCAGAATGTAGCTTTGTGAGTCCTTCGTTCAAACTAGCCCCCTCACGCACACACACACAGAAATAAAAAAAATAAAAAGAATCATGCTTAGGGTACCTACCCTCAGCCCGTAGGAGAACCAGAACCGAAGAATGCCTAAAGCGGATGCAAAATATAAGAGAGGCAGTTGAAATATTTCCCCATTTCCCCTACGTGGTCTTTGTGACAAGCAATGTTTGGAGTTGAGAAGTGGTCGGGGCGATCTCTTCCGCTAATGGATACTACACATGATCCGTTTCAAATCCTGGAGCTGCTGCTCTTTTATATAACATGCGAGCTCATCCCCATGGGAATAATAAAATGAGCGACGAAAACTTTGAGCGACAACACTTGCTCAAGCTTAAAAAGATCTAGAACCCCCTCCGCTACCCCCCCCCCCCCCCCCCCCCGGCCCCACACACACGCACTGGCGAACGACCAAATCATTAAACGTCTTCAAACGAATTCTATGCTTGTGTCCGCGTTCTGAAGGTGCAACGACCACGAAGAGGGAGCCAGTTTTACCTCTTCAATGCTTGTGCAAATGTGAAATATTGGTTGGAAGTAGTTCATTGTTATGAGCGTTAAAGATGTACTAAGTCTTCACACAATAAAGTAATCGGAAAAGTAACGATTACTTCTTTAAGTAATGTCCAATTACTTTTGCCGTCGAGTAATCAAGTAATCTAATCGAATACTTTTTAGCCAAGAGTAATAGTAATTGTAATCGATTACTCTTTTTAGTGACATGTAAAAGACTGCCCTGTTGCTAATAATCCAAATTCCCAGCGAACAGACAAGAAGCTGCCGGTGCCCCAATAAATGGTGCTTGGACCACGACAGGTTGGGAAAGACGTCCCAGTGTTCAAGCCATCGTCGACGCAAAGGCACTCTTCGGAATTTGGCTTTATTCTGGATTCTACCGTTCAGGAACTTCGACTTCAGTTATCCTTGAATGCGATGTGTATCTACGAGGCAATAAAGCTACGTTTAACCTGAACTGCACAATTTCGTTTCGGAAATTTGTGACCCGGGACCAAATGTAAATGATAAACCTTTTGTCCCAGGGGTCTAAATCCAAGGACGAAACATTTAGACCCAGGGGTTCAAGTGCGAGGGCCTAACAGTTGGTCCTCGGGGTTCATTTGAAACGGTGTAACAGTTAGTCCCAGGTGTCCAAGCGCAAGGGCCTAACAGTTCGTCCTCGGGGTTCAATTGAAACGGTGTAACAGTTGGTCCCAAAGGACCAAGTGCAAGAGCCTAACAGCTGGTCCTCGAGGTGCAACTGAAACGGTGTAACAGTTAGTCCCAACGGTGCTAGTGCGAGGGACTAACGGACGGGGCGCAACAGTTGCTCCCCTAGGGGACTAATGGTGGTGGCAGCGCATTTGGTCCCCCGAGGGACTAAGTCGCGCACCCTTTTTTCTTAGAGTGCACGTCTCCTTCAGCACGCTGAGAGGCAGACCGGCAATAAATTCTCCCACGACTCCCTGAATGATTCTCTCCGTGTATAGTTTTCCGTTCAGCGTGCCGATAAAGAAATATGGGCCAATGATTTTATCATTAAATATACCACACCATACGTGAATAGACCATCTCGCTTGATGTTTGTGCTGACGGAGCCAACGAGGATTTACGCTTGCCCAGTAATGGGCATTGTGGAGGTTCACCGTTGAATTTCTGCAGAATTGAGCCTCATCACTTCAAATAATGTTTTTCAAGAATTCAGGATCCCGGTCCATTCAATGAGGGCCCAATTGCGATAGTCCAGTCGTCGTTGGAAGTCACTGCCATGTAGCTCTTCGTGCAGGCTAACGTGAAACGGATGCATGGGATGCTTCACATGCACTTTCCACACTGTAGAGATCGTTGTCCCAGAAGACCTCGCAATTTTGCGCACGCTTGCTTCAAGCTTAGCTGTTACGTACGCGAGAACGTGAGTCTCGAATTCGCGGCTAAGGACATATTTTTTCTGTCTTCGCCCACTCACCACCGTGCCACTTGATGCAAACTTGTTGAAAACGCATATGAAGGAAGTGTTGGCAGGAACGAGGCGACCTGGGTGCTGAGCGGCATAAAGTTGCGCAGCATGACGAGCATTTCTTTGCATAGTTAAATATGCGATCACCATGTCTGTTTTTTCTTCAACCGAATGCCTTGTCGCAATGAGCGACGCCATTCAGATTTTGTTTCCTGCCACAGTCAGAGACAGAAAGGCACAGCACTATGAATCGCATAGTGCTCGTGTTATTTGGAGCCTTCGTCCTTCCAAAGATATGGGTGCAAACCTGTGTCTTTTACAACAGAGGAGCAAGTGACGCAGCGTTCGTCGCTTTGTAGCACCATTGACACAAGTCGTCAGAGCAGCTTCTATTATATCAACGAAAGGAAAGGGTAGCGTCACGATTCCCGCTGGGACAGTGGGATTTACACCTGCTGCGGTAAGCAAAACACTAAGGAGAAAGCAACGTATTGCAATAGCGCTGACGGCAGTGCCTGCGTCACAGGTGGCGTCACTGCTGTGATGCCAAGCGACGGCGAAGATATCGACGCGATTGACGCTCTTGTTCTGGTCAATTTCGGTTTGAAAGGGCATGCGGGAAATGAAACAATTTGGCCAGAAACGCGCGCAGAAATTTTTGTGCCTTTTTTTCGCTGTGAGGTTGGAGAATATTAAGGTTTGGCTTCAATTTCGTAAATGCAATAGGCCCCCTAAAAACAATACTTAAAAACTTAATTAAGAGATCTCCGTTAATTAGCCGCCTAGTTGCCAAAACTACTTTGTTCCTAGTGGGCGCCCGGTCGGGTATGCTAATGGCACCACTAAGAGTGCCCTAACGCAGCTCTCCTTTTTTTGAAAATTTGGTGCAGCTAGAAAAAAAAAAACACCCTGTATATCGGAACTGATATTTCAAGTCCGCTAAGTTTATGACACGTACACTGCAACCTGCTTGTTGGCAACGAGTGACCGCACTTCTACGGGTACTCTTCCAGATTATCTATAGAATAAGGCAGTGCCTATTCTCCCGGCAGCCGGAACAATAATTTACCCGAACTTCTTCCGACAGTCGCCTATCATTAGCTCTCTGAAATCATGCAACAACAGCCGACAGGAAACTGACTTCCTTGTTCCTCCAGCTGTTGGGGAGAACAGGGAAATTTTTTCGCGGGTGTGTCACTGGTCGGCAACCCGTCTACGCAGGTTCGCGGCGATATTCTGTGTCGGCTCATTACAAGAACGTTAACCCACGTGGCCCAACCAAGATACAATTGGCGGCTACAATCTAAGGTGACTTGATACAAAAAACACAAAAAACTGATCATTACTGTCCATAAAACAATCTGCCAATGCAACAGCGTGTCAATAAAACGATCTGTCAATGAAACATCGTTCAAAGAACTGATTGCTACCGCCAATGAGATGCGTCTGCCGGTAGAATGTCTGGGAAAATGTTCTTCTGCTGCCGGGAGAATACACATTATACACTAGAATTACCCGGGTCTTGTTTGCTTTGCCATCGTTTGAGCTGTATAAAAGGTTAGTAGTACATGTTTAGATTTCGCAGATCGCATATACATTTGTACTTGTCTATGGAACATGCTGTGCGTGATAAACGTCTGGGAGAATTGAAAACAATATTTTGGGTCTGCTTTCTTGCCTATTTAGAAACACTTGTGCGAGTACATTTTTTTACGGGTTTGCTTTATATTTTAAATAGGTTAATTTAGTGTGGGACGTCTCAATATAAGCTTCAGGTATCCAACCTTCCGGACAGTACCCTTTTAGGGTTAACAATTAATTCGCCTAGGTGCCAGATGCTAGCAATCGAACTATTCATTTCAACAAATATTGGTCAGCGAAGGGAATTACGCGGTTATGCTTTCGCTAGAGCAAGTGAGCCAGCCCTGCTTTTCGTGGCTTGATCGCGTCTGTTCATTTATTTGTGCGCGATATATTCAGATGCATATTTCAGAAAGGGTTAACGGTGGCCAGTCGTCCTTGACTTTACGAGTACTTGATTGAGGTTCCGAAAGAAATTCTAGTCTCTTGCGAGCCAAGCCCTTCAAATCATCGCAATGCTGCAGAAACAAGTGAACTTACGTACAGCCTTGGTCGTTGTCAACTAATGCGGAAGAAAACTGGAGTTGTCTCTACAGTTGGATTACAAGTGATTTTTAAGTACCAGTAATCATTTGGGCAATTGAGTTCATTTTTATTTTGATTAAACTTTATAAATAAAACAGCCGTTCATTCCAACATTTCTTTAAAACTTCTTGATACATCAGGGCTACTTTAATGACATTTTTACTGTAGTAGCTTGTATTGGCCCTTTACCAGTTAATACTGCTGCGAGCACTATGAACTCGTACAGGGCAATACAAGCGTTTTAATCTAGAAAAATGTGAAGTGTATCAGTAAAAAAAGAAAATCAAGCTGGTTTCATTTAGTTAAAAACCCTCCCTTCACTGACGTTTTTTCTTGTTTTATTCTGGAATAGGACAAAAAATAAGGCAATGCACAGGTGTTTTTTTTATTATCTAATGGGAGCTCGTGCAGTGTTTGCAAACTGTTCAGACTGACAATGGAAATATTGAGGGTTAAAATTGTTCGCGTTTTTTCTGTTTGGTTTTATTTTGATCCATCTGCTTCCACTACATTCCGGCAGTCTCAGACTCCGTACCCGAGGTACACAAGGCTTCCCTTTCCCTTTAGTGCTAGTAAGTTTGCGTAAAGTGGAAAACATTTTAAACGAACAGGGGTCAACTGTCCCTTCTACTAAATTTACTTTTTCAAAACTTTAAAAGCTGCAGTCCAAGGGAAATTTAAGGGTGGGACCACGGACCATGGCTGAATTGTCATAACCCACATCACGCGCCTCGCCCCTTGTCCCTTCGATCACCTCTCGCCCGCCCGCCGCATCTTCGCCAAAGTTCTCGGTGTCCGAAATTCCCACATCTTCCCGTCCTCCTGGATTGCTCATGTTCCACAAAGTCAGCAGGCACTTTTTATTGCGGCAGTCGTTTGCAGAAACACTCCTTCGTGGGACGCCATTTACAAAAATTAACCTCACATAGCCAATAACTGGGTTCTTGTCTTAAAATTAGGAACAAGTGAACATAACAAGATACTTGTCTGCTTTCTCGCCGATCTCTCTCTCCTACCGAGCAGCATCAATAGCGCCGCTTAACTTTAACACGTTTTCCAGCTCATGCCCCGACTAGCTTGGGGGAAGAGAGAGAACGCGTATCAAAGTTGGCACATTAATTTTGAAATCAACATTGGTATAAAATAAGGGGAAATTCGGTAATAACAAACAATTTGACTGCATTTGGAGGGTTCTCCCCCAAAACTGATAATCGGCACTAGCGCCGCGTAACTTAGAATTCTTTTTTCGGTACTAGTGCTTCAATAAATTAAACTCCAATAAGGCTTGCACTCTAGTCTATCCCCTCTCCTGGATTGATGCCCTGCAAGCATGACTAGATTAGCAAGGCGGGTGCACTAGGCTGCCGAAAGACAATGCGAGCAAGTTGACGCCTCACGTAATCGTCTCAATATCTTCCTACTGGTTCTTGAGACTCTCAAAGACTCGCTGGAGTCTCTGATCTCCTCAACGTCACTCTTATTAAGAGTGTTCCACCACGATGGAGAAGCCAGCAGCGAGTGGACGTCCAGTGGGGGCCATCATTTAGTAGATGAGGGTGTCCGGCAGGGGGGAGGGTTCCCTCGCATATAGCCGTCAGCGGACAGCTCGAGGATTTCGATCGCTCCCCTCGTCAGGTCCGCCAGGGCGTTTGACGGGCAGCACAAGTGCTGCTGTTCTTAGCAGCCCAGGCATCAGGTAAAGGCCTTTCCAGCAGCAGCTCCCAAAACTTTCCCTTGGCACGGGAGCGGCTTCTGAGCAGGCGTCCGTCGGGAATGATGTTCTTCTTGTCGATAGTGACTCTGATCTACCGGGCCCCAAAGCAGCGGCGAGCCCCACACTGGTGCGCCATTTGTGGTCTTCTCTCTCACTGCTTGTCCGGTGGAAGGGTCCAAGTCCTGATTGCGATAGTTTTATTCTTCGAGCAAGATGTTTGGCGGCTTACGCTGCAATGGCTTAATTGTCCTGCCCCTCACACGCGCCAAGCGCCCCGTGCCTTGGCCCCTCACTCGCTTCTCGCCCGCCCCCTCACCTTCGCCAAAGTTCTCGGTGGCCGAAATCCCTATAACATATATGATGCTGTCGTACCGCTTGCAGCGAGATTCCCGGGCGTTGGGAACTGAAACCTATCAGCCTTTTGCCTAGCTTCCACTTCACAATTATTTTTTTTCGTGCCAAAACGGAGTGCATTCCCACCTCTCCCTCTCTCCATACTCTGCGGTCGTACGAGTGTCACGTGCGTCATCTAGGCCTCACTATTCGCTCTTTAACCGTCCCCCGCAGGTTTTTTACGTTTTCAAGTATTTATAAGTTTACCTCACATCTTTCTCATCATAAAAGATACGCTCCGCCAACATTACTAACATTTCAAATTGAACGCTATGCTTTATTAATATGAAAGTTTTATTTACCTCTTTATACTTTTCGCTAATTCTTTCCAATGCCATCGTGCAATTCTACCTTAAATGAGTTATTCCTTTGGGATACTGGTCAGCAAACACTAAATGATTAGTGAGGCTATACGAAAATAATGCCTTAGACACACATTTCCTGACTACCCTCTTGCAGCCAATATTTCTCCTTCCAGATCTAATATTTCTCTTTCTTGCCTTTTGAATTATCGACAAGAATAAAATGCTAAGTTTAAGGGATAAAACCAAGTACACCATCGGCACGCATTGCAGCAGGCTTAACATACGCGCTTTTTTACCAAGATGTCACTACAAGCACAGGAATGCTATTTTATATAGCTACACCAACGCATTCCGTCCTTCCATCACATTATCTACAGCATGTGACTCTCGACTTTCCCGCCCACATGGTACCAATCCCTGATGTGTCTTTAAATAGACTAAGACTACCACTTTATCTAAAGAAGCCGAATTTTATTTTGTTATGTGCTCTAATTTTGTTTCTACCGATGATATAACTACAGCACCTGGGCGAGTCTTACTCATTAAGAAAAATACAGGGTGTCACAAAAAAAAAATTTACATGTTTTGTGTTCTTTTTTTACCGCTAGAATAAACTAGGCATCGCCGAACTCCGCCAAAAGGTAGCGCTAGAGGTCACAACCAGATGTCAAAGGTTTAGCCCGATCCGATACCTTAATAAAAAATTGTAAGCGATTTTCTGAAAATTTTATCTGGAAAATGGCGGCCGAAGGAGTTTTTCAATACATGGGGCTCTCTGGCACCAGAAACCAAAAACGGGCTAAAATGGGCTCCATTTTCTCATTGACATTTTCAGAAAACCACTTATAACTTTTGAATAAGGTATCGGACCGGGCTGAAATTTTGGCATCAGGTTCTGACCTCTAGCGCTACCTTTGGGTGGAGAATGAGCGTTCGGCGATGCCTAGTTTATTTTTGCGGTAAAAAAAACAAAAAAAAACCTTGTAATTTTTTTTTGTGACACCTTCTAGAAGGCTAGTCATTTATATTACTGTTTACTCAAACATTACATAGCTCGTTGCCCTAGCTGAACCGTCTAAGCTAGAAGAACCCCCAGCGAAGGCTCAAGTGAACAGGCTAAAAGGGCAATATAAAATATTTTGTTCCGTAAATGGTCTATCTTCTTGATTTCGTGTTCCCGGCCTCTCGGAATCTTTTCAGGGGTTCTTCAGTTTTATTTTACATCACAATAGCTTGTGAAAGTCGAGATATATTTCTCATTAAGTATCTGAGAATGATTAATATCCTTATTCAACAGATTGAGGGTAAACAGTGGTTTCTCCTCCAGAGGTATATTATTCTAGGCTACATTTCCCCAAATTTATTTCTAGTAGTTGAATGATGAATTGCTAATTGGCCAGCTTCGACAGTAGGCGATTGCCGCCCCAAATCTCAGGACCTGTTTGAGGTACGACCTCTATCTTTGACTGGGCGCTATGCAATCTCCGGAGACGTCTCGAGTTGACCCAAGTCGGCTGTCCGTTTTTTTCAACATGAGGAATTAAGTCCCCTGATTAAGGCATGTAACAAGTGCAGCAATATTTTATCCAACGTTTATTCGTGCATTAGATGATGAAGACACTTTATTCACTGCACTCTTAGTGGCAAAATCTGTCGCCCCAAACGCTGTTACTGCAATATTTGCACGACCCAAATTTGCATTCCTCATGATTCGTGCAGGTCTGTAACAAGATATGAACATGTATTTAGACAATTGCGAAATAATATATTCTGTAGGCAGTACTTATTATTAATGCAATACAAATGTTGCTAAATAGATGAATTTTGATATGAACCGAAGAATTTCGTAGGGCTAGCTAGCATACTAAAATTAAAAAAAATTAAATATGGAAAGTACGTAGAAGCTATTCGTCCTAGTGCGACGTAATGGAAAATTCATGTTTTTCACAAAAAGAAAAAGAAAAAAAAAACTTTAGTTTGCACTTTTTTAATCCCCATAAAAAAACATCCCTTTTTGTCTTATGTGTGCTGCGTTCGCAGAGGACGCAAACATTTTTTTTATTTTATATTATTGCAATGTTCTCTTGCTTCTTTGTTCAGTTTAAGCATTCTGCTAACTCTCCTTTTAATCTACAAGTATTGAATTTGGTTATACACAAAGGAGGAAGGCGTGTGTTAGACCTCTCGCCAGCTGACTCTATTTAGAAAAAAAATAAACAAATTATACAATCACAGCGATTGATTTGCTCGAGTTGGGTCATTTCATCGCTTCCTTACAGTCCCGACTTTAGACATTTGGACGTTGCTCTCCTCACAGCATGCCCAAACAACGACTTTATGGGCGGCGCCGTAATCCATCAAATGCCTAGTCAACGAGCACGGGCCCACCGTGTCAATTTGGAGACTTGCTCGTCCGGTCTCAGACATATTGCAGATATACCACACGCAGGTAACAACGTCAGTGAGGACCATATAGAAATTTACCCAGACGCTGATGAAGGAAAGTATCGTTCGAAGTTTCCTTTTGGGAGAGAGCACATTAAGAGCCTTAGTCCGCTATCAAAATGTCCCACGTGATTGGGATTGTGGTTTAACTGAAGAAGGCTAAACGCAATTTTTGCGTGTATGCAAGTTATAGCTCATATATTGTTTTGGTACCAAAAACACTGACACACAAACCGCCTTCGAACAAGACGCCGTCGATACATTTTTGTTGCGATACAGAAGGGTCATTTCCGTGTATTTGACTTCATATTTTTGTGAAGCAACGCATATCACCTTCACCTATTGAGGACATCCTATAAAAATGCAAGCGCTTCAGAGGAATAGCCTTCGTATTAAAAACATCAAGGTTGGAAAAGTGTTGTTTTCCCGCTCCTGCGGCCTGTAGTCTCAATATGACAAACGGGTACCTTAGTGACAACTGACAAAACACGACGATTAATTTCCTAACGAATCAATTTTAATTTTGTATTATATTAAACTGTATGGGCACGTATCAAACACACATAGTATTATCTGCGCACTTCTTATCATGCTGAAGGTCTCAATATATTTCTGTTTTGCTTTCATGCACTCTGTGCATTCTGCTTTCTAACCAACAATAGCTCAGTTTGCACGTAGACGAGAAACAAAAACAAGACGTTTATTTAAGCCTTTCTAAAAATTGACTGAATTTATTACGATTTTTATTTAAATGTGTTATGTGTTGGTTCGAGCGGTTTGAGGAAATTAAAGGAAACTAAAAAATGAAAGCCGTCCCCCCTCCTCACGTCCTCATCCTGTCTGCTACTCCTCCCTCCGAGCGGCGTTGCCGTCGCCTCACGAGGGTCATGTGACATCACAGGGGTCACGTGCCCTCTATGAGGTCACGTGACGATGACGATTATGTCACCAGTGACGTCACTGTTGGCGTCATTATCACTAGTGACGTCATCAGTGACGATGACGATGCGAATGCCGATGACGTCATGAGTGACGTCACTGATGACGTCACCAGTGACGATGACGATAAGAATGCCGATGACGTCACTGATGACGTCATAAATGACGTTGACGATGCCAATCACGTCATCAGTGACGGTGCCGATGCCGATGACGTGATCAGTGATGCATCAGTGACGATGACGATAGCAATGCCGATGACGTCACTGGTGACGTCATCAGTTACGATGACGATGGCAATGCCGATGACGTCACTGATGACGTCGTCAGTGACGTCACGCCTCCCATAATGCACCGCGCGGTTAGGCCAACGCCGACGGCGACGCCGACGCCGCTCAAGCCGGAAACGGGCTCCTAAGAGCTGAGCTCTAAAAGTGTTATGGCAACTTTGGTTTATTCATGGGAAATGAACAAACCTTACAATCTGTGCCCTTGAGATACTCAAGGAGAATGTAACCAGAGCTGCCTCACACCCTCAGATTACAAAACTCAGTATTGTGTACACCCTTGAGCGATATGAAGGTGAACAGCCCTCTTCGTGTTTTTGACGCTCCTGCAAGTTTTGAAACGAGCTCTGTTCCAGAAGAGCGCTAGAATGCAAAGTTTAGACCCCAAGCCATGTACGATTTGAGATGTTGAGTTAATATAGCTTTAGGGCGTTAACCGCTAAACAGGCAAGAAACCAGGTAAGGTGTTCACCCTCATATTGCCGGCGGGCGTACGTTAGTCTCAATTCTGTGTTACCGATGAACGTTTCTAATAGCGTCAAAATTTTCCATTGTAATCGCAATTTACGATTGGGGGAAAACGGGAAACTTCGAGGATTTACTCATAAGGTTAAGTTATTTCTGATCAAACTTCGTTCTAAAGGGCAAGATAAATTTCCTAGGACACACAAAAAAAAACTGCCTAAATAACTCGAAAAACAAATTACGAATTTCCTAAGTATTGCTCCTCTTGTATCTAACACAATGCAATAATACGATCGTAGCGCGGTACAACTGATTAGACTCGAATTTATATGTTTACTGAGAAAATAATTGTATTCACATTGACGTTTGTTACGTTGATGCAGACATGAGATATAAGACTTTGCATCAGCAAAATACATAAGTTTTAGAGATACCGCTGAGCGCCATTCTTTCATTTTGAATTATTTTTACGTGAATAAATACTTTTAAAATGTTTCTATCAACGACCACCTAATATACTTCAAGTAATTGAAAGGGATGGCGGCAAACTGCAGTCATCAACACATACTAAAATTATCACATCTTTGAAGTTCCCCAGGCTGTAGTTAGATTACAACAAAGAATCAGAACAACGTCCAGGACACTAAAATGTTTGGGTTACCTACTTTCTTTTGGCATGGAGATCTCTTTCCCTTCACCTGCCAAGCGGGTCCTGCTGCGGCCTCAGACATGAAAAAGTTGAAGCTGAGAAGTAAAAAATATGCCAAACTAGGGTCAAGTAATGGTCAAATATGACGACGCCGATCAAGTTAAAAAAAGAAGCGGTTGTGAGGATATTTTGCAGGTATAACTATACGTACTGTGAAATACTGCGGAAGCGCACGCTTCGTCCAAGTGCCCAATATTAACGTTTCAAAAACATGGGAATTCCGTAAACTATCTAAGCGCCTAATTTGACCGGAAATGCCAATATATAAATTAACCCAGTTTTTAGTATAAGTGGGGCGGGCGTTCCCCGGTTTTCAACGGCCTGTATTTTGGAAACGCGGACAAGGAATGTGGAGCTGTTCCTTATCTATGAGGAGCCCAAGTTCGTCTTTAAATCGTCTGCTAGAGCTCCGCTCTCGCTTGCGCCGTGTCTGCTTCTTGGCAGGGGTTGCGGTGACCTCCAGACGCCGCTCTCTTATTGGTTCTGACGGGAAGTACTTTGGGTAGACCTCAGCGCTAGCTACCTTGAAGTCTAGACAGCGCCCTTCCAATCAGAACCAATAAGCGCTCGGTGTTCTGACGCAACCGCAAGCCCAGTGCAAAAAGGGCACTTGCGCTCCGCCTGCAATGTGACCATGTAGATGGACTGAACGTTTGTATGAAAAAATTCTTCCGAAAATATCCAGAAAAGTTATTTCATAGGAAGATGATAAGAACATGTTTTAGAATGTTCTTTTTTTTTCGGGGAAGGTACATTCGCAGAAGCGTAGAAGCGCCTAGTCGTTATTTTAGAAAGAGACCTGCGCCTTCATAACGCGTTATTCCACGACCAGGGTTGTGTAACTCTAGTTGCTTTGTAGCCAACCGGTGAATAACCCGAAACATTCACAAAAGTGGTGGATAGAATAGTTTTATCAGTATTTGTTTTAAACTAATCGATGATGATAAATGACTTGATATTCTCAAATATATATATATATCGGATTGTCGGGTAGAATTTTGCTGAATTGTTACTGCTAGGAAAATAAAGAACAATAAAACAACCAATCGAGATACAATTGTTTACCCAAGAGCCTTATTCTTAACATAATAGTGTTAACCACAACTTCGGTTGGACTAATGAAGGGCAAAAACGTGTTTTCTGCTTATCTCAAATACCCTTCGCAAGACACTGTGTTTTAAGTGGGTTTGGTAGTAGTTCAATTTCTTGTAAATACATACTACATTTCTGAGTATTTTGTTTTATCTTATTATGCAAACTACATTTTGCAATCCGTTACAAATGTAACATCTCGATGGGATAATATACCGGAATAAGTTCCACCATTTTAGAATTGACTCGTGCCACCTCTCAAGAAAAGGAGTCTAAGGATGTCAGGATGAAACAACGCAATGACTAAAAAGGAGAGAGAGGCACGTCGTAGAGCGAACTTAGAGTCGAAAGCCAATGTTGTGCCATAGGGACAAAATAGTCTTTGGGCGAGGCCCATCTAGTTCACTGAAGCTGAACAGATCCAAACGGATCTTGATTCCGTGGTCAAGAGAGTGTCCGTGCTTGCTTGAGCACGTCCTCGAGTATTTTCGTACCAGCACCCCCTGGCCCAGCGATTTTCTGAAATGGTGTATGTGCAAACCGATGCACAGAGTTGAACGGAGTGCAAAATTCAGGCGGTAACGGCGGAGCATAAAACGGGATATAAGGCAGGACGATATATGCATTCTGAAAATTGCCGAAAAGGTGTCTTTTCTTAAATTTTATTTTGATTTTACTACTGCAAGCACGTCAGTTTCTCCACCAGTCTCGCACTGTTGGGTGCATTTGCTGTGTGGAACAGTGAAATCTAAAACTTTGATAAGTAGAGAAGTTCTAACGACAAAGCTACCAACAGGATGAGCTCTCAGAATACAAACAAAGAGCCCTTCCAATGTAATGCTTTCGCCTGAGCTGGCTTCTAGTGCTAAGAACCAGAAAGAAAGATAAAAGGACACCCCTTTCAGGTTTCTCCTTGTATATTTTTTAACGTTTAGTCATCTCTCATGCAGCCTTTCAGTAACCTGCCTGGTAAATGCACGGCAACATCGTCATTTTCCGCATTCAAGATTTGTTGGACGTGAGCTTTTGTTATAGACTGCGGCTCTAGTAGAGGGCTGCACTCAAAGTGTGCATTATAAATCCACCAGATATAATTTTTAGCGTTAAACATACTACAGAGTGAAACAATGAGACGCGAGGCTCTTTAAATCGACCGGAAAATTCGGTTTCTTGACCTATCGCGCTACGACTTTGTGCAGCGTTGTCCACAGATGGTGCATTTTTTTTTTGTAAAATTTGCGAAGAGCGAACTTACCTGAGGAAAAAGTAAAGAAAGAAAAAGGCTTAGCTCCTATGGAAACGCAGCGAAGCAAACGTTCTGCAAACAACACGGCGCCGTTTCGCACGGGAGACAAGAGATGGCGCAAGCGGTCGCGACGCCATTTGCCGCCAACGAACGAGCAGACGACGCCGAGAGCCGGCCCTTTTCCAGACAAGGAACTGCAGTTCCTTGCTGTTACCGCGCCTGTCTTTATTGTTTCTATGACTGTCGCCGCCTGCGGAACGCGCGCCGCCTTTAAGTCGAAAAGATTGTCTGCTAAAGACGCTGGCCCTCGGCGCCGTATGCTCGTTCGTTAGCCGCGTTCATTGCGCCATCGCTTGTCTCCCGTGCGAAACGGCGCCGTGTTGTTTAAAGACTGGTGGCTTCGCTGCGTTTCCATAGGAGCTAAGCCTTTTTCTTTCTTTACTTTTTCCTTAGGTAAATTCGCTCTTCGAAAATTTAAAAAGAAAAAAAAATGCACCATCTGTGGGCAACGCTGTACAAAGTCGTAGCGCGAAAGGTTAAGAAACCGAATTTTTCGGTCGATTTAAAAAGCCTGGCGTCTCCTTGTTTCACCCTGTATATTATAACATGCACCGTAAATGCTACACCTTGTATAGGAACTGCATATAACAACACTTCGAGTTTCTTTGGTGTGCATCTGTTAATTACAAAAACCATTCAGGTGTCATTAAAGTGGATACATCTTACATAATGTAGATGCATCTTCCAGAGTAATTGAATCACATTTCGAAGTATCATTACTCTACTCAATATATTCTGCAGGGAATGTAGCTTGAGTAGTCATTTCCGCATTTTATAAAACAGTTATTTCAGCTAATCATAAAAATGAAAGCCGTTTACAACTCCCTGTAACGCCGAATTAGAGCGCAGCTATTGAGGAGGAGGAGAGAAGGGTACTAAGGAGCACTTTTTGTTGGGGGGGGGGGGGGGGGTCACGTGACCTTGGGAAGGGGGATCACGTGACCTGGGGGTGTGGTCACAAGACATTGGGGGGTCACGTGACCTCGGTGGGGGTCACGTGACCTCGGGGGGGGGGGGGGTCACGTGGCTTCAAAGAGAATATTTTTGCTAGATTTAGCGGAGAACTTTTTCTCCTAGATTTAGCGGGAAAATTTTTCCGCTAGATTTAGCGGGGAAATCTTTCCGATAAATTTTTCCGCTAGATTTAGCGAGGATATTTCTCCGCTAGATTTAGCGGGGAAATTTTTTCGCTAGATTTAGCGGGGAAATTTTTCCGCTAGATTTAGCGGGGAAATTTTTCCACTAGATTAAGCGGGGAACGTTTTCCACTAGATTTAGCGGGGTAATTTTTCCTCTAGATGTAGCGGGGAAATTTACCCATAATGCACCGCGCGGTTACGCCGACGGCGACGCCGCTCAAGCTGGAAACGGGCGCCTAAGAACTGAGCTCTAAAAAATGATGTCGGGTATCTTTTCCAACGAAGGTAGTAACACGCATTTTGAAAGGATTTTTTTTTTTGAAAATAGAGTCGAATAATCTCTGCGAAAATTACATATCACAAAGAAAGTTGACGCATGAGTCTCACCAGAGATCCTTTTAAGTAAAAAAAATGGTGGTAATGAAGTTCTGAACTACATATCAATAAAATTCTTCAAATTAATTTTTCGTTGTTAGGAAAATAGCTATTCCTTTAAGTGATTTACATAGCGCAGATCGCAAACTTTCAAAAATAATTTCTCACGATATGTTTCTTGCGAATGGCTCTCAAGATAGTTTAAGATACTTTCTAGATTATAAAAATATATAAGCTTGCTCCAAAGACACGCTTAATATTTCAATAAGAAACTCACAATTTAGCATATAAAACACAAGTCGATGAATACCACACAAAAGGGTCGAAAAGGTTTTAACGTTTGATACAGTCGCCACTAAACGCGGGCAGTCGTCGTTCCGTCTACAACACCGAGTTCTTGATACGGAATAAAATATGTTTAATAAAAAGCACACTTGTAAACATAAAAATCCGCAATTAAGCGTCGCAAACCAGCTTCTATCTATGAGACAGGACAAATTCGGGACAAACTACGCTTTTTTCTTTAGAAGCCAAACCGTAATTGCTTATGATCAAGCCATGGGAACGAACATAAATATTGAAATATTGTTATCACGTAGTGGTTTTTTTTGTAAACGATATCTAGATATTTCCAGAATAGCACTTGGGTTCGAAGAATACTTACAGTCGAAGAATACGGTCCTGCTTTTTGGCGAAAAAAATTTTCCAGTTGTCACCAATAAATTGCGCAGCGCGTGAATGATAATCTGCGGAAGGCATCTCAGACGCCTGATTTTATATGTTTAATTTTATTCCCATAGCCCAAGTTCACCGGATAATTGGAAGCAATATTTGCATCGAATACTATTTTTGACTGGATTGAAATGCTCCATGGCAAACCTAACAGTATCGGTCAAGAATGAAACGGCTCCATTAGTATAATCGAATTTCTTCATATTATCCAACTCAGTGTTGTTCAAATACGAGTGTAATTCATAATAGCCACTGCGAGAAAAATTATAAAGAGGAGGCTGTACACTTAACGTCTACTAAGAGGAAGTGATAGAAAAGGGGACCCCACAAGTACAGAGGTGCAACAGGGGTTGTGATAGCTCTTCCCTAAGCAGCTCAAACATTAGTCGGATTCAGTTACAAAATAACTACTTCTTTGTAGGTGAGCTGGCGATCATTAATCGTAATATAACACATAAAACTGTAGCCCCACTTGAAGGTTTCTTCATTTTTTCGCACCGTCGTCTGAGGCGTTACATTATAATTACATATTCAGTGATTTTCAAAAATATTACCTAAAAATGCAGTTGTTAGCTAAACGCTGTTCTTCGCTTCATATTCGCATCTTCCTATGATGTGTTATTACTATGGCTTGGAACTCTTACCTTTCCAGAATAAGAAGAGTAACGATGATAACGGTTATGGCACGCATTGTTGGCGGGCTATTAGGAAGTATCTTCGCAGATGTGCTTAAAGAAGCAATCGCTTTCGAAGTCCGGCTCCTGCCTCCTTTTATAGTACATCGAAAACTTCAAGATGTATCGACTGTTACGTCATATCTCCAATAAATGCCGTTTTCTATTAAACATTTTTTACTGCTTCTTTTCACAGGTTCGGCGACCTGACTCTGAAGGTCAGCAACCTTTCGATGGCGTTCAGCCATCGAAATGTTGCTGACCTTCAACGCTGATCATTGCGCGACGTCTGATGGTCCCGTGGAAAATAGAATCGAATTTTTATTGAAGCTTCGCAGCTGCGAATAATTCACTGCTCAAGGCGTTTGGAAATTGCCCTGTTGACAGTTTACTGAAATAACAAAACGTGATTGAACAATCACCGATACAGTAAAAGTTACAAATTAGAATGACTTTTGTATAAAGCTTAGCTTAATAATGTATTCCTGGCGTACTTTTCCCTGCACCCCAGGGCTAGGTACCAGTACCGATGTTGTAGCTAGCTTATAAAAATACAACTGAACCAATTAATCCGTGTGCAGAAGTTCGCCTTCGTTTGGACGACTTTTTAATAAACGTGTAATTTCTTTGACAATGTGATAATATCTTATAAGACAAGCCACAGCTTGTTTATATATGAAAGGTACAAAAACAATTATGCCAAAATAAAAAGCAAAAATATAATTTGAAACTTTCGACAAAAGAAGCTACTTACATATCTGTATCCCGCATTGTTAACCTTTTACAAAAATACGCGATAATATTATGTCAAACTTTACACGCAAACGATGCGACCGAAATGTTGGTCGCATCAATTGCAGGTACTCGGACATTTGTCTAGACCTGTGGCTCGAAACCACTTAAGACATGAATAGCTTCTTAAGCTTCTGCAGGCGATATTAATTTGTTCTGCACATAAAAAAATTCCGACACGACAAGTCGAATTGGTGTTACTGCTGGAGTAGCGAAATATAAATATTAACATCATAGCAAAATCAAACATACAGAAATGTATAATTTATTGATTTATTTGTTGATTTATCTTAATACACTCAGGTTCCTGGCCAATCAGAAAGGGGGCGAAGTACAATATTGGCCCAGTAAAAAATACAAGAAACATGGAAACTAAGACATAAAAGTTATTCCGAAAAAATCTTACAAAAAGTATCCAGTTAGTGTTTTTATATATAAAACAATTGTGGCAAAGTTACTGACGATGCGGGAAGGTGGTGCCATTCAGATGACGCTCTAGTGATGAAAGAGTCTATGTAAGCTGAAGTTTCACAATAAGGTATGCCAACTTTAAGACGGTGATGGAAGCAGGGCGAAATTAAAGCGGGGCTAATTAAACGTTTCTTTCAGAAAAGCGTTGAAATGTTACTTTTTATGAAAGAGGCACAACAAGATAATTTAAGACTTTGGGATAGAAGAAAAGGGCGACAGGCTGGTTTGCACAGATGAAACACTTGCGGTGCGATGATAGTTACAGACTACGAATCGTGCAGCGTGATTTTGCAGTGCTTTAATGTTTGTTACAAGCGTTGAATGGCAGGGATACCAGATTTCTGCGGCATATTCCAGCTTTGAACGTACTGAAGTACTCCACATAATAAGTTTTCTTCGCACAGGGGCTGAAGAAAGGTTTATTTTTAAATATCCAAACATCGAAGTAGCGTAACTGATTAGATGATCATAACGCGTTTTCCATGATTGGTTACAAGTGATGTGAACACCAATATACTTGAATGAGGTTACAGATATGAGGTGTTTTCATTTCAAGGTTACAGATGTGAGGCGTTTTCATTCAAGCACAAATAAGCCAACTTTAAGCATAAGGCGTTCTCCTGTGCGTTGTATGTCGCTGGAATTATTCACATTGTTTTGCCCTCTAAGCTGCGTCAAGCGAGTGTGCAAGGCAAGAACAATTGAGCAAAGACGACAACCATGCCAGTCATTGATCTCGTCCCAGTTGGTAGAAGAGTTGTTCAATAACTTTTTCCTCCTGTGCTGTAACTTTTTAAAATGTAGTGTACAAATGTAAATATATTACATTAAAATGAAAATTTGAAACCTTATCTTTCCCAGGAGTATATCGCTTTTTAATATAGTGAAAACAAGCGTTTATACATTTCCGCCACTTCTTCAATGGTCTTTGCGTGCCGTTGTAGAAGAGTGAGCGCAGCTGTTGACAGCCCCAATGGAGCACTGCGTCGGGGACCTGCTCGACGGACGCCAAGCAGACGCCCTTCAGATATATCTTCATCTTGGAGAAAAAAATAACAGAAGTCTGGTGGCCTGAGGTTCAGCCTGATATATGGGTAAGGCAGTATATTTAAGAACGGCAGTTCCTTCAGCGATGCATTGGTCTCGTCAAGAGCCACCCTCATTAATCTACGACGGCATCCGGTGTCGGATATGCATCGCCGCTGTCCGGGACTATGCAAGGTTCGATGTACTACTGGAAGAGATGTGATAAAAAATTTATTTGAAAATACCACCTTTTAGTTGCATCACATAATACAGAATATATAACAGAAGACAACAAATATTGCAACCCGCGTAGCAGGCGACATGTGTGCTTAATTAAAGCTAGTAATGCCTTTCAACAATTTCCTCGCAAAAGAAGTGTTTCTGTTAAGTCTGAGTGTTTTTGTACGATGTAACATTGGACCCACCTCTACCAAAAAAGACCATCAGAAAATATCTGATGGTCCATTAGGGTGATGGTCTAGTATTTTACGACATCAATGGTCTGATGGCCTGATAATGGTGTGATGGCTTGGTAGATAATGGTGTGATGGTGTTATGGGCTGTCTTATTTTGGAATACCTGGGGCCCTAATTTGGACACTTGGCGAGAAAGTCGGCGAAAAATCAGACGGCCGTGATTGGCCAAAGCTGCACGTGACTTTGGCGCCGGCCAATCATAGCCGCCGGATTTCTTGCCGACTTTTTCGCCAAGTGTCCAGATTAGGGCCCCTGGTGGCCTAATGATCTGATGGTCTGTTCGTCTGTCTGAATTTCTCATCAAAAACATGTACCGGCGAACTACAAAGATTCCATTACAGTGAATTTTGAACTTTATTTGTTGCCCAATATTACTTCAAATAGAAAGATCCGGAGCGTTAGAGAACATTTCGCAATACCCGTAGAAACCTGAAAGCAAAGCGATATAAGTGTATGATGTGTTATTATTTCTATTTAGAAAGGATTGAAGGAAGAGTGAATGCGGGTAATCCACTCGCTACATTCAAAACTCCACTATACGCAGCAATTTCATCGGCGTCCGTTGAGCGGCTATCTACAATCTGTCTCTATCGTCCATGCTGGGCATGTCGGCGTCATAAAAGAAGGTGCAATACAATAAGCCTGGTCGGGCCGAGAATGCGATAATGCTCGAGATACCGCATTCGCGGCCTTGTCGACGTTTTTTCTCCCAAGCATTTTACTCACAGTACACGTAAGCCCAGTAAATTAATTCCCTATCTAGGAAAGCTAGTTCTTCGCCACAATATTTGCCACTTAGATCGTAAGCATGATCTACTTGACGTACAAAGCGGATCAACAAATTGTTTCACCAATGGACAAGAAAACAGTTTAAAACAAAACTACGGTTCCAAAAAAAAAAACACTAAGTCTATAAGAAGGTGTCTTCTGTACATTTCGAGTATCAAATGACAATCATTGAGAGGGATTATTACGGATTAAAAATCTTATTATCGAGACACGCCACTGTCAGCTTTCCAGACCGAATGTGATTCACGCATGCACGACGATGTCAGGACATTGGTGCCTTCTCCTAGCCACAGCTGGAGCCTCCCGAATATAGTCAGGTTCCTTCCAAAAAAGAAAAATATCATGACGAGCATCATCAGCCTCTCTACGTTCTGATGGTTCATCGATATATCCTGATGGTTTCACCAGCGCAACATCAAAACATTTCGATTGTCCCTCAATCACCACAAGAAACGTTTTGACGGTCTCCGAGCTACAAACAGTAGCCTTTAACGCTCCATCAGCCACCAGCACGAAATGTTTGATGGTTTAAAAACACCATCAAGTAAGCCTGTCGGACCAACAAAGAAGTCTGGTGGGCCATCAAGAAGGTCTGTTAGACCATCAGATCAGGTTTGTTTCCACCAAGAATGTGCGATGGTCAGTCAAGGAGGTGTCATGGGCCGCCAAGAACGTGTGATGGTCCAATAAACAGTGTGATGGGCCATCAAGAAAGTTTGATGGACCATACAAATTTCCGATGGTCGTTTTGATTGGATGCTGCTAAAGGGTATTCTGTCTTGCTTGCGAAAATAGTAGCATTTAAATAAAGAGAAACGCGGCGATAGCAATCTGCATGCTATACCTTGACGACATCTCTTCCGGCACGATTCGCTCATTGCCCAGCCTCTACTTCATTTAACAAGGATAATCCTTAATCGACCAAATTTTAGGCCAGACAGTGCTCCTTGGCTTCTAGTCATTCCCGAGCACCTTCGGAACACAGCACTCACAGAGGGGCATAACATAACTCAGCATGCTTTGGATATTTGGGAGCAATGTTCACTTATGTCGGCGTGAAACAACTGTTACATTGTTTAAAAAAATGCTTTGTTTTGTGACTCCTGAGTGTAAAAAACACCCTTCACGGCGAACAGAAGGATCACTCCAGCCCCTGTCCTCTCACCACCACCCGTTTCAGAGTGGAGGAGTGTATTTCCTTGGACAGCGTCCAGCCTCCTCCGCTGGGAGTCACTGGGTCGCAGATGCAGTTGATTATGCAACACGCTATGCCGTTACACGGCCACTTCTCACTGGGACAGCTGTTGACGTCGCCGATTTCGTATTGCACAAGGTCATTTTGAAGCAAGGTGCACCAAGAGAACGTGTGTCTGACCGCGGATATCCTCTTTTATCAAGGGTTGTTGCTTATATCTTACGCACCTGTGTCGATAGTCCACAAGTGTACAATGGCATAAAACCAACAAAAAATGGCATAGTATCACGCATAAATTCGATGTTCTTTTTTGTAAATGTCACTTGACAATGACAATTGGAACGTAGTCCTTTCATCCGTTATCTTTGACAATTACTCTTCGCTCCACAACATAACCGGTTATCCTCACTTATCGACGAGTCAATTTTCACGGACTACGCAGTCGAGACCCCCATGTCGTGCCAAACAGGCGCGAAAACTCGCACACTATAGAACGTTCACCTCAAAAGATCGCCAATCTGTGCGCTATGACCAAACTCACCACGACATCTCACACGCGTTGGAGACCTAATCCTGTTGTGGACACCACAACACAGCGTTGGCCTCGCTCAAATACTCCTTCCACGCTACCGAGGCCCTTTGCAGATAATTCGACAATCATCGACCTTAATTATCTCATTAAGACTTGTCATTCTATTGAAACTAAACGCGCTAACACACCGCAGGCCGTTCACGTTCTGAGGCTCAAGCCATAATTTTTCCCGCAAAACGACGAAACGCCGTTTCCTCCGGTACAGGGAAGAAAAAAAAAAAACGCACTCAGGTAAGGAGTGGACCAAGAAAAAGCAGATAGCTTCTCGAAAGTTTCGCTAGAATTGCCAGTTTGAAAAAACCTTATTGTAATTAAATCCATTTATAATCATCGTATCAATATATTCAGCGTGCTTAGATTACAGTAAACGACGCGCGTATAATAATGCATCTATGTCGTGCCTGATACTGCTTATATATTTATAAATAAACATATTTTATATTTACTCGGTTAATTCGAGAAAATATGAAGGTGAAAAGGTGCAAACCTAGTGCATTTATGTTTTAAATCACCTTAACATAATCATAATTTTTAATCTCTCGTCCTTACATATTGAAAGGGAATGATACATTTATATTCCCAAGAATAAAATAGGAAAAGCTTAACACCTCAAGTTCGAGTCATTAAAAACATGCAAACGACAGTGAAAGAAAACATGGATATTTGTAGTTACTAACAGCAAATATTGAAATTTGGTGTCTCAGAATAAAAGTCTTAGACAAGATGAACTTGTTAAAAGTATAACCCCAGTAATCGACAAGAAACCTAGAAGTGCCGTATTTGAATCAAACTAACGGTAAATTTATAATGCAAGAAAATGCCTTATCTACACATCATGGGACGGATCTAAAAGACCTTGAAAGTTGTTTGAGGCCTTCGTAATCTCAATACGTGGCCAACCTTGTGGGACATTCCGCGGAATAAAAAGTTCTCAATAGAATATATTAGAACTGTATTGAATTTGAGTATATGCTACCAAGAAACTGACAATCATCTGGAACATTACTACTTTTTGAAAACAAAAGCTGAGATTCATTATTGTAGGAATGTAATCCAGGTTATTCAATGTTGAAATAAAATAATGTACCGCCGTGGAGTAAAAACCACATGGGTCCAGAAGTTTTATTAATTTTATTGATATTTTAAGTCTTGTCATATAAAATATTTACGAGAAACATTCGGATGTTTTTTTTTTGTTTTTTTTTTTTGCTGTTCAGTTGGATGTCTGTTTTTTTGGAGAATGCTTTGAGGGATTGATGTCCAAGAAAGTTGTGGGTTCAGTGCCTCACATATCTTGGCTGAAAATTAACAGAGAAGCGGGTGGTTATCAGAGAAAGCGATTTCGTCCGAAACGCGATATTGCCACCAGAAAAAAAAATATATAAATAAAACCTTAAGCACAGGCTTGTGCAGATTTCTTTTTCCCCTCAGTTGGTGTATTGAACCTAGAATATTTGAAGGCATCACAATGCATTTCGTTTCGGTGTGTGCGGGGAGGGAGGAGTGTGCCCACATGCCGACGTGCAGCGCATTCAGCGCAGTGTGATAAAAAGTAAAACAAAACAAATGGAATCGGCGAAGTACTTGAGGCGGTTTCCCATGACGAATACTCAACTTTCAAGCTTCAGTAGAATATATCATGTATGCTTATGTTGCAACAAATTAATAAAAGTACATTTTCCCGTTGGCGCACTTGAATTGTGTATGTTAAAAAAATGATATCCCACGAAATATAGCAGCTGTGAGCACGTTGTAATCCGAGGAAGTGCTCTGACCCGCCACGCGATACTGCCACAAAAATGAAAAAAATAAAACGACCGACTCATGATTGTGGAGATTCTATTGACCCCTGAGTTAGTATGCGAGATCTAGCAAATGTGAAAGCACGCAATGTAATTTGTTTGACGGGGATTGTCCATGCATGCTCAGCTTCAAGCACATTTTTCTCCCAAATATGACTGTGGCATATAGTTTTTTTTTGTTGTTGTTGTATACATCAAGTTATCTTGACCGTGTATTACTATTGGCAAAAAGGTAGTTGCGAATATTGCAAATAGTTAAAAGCAATAAAACTATGTTTATAATCTCCTCTTTTGATTACGATATCACGTACCGGCAACCTAGAGCAGATTTTTCACAAAATCGCGTATTTCTTTGCCAAAACACTAAAAGCTGAGTCAGAGGTTATTGGAGAAGAGCGCGGAACATGAAGTGGCAAAAGAACCTGACAAAGGGTCGGCCGAGGAGGCACGAGCTGTAGCTGGATAGAGTGAGCCGCATGAGGCTTGCGCAAATTCAAAGCATTGCCTTTTGGCTTATCTAATAGCCAAGCAACGTTCGAACGAGTGATGAACTTTCTCTTACTTTCTAACAACCAACAAAGTGGAAACATGCCTTTGCTACCTAGATGACGTCACTATCTTTTGAACCACGTTTTCATCTCATTTAAAGCGACTTGACGAATTGCTCATGGTCTTCCGAAATCAATCCTTCAACTGAACCATTTAAGGGTCAATTCAGAAGTCGGAAATTACGGTACTGCAGCACCCTGTAGACAAACACGGAGAATGACCTGACCCTGGCAAGTGCAAAGCTGTAGAATAGTTCCCAATGCTAACATCACCTAAAGACGTGAGAATTTTTCTCGTCATTGTTGCTATTCTGGTCAGTTTATTAGTCAATTCGCCCATATTTCACGTCCTCTTACGAATCTTCTATATAGGCAAGCCATCACTTTGTACGGCTTGCGAACGAATAGGCTGCTTTCGTGACTTCGAAGAGCACCTTCCCGTCTTGTTCCATTTCGGGGCATTAGGATCACACCGCTTCATGTGAATTATGAATCGACGCCAACTGTTAGGGCTTCGGTGCTATATAGACGAAGCAACAATCAGGTCAAGTGCGTGTCGTTGCCTACGCCAGCCGTACACTTAATCCAGTTCAATAATATTAACCCTGTGTGAGTGCGAGGGCCTGGCTTTCGTCATGCCTATCGCGAAATTTGATTCGTACCTTCACGGTTACCCTTTTTGATCCTCCCAAACCATCACATGCTTCCTTGGCTTTCTTAAGAAAAGGATTCTGTAGGTCGCCTTGGACGCTGGGCTCTCCGTCTGCAGGAGTACTACTACACGATTTTCCTGAAGTCTGAAAAGCTTCCCATTAAGGCCGACTACTTTTTTGACAGCTATGTAAACGAGCGGACGCCTCATCCAATATTAAAACACTGCAGCTGTCTTACATATTCGCCGTACTGTACACTACAATAGGGCAACGCCTCGGTACCACTCTCCAAGCTATGTTAACGACTTCACTTAGGGCACAACTCCCTCATCATCCTACCTCTACCACGTTCACAACGGCATCCTTTATCGACCAATTCTTTGGCCAGACGGTGCTCTTTGGCTTATAGTAATTTCCAAACTTCTTCACACCACAGTGCTCAAAGAACATTATGACTCACCATGCTCTGACTTTTGCGAGTCATTCGCACCTATGCCCGCGTAAAACAGCGGTAATTCTAGAAAAATAAGCATCATGCCATAAATCGATACCCTTCTTCCTGTGACTCTTGCAAGCGTTAGAAAATATCATCCAAAAAGCCAGGAGGACTACTCCAGCCCTTGATTCCTCACCACCAGTTGTTGTAACGTGCAGGAGTGGTGGACTTCCTGGGACCGTTTCCTGACTCTTCCACTGATAATCACTCAGTCACAGTAGCACTTGATTGTGCCACTTGGTACGCAGTTCTAAGGCCACTTCTGACTGGGACATCTGCTGACGTCATCGAGTTCGTACTATACGAGTTCATTCTGAAGCATGGTGGGCAAAATATCTCGTGTCTTACCGCGGTCTCCATTCGTTTCAAGCGTTGCTACGTATATTTTACTCCCCTGCGCCGTATTCCACATGCGAAGAACTGCGTGAAACCCTCGGAAATAGGATATGATAAGACGTGCTCCGATATTATTTCTATGCGCTCTGACCATCTCAATAGGAACGCTGTCATTCTATACGTTACCTTTTCTTCTCACTCTTTGCGCCTCGACATAACCGGTTATTCTTCCCTTTATGTTCTCTTCGGCTGCGAACTGCTCCTCATGGTTTATTCCCTTCTGCCATTACAAGATTAGTCAACGTGCACGGACTGCGCGACGGAGCCCACATATCGCGCCGAAGAGGCCCTGCAACAGGGACTCTTTTGAACGTTCGACTCCGAAAATGGCCAAAACAAAAATTTAGTAGACCTCATGCTAGAGGTTTGCTTTGCTAGCGTGAGCTCGTTCCGGCACTTTAAAGCATGGATTGAGCAAGCGACAACTGGGCCCGTTTTCCGCCCCGTATGATCTACTAAAACTCTCTAATATGTGTATTATATTCAAACTCACTACAGCGTCTGCTGCTTTCCTGGAGACTTATTCACGATGTTGGCATCACAACGACTTTCCGGCCAAGCACAAAAGCTCCTACCACGCTACCGAGGGCCACAGCAGATCATTCGACAAGTCACCGACGTACTTTTGCTCCTTGAGCCTTTGTAATCATCTTAAAATAACATGCTAAACAACCGAAGACTGTTCACGTTCTAAGGCTCAAACCGTACTTGGTACCGCAAAACGGCGAGAAGCGGTTTTTTTTTTTTTTTTTTTTTTTTTGGGGGGGGGGGGGGGGGGGCTAGTGGCACTTGTAATACATTAGAGATAGAAGTCAGAGCAGGACTGGTCCAAGTCGAAGAAGAAGCCGATAGCTTCTCGGGATCTTCGCGTGATCCGCCATTTTCAATAACATTTTTTGTTTTTATTGTATCAACTTTATAAATACCGTCTCAAGATATTAACGTTTGTGACATTGTAGTAACAAAAGCTGAAATGTTAATATTTTCATTATCATATCTAATAGTGTTTATAGATATTTCACATAATTATTAAGTTAACATTAAAAATTGTAACTGCGACGAAATGCTTACCTAGAGCCTATAAGTTTGAGATACCCTTGCCATAAGCTTCTTTTTTTACAGTTTGGTGCTAAAGCATTATGAGAGGGAATTATATTCTTATGTTCCTGAAAATAAAACAAAACATGCACTTAGAAGCGACACATTCGAAGGGTAAAAAGCGTAAACCTATAATGACCAGCAATACGTTGTTTACACTTCATCGGACGCATCTTATAGAAGTTGGAAGTTATTTCATCCTTAGGTACTCTGAATAAGTTTAGGGAGGCTATGGGGGCGTAAAGATCAATTCGTTGGTATCATATGGACAACTTTATGGGTCAATCTCGGGAATAAAACGCTTTGAAGGACAGATAAAAATTATGATTGTGTTACGTTTATAATACCAAGCAATTGCAGTACTTGGAAAATGATGATCTTTTCCCAGGAAAGTAAGAAATTTATAATTTTGTAAATGTTGACAATTAGATTCGGCGAAAAAAGTAGAGTTGTGGAATAAAAGCTTAACACCTCCAAAAGTTTTATTGCTGCCTACTTATATTTTGTGGTTGACTGATAACATCAACAGGCGGTCTGGCCTCTACTTCATTCACGATGATATTCCTTTATCGACAAAAGTTTTGGCCAGACGTTTCTCCTTGACTTATAGTCATTTCCAAGCACCTTCGGGCCACAAGGCCCACAGAAGGTCATGACTCAGCATGCTAAGGAAATTTGGGAGCCGTTCTCACCTATGTCTGTGTGAAACAACTGTTATTTTGGAAAAGAAAACGCATTGCACCACAAAGCGATATGTCTATGGCTCCTGGGTATGTAAAAAACAACACCATCAACGCGAACAGCAGGATCACTCCCCAGCCCCTGTCCTCTCTCTACCACCCGTTTCAGAGTGGAGGAGTGTACCAGCTTGAAGTGTTTCGAGCCTCCTCCGCTGGTACTCGCTGGGTCGCAGACGCAGTTGACTATGCTGGTTGGTAAGCCGTTACACGGCTCCTTCTCACTGGGACAGCTGTTGACGTCGCCAAGTTCGTATTGCACAAGGTCATTTAAAAACATGGTGCACCAAGAGAATGCGTCTCTGATCGTGGCCATCCTCTTCTATCAAGTGTTGTTGCTGATATCTTACGCATCTGCGTCGATAGTCCACAAGTGTACACAGGCATACAGCCAACAAACGAATGACATAGTATAACGCATAGACAGGACAATCTCCGATATGTTTTTTTTTTTGTAAATGTCACCTGACAATGGCAATTGGAACGTTGTCTCGCCATCCGTTACCTTTGACAATTACTCTTTGCTACACGACACAACCCGTTATTCTCACTTTAGACGTCTCCATTCTCACGGACTAGGCAGTCGAGACCCCCATGTCGTGTCTAACAGGCGCGAAAACTGGCAGACTATCAAACGTTCACCTCAAACGATCGCCAATGTGTGCGCTATAACCAAACTCACCACGACATTTCATGCTCCTTGGAGATCTGATGCTGTTGTGGACACCGCAACACAACGTTGGCCTCGCTCCACGCTGCTGCTTTGCCGTTGCAGATCATTCGACATTTCATCGACCTTGATTATCTCATTAAGACTTGTCATTCTATTGAGAAAAAAACAACACGCTAACACACCGCAGGCCGTTCACGTTCCGAGGCTCGACCAATAATTCCTTCAGTAAAATGCCAGGAGACGCCGTTTCCTTCGGTACAGGGAAGAAAAAAAAAAGAACGCACTCAGGTAAGGACTGGACCAAGAAAAAGCAGATAGCTTCTCGAAAGTTTCGCTAGAATTGCCAGTTTGAAAAAAACCTTATTGCAATTGAATCCATTTATAATCATCGTATCAATATATTAAGCGTGGTTAGATTGTAGCAAACGACGCGCGAATACTAATGCATCAATGTTGTGTTTGATACCGCTTGTATACATCTATATATGTATTTATATTTATTCGCTTAATATGAGAACATATGATGGTGACAGGGCGCAAGCCTAGTGCATTTATGTTTTAAATAACCTGAACATAATCATAATTTTTTACTGTCTCGTCCTTACATATTGAGAGGGAATGATACATTTATATTCCCAAAAATAAAATAGGAAAAGCTGAAATTTAAGTATTTAGGGGTCAAGCTTATTAATTAAGGTGTTTTCTTTTGTTAGGAAAGTTTATCTTTCCAGAGTTGCGTTGGCATTGTGTTTTTTTAGCTTTCTACGTTTGGGTCGGCGGGGCCAGAGCGGCCGCGATGCGGGAGCGGTTCCCCCGCGGTCGTTAAGAAGCGTCTCGGGTTTCGGGAGTCTGCTCGGACCGGGACCGAAAGAGCCCGCGCTTGAAGATGCTTGTGGCTTATAACCGAATGTGCGTGTATGTAGAGGGTTTTGCCGCTTAGTGTAAAATTGTCCTTTTTGCCCGATGCAATAATTCAGCGGTCGGCGCAGTCAGGCTGGGAAAATTGCAGAGAACAACTCTACAAGGAATTTAGGTTTGGCGGTTGGAGCGCCAGGATGACAGCTCGCCAACCATTGGAGAACAGTGTGGCATGTGTGAGTGGCGGAATTTGAAGAGATTGGTCGGTTCCTGTGGGGAAAGGAGGCCCCTACGGGCCTACAAAAAGAGCGCGGAGGGGATTTTGAGGGATTCGTACTTCGGATGTGATTGAGAGAAATTTGGGACGGGGGTCGAGTCTTTAGACGATCGAGGCAGGATGGTTTCCCAAGTTGGGACTTCTAACTAGAATGTAAATAAATGCACATAGTTCTATTCAAGGAATGAGTCAACCCGCCACTCAGCGACGTTCGTGCCACCACGCTCCAGACCATCGAAGCGGAACCTGCCTCCCACACCACCGGGAGGAACATCAACAACAAATTTAACTGGCGCAGTCGACAGGACGGTGGCGCGATTTCCGGTGAAACGACGTGACGGCGACCTGCGGGCAAGTACGTGAGCTTCGGCTCAACGGCGGACGAGGCAGCGTACCTGTGAGAAGCCTCGTGGGCTCCGGCCCGGAGTGACCAAGATGGCATCCCCGTGAGAGGTCTTGGGGGTTTCGACCCAACGTCAACAAGCGGACGAGGCAACATCCAGGTGAGAAGCCTCGTGGGCTCCGGCTCGAAGTGACCAGGACAACATCCCCGTGAGAGGTCTTGGTGGGTTTCAACCCGAAGTGGACGAGGCGACATCCCCGTGAGAGGCCTCGTGGGTTTCGACCCGAAGAGAACAAGGCGACATCCCCATGAGAGGCTTTGTGGGTTTCGACCCGATGTGAACAAGGCGACATCCTCGTGAGAGGCCTTGTGGGTTACGACCCGAAGAGAACGAGTGCACGGACCAACATCCACGCGAGAAGCTTCGTGGGTTACGGCTAAAAATATAGCGACAACGCAGCATCGTCTACGTGAGAAAGTGAGAGGTTGCGTGGTGTTGCGACCCGAAGAGCGGACCAGCCGGGCCCGAACCCAAGACCGAGTCCGGCGGGTGACATCCAGCGACACCGGAGAGTCATCGCCTCAGGAGCAGCGCACTGACGCAGGTGGACTCATTTCTGTTTGCTCCTGGTTTCGCATGTCAGTGGTGTCGCGGTCGATGACTAAAGGAGCTCGAGGTGCAATTAGTTAGAACGGTGATAAGAGCCCGGCGATGTTGTATGAGGTATCAAAAGGGGGAGGAAGTGAAAGGAAGAACGCTCTCCAGCTAAAAATTGCACCTTTAAGACTCAAAATCGAGATAGCCAAATATTACGCTAATCAGGACGAGGAGAATGGGCGCCGCGGTGGGAAAGATGAGGGCCAGGTTGGACCGAACGGAAAATCCGAGGCGGTCGTCAAGACGGGCGAACAACACCTAGTGGAGTGGGAGAGTCACTTGCTGCCGTGGACGATATGCCCGGAACAGATGAACATCGAGGCCCGCTGCGAAAGCGTCAGCGATGTTGACGGCGTCGAAGGGAGTGAGAGGTGAGAGGGATAACGCGTTTGAGCTAAAAATTGCAGCTCTAAACGGCAGGCTCCAGATCGCCCAATTTAATCTTAAGCAGGCAGAAGAGAAGTCGCGCCGCGGTGGGAAAGACGAGGGCCGAGTCGGAGCGGGCGGCGCATCCGATGCGGCTGTCAAAACGGGCAAGGGACACTCCAAGCCTACCGGGAAGACAGACGCGGACAGCGATGACTGCGGCGACATCGAGGTCCAGCCGGCGGTTCAGACGGGCAAGGGCCACCCCAAGTTTGTCGGAAAAACGGACGATGACGACGGGTGGCCCGAGACCTTACTTCAGCGGCAGAAGGGTGAAGATCCGGAAGAAGACCGCGAGGAGAACGCATACGGCGATGACCGCGGCGGCCGCGAGGTGAAGCCCGTTAATAGGAGAGCTGTCGCCGACGAGGCAGATGCACCCACAGGTGATCCGGTGACGCAAGGGGGCGAGAGCGGGAGCAATGGTGACGACGGCGACGAGGGGACGCACCTGGTTGGTGACCTCGAGCGCAGGGATCCAGGTTACCCTGGTGCACCGGTCACCGCAGTACTGGGGAGGCAAGGACCATCCCAGGCTGGAAAGAAACGGCTGCGCAAGAAGCGCATCGCCAGGTCGGAGTCGGCGGTCAACAAGGACTCCGGGTCCAACCCTGCATCGGCTACGGGCTACGACGAGGACGATCATGCAGAGAACGTGGACGACGGCAAGAAGACGGCGAAGAGGGTCTTGATCCCTCCGATCCAGGCGTCGAGAGGGAAGCCCCGACAGCGCAGAGGCAGCACCTCCATTACTGCGGCCGTGTCATCGCCGAAGGTCAAGCCGGCGGTGCATCGCAGGGCGACTCCCGGGAAGAAGGCTGAGTCAAGCTACCCAGAAGGGGGAGTCTGGACGCAAAGTGCTGCGGGAACGGCAGTCGCGAAATGAGCAAAAGGGAGAGGAGGAGGCCACACCGGTCAGTGCCAAGAGCTCGCACGCGTGAACAGCAGACTTCAAGTTTGAGCTCGGGATCAGTGAGTGTCGCGGAAGCGACTGACTGCGCGCCGCCCCAGGCAGTCCACAGAACGTCTTTAACGGCGACGAGATGGACGACAAAACGGCCATGATTAGGGGGGTAGCTAGCCAGGCAACTGGGTTGTTATTTCACCTTTAGTCTACATTTATTTCACGGCCCCCCTGATTCATTTTAGAGCGCAGCTCTTAGGGGCCCGTTCCCGGCTTGAGCGGCGTCGCCGTCGGCGTCGCCGTCGGCGTCGCCGTCGGCGTAACCAAGGTCATCCCAAGGTCACTTGACCCCCAAGGTCATCCCAAGGTCACGTGACCCCAAGGTCACCCCAAGGTCACATGACCCCTTTCCCAGGGTCACGTGACACCCAAAGTCACGTGGCTCCCCAAGTCACGTGACCCCCGATGACGTCATCAGTGACGTAACTGATAACGTCACCGGCATCTGCATCGTCATCGTCATCATCACTGATGACGTCACCGGCATCCACATCGTCATTGTCATCATCACTGATGACGTCATCAGTGACGTCACTGATGACATCACCGGCATCCGCATCGTCATCGTCATCATCACTGATGACGCCACCGGCATCCGCATCGTCATCGTCATCATCGCTGATGACGTCACCGGCATCCGCATCGTCATCGTCATCATCGCTGATGACGTCATGAGTGACGTCACTGATAACGTCACTGGCATCCGCATCGTCATCGTCATCATCACTGATGACGTCACCGGCATCCGCATCGTCATCGTCATCATCGCTGATGACGTCACCGGCATCCACATCGTCATCGTCATCATCGCTGATGACGTCATCAGTGACGTCACTGATAACGTCACTGGCATCCGCATCGTCATCGTCATCATCACTGATGACGTCACCGGCATCCGCATCGTCATCGTCATCATCACTGATGACGTCACCGGCATCCGCATCGTCATCGTCATCATCGCTGATGACGTCATCAGTGACGTCACTGATGACGTCGGCGGCATCCGCATCGTCATCGTCATCATCACTGATAACGTCACCGGCATCCGCATCGTCATTGTCATCATCACTGATGACGTCATCGGTATCCGTATCGTCATCGTTACTGATGACGTCATCGGCATCGTCATCGTCACGTGACCCTCCTAGGTCACGTGACCCCCACCCAAGGTCACTTGACCCCCCCCCCCAGTACCCTTCCCTCCTCCTCCTCAAGAGCTGCGCTCCAATTCGGCGTTACAGGGAGTTGTAAACGGCTTTCACTTTTTCTTTTGCTCTTCGGTTGGCCCCTCGATATTTTATGATCTACAAAATATATATTTTTTTGTGTTCAGTCTTCATTCTCTGCGGGAGAAGTTTGAGCGTCCGCACGTATTTAAACGTGTTTCGTAGCTATAGCGTTGGTAAGCCCGTCGAGGCTGGACAAGCATGCTTAAGGCATGATGATTATATAGTTTTGAGAGCTCCTACCACTGATTCCTCGAGACCCTTGAATGTGAGGAGTGAGGAGGAGAGGAGGAGTTGCAGGCAGGATGAGGAGGTGAGGAAAAGGGAGGAGGGGTATATACCTTACCCTCAGCACACTTCCATCCTCCTTCTCAAGAGCTGCGCTCTAATTCGACGTTACAGGGAGTTGTAAATGGCTTTCATTTTTGAACCACACTCAATCTCAAGGCATTCAAAAGAGAGCTTCTGTATTTTAGAGCGCAGCTCTTAGGGGCCCGTTTCCGGCTTGAGCGGCGTCGCCGTCGCCGTCGCCGTCGCCGTCGCCGTCGCCGTCGCCGTCGGCGTAACCGCGCGGTGCATCATGGGAAATGTCCCATAATGCACCGCGCGAGCCCCCCCACCGGGGTCACGTGACCTCGTGGGGGGTCACGTGACCCCCCGAGGTCACGTGACCCCCTCCTCGAGGTCACGTGACCCCCTCCCCGAGGTCACGTGACCCCCGCCGATGTCGCGTGACCCCCCGATGACGTCATCGTCACTGATGACGTCACCGGCATCCACATCGTCATCGTCATCATCACTGATGACGTCACCAGCATCCACATCGTCATCGTCATCATCACTGATGACGTCACCGGCATCCACATCGTCATCGTCATCATCACTGATGACGTCACCGGCATCCGCATCGTCATCGTCATCATTACTGATGACGTCACCGGCATCCACATCGTCATCGTCATCATCACTGATGACGTCACCGGCATCCCCATCGTCATCGTCATCATCACTGATGACATCACCGGCATCCACATCGTCATCGTCATCATCACTGATGACGTCACCGGCATCCACATCGTCATCGTCATCATCACTGATGACGTCACCGGCATCCGCATCGTCATCGTCATCATCACTGATGACGTCACCGGCATCCCCATCGTCATCGTCATCATCACTGATGTCACCGGCATCCACATCGTCATCGTCATCATCACTGATGACGTCACCGGCATCCACATTGTCATCGTCATCATCACTGATGACGTCACCGGCATCCACATCGTCATCGTCATCATCACTGACGACGTCACCGGCATCCGCATCGTCATCGTCATCATCACTGATGACGTCATCAGTGACGTAACTGATGTCGTCACCGGCATCCGCATCGTCATCGTCATCATCACTGATGACGTCATCAGCGACGTCACTGATGACGTCACCGACATTCGCATCGTCATCGTCATCATCACTGGTGAAGCCATCAGTGACGTCACTAATGACGCCATCGGTACCCGCATCGTCATCGTCACGGATGATGTCATCAGTGACGTCAGTGATGACAACATCGGCATTGGGGGTCACGTGACCCCCAAGGTCACGTGACCCCCCCCCCCCTGGTTAGTTTACCCCCCCCCCCCCCGTGCCCTTCCCTCCTCCTCCTCAAGAGCTGCGCTCTAATTCGGCGTTACAGGGAGTTGTAAGCGGCTTTTTAATTGTTATATACATGCAAGTCGATAAAACGACATTCCAACTAGTATTTATTATTTGTCGATCCAATCTTTCTAAAAATCCCCAAACATGCCTCCGGGAACAACTGTAACCTAAGCTGCGGATCTTTTTTTTTCGTTTGTAGTCGATTATGTTTTGTTTTGTTTTTAGATTAATACATCTTGTCTAACCTTTCGTTGCCTTCCACATTATGCAAAGTTTGTGTCATAATCACGTACGAGTAGTGAGAAATCAATTATGAAGCAGAAGGGGTTTTTACTTTTTGTTCAATTTCTGCAGGCTGTATAAAAAAAACGTTTTTACTTTAGTTTTAATTTATCTCGTCTCGCGTTTTTTTCACACCCTTCTTTTAGCACGCATACATTCCGTTAGAGGTATATCATCTAGTTTCAAAATTTAAGCCTTTAAAAACGCTATAAAAGAGCAAATGCTGATGGTGGGTTTTGCCCCGCGAAGTAGGGTTGGTGCAAACGTCTGGAGCAATGAACTGCCTGCTGATTTTGTGATACATAAGCAATCCAGAAGGGGGGAAAGATATGGGGATTTTGGACACTGAGAACTTCGGCGACGATGTGGACGGCGCGCGAGAAACGAGCGCGGGGCCAAAGCACGGGGCGCGAGGCGCGTGACGGGGGACAGGACAGTTCAGCCATGGCTACAGTGAACTAGAATATAGGGCAGTGGAGCGAGCGGAGAGCGGAGCGCCTTGTGTTGGCTGTCACCGCCGGTGGCGAAAGATGCGGCGGCGCTATGATCGCCGACTATTGAATGGGGCAGACTGGGGCACGTTCGGACAGCGCGTTTCGTGTTCTTTTTTCTCACAGCGTGTTCTATTGCTACTTTGCCCGGAACAGTGGCCTATCCTCCAGTCGATCTGCGTGTTGACACTAAGGGTCAATGAGCCTTAGAAGACGTCTGAACCACTGCTACTCTCCAGGATGCAACACAGGGTACGCCCGAAGCCACGAGCAAGAAAGCTCTCGATGTTCAAGGCGCCCGCCTATCCTGAACGAAGAAGGCTGTGGGATCAGAGCTTGCACAGAGCTGGCAAGCCGCTCATCGCAGACTGCGTAATTTGCGAACTTCATTTCCAACCACATTTCATTATTAGAGACTATGTGCACCAGATCAACGGTGAGGAAGTTCGCATCCCACGAGAAAAACCTACACTCGCTCCTGACGCTGTCCCCATGGATTCACGGAGCCTCCCACCTAGCACAAGCATGCATGCGGCTCCAAAGACAGATCAGAGGGACGTGACAAGCGACGAAGGTGTCACGCCAGCAAAAAAGTCACGCCCATCGACTGCAGACGGACCCGAACTTGTCGACCATCCAGACGGTACTAGCAGACCCCCTGTGGTCACACCTCTCGCTACGTTGAAGGGAATCATACCGCCGAACAGGCACTGGGTTCTTCACCAGCTTGACGACACCGAGGGAGTGTGTTTCACATCGTGCTCTCTCAACTCGCTCACCGGTGAATTGAAGGTAGAAAAGGAAGTGTTCTCCACCGCAGACAGTGCCGGTGTTTTCTATTCAAAGGTGTTTGTGCTTGGTAAGGTGGTGGCCGGCTCGGCAATGTCAAACATGCAGGACGCAGCAAACGTATTGCAGCGCGTGTGTGAAATGCATCCCTGCAACGGCGCCGCAGCACTAAACGAAGCTTTCCTGGTGAGCAACCTCACAACGAGCTTGCGAGACCAAACAGAACGCAAGTCTGGAACTGTTTTCAGCGTTAACTGCCAAGGAAGGGCTACAAAAAAGGGCACACCTTGCACCGCTTGCAGATATTTAAGGAAGGCCCTCTTTACTCTGCAGTCACGTCTCAAAAGACGTAAAACAATGCCCAGAAGCACCAGAGGGTACGCTATGCAAAAGCTGCGAGCATGCACCCGCAAAAACAAGCGCCTTTTACTGAGGCTAGACAAGCTTGCAGGAGATGTCAACAGAATGAAAAATGAATGTGCCGCGACTCCTGATGATGTGCTTACCGAAAAGATAAAGTCTCTGCCACCGAAACAGCAACTGGCTGTCAGACAATGCTTCGAAGCATCGAAGAGAAAAGACACACGCGGCATGAGGTATGACAAGCAATGGATTCTGGAGTGCGTCCTGCTTAAAATGAGAAGCCCAAAGCTCTATCGGTACATGCGTAGGCAGGGCATTCTGACCCTTCCAAGTGAGACAACAATTAGGAAATACACAGCTCAGTACAAAGGTAGTTATGGCTTTAATGAAAAAATGCTGGGAGTACTGAAGCAAAGGACTGCCAAACTTGACGAGTTTCATCGGCACGGGGGATTAATTATTGATGAAATGAAGCTCTCTGAACACCTGTCGGTCACTACAGGAGCCGAAATCGAAGGCTTTGTTAACCTAGGACCCTACACACCTGATGAACAAAAAACGTTGCCATGCAATCATGGCCTTGTTGTAATGTTTGTCCCTCTGGTAGGCGCTTGGACGCAAGTTCTTGGGGCTTTTGGAAGCAATGAGAACGTAAAGGGTGACCTTCTAGCCAAAATTGTGCTGGAGGCCACAGTTCTGGCAGAAAAGGCTGGTCTCTTTGTGGACTATGTGACATGCGATGCGGCGTCATGGAACAGAAAAATGTGGCGAATGCTCAACGTGCGGGCATCTTTGAAAGAAGTGATTTGCAAAATACAACATCCAGTCGACAGCAGCCGGTTCCTTCATTTTTTTTCTGATTTTCCCCACCTGTAAAGAACGTCCGGAACAGACTCCTCACCACGACTTTCAAAACGCCTGAAGGACACGTGTCCATGCAGTTTGTGAGAGAAGCCCTCAAGCTGGAAGGCAGTGCAGCCACTTTGAAAGTGATGCCAGGGATAACAAGTGTCCATATCGCACCCAACAATTTTGAAAAAAAAAATGAGAGTGAGTTACGCCTTTCAGCTGTTCGGACAGGGCCCTTTGCGAGCATTCTTCTTTTATCGCACGCGGCTGCAGAGGAACTGCGGTGACATCGAAGGAACACAACGGTTCTTCATGAGAATGAAATCTCTGATTAGTGTCATGACTGCCAGACACCCGACAGAAGCCCTGAGACCCGGCTCTGCAGGTGTAGAGCAGATCAAAGAAATGCTCAATTTTCTGAACACATGGGAGTATTAGGCTGATAAGTTGCACTTCCTAAGCAAGTCGACTGCAGAGGGACTAAGGATCACTCTCACCAGTACTCTTGAGCTGCTCCGCTATTTGCGTGAAAAGGTAGGATACACGTACGTGCTCACCTCGCGGCTGAGCCAAGACAAGATCGAGAACTTTTTTGGAATAATTAGACTCTCTTCAGGTTGCAACACGCACCCCACGCCGCAACAATTTTTGCTCACAGTTCACTGTTTGTCGTTCTACAACTTAGCACGCAGCGTTGCAGGCAGCAATGCAGATGAGGATGTGATCAGCTCTCTCCTTGACGCTGGAGACAAGGGACAAGGAACTGCCAAGCAAATACTGATCAACACAGTGAAATCCCACACAGATGAGAAGGCAACGTTGTCAAGTTCACATACCTCGGATGAGAGTATAGAACATAAATACCATGTGCAGAGGAGCGACTCTAGGCTCATATACTACCTGGCTGGGCACGTTGCAAGAAAATGCGTTCTTCCGAGCAGATGCTCTCCTTGTGTTGGCACCCTCCTGCTGCCGGAAGAGGAGGGACGCCTTTTGCATGCTGCAGAGACTGTGCGCTATAATGACAAAGGTGGCCTGCTGTATCCTTCAGTCGAACTTTTTCGCTTCATAACAGTGTTGGAGGATATCTTCACAGGCTGCTTCAGTGTACGGAAAGTTCACCGGGAGAGTGTGATGGACATTTTGGAGATGATTAACTGTGCTGGTCTCTTGAAGATTGGATGCGCAGATCACGCAAAGAGCCTGACGCCTTGCGTTATCAGCTTTTATGTAACATCGAGACTTCATTTTTTGTGAAAGGTCTGAACAGGTCCAATCTTCTATCTAAGAGAAGGGCAGCTATGCACGCCAGGATGAGCAAAATGTGTTAGTCTTGTGGAATTCACTACTTTCATTATGTGTTAGTTTCTGCTAACTTACTTTCAACAATATGCAAAGGCAAGCAATAAAGTTTGCCAAGCATTCCGTATAGCTTTGTTTTTCATTTGTGGTGCATAGAAACTCAGATGCTGAGTTGTGTACGATTTTAAAATAATGCAAATCTTGTTTTTGTTCAATACCACAACGCTGGAGTCAGCTTATTAGAGCGCTGTTATTAGGTGAATAAGAAAATTGCACCGTAGTTCGTGCCCCAGGCATTATATGAAAGTCGCAGTACGGGAAGATTCGATGTTTTCTTGCAGCTAGGCGAACAGGAAACACTGACCGCATAAATTACGAGCGTACGCACCCTGAATTTCAGTGGTTCACATTTCAGCAAAGAAGACAAAGGTTGTCGCGCGCCGCGTCTGTTTCGGTTTCGGACCATTGCATTCAAGTGTTGTCGATCGCAGCGCCGCCGCTACTGTCGACACGGCACGCGTCAGGCGGAGGGGCTCGCTCGCTCCACTGCCCTATATTCTAGTTCACTGTAGCCATGGCGGCGCAAGCCACTGAACACCGGGCTCGAAGATTAAACATGTCTCCATCATGACTTGGCCCCTTCATCCGGACAAGCGGTGAGCGAGAATACCACAAGGTGTATATTTTATTATTTATTACAATAATCTAAGTGATGGTTATTAAATAATCATATAAAACACATCGATGTCGTTAGAAGCATAATAACAAGTTTGCAAATCCAAACGCCGAAATACAATAAAATCGCCACTGCCGATAGCGGGTTTTCAGACCGGCTTTCGGCACTGGACTGAAGAAACCTCAATTCTAAACCCTGTGCGCTACACAATCTATATTATATTAGAAATATCAAAGTATAACATTGTAAAATATTAGAGTAAAATTTACTTTATATTGGGAACCTAAACTTTTAAATGCGAAATTTTATATTTTAATGCGAAATTAATTTGATAACAGTACAGAATCTTGTTTTAGCATATTTAAAGGCTTAAAACTCAAAACCAGTGCATATACCGCTAGCGGAATGTATTCTGGAAAAACGAAAAGTAAAAAAAAAAAAAACGCAACTGCAAAAAAAGAAAAAATAAATTAAAATCGTGTGCTTTTTTTATAGCGTGCTGCAATTAAACGAAAAGTGAAAACCTTCCTGTCTCATAATTTGTTTATCAGTACTCGTACATGATAAAGACACACACATTGCTTACTTTGCTTAATTTGGAAAGAAATGAAAGGTTCTACACATGGTATTATCTTAAAACTGATACTGAACATAATCAACCTCCCCCCCCCCCCCCCCACCCAAAAAAAAAAAAATCTTCAGTTTGGGTTACAGTTGTTAGCCGAGGCATGTGTGGGGATTTTTTACAGAGATTGAGGCGACGAATAATAAATAGTAGTTATAATGTCGCTTTACCTATTTGCATATATGTCACACGAAAAAAATATAGAGGTGATTCAAAGACGCCACACACGACAATCGTAAAAGCCTCGTCGTTCTTCCCCGCTTCCTTTTGGATTTGTTTTTCTCAAAAACTAACCATGTCAGGACATTACAATAAAAAAGGATTGTTCTTCTTGGAACATGCGCCACGAAATATAAAAATTTGAGGCGAAATAAATTATACGATTGCGCTTCGTTGCCTGAATCGAAATGAGACCGCCCATATATACATTATATATATATATATATATATATATATATATATATGTGTGTGTGTGTTATGTTCATTCGCTTAATTTAAAAAAAATATGATGACGATAAGGTGCAAACCTCGTGCATTCATGTTTTAAATCACCTTAACATAATCATAATTTTTACTGTCTCGTCCATACATATTGGAAGGGAATGATGTATTTATATTCCCAAAAATAAAATAGGAAAAGCTGAACATCTCAAGTTTGAGTCATTAAGGACATGCAAACGAGAGTCAAGGAAAACATGGATATTTGTAGTTCCTAACATCAAATATTCAAATTAATTGCCTCGGAATAAATACTTTAGATAAGTTGAACTCGTAAGACATATTACCGCAGTAATCGACAAGAAACTTAGAAGTGCCGTATTCAAATCGAACGAATGGTAAATTTAAAATGCAAGAAACTACCATATGTACGCCCCATGGGACGGATCTAATAGTCTGTGTAAGTTATTTGAGGCCTAAGTAATCTCGATACGTGTTGAGGGACTCTTTCGACTTAAAGATTAAAATCGGTGATATCATACGGCCAGCTTTGCCGGACATACCGTGGAATAAAAAGATCTCAATAAAATAGTAAATCTCTAAGGGATTTGAGTTTATGATACCCAGCAATTCAAGATCATCTGGAACATTACTACTTTGTAACATAAAAAACTGAAATTCATTCTTGTTGGAATGTAACCCAAATTATTCAATATTAAAATGAAATAATGTAGAGTCGTGGAGTAAAAACCACACGCGTCCAAAAGTTTACTTACTTTTTATTGATATTTTAAGGCTGTCATATAAAATATTCCCGAGAAACATTGGGATGTTTTTTGTTGTTCAGTTGAATGTCTGTTTTTTGGAGCGTTATGTTTGAACCCAAGGCATTAGAAAACTACTATTCACTGGCAAGAGAAATATAGTGTAGCTAAAAAAACTCACCAAAAACGAAACTTTTTCATGTGACGCACTTAGTGCAGGGCACTAAGTGCGTCACATGAAAAAGCAAAAAAAAAAAGAAGAGACAAAATTAATCATGGAAGTAACTGTGGCTTGTTTCAAACGGCGTACACTCGACTTTCAAGATTGATCGAATGTATCGCGTACGTGTACGGGGAAACAAAAGTGTAGAAATACATTTCCTAGTTGGTGGACTCAAAGTTTTTAATATATTAAACTATAAATCCATGGCATACACCAGATTTAAGCAAACTATTTTAAACCACCCAGCGAAGATTGCAACGAGAAACAAAAATGATACTATAGACAGATGCTTGAGAAGATTGTGTTGGCCCCTGCGTTGGTATCCGCGATCTAGCATATCCGAAGGCATCGCAATGCGTTTGAGGTTGCAGCAAAGTTAGTGCGCACTGTGCAGCACATTTTTCTCAAAGATGAGTACGGAGTTTCTTTAACTATTTTTTTTATTATATCTAAGAGTGCCCTGGCAAGGCATCGCATGGCGAATGAAACTATTATTATAAAAAAGCAACAGCACATGTGTGCGTTTATGCAGTGTCAGCACGTCCCTGACATGTTACACCTGTTGATAATGCAATTAATGCAAAGCTGCAAGTGAACTAAACAAGAATAAAGATAATAATCCCAGAAGAAGGGAACAAGGGGGGTGGCAAAGGACAAGCAAAAAATCTCCAAACACAGTCACTCTTCAGCAGTCCGGGATCCAAGACATATGACGGTACATACGCCTTGCAAGTGTTTTTATGGTGAGTAAACAAAAATGTTTGGCGAACGAGTTTTGGTATATATTTATACTAAGACGTTTAATTTGTTACACTATGCACTCCAACTCGTGAGCAGCGATTACTTTGCGCAGAAAGGGGGTTATCCTCGATAAAGTCTTCGTTCCGGGTGAACAGCTGGGTCATTGTACTGTTTTTTTTTTTTTGTTCACAGTGCGCCTACAGTATGCCGACAGCATCGAGGTTTCTACATATCTCCGGTGGTCAGCAATTCAATGGTGACGAGAAGCCTAGCTTCTCGTCACCGGTGGATCGGTTGGGCGAACGGAAGAGAGGGCAAACAGTTGATATCAGCAGGAATTGCAGAAACGTGCGTCGCAAGGAACAAAAACGAGATTACAGCGTCGGCGTTGCCAGACTGGAAGGCACACGGGAAAGTTATGCGTTGTTTATGGCGAAACATATTGAAGGAAATGTTTTTTACATTTTTGAATATTCGTCGACAAACTCTAGCACAGTAGCTAAAATTTCTTTGTACCATCTGAAGCAAATACGTTTGTCTTCAAGTACAACATTACTATACTTTGACTTAAAATATCATACTAGATCGATAACAACCAGCGGAAAAAGAGGATAAACAAGATGACTGGCTTGTTTCACCGATAGATGGCGCATCTTACTGCCCAATCAAAAAAAATTATTGTTCTATATTCAGCCGTTTATTACAGTACCTAGGTACTTTTTTCCTTCCTAGGCACCGTGGTTTACCAAAATGGGTTTACCATCGCTTCGAGAAAACCGGCCCAGGAGTTAGATGTGAAAAAAAGCAAAGAAAACTAATATTATCAGCTTCCACCCGTCTAACAACAACAAGGGTGCATGCCTACATTTTGAGGTTATGATGATAATGCAATTGATGCAAAGGTGCAAGTGAGTGGGACAATATTGACTGTAATAATCCCTGGAGAAGGGAAACAAGGGGTACATACGACAAACACAAATGTCCACACACAGCTAGGCGACTGGGGCGCGACCAAATAAATCCGCCTGGTCCTGGTTAGCTGAGTTAGTTGAGGGCTCCACTCGAAAAGAAGAGGTACCCTTTTCGATACCAGGACTGGGACCTAGTTTTGTTTGGAGATTTCTGTTTGTCGTTTGTCCCCCTTGTTCCCCTTCTCCAGGGATTATTACCGTCATGTTACACGTAACGTAATTACTAGTGATCCGCTATGTTTCTGTAATTGAGTACCACATCTATTATTTTATAGAAAATTTCATTTTTCATATGTTGCATTACTTTCCAAGAAACAAAATAGGAGGCAATTACACGCTATTCCAATTCAATAGGGCCAAATGGACATATAATGAAGTGACCGAAGTGGGACGAAACGGAATCCACCCGTTTTGTACGGAGACATAAGAAGCGGGTCCGCTGGCTAAGAAAGTTTAGCCAGGGAAAGGAATGCAATTCAGGGAAAAGACGTCAGCTCTCAGAGTCCCCGTCTCCGGACTCGCTTGTACAAGGGGAGGTGGATTCGTTTTTTTTTTTTTTTTTTTAGAGTCAAGACGCCTTGTCTGCTCAAACCAAGGACAGACTCGTAAGTGCCGGCAAAAAAAAAAAAAGCGCAAAAAAAAAGAGTTTATAAGTGTGTTGCGGCGAGCTTTTGAGCAGTAGTGGATGGCGCAATTAGTCTGCGTTATTTGGGCGTGTAACTGTTACTTGATAATATAAGCTGGATGAAGACTTTTTTTATCATTTCACGGTGCAGTGTGGCAGGTCTGTGTGCTGACAAATTTTCGAATATAATAGGTTCCTAGCGCTGAACAGAGACAAGATAGCGAAGTAAATGAAGCAATTTTTTATTGCTATTTATGAAGCTTCTAGATGAAGGAGAGAGAGACGGCTCATGGCGAGAGAAGGTAAAAGAAAAATGAAAGAAGAGGCTTGCACCATCACCAGCGAGCTGTTTCAAAAATACCCGCGAAACTTCAGAATAGAGCGGCATGAGAGACAGACGCGGAGAAAGCATTTGATCGGCCGATGGTCTCACACCGGACCGACAGAAGCCAGCGGCGGGAAAGCGTCATGTCAGTGGAAGGCTGACGCAGGGCCTGTGAAAGCCAACTACATCGATTCCCAACATCAGCAAGTGGCAGGCCGGAACATCAGCTGGACCAAAGGTCGATGCATTTACCTGCTCAACTCTTACTATCATTATGCCTTATTTCATGGCCGTATCTCATTGTGTGGCTTCTTCAAGTACGTTCGAAGCACTATCCTATCGGACGCGATAAACAACAATCCATATTAATTGGCGCCTAACATAAATTCCGATCGGTCTGTCGTTGTTTGTGTTTGATCCCGGGGAGTCCCACGAATCACGATTTCCAGCCCTTCGTTTTTTTTTTTTCTTCTTAAATGTTTTATTTCCTCCGCTCCGTTTAACAACAGCACCTAAAACGTTTTCCATCCCCAAATCCAGAAACAATAAATCCCACACGAGTCCGGAGCCTAGCCATTGTTGATGTCGTCACCAGCGCGGAGAGAAGGCACGGGTGTGTAAGCAAACGCAGCTGTAGCGCTCTATGTCGCAACTTCGCTCCTGGCTGCAGCGGTAGCCGCGCTAGAGGTTTGCGAACCGATGGCCGTCGAGACTGTGATATTCTATAGGCGTTTTCCAGAAAAATGCGTTTGGCTCCAGGTGCGACGAACCGCGCGCCCTCCTCTGTGCCCCACCCGCGGTTATGATATGCCGACGCCAACTTATTCGAGATACACCGACGCCAGATCTGTGCAGAATTTTGTACACAATCCAGAAACGCGCATTGAGCCTGAAGGAGTGTCCTTACAGGATACTGTACTTCAGAACGCGTGAGGCGACACATCTCTGCCGTATAAAGTGGAAGTTGAAGTTCGTCAGTCCGTTTTCTATTTGGACACTACCAGGCAAACATCATTGCTTTCCTCCTCGTCTCCTCTGCTTTTCTATGGCCTTGTTGTTTGTTAGACTTTCCGTCCTCTAGTGAAAAATCAATGCGTGTGCAATATGTTGAAACGCATTTAAAACGCATTATTGATTTTGGTGCGTATTCAAAATATATATACAAAGATACAAGTGATGAAATCATGCCTGCCAAGAAACAGCAAATATTGTCGAAAGAAATATTGTTCTGGGTAAGAGGAAGCGCAAAACCATCACGCCACGTCGCGAAAGTCAGTGCTCGGCGAGGACGGCCCAGTGGGACGGCCCTTTGAATGTCGATGCCGATAAGACTTTCGTTGTCTCTCTCTTGCTTCAGTTCGCGTGCAGCTTTATAATTTACGGTGCTTTACTCTGACAAAGTAAAAGTTATTTTAATTGTTTTTTGTAACACGTATGCAGCGCCCCCTCCAGTCCGCCCGTCTGTGGCCGCCAGGCTCGGCGGGCATCATTCGTGTGTCACCGCGCCAATAAACGCCGTGGAGCGTACATCGCCCCGGTCAGTCACCGTCCACCCTCATAATAAGGCTGCGTGACGTCTCTTCTAGGCGGGTAATTCGGCCCCCTTCGTCCACGTTCTAGAAGGATCGTGACACTGGCGACGAGGAACAGTGGCACTGGAGGGCACCAATGTCCACGGTTCGGCCCACGCCGCCGAGAGAGACGGAAGACCGCCACCCGCTCCTGTCGCCATGCCGCTGTGCGGGAGGCTCGAGCCGTTGGAGGAAGATGGGTCCGCCTGGCCAGTTTGCGAAGAACAAGTCCACGTGTTCTTCCGGGCAAACGACACGCCCGAGGCGAAACAGCGGGGCATCTTCTTGGCCAGCTGCGGGACCCGCGTCTTCAGTCTCCTGCTTGACCTTCTCAAGCCGGCCACATCGCACGTCAAAACGCTGGGTGAGCTGCTTGCCACGCTGCGCTCGCACTTCAGCCCGGCACCGTCCACGCTTATGGAGAGGTTCCGTTTCAACAACCGGAGCTGCCGGGACGGGGAGACCCTCGGGCAGTTCGTTGCTGCGCTACGAGGGTTAGCGAACACCTGCGCCTTCGGCGACCAGTTGAACTCGCTACTCTGGGACCGGTTCGTCTGCGGCATCAACAACCCCGCCATGCAGACGCGACCCCTGGAGCTCCCCGACCCCGCGCTAGACGACGCGGTGAAGGCAGCGCAGGCGATGGAAGCCGCAGCAAAGGACGCCAGCGAGATTGCGCGTGCGGCCGGCTCACCGTCGACGGAAGCGGCGGTAAACAAGATGGCGTCAAGGAGTGGTGCCTGCAGCCTCTGCGGTGCTCCCACTCCCCCTCAAAGTGCCAGTTCGTCCAAGCACAATGTTTCACGTGCGGGAGAACTGGGCACCTCGCACGTGTCTGCCGAGGGGGGAGGATGAGCGGCGGCCAGCAGCAGCACCAGCAGCCTGGTTCAAGCCCGGGTTCCAGCCAAGCCCGCAACCAGGGTGGTCGTCGCAAGAAAACGCGGCGGGGACGAGCGGCACCAGGTCTTGGTACCTCCTCAGCCAGGCTCCACGTCGTCGCCAAGGAGCCGCAGATTTTCGACGTGTGTCATGTGAATAAACTTTCGTCTGTGCCACCTTACTTGGTGTCTGCTGAAATCTGCAGCCACCCCATCACCATGGAGCTGGACACAGGGGCGAGCGTGTCGGTCATGGCCGGGAAGCTGTTCAAGCGGACCTTCCGTGGCGTGTCTATCGAGGCGTCGGACGTCGTGCTGCGGAGCTACTCCGGGCAGCTTTCCCAGGTCCAGGGTCGGGCCCAAGTCAGAGTTCGCCTTGGCGACAGGGAGGCAATCCTTCCCCCTTATCTAACCAAGGGGTCGTCGCCGACGCTGCAGGGTCGAAACTGGATTCACCCGCTGGGTGTTCCACTGCCGAAGTACCAGGAAGCTGCACCGCTCGCGGTGAAAGACATCCCGAGCCTCCTGGCCGACTTCCAGTCCCTGTTCCAGCCGGGGGTGGGCACCTTCGCCGGCACGACGGTCGGCATCCACGTACCCCAAAAAGCCCGGCCTCGTTTCTTCAAGCCGCGTCTGCTGCCGTTCGCCCTGATGGACGGGGTCACCTAGGAGCTACAACGGCTGCAGCGAGAGGGGATCCTGGTGTCCGTCAAGACTTCTGAGTGGGCCACACCGATTGTCCCAGTCCTCAAGCGAGACGGCCGTGTCAGGATCTGCGGGTACTTCAAGGTCACCATCAACCCTGTCGCTACCGTTGAGAAGTACCCGCTACCTCGGATAGAAGATCTCTGGTCGGCTCTGTCCGGGGACAGAAGTTCTCCAAGCTCGACCTTCGAGATGCCTATCAGTAGCTGGTGCTCCACGATGCCGCCCGGAAGTACGTCACCATTTTGACAACCATGGGACTCTTCCAGTACACGCGCCTACCGTTCGGCGTGGCCTCAGCCCCAGCCATCTTCCAAAGGGAGATGGACAACCTCTTCAGGGGCATGAGGCACGTGGCGGTGTACTTGGACGACATTCTGGTTACCGGCACCGACGACGGGGATCACCTGCAGAACCTGCGCGATGTCCTGACACGATTACAGGACGCCGGTCTCAAGCTGAGGCAGGACGAGTGCGCGTTCCTAACCCCCAGTGTGGAGTACTTGGGACACATGTCCTAGGCTGGCCTGACCCCGGAACCCCGCAAGACTGAGGCCGTGCTCAAGGCGCCGAAGCCCAAGAGCAAGCAGGAGCTCCAGAGCTACCTCGGCATCATCAACTTCTACAGGAGGTTCCTGCCCAACCTGTCGACGCATCTAGAGCCGCTGCGTCGCCTGCTTCGTGATGGTAAGCAGTGGGACTGGAAGAAGGAGCAGGGCTTAACCTTCCAATAAAGCAAGGAGTTGGTCATCAAGGCTCCAGTGCTGGTGCACTTCGATCCGGCCATGCCTGTAGTCCTCACCGTGGATGCTTTGCCGTACGGGGTAGGAGCCGTCGTGTCGCACCGGGGTCAGGACGGTGAGGAACGCCCTGTGGCGTTTGCTTCTCGTCGTCTCCATGCGGCAGAGCAACGGTACAGCCAGCTCGACAAGGAAGGCATGGCCCTCATGTTCGGGGTTGAGCGCTTCCACCAGTACCTGTGGGGCCGGAAATTCGAGGCGGTCACGGACCACAAGCCGCTGCTGGGGCTACTGGGGCCTGACAAGGCAGTGCCAGTGCAAGCCTCGCCTCGTGTGGTACGCTGGGCCTTGACGCTGGCGGCCTACAACTACAAGCTGGTCTAACGGCCCGCGAAGGACCTTGGACGTGCCGACGTCCTGAGCCGCCTGCCCCTGCCGGAGGTGCCTGCTGCCATTCCAGAGCCAGCTGACGTTTTCCTGCTACAGCGGGCCTACCCGGGGTTGCTCACCAGGACTGCGGTGGCGCAGGCGACCAGCCGGGACCCAGCCCTGTCTCAGGTGGTCAAGGCGGTGTCCCGAGGGGAGGAGCTGCGTCGTCAGACCTACAGCCACAAGGCCGCCGAGCTGAGCTTGGAGCGGGGCTGCCTGCTGTGGGGTTCCAGGGTGGTGATTCCACAGAGTCTCCGCGCCAAGGTCCTGCAGCTGCTGCATGCGGGGCATCTTGGCGTGGAAAATACCAAGATGGTGGCACGGTCGCACGTTTGGTAGCCTGGCCTGGACCAGGACATCGCACACCAGGTGCAAGGCTACCAGGTCTGCCAGGAGAATTAGCGAGCCTCGCGCCACGTGGAGATCACCCCCTGGCCGTTCCCGCAGAGGCCCTGGTCCCGCTTGCACGTGGATTTTGCGGGACCCTTCAAGGGCCACTACTTCCTGGTAGTATTGGACGCCTTCTCCAAGTGGGCGGAGGCACTGCCAGTCCCTACTCCATCGGCAAGCGCGACCATTGCGGCGCTGCGGCAGGTCTTCGCGGCGCAGGGATTGCCGGACATTATTGTGTCCGACAATGGTTCCGCTTTCGCCAGCGCCGATTACCTGGACTGGCTGCAGAAGAATGCAATCCGCCGGATGCTGGTTCCGCCGTACCACCCCGCTTCCAGTGGTGCAGCCGAGCGGGTGGTACAGACCTTCAAGAACAAGCTCAAGAAGAGCCAGCCCGGGGATTTCCGGACGCAGGTGGCCCGGGTACTGTTCCAGTACCAGACCACACCCCATGAGGTCACTGGCCATGCCCCCTGCGAGCTTCTGCTGGACCGGATGGTCAAGACACCCTTGAACGTCTTGCATCCAGACCTCCGGTCCACGGCGCTCCTGAAGCAGCTGAAGCAGAAGCTAGCTGCTGACTGAGGGTGCCGTCCCGGGCCTTTGCCGGAGCCGGGAGCGTCGGTCTACGCCAGGAACTTCCCTCCTGGCCCACCCTGGTCTGCCGGGCATGTGGTTTCACCAGCGAGTGCCTCGTCGCTGCTCGTCCGCATGCCCAACGGGACCACCTGGCACCGGCACGCCAACCATGTCGGGCCTCGCTCCGGGACCTGGCTTGCACCCTCGGCCGTCGCTTCAGAGGACCAGCCCTCGGGGGGACCAACGACCACACCAATGTCGTCCAGAGGAGCGCCACCCACCACGGAGGTGACAAGTGTCACCAGTCCTGTGGCACCAGTTGGACCGGTGCCACTCCTAAATCCGGTCCCTGCGGCTCCACCGGATGGAGCGCGACCGCTACAGGCAGCGCCCGGCGTTGCCACACCTGGCCCGTCGACACCAGTGACCAGGCGGAGTACGCGGCAGCGAAGGCCACCTGACCGCTACTCGCCGGGGTGACCTTTGTCGTCGACCGGCCAGGACTTTGCACGACCAGACGCCGAGTTGGTGTCGGCCGTGTGCGTTGTGTATTTATTTATTTTGTTTTTAGAAAAAACAAACTGGGGGGAAGGAATGTAACAAGTATGTAGCGCCCCCTCGAGTCCGCCTGTCTGTGGCCGCCAGGCTCGGCGGGCAACATTGGTCACCGCGCCAATAAACGCCGTGGAGCGTACGTCGCCGAGGTCAGTCATCGTCCACCCTCACAATCAGGCTGCGTGTCGTCTCTTCTCGGCGGGTGCTTCGGCCCCCTTCGACCACGTTCTAGAAGGATCGTGACAGTTTCAGCGTTTATAACTATTGAAAAGTGTGCGCAAAATCGCATTAGCACCACAGTTTATAAGACGTATCTTCTGACAGCTGGTTGTTTTTTTCGATTTCAACAGTGTCCCTTGACGCGCATCTCAACTGGGGTTTTGAGGCGTGTGTACCCTGTAACTCCGGGCAACATAGTTTAGCTCAATTACATTTGAGAGATGTCAACAGCGTTTGGCTTAATGCAGGCAACAGCGTTAGTGCAACTAGGCTGTTAGTGTACCGGCACTTCCTTAGCATTACATTCGGTGTTAGCAAGCTCCTGTAATATTGGTTTGCACTATTGCGAGCTGTTTAAACAATTGTGGTGGTCTGAAAGTATTTTCTTTGATTTCAGACAAAACTTCAGATAACTGACAACCATGATTTTAAGCAGCAACACGCGTAAGTGTCGTTATTCTGAAGTGCAGGTTATTAAGTGGCTCTAAACAAAACAATCTAGAAACTCCAGCTTATCTTTCGAAGGATACCAAGCTAGATAACTTTGTTATTTGATATGGGCTATATACTGATCCGCTGTGCAGTACTTTCTACACGCTTTTGTGCAAGAAATCGCCAAATAAAAAATAACCTTCGAACAACTTGGTAGTTTTCGTGAATTAAAAAAAAAATCCTTTGCACAAACGTTTAGCAGGCTCTCTCTTTCGAGAGACATGTTAACGAGGACGCCAGATGGGAATATAGCGACACTTGGCGATGGATTCATTCGGTCAATACGATAACAAATAAAACAGGACTGTATCTTACAAAATATTTCTTCAACGGACAAAATGTTGGGCTCACACTGACCGTTGATGGTTGAACATATTTTAACACAGAGCCCCGAGATTAAGGAAAAAAACGAAGAACTTTGCCTGATCTTTTGTCCTTCGGTTTTTCCGAAGCCTCGGGGTTGTGTCTTAAAATAGTGATTCACAGGAAGGCGGTGCATACGGGTTAAGTTAAAGTGCCTAGATGACAGCTATGCCTACAACCGTATTTTAAGGCATATATTAAGTTGGATAGTTTGAGTTCATCGTTGCGGTAGCTCTGACAACTCTACTCGATACATCGCAGCGCGGTTACGCATGCATGCAATGTCGCAATATATGTCAAAATATTTTATGGGTGTTTTCATCTCAATGCAGACCGGGTTTTGGGGTCGATATTTTAAATTTTACAAAAACGTCTAATTTTGGGTTTATTTTCGATATGAAAGAGAACGCAAACGGCAACATTGGCGGATTTTGTTGTTTTGTTTTTCAGTTAATTTATTACTAAAACGGCCCAGCCAGAATTGACGTATGTCCGACTTCTCGGGGATCGGACGTGTGACCGCTTGTTATTTGGTCACTTCACACGTAATTGCACAAGGTCTCTTCTATATAATTATGAAAATACATTTCAATGCGCTTTGTAAATAAACACAAAATAATCTTGAAACAACAGAACGAAATATCTAACAATTTTTTGTTGATGGTTGTCGCGAAAGTATATCAAACGCTTGCGCGAGATCAATTTAAGATATTTGAATTATCTTCAAATTACCAGAAAGCTAAAATTCAGCTGTTTCGGTTTCCTATAGGTTTATGTGTGCAATTTAAAATGTGTAGTATGTAATTTTTTGTTCTTTATCAATAACTAGGTATGAGCGTAATCTATCACTAAATATAAAGCAAATAGGAAAATGTTGTGCACATAACCAAAAATAAAGCTCAAATTTTGATAAATGTTGTTGGAAAATGCCAAGGACGGTGTCAGACTGCACGATTTCTAAGTTGTAACATCACTTTGACAATACAGAGAAAGAAAGATACTTCGGATGAAGTGCCGAGGAAAGCATTTTCTGAAATACGAAGCCGCTATTAAGGTTACTTAAACATTTACAGACATTGTGCTCAAACAGATTATTTTGTTTGTTGCGCAAATTCAAATCATCTAAACGCAATGTAAAAAAAAAAAAAAAAAAAAAAAAACCTTTTGCTAGGTTTTTAACAGTAGAGGTGCATGATTTGTTACTTGCTGTGGAATATACACTTAAACAAAAAAAGGCTTCGTCGCTCGGTGGTGTAGACTGACTTTTTAAGCGCATTAAAAACCCTTGTTTGACTGAATTTAGCCACAAAACTTTTGGGTGCTAGGCTGAAAAATAAGATAGCTTCAGTTGTCAAAAATTAGGTACGAAATTATTTTCTGCTGGGTGCCAAGTCACGTTGTCATCTCAGGCAACGAAAAGGCAGATCAGGCTGCTCGCTCTTCTGTCAACACTTTGTGGACACAAGAAAAATCATCAAAAAAATAAAAAGAAAAAGAAAAAAAAACAATGTAGCAAACGGAGAAACGTTTTATAATGCAGAAATGGCAAGATTAGTAGGATTCCGATTTACTGGAAGAATGGTAGAGTGACCTGCATCGTGAACGTTTCTACGAGGTGGTTCACGGCCGTCTAAGCATTGGCCATAGTCGACTAAAGCGTGGGTATCCTTTGTGTGGCGAAGATTCCCCGGAGCATGAGCATTGACAGGGCCATCTGATCATACATCATATTTCACTTCAATGTAATGTGTATGGCCAGGAACGCCGCAACCATTTTTCACAGCTATACAATTAGCATACCCATTACACGTCATGATGTTAATTGACGACGAACCTCTTACTCCGCAGACTTGTGTTTTTATTTCCTCAAAGCAATCGGCCTTCTGCACCGATATTGATTATATTTTAGCTCCATAGAATGTATGAACATGAGTTTATACATTTTATACTTATACACATCTGATGTTAATAGTTTTATCCTATCATCTTTTACTATAGGTATTTTTCTTCTTAAGCCTTGTCGGCGATAGTTTATGCGTACTTTGATAATTTAGATCTATGTTGTTGTAGAAAAAAACCATCTCCACACCCTTGTCTGAAAGCATGCTTTTCTTGTTACGCTTGTCAAATTATAAGGCGCTGGAAAAAAACAACCACCTGTGTTAAGTCCTTATTCCGAACTCTGCTAGCCGAAATTTAATAGCCTTGGAATGAGCAGCTGCAGACTGTCGACGCGAAGCGGCGTGAACGCAGGGGGAGGAGGGAAAAGGGGGGGGGGGGTTTAACACGCTCCCCAGTGATACAATGCCGTCTGGAAAGGTCATTCGGCGTTCGTTGCCATGGTGACGACGATGAAATCAGACGGCTCTTTTGCTGCAGGAGAACACTGCGGCAGAGCAATACGAGGGGCCTGCTGATTCGCTTCCCGCATGTTTTTCAATGGGTGGAACGCGAACAAAAAGAGTTTGAAATAAGGAAAGTCAAATTTGGGGGTTTTACGTGCCAAAGCAACGACGGGCATCTGGCACGCCCCAGCGGAGGACTGAGGATTAATTTTGACCACCTAGGGATCTTTTGACGTGCAACCAAAAGCTCGATTACACGGCGCCTTCTCCCGAATGAGCCTCCGTCAGATTGCTGGCACCTTAGCCGGGATTCGAACCCGCCACATGGGGATCCGTAGGCCGGCGCTCTTGCCTCGGAGCCACCGAGGCGGCTGTTTCAAATAAGGACTTAACGCAGAGTATCAAACTGCCTAGTCTATGTACCTGGTGCATTATAGCCCTGCACTCGTTTGCGGCTCAAAAATTCAGTTCATATCCAATCTCGCCTCGAAACACATCGAAGTCGAGTGTTAGGCTTAGCGTCTGAAGCGGAAAGATTGAAACGCGGCACCTGCGCAACCGAAGCGAGCAAACGAGCCGGGAATATTTGTTGGCAAACCAGATTAGCGGCTACTTGATATAAAAAAAATCTAGAACAAATTAATGCACATACCGTTCGGTCCTAACACACCGATGGCCAGGGCTTCCACCCGTGCGTACCCGCCGCAGCCGTGGTAGCGCGAAAATATTTTATATGTGCTTTCCGTTGTTTAAGGCCTGTCCAAAATGGTCCACTCATAACTTGCGCCACGGTTTAATGCAGACACTGAGAACTGGATTCTGCCGGGATTCACATCCGATAAGCCGAATAAATGGAATTCGTTACTCTGGGAATATTTAGGGACTCTAGTATAGTCAATAGACCCTTCCCGAAATTAAGTGACATATGGTGGCTATAATGGCAGTTTAGCCTTTGCCGTACTAGTGGCGCCAATGAAAATGGAGTCTGCCGTATTTTATCGGGTACCGTCACATTGGCAAGTCAACGGCAAACGACAGTGTGCGCTTCACAGTAGATTTCCTTCACAATCTCTGTCAGTGACGACAGAAACAAAGATGCAACCAGTCAGAACGTCAATCCACGTACACGGCTTGATAAAGTTCTACAAATCAAGGGGCATTGGAGCGCCTTGATGCTACCAACAGATTGGCTGGGCCCGCTTACGCAAATCTTGCTTCCAATTCCTGTTTCGCATCGTGCTAACGTCACGAATGTATAAGCCTCGAATTATCTGCTAAGGAGCATCTTCAGCTTCTTCGTTCATCATAAACAGAAGGCCGCCATTAGTACAGAACATATGCCATTTTTTCCGATGATGATGGTGATCAAAGTGGCCAGACTGAATTTCGGAAAGGGTCTATTGCAAGAATGGTGCCCACACGGCTGTCCCACGAGTGCAAGCCCGTGCAGCTTGCGAGTGAGCATAGCGTTGGCAAACCTGAAAATGATCAGGCTTGTCCGCACGAGCAGAGACATGGCTTCTGCCAGAGGCCTTGCTGGGAGTTGTCTATGTTCGCCCGCATTGACACCGGTCGCCACATATTGTTCTGAGTGTTTTGAAAATAGCAGGAGTGCGCGTGCACAGATTCGATATGCGCTGGAGACGCGCGACAGCGAAGATTCCGAAAACTTTGGATATGACGTCACACTCCTGGGAGGAGAAGCTTTAACGGAGCTTTAAAAATGATATTCTGCCGTATCTGTGCTCCAGATTAAAAAAAAAACCTCGATAATCGTTTTCCTGGAGGCAGAAGGAAGACTATTTAAGTGTTTTTGTTCAGATACAAAACCGCTCCAGTTTCCCTCTAAAGCTTTTTTTATTTAAGAATTGTTTGTTCTTCGTTGTTCTTTTTTTTTGTGTGTGTGGGGGGGGGGGGGGGGGGGGGCGAGTGGAAGGAGCGTTTATTGTAATGAAAATATGATTCCTTTCCTTGTTCCGAAGGCGTCGCCGCCAGCGAGATAATAATCAGAAGTCACCAGCTTGTTTGGTAGGCTACAGTGCACGAGACGGCCTTTGCTGTTTTGATCCGTGCTGTGCAAGCTCCAGTGAGGTTGTCGCACGTGTAGAAAGACTAATATTCATTTGATGCATTGCGGCAGCGCCAGCCACCGCTGCCAAAATGCATCGAATGAACTTTAGTCTTTCTGCAAGTGCAACAACCTCACTGGAGCTTGCACAGCACCGAACAGAACGGCACAAGCCGTCTCGAGCACTGCCGCATGCCCCCTGTGAACTAAAGTAAAGGCTTCACGCATGCCCCGAACGCCTGTTAAGGTCGGTCAAGCTCGGCATACGCCCAATTTTCGTTCTCAAGAAAGGATACCTAATTTTGGAATGAAACATAACTCTCGATTGAACAGTGAATAAAGAGAACACTGAAGTAATCTTCCGCAGACAGCGCGAACGACATCAAGGAAACTCTGGATAATCGAAGCAGATGTTTTGGACGTAATTGTCGATGGAAAAAAGGAGACCACTGCTTTTCTTGAAATATAGGGACAAAATGTATTTTGTACTCTGGTTGACTCAACCAGAATCTCAACTACGTTTTGAATCTAGATTCCTTGCCGAAAGATCCTTCGGGGATCGTTCAACAATATTTGCAGGTTATGCGGTACAAAGTTTTGAGAAAATAACTAGCGACACCTAAATACCCCTGTGTATCTCGTGAAATATTTAAGCATCGTTATCGCGTTTTTTGAATGAACATTTTGCGCTGTGGCACAAGTATTGTGTTTTTAAAATGTTGCGAGAGTTTTAATTTAATAAATGAAATATGGATAACAATGCAGGCTAGCTGGTAGGCGGTCATACGTATAAAAATCCTAGAGGATAAAACAGGAATAGAAAAATAAATAAAAAAAAATTCAGCCTTTCCACTTTTGTGAAGAAGGAAGACCAGTGGAGCTGTACTGATACATTGCCGCAACGCGCACGCGCCCGTTTCTCGTTTCTTTTCGTCCGACACGCCGCCGATCCTGGATACGCCTCCGGCGAACCAGAGTCGGCCGCACACGGTGCACGTGAGGCCAAACGCGTAATCCACGAACTCTCTCTGGAACCTCGCCGTCGCGCCCGGGAACTGTTCAGCCGGCGTGGAGTGTAGTCGTCGCCGGGCCTCGCGCTTGCGCTTGGCCTCCGTGGCAAGATCGTTGTTCGTAGCGTTGGCCTGCCGGCGCCCTTTACATCGCTGGTTCTGTTCTCGGCGGAGGCTTTCCAGGCGAGGGATGCGCTCTTCTTTGACAAGGGAATCTTTAGCGGTGGACGCAGTGGAAGTCGAGGCAACAGCGGCTTTGCGGTGGTTGTGGACCCATTCGCGCTGCTGCGTACGTCACCGCTCCTTCTGGAGCTTTTGTTTGTACGAGATGGGTCGGCCACGCGCCCTTTCCCAGAAAGGGCGCGCGGCCGACCCATCCCACGTAGGGTGCTTTCAAACACTTTCATCACGTCTGTCTTAGTGTGGCAGCATCTCGGCCATTTCAATGCCCAGAATGCACGCGCTTCGATCTCGTTCGGAGCGAGTGCTTAGCCCTGCCCGGTGCTTTGGCGCCATTTTAAGGCCCATTCGGCTCGCACAGGCAGTTTTCAATACAATAATGGGTGTCTTCGCCCTATGATTGAGGCTCCCTAATCCCACGCAGAGCCGTTTATTGAGAGAGCTTGGCCATGCATTCGTTTGCATAGGCGAGCATCTCGGGGCCAACCACAAGCCGCGAAACAGCCCCTAGTGGTGGTCGTGTGCTCTAAATTTGTGACACGACTAATTTGAGCCGTTTTAGCGTCGCTAGAGTGAAAAGGTTTAGCTCTCGGTGACTGAAAACTTTGTGCATGTGAGGTTTTAGTCACGCCAATATTCAAGTGTAGAATAAACGAACGTGCGCTCCAAACCAGGGCCGACTTGCTAGAAACAGCGTCTCAGCCAGGGTGTACGATAGACAGGTGGGGAAATGAGAGCCAAATGAGCGACTGGATTGTATCCCCCTGGGTTTTCTCTTTTTCTGTGGCGCCATCTATGTGGAGCGCCGCGAACTCTCACTCTGGCTGGGCGACCGGTGGCGACCGGCTAAACTGACGGAGATGGTTTCTCGTGGATATTGAATGGAGGAGTGCCGCGCTCTCGGTTTATTTTGCGCACTCTCCCATAGAGTTCTCTGCAAATCCGATTCCGCTTATTTCCTTCTCTCCGCAGCGCCATCTGTCGCAAATCGGCGGTACCCGCAAGCAGACGAGCACACGAGTACAGCCGAGATGGGAAAAGAAGCACTGCCTAAGCCAGCGCACGAGCCGAGCGGGACTCCGCGTCTCAAGACGCACGCTCGCCCCACCCTTTGCACTGCTTTCTTTAAGCCAGACTCAGAACGCCGTTCTATACTTCGTTTCATTCTATCTGCGAGCGAAGCCAAAGCTAGAAGCGCGAGACCAGCGCTTTTTGCGTTTCTGCCCAGCTCGCGCGCTCGAGCAAAGCCTGAAGGCACGGAGATTTCGTGCTCGCGCTTCCAGCTTTGCCTTCGCTCGCACATAAGGTGAAACGAAGTATAGCAAGCCGGGCCAGAGCGAACAAACATCAGCAATGCAGACAAAGGCAGAGGTACGAGCGCGTGGCTTTCGAAAGTGCCTCCTATGCACGAGTTTTCGTACAAACAAAAGCGTTTTGCTGAGCTAGGCTCACGCGCCTGTACCTTTGTCTTCACTGCCGTCATTTGTGAGATGCAGTAGAGAGGCCGAGATTGAACGCTTCTATTTCACGCTTTAAATGTCGTTTCCAATATTGTGACGTCGCGGTCTCCTGACTGGTTGACGCTGTGTCACAAATTCAGTTTACGCTCTAAGCGCGGGGGGAATATTCGGCGCTGGCGGCAGCCTTTGCTCCGCCTATTGGACAAACTCTCCCAACACACGGCTCTGATCCCACGGTGTAAGATACACTCTTTAGGTGAGGACACGGCGGGGCTTAACGCGCGGCGCGAGGAATCAGATAGTGTTCGTTCGACGGGCATCCGAAAGGCTGCATTATTCCGCGGCCAGCGTGCCCGCGGCTGACAGTGTCGCCGGCGGCCAAACGGCGAAACTGTGTGAGACCGAAAAACATTACAAATACTTTACTAGGGGGAAAACATTCCACTCCTCTCAAATAGAATAGCTCCGGCGCGGACAGGTTTTCTGGGCTTGGCGAGAGCCATCTATCGTCGTGGAGGTCTCGGCTGCCGGGCGGTAAATATGCTTCGTTTCACCTTATGTGCGAGCGAAGGCAAAGCTGGAAGCGCGAGCACGAAAGCTCCGCGCGTTCAGGCTTTGCTCGAGCGCGCGAGCTGGGCAGAAACGCACAAAGCGCTGCTCTCGCGCTTTTAGCTTTGCCTTCGCTCGCAGATAAGGTGAACCGAAGTATAGCTCAGTGCTGCGCCAAATACTTTGCTGCGCTGTGCCGCCGTAATCTTCCCAAGGGTTGCACGTTGCACGTGCCTCGTTCAGCGACGCACCTCGCGGAGACGACACCGCCGCGGCCGCCGCGAACATCCACGTGCACATGCGCGTGAACTGACGCGGACCTCCACACCGTCAGCGGCGCTGTAGGCGTTCTGTCTAATGCAAATGAGCAGAGTGGAATGTATTCCCCCTAGTAAAGTATTTGAACATCACATCGTTGCCATGACACCCCGGTACACCGTGGACTTTCTCCACGTGCGACAACCTCGCTGGAGCTCTGCGCGTGTTGAGCATGAGGCGGCACGAGCCGTCTTTGCCGTGCCCACGTGTCGACGAGTCATCTGCCGGCGCCGCTTGAAACCATAGTGAGAGAGTGAAAGAGAGAGAGTGAAAAGCGAACTTTATCTGCACTGCGCGAGGAGCGCGCTGTCCTCACCTGAAGAGTATTATCTTACACCAAATACTTTACTAGGGGGAATACATTCCACTCCGCTCATTTACATTAGACAGAACGCATACAGCGCCGAATCCAGTTCTGACGGTGTGAAGGTCCGCGTCAGTCCACGCGCATGTGCGCGTGAATGCTAGCGGTGGCCGCGGCGGTGTCGTCTCCAATTCCACCTAAAGCCCCTGGCACATTGATGCTTTAGACCCATGTTGTCGTTAAAAAAACTATCTCCAAACTCCGGTCTAAAAACATGCTTTTCGTGCAAGGCTCGTCAAATTATGAGGCGCTGGAGAAATGCAGCCTTCTGCGTTAAGTCCTTATTTCAAACTCTTTTTGTTCGCCTTCCGCCCATTGAAAAGCATGCGGGAAGGGCCTTAGAACGCACCTGGTATCGCTGCGCCGCAGCGTTCTTCCGTATCAAAAAGTTCGTCTGCTTTCCTCGCCGTCACCATGGCAACGAACGCCGAATGAATAGAAGCACGAACGGTACCGCCGCGTGAAGGCAGCAACAGCTGACGCCATTTTACGAACGCCGTCTGCTAGCCAAAGCCGAACGCGGTGTGTCAGATCAATCGCCTCCGCCGGTGCGCCGTTGGCAAAGACGACGAAGTGACGAAGCTGAGACACGCCGACGGCGATCGAGCAAGCAACAATACCGCGGGACGACTGCAACGGCGGCATTTATTCGGATCAAAGGCCGCCTTCGCCGGTGCGCCGCTAGCAAAGACGACGAAGCTGAGCCACGCTGACGACGAATCGACGAGCAACAGCACTGCGGGACGACTGCAACTGCGGCATTTATTGGGTTCAAAGGCGCGAAATAAGCAAGATCAATTTTTATTTGAATCATAACACGCGGTATTCAAGTTGGGAACCACATACCTTTGCTGGGTCTTTCCTGTGAACTTTTTACAGAGACACGGGGTGCCGCATTCAAAACACAGCTCCGTTTGCAAAATATTGGGGCCCTGAAAAGGACAGTTTAGACCGCTACCAGAACCTATAACTGACGTAACGAGCACTTGACGAGCGGTTGGTGCATAAGTCGTCTTTATGCATGCAGGCGGGTGACGGGCTCAGCGCAGCGGATCACTCGAAGTCACCGGGGCCGTCAGAATCCTCGCCCTGTCTGCGTCGGGGCTCTAGATTTTGGCGGCCGCGGCGACGAACGACTGGAATCTATCAGTGTTTCCGCGCGCCTTGTCTCTCCTCCAAAACATGAACTTTGCAAGGTGACCAGTGAAATGGTGGCTCTCGCGCCGTCCAGATGGAAAAGAGTTTTTGACGTGCCTCGAAGTCTCCAGCGTAGATCCGGCAGTTTCTAATAATTACTATTATTGACGTTTGAAGGGCACTCTTCGTATGCTGCTTCGTTCCTGACGCCATAAAAATATTGGGCGGGATTACTTTGCACCACGTATAAAAAAATGAAAAAAGTTAATTCATGGTCGGATTGGTTTGTGGACACAATTAGTCCAATAAAATTAGTCCAATAATTGATAAGTACGATTATTTAGCTTCGTTATAAGCATCTTTTGTGTGCATGCGTGAAATACAGCACCCAACGAGAAGACACGAGAACAACGCTGCAACTGCTGGACCATAGACCACTTTTGAGAAAATGTGCCGCAAGACAGGGATATATACAGTATACAAGAAGTAGACTATTTAATGTCACCAAAATCCTGGGCGGGGAACGCAAGACAGGGATATATACAGTATACAAAAAGTAGACTATTTAATGTCACCAAAATCATGGGCGGGCAACTCTTGGCGGTATCAGTGTATCGTTTTGAAACCGATACAAAAACACGTCGGGGACGCTGGAATTCTGGACCAACTTTGATTGCGTGCGCGTCTGATGTGTGTGTATGCCATTCTTTCTTTTTAGATTGTAGGCGCGAAAACTCTACACGGACTAGAGCCTCAGTAATGCAGAGTTGTTACTCAGGCCCCACTCAGTGTGGATTTTTCGCGCCTATAATCTAAACAGAAAGAATATTTTTATGGCGTCAGGAACGAAGCAGGATAGAAAGAGTGCCCTTCAAACGACAATAATAATTACTAAAACCTGCCGGATCTCCGCTGGAGACTTCGAGGCACAGTGGAGTAGTCGTCACGATAAATAATATAAAGAAACAAAATAAATAGCCTGCCGGTCGTCGGCTGCGTCATAAGGCCTCGCCAAGCGCGGAGTATAACGGTCTTGGCATACGGTATGTATTGTGCATTCGTTATTTTCTTTTCTTTTCTACTACGTTAAATTATGACGCCAAGACTCTCAACCTCCTCCGTTCCAACGCGTTGTTTGTTATTAATTTAACAAATCAGCTTCAATTAAGGGTTGTGGCACCCTGCAGAGTAAGAAAAAGGATAAAAAAGGAATATTCCGAGCAGCAAGAGCAGCACGGCTGCTCAGGCCGCTCTGGCCAAAGCAGCTCCTCTCATGAAAGAAGACGCCGTCCGAAACTCCAACGGCTCCCTTCTTATTTTTTTTTTTTATTTTTATTCACTTTATTACTTCATTTTGTTGTTGGGTTCGACTGCTCCCGAGTCGCTTCTTTGTGACGATGCCGTCCGTGGACATACGTTTGGCGGTTTTTTTTTTTTTTTTTTTTTTTGTCACGCTATGGTGTGGTCCGACCGATCAAAAAATGAGTTTGTTAGAATTGTATCACGAGGTATAAAATTGCGGACGAAATAAATATAAAAAATGCAAAGAAGCGTGCAGTTCCCCCTCGGCGCTTTATTGGTTTTATTCTTCCAGAGGCGAGCATCGCAGTGCCATGGCGTTCAACTTGTGCCGTCTTCTTGGCGCCATGAAAGACCCTCTTGAAGCAATTATTTGCTGTAGCGCGTTGGCCTGCTCCTGGCTTCTGGGTTTTCGTGCGTGTCGAGAGTGCGAAGCTGCGACGACAAGCTGCAAGTCCGCGCTAGATCTGCGGATAGCTACGCGGGGGGAGGGGGGGGGGGGCGGGGGGGGGGGGGGGGGGGGGTGCGGTGTGTGGATGATTCGTGAGGTGGCCAAGAGGAAGCCGGTGTCAAAGTTCAGTGCCGGGGCGATGTCTCGGTACGGAGCGGTTCCCTTTTCGAAGGATCGCACGCACCTGACGCTTCTCCAACTCATGAAAATCATCCTCCGGATGCCAGAACCTACCGTGCGCCGTCATTCAGCGGGAGGTTGATATCGCAAGTAAGACAATAACTGATTGGGCGAGCCTTTGTCCGTAGGTTGTGGTAAATGCCGTCTTTAAGTATTCAGACATGATTGGTGGCGAAGGCGTGACTGTAGAACCAGACGAGAGTATGTTCGGTAGGCACAAGTACCATCGCGGGTATTTAAGGCCTGGCCAGTGGGTTTTCGGCGGTGTGGCGCGTTGCAGCGGGTGCTGCTTTTTTGTTCCCGTCGAGACCCGTGACGCTAAAACCCTGCAAGGGCTAATAGCCGAGTGGGTCCGCCCTGAAACAAGAATAATCACTGATTGTTGGGCTGGCTATCGCAAGCTTGCAGATGACGCTCGCTTCACGCACCTCACCGTCAACCACAAGCTTAACTTTGTCGACGCGACCACTGGTGCGCACACCAATACGGTGGAGGGCACCTGGGCCCACCTCAAAAACTCTCTTCCATCTGGACGGCGCGAGAGCCACCATTTCACTGGTCACCTTGCAAAGTTCATGTTTTGGAGGAGAGACAAGGCGCGCGGAAACACTGATAGATTCCAGTCGTTCGTCGCCGCGGCCGCCAAAATCTAGAGCCCCGACGCAGACAGGGCGAGGATTCTGACGGCCCCGGTGACTTCGAGGGATCCGCTGCGCTGAGCCCGTCACCCGCCTGCGTGCATAAAGACGACTTATGCGCCAACCGCTCGTCAAGTGCTCGTTACGTCAGTTGTAGGTTCTGGTAACGGTCTAAACGGCCCTTTCCAGGGCCCCCATATTTTGCAAGCGGAGCTGTGTTTTGAATGCGGCACCCCGTGTCTCTGTAGAAAGTTCACAGGAAAGACCCAGCAAAGGTATGTGGTCCCCAACTTGGATATTGCGTGTTATTATTCAAATAAAAATTGTTCTTGCTTATTTCGCGCCTTTGAACCCAAGAAATGCCGCAGTTGCAGTCGTCCCGCAGTGCTGTTGCTCGCCCATTCGTCGTCGGCGTGGCTCAGCTTCGTCGTCTTTGCTAGCGGCGCACCGGCGGAGCCGGCCTTTGATCCGAATAAATGCCGCCGTTGCAGTCGTCCCGCGGTGTTGTTGCTTGCTCGATCGCCGTCGGCGTGTCTCAGCTTCGTCACTTCGTCGTCTTTGCCAACGGCGCACCGGCGGAGGCGGTTGATCTGACACACCGCGTTCGGCTTTGGCTAGCAGACGGCGTTCGTAAAATGGCGTCAGCTGTTGCTGGCTTCACGCGGCGGTACCGTTCGTGCTTCTATTCATTCGGCGTTCGTTGCCATGGTGACGGCGAGGAAAGCAGACGAACTTTTTGATGCGGAAGAACGCTGCGGCGCAGCGATACCACGTGCGTTCTAAGGCCTTCCCGCATGCTTTTCAATGGGCGGAAGGCGAACAAAAAGAGTTCGAAATAAGGACTTAACGCAGAAGGCTGCATTTCTCCAGCGCCTCATAATTTGACGAGCCTTGCACGAAAAGCATGTTTTTTTGGCCATCCCGCGTCCTGTATTTTTTATCCGGAACATGGGTCTAAAGTATCAAACTGCCGATTATGGCGGCACAGCACAGCAAAATATTTGGCGCAGCGCTGATACACTGTACTAGAATACTTGGGTAGTGTTGGGACCGAAGGGGCTCGCCTGAAACACGTGGTATTGATCGCGACAGGTGTCGCGTCCGGCGTTTTATCCGAAAGGTGTGCGCATGCGCGGCTGCACGCGCGAAAATATGAATCTTTGGTGCCGCTTTGGTGGAGTGCACGTAGGATTTCTGATAAAGCTACGACCTGCCAGCGGTCGTACCGCGGCATCAATTACGCTGCGGCACGATCGTTAGCAACATGATGCTTCAATGTATTGGACGGTACAAGCTACATTACCCTTCCTTTACATAAAAACAATTGCGACTTTAAAGAAGCGGTTTCGGTTTGTCGGATGGTGAGCATTTTAAATGAAATGCCCATTTCCTTGGTCGCAAATGCCGAACATTAGATGTTTAAAAGGGATATCTAAAACTCGGAAGCGTTTTTTTTTTTTCCTATCTTATTTTATAACGGAACGAAACGGCACATACTAAAGTTCGAGATTGTTTTAGTATGCTTTTAATTAGAGCCACTCTATATGGCAGCGTAGCTGCCAGAGTAGCGACACGACGCAAAATTATCTAGATGCACGACGTCAGATGCGCTGATAGTGATCTCCATTTTGGGCCTGAGAGGTTGCCATGGTAACCGAGTTTCTAGCGACGCCGGGCGGCAACCTTTGTAGTCTAGTTGATACCTCTATTCGTTCATTGAAAAGTGGTATAAGACGCTTGGCACGGCGGTACGGCAAGAACATCTGGAGGAACGGTGCCTGTTTTTTCTGAAAAGTGAGATGATTTGCAGCCCGGGGACTGTCAGGCGACGAGAGCTGCTATATGGTATCGTACGTGCACGGACAAGGCGAGAGGTTTTCGGCGCCGCCGGGATGGCGGCCGTTTCGTGGGACGAACGTACCGTCCTACACTCTAAGAAAAAATGACGACCCGGGGTAGTCAAAATGGCGTTTCGGAGCCATTGACTACCCCAAAGGCCCTGTTACTAGCCTTTGGGCAAATTGACGACCCTAAGCCGCTGAGGAATGACCACATCCCTCCCAGTGACAACGGTGGGGTGGTCACTTTAGCCTCATATAATATTGTCCAGGCAGTCGTACAATAAAATCATTGACTTGAATAACCTCAAAAAGTTTGTAAAGTATTTTATTTTAAGTTTTTGTAATCAGTGCACAAATTTGAAACCGCCAACAACAGTATGTGTCGCGTAATTCGCGTAAGTTGGCGGAAGCACGGCAGCAACCTGGCAACACTGGTTGGCTTTCTCCCTTCTCGGCCGGTGCGGCCTGCGTGAGCGTCTCGCTGAATTTCTACGTGCGGAAAGGGGCGAGTTGTGGCTTGACGCTACCGACGCTGCGCTTGGTTTGACATGAATATTTGCTGAAATGAGGTAAGCATACTCTTTTCACTGTGTTTAATTGTGAGGTAGGGTTATATTTGATTGTGTTGGGGACTGAGGACCGACAGGAGGAACGTGCAGAAGTAGATATGACTGTTTCTCGTTCTGCCTTTCCTCAGTCTGAGGCTTTGTTCAGTATGTTTAACCTTCACCAGCCCATCTGGGACCTTCCTTTTTGTCGACGGTATTTGAAAAGTGGTTTTTATTTGTTATGGTTGTACACCAGACAATATCTAAGCTTGAATATCTGGGGGTCACATGCGCCGATGTTCATTCTGTATTGCGCGACTCAGCGCTCTAGTTATGCAACAATGCCGTGGAACGATATCATCATGACGTATCCTGTCTTGCCCAGAGAATGACACACCCAAGATTGCCTCTGTTTGCTTGCGAGCTCCCAACCTACATCGCCAACAACACACCAATGGAGTACCGTTTCCCACTATTGAGGGCGCTCGGTAAAGGCTTTTCTGCGACCCAAACGTCACTCACAGACTGCATGTGCGCGATACTGCCTGTGACAAGTTTGAGGCGCATGCCCTGCCGTAGCGAGGCGCCAGCAAAAAGAACGAGGTCGTTTTCATTGTCGCTTAAAATAAATGTTTCTTTTTTTCTTTTTTTTTAGAAAAGGAAGCGCATGGACAGCTCTTACTGGTAACAGTTATCTTGAGAGTTTGATTTTGGGTTGCTAAAAGATATGTTTGGCTGGTTTGTTGACAAGCATCTTCGGTTTAAAACCGTGACAAGACAGGGACAAAGTTAAGACGAGGGGCAGCCGTGACAAGCCAGTGGAGAGGCCCTGGCTACGTGCACAGGCACGTAGCCAGGGCCTCCCCCCTGGCTACGTGCCTGTGCACACCACTGTCAAGTGCAGCCTGTCCTAAAACATATACCGGAAGTTCGCTGCCCTGGGCTTGTCTGCACCATGCTACACTTTTCTGTACCATGCTACACTTTTCGGTACTATGTGCTGAAAAGTGTAGAATTCATCTGCTAACGGCAAATGAATGTAAATGCTATCGTGGCGTACAAGGAAACAATCGAAAGCAGACGGTAACCCTTAAAAATAAAGGAACAATTCCATTTCGTGTCGAAAATGGTTTTTAGTATATTTGGATGAAGAAACACTCACAGAAAATATTTTGTTTATAGACAAAAAAAACAAAAACACACACACTAGAGCAAACAGAAGCAGACAGCACCCCGTGCTTCTGATCCAAAGGTTAATTACACTACCAGTCCTAACGTGACAGCAGCAATGCTATCAATGAAACATTCAAACTTACTGTACTTCAGTTAGGGCAGCTAAAATACATTGAACATGATGGAGAGCCATACTTGGATGCCTGTGACATGTTCAAGCTGTGCTTTCATTCTTTTCAACTAGATTGCATCGCTCTCCCGCTTAACTTGATCTGTATCTGTCTCATGTACTGAGTGCCTTTCTACAGCCTTCTGCATTTCGTATTAGTCATTAGGCTGTTACCATTCATTTGTAATAATAGATGCTAATTCCCCAAGTGTCATTTGCATCGAAGCGTTTTTGAACAAATATGGATTGAATGAAGAGTATAAAAGTATATTGGGCTTTTCTGTTATTGTGCAGGCTCTGTGGTGTCTGCAGCTCCAAGGCATGGCTATGATCATCTGAGAATGGTGCTGTTCCTATCTGTGCACTTCTGCTGTGATTCTCATTTCTGCAAGTACATTAAAAAATATTGGTAACATTTTTACAATCTTTTGAAATATTGTTCAATCCTGTAGAATAAGCTCACTTTCCTACTGCATGCCATATCAGGAGCTACTGTAAAATCCCGAGAGATGCCCCACCCCCGAAAGGTAACCCCCCCCCCCCCCCCCTATTTTTCGCTTGATTGGCTATTCTTTCAAACATCGAAAGTAATCGTAGTGTGGGATATATGATGACCTCGGCGTAATTACATCTTGTTAGCTATAGCGAGATATAAGCGAACATTGCTGACTGGAAAATATAGTCATATTTGCTTCATTGCCCCTTGCTTCGATAACAAGTTTGGCAGAAAAACATAATCTAAAAATAGTTTATTATTTTTTCCAAGCTTTCTTGATTGCATGCTGAAAGTTGACCCACACTTCATTTTTAACAAATTCTCGATTTCAGTGGGTATGTTTCTCGGGATTTCGCGGTAATAGACTGTCATAGTCTATGTGCTGCATACAACTTTTTTTTTTTTTTTTAAACAGGCATTTGTGTGAAGGGAGGAGAGCAGTTGAATTTTTTGTAAACTCTCCACTCATGCTGAAAACTTGCTTTTTAAGACTGACACAGCAGTTAAAATGGTTTGTTATCACAAACCGAGGCTGTCTAAAAGTTTTAAAGACATGGTGGGCTGCATCTATTTCCCCTTGGCTGTCATAAGCGGTCCGCGTGCCTCAGTTCAGAGCCGTATATTGGGAGAGTCTGGCCAGTGGTTGTGGCGACGAAGGCACTGGAGAGGAGAAAAGCGAAGGAAAAGGAGGAGAGTGCAAAGGAGCGAAAGAGAAAGAAGGGAACAAAGAGGAGACGACCACCATTTTGTCGCAACGCTATTGGCTCGGAGCACTGTGGAGGCTACGCGTCATCTGCTACAGGCTTATTTCTTTTTTGCCTGAATCCAAGTTTACGTTCAGACATACAGAAGCTTAATTCGTTTGCTTTTTAAGCCACGAAGGAATAACACTGCATCATTTTCTTGCCAGAGCCTGCCAAATAAAAGGAAAGAATCAAAATTTAGATGTCGATCCCATGCTTCCGCCGGGCGAATGAATGAAAATGGCGGCCCTCCCCACTCGGCTGGGGTCCACGCGCATGCGCTCACGCCTCTCGCTCTGCGCCGCGAGCTGATTGGCTCACTCGGGAGGGGGACGTTACGGCGGCAAGATCATAGACTGACCAAACTTTCCCCATATACGGCTCTGCCTCAGTTTACATAGCCGTGGTTCAGACAAGTTTTTTTTTAGCGGCACTCGTTTTAATGCAGACATTGTCGAGATATACTATTAAGAAAGCAGTTTTATTAGTATGAAACTCAAACTAATTATGTAAGCATATACACAAGTTGAACAGATTTCGGCTGTCGTCATGTTGTCGTCATGACAAGATGTCATGACGACAACATACAAGTCCATCACTGTACAAGTCGAGGTGCTGATGTGATACCTCGAGTTCGGGACCACATTCTGAGAGTTGAAGCAGTCCTGTATGGGCCACCTTGTAGGCACGCACATGTTGCTGAAAGCAGTCGGTTGCAAGCATTTCAAGTAACAAAAACACATCATTATGAGACACATAAATGTTGCGGATCTGTGCAAATGTGGGGAGCTCTCCTTTCACTACCACGAGAATGTCGTCTTCTTTGTAATCTCCTGCATCTAGAGAAACACTTTTCGCTTCCAAGAGGCTCACTTTGTGCTTCAAGCTTTGAGCAGCAGCTGGCAAATTATCTCTGTTGACCTCTCTTGCACGCAGCATTCTTGGACTTGATTTTGCTTCAAGGGAATTCATTTCAAAGCTCTGCAGCAACTGGTGCCGTGATGCAAGCGTCTTGCAGATGTTTCTGAAATTTTTTACCTTTGAAGCCATGGCTTTAAAATACTGATGCTTAGCTTCAAAGCGAAGGCACCAGTATTGGCGCAAAGGTCCAAGGGCAGCTGTCATCCTTGCGTAGTGCACAATGTAGTGGATTTTTGGGAGGATCCTTGCCTCAGGGTACATCTCTGTGAATGCTTGGATGAAGTCTTCCACTAGAACTTCGAGGTATGCAAGCCAGTCCTCGGGAATCTCTTCAGAGAGCACCAAATCAACAATGCCGTGCAGCTGGAGGAGCACATTCCAGTGTCTGTTTCCTTCCGGAATGGATGTTCCGAATATCAGGGGATAGAGTCTGAACAGGCACCGTTTTTGAGAGGCCGTACCTTTGAGGCTTGCTCCTCCCTGAATAAATGCAGCTGTCAGTGGTTCTGGACGGTTTTTCCTGTCATTGAACCCGTAAGGAAAAGTCTCCACTCTCTTCAGATCCTCCAGGCTCAGTGTGCCTTCGTCCATTAGACCTTTTGTGACATGCTTAATGATGAATGCAAGCGCACCTTCAAAAAGATCGTGCATGACGTCAGGGGCCATTTGCATCGTGACATCAAAATAGGTCAACTGTGATATTGGGGATGGGCCGACAACACCATACAGCTTGCAATTGACCTGAGGGTTTATCTTAACTGCAGCTAAGTGGCTGTTGTGGCTATCTCTTGTCCTTATTTGGCAGTGCTCTTCACTTGTCACGGTACGAAGGTCGCGACTTGTCACCATGCAGTAGCGGCATACACACCCTTGCGAAAAACACGCCGAAAACCCTCCTAACTTATGTTGGGAGAGATTGTCGCCACACACTGCCATCACAATGACCTTCACATTTTGTGGAACACCATTTATAGCTGCAGTGAGGCCAGTGCTGCTGAGTTCTTCCAAATCATCAAGTAGTGGTTTCAGGATGGCGCTAAGCCCATGTTTTTCGACATCCTTAAATTTTGCTAGAATGACTAAGTAGACAGACCTGAGCCTTGATCTGTACCGTGGGTGGATGTTTAGCAGTGTGAAATACACTGTTGTCAGCTTGTGGACTCCACGTTTGGCCCCGAGGGGGTTGGCAATTTCCACCTCGTCCATGTACAGTAGCACAAAGAGCGTCATTACAGATGCGTCTGTCACAACATCTCGTAACCTCTCATACACGGATCCATCCCTGAAGTCTTTATAGGTCTTGTACCCATCGTCTGTCAAAGTGGGGACATGCTCATCAATTAAGAGTTCTGGAGCTGCCTTCAACTGGAGGATATTTGTAAGCACTTTTCCAATCGATACATATTGAAATGTGTCACCTTCATCTCCGACTTTCACTTCATCTGGACTCACAAAGGGAAACATGTTTCTTGCGAACTGCTCTCGTGCATGCTTTGACCTGACACAGCTGAAAATCTGTTCAACAAAGGTGCAATCAAGTAGAGTTGCTAGTTCTCTGGGCAGTGCGTCGTAACTGAATGGCAAGGCCTGTTTAACCTGTCCAGCAAATTGTTCTAATACAACCTGAAGCATGAACCGCATGTCTGCAAACACCAAGTCTGCTGCACTGTGAGGCACCTTGTGCTCTTCTGTCAACTTAAAGAAACACATGCAGACAGTCTTACTCATGGTGGAAAGAAACTCTTCAAATGTCTGAGGCTTGGTGGTGCTGGTGGTTGGTGGATTGTCACGACTTCCACCTGGGAGAACTGGGTCATCCTGCGCACTTTCATCTGGGAGAACTGGGTCGTCCTGCGCACTTTCATCTGGGAGAACTGGGTCATCCTGTGCACTTTCACACTCCATGGGGCTTTCTAGTTGCGGAGGTTCAGGTGGCGAAATGGCATCCTTGTGCTTCCGGTATAGATGTTTTCTGTACGACTCGACGTGCCTGTATGACTTTCCACAACTGTCCACAGCACATGTGACAAGGAAGTTGTGCTCTCCACTGTGCACGACCCCGAGATGACTAACGATCACAGTCAATTTTTTATCAAAAAATGTGCAACGGGGGCACTGAAAGAACTGAATTTTCTCCATGTTGTAACCGCCTCTCAACCGGCGTTAAGTGTTCTGACAAAGTTTTGCTTGCTTGCTTCGATCACATCACGCCAAAAGAGAAAGGGAAACTCCACGTTTTTCTGTGTTTTTCTTTTTAAAAAGACGCCAGCATCTCTCGTGCTAGCATCTCTCGCGAGTTCGGGGCCCCTGATTGGCCTATTCAACGTCCTACTCTTTCGGAAGCAGCAGACGGCTTTTTAGAGCAAACAGAGCAGTGAACTCTGCGTGTGGTAAAAGTGCGCGAATGTGGTATTGACGCGACGCGCCATAACCGACCACCCTGAACGCGCGTTGAAGCACACGTGAAGATGGCTGGTTCTGATAGAACCCGAAGACAATCTCCGAAGCGGCATCTCTCATTGTACGAAACATATCTCCGAAGCGGCATCCTTTGTATACGAGTCGGCTGTTTACCTAGTTATAGGGCCCCCCTCTCTATCGCGTAAACCCTAGGATTTAGCGCGATGAACACTACGAGCTACCCGAGCCAATTCATAGCACGTGGCATGTCATGGGACTTCTCTGTTCTGGCGTCACTCCCCCTCCCCCAAGAGGACACGTGACATTCTCCGAGCTATGGACTGGCTCTAGTGGTTCTTAGCGTCCTTTGCGATCCATCGTAGAGGAACAAAGTATAGCTGCGCGCAGTCTTGCCAAAGGTACAGGCCTGAAAGTGTAACCAACTGAGACAGCGTTGGGAGCTACGTGCCCACCGGACCAATAGCCAAGCAGGGGCACCGGATTTCCCCATCGCCCGGGCTTGCCTGCGAGCGTTTTAGTTTCGCCTCCACCTCTTGTTCTGTACGCACAGCAGCAAATCGCTGCTCTAGGGCTGAGAAGAAATGAGCGTTACTTGTATAGTGAAGTACAAGGAGTCCTGCAAAAAGCTGGTTGTAGGCGGCGAGAAGGCTGCGGCGGATGTGAGAACGGCCCTTCTCACAAGCCCCTTTAAAGATGTCGTGGACAACATGCTGATACAGGTGAGTGATATGCGCGCACACGTTTTGTGTGGTACTTGCAGAGGCGCGAGAGCGGCTTTCAAGATTAGGTCACAGAGGTTTTCGATTTCGATAAAATAAATTCTGTTCCGCGTCATTCATGAAGAATGTAGGCTATCGGTGACCCTCTGGAGCGAAACACCCGCTCTGAAAAGATGTCGGTGGTCGCTGCAGGAGCGAGTGGCGAGTAATTGCGAGCCGATCGGGCACCGATGCACTTTCTCCAGTGCTTCCAATAAAAAAAAAGCCACGTCTCCCCGTGTAGAATTTCTTTTTCGAGTAGGTTTTGTTTTGTTTTGATGACAGGTTGAGTCTACACATCTCTGATTAGGCTGCGTCGAATAAGGCCAACATTTATTTAAAAATTGGTGTGGTTTAACTATAAGTTTGGTTATTACCTGCCGCTTACGGCCTGCCCCCCCCCCCTTTTTTTTTAATAATTGTTTTTCATTGAAGCTAGTTAACTAAGCCCATTGCCCTACATGTCTACAAACCTTAAAAAAAAAAGTTTATTACTTTACGTGTGATATGCCGCGGGTGTTCCAATAAAGATCGACTTAAAAAAAAGTTCCTAGAATATGTTGTACGGGATAGACAGAACCTCTTTCTGGGAACAAATTGACAGCCGCAGTGGGCGTCCGTATTCCGAGCAAATATACTAATTAACAAACCAATTAAAAAAAATAAAAACATTATTTCTTAATCGGCGCAGTTTGGTAGCCACTGCGAGTTTGATGCCGCAGACAAAATGACCCCATATCCGTTTTTAAAACAGAAGTTTTCAAAAACTGTAGCGTGAGAAAATCGCGAGCTTTTTCCGAAGGAAACCGAAACAACACGAGAAGCGCAGGAAATCACGTGCAACGGTACCTTCAGCTGGTGACGTGTTGTGACGTCACCTAATCTTCGACGCGCAGTTCAAAACGTCTACGTCATTTTGCCGTCGACCTCGGCACGCAGCACGCGCTTTTTGCCGCATCACTCATAAAAAAAAAATAATAATAATAAATAAATAAATAAAAAGTTTGCTAATGCTGAAGACCATGGAGCACGGAATGTCCCGCACGAACCACTCTGTGCATCATTCGCGCAATGTGTTTCAATCTTTTTATATATATATTTATTTGTTTTGAAATATATATATATATATTTTTATTTCAGTGTTGTTTTGTTTTTATTCTGATATATTTTATTGCATTACATTATTTTTGTGATTTTATTTTTATGTTATCGGAATATTATTGTATATTATTTTTTAATCTTTTTTATATTTGTTGTTGTGTATTTTTATTTGTTTTAGTTATTTTTACACAAAACATGCTGCTCTCACTGGCGCATTTGCTTTTAAATCAGAATTATTAATCCCTCAAGGCCAGCTGTGTGACTATGATATCCAACTGGCCGCCGCACCGACCTAGCTTCGAGCCTCGCCGAGGCTCAATCTTTATATATCAACTTTATATGAAAGCTTAACATCTGTAATGCTCCCATCATGTATTCAAGACGCTCGCTATGACTGCTATTATGATACCTGTTCATGCAATTTTCTTCTAGGAAATGCCCCATAAAACACATTCTGTGTTTAGAAGAAAAAAAAATGGAACTGCTACTTGAAATGAAAATCTGTGCAGGTCTATCTCTCTTGCATGGAGTGATGCGGCCAATGCAAGTGGCCGCCGGATGCCGAGCTGGAGAGAAAAATAATGCAGAAAATTTGAACCACGTGCCGTAATTGGGTGACGTTTCAACTCGTCAACAGCGGAAGTTTTCTTTGCACATAATTCCCTGTGCTTCTCATTCACTGTTTCAGTTTCCTGCAGAAAAAAAGCTAGAGATTTTGTCGCGCTGCAGTCCTTGTGAGAAGGGATTTTTCCGTTTTAGAAATGAATATGGGATCATTGTCTGCATCATCAAACTTGCAATTCATACTGCCCACCAAACTGCACTAATTTACAAATTAATTCGGTAGATATTTAGTATGTTTCTGCAATCCCAGGCATCTACCGTGCTTAGTTGACAATTTGTTTTCAAAAAGAGTTTCTTTTTATCCCAAACAGCATAATTTAGAATACCATGCATCTGCCCATTCCGCACTAAGCGCCCACTCCCAAAACTTTAAACATCTAAAAAAATGTGCACAGTACATATATATATATATGTAAAATTGACGACCTCACATGCGCCCATCCCCTATTTTTTCTTGATTATCTTCAAAGTTTGAGTTGGCACTTGCTCGGTATTTTATGGTATTTTTTGAGATTTTTAAAGTCATTGTAGAAACACTCGGTATTAACTTACCTTTTCACGTGCAGCTAAGCTGATTTATATTTAATATTTGTTTCAGGTGAAGGACAAAGCACTCAATGAGTTCTTTGATATTGATGACACAACTGTTGTCACGAACGGTGACATTATAAGACTGGTCGAAAACCCATTCCTGGACCTATTCGCCAGAAGTGCACCCTTGGAGCTGTTAGTACATTTATGGCACACTTGATCTATTTGCTTGTTGTGTTGAGTGTGTAAACACTTTCACTTTCAGCACGTATAAGAGGATGACGATGACATTACTGCATATGTATAATTTGCTTCATAACCGGGACAGAGCCCTAGCAACTTTGATTTTGTCATGACAGAAATTGATGACACTGCTTTTTGCACATTCTTAAGAAACTTTCTTATGGTGGAAAGACTAAGGACAGAATACTTCTCCACTGCAGCGATCCTGATTTTGCATTGAGCCCGGAGAGTCCTGCTGTTCCCAGCCCTGTATCCGTACAATCAGCACCTGGACCACTATGGTACAAGTTTCCTGACTTCCCGATCAACATTGCTCAGGAAATTGAAAAGACGGAAGTGGGCAAGGTGATGCCGGATTTGAGGAGGAACATCATCAGACAGATTGTCTCATCTTTATGTATAGAGACTATGTGAGTATCAAACTGTATTTAACATTAGTTCTCCATTGTTTAATATTTAATTATTTTCCAGCTAGCAGTCATGATGAGGCATTGGGAGGGCACACTTTCCAAACGCCAGATTGCCTTGGGCAATCTGGCATTTTCATGTGGAAAATTAGTTCAAGGCATTTGCAACAGATGTGCAGTCATGTCTCCACTTTTTGCAGGGTCTTACATAATTTGTAACCAAACATATGTCTTTTATATGCACTACCCATATCCTGAGTCCCATAAATGCTGCTCTATCTGATGTGTATCCTGATAGACGTGAACAATTTCTGTGTGATCAATTCTGGTAGTTCAGTTTTAATTTGGGGTGAAGGCTCAGTATTCTTTTGCTAGTGAGTTTCCTTTGATGAATGTGGCATCACCACAGTCGAGACTGCAAACTCAAACATTAGAAGAGGGGAAACGTTTGTGATTTAAGCTCCACCCTTTACTATCATTAGCATATTAATCTTCCTTTCTTCTTTAAAAAATGCTTCAAAAGAAAAAAAAGAAAGAAATTACATGTTCTGGTTTATACAGCATGAGGCTGCTTCAAGACAAATAGAGCCAAAATGTCCTAGTAGGTGTTGCACTGCTGCTCAGGGAATTTTCGATTAATGTGCTATGAGCTGAGCTAGTTGGTGCATGATACTAGGATAGGGCCAGCTTAAACAAATAAGAGAAAAAAATGTGAAATTACCGATAGAAAAATAGTGTTATAACTGAACTACCAGCTAGACTACATGAGAAATGCTTGGAACTATGGCCATCGAAGAAAACAAAGCAATGCATGTCAGCGTGCCTTTTATCAAGCTAAACATGAAAAAAAATATATATATATATTTGCGGTGTTTTACGTTTCACTGAAATGTGGGTCCATTTCAAAGTAAATTCTATCTATTTATCTCTTAGAAGAAGAAAAAGAAGCACATACCATATTTGCCGGACTATAAGTCGCACCCTTGTATAAGTCGCACCTCTTCGCACGGTTCAAGCGATGAGTTCTTTAGTTTACGTGCATCGGTATTGCAAAATCAGAGTTTTGCACAATCGGCTAGATCGCATGTACCGTTTGATGTGCAACATTGACTTTTTAACTCGCAAGAAATGCCCACAGCATGGAGCTGTCTGGCGGGGGCAGTCAAGTGTTTGTCAGCAAAAAGACGTAAAATGCTCAAAAAAAGATGGTAGTCAGTTTTATTCGAGGTAACTCGTGCCGAGCGAACAAAAGTTTAACGAGCTAGACACTAGTGAACCAAGCTTTGGAGCACTAAGCCTAGCCTAGGCCAAGTCCCGGAGACGACGGGACTCGGCCTAGGCTTTCTGCGCAGGCAGAAAGGGAAACCTTGACATACTTTTTTTCGGTACCTCTAAGAGATCGGCTAGGCACAATTCTTTTTTGTTACATGTAGCAACATGGATGGAGCATGGCAAAAAGAAACTGGTCATCAAACGGAAACTAAGAGAGACATGAGAAAATAGTCTGTAATGCGTGTATGCCAGCCCACTTACCTTACAGTGTTATTGGACTGAATGAAGCAAAAGAATACTGAATGAAGCAAAAGAATGCCATGGCTGAATTAGGCAACGTCGATAACATGCTGTAAAAGCTTTATTCTCACTGCATTGCATATCCAAATTGAGCCGCTCTGGGGAAACCTTAAAATTTCTCGCTTTCTGAGTCAGTTATGAAAAGTGTAGAAGAGTGCGGTGACAGCAGTGCCTCCTGGAGGGGGCAACACCACCTATGACTACATAGTTACGGTGCTCTACAAAAAATGGCGTTCGGCGCATTAAAAAAATGGCTTCGGACCGTGAAAACAAAATCTAAAAACTCGTGTAAGTTGCATTGTTGTATGAGACACACCAAGAAAAATGTTTGGAAAAAACCACAACTTATACACCGGAAATTACGGTAGTCAAGGTGCACAAAGAGGAAGAAGTTTTAAACCATAGCAGATAATCCAGCTACTATATCTCTGTCTCTTTTTGTATCTTTGCATTCTGACACTTACCTCTATTAATACTTTATTGTGTACATTGAGTGTAGTTTTCACATTTCTCAAGTTAGTCTCCCATGTCTGCAAGAAATTAAGTTAAGAAATTGAAGACAGGATGCAATATTTTAATTGTACAATCAACGTATTAATTTATGGCTTAATTATTTCTGTGCCCATAATGACAGTTAAGATCTGCCTAAAATAAATGATGCCAATTGTCAGTCTCATTTGTCAGTAACCAATCGCTCAAATGCTTCTCACCTGAAATATCTCCTAGGTACCCTGATGAACACTACCTTACAGCTGCCCAAGAACTCGTCAGGAGGTACCCGCAACTGATGGATAAATCACGAACTCGCTGTGTGAGTATGCATTTATACATCAATGACCTGATCGTAACAACTAACTGTGACACCTTTGGTTGCCATTGTACCCAAAGGTGATAACTCTGAGATTTCTCACAATCTGTTAGAGGCTGCCCAACTCATTTTGCTTTAGGGATTGAATTTGCAAATATACAAGTCATGAAGGCTCCATAATCTCCCCCTCCCTTTTCCTGCCTTTGACTGCCCTGCCTGTGCAGATCCGGATGAGCATTGTACCTGTGTGGGGTCGCATATTGCTACAGCATGATGCACGTTGAAGACCCCGGCTAGCAGTCATACTGCGCTGGCTATACCACATCTAGAGTACGAAGAAGTGTCGCCATACATCAAAGGCAGCCTGGCCTTACGCTGTATAAATACAAACGTTTATTTGAACTTTTTTTAATTTGATTGGTGTTATTTAAGTTGCAGATATGGTTGAGCAATTAAATCACATAGAATTTAGGTGATATGAACAATCTGTATAAGCATATTCTCCACCACCAAGGAGCCCTTACTACAAGGAGCCCATACTTCAGTTTGTTGTACCGCTGTCACAGCTGTGGCACTGATCGGCTGTAATGGTAGAGCATATTCAAGGATAAAACTGTACATTGCCTATTTCATGGGTTGCATGCTGGAAACAAATTTAGGAACGCTCAACCATATGCTGATAATGTTCACAGGCACTATACTCGGTGACAACTTTTCTTAGCATTTCTGAAGAGACGTGGAGAGTGCGTGCACAGCTCTAGTCAGCGCTCAAAAGGGAAGATGGCATGCATGCCCATACTTTTGACAGCATTGCCAAAAGTTGTCTTCGAGTATAGTCACTTATTTGTTTTATGACAATTTTCGTAAAAAATCAATTACATTTGTGTAGAGATGAGGCTGCAGGCCATCATTCAACACCCCTGGGCAGTACAGTGTTTGTAAAATCATCAAATTAATCAGTAAATTCAGCAGATAGGCAAAGTGGATAAAATTTTCCCAAACATCACATATTGACTCTTGCTAGACAATAGTTTACTTTCATAAATCCCTCCCTGTAGCATGGCACATGCTCCAAACTAGGGACAGTTAGCCACTGAGAAGAATGGTGAAGCCAGCGGCGTAGACTTTCTATTTTCCTGGGGGGGGCAGGCTGAGAAGTTCTCCCCGGGGGGGGGGGGGGGGGGGGGGGTGCGCTTTAACTGCTTGCCAGAACTGGAGATTGAAGCTAACGAAAGGCACGCTGGTACTTAATTTCCCATGTATTTTGTCAATAAAAGCAAAGTAGGCGTTATTTTGTTTACATGCCACTCCTAGAAGCTCGTTACATGGCACGTAAACAGCGTCTCGTTAAGGATCATGGCCCGGGCCGGGGGGAGCTTGGATTTCACCGGGGGGGGGGGGGGGGGGGGGGGCACAAGCCCCGATGCCACCCCGTAGTCTATGCCTATGGGTGAAGCCATATATTTTTTGGTTTGGATCAATGTATGAATGCATCGGCACTCCGAATACACATTAAAATGTTAAAAGAGAGCTGAGAAAAATAAGACAAAAACTGCTAAAGATCTGTGATGAGAGACTGAGACGACGAAACTATGCTCACAATCTACTGTTCCCAGAGTCCACCGTGTCGCACCTCTCCACCAGGGTCATTTCAATTTTGGGAAAGGTCTATTGTCAATTACGTCATTAATCAGACTTTTTCTGATGTCACATTTTAGGCCTCCTGGCACGCAGGTATCAAGAACCGAGCCCGAAATGTTCGCAAAAGGATGCCAGCTGGACTCATGGAGGTGGATTCTGCAAGGGCAAAAGCCAAGGCTCGACAACAAAGCCGAAGGGTCGAACTTCCTGGCGACCACCACTCTGTGCCGAAGAAGGCAGTCAGAAACGTAAGCTCATGAGTAGTTGAGGGTTAGAAACATTTCGTTTGAGCTGCCAAATTATGTAAATATTGAAGTACCTTGTAAAAAATGCACTCTATTTCCACGGGAAAGGCTGGTCGAACAGCCTTGAGGCAATTGGTTTAATTTTTTACTTGCTTGTTCCACTATGTGAGTACTCTGTGGCATTGAAACTGGGGAGAAGGGGGGAAGGGGGGAAGACCCCTAGGACATTTCTCGTAAAATAATCAAAGGAAGGGAAGAGAAATCCCGCCTTCCTCACCTCCATCTCTTAAACACTTCCCACACTCCTGGTGTGCTTGTAACATCCAAGGAAAGGAAAGGCCCATTTCTTTCATGGGGTATTGTTTACTTTCTTTGTCAAAGAGAAGCAGAAACAAAAATGTTTTTATTTGTTCATGGTGCATGTGACAAAACTGATTTGTTCATAGTGCATGTGACAATAGACCCTTTCCGGAATTCAGTCTGGCCACTTTGGTCACTATCATCATCATCTGAAAACGGCATATGTGCTATACTAATGGCGGCCTTCTGTTTACTGATGAAGGAAGAAGTTGAAGATGCTCCTAAGCAGATGATTCGAGGCCTATACATTCTCGATGTTAGCGCGGCGTGAAGCAGGAATTGGACGTAAGAGCTGCGTAAGCGTTTCTTTTCTAACTCGGTCCCAGTCAATCTGTTAGTAGCACTCACTCGGCTTCAAAGCCCCTTGATGTATAAAACACTATCAAAGCGTCTATGTGGGTTGGCGCTTCGTTCTGACTGACTGCATTTGTTTCGCCATTGACACTAAAAGAGATTGAAAATAATTGTAGTGAAGTGCACATTCTCGTTTACCGTTGACCTTTAAGTGATGGTGCCCCAATAAATACTGCAGACCACAGGTTCATTGCTGCCATTAGTATAGTAAAAGATGAACCGCCATTTGAGTCACCAGATGGCACTGAATTCCGGAAAGGGTCTATTACTATAGAATTGTTAAATTCTTGTGCATGTCCCAGTGAAATCTCAGAAAGAGAAATCATGGAAGCAGGTTCTATCAGTCAGTCATAACACTCATCAGAAAAAACAAGAAAGGAAATGGGAACTAGGGATAGAAAAGAATTGTTAAAAGGGCAATGCAAATTTTTTTTTACTTTCGATAAGTATAGTTTAGAATTATTCCTGGATATTTGTAACGTATGAAACACGCATTGTTTTTTTTTTTCTCCACACAATGGCAGTCACAAAAATAGATTTGAGAAAAACGAAAACCAGATAAAGCAGCCACGTGATCTGGAGCCAAATTAAATGCCTCCAGTGTTTAACATAGCCACGCTCTGGGGCTGCAAAAGCACAGGGTGCTGCCTGAGTTCCGTACATTGTTCAAAAGTTCTGCTATTCCCGCCATCACAGCGATTCGACATGAGCCACTACCCAAATGCATCTCGATGCATTGAATGTCATGAGTCCTAATCGAATGCTGACGCAGTGCTTGTGTCCACTGTATGAGCTGTACTAAATATCATCACAGCGAAGATCTCGAAGCTTGGTAACAAAATCCTGGAGATCACATTGTTGGCGTTGTCCTTGCAACTTCGCCATCAAGTTTCGCGAAAAAGAGGCTGGAAGAAAACGCCCATTTTTATCTTTCTAAGTTCACTGCGACGAAGACGCTTCTTGGAAAGTGGCGTTGTGTTAGAGTATTCTTGGGTCCCACTAGTGCCTGGAAGCTTGTGTAAAGTGAGAAACACTCCTACCAATCATTGTTGCACGGCCCCTTCAAAGGGGGTACGTAATAAGAATTTACAGAATGAAAGCATACCAGGGACAGAAGACTGACACATACAGATCTTTTGAAACGTCTATGTCCGTCTTTTGCCCCTGCTGGGCGTTTATTTTTTTGTCTTTTACTACCAGGAAAATGGTCCTTTAAAAAGAATGAGATGCTCCAAGGTCTCGGAAGAGCAGTCACATTATTAGGCTCGTTCTATTTACCTGCACCTGCTGCATTAGTGCAGAAAAGTGTAGGGCGGTGTACTTCCGGTCATATATCAATACACATACCGGAAGTACACTGCACCTACACTTCTCTGCACCCGTGCAGGAGGTGCACGTAAATCGAACAAGCTTATTGAAGGATAAAAGGTTTATGCTGTCGAACATTGAACTCGTAAAGTGCACTGATATTGTGAGTGTCTTTTTTATTCATTGAACAAAACAATAATATATAAATATATAGACATTGTATTCCTGAAATTATTTAAAAATACCATAGCAATGTTCTGACTGTTTCGGAATCGATGTAACACAGCATGCTTTGCATATGCTTGCCATTGTGAGTCATCCTCACATCTCTTGTTGGGCAATTGTTAGTTCGTTGGGTGTCTTGAAGGGGGTCCTCTATAGACCAACAGAGTGTTTACAAACAAGCCCGCTTTGCCCACACCAAGTGTGGGCACTGCGCTTGTGCAGCAACTGAATTCGGGAGGAATACGTAATGTGTTTGCGCATGCGCAGTACTGACAGGAGCGCCACCGCAGTGGCGTGACATCAGTGAGTTGAGTTGGTCTATATTATTCCTAAGAACACTGTTACAAAAAATGAAACATACAATCTTTATCTAAAAAAACAACATGAAAAGCATTGCTTTTAAATTGTTTTTACAATTTCAGATGGTTCAGGCTACAGACTGTGGCCCTGGAGAAGACGAGGAAACGATCAACGGGCAGATTGAGTTTATGAAGAAAGAGATGAAGAAGACGGTGTGGGACAAAAGGAAAGTGGAAGACGCTATGAACCGAACCTACAAAGCCAGGCGGGCATGGTTAAACGGAGCAAATTTGACAGTGACTGCTGTGACAGATCGCTACCCAGCCCTTACGCGGGCACAAGAAGCAAGTATTCATCCTAAACCTATTAGTTTAACTAGGCTACAGATTTCCTGGTGTTTAAGGATGAACAAAATATTTGCAGGCGTTTTTTTGGAGTTTATTTTATGTAAAAAATTTTGTATTTCGACAATTTGGTTTGTGCAAATGCCAAAAAAGATTATTACTCACAAAAACAATTGCAGAAAAAGAACTTGTAAAAACTAAGAGCTTAAGTTTAATTGACATCTTGTTGACACCCTTATAATGCCTCTCACTCACAATAATGCAACAGCACTGGCAAACGACAGACAGCGAGTTGGAACCCAGTTCAAGGTGTGGGTACTTTGCAAGTAATGTAAACATCTGGAGCCTTTGGTTTTATTATTTCTTCACAGATTACCTGGCAGTGCCCAAAGGCATTATAACAAGTTAGGAAAATAATGTGCTCATCATGACACCTGTAACAACCGGTTCCATTCTACAATGGTTTTAACCGAAAAAGAATTGGCATACATGCTCATCCTGTCACAGTGCTTCCTCAGTTTAAAAGTGTGTTTGTTGTGTAAAGGAACAAAATATGGTTACTTTAAGTAGACATCACTGTTAATTCAAGTTTGATTTTTTCTTTAATATTAAGAATAAAATGTTTAATCAAATATTCAGAATAAAAACCAACCTTGAAGTTATCCCACTACCCTTCTGCTTCATGTAATAGCAAAAATATAAGTGTTCTCAAGCAAAATGTTTCTGTTACAAGGAATGCAAGTAACAACGGCCAGTGTACTTTCGAGCAGTGTTGCCCAGCTCTGGCTTAAACAAAAACTTTGGGACTATCCGTGGTGGCTGCCCGACTGACGGTAACTTTCATGCCACTGTCCTTTAAGGATAGTAATTCCAGTAAGAGTATGTGCATGACATATGTCTGAGGGAGGATTTATGAAAATAATACAGTCGCCGACTGATTATTCGGACTCGGAAGGGACCCGCCCCGAAATGGTCCGAACAAGCAGTCCGAAAATTCGGTAGATGAAAAGCTTGCCTTTATTACGCCTAAGCAGGCTTTAAAAAGCCGTCAATAGTGGCTTGCTTAATCTTTTGCCTGCTTGCGATGATGTCTGCTTGCATTTGTGTGAGCGCTGTGTTCTCGTCGTACACATTCAACAGCAATGTTAATGCATTCATAATGTCTGCTGTCAATGGCTGCAGGCGGTAGTCGTCGTCGGAGTCTCATTTTTTGCTGATGCGAAAAACGAGACGAAAGGTGCAAACCCACAAACGCAAAATGGCTACCGGCGACGCGAAAGTGGGGCGGAGGCGTGAAGGGATGGAAGGAAACAAAGCAAAATAATAATAATAATGATGATGATGATGACGTGCAGCTACAGTAAAACCTCGTTATAACAAAATGGGATATAACAAACTAATGGATATAACAAAGCAATCATAATTCCCCTTGCTTGCTATTAGGGAAGAAATGAACATTGGCTATAACAAACTAATGGTTATAACGAAATAATTACGATCGCTCCTTCAACTTTGTTATAACGAGGTTTTCCTGTAAATGAAAAAAAAGGGCTAGCGGTAGGACTCAGGAGTAAGTACTCAAGTCGCGCTGCCAAACCAAACCAACCCAATTCATTTGCAGCGAACATAGAATTCAAAATGGCCACTTCTCGGTGGTGTTTCCCACTGATCGCTCGCGACGAGTTTGTCCGAATTATCAAACTTTCGTACTTCAAGCTGTCCGAAACATTGGTCATGAATATACACTACATCTTTGGGATAAGTCACGGTTCCTCCTTTAGGTCCGAACCATCGAACTTTTGTTCTAAGCATGTAAGTCACCGAAAAATCGGTCGGTGACTAACATGCTTAGAACAAAAGTTTCCAGAAATCAGTGGGTTTTTTTCGTTTTAAAGAAGTCTGAATTTCTGACACTGGAGAATGTCTCTTGGCATTTTTCGGTGAAAATCCGAAAGTCTGCTGCCTAATTATAACTAAAGAGTATCAGCTATGATTTACAGTGCATGTGGTAGATCTTTGCATAATTTCATGCATTAGCTACGCTGTACAATTCTCTTGAACACAAAAAAAAATGTACAGTAAACTCTCACTTGAGCAAACCTCAAGGGACCCAAGGAACATTCACTAAACTGAATATATTCACTAGAATATGGAACAGCATAGGGCACAACATACATCGAGTCAAAAGTGTGAAATGCAATTTATGGAGTCACGTATATCAATATACTATACAAAGTGCATAACAGTTACCCTGCTGCTTTTTCATTTTGAAAAAAAATTTTAATTTTCATTTGCATTGGTGCTCTTAATGCACAAGAAGTAGCAAAGCTGTCCAGAGAGTATCTTTTTTTGCACTTCCTCTGGTACAGCCTGTTGCTGTGACGAAGCCATACCGCAACGGCATCGTCCACTGGCTCAAAATATCCCGTGCAGAGTCGTTTCACGTTGGGATGCTCCTTCAAGCTTTGACTTTTGCTTCACTATCGTTGACAACGTCGACGGTGGAATCCTGTAGTCCTTCGCAACGTCCACTTGCCTTTAACCATTGTCCAGGCGCTGAAGGATTTTGAGCTTGTCCGATAGAGACAGCCGCTTCTGTTGTACTCATAACGAAAGTGGGCGCACAAACTGCTGTCCTGCCGTTGTTACCCAAAACTAAGATGGCCGAACGGAAGTGGTGACTGTTGTAGCGTGCGGATTGAGTTATCGCGACTGAGTCATCGCGGAAGCGCCGCCCGGCTCGTGACGTCATGTCTGTGATAAAAACGCTGCGCTCAGGAATAAAGCACTTCTTGTTCGCCAGCACGCCATGGTCTACAGTCACTTCATGTGGCGACGAGGCTGTCTACGTGCCCTCGTAGGCAACGGAAAGCGACAGCGAGGCGAGTGACGCGAAGGAACGCACGGCCACGGAAGAGCAAGCGCAGCTTGTCATGCGTTGAAGCCTGCCAGCGACGCTACATATTCCCGGAGTATGACATCGCAAGCAGCACGCCGGCCACCGCCTTCGTGTACCGACAAAGGGCAACGAGCAACGCCCCCGAGATTTCGCCTCGGGAACTCGACTTGAACAGCAACGGGGACAACCTGCTACGCAAGGGAACGTCGAGCGGATGAGTACTGTGTTTCTTTTGGGGTTCCGAAATGTCACGCTTGGGAAGAATATCGGAGTTTGACCCTAAGACACAGAACATTGAATCGTATTTGGAACGATTTGAACATTTTTTAGTGGCAAACGACATAAAGGACGAGAAAGTGCTTCCCGTATTTCTGACAGTGATAGGCCCTGAGGCTTATGAAGTGCTAAAGAGTCTGGTCGTGCCGGCGTCCCCTGGCGAGAAGTCGTATGCAGTTGTTAAACAGTTGTTAATAGAACATTACAGCCCTAAGAGTTCCGTTATAGCGGAGCGCTGTAAGTTCAACAGACGTGTTCAGGACGAACATGAAAGCGTAGAAGACTTCATAGTTGAACTGAAACACTTGGCTAGGAAATGCGACTTTGGCAACTTCTTGCAAGACGCCCTTCGGGACAGGCTAGTAGCAGGCATACGTAATGAAGAGAGCCAGCGTGCCTTGTTTGCCGAGGAAAACTTAACGTTTGAAGGCGCTTGCAAGATTGCGCTCGATCGAGAACTGGCGGCTCGAGACACTGCACTCATGCAATCGAGAGACAAAGAGGCATCGTTAAACGCTATAAAGAGTCGACAAAAAGGACGATCAAAGGGCTCGAAACCTAAAGATATTCAAGGGCCTAAAAAGGAAAGGTGTGAAAGATGTGGTAGGAGTCATGCCTCGAATGTTTGTTGGTACAAGAGCTTTGTCTGCCGCAAGTGCTCGAGAGTAGGACATTTGCAAAAAATGTGTCCAAACACAAGGGTGCCGAAGAACACGAATGCTCTGGAATGTTCTGACGAAGACGCTGAGCATGACGTGTACCATGTTATAAATACGACTCAATCGTGTTACGAAGTGAGTGTTCAAGTTGAAGGGAAACCCTTAATCATGCAAATTGACACAGGAGCGGCAGTCACAATTGTTCCTGAGAGCGTGTACGACTCTGTTTTTCCACATGTAAAATGTGGTCCGGCTAAAATGTCACTTCGCACGTACACTGGAGAACATCTGCAGCTCAAAGGACAGTGTGATGTCGCTGTTGTGTACAAGGGTCAAAGTATGACGTTGCCCGTAGTAATTGTCAAAGACAATGGAAGGAGGCTTCCAGTGCTGCTTGGACGGAACTGGCTCCAGCGTTTAAGGCTGGACTGGCATGAGATTGGCCAAGTCACAACGGAAGATAGGGCTCAGGCACTGCAAAGGAAATACCCTTCCGTGTTCTCAAAAACACTGGGCACCATACAGAAGTTCGAAGCGACGATCTTGCTGAAGTCTGGTTCGGTCCCTGTGTTTAGCCGTGCTAGACCTGTTCCCTTTGCTTTGCGAGAGCAGGTAGAAACCCAGCTGCGCAGCATGGTAGAAACGGGCATGCTTCGACAAGTAGCGCGCAGTGACTGGGCAACACCACTTGTCGTTGTCCCAAAAAAGGACGGTAGTCTCAGACTCTGTGGAGACTACAAGGTAACGATAAACCCTGTTTTGAAAACCGATCACTATCCGCTGCCCAGGCCGGAGGACCTGTATTCTGTCCTCGCAGGAGGCAAGGTTTTTTGCGTACTTGACCTCTCTGCGGCGTATCAGCAGGTGCCACTCGCTCCAGAGTCCAGACCATTTTTGACAGTTAACACTAGCTTGGGTCTTTTTGAATTCCAACGCCTTCCCTACGGTGTGGCTAGTGCACCCGCAATATTTCAGTCTATGATGGATGAGGTGCTAAAAGGCATTCCGCACGTCGGATGCTACATTGACGATGTAATCGTGGCAGGATCTGACACGGCAGACTGCCAAAAGACTCTCGAACGTGTCTTGGGAAGGTTGCGTGAGTACAACATCACGCTCAACGCGGACAAGTGCCGTTTCTTCCAAGAATCCGTGACGTATCTGGGTCACACGGTGACCGCAGATGGGATTTACCCTACAGAGGCCAAGAAAAGAGCGATCTTGGCAGCACCTGAGCCCACCACCGTCACAGAATTGAAGGCATATCTGGGCATGTTGAACTTCTATTCGAAGTTTTTAAAGAATGGTTCAACAGTCGCAGAGCCGCTTTATCGGCTTTTGAAGAAGGATCAGAAATGGTCATGGACGAAGGAATGCAGCGAGGCGTTTGCTAATACGAAAAAGTTGCTGACTAGCAGCCAGGTGCTGACATTCTATGACGTCGATAAGCCGATCGGAATGCTCTGTGACGCGTCCTCGTATGGCGTAGGAGCAGTTATCTTTCACGAGACTGCTGACGGCGAAGAGAGGCCTATCGCGTTTGCCTCGAGAACGTTAACGCCAGCCGAGAAAAAGTATGCTCAGTGCGAGCGCGAAGCTTTGGCGTTAATCTTTGGTCTCAAAAAGTTTCATCGCTATCTTTTTGGCAGAGAGTTCACAATCTACACTGATCATCAGCCGCTACTAGGCATTTTAGGCCAGGAAAGGCCTGTACCGACACTGGCCGCCGCACGAATGCAGCGTTGGGCCATGGTGCTGGCAGCTTATAAATATCGGCTGAAGTATCGCCGAGGGAAAAACATGGAAGTGGCTGATGCTCTGTCGAGATTGCCTCAGGCGGTGCCCGCTGAGGAAGAACCTGTTGAGTGCCTCTCAGTGTTTCAGTGCCTCCCATTGAACGTAGAGGAGATTGCAAAGTTTTCAAAACGAAGCCTTACATTGTCCCGTGTTGCTGAGTTTACTCTAAATGGTTGGCCAAGACCGCACGCGCAAGAACTTGGGCCTTATTACGTGCGCCGCGACGAGCTTTCACTTGAACAAGGTTGTGTAACATGGGGTGTCCGTGTAGTGATCCCGGAACAGCTAAGGGACCGCGTGCTGAACTTGCTGCATGAGCAGCATCCAGGCGCCAGCCGCATGAAGATGCTGGCACGAAGTTTTGTATGGTGGCCTGGAATTGATGCGGCTATCGAGCATCACGTACAGAAATGCCAAATCTGCCAAGCAGTTCAGCCCGCCGCCCGTCCGGTACCACTGCATCCCTGGAGCTACCCTGCCCGGTGCTGGTCGCGTGTGCACGTGGATTTCGCTTCAAAGGGTGCCCATGTGTTTCTGGTGCTCATCGATTCATTTTCGAAATGGATCGAGGTTTGGGTGATGTCTTCTACATCCACCACTAAAACATTGGAAAAACTTCGAGGAGCCTTTTCTGCTTACGGTTTGCCCGAGGTACTAGTGAGCGACAACGGTCCGCAGTTCACGTCAGCTGAGTTTGCTGACTTCATGAACGCCAACGGCGTGAAACACATTCGCACCCCGCCTTACCACGCAGCCTCTAACGGTGCCGCAGAGCGCACGGTTCAAACTGTGAAACGAGCATTGCTCAAGCAGGTGCTCGAAGGCGAAGCAACCGGTCGGCAGTGTTCTCTTCAGGAAAATGTTGACAGTTTTCTGATCTGTTATCGCAACACACCAAACAGCGTGACTGGGAAAACGCCCGCCGAACTATTCCTAAGGCGCCAGCCACGCACAAAACTTTCCCTGCTTAAACCCGACTTTGCCGGCGCCATGCAACGCAAGCAAGAACATGTGAAGGAACAACGCGATGTGTCGCGAGGTGCTGAACGTGTGTTCAACGTGGGCGACCGTGTTTTTGTGAAAACAGTGCGCGGTGAGTGTGTCTCCTGGGAAGAAGGAATCGTGTGTCAGGTTGTCAGTGCTGCGACCTACGTTGTGAAAGTGCTCAACCAGCTTCGCTTCACGCACGCTGACCACCTGCGTCCTCGACACGCGGAACCCATCGTGAGACCGGGCAGTACGACTGTGGATGACAATCCATCGATACCGCCACCCACGAGCTTTCCAGCCCAGGTGCCGTCAGCACCACCCAGTGCGAAGGCACCGACGCTAGCGGCGCCACCTCCAGACGCGGCTGGTCCGACGCCGACGCCGGACGCAACAGCACCAGCGCCACCCGCAGACCCCGCCCGGGAAGGACCGGCGACACCTACTGCAGCAACGCCGGTTCCGTCTACGACAGCGGAGAAGCAACCCCTTCGACGAACTTCTCGCGCATGCAAGCCGCCTGACCGTTTTAAACCCGAGGACTTTAGGAAATGAACATTTTTTGCGTGAGGGGGAAGGAAATGTTGTAGCGTGCGGATTGAGTTATCGCGACTGAGTCATCGCGGAAGCGCCGCCCGGCTCGTGACGTCATGTCTGTGATAAAAACGCTGCGCTCAGGAATAAAGCACTTCTTGTTCGCCAGCACGCCATGGTCTACAGTCACTTCAGTGACAAAGAACAGACACACCATGTGGTTTGTTTTCGTCTACCACACCGCCGCTCTGCCTCGGCGGCACTGTAAACACCAGCGATGATACGCCGCCGCTGTAGAGACAGCGGCAGCGGGGCGGCAGGCATTAGCTGTGCCAGCACTGCAGAGCACCCAACTTCGCTGAACTGATTGCAAAAATAATCCTGGGTCCACCGTCCAAGTTTGTTGAACTGGAATACTTGCTATTCCGAAATTTGTATTTCGTTGAACTGAAACATTTTTGCACAGAATGCATAGGAAAACTGCCGGGAAGTTTTTTAAAGTTCGTTATTTTGAAATATTTGTTAAACCGGCGTTCACTCAATTGAGAGTTTACTGTATACATATGCCAGTAAAACTTAAACCCGGCTGTTAAGGATTGAGGGATGAGTTCCAGACTATGAAAATTATATTATTTAATGTTGACATGCAATTCACCAATTCACATAGAATTGTCAACCCAGCCAGTAGTCAAGGTAAATGGGTTTAATACGGGGGGTGATCAAAAAGTTCCGGGACTGATTTTGTAGCATAGAAAGTGAGGGCAGTACAGTGATGCGTGCGCAGCAGTCAAAGTAAAGAACCTTATGTCTCATTATACCAAAGGGCGTCTCTGTGAAAATTTGGAGCTGCGCTACACCAGTTTGTTTGACCACATGCACGAGCATGATGGCGATCTTTCCATACACTGCAAACCAAAGCAAGAACGAACATCAATTTTATGTCAAGCTCAGCAAACATAAAACAGAGACCTCTAAAATGATTTAGAAAGCTAATGTAAAAAAAAAAGTGAGGTGTGCGATGTGTTTTGAGTGGCACTCGCACCTCAAGAATGGCAGAACGTCACCAAAGTCAAGGAGAGGTCGGATAAAGTCGCCCTACTACTCTTCGTCTTCCAGCGATGTTCTGCCATTCCTGAATCGTGAGTGCCACTTAAAAAACTTCGCGAAATTCACTGCTTTTTCACACAAGCTTGCTGAATCATATCGATTGTCTCTGCTTTATATTTGTCGAGTTTGACGCAAAATTGATGTTCGCTCTTGCTCTGGTTTGTCGTCTATAGTAAAATAGCTATTGTGCCCATGCACGTGGTCACAAAAACTTGTGAAACGCAGCTGCAAATGTTCACAAAGCGGTGCCCTTTGGTATAACGAGACACAAAGGTCCCTTTCTTTGACTGCTGAGCGCGCATCACTGTGCTGCCCTCTCTTTTTTTGCTACAAAATGAGTCCTGGAACTTTCTGATCACACCTCGTATAATGCAGACGAAAATATTAGCTAATAAGAACATGGTCTGCCTCATAGAGCAAAAGGCAGGAGTAGGCACCATCATGACCAAGTGACATAATCTGATTCTTTTTGAGTTTTATTATAGTGTTGACATCTCATTCATAAATTGATCACAATTTATAATTTACAGATTCGACAGGAGTTCAGACGGCTGACAGGTCGAGATGCCGAGGAGGGACTTGACGCGTTCCTTGAAAGGAAAACTGAAGAACTCTACAAGCTCTTCCTTATGAAGGCTGCCTCCAAACGACAGGCAAAGGAAATTCTGGAGTACTCCAAGGGATGCTCTCAAGAAGAGAGTGCAAGTAAGTGCCAAAAGAAAATTGCTTTCTCCTCTGGCATGTTTTTGGAAGCTTTCTAAGGTAGCTAATTTGCTTGTAAGTGCCTACAAAACCAGCAATTATTATGCTGCAAGTCTTACGGCCAACAACATGAGCAGATATTTTGAAATCATAATTTTTAGAAAATAAATGATGCCATGGCTACAACAGTAACATACAGCTATGTAAAGTATAGGGAGAACATTTGAACGGTATTAGCGCACACGTATGAGGAAGAGAGAAGAGACAGAAAAGAGAGCTACTCACAACTGTATTTACAAAGATGAAGAAAAGGAAGAACCTCGTCAAGATCCCATAAAGATGAAAAAGGATGAGGAAGCAGAAATATAAAACAGGAATATAAAACACAAAGTCGGGTGTTCCCTCGCACGCACAGGCTTGAGACACTGGTTCTTTGATTAAACACCAAAACCTTTGTTGGCCTTTTCGTTGCCGTGGTGCAGGGTGTGTTTGCATCAGTCTTCGCTCACGCAGGGTCACCCTTGTCAGAGGGGAAGACGAACACCTCGTCCGTGGTCGGCTGCCACTGGGTCGTCGTGCCTGATGTCTCGTGGCACCCGTGACCCATGCGAGTTCTGCATTGTCCGCGTTAAAAAGTCTGTTTCCTTGCTTGTTAAGGCTACCAACACCTCGCGGGTCATTTTATCATTGTGCCTCTCTAGGGTTATTGTTTCCCCGAACAGCGGATTGCAATTGCACTCTTTGCAATGTGTTGCGGGATGGCCTCCCACTGTGGCTCTCAGAGAATAATCATGCTCGCGAATCTGCAGCGTGTGGCATCGGTAGCCTTAACAAGCAAGGAAACAGACTTTTTAAGACGGACAATGCAGAACTCGCATGAGTCACGGGTGCCGCGAGACATCAGGCACGACGACCCAGCGGCAGCCGACCACGGATGAGGTGTTCGTCTTCCCCTCTGACAAGGGTAACCCTGCGTGAGCGAAGACTGATGCAAACTCACCCTGCACCACGGCAACGAAAAGGCCAACAAAGGTTTTGGTGTTTAATCAAAGAACCAGTGTCTCAAGCCTGTGCGCGCGAGGGAACACCCGACTTTGTGTTTTATATTCCTGTTTTATATTTCTGCTTCCTCTTCTTCCTTTTTCATCTTTATGGGGATCTTGACAAGGTTATTCCTTTTCTTCATCTTTGTAAATACAGTTGTGAGTAGCGCTCTTTTCTGTCTCTTCTCTCTTCCTCATACGTGTGCGCTAATACCGTTCAAATGTCTAACTACCAAGTAGCCCAGTTATCAACCCTTTTAAAGGGAGAACATTTATTATGATTGTAATGCCATGCTAACATTTATTTGCAGGGAAGTATTGTGACTGTCTATATTTTTTTTACTTTTTCTCAAGCGCTTCTTGGCAATGGCGCCCTGCTCCTGCTGCCATGCCTGATGAATGAAAAAAGTACCTCGATTCTGAAGAAATTGGTATGAGCAACTCATTATGCACATCTTAGTTTTCATGCAAATAGCTTTTATTACTGGCAGTCAACCTCCATACAAATAATAATTATAGACAGCAGGGCGACAGATATAGTTTTCTTTGTTAATTAGAAATGTCTAAAAGGATGCACTAATATAGTAGTACACAGCATGACACAAAGCGACCAAGTGATCTCTAGTGTTTTTTTCTTTTTTTGCACAGCTGAAGGACTGGGGTCAAAACTACCTGTATAGTGAACTGTGCTTATGCTGGGCGTCACCCTATACTCCGTTTCACAATAATTTGGCAAACTGTGAAGGTTGCAGCCAAAATGCGCCCCAGTAAGGGCGTCGGAGCAAGGCACATACAACCCTCCATGATTGAAGCCACAGAGGGCTCGTTACTACCACAGCAACGGTGCCGTCCGCGATAAAATGTAGATCTAGGCTTCTTTATCTTTTAACTGCAATTGAACTCGCACGATTGCATCTGGCCACATCACATGGAAGAAATAGACGAAGACATGTTACGTTTGAACGATACTTAATTCGGATCAACTCTTTTCAAAGAATGACGTGGCTTTTGAACAATTTTTGAAGTTTGAACGATCGTAGCCCTGTAATCGACCACTTCCGCTCAAAACGTCGCCCTAGCTATAACACCCGCCACAGATTTGCGGGTACATTAGGCGTATGGTTGCCTTGTGAACTGACCCCGAAGAGCTCACTACTCAAGTGGACGGCATTGTTACAGCGATGGACGTTCATCCAAAGTTGTTTGGTTTCGCAGCAGACGACTTTAGGCTAGCATGCAGACAACAGTTGGTTCCTCCGTGCCTCGCATTTGCTGCAGCGATACAAACTCTGTAGTGACGTCGTGTCACTGCCTCGCTCCGACGCCCTTATTGAATCGCGGGGGCTATAGCCTCCACAATTTGCCAAGTTATCGTGAAACAGAGTATAGTAGGTACATCAATCCCTTTTAAAACCCCATTGAGCAACATTGGCAGTCACCATTTGTTGGACATCAAGTGTGTGATTGGATTGGAGTCCTTTCTGGTCGATGACCTTGCACATTGTATAAACGAGCCGAGCCGAGTTAATGCAAAGCACTCGTACAGGTCACGCACCCTCATGTCTAATACATGCTCAGAATATGTAATGAAGCTATAGTGAACTCAGATACCCTTCCTCTCAAATTTTTGTGTGTATCAGAATGCCTGACAGACGTTTCTAAAGGATTGCCAGAAGGTCATTTTGTCAGTTAACTGCCCAGAGCAGTGCCACAGCACAGAAACAAGTAGCCAAGTGTGAATATTCATGTGAGTACAGATGTGGGAGAATTGGAAAGTTAAGAGGAATTATTTAGCCTATGGGTGTTCAAAACTGTCCATGTGCAACATGGTACCACCACCACTGTTCAACATTGCTTGCAACCAGGCTAGCAATGGCCATGGTGCTCACATCACAAACGTCCCAAGATGCCTATCTCTCACTTTGATTACTGCTTGATAGAAAAATATAGAGAGTCATTCAAGATAGATAGTGCACTTATCTTTAATTTGTCATTTATGCTTGCAGTTTCATTTCGGTATCCCTTTAAAAATGTCTGACAACTTGTGAACCTGGAAACATTGTGTTACCCTAGTGGAGGAAATTTAGTGTAGAAGTTCACCTGTCTGCTTCTGAATAAACAAATAGGTTCAGGGAATTTCTAGATGTTATACATGGCAGTATTCCTTTTCCTTTTTCTACAGGAGCCAGGCACCCAGCACATGAACCCATGTATTGTATACGTTGGGGAAGATGTCTTGACCTCCCCCATGTATGCAGTGAAAGTCGAAGAACTGAGCATTGACGTTCCAAGCCTCAAGCAAGCTTTCTCATTGCTAATAAGCCTATTCTGGGCCTTCGGCATTCACTATACTCCGGAGGCCAAGAATATGCTCACCATCCTGGAGCATGCCATTGGTGTTTCTCATACAAAAATGGGCACGGTTGCACTTCGGGTTTGGAGCTCATTGTGAGCTTCAGACCTGCAGATAGACGAGGCAATTTTTCCTGTTGTTCCAAAGATGCTGACAACTTTTCAGATGCTGCAACACAAAAAACAAACTACTCAATTACTTAAATTTAGAAACTTTTGAGGCAGCAGTTAGAAATGAAGAATGCAGCATTTCCACGCCATTCCTTGTGGGGTCAGGATGATCACCGACACAGGGATAGATTTTTTTGCCCTGATTTTGTGAGCTAATGGTTTCAAGGGCATCAGCAGAGGACATAGAAACATGCTATTACTGCATAATTTGGTGTACATACAGTGTGAGAGTTGCATTTTAATCAGGATTACAACCAAAAGTAGCTCGTCGTTGTAACAGGAGACTGGAATTGCAGCTGTTGCGGCGCCACGATGTATTAGAGATGTCGGTTACATATCAAAATATTTCTAGGGGTAACTAATTTCTAGGGATAACATCTTGCATATTTCTATGCAAGATGGCGGTACGAACGGAACGGGACGTCGCCGCCTGCTGTGATTGGTCAGTGCTATGCCGCTGACCAATCGCAGCAGGCGGCGATGTCCCGGCCCCTTCGTCCCAGCTTGTCCCGCAGTCTTACATAGCCCCCCAGGAGGTCGAAAGTAATCTTAAGTTCCTCGTTGGAGTGTGCCAAATGGCCTTTGTTGGCATGTCAGACCCCCAAATTCACCTCTGTCTCGCAAAGTCAAGATGTCGAGAAAGTTTCCTCATGTCAAGCTGCCATAAACACACCTCTTTCTTTGCTAAAGCGCAGCAAATTTGTCATGGTCAATGTGCTGAGAAACGGAGTGAGAGAGAGGAGACAAGAACGTCCAGGGACGTTGGAACTCTGAGCTCTAGTTGGAACGATTAGTGCGTTGTAGACCTATAGCTAGCTGCCTTTGTCTCAATTGCAAGCGTTGAATGCGTTTGAATGCGAGAGCCAAATGCCCGGTGCCAGCGTTCTGCATTCTAATGCATTCGACGAGCGCAGTGGAAACAAAGGCAGCTAGCTTTAGGTTTACCCACTAACCATTCGAACCAGAGCTCGGCGTTCCGGCATTCCCGCACGCTCTCATCTCCTCTCTCTCTCGGCACATTTGTTTTTCGCCAAAAGCTTACGTTCATGGAGATGCTATGACAAGAGTGATGTGAGAAAATCTCGGGTATTGCAGTATTCATCTACATTTTGTGTCACAACGACCAATAGTTTGTCAGCAACCCTAGAATTGCATGAAAAATTGCTTTCTCTGGAGTAAACCATGATCAACCAATTGCTATTTTTTTTAAACTGAGGGCAACTTTTTATATTTCTGGCATAGTGAATTATACTTATTGTTGAAACTGGGTTTTATGGGCTATGCCCACTATATATACTTGTATGGTTTAAACAATATCCATCTTTGCACATTATACATTTTCAGATGCTTTTCTAAGCAGTGAAATTACTAGTTCTGAGTGCTTTAATTATTTAGTTTGTAATGTTTTAAGTTATCTATTTATTTTGATGTAAGTTGATTGCTTTGTTTGATATTGTTCACAGGTGCCAATAGGAAGGCTGCAGGGCTGTTTCTGGCTTTTAACATAAAGTATAATTATTATAATAATTACAGTAGATCCAATTGTTCAGTGTTATAAAAGACTTTTTTTTTCGTTTTTCCTTTGCTTTCATTTACTTCAAGAAGTGAGTTGTTTTCAATGATTTTAATTTTTCAAGAAGGAAAAAAAAGTGTAAATCCCATGTAAAATAAAGAAAAAAAAACTGCCACGTTTACTGTCTTCATTAGAAGCACTTTATGCAATTCCAGGAGTAATTATATAATGCCCCAAGCTTTCTGCACTGCTTATGTTAAATGCCTCCATGCTTAGCAAGCACACTAAAATTTGGGCTTTAAAAATTCTGAGCTAGGAAGGTAAGGTTTCGAAAGCTGCGAAATGCCCAAGTTTGATCAAAATGGTATGTATCGGGTCAATACGGTAAACAAACAAATAAACAGGTGTATCTCTCCTCGCAGTAGAGCCCACTCTAGCAAGAACTCTGGAATCCTAGTTTTACTATTAGTATTATGTTTGTAATGCATACATAACAATGTTTTTTTTTTTGGTTAAATGTTTCCTGCTTTCATGTAAGTTTTTTTGCTTTGCTTTATAATCGAAGGTGCCAATAAGAAAGCTGCAGGTTGTTGCTGGCTTCAGAAAGTAACATTACTATAATTATTATAGTTAGATAGTCCAGTACTGAAAAAAAAGACTCCTTTTCAGATTTTCATTTCCACAATGTTTTAAGAGTTACCGACAAGGTTGTTTAAGAGGTTCATTTAAGTTTTAAAATAAACTATTTTTCAAAATAAAGTTGTATATATCAGACTTGGAAAGTAAGAGAATACATACAATTGCCACTTGTAGTTTTTGTCTCCATTAGAGACATTTGGTTGTAATACTTTAACGTTTTGAACTTTCTACACTGCTGACATGTTATTTCGTTTTATCTAATTGCACGTAACTTTTCTTTATTTTTAGTAACTGCTTGATATTTAATCTTGGGGGCTTTTAATGTGGAGCGAGTAGGGCGACTCATCGGCCACTCGACCAACACGGGAAAGCATCCGCCAGCGCTACAATTAACAGTCACCTATTACCAAGCACTGAATTAAAGGGAAAAGAGAACGAATTGAACAACGCATGACTAAGAATCATGTAACCTTTAGCCAATTACTGACCAGAAATGTAGAGAGACTTGTAACTTCTGCTACTATTGCACGCGCGGAAGCTTATCCGCTGCGTGAAACTGAAACCGAAACTGATGGGGAGCATGCCGTGCGGTGTTCCTTTCGCCGATTACTTTCATATTATGTTGCCCTCCGAAGTGCTGGATTAAGAGAGGTGTCTAGCCTGCCCACCTAAATGCACAAAGAACTTGTATACCAATAATACATGTAAATACTCTTTGTATTCTTCTAGTAAACAGTGGCCCTCACTCGCCTAATCATTGCCAGAAAATGGTAGGGCATATATACGATTCGTGTCGATAGGGTGGTTAGAGTAGAGAGTCGCGCGGGTGCTGTTGTGTCTTGTGTGCCTTGTTGTACTGCTGTATGTATGTGCCAGTGTTCGGTCTGTTGGTTGGTGTATGTACTGTGTATGTACCGTGTATGTACTAGTGATAACGTGTGTGGTCACGCGTAACCGAAACAAAATAAAAACGTATTTTTTAGCGCCATTTAGCGATTATTACCACACCCTCTAGGTGGCGCAAGCTGCCGCCTAATTCAAGGAACAAAGTGTTGCAGTCATGTATCTATCGGTTTACAAGCAGCTGGTTGGCCCAGGCTGGCCTGCTCGGCCCGGCTGGCCTTCTTACCTATTAAAACGATAACAGTCGTAATAATTGTGCCACTCAGCCACCTAAATGCTCGTTCTGTGTCCAAGAGCTGCGAAGTGCAAGCACACACGCGCGCGAATGGATAACCACGTCAGAGAGGTAGGCACTAACAAAAAGAGATCGCAAAAAAAAAAAAAAAAATATAGCGGTAGCGGCAGTCCGAGCTTCGCCTCTCGTAGGTCTCGACCACGCTCGACGAAGGTGCCCAGCGGTTCATCGTCTCAGACTTCAAGCATACGTTGTGTTCAATAAAATCAGCATGCCCATTCCTCGCGTAATGATCCCTTTTTAAGCGTGCTCCGCCGGCGGTCAAAACACAGTCAATCTAGCGAGACGCTGTCGGCACTGTCGGGGGCAATCGCCGCGATTCCGACACACACACTGCCGTCCTTCCGGGATATAGGTACGGTACCGGTGTCTAGGGACGGATGTTTAGAGTATCTGACGGCGCTTGGAAGACGTCGAATAGGCGTATGCGCCCTATTCTCTCACTCGAACGAAAAGCCGTGCTGTTCGCTAGGCCTTACCGGGGAATCTGAGCCTCGCTAACCGGCCGCCATGTTGCTTTTGGGGGTAGTCAAATTTGACTACCTGCTTTTTGACTACGTGTGAGGTCGTGATTTTTACCCTAGGGGTCGTTATATTTGGGACAACTTTTTACCACCCCAAAGGTAGTCACGTATGACTACCTTTTTTTTTAGAGTGTAGTACTTTCGGACCTCGCTCCGATGGAACAAAATTACGCCGGCCACGACAGGACGATTAGCTCGGGACATGACTGCTGCTCGACTGCCCTATAGTGAGCGAGTATATGTTTAGCATCATACTTCTTCAAGGCCCGATCATCCCTTCAAGATGAGATTTTCTCACCAACTGGTGAGGAGCGACGTCGACGGGGTTCAACCAAGAAGGACGGCATTGTGGTCTTTTAGGGAATTGTTGACGCCATCAAAAGAGACGGACGCCGGATATGAGGTGTTCTTGCCGACAGGCCAAATGGTCGTTCGGAAGTTTACCGGCATTTAAAAAGTCAATATCTTTATCTGGTGTAGCACACATATCCGTGTTAATGGGGCCACGAAATTATTTTTAAACTTCTTCTTCCTTACCTGTAATCCTCAACTCGAAAGAGAACTGTGAAATCACGCAGTCGTGACATGCTAGGGCACCGGTGCGATGACCCCAAGCTTTCACCGTGCTTTTTAAGCGCACCGTAGAACTTGGCATTCGCAAGTGATGATAAGGTTTTCAGGACACTCATTTGCCAGGAACTCGAATTCAAATATCCATGGACGAATCGATTGCTGACGAGCGCATACATCCGAGCGACGCAGTTTTCGTGTCCAATGCGTGAGTTGGGGTCGGCTGACGTCATTTTGGCCTTTGTAGGCATTGTAAAGAGGATATTCAGAACCATACACACATGATGATAACATCATAGCACACTGACATCAAGTAGCACAAAACGGGCCCAGCTACAGAAAATAAATATTACACTCGTAAGAAATAAATACGTCTGTAACTTGTTAATTACAAAGACGAACACACCTCCGAGCATCTAAGTTTAATAGTATGTGTTGATGCATTGTTATATAGCAGGACATTTCATATACGTCACTTGAGCAAACGCCAGTTTTTCACTTGAAAAACAAACCAAAAAACACTGCGATCAAATGCAAGCCATTGCAACGAAAGCAAGTTATATTAAAATCTTCAGAACTGCCAATTCGTAAAATTGGCGATCAGTAAAAAAGGTTAAAGATCGCAGGAGCTTCCTCGCTAAAAAATGCTGCGATTATTCGGTGACCCAGGGCTGAAACAATTTCCCTAAGGCCCTACACGCGCAGTATACCTTTCGTTATGATTCTCAGAAATTCAGACTTTCAAAGGAAGTTATAAAAATGCGAAAATTTTATCCTAAAAGCTATGTGGAGCGCAAGTTCGCCTGCTTCTTTTTGCAGTGGTTGTGGTGACGTCAGAACCCCGAGATTTGAGTGGCTCCGATTGAAGTATAGTTTTTAGACCTCAAAGCAAGCTGCCTTTAGGTCTACCCACTATTCTTTATTCAGAGCTCGGCGTTCTGACGTCACCACAAACCCTACTAAAAGAAGCAGACAAACTTGCGCTCCACATATCGTAAAATCGTTGATTAGTATGCTGGGAGTTGTGTTAACATTTACACAGCGTGTAGTTGGTCAGCCATTTCAAAGTTGCGACGAGTCACTCGCTGTAGATGAGCAATTTAGCCAATGCAGTATTACCGCTTGCCTGGGATCTATAGGTCTTTAACGTGCACCACGCAGTAGTGATACACAACCGCAAGCAGGTACGATTCTCATACATATTGAAACGGGCAGGGGTGGGGATTGAATCCAGCTTCCCTGGTTGATTAGTACAAAACGTAAACATCGCAGAAGCTTCCTCGCTAAAAGTTTGTGATCATGCGGTTACCTGGCGCAAAAACAAATTCTCCAAGGACCAACATGCGACGCATAGATTTCGCATCGATTCTCGGACACTCCAACGTTCAAATAAAGCTAAGAGAATGCGAAAAATGCATGCTAAATGTCTTATCGATCCTCAAATACATCCGGAAACCCGAGCACCGCTGAGGCGATATTACTGATGCTGTCGCAAAGGTGCTAATATCCAGAGCGATCTTGCACAGAAAGGGTATAAAGTATCATTCTTTCAGATCTTCACGTTATACCTACGTCAGAAAGCACGAAGAAGCCCTAAATCGTCGGCACGCTGCGGCACATCACGACTCCGCGCACCGAACGAACTCGCATCCACCAGCTCTGGGCGCTGCCATTTTACCGATGACATCACGGCTGTTGAGAGGTCACGTGACGAGTCGTCACTCGGTTGCTACGGAAACCGAGCCAGCTCAGCTCGTTGCTATGGTACCGCGTGTGGCCAATCGCGGTGAGAGGCGGCACAGGGAAAAGCGTGGCGCTACTCTGGCAGCTACGCTGCCATATCGAGTGGCTCTACTTTTAATACCCCAGGTTAACTTCTCTGTCTTCTTTTCTGCCCGTCTTCATTTTCTTGACCTTAATCAGCTCGCTTCACTTGTCGCTCATTCTTGTGTCCATTTATGCGACGAACCACCCAAGCGACGGTCGCAAAGGGGTGAGAATCTTCCATTTCTTCGTGGCTGCCACGACCATCTGAGAACCACCCGACGTTCACTTGTAAGAAATGGCTTATAAGCCCTGACAATTTTTATCACGCGTTTTAACATTCTACTTAAGTCCAAAAACTGAGACAATGTGGGCTGAACAAGTAATGCTTTATAAGATTCAAAGAAAACAAGAAACTATTTCTCATCATTTTGAGCAGAAAACATGAGCACACGTAGATCAGGCAAGGAAAACGTTGTAGTAGTTTACGGCACAGCATTGAAATAATGGCTACAATATGCAGCGCATACATGGTTACAATATGCAGCGCATTATCCTCTTGAGGGTAAACCATCTGAAACCTTCACGCTCACAACAATACATTTAACCGACAGCTGCTTTCTGACAACCTGGTAAGTCTCGCCTGAGCTGGGTATTCGAAGGGAAACACCTATGGTTCCACAGTGGGCGTATCTGGTTCACGCAGACATTCAGGGTGTTTTTGTTTTATTCTTTACATAAATTTACATATTTTACAAAAAAAAAAAAAAGGATGTGGCAGATATGTGGAAGCCGTCTTTCGTTATATCTGTAGGGCTCGGTGGACAATGAATGGGTGAATAACCGTTGCAATGTTTAATAAAGAACCAAGATCTGTTAGTTAACTTGTTTATTAACGGCTTAATTGGTCATGGTGCAATTGCAGTTTTAAAAGGACTCATCATTAAAGGCAAATACAATTTCGACAATTCGCGAAAAGGCAACGAGGTTCGCAAAATTAATCGTAAAAGTTTGCCTTTCTTCGCTTGATTCAAAAACCGCGTTATGAAAATAATACGTAGAATAGTAACTTAGTCGTCTTGATGTGTGGCGCCGGCGAGTCCACCGAAGACACGCTGTCGAGTTAGTGACGAGGGGACAGAGATAACTGTGTCATTCTTCTACGCATCAATATCAGCACAACCTCACTCGCGCTTTCAGCGCGCAGTTTTTTTAATTAAGTGAAGAAAGGCAAAATTTTAGCGACGAAGATCTCAGGGCAGAACGAGCGGGTTGGTAGAGATAATTAAGCTTGAGGAAGAAACGAGAATGGACGGACAAACACAACAAAAACGAACGCCTTGTTACTTTCGCTCAAAGCTCGTTGTTTGTTCGCGAACTTTTTAAATTAAGTTGGCCTTTAATGATGGCTCCCTTTAAAGCTGCAATTGTAACATGGCCCATCAAACATTTCATTAACCCTTTGCCTACCGCAAAAATTAAAAAAAAAAAAAGATTTGAAAATACCGATTTTTTTTACGTGCCCTATACTCTGTTTCACCGTGTGTTGTACCGCAGGAAAGGCTACAAGCGCGAGCTCCTTGCTGTGGGGCACATCTCGGCGGCACGAGCTCCCGTGCACCAAGGGCAGCTGCCAACGCTATGTGCTCGCGCTCCTAGCTTTCGCTACATGCACCGCTCAAAAAGAAAAAAGAAAAAAAAGGCGGGCTGCGCGAGCCGGATAACTCGACTACAGCGCCGCCACGAACTGTCAATACACGCCAACGAGGTAGAGGGGCTTAGAGTGATAAACCGGAAGTTCGGAAGTGGCACCCCCCCGGTTGCCGCCATATTTTACGCAAATGTGACCACTCGTCATGTGACCTCCCAAGAGCCGTGACGTCACAGGTAAGATGGCAGCGCCCAGAGCTGGCGGATGCGAGTTTGTTCGGTGCGCGGTAGCCGTGATGTGCAGCTGCTTTCCGACGACTTCGGGCTTCTTCGTGCTCGCTGACGCAGGTATAATGTGAAAATATGAAGGAATGAGACTTTATACCGTTTTTTGCGCAAGATCGCTCTGGATCATCTGGATATTAACGCCTGTGAGACAGCATCAGCTCTGTATCGCCGTACCGGTGCTCGGATTCCGGGATGTGTCCGAGGACCGATAGAACTTTGAGTGCTTTTAACATGAAATTTTCGCATTCTCTTAGCTTTGTTTGAACGTTGAAATATCTGAGAATCTACGCGAAATGTATACGTCGCGTTAGGGCCTAAGGGAAGTTGTTTCAGCCCTCCGTCACCGAACAACCATAGCAACTTTTAGCGAGGAAGCTCCTGCGATTCTTTTGTGCTAATCCACGATTCTACATTCGATCGCTTTTCTTCCTTTTATTTTTTTTTTTGTGTGTGAGTGCGAAGTGCACCCTTATTTTCAGCTACGAGGATGGCGTTTTATTGAGTACGGGGAAGAATAAATCGTTGCAGGCACCTGCTTCAAAGCTATTCGGCTTGCTATAAGAACAAGTGTTTTGGTGCATGCATAGATTAACTGCGCATTTTTTCTGTTTTGTAGGATTTACTGCAGCTATACTCTTTTCCATCAAGAGTGCATTGTATTAGTCGGTCAATTATTTAATTGTTCTAATTACCTGCATAAGATGATTCACATTTGTGTTCACCCCTTGCCTGGAGAGCAGTCTTGTTGAAAAATGTTGACTACCATTCCTTTCGGTCTCTTCAATAGACTCTTTTTAAAAGTGTGGGCTGTCTATACTTCGCATCACCGTAACTTAGAAAAGGCCAACCGCCACAGCCCCCTCGAGCCAATCAGAGAGACGGAGCGAAGGTGTGTGACAAATCTGTGCAGACGAGCACTCTGGTGATATGTTGTCATGTGCCTCTCTCCAATGTGTGTATTGACTCACCGAGACCGTAGCCTTTGCCGTCTGCCAAATTCTGATGAAACAAATTACAGTAGCTACTACTGTAATTACCCCAGGCTTTCAGACTTTGGGCATTTGTTCGACAAGAATGTTATCATGTCGTATTACACCTGAGACTGCGGTGGAGGAAATTTTGAGACATTCTCCGTGTCTGTTCCTTCTACTGAAAGTTCTTCCGATTCTTCCACCGCAGTCTCGGGTGTAATACGACATGATTAGCTACCACCAGCTCGCCTGCACTCTCACCGTCTTTTCACTAAGAATGTTATGTCTGCCATCCCTGTGAATTCGGCTCAGCACCTATTGGACTCGAATGCTGCATTAGCGTTCGACGTGAACTGGGGCCCATTCGTGTGCTTTACGCCGAAAAAAATGGTGACAGTTGTGTTGCTTGATAAGGTTCTGCAAAGGGTCTATTGTATCATACATATAGGAAGTGTCATGCTATATAACAATGCATCAACACATACTATTAAACTATATGCTCAGAGGTGTGTTTGTTTTTCCAATTAACAAGTTACAGCAGTGTGCTTTAATGCTATTATCATGTGTGTAGTTTTAAGTATCCTCTCTGCAATGTCTACGAAGGCCCCTGGAAGGAATAAATTAATAAATAACATTTTCACATCACTGGAGTTGGTTTTCGGATGCACCAGATGTTCAGGAAAGGTTGAACTAGTGCAGCCCCTTGCAAGAAGTCTGCCAGTTTGGTATGACCCCTTAATTAATATTGAAGGGTCAGAGATGAGAGTGTCCTCGCAAGGTCAAGAGCGTGCAGTGGACACAATTCTCGGTGTGTAGACTCTCAAGGCATGAAGGCAAGCGGAAATATGTTTATCTGGTTAGTGTATCAAATATGTTTATTTCCACTTGATTACATAATTATTGATTCTTAGGAAATGGTTCCATAACGAGTTCTTTCTGCGACAGTCTCGTGTCAGCCGTTTAGTCGTAGTACCTGTTGACCTTGTTGTCGGATGACGCTCCTGGCACGTCGGTGTTCAGTTTGGTCGAGTGGCAACTTTGACCGACTGATGCTGTCTTGTAATCAGACGTCATGTGCGGCCACTGACGTCTGATGCACTGAAGCTACAGGGCTGGCTTCTAATCCGAAAATTTTCCTGGTAGTTTTCGGCATCAATGCAGCAAGCTCGGGCATGTATTGCTTACGTGGCTGCGCCTTTTGCTGTACCGTTGACTTGATAGCTGGCAACAATTTTTGTTTGCTATCCAAGTCTGGTGATGCTTGCGGTTCACTTTTGAGAGCAACCAACCATTCTATTCCTTCAAGTCACTCAGGGGCATTCTCCCTCAAAGTTGGAAATTGTGTGCTTCGTGGAGTGGACACAGAAAATTGGTGTCGGCAAATTTTTAGGTATTGTCCTTGGACGACAACCGACACCAAATCCACTGTCACTGCATCGCCGCTCACCTGCTTTGTCGTGCTTACCTCTTGTTGAGGTGATGGACATGAGGAGCTTCGGGGTAATCAGGGATTCAAAATCTTCGATTCAGCACCTTCGGCATCAGGGACAAAGGTCGCCGAAGGTAATCCTTAATCTCCCGTGGTCGCTCCTCGAGACGTGATCGAGGGTCATTTGGCACGAACCCTCGCAGACCAATTCATTGGTACGGGCTGCATTGGTAGACATGGTCGGCTTCATGCAGTGGTAGCAAAGTGGTTTTCGGTCGCACATTCGCATCACCTAAGTTTTCCTCGGTGTACATTGTTGAGCACAGACCTACACACGATGTCGGGAATGCTTCGGCATTAGAGTGTCTCACTGAATTGGCATTGAATACTAAGGGGCAGCCGGTGGCGGTCGTCGTGCCATTGTGGCGTAAGTTGCCCTTGGTTTGTCAGATGCCGCTTCGCTCGCAGAAGTCTCGGTTGAAATACCTGTCAAACTTGTCCCGAAACACTCTCAGCAATCAAAATAAAAGCCGGGCGACTGATGGCAGGAAGTAGCTTCCTGATCTCCTCCCAGACAACGTCGTGGATGATGTCGTGGATGCCTGGGAGGCTGGCGTCGAAGTAGTAGCTGGACAACTCGAGTGTCGAGACGCCGGGAAGTTATTCATAGTGGCAGGCTCGGGCATGCAGTGCACATTCCATGTTGGAAGCCTTGGTGATATGAACACTTCGACTGTTGTTGGGGGTTGCGGACAAGGCTGCCGAAGGTGTTGTCCCTCACGTGAGGGGCATGGAATCTTAGGTTCTTGTCTTCTGAAGCATCAAGGTCGGCGTGGGCGTGGGCGCTCGATCAAGCGCAAAACATCCTCCACGAGTGCGGTGGCGCTCTCGTTGGGGCCGTGTCCTTGACAGAATCAAGAATGCGGCTCTCTCTCGTTGATGTTGGCTGACGAATGTGCGCTTCAGCTCGATCTTGCAAACTTCCCATGACGTTAAGGAGGATCCATGGTTCTCAGACCAGCGCCGGCAGTTTCCTCCACGAGAAGTATAGGTTCTGCAGGAGCTGGTTGTCTGTCCACCCAATGTGGCGGGCGACACTGTCATATTGTTCAATCCAGTCCTTGACGTCTTCATACAGCTTGCGTGAAAAAGCGTCGGAATGTGATTTGCGACGGGCATGCAAACAATGGTGGGAGGGGACACGGTTTGCTGCTACAGGTTTGTCATTGTTGGCTTAGTCAGCTTCGGAATTTCGGACAGGAGACCGAAATCCGGTGGTTTTTCCTGGTAGCAGCAACTGGCTCGGATTTCAGGTGCTTCGTGGTGTATTTCCGAAATTACTCATTGTGGTATTCGGTCGTCTTGCGGTTGTTCTGCCAGGCTCGGGTCAGGACTTTGCCTACGGCTCGACAGGGGTATAAGACGCAGAATAGTTCGCCAGCCGTGTCCCATTATCGGGTAACTTGGCTGAAGAGCCGCCGGGTTCACACAGAGTGAAGGGCTACGGGTAAAGTGCCCAGCACCTCCACCTGAACACACGATTACAGCTGAGCGTGACCTGCAGTGTCCCAGAATAGTGAATATTGATAGAAGATAGGACTGGAACAAGGATCCGTGACAGTATAACAAAACTAGCAGAAGAGAATCTATCCTGACCACTGAAGAAGCTGCATGGCTTTAGTGGCATTCTGTCCAAATAAATCCTCTCCTTCGGGGTTTGGCGACTGCCGTGGACGAACTGAACTGAAATGGATGTGGGACCTTTCTGGTAATGAGCCACTGCAGACTGTTGCCACAAAGCGGCGTGAGCTGGGTACGTAACACGCTCGATGAAATGTCCGGGCAGCTTGCAATTCGCGTAACGAGTGTGGATGAAACGTTTGTGTTGACGAAACGTGCGACAGACCAGCGGGATCAATGCCAACTGCAACACCTGTGCTCCGTGAAAGTGCACGTCTACGCCGGAACAATTTCGGAAGCAGCACAGCATCACCTAAAGCATGGCACAGGAACTACCAGCTTGAAGGCAGCTCTTCGGTGCGCCGCACACCTGTGCTCCGTGAAAGTGCACTTCTACGCCGGAACAATTTGTAAGCAGCACAGCATCATTCAGCACGGCACGGGAACTACCACTTCAAGGCAGCCTTCCGGTGCGCCGCACAACCGAAGTGAGCCCTCGGTCATTTGATCGAAGCTGCACCACGATTGCACACCGCCAAGCACGACTCACGCAATTTCCGTCGCTAAACTGTGTATCCAAATATATTGCACACGCTTCACTGCAAACCTCGAAGATTCCGATGGTCAACGAGAGCACAGAAACGTCGCCTTAAATTTTATCCTAGCGGTATCCGAATCAATCCGAGGTCCGAGCAACGTAGGTCAGATTGTCTCTTCCGTGGCAATATCCCGGTCGGTCACCAGCGAAATGCACACCGTTTCTCCGTATTTTCACGTTATACCTACGTCAAACACCACCCTGAACTCTGAACTCGCTTTCGACCGGCCTCATATGACGGCTTCCGCGTCTGAAATCAACTCGCCCAGACGAACGACAACCAACAAAGCATCCGACAAGCTCCCGCCCAGCTGCGGCCAGCCGCTGCATGGGCGCTGCCATCTTTCCTGTGACGTCACGTATTTGGTTTGGTCATGTGACGTGTGGTCAAATTTGCGTACAATGGCAGCCTCCTTATGGGGGTCACTTTCCAGTGCAGACCGGAACCCCGGTTTATCGCTCTAAGCCCCTCTACCTCGTTGATACACGAGTCCTCACGAGCTCCCGTTGCCGAGCCGCTCCGGTCCCAACACTACCCAAGTATTCTAGTACACTGTAGCGCTGAGCTAGATTTTAGACGCCATGTATTCTTCCTAAAAGTGGCGCGCGGCACGTGTCTCGAGCATTTCCACAACAATAAATTTGGTATGTAGGACAACCATCATCATCATCATCATCATCTACCGCCCGATAGCCGAGACCTCCTCGATGATAGATGGCTCTCGCCAAGTCCAGAAATCCTGTCAGCGCCGAGTCTATTGCATTTGGGAGGACTGTAATGTATTCCCCCTCGTAAAGTATTTGCTTACACCGTGACCCCATCCTAAGTCCAAACCGAAACTGATACGAGCGTAGGAAACAGCGCGCAAAACAGACGAGGACGAAGAAAGACGTGACGAGCACTGCGCTCGTTACGTGTGCTTCTTTTTTGTCGTCGGTTGTTTTTCGCGCTGTTTCCTACGATGAATTCCCACCAACGCGCCCAACTAACCGTTCTTCTGTGATAGCTGGAAAGGTTGCCGCCATCTCCGAGCGACGGCGGCAACCAGACTGGTTGTCTGCTTGTCGATGTTGCTTACAGATGGCAGTAGCTGTCCAGGTAGGTTTCTGTCGACAGGCGTTTTATACTGGACATGATCCTGGGAAACCTAGCCCTTATTAGCTCCGCTGTAAGAGAAGTGATGTGTCTGAGACTGTTGTGTTGTCCATTTTTCTTTTTTCTTAAACTTTGATTTGTGCTTTTTAAACTACGTTTGTAAAATGGCACGTCAATAACTCGTCCTTGTATAATCGATAAAAAGCACAAATAAGAAAACGAAGTAGGATTGATTCATTGAAGTCCTTTAATGACAAGGATGGCTTGAGGCCGCAGTGGAGAAGAAGGGGGGGGGGGGAGGGTAGTAAAGGGGGTTTGGTCATTTCAACATGTCGGGCAAGGTACTAGGGTAGTCTACTCGCGCTACACCACTCGGTATAAGCCACTGATTTTTCCATGATCTGCGACCACCTTTTGGGCATCATCGTCTGTTTGTATAATAGCAGTAAGGGCTGCAAGAGAGGTCACTTGTAGGTCGTCGCTGCGGTCTCGGCCCCGTGCGAAGGCAGGACAGTACTTTATAAGATGCCGCAAATCTGCGCGGCACTGTTGGAGACAGTGGCTGCTACTTGGTGGTACGGCTGATACAGGTGGCGGCTGCCACTTACTGACTATGTATGGTGTGTAGGCCGCGTTCGCGGTGACTTTGTTTATAAAAACTTATTGCTGCCTAGAAAGTTCTTTGATGACAGGCGTCTGGGGTGTAGCCTCCATGATACGCTGTTTGCTAGCGGTCTTAATAAAGGTACGAATAAAGTGCATGTAGGCAATATGCCTGTTCAAGGGTGTTTCGGTCGGATCCAGGTGATAGGGTGTCTGGAGTGTGGGATTGTCGGGGTGCGGAGTGGTATAAGTCTGGTCCGTCTCGCGTGCCTGTACGGCTGCTACATGCGCCGCAGCATTACCCCCGTCATGCGCTGTATGTCCTGGGGTCCAGAATATGTTTACCTTAATTCAAAATTCTTGAAGCATCTGCAGTCTTTGTCTAATTTGATTCGCTGTGGCGTCTTCCGTGGTGGAGGAGGATAGTTCCTGCACCGCTGCGAAGGAGTCGGTTAAGAGGCGATATTGCTGTCGGAGGGTCGCGTCTCTGTCAGTGAAGGCTGTGTGCTGTACGTCCTCCAGTGCTCCCCAAATGGCGAGGAGTTCCGCATGGAGTACGGTGTCCTGTGGGAGAGCACATGAGTGCTGTCCTTGTATGCGAGGGTCGGTGTCGCAGATCCAGGCCATGCTGACTCTGTCGTTTCTTGCCGTTGCGTCCGTATAAACGTTGATAACGTTGTCTGCACTGCTGGCGTGCCGGCAGCTTTGGCTACGCCTAGCCTCTGCGGTCAATCTGAGCATAGGGCGGTTGGTGAAGCTTCTATGCGGGGGAGTTTCCCAGGATGAAATGATCCCACTGACGTCCGGCATTGTATCGCACCGTCGCCTTTGGTCCCATAGGGTTGTCAACTTTCCCTGGTAGGAGTTGTCCAAGCGGGACTGCCTTCGGATACGGGCTTCGGTAATGATGGTCTGGATCGGAGGTGATGGTGTCAGCTGCTGGAGGAGGGTCATCCTAGTGTGCTTGGGCAGCCCCGTTAGTGTACGCAGGGTGGCTGTGTGTAATTGTTCTATGTCGCGTAGGTCTTTCGGAGAGAGTTCGTATATCGGCACACCATAGAGGACTCTGCCTACTGCAACCACACGCGCAAGGGTTGCGGTTGAGCTTTGTCGCGCCCCGCCATACTTGTTGGACATGCGGCGGACGGCGTGAAGGGTGGGTGTCCAGTTCTTACGTAACGTCTGAATCCACTTGTGTGTGCTATTACAGCTAGCGATCTGGGCACCAAGGATGCGAATATGTCCATTCGTTGAGGCGATTGGTGCCGAGCCGAGCACAAGGGTGATTTGCTTCCGCGGGTTGGTGACGCGCTTTCCGTCTATGCTGATGAGTTCAGTCTTCTCGGGCGATAGTTGCAGCCCCAGTGCATCTAGGGTTGTCTCTAGACTTAGGACTGCTGCTTGTAGTTCAGTTTTCATTTGTTGTTCATTAGGTGGTCGCTAGCTTCAGTTCATATTGTAATGTCATCTGCATAAATAGTAAATCGTGCCGTGGTGTCTCGTTCCAGGGCATCCGCTACCCTTGCCATGGCGAGATTGGAAAGCATTGGCCCGAGTATAGAGCCCTGGGGTACGCCTCTGTCAAGGAAGAATGTGCATGGCGTCCACCCCGGTGCGGTTCCGTGAAGGCGTATGGGTCTACTGTGAAGAAAAGAACGAGTGAAGGAGTGAGCACGGGATCAGCCGAACCATGCGGACAACTCATTTTGTCATCTTGCTCGTACAGGTTGGTCCACCTCCCTCGTTATACGCTAAAAAAACAAGCGATATATGGTTATTGCTGTTTCCGTGCTCACAAGTGTTTTAAAAAACTGTTTGTGACTCAGTTGATGCGGTGTACCTTCTACTAAAAACTTCCAGAGACGTGGAATCTAATCCCGGACCGATGAACGAGGCCTAACTTAAACTGTTTGACGAGATGCACTCAATGCTGACAGCCGTTAACGAGCGCTCCCTTAGGATGGATCAGGCTCAATCGGGTATAATTGCTACACTTAACGAAGTTAAACAAATTCAAGAATCTATCATTACGGAAATAAAAACGAGACTGAACGAGGTTGAAAATAAAACTGCTGCAGTCCCTAATCTTCAGATTGACGTAACCATAGCGTGAAGCTTGGCGGAAGATGTGCAAAAAGAGAACATAGTACTAAGAACACGCCTAGATGATGCTGAAGATCGTTCACGCCGTGATAATTTGTTTTTTTTCGGGATGGACGACACAATATCAGAAACATGGGCGCAGACAGAACAAACAATTCTGAACATACTTAGACAGTCCCTTAATCTACAAGTATCGGACGAAGCTATTGTTCGGGCCCATAGAATCGGCACGTTCTGTCAGAACTAATGCCGCCCAGTCATCGTCAAATTCGCGTCTTACAAATTGAAAGACAACGTTCTTCTCTCAAGGGCCCCCCTGAAAGCAAAACGCATAACAGTAAGCTAAGACTACTCAATTGAAACACGTATCACACGAAAAAACCTAATCGATTTCGCGAAAGAAAAAGGCGGCACTTTTAAGCTTGGACATAACAGAATTCACATTAACAATAAATGCTATGCTTTTGATCTGACCACTGAAAATGTGTACGAGGTTGGTCCCTCTACTACGCCGGTTGTTACTGTCACACACAATTCCCTGCCCGCTAATGACTCATCTCAGCCATCAACATCGCAATAACAGGCCGCAAGGGGTAGGGTGTCTTTTTCACCTGTCTCTGATGTATCAGAACTTTTTACAAATATTAGAAACCTCATTAAAAAAAAAAGTGAAAGCCGTTGACAACGCCATGTAACGCCGAATTGGAGCGCAGCTCTTGAGGAGGAGGAAGGAAGGGTACTGAGGGTAGGGTAGAACCCTCCTCCTTCTCCTCCTCCTTCCCTCATTCTTTAATATGCTCCGGGGGGGTCACCTGGCCTCGGGGGGGGGGGGGGGGTGTCACGTGACTTCGGGGAGGGGGGTCACGTGACCTCGGGGAGGCGTGACCTGGGGGTCACGTGACCTTGGGTGTCACATGGGGGTCACCTCAAGGTCACGTGACCCCCAAGGTGACCCCCACGTGACCTTGGAGGTCACGTGACCTGGAGGGGTCACGTGACCTCGGGGGGTCACGTAACCTCAGAGGGGTCACGTGACCTCAGAGGGGTCACGTGACCTGGGGGTCACGTGGGGGTCACCTTGGGGTCACGTGACCTTGACCTTAGGAGGGCTCACGTGACCTTGGGGGTCACGTGACCTTGGGGGTCACGTGACCTTGGGGAGGAGACCACGTGACCTCGGGGGTCACGTGACCTCAGAGGGGTCACGTGACTTGGGGGTCACGTGACCTTCAAAGGGTCACGTGGGGTCATCTTGGGGTCACGTGACCTTGAGATGACCTTGGGAGGGGTCACGTGACCTTGGGGGTCACGTGATTCCAAGATGACCCCACGTGACCCCGAAGGTCACGTGACATTTGGGGTCACGTGACCTTGAGATGACCTTGGGAGTGGTCACGTGACCTGGAGGGGTCACGTGACCTTGGGATGACCTTGGTTACGCCGACGGCGACGCCGACGCCGCTCAAGCCGGGAACGGGCCCCTAAGAGCTGCGCTCTAAAACGAGACGACTTGTGTTCTATTGTTGATTCAACAGCTGCTGATGTTGTTGTTTTAACGGAAAGTTGGCTCACTGGGAGGGTGCGTGATTGCGAACTTTTTTATGGACCTAAAAGGTACAATATTTACAGGAACGATTCCCAAGATAGGTGCGGTGGGGGCGTTTTAGTTGCCATTGCAAGTCATATTGATTCTTTTTTTTTAAACATAGCTAGCGATTTAGAAATAGTTTGGGTATGTCTTAGTACTAATCACATGAAGTGGATCATGGGAGTTTGCTATAGGCCGCCCTCGTGCTCATCATCTTCCATTAAAGCTTTGCAGGACTCCATAAATCTGGTCGTCATTCGCTTTCCCAGTTCTCCAATTTTTCTGTTGGGAGATTTTAATTATCCTCATATTGTCTTGGCAGGTAATAACCCACCAACAGGCACACCTTCATCTGCCTCATCTGAATGCAATGCTTTTGTTAGCCTCTGTTTAGATTTTTGTTTCACGCAATTAGTTACTCAACCAACCAGACTGACCCCATTGACGGCGAACGTATTAGACCTTGTTCTCGCTACTCATCCTGAACTCGTTTCACCCAACTCCTATCTTCCAGGGCTTAGTGATCATTCCATATTGCATTTTAATGTAAAAGCAGCAGTACCAAAACCATCAACTAATGTAAAGCAAATTCGAGACTACGCCAAAGCTAACTTTGATAGAATTAATCTTGACCTTGCAACTTTCCTCGATGAATATTTATCACTCTTCTCAAGTCGCTCAGTAGAAGAAAACTGGAACTTTTTCAAAACCGAAGTTAATAAACTAAAAAATCAGTACATTTCCTTAAGGAGAGTTATCGAAAACTCCCAGTCACCCTGGTTCACCAGAGCCTTAAAACGCTTATCAAACAAAAAAAAAAAACGTCTATTTCGCACCGGAAAGTTATCACGTGCGAGCACCGTTGGTTGCGTTATCGTACTGCTGCTGAAGTGTACAAAAAAGCAATTGAAAACGCCAAACTAGAATTCATGACTCATAGCCTACCCGCAATGTTGATCAACAATCCTAGACAATTCTGGAATACAATAAACAAAAAGACGCAATCATCTATCACACTAAAAACCGCAAATGGTGATTGCATAGCCAGCGGTGAGTGTTTAAATTTATTAAATAGTACTTTTGCAGATTCATTCTCTACTGATAACATGCACGATTTCCCTTCGCTAGAGAGTGGCGATTACTTTCCAATGGATTTTCTGTTTCTTGATTGCGTTGGTGTCGGTCGTATCATAGATAAACTCAAACTGTCATCTTCAGCAGGAGTGGACGGCATTAATTCCAAGTTTTTACAAAACACTAAACAATACTCCTCAATTATTTTAACAAAATTATTTGAACAATCTATACAAGACGCTGTTCTCCCATCAGACTGGAAGGTAGGGAAGGTGGTACCCATTCACAAGGCTGGAGATAAACATTACCCCCTTAATTATCGTCCGATCTCAATAACCAGCATTCCTTGCAAACTTCTTGAACATATCATTTTTTCTCACCTAGTCAACTTCTTAGAATCTAACAACTTCTTCAACAATGCCCAACACGGTTTTTGAAAAAACATTTTCATGTGAGACCCAACTACTATCTTTCACGAATGACTTACATCAGATTCTGGACCGAGGATCCCAGGCGGACTGCATTTTCCTGGATTTCGCCAAAGCATTTGACAAAGTTTCTCACAATCTTCTGCTTCTAAAACTTTCCAAACTGAACGTAGACAATAACGTTCTCGCATGGATACAGTCTTTTTTAACTCAAGGGTCTCAATTTGTCACTGTGAATAACAATAACTCCTTTTTTGTCAAAGTTGCGTCAGGGGTTCCGCAAGGGACAGTCTTAGGGCCGTTGCTATTTTTAATTTATATTAACGACCTACCCACTAGTGTCTCCCCATCCGTGTTTGTTCGCTGACGACTGTGTACTTTACCCTGAGATTCTCAATCATAATGACACCTGTATACTCCAATCAGACATTAATGCTATTTACCGTTGGTCTGACTCGTGGTCTATGAAGCTTAACACTAACAAATGCAAGGTCATGCGTGTGCCTCGCCAGTCTCAGGACTGTCCTATTTCCTTCATAATGCTCATCTAGAACCGGTATATTTGTACAAATATTTAGGCGTAGCTTCTAACCTTTTATGGAAAACAGATATTCAGCATATTTCAGCTAATGCTAACCGCATGTTAGGTTACACCAAGCGAAATTTTTCATTAGCCCCTGTCTCACTGAAATTAACTCTTTACAAAGTTTTAATTCGTCCCAAGTTAGAATATGCAGCTTCTGTCTGGGATCCCGGACTAGTCACTCTCATATCTACATTGGAAACCATTCAGAACAGATCCGCTCGTTTCATCGTCACAAGCTATCACCCCACCGCTAGCGTCACCTCTATGAAAACAACTCTCTCATTACCATCTTTATCCCTACGTGGTAAAATTTCTCGTCTTTCCCTATTCCATAAAATGTACCACCACAATTCTTTCCTGCGCGACAAAATAATTGCTCGGCCTGTCTATGTTTCGTCCCGTCTTGATCATCAACATAAGGTGGGCATTCCTAACTCTATCACACCCACGTTTTATTCATCTTTCGTTCCCCGTACATCCCAGGAGTGGAACCACCTTCCCCGGTCGATCGCCATTACCATGGACTCTGAGCTATTTAAAAGTGCAATAACTAATTACTTTATTACTGAGTGTGTCTAAATATGTATTATGTTATTTGCATTAACCTTCTTGTTGCTCTCCCCCTCTGTAATGCCTTCGGGCCCTGAGGGTATAATAAACGAAATGAAATGAAATGAATCCAGTCGTAGGCTCGTTGGCTGGGATATCTCTGAGCCAGTTCATGAAAGGTGACTTCCTGCCGAACGTTGTCAAAGGCCTTTCGCATGTCAATGACCAGGACATAGTCAGGCATGAGTTTCCGGGATTTCCTGTTGATCACTCGTCGCAGAAGCCAGAGGCAGTCGTGCGTACCCATGTTGGGACGAAAGCCTGCCTGCGCCGGGTGAAGGCCCGGTTGGACGTATTTGAGGTAGTGTTGCATCCGGGCGAGTATCATTCGTTCGATAAGCTTGCATATCGTTGGCGTTAGTGATATGGGGCGTGGGTTCTCGTTCTTGGTGGGGTCCTTGTTGCCTTTAGGTATCGGATATATGAGCGAAAGCTTGAGTGTATCAGGCACAGAGCCCTGTTCCCAGGTGTCATTGGTGGTGTCAAGTAGCTTCTGTTGTGCTGAAAGAGGAAGATTTCGAAGGTCTTGCCAATTCACGTTGTCGTGTCCCGGGGCTGAGCTGGCCTTACTTTTCAATAGTGCCGCGGTAAGCTCCCCCAAGGTGAAGGGAGCGTCAAGCCCTGGGTCAAGGTTTGTTATTGTTCGCTCCGGAAGATCGGGTGCTGGGCCGTCGCGAGCGTGAGGGAAGAAGGTCCGTATTACCTTCGTTTCCACCTCCACTGGGCTGCCTTGCAGGAGAAGGCCTTTCAGTGGCGGCTGTCCTTTCTTCTTCCCGAGCATGCTGCGGAGAATGCCCCATAGGCGCTGATGCCCAGGAATTTCTCCGAGCTTCGCGCAAGTGGAGTGCCACGTCTCTGTGTCAAGAAGCTGCTGGTGGGCTTGTATGGTTTTATACTGATTTTTAAGCTGCATGAGATCGCGGTGGCGCTTACCGCCATAGCGGTACTGGTGCGTGAGCTCATGTACTCTTTTTCAGAGGTTTGCAAGGTGTGCGTCCATGCACGTTGTTGTCTCGTCGCATTAAATCATCTCTGACGCGCGGGCTTAGCGCTGTAGATGATACTGGCGAGCTGCTCGAAGGAATCGAAAGGCTGTTGCTGCGTAAGCTGGCGGTAAATGTTCCAGTCGATACGCGCGTGCGCGCTTCGCTTTCGCATCTTGCGGTTAAGGGTAATTAGGATCGGATAGTGATCACTGCCCCAGGTGATGGACATTGTGTCCCATTTACGGACAAATCTTGGAGTCGCAAAGGCAAGGTCCGGTGTGGTGTCGCGCTCACGGGAGTGCAGCCCCTCTCTTGTGGCCGTGTCAGGTGCATTAACCAAATCGAGAGCGGACATTTCCATGGCCTCGTGAAGGGCATTGCCTCTGGGGTCTGCTGTGCGGTAGCCTTATGCGGGGTGTTGGGCGTTAAAATCACCCCCAATTATGATGGGGTGCGAACCCGCCCGTTGTTGGATGTCTCGTACCCACTGAAAGTCATCCTGTCGTGCTCTCACTGTGCTTGGCCTGTAGTAGACGCAAACAGCAACAAATGGTTGCTGCCCAGGGGGTTGAATTTTGGCGGCGATCACTTCGCGGTAGTCGTTGCTGATATTGGGACGGGAGGGTTCAATCGAAGTACAGTCCCGTCTAGTCAGTAGGGCCGCTTGACCCTGAGCTCTTGGTTGTTGTGTGACAGGATCTAAGTGTAAAATCGTATTGTGTTGGATCGTATTGTATCCTTGAATATGGCATGGGCCTCGTGTTTCTTGTAGAAAACTCGGAATCGGTTGTACGTGGGTTACACGTCCCCTGAGTGTTGTTCCGGTCTGGATGTAACTTCTGCAGTTCCATTGAAGGCAGGTAAGCGACTTGCTCACTTCCCCTCAGTGGGTAGCTAGCGTCGTTTCACGTCGTCGCTCTGTGTGATTTGTCGGAGTTCTGTCATTACTGCCTCTAGCCGTTCATGAAAGGTAGTGGTTCATGTCGTGAGTTCCTCTCTGAAACTGTTTTCAAGTTTGCGTGATTCTGTGTGTCTCTCTTGCCGGAGGATGCCTAGAATTTGAACGATGGACATATCGTTCGTTGGCTTTTGTACCTTAGGCACGGGCCGTCTCTTTGGAGTGCTGCTACGTGCTCTCGGTGTGCGAGTTCTGCTTCGAGGTTTTTTCTGCGTTGTACTCGAAGTGTTTTTCGTCACAATTTCCCCACTCACAGAAGATTGGGTTGACAACAGCGTCGCCAGCTGCTCCAGCTTGATACGTAGCTGTAGGTTTTCGGGGCGCAGTTCATCAATTTGTCTTTGATATTCAATTACCTGCGACTTTGGCCTATCCGAAGTAGTTTTGGACTTAGCTACTGTTGCCCATGTCACGGTCTTAGAGTTCTCGTTACGTGTAGTAGCTTCTGGGGGTGCCTGAATAAGTCTGCTCGGACAGGCCGAGTTCAGCGAGATGTGGCCGTGGCTTTTGCCAGGCGACGCAGAAAAGGTCCCCTATGCAATCGGGATCCGGGGGATGCTGGGGACGACCACAGTCTCAGCAAACCGAGTCCTCGGGACAGTGCTTGGCGATGTGGTCCAGACCGTGACAGTTGAAGCACCCTATGTGCTTGGGGCGGTAGTCGTACACCCTTACTAGTTCGTAATCGAAGACAATCTTATAGGGAGGCTTTTCAGTGTCGAAGGTGATGGGTAGTGGGCAGGACACCCCTCGAGCGGGCCGTTCCATGTTGCGCCACGTGACTAGCTTACACTCTTAGAAAAAAGGGTCAGTATAGTCCTCCCTAAAGGGAGGAACGCTCTTGACGCATATGTTCCTTCAGAAAGGGAGAAACTTTAGTCCCTTAAGCAGGGGATCAAAAGTTCCTCCGTCGACTGCATCTCATTATGGCGGCCACGAATCGAGCTAATCGACCTCGATTAGGCTTAACGAGAACACTAAGTCTATTGTACGAAGCGAGAGGAGCAGCAAATAAAAACGTAACACGAGCTTTCCGCGAACTGTCTATATTTCCGAAGTTTCTTTACCCCTGCAGGTAAAGAAACTTGCGTTTCGAATGCATGCAGTCACTCAGTCTTCTCATCGTCAGCACTGCGATGTTCAACGGAGACAACCGGCACCAAGTTCGCGCACTCTATGTCTTACCTTTGCTATTCCTTGAGCCACAATTCCTTCGTCTACCGTTGCGTCAACCGCACATCACGGAGGAGTGAAAATCACTCACCCGCAAAACCAAAAGCCGCTCTCAAAAAAAAGCAAATCCGAAGTAACCTCTTGGCTTATCTCAGCACGGTAACACGAAATTATGGCGTAGCCGCGTAGCGTAAGAGGATGTTAAATCGCTTGCCACCAGATGGCAGGGTCAAGCAGAGCAATCGCGAGTAGCTAGGCTAGGTGGCGCTAGGTACCGTCCAATTCATGTTTTACAAAAACAAATTTCTTTTTTTTTCGCCACAATTGCGTTTCCGTTTCTTCGGGTATCTCTAACACATGTAGACACGTTACGCACACTACAAGCATCAGGTGGACATATATTGAGCGCATATACAGGCATCGCACATACAAACATCAATACAACAGCACACTATCCCGATCACTACTCCCGAGCCCTGCGTTTCCGCCTTTTATACTGGTCGTTTTGAACGTACGGAATTTTTCAGTGACTCCCTAAGCAATAAAAAATATTCCGAACATGTTCATTTTTTTTCAGCAATGTCATACATCTGAGACTACTTTTAATGGCCGAGGGGATGAATTTCTTATTAAAAAGAAAACGCTTGATCATGCCGTAATTATTTGAAAGCCAATTATTCAAGCCGCTCCAATGTGGTTCGAAGCCATGCGTTTGTTTTCCCGCACTACCCTTCGTAGCCAGTATTTATATTGTAGTGTTTGTTTTTCTATTTGTGCTGTTCGCGCACGGCTGCAATTGCCGTCTTGAATTAATCTTTGTAGAGCGGATATTCACTCAGCTGGAAGTGATGCTTCACGGGAAGAGAAATCGCTTTTCGATCAACTTGAATGCAGTCAAAGCCGCGACTTGCCGCAACTGTTAAGTGTACCGAGCTACGCCGTTGCGAGCTCGAAAACGTCTAGCGCTCATCCCAGCGCGCCACTTGGAGGGCAGTTTCTACAGGAACCGTAATATATTTAAACAATAAAATAAAGGATAGCGGTTTTTTTCGATTTTACCTTTTTTTATGCTAAACTTCCATTGTAAATATACGTACTTTCCGTCATAGGTACTTTCGTACTGTTCAGTCTTTTCTCCAGAGCGCAATCGCTCTCGGGGACCGACAGTCACATTGGCCACTGTACGATAGGAGCTTAAGGTTCAGACCAGCGTTCCAACATGACTATTCACACGTCGATCGACTGCACCTGATCCCTCAAGTGGTTTTAAACTCTTTAATATAAAACAGAAAGTCATCCTGCGACACCCCGCCCCCTCCATTCACGGCCCGACCAGCGGCATCAATGCCTGACAGTTTACGTCATCTCATCTTGTTGTTACACCACTGATACGCGAACACACGGTCACATCGGCGATAATTCCAGTCTTCTGTTCACAACCCACAACACTGCCATCACGATGTCGCTGACACGCAGAAATACAGAACCATGTTGACGATGTTGCTAACAAGCAGAAATACAGAATCACGTTGAATGCCGGTTCGCACTCGGCACGGGACAACAGAACCGAACTCAGCAGGGAAGGCACCCAGGCAGCCGGCAGGAAAACCTGCCTGCCTTGGACGCAGTTCCCGCGATTTCCACAACGTCGAAAGCGTCGACACAGTTCCTCGTGGTTTCGCTGCTGTAGTTCCGCGTGTGTCCCGCAAATCGGAGACGGCCGTCTTACCCAGTGTATGTAGCGCTGCTGGCACTGCTCCGGAACTTCGCTGTTTCTAGCGGCTTCGTTAGCTCGTTTGATAAAATTAGTGGTAAAAACCTCAATGCAACCGAAATGTTCTGCACGTTTGGACTAGAAGACGGAATTACAGGCGGCCTTCGCTGCCGCTGAAGCTCAATCAACTCAACATTAATTTATTAAACAACGTGCGCGATGTGCTCGAAAAACGAAACCGAAAGAAGATGAGTCGGGAGGGCGAAAGCTTTCTCCGGTCTGCCTGGAGAGGGAGGAAAACGTCTCGGTGAATAATAAAAACTTTAATTTTCCGTTCATAGGTCTGGGTTTGGTTAAGTTTGTTTTGGTAAATAAAAATTTAAAAAAAATTGACAAAAAAAAAAAAGAAAAAGAGCTCCCTTGAGGATCGAACCTTTGACCCCTCGGTCAGTTGCGCGATGTTTTACCCCTGCGCCAGCTCAACAAGGAGGAACTCGTTCTCCTCTATTCATCCGAACTGCCGTTCCTTCCTTCTCTGGGCAACTTGTCCGCAACAACGAGGAACAGTCGCTGTTGCTACCTTTCTCCTCCCTTTTTTCTTAGAGTGTAGGTTCCGCGAACGCCACCAGTCTAGCGCTCTCCGGAGAAAGCCGCACGCTCCCGCGTGATAGACAAGTGTGATTAGCACTACACATGCGTCTTATTGAGTGGCCTAATCGAGAGGATGTAACGGGGCCGACTTTTCCGTTCGGCGCGAGGGCTCTATTTTCCTCTGCGGTTTTCGTCTAGTGTAGGGCATCCAGCCTTCTTCATCGTTGACTGCTGTTTCTTCGTCACTCAAGGTTCGGTCTGTGTCCATTCGGTTGCTCTCGGGTAAGGACGCGTCTTTTGGGGCGTTCCCTGCGTGGGAAGACGTAGACTTCGCGCAAGGCAGAGCCCTGGTTTGGTTTCATGGGGTGATAGTATAACTTGTCAGGTGGAGTGATGCCTCCATTATTCCATTTCCTAACATGGCCGAGTTCATAGGGTCACCGTCCGTGGGTCCGGGAGCTGAAAGGGGTCAAGAGACTGGGAGCAAGGCCCAGCTGAAGCCATTGTGGCTGAGACTCTGGCAGACTGGGACGCCGCACCCCTCGCTAGGCCATAGAGTGGATTAGGCCTAGCGAAGGGCGGCGACTCTTTGCTCCGTGAGAGTCGAAATTCCCTTGAAATTCGAGAACGTGGAGCTTGTACGCTTACCGACGAAGGTCGCCGGGACGTTGAGGCCTTTGTCGCAAGGTTAGGGCGAATTTTGCGATATTTCAAAGTAAGAAATATACAGAGCGGTAAGGACATGCGTCTCTTCCAGTTCACTTCCTCTTCTTCAACTAGGAGAATGACTTGACTAGGGTGGCTAGAACACGGATATATATTATAGTTGGCTGAATGGGGGATCGGGAGACCACAAGTGGCACCACCGGCGGTCATTACTTGACACCAGTCGGTACTCGCAAGTCTATGTGAGAAACGCACAAAAGTAGGAATATTGAAGCCCTTATGTTGTGCTCGAAGGCAAGTATTTTATGATTTGCTGCAATTATCATATTGGTTTTTCAGAGGCGGGATCGGAATTCGTTAAGCGTTCGAACGCCATTAAAAAATCAAGCTTGCCAGAGTACCCACGGCTGAGCTGGCAAGCTTGCTCTTGCCGTGAAGTAAACAAAGCAGCTTGCCGTCAGAAAGACTGTCCACGAGGAAGCGCTAGAAGTAGATCAATGTTAACGTCTTATCGTGACATCGGTTTCGGGAATGAGCCAATTCTGCGTAGCAAAGCCTTTAAGCTTGTCGTCTGCTAAACCCAATTTATCGACACCATCACCGACTGCGCGGTGCCTCAAGGTAACTGTTGTCTCATTGAGCTGCATTACGTTTTTGGCCCAGCGGAGTCACTCTCGACAAGAAAACATTGACCTATAAGAACTCTGAAGGCTGACAGTTTTAATATTTATACACAACCTATTTACAGTCTTCAAAAGCAGCCGAATCGTTTCATTGTCCACAACAGCTTACAAACAGAGCAAACATTTTTTTTTTGTTTTTCCCTTTGAGTCTTATGCATCTGGCGGTTACAAGAAATCACGGCCGGTGGTGCGGCTTTAACCCAGCAAGAAAGGCCTCGATCCACGATCCAGCCTACTACAATAGAGATAAGTGGACTAGAAGGGGATGTGTCAGCATCGGTCTGTGAGAAAAGCTGCCGGACGGTCAGGATTAAGTGATGGCGCTTCTGTGGACACTGAGATGTGTCGTCCGCTTGAGTATGCTGCGATCCGGGTGCTTTCTTCGACCACGAGTAAACATGGTGTGCGATATGTGTCTCTTAAAATACTTTTGGAAGTTGAACTATGTTAATTTTGCGCATTTGTCTAAAATAACGAAAAAAAAAATATACCTGCCATTGGTTTTGTCGCCGTTGTCGTCGTCGGGAACGATGGAGAGGGAAGCTAACTTCCCTTTTTTTCTCGCAGAAATGTACCCCGGGTGCATCTGGGAGAAAAGCAGCGTGTTTGCCGTTTTATCACCGGGGCAGTCTGAACGCAAGGGACAGACACTCCGGGAAGAGGACCAGGAACTAGAACTAGTGGCGAAGCGAACGAGCCTTTTTCGGCCTGGCATCTGCAATAAGCATCTCACAGTAGATTAGAGCGCTACATATGGCCTTCATGATATACAAGGACGCCGCCGCAAGGAAGCAAGCTGGGCAATGGTGATACCTCACCGTTCTAGCCACTGTAACTAGATCAAGGCGAAGAAGAAAAAAGAGCAGAGAGCTTCTCGAGATCTCATGTAAAACAGCGTTTTCAATATCGATATTCAATGTAATTTAACCACTTCGTAAGCACCGCACCGTTTGGTGGAAGTACAACCTCTTCCGTACCTCTGCGCAGCGATGCCTGGAACTTCGAAACCTCCGCATTCCTCCACCAGTTAAAATTCCTCAAGACGCTCCACCACAAAGCCCACGGCCATTGATCATCTCCCGCCCAAAAGACCCTGGTCATCTAACTGGCACAGGGATTATGACATAGAGGAATGGATACACTTGTACGAGAGCACCAGCATCCGCAACAGATGGGACACCATTATCATACTTGCCAACATCAACAATAACATCAAACATAGAGTGCGGACCTGGTTTTTTTATCACAAAAAAACGATCACATGGTGGGACATGTACAGTCACAATCATAATTGACTGGACCACGGGAGCGGTGGCCCAACTGCACTGCTGCGCAATCTAGCCGCGCTCGTGGGAACTGATAAAAGAGTACGCGCATGCGTGCATGCCGGCGCCGATGGCCCCTCTGCTCCTCTCGATCTATTCCTTTACCGGAGGTTCTAATCGTTCCTTGTCGCTTCTGGGACGCAACGCTACGTCCCCAATGGCGCTGCAAGCAGACAGCGGGCACGCTTTCGGCGAGGAAGATAGCGAGCACGCTTCCCGCGAGTACGAACGGTGGAAGCAGGTGCACTATCAGCATTATGTGAAGTGGGGTGTTTGTGGCTTCTAATTTCTTGCATATCACGTTGCCAAGTTCAATGACGTGAGAAATGCTTCGGGAATCGCCTTCACGACTCTCCAGTGAAGCGTTTCTTCACGTGTTAGGACACGTATCCAATAAGTGAACTTTCAATGCGCACAATACGCTGGTGTACGGTGAACGTCCAGTTTGCTTTTTATATACCATTTTAGTTTATCGTAGCAGACGAGTGAACATATATGTTTGCGTCACGAACATGCTCAATAGACCTTTGACATCGTTTTTAGCGCCATACTTGTTAGAACTGTCGACTACTGCTTTTTAGAACTACTTTCAACTCTGGTAGTGCAAAGAAGATTACGGCCTTCGCGTGCCATAATATTGAAAGATTTATTTCCTTAAAAAAAAACAGCAACAACAAAAACAAGATACCTGCAACGACTTGTTGGCCTTCTCAAGAGCGCGGAGGGCCTGCCTAGTAGCTCGTGAAGGCTCGGTTTACGCTAAATGCTTCCGCTATTCGCTGGGGCAGCGACTGATATAAGGAGCCTACGAGGCCGTCTCTCTTCCGTAGCTGGTCCCATTCGGATTCGACTGCTCGCCAAAGGTCGTCCGGGGTTGCCGTGACAAGGTTTAGCCTTGACATGTGGTGCTTCAGCAATCCCCAAACATTTTCAATTATATTAAAATCCGCCCCTTTCGGTGTCCAGCCAAGGGCTCGCACCGCTCACTCGTCGAGAAGAGCCTGAACGGCCCTTGCTGTGTGTATCGGACTATAATCGTGCTGGAGAAGGAAGCACCCGTCAGGGAACGGGCCGTTCAGTGCGTGCGGGATGAGGTGCATGCCCAGCAGCTCGCAGTATGCGCAGGCATTGAACGCTGGGGGAGTCTCACGAAGGGACCAAGGCCTTCCTTTGTGATGGCCCCCCACCCATTTACCTCGCAGCGCCCGCTGCTCAGGACGTCACAGACGTAATCGGGCTGGTACCTCGTGAGGGGAAAAATATAAATATAACTGTTACCAACACGCAATGGTTTTTTAGTCTAAATGCAGAATCTGCCAGTAACATTGGCCAATGCGACGTGCAAGTGAATGTTTATCGAGCAGTTAAGGCCGCTTTACACAGCAGCGTTTCGGCTGTCTTTTCTGCGCGGGAGAGGGAGGTGGGGGATACGTTTATTGTGAGAGGGTTACGATAATCTTTTCATAATGGCAGGTCGCGTCGTCACAAGCGGTTGCGGTGGGTTGCAACGAAAGCAAGCGCGGCAAGCAAGCGCGATGTATGAACCGGTCTTTAAGAAGCACGAGCGGCCTCCGTAAATAATCTGCAAAGTATTAAAAAAATGAGCACTTCTATTTTACCTGACAAGTTACAAATAAAGCGTATGCACTAGAGAGCTGTTAGTATTCCCTAACCTGCTGACGACGACGTTACTAGGGAGCTTTAATGGATCGTTTTCAAGGGCCTCCTACCGCTTAGCGGAAGCTCGCGCTGCCACTCCAAACCATGCACTGAAGCGCGTGCCAGGAGCGGTAGCCGGCCTTTGCAAACAATTTACTAAATCTCACTACTATCCCAAAATATATAGCGTTATACCTGCAGTTGTAGGGCCTCCAGACATGGCGCTGCTGATCCCATCTGGACGAGAATGTGCTCTCATCTGTAAAAACCACCTCCCCCCAGGCAGTCACGCTCCACCGCTCATGCGCACGTGCAAAGTTCAGGCGTTGGCGCTTCTGCCTGTCTGTCAGGTATGGCTTCTGGGCAGCGATGCAGGAACTCAGGCCGGCTTCTTGTAAGCTCCTCCGGTTGGAACTTTCGCTGAGGACAATCTGCAGCGCATCTTCGATTTCTCGGGCATTTTGAAAAAGGATCAACCACGACGGTTGCAACATTGAGTTGGTCAACTTCTTCCGAACTTGACCGGGGCCGCCCGCTCCGGTGGGCGTCCTCCATGCGTCCATCCTCGTCTCTGTAAGCTTGGATGATGCGGCTCACAGCACCAAGCGACCGTCCTGTTCGGTTGGGTATTTGTCGTTGGGATACCCCTTGGATGCTGAGTTCAAGAATATTTCGTCTTTCAGCCAGTGGCACCCTTGAAGGCATCTTGGCGCAGACAGAAACAGGAAGATTGCTGTCCCACTAAAATATGCTCTCTAATATCTTATCTCGACAAAAATAAAAATAAAAACGCGGTTCGTTGCTTGGAACTTATGGCCTTTGTCAACTTCGCATGTCATTTTCTGAAGCTGGCGTTGCTATCTAGTCGGGAACAATATAAAGATATTTTTTACGTAGCAATGCGTCATGCCATTAGCGTTTGCCGCGTCATTGAACCAGCACCGATCCGCTTCAGATGACCCTGATAGTGCACCCGTTTCCTCAGTTCGTGCTCGCAGAAAGCGTCCTCGTAACGCTGTCGGACGCTATCAGCGCCATCACGTGCCGTATCTGAGAAGCAGCGAAGGATTATCTTGATCTCTGGTAAAAGAAATAGATAGAGCGGTGCAGAGGGACTGTCGGCGCCGGCATGAACGCATGTGCTTAGTCTCCTATCAGTTTCTACGAGGGCGGATAGATCGCGCTGCATGCAGTTGGGCTACCACTCCCGTGTTCCAAATAAACCACGGCACCTTTTCGGCGATCCCGCATTTCGCAAGTTACCGACGAAGCGCCAACTAGCTTCGCCCGTCCAGACCTCGGCCAAGTAATATATGGCGTACGTTCAAGACATCCTGTCGCTATGCCATAAAGCTGACGCCTCCATGGCCAACTACGAGCGAATTTCGCACGTTCTGAAAGGCATCGCCGACGACGCTCTTCAGATCCTTTTTTTAAAGATTGTGACCCAAGGATCTTGTAAGTGAATGACGGGTATTTGAAACGGTAAAAAACGTCGGACCACATCCAACTTTATTTAACTCTGCAATACCAGTGACACGTCGACATGTGACAAAACGCCAAGATCAGAAGACATAACAACGGTATCCGGGTGTGAGCTAGAAGCTATGCTCACACCTACCACGCTTTCTCGCTGAACCGGAGACCTAAAGTTCATTACACTATCAACAGCCTAAGCTGTAATCGGCGAAGAAAAGTGTCTACTTCAAGTTCTATCATCATCACGTCAAACCTGGTATTTTTCAAATATTCAAAGATATGACCTGGGAACTCGTAAAGCTCAAGCTCTGCCTCCTCGATCGAAAAAAAAACCATCAGGAAAATCCTGATGTTCTGATGAATTCATAGTTTGAGAAGCCTGATGGTTTGATGGTCTGAGGGTTTGATGGTCTGAGAGTCGAATGATCTGTCGTATTTTGGGACGTCTATTTTTTATGGTTCGATTATGGTGGTTTCATGGCTAATTTGAAAAAAGTTCGAGGTGGCCACCACTTAAACAAATGGTAGAGTGCAAAGCACAATATGTGAATGCATAATGTGGAAACTTAATTACGCCATGTCTGGAACATGACAAGGTGCATATCCCACTTATAAATTAATTATATTGTCCACTGATAAGTGGTACTCGCCAGCCTGACATTTGAGTACGGCAAACGCAGCTACTAATAAAAATAAAGTAAAAAAGCTGCGTTGTTTTCATATTTTTATTATGAAGTTATGAAATCATACATTGTTTCGCTGGGAAGAATGGCAAAGTGGTACGAAAAAACCAGAAACATGGGAGGAAGTACTACCGTGACCAATATTAGTTGAAACGCCACGACGCATAGAGTGTGGTACCATCAGAGCCACCTGTCGGATTTTTCAACAAACCTCTGTGTTTGCTGAGGTTTAGGCATTTTGCATTTTGCACTCATTGCGCCACTATGAGTTTGAAATCGACACGGAAAGGCATAGTGCTGCAACGAGCACAAGAAGCGATTTGTGTCTACCTCAGCGCATACCGAGGTTTGCTGAACAATCTGAGACAACTCCCATATTAGCGAGCTTTACAATAGGGGGCCCCACAGCTTTGGGTGCCCCAAATAGCTTGAGGCATCCCAGTGCGCACGCGCAGAACTTCTGCGCATGCCGATTGTGGTGTCCCTAGCTGTTTGGGGCACCCAAAGCTGTGGGGCTTCCTATTCTAAAACACGCTATTATCGCGTGCCACGCGTAGTGGCATTTCAGCTCGTATTGGCTGCGATAGTACATTTGTTCCATTTAAACAGTATTCGCAATATATAAATTAAGATAAATTAATATAAAGAATAGGGTAAAAAGGCTACAGCATCGGGTGCAAGCGATGGCAGACCTGCAAGAGCATGAGCAGTCCGTGGTGGGACCGCGCATCGGGGGAGGACAGGCAGCAAAGGGATGAGCCTGGACATATCAAGGGTAATTCAATGATCAGCGATGAGACCAAACCGGGACGACCATGGACATACGTCAACAGCAGAGTGGGCCTAGAGACGACTAAGCGACAGTAAGAGTGACATGCTTCATTGTAATTGTGTGAACATGCAACTTTTTGGAGAGAGAGAGAGCACGGCCTGGAGGGGATTGCAGGGAACACACGCGAAAATTGGAGCGTTTCTTTTGAATCTGAGAAAATACAACTTTTATTTCCGTGCTCGACTGATGAGGGTGGGCTTTCCGGACCCCTAGGATGCCTTCGCGGACCCCAAAGGGTCCGCGGACTCCCATTTGAGAACGACTGCTCTAAGCCTCTCAAGTCTCTGCCTCGATGGTACTGCGCAACGAAAACAAATATGTCTTCGAATTTTTTTTAATACATGTTTCGTTTAGAAAAATTTTTGAAAAATTTTATTTTTATTTTATTATCTTTTTAAGGTCGCTGAATGAAATGCTATTCCAAATAAAACGGGCACTACGCATCCAAAGACATCCCTCACGGCACTCGGTCTATTTTGGCTGGGCAAAAGCAGCCACGTCTTCCATAGTGATCGGCACTAAAATGACAAATCGAAATAGGAATCATTCCGTACCTTTCGAAATTTTTCCACCTCTTTTGCCGTTAGAAACGGCCCCACGAAGTCCATGTATCTGCGAAGCGTGTCTTGCAGAGGCACCACGGCCAAGGAGGGCAGTTCTTTCAATCTGGACATCAGGGCCCGTTTGCTCGAAGCGCTAACCACGGCTAAAGTTAGTCGCAGTACCTAGGAGAGGGATTTTGAAATCACGTGACTGGGGGGGCTCGGTAGGAATGCGGGGAAACATGGCGGTGCCCCAGTGAGTGAGCGCCGCTCGCTTTGGAACTAATATGTCGTTGGAGCTGCAATATCGGGCGCGTTAGTCAGCAACGAATGGTGCAGGAGGCTTTCGCTTTGCCTTACTTCACTCTAATGGAAAAGCATAGGGGATGACATCGCTGCATTTTTTATATAGTGTTTCGATTCTGGCGAGAGGGCATGGCAGAACGGCCACGATGAACCACGCTTACCCGTTCCTTCTTCTCGTACAGTGTCTGTGGCTGAAATGCGGGAACCCATGGCAGCCAGCTGCCGGTGACCAAGCGCACGGAAACCCCTACTCGCTCCACGTTAGCAGCAACACGACACGCGCCAGCAGCGATGACTACGCGACTTTTGTGGAAAAACACTTTGTGATCGACACCCCTGTCGGCCACCACGTGCAAGGAACCGTGACGTCACCACAGGAGTCTACAAAAGGCGCCGAGTGGCAGCAGTTTGTCAGAGGGCACGGCAGAACGGCCACGATGAACCACGCTTACCCGTTCCTTCTTCTCGTACAGGTTAGTAAGCGAACGTGTTACTCTGTTCAGAGTAACGATGTGTGTTTGGTTGTTCTGCCGTGCCCCAGTGTTTGCGCGAAAACATTTCGCCGTTTGCTGATCTTGTTGGGCGGGGATATAGAGACCAACCCAGGTCCCATGACAGCAAAACAAGAAGAGATGTTAATGAGTGTGCATGCAATGGTTCAGAATCTGTCTACTGGCATGAAAAAACTTGAGGCAGGCCAGGCAAAAGTACTAGGCGATATCAAAGACTTAAAGAAAAAACAACAAGAAATTGACTCGTCTATCTTGTCTCTGAAGCAACGCGTCCGTGGCCTAGAACAGAAATCAGAAATCGGTGACGCGACCGGATCACCTCAAGTTATGGGGCAGTTGTCGGAGATGAATGCAGAACTATATGCGCTGAAACATCGGTGCGCTGACTCGGAAACACGATCACGCAGGTGTAATCTCCTGTTCTTCGGCATTAAAGATAAGGATAAAGAGACCTGGACGGAATCCGAGCAGCATATTATCAAACTCTGCGCTGATTTGCTTGATATAAGTATTGAGCCAACTGAAATTGAACGAGCACATCGCCTGGGTCGTTTTAAACAGAAAAAAAAAAAACCGTCCTGTCATTGTCAAATTTTCTTCTTTTAAGAAAAAGGAAACCATTATGTCGTCTGCCCATAAACTGAAAGGCTCTGAATTTGCTGTAAGTGAAGACTTCGCACCAGAAATTCGGCTTGCTCGTAGAAAGCTGTTAGATTTTGGTAGATCTCAAGAGGGTCCTTTTAAACTACGATACGATAAGTTGTGCATTGGTGAACGTACATTCGTGTATGATCAAGCCTCGCAAGAAGTAAAACAAAAAAGCTGGGACCAAGTAGGCTCTTCTGCTGCGAGTACTACAGAATGAAATCAGGTGTCTTCACCAGCAGCTGCAAAAACAAAAAAACATGAAAAGCCAATCCGAATGTTGGTTGTAAACTGCCGTAGTGTCAAAAATAAACTCTCCGAATTATGTGGTCTCATTGAAGCGACAGATCCCTCAATCGTTGTGGGAACTGAATCATGGCTTGATGATAGTGTTAAAGATTGCGAAATATTTCCTCAGGGATATGCAGTATATCGTCATGACCGTAATAGTTACGGCGGAGGGGTGTTCTTATTGGTTGCTGACGAATTGCACAGCACTCACTTTGAAATTCAGGACAGCTGTGTTGAGTCTGTTTGGTCTCGTATATGTGTAAAAGGGACAACAATCTTAATCGGTGCTTTTTATAGACCCCCCAAATCAGGTCATGAGACATTAGCCATGTTACAAGAAATTATTAATAATATGCCAAATGAGTGTGTAATTTTAGGTGGTGATTTTAATCTTCCAGAAATAGTAATGGACAATGGAAACATTAGAGTGCCAAATACGATCTTATATAAAAAATTTGAATGCCTTGTGAATACTTTTGGTTTTAAACAATATGTCACCCAGCCTACAAGGAAAGACAACACTCTTGACCTGGTAATGTGCAACTTCCCGGAATATATTGAAAACACAACAGTCATTCCTGGAATAAGTGATCATGATGCAGTTACAGCTGAACTATCCCTTACAAGGCCTCCAAGTCCGAAACATAATAAAAGGAAAGTTTATTTATAAAACAAGGGTAATTATACTGCACTTTCACAGGACCTGCAGTCTTTTTTAGCTGTTTTCAATCACAGGGCAAACCTCACAGACATTGAAACATCATGGAACATGTTCAGGGAGAAACTGCACTCTCTTATGAACAAACACATACCCACGAGAAACATTAAAGAGGGAAAAGCTGTCAGCAAAGCATGGGCTACTCCAGAACTTTTAAAACTAATAAAACGCCGAAACAGAGCGTTCGGTAAATACTGTAAAAATAAGTCAGAACTAAACAGAAATAGGTTAAAGAGCTTGTCAGCCCAGTACAAGTTACTTGCAGAAAAAAGTAAAATTACATATTTTCAGAAGCTAAATAGCAACTTTGCCAACAACAAAAAAGAGTTTTGGAGGTTCGTGAAGAGTAACAAGAAAACGGACACTACTATACCGGCACTCCTTTTCGAGGGAACTGATGTCACTGATGATACAGCACAGGCGAACTGTTTAAATGAGTATTTCAAATCTGTGTTTAACGCCAAGATACCACCTGGGGACACGTCACGTTTTGTAAATTTAGGTTATCATCCAATGTCGCCGCTTATCATCCAATACAAAGGAATTGAAAAAACTGCTGCTTAGTCTCGACACGTCGAAATCAACCGGACCTGACGGCATTCCTGCTGTCGTGCTTAAAAACTGCGCATCTATCTTGTCGTGCTATTTGCAGATTATTTTTACAAAAAACTTAACTGAGCGCAAGCTTCCAGATGATTGGAAAACCGCCAATGTTGTGCCGATCCACAAAAGCGGTAGCAGAAATGTTGTTAGTAATTATCGGCCTATCTCGTGACGTCGATCATATGTAAAACTCTTGAGCATGTCGTTTATAGCAGCCTAATCACGCATTTGGAAGATCATAATCACCTTGCAAAAGAACAATATGGTTTTCGGTCCGGTGCATCATGTGTAACGTTGTTAGCTGAATTTCATCATGACATCGCAGTTGCAATTGAGTCCGGAAAGGAGGTTGATTGTGTTTTCCTAGATATGTCCAAGGCATTTGACAAAGTAGATCATTCTCTGTTATTGAGAAAGTTAGAGTGTTTGAATATCCATTCCGATGTTTTAGCCTGGATTGGTAACTACTTAGATGATAGAAAACAATGTGTACTATTGAAGGGTTGTTCATCCAATAACGTTACTGTAACATCTGGTGTTCCCCAAGGTTCGGTGTTGGGACCTCTGCTCTTTCTGACATATATTAATGACATCTGTTCAAACATTTCTTCGCGCTTTAAACTTTTCGCTGACGATTGCGTCATATATAGAGTAATTGAGGAAGACGAAGATTATCTCAAACTTCAATTAGACTTGGACCGAGTGTCAAACTGGTGTATCGATTGGCGAATGGAGCTTAATGCAAAAAAATGCAAAATGGTTAGATTTTCGAGGAAAAAGCAAGTCAGAGAAAATATGGGCTATACGGTTAACACTCAACAACTCGAAAGAAAAGAAAATATTCGTTATCTTGGTGTTATTTTCTCAAGCGACTTACTGTGGAATAGTCATATTAATTTCATTACTAATAAGGCGAACAGCATGTTAGGATTTCTACGTCGCAATTTTCGCCATTGCCCGAAGGAATTGAAGGAAACTTTATATTTCTCTTTTGTACGTTCAGTTCTGGAATATGCATGCATAGTATGGGACCCCCAGACTAAACATCTATCGGATAAATTAGAACGAGTGCAAAATCGCGGTGCTAGATTTGTCTCAAATATTTATAGGTTCAAAGCGAGCGTCACGGCCATAAAGCAACAGTTACACTGGCAGCCGCTGTCGTACAGACGAAAAAATCTAAGACTAAAATTTTTCTACTGTCTTTATAATGATAAAACTTGCATCAGTAAAGAAAATTACATTCGATGTCCTTTCTACGTGTCGGAAAGAGTGGACCACCAATACAAGGTTGCAACCATTAGCTCTTGTTGTAAATCATATTTTGTTCGAACTGCATTAGAATGGAACATGCTTAACGGAAATGTGTTTCCATCTGTGTTTTCAGCTGAACTGTTCTTTGTAAACCTCTCCCTGCAATAATGCCTCCAAGACGATGCAAGTAACCTTAATAAAAAAAAAAAAAAAAATTCCTCAGCCTAAATGACCGCGATAATTGTCGGCATGGCAACGTCTTTGGTAAGCGGAATGCCTTGACTCAATCGGCCGGGTATTGATAGCACACAAAAGCAGACAGCGTCCTAACGGATAGATTATCCAAGCATCGCGAGGAGAACGCTGGAAGTGTAATTCTACGGTCCGCCGCGCTGGCCTTCCTCTTATAAAAGATTCGGAGTAAAAAATCATAATAAGGCTTTAACGAACGCGCGTGCGAGGCAAAAATTTGTTTTATGGTTTTTGCTTTAGAACGGTTACCACTGCAGACGCCAACACGTGCGACGCGTGCAACTACAGTTGCAGCATGCATCTCGGTGTTTGGATAATTTAGAAAAAGGTCTGTTGGGACGCTGTCGGCTTTCGTGTGCTATCAACAATCCGCTTTTCAAAGACGTTACCATGCCGACAATTATCGCGTACATTTAGGCTTAGTAATGCCAAGAATCGAAACACTATCTAAAAAATGCGGCGATGTCATTGCCCATGCTTTGCGGTTTAAGTGATGTAAGGCAAAGCGAAAGCCTCCTGCACCATTCGTTGCTGACTAACGTGCCCGATATTGCAGCTACAACGACATATTAGTTCCAAAGCGAGCGGCGCTCACTCGCTGGGGCACCGCCACCCTTACAAAAACGGATCTCAACATTCTTTTTAATTTTTTTAGACTTCTTATTGACTTTCCGCGATCCTACTGAATTCCTTTATAAACACACTTTGTTTTGACTATTGTCAAAAAACTTTCAAAAGAAAAAAATATTGAATTTTTTTGTAGACTTATTTATAAAAAAATTAAAAAGAACTTGTAAAGACGTTTTTCTGTAGGTTATTTTCTAAAAAAACATTCAAAAGGAAGAAAAATATATTTTGTTTTGTAGAATTATTTACAAAAAAATAAAAAAGAAGTTGTACCGACGTTTTTTTTTGTAGGTTATTTTCTAAAAAAATAATAATAAAACTTATTGAAATTATTTCTTTATATTATATTAAAAAAGAGACATTTTTTATTATTTTATTTGGTCTGCGGTCGTGTGCGGGGTCCGATATGACGGATGTTTTTTTTTTTTTCTTTTTTATTGAAAATGTGTTGACTTCTTGTTCACTCTGATTATTTTCTTTTGACTGACTTCCTGTTAGCATGGTCAACAGAAAGTTTCTTGATTTGGTGTTGAAACTTCTTTTATGATTTTCTTCTGCCTGAGTAAAAAAAAAGCTATTGACTTTCTATTAACTCCACGTTGGATCTTTTTCTATTGACTTCCTGTTGAAAGTGTTATCAGAAATACCGCAGACGTTCGGTTTACTTCGTGTTCAAATTATTCAGTTGACTTTCTGTAGCCAGTGTCAAAAGAAAAGCTACAGACTTTCTGTTGACTTTTCATTGAACATAATACTTCTTGAATAAATGTCAAACGTCACTAAGTTTCTCAATAGTCTCTGACAAGTTGAGAACCGTAGGGAGGAGCTTCCGTTCTACTGCGTCCAGCGGAAGCCTTCTATCCTTGACAGCTCTTCAGCGTCTCACGCCCCTCGAGCTCGACTGCGCAGTCAAAGCACGACGGGAGGTATGGGGCGCGTGCTGGAGGCCGGGCGTTCGAAAAACACACCGAGCCGTTCTCACTTTGTAAATGACTATCGGGACATTATTGACCCTATTGAAAGAAGAGCAAAATAACTATTTTAAAGTGGAAGAACCGCCTTGACTGGCCTCGTCCTGAGTGGTGCTATGCAGAGAAGCGATAACATTTGTTCTATGAGCCGTTTTTGTGGATGCAACTACAGGAAATTATTATTAGTTGTACCAATGCTTTTTAGTAAGAGATAGAGCCCACGAACGTCGAAACAGTGTCTTCCCTTTCACAGACTTTCGAGAAGGAGACTGGAGACTTGGAAACTTAGTAAGTGCTGAGGTGGTCACCGGCCAAATGATTACCTTCAATATGTAGGCTATATAAGGCTTTGGCGCTGTCAACAGGAGTGCGTTTCTGGTGTTGAGTGCTTAATGGTGTTTGTGTTTGTTTACATTGCTTATTTGTGGGATGTGTATCTACCAAAAGGCACTATTTCCTAACGAAATTCAAAAATATATTAAAAACTTAGTGTTTTTTTAAACGTTAATCTGCGGTTCTGTCAGAAGGAATTCAACAAAATTTATGTAAGAAGGAATTCAAAAGAATGTATTTAAAGGGAAGATGGGGCACTTCTACATTTGAGAAAAAACGCTTGAATTGCATTCATTTGGCCTTTAGAATAGCAGATATCACAATTATATTTCAATGCGACGTGCCGGAGAGCAATAAGAGCAATCTGAAAAAAGGCCTGAAGCCCCGCCTCCCTAGCCTTGGCAAGCCAAAAGATCCGTCGATGACGTCACGGACAGCGACAGTCTTTCGCGTTTTTCTCGCGTTTAAAAACACTTGCGCGGCAAATGGTTTTGGTATTCGGGTTCACGAGGTAAAAATACACTAGAATTCACTTCTAACTCATTTTTTTCGAGAAGCTCCGTAGCTTCCCTTTAAGTAGGAATTCTGAAAAATTTAAGTGGCCAATTTTAACTAGGAGTTAAATAAGTTGTCAAAACAAAGTCTAAAAAACATAACAAAAGTTTAAAAAGAAATTCAATACGACTCCAGAAAATTTTCAACAAAAATTCAAAATAATTTAATTACAGATTTTTGTAAGGGATCTTTCCCCGCATTCCTACCGAGCCAGTCAGGTGATCTCAAAATCCCTCTTCTAGGTACTGCGGCTAACTTTAGCCGCGGTTAGCGCTTCGAGCAAACGGGCCCAGGGCCGGTTTGCTGATCTTGCGGCCGCGGCTGCGGCTGCGGCCAAGAGGGATTTTCTGTCACGTGACCAGCTCAATGGGGACAAGGAAGTACCCAGCGTCCCTGCCTAATGGCGGAGAAATTCGTTTCGCTTCAAGCACAAAAGCCTAATTTCGCTCGCAGAAACAGACTGCAGGATAGCTAGGTTCGACATTGTACATGTACCTTTTTTTAGTACACGGAAGTGACGTCAACAAGTCTGATTGGTTGGAAACAAAAGTGACGTAATTTCCCTAGAAAAACGTGGGCGGAGTCGGCAAAACTGGGCGGAGTCGGCTACCGGACGTGACAACAAAATGACGTTTCGTTTTGTACCGAGTACGTTTCAAAAGGTACTTGCTCGGAACTAGGTGTCATTGGCAGCATGTTTTCGGCGGCGAGGCGTCGACGTCTCGTCAATTCGACTTTTTCTTTCATAGAGCTTTTTTTTTCGCCCGAAAGGCTGTATTGGAAACACCGCGATGCATTCGAGCTCCCGGAGGAGATCTTTCGGAAGCAATACCGCCTGCCCAAGATCGTGGTGCGGTGGTTGTGCGACGAACTTCGCGAGGAACCGGAGGTGAGGAGGGTGCGTACCTCGGGGACGGTCATGACTGTGGAGCTTCAAGTGTTGTGTGCACTGCGCTTCTACGGCACGGGGAGCTTCCAAGGCATGGTGGCGAGCGACGAACACGTAGCGCGGGACCAAAAGACAGTCAGCGTTGCGGTCCGCGCCGTGTCCGTCGCTATCGTGCGTCGTCTCGGGGTCCAGCGTGGCTGGATCCACTTCCCCGAGACGCCGAGCGAGAGGTTCGACGCGGAGAAGGGCTTCAGGCTGCTCGGCAGGATGCCCGGCGTCATCGGTTGCGTGGACGGGACCATGGTCTCCATCCTCGGCCCGTCCAAGAACGACCCCACCGCCACGAAGGCGGCGTACTGGTGCCGCAAGTACCTCTACGCCCTCAACGTGATGGTGGTAAGTACACTCATGTTACGTTGTCAAAACGCGCCCTAAATCTGTAGAAAAAAAAAACGTATTGCCGATACGGTTTACGTATGCCGTTTTATGATTGCGGGCTGTGGGGTCTCACGACTGCGAGAGCGTGTGCTCTACGTAGCATGTGAGCCGTGAGACTCTTCTCCCAACAATAATACTTGTCTGTTAAAACGTGCAAGCTTCCGTAAAAAAAAAAACATTATTTTTGTTTCAAGGTAGTTACTTGTACCTTGCATCCAGGAAGGTGTGTTGACATGCATGTGTCAGACAAAATAACTTAAAAGGTTCTGAAATTGCGACTGCTTTGTGAACCATAAGTACAATCTACTACTTGTGGATTCAGATAATTATATGTCAATATCTCTCTCACGTTCAGGTGTGTGACGCCGACTGCCGGATAATGTGCATCGACCCACGGTATCCCGGGTCGGTGCACGGCTCCTTCGTGTGGCAATTTTCCTGGCTCCGAAACCAACTCGAGTAACGGCAGGTGCCACGCGACGGCCGGTTCCTGCTTGGTGGGCATACTAAATTCATTCCTTACGCAAACGGTGGCTCCCACTGCTTGAAAGCCACAGTACCACACGTACTGTGCTTGTTGTGAGGCACACAGACACAGTTGCTGGAACTCCTTGAAGTGAGACAACACCCAAAGTTTGGCCATTAATCTCTGTTTATGTCCACATAACTCTCACACTCTGCAGGCTACGAAAGCCACACTACACCAATCTCACGACAGTGATAGACTATGCAAGGCATGCGACCGCAGTGCGAGTCGCTGTCCGGTTCGGCCCACTCATTGTTACTGTCTGCCTGTACCCGCTTGCTGGTTGGTTTTTGCATGAAGTTGGAGCTCTTTCACTGATACCTGGGGGCTCGCCTGGTCGCTTTGACGGTCGTCAGTTTGTACGGAATGGGATCAATTCCTCCTTGGCCACTTGGGGCTCGCCAAATCTGTCCTCGGGTCGTCTCTGTCCCACACACTGGATTCTTTTCCCTGACCCTTCTTCTTCGGTCTGCCTATATAGCTCCTCCTATTAGACCCTCCGTGTCCCAACAGGACCTGACTCCTTTCCAATCTAACCACCCCCTCTCTTTTCCCCATCTCCAACTCCACCGAGGATTAGGAAAGAGGTTCGTCGAACTGGCGCCTTATCCCCTTGCTTGCCAAAGACAAGGCCAGCGTGTTCTGCTCTGCCCGTGCCTAAGGTCACGGCCACACTCCCAAAAGCAACAGAGCTTTTATCTGTCGGATGCAAGGGCCTAATAATGCACTTGCATACAACACAGCACCCCTAAGGAATCGTGCACACATCCCATACAACCCACCAGGAAAACACATAGTTACATGAAATAACAGGGAGTTTGCAGGCAACCTGGTGCTAATTAATCATAATGTAAACTGATACTGTAGTGCAGAAATATTAACACACTTTTAAGTCACACTTAAGTTACATTATAATTGACATAGTTGCACACAGCTGTTTTCTTGCCTTTTATTTTAAAAAGTAAAGATTGTAATATGTTCCATCCTCTACATGTGCAGGTGACAGCGGCTACCCCTTGGAGCCTTGGCTCATCACCCCTCTCCCCGGGAACCACGCGACCTCCACCGCTTGCGGCCGGTTTAATAAGGCGCATTCCTCAATCAGGTCTGTTGTGGAGCGCTGCATCGGGCTGTTGAAAAACAGACTCCGGTGTCTGCAAAGGCACCGGGCTCTGTATTACCAGCCTTCAACAGCCACCGCCATTATTTCGGCATGTGCAGTGCTCCACAACATCTGCCTTGCATCGAGCGAGCCAGAACCGGAGTCAGACTCCGACCCTGAAGAGTCAGAGTTGGAGTCTGAGCCGAGCTCGGAGAGGTCAGCGTCGGCTCCCGAGAGGCTGGCTCCTGCCGGCCCTCCGGTCGGCCTTCCGGTCGGCCTCTCGGACAGGGGGAAGGCTCTGAGGCAGCGCCTTGTCGCCCGGTTCGGAACCCGCCGCAGACGTGCCCGTGCGGAGCGCCACACGCAAGGGGTCCGCCGCCACGACGGCAGTCCCGACCACCAGAGACACCGTCGGGAAGCCCCTCAGCGCCCTCGCTGCGATGGTGCCCACCACGGACGCCGCCAGCGACAGGGAACCTCTCGCCACCACGACTGAAGTCCTGACCACCAAGGACCCCATCACATCCTTGCCTTCAGTGAAGCCCTCCCCGTGGAAGCCGTAAAGTGCACACTTCGCTTCCTGCTCCACAGTCATGGCCGTCCACAAGCTACATACTCTCTTCAGCTCCTACACCTTGTGAAGTTCGTCGCACAGCCAGCGTGCTGCCTCCGGATACGTGTCGAGTGCATCGCGGTGAAATCGATACAGCCTTTTTTTTATTTTTATGAGCAGAAGGCACGAGACGCAGTTGACAGTGACAGAGAAAATTCGGAGGTTTAGTTGCCAGACCAACAGGTCATCTGGATTGCCCCTGCAAAGAACTCAGAAGTAATTTAGACTACCTCTAGAAAGAAATGCTTGCTTTTGCAGAGATTGCTTTCTTAGTTGCTGATTGAACCAGGGATATTGTTGTCATGGACATTGTTTAATTTTACAAATGCTTCAAAGCGTCCTGCCTTCTGCTCCATTTTATTATCTCTTTTATGGTACTTCATCAAAGTTAGGTGATTGTGTTATCTCAAGACAGTGCACATGTAGTTTGTTTTGAAAATTGCTTTATTTCTTAAAGAAAAACCTGTGACTTCATGAATAAAAGTGTGATAACATGGAATGTAATATTTCATTCGTGGAAGTAAACCTGAGCATCGACTGGAACCATGTAAGCAATTGGGAAATCTTAAGTATATATCACAGATATCTTGTTGAACACTCTGGTCTTATTTGAGCACAATAGTTAAATTTCGAAAGAAAAAAAAATATTCTCTGACTAGCATACCACCATATAAACACTGGAGCACTTCGAAAGAATTATCACAGATGTTGCGCCAAACATTCTTATTTGAGCACAGCAATAGCAAGTTCTCGAAAGATAAAAAAATTGTTTCTGACTAAAGCAGCCGTCACTCGCGCGCTCCCCGTTGGTTCCGCCGACCCCTCCGCTGCCCCCGGCACACCCGGCTCCTCGTGGTTCGACATTTTGGTTTGAAGAAGGCGCGTAGCGCACATCCCGCATAATATTGGAACAACTTTCTCTCCAATTTATTCTTAAATGTATTGCAAAAGGGTACAAAAAAGCGGTTTGTTTTAACAACGCCCAAAAGGTTTTGATTGTTTTTCAATACTTTGACCTGTACTAGAACAGATGCGACGGCCAGCGACGCACAGGATTGGTTGCCGTTCCTTCGCTAAACGCAGGAACTGCTCCCCGCGTCGTAGTAAATCCTACCCCGTATCCCGCGCGTAGGGACGCCTCAGGGAATGCGTAGCTGCTTCCGCTCGTCGGTGGTTGGCTCCGGACGTCGCTGAAACGGGTGACGGGTGTCAAGTTTGCGATGACGTAGCGGCGTCAAAGTGGGCAGAGCCGCCACGTGAGTGTTGCTAGGATACGCTCCTCCTTTGCATTACGTCACTTCCATGTACCTTTTCTCAAATGTCCAACCTAGCGATCCAGGGACTGTCAACTGGAGTCCAATTGACCGCCCCCTTATATTGTAGGAGCGGCAGATAAAGTTACGGCCAGGAAGGGTGAAAATGAGCCAAAATAAAGAAAAAGAACACTCGAGATGAAAGCGGTGGCAAAATATTTATATACTTCCGCCAGCGCCGGCGTCTCGCGTTTTCTACTGTGGTTGAGAAGAAAGAAGAAGACGCCGTTTCGAACGGCTGCGTTTTCATGTTCTCCGCCCAAGAAAACACATCGGCCTGCGGCCGAGGTAATACGTCTACTGTTACAACTGCTACCGTTACTCCGATGGATGACTACCGGGTGCTGATGACACGCCTGCCTGCAGGTAACCTCGTTCTGAATTCAGTGTTCCTGCGTGGAGATCTCGCCGCTCGACCCTACCGAGCTCCGGACTTTCGTGACGCTCTGAGTGAAGTCATTGACCGAAAGGACATCATCGCCATGGGACAATACAAAATGTCGCATGTCTGGATGGTTGTGTGTGCGACTTCCCTCGCGAAATCCAAGCTCGTCTCCTGCGAAGAGCTGAAAGTGAAAGGCAAAAAATGCCTCGTTGTTGACCCAGAGTCAAAAGAAGTGAAGCTCAGGCTTTTGTGGCTACCCCCCCCCCCCCCCCCCCCGTATGGAAAACCGCAGAGTCGTTGAAGCGCTGGAACCTTTCGGTACCGTGCGCTCTATCGTACGAGAAAAACGGAAATGCGAAGGAGTGGAAGGAATGGACACTCTCAACAGAGAGGTGCAGCTGACGCTCCGACACGACATAAGCGTGAGCAAGATTCCTCATCTACTGACTATCTAAGGGTGCCAGAGCTTGCTACTGATCCCCGGTCGGCCTCCGCTGTGCTTGCGATGCAACCGCGTGGGCTACATCCGTCGTCAATGTCGGACTCCGAAGTGCACGAAGTGCCAAAGGTACGGACACAGCCTCGCTGACTGCGTCCTCACCTACGCCGACAGGCTGAAGATCGGAACAGTGGACGAGTCGCCACAGAACACCTGATGAATGCAAGCGAGGTGATTGAACCGAGTGGGGATATCCCCATGATGACTGAGCCTCCAGACCCTACACTTCAGCCACTCCCGCCAGAACAGCCAAAAGGAAGCCTCCCTTCTCCCGATGCGTGTACAGAACATCCCGCCAGCCCCCCGACCAACCCCCAAAAATACACTGAACACTTCTCAGACACCAGAGCACAGAGAGATTCTCACAGACGACCAACGGAATACAACCACCACCGAGGTTGAGGATGAAGGTAACTCAACACAAGAAACTGACGATGCAGCCGATCCCATACTCACAATTGAAGCCCTTACAAACGCGACATTGAATGACGGCCCTTTAACTAGATCAAAACAGTCCGACAGACGACAAGCTGGAACGCAGCACAAGCCGTATTCGAAGAAACTTTCTGGCCCTAAGCTTGTCGAAGACACCCCAGTGAGCTATAATGCTCAACCATAAGCGATTGTATGTCCAGCGCCCCTCAGCTCCGTGTAGCTACCTTAAATGTGAGAGGTCTTAACTCTAAGCGAAAGCAGTGTCAGCTTCTTCAGCTCATGTCCCTACAACAGGTAGACGTGTTAGTTGTACAAGAAACAAAATTATCCGGCGTGGAAGAAACCGAGATCGCTTTGAAACCTTTTCTGAATGATTTCGAAGTATGTGTCACCCATGCAACGGGCACCTCGGCTGGGTGTTTTTTGTTTTTAAAAGAAGGAACGGGTCTGACTGCTAAAGCTCTCACCACCGATCGAGAGGGGTGCTTCATCGTGTGCGATCTTACTTATGGCAATGACGAATGGCGCATAATGTGTTTACGCTCCCAACGCTGTGAATGCACGTAATGACTTCTTTTTACTTATAGAACTATACTTTAGCACCGATAGAAAATTACAGCTAATTGGAGATTTCAACTGTGTGCTAAATTTTAATGATCGTTCCCAATTCACGGCCAGATTTGACCCTATAGTGCGGCGTTACTACGGTCCCTTGTTAACGAAAACAACTTAGCGGACATTGGAGAACACAAAGGCAGAAGTGTTCATTACACACATTTTCAACGCTCCTCTCACGCACGACTGGATCGAATATACATTTCTGGAGAACTCTATGAGGCTATTTCAGATTACACAGTGAAACCTGTATTTTTCTCAGACCACTGTATCGTCTCAGCTATCCTGAAAAGAAACGGCATTCAGTACGTCCTGAATGGCGCCTATGGAAACTAAACACAACTCTTCTAGATGACGAAATATTTACTGACCGTATCCCAGAAATCCTTTTACGAGTGCAACAGATACCCTCACTACACATATTTTGCAAATGGGACATGTTCAAACAAGACGTTGCGAATTGGGCAATCGAACGCGCCAGTACTATCACATTTGAAAAAAAAGCGAGAACTAAAGAGTCTCTTTAATATGCTGTCAACGCTTTATGAGCCTGAAACTAAGAAACCCGGTGAATACACAGAATAAATAAACATGACTAAAACACAGCTCCAGCGATACGATGCTGAGAAGCATCGAGGCGCAATGATTCGATCGCGCTCACAAAAATTTCTACTCGGAGAGATGCCAGGACGGAGGTCCTTGGAGGATGAGCGAAAGTATGCTTTAACAAAAGAAATAGTTGAAATTGAACATAAAGATAGTACTACAATAGATACACCAAATATTTCAAAAGCTTTTGTCGATTATTACACTAATCTTTTTGGGAAGAGTATTCCAATCGAAGAAAGTACAGATACAGAAGAGCTAGTTCGCCTCGTGCCCTCCTTATCAGACGAGGAAAAAGAAATAGTCGATGGTGCTCTGACCTTGCAGGAGATTCAAAGTGTCATATAAGCTCTTCCTTCAAAAAAGACAGCTGGACCTGATGGCTTAAGTGCTGAATTCTACAGGAAATTTTCTGATCTGTTAAGTCCATAACTACTTGATGTCCTTAAAGCCGCAGATGAGCACCAAACACTACCACCAACCTTTTATCATGGCCACAATGTACTAATTTCCAAAACGGAAGACACATTAGCTTTAAGCAAGGTCGAAGCTTATAGACCCATATAACTTTCTTCATAAATATCATATCATAAATCTTCGCAAAACTTTTAAACGAGCGCTTACGCATTGAAATACATAATCTAATTGGAGAACATCAACGTTGTGGTATACGAGAACGAAACATACAAACAAATATTCACGTAGCGAGATCTGTGATTGACTCTGTATCCGATGAGCAAGATCAAGTAGCTGTAGTTCAACTTGACTTGTCCAAAGCGTTCGATAGAGTAAGCCATTCATTTTTATTCAAACTACTTCCTCACGCAAACGTAGGGACCGTGCTTCTAGAGGGCATTCGGCTCTGTTATAAAATAGCAGCACGAGGCTAATTGTAAACAACTCTCTTTCCGATTCCATTCATATTGAATCTTCAGTTAGGCAAGGTTGCCCATTATCACCGCTTCGTTTTGCTTTATACCTTGAGCCTCTATGCATGAGCATTATTACGAATCATAATATCCGTGGCTATACTCTTTGCTTTACGCAGGTAAAGTTACTGGCGTACGCTGATGACGTGGCCTTGTTCTGTTCGAATAAGGAAAGTGTGGAAAAAGCCCTTCATGTAACAGAAAAGTATTGCGAACTAACTGGAGCAAGGTTGAATGCCGAACAATCTAATGGCTTCTGGATAAGGGAGTGGGCAACTATGCCAGGACGTTTTGCTGGGTTGTCGTGGAATTTTTGTTTATTCAAATATCTTGGCGTTCCACTAGATCAACCAAGATCCAGTAATCTATACTGGAATTCTGTTGTAACTGAGATCAAACGAAAATCATTCGCATGGAGGGAACGAGATCTTTCCATCTTCGCAAAAGCAGCAGCGTGTAACATTTTTTTAATGTCAAAACTAATGTATGCCTTACAAGTATTACATTGTAGCCGTTCAAAAGTACAAGCCTTTTACAGAATTTTTGCGACCTTCTTTGGAGCTCATCTTGGGAACGGATGAAGCGCGACAACTTATTCCTTTCGTTGGAAACTGGCGGCTTAGGTCTGGCGCATTTATTCATTCGACAGCTCGTTTCGCGACTGTTTTTCTTTAGGAATTTATCCTATCCTTTTCTGCTTACCGTTGTTCAAAGAAAACTAACACATCACTTGCCCTTCATGATCATTTCAACAACAAATTCTACCCCAGGCAAACTCTGGGAATTTTGGAAAGAGATAGTCGATACCTTCATGCTCCTAAAAGTCCGCCTCTCGCTACAATTCCTTTTTGAGGTATCAAGAAGACTATCACAAGCACTAATTGAAAATGTCTTCCCTATTCCCCTACACAGAACACGGTTTAGCGATTGTGAAGGACGCTATGTTTTAAAACGAGTGAAACGAATGTGCGTATCTTTAAGTGCTAAAACATTTTTCTTTAAGTTGCACACATCAACGCTTTCAGTAAAATGGTGGCTCCAAGAGCGTGGTTTTTTCGTACCGTGGTCGGTTGATTGTCGTTTATGCCACCGACCAGAATCCATAGAACATTGCTTTATCTACTGTACAGACGCAGTTTTCTTCTGAGATGGCCTTCAACGAACTCTTAAGAAGGACTATAGTATTCGCTTTCTATACGTCCCCACCGAAACAAACATTTATTATGATTTATTCATGCTGATAGGCCTGCACAGCCTCTGGAGATGCCGGATGATTGACAGGAATGCAGACACGCCACGAACCACCAAATCCATTTTGCTAGAAGGAATATGTAATGTAAGAAGTGTTTACGAAGCTCACAAACCGGTGCCTGAATGGTTTCCCCTTTTTGATGCGTGCTTAAGACTTCCAGATTTTTAATATCTGGAAATGGTTGAGACTATTGCGTACTTGAAACGTTGCTTGTTAGTGTCGTGAAGTGCCATGAGTGAAAGCGTGCTCCAGGACTGTGGTTCAGAAAGACAATCACCTTAACTTTTCATCTCATTTCTATCACTGTGTGCATAGCCATCTTTTCACTTTATGCCCTTGTAACCTAAAGTTTGAGCGCAATCTTCCATGTAATAAAGAAAAAACAAAAAAAAAATTCTACTGTGGTCGAGAGGTGAGAGCGCCGGTACTTGCCGTCGCGGCGTGAAAGTCCCGGGTTCAAATCGCGTCAGTAACTCTCTTTTTTTTTCTATTTGACTGCACTCCCACTAAGAATGTAGACAAGGCCATATGAACTCTATAAATCATTGGGCGGGTAGTTCTGACTCGCCAGTTCATTGTTCGTGACTCCGGACGAGTGCATACATGTCTCTGGCTTCCTTTACGAACTTCCGCCACGCCTCCTACATCCGCCGTGCACTCCGCGGAAAGTTGACAATATCTTCCCATGCCCGTCTCTTCGTTTGCCAGGTAACTGTGCTGTTGAATTTCTCTAGAATTTGTTGTTTCCGTTTTCCAACTGCTCTAATTATTTCCATTTGTTGATCCAAAGTCGTTTTAGGTGTTCGCGCTAAAGAGAGGGTTTGCGATGTCGACGCCTGATTCATTTTTGCATTCGGTTACGATCGTCTGCTATTCTAACTAAAATTCAACAAGTAATGTTCTAATAATACAAAACGATTGCCACAACAAAATGTAAAGTGTAAAAATATACCTTTTATCACATTCCACGCGAGTAAAAATATGGTCTCTCTTATTTCTCAAACGTTTGACTTGCTGCCTTGCCTGTAGGATTTCGCTCAATCAATGCATCCACAGCTGCTAGTATTCTTTTTTTCCTTATTTTGCGAGTCTTTCTTTTTTTAATTGTCACAACTGCAGTTTTTATAAGTAGTAAACGGGCGTCTCCTATTAATGAAAGGAGTCGTAGCAAGAGCGTTGTATATTTAAAAACATAAAATTGTAGTTGCTGGGGAAAGGATGCTTGTTTCGGCTCCGTTTGTGTGAAAGCCATACCGTTGCTGTTACCTTCGTTCCCTTTTATTGAACATAATGAAATGAATGTATTAGCGCGTTAACTTGCCTCGATCTTTTTTTTTTTTTCTTACCGATGTTTCGATTGAACAGGTGGGACTAACAGTAAACACCGTGTAAGGCGCAGTAGTGCAAGTGGATGATTCGGAAAAAGGATCACAGTTAAAAAGTAAGAGACGCGCAAAATACAAAAAAAAAAAGAAAAAAAAAGTTCTTAACGCGATTTTAACCCGAAACTTTCACGCCGTGACGATAAGTACCGGCGCTCTAGACTCTCGTCCAGAGTAGAAGGCGCGAGCGGCCGGCGCTGGCAGAGCTATATAAATATTCTGCCACCGCTTTCATCTGGAGCGGTTTTTTCTTTATTTTGGCTCATTTTTACCCTTCCTGGCCGTAACTTTATCTGCCGCTCCTACAGTATAACGGGGCGGTCAATTGGACTCCAGTTGAAAGTCCCTGCAGTCAGTTTCTGCGAGCGAAATTAGGCTTTTGTGCTTGAAGCGATACGGATTTCTCCGCCACTAGGCAGGGACGCCAGGTACTTCCTTGTCCCCATGGAGCTGGTCACGTCACAAAAAAATCCCTCTTGGCCGCAGCCGTGGCCGCAAGATCAGCAAACCGGCCCAGGTGTTCCCGGTTTGGCAGTGACAATCTGAAATGAAGGCATCCTGCATAACGCTAATTCGCAACCGTGGAGTTTGCGTAAAATATCTTTGGGCTACACGTCGTTCCCTCCAGAAGTGACTCCGCTGAGTAAATCCTCTTTGTTCCTTCAGAGGACTGAGATATAACACGTTCGCCTCTCTCAACACTAGCCGGCAAAATTGGCCTCGCAATACGGCTACCTCTGCATGTCACTATCTGCTCTGCCAACGCCGTCTAGAAAAGAGGTTAAATTCACTCAAACTTTCACGTCGCTACAGCACGAACGAGAGAGGACAGAGATTGGATAGACTACTGCCTCAATGTTCTTCCGGGACTCGTGCTCAATTAGCGCGTCGTCGTCGGTCTGGTTTCAGATGGTGGAGTGACTTTTTATTATCTTCTTTAACATAACAAAAATTAAGTTTACAGGTTCTAAACCGTCCCTTTTGCACGCTTCCATCTGAATAAACGGCGCAGCAAAAACGCTCCAATATTCCTCATCACCATTAACAGCTGGAACCTTGCGCTTCAAACAGGATGAGCCGTTTCATGTACAGGGTTACAGCAAGTACACCCACCCAAAACCAGTCTTGGGTGTGAACGCGTTACTAGTAACGCGCTGCTGTAACTTCGTTACTATTTCGGTAACTTGTAGCTGTAACGAGTTGCTTCTTTTTTAAAATGTAACTTGTAACAGTAGTTCTAACACTTTTTCTCAGGTAACTATTAAAGTAACGACGTTACGTTTGTCGTTACTATCCAGTTTTTATGAATAATATATCATTGAACGAGTACAACCGAGGTATTTCTTGCACTTTCCAAATTGTCTGTTTTGACATTTCGAGTTTCAAGTTGGCCTTGCTCAAACTTGCGAATACGTTCTTTCTCGCGAGACACGACCCGAATAGAGCACGTGTAGATTTGATGAAAAAAATCTAGTTATCTTTACAAACGGGCTTATGCTTTGTGACTCAACACTTGTATCCTAATATCTTAAAGGACTAACTACATTGCGTTTTTTTATTTTCTGCGCAAACGCTTTTTAATTAGGTGGATCAACCGTGAAACAACAATACACGCGGAGGGCACTATGCATGTTTCGTATTTTGATTTGGGCGACTACTCCGGCATGGCGTCAACTGTCGAGGCAAAAGTTACTGCTGTTTGCGCGGGATTTGTTTCTGGCTTGCCGGTTATGAACTGAAATATGTCCAGGAGCTCTATGAGACCAGCGCAACCGTCATCGAGCCTGCAACGTGCTAGCGCTACCAAGGATGTTGATGACAACAAAGAAAAGCTACCATGTCCGGCGTACAGAGTATTTTGCTGTGGGGAAGGTGATTACTAACAAAGGCGTAAAAAGCGTACTTTTAAATGTTATACAATAAAACTTGGTGAAGGGCGTTTTCTATTTTTTATATATTTTGTGCTGTAGAAAAGTAACTGAAAAGTAACGTCGTTACTTTTTAAAAGTAACTGTGACTGGAAAGAGTTACTGTTTTGATGCGGTAACTGTAACGGTGACTTCGCTAGTTTTTTCTGAAAGTAATGTAAATGTAACGAATTACTTTTTCAAAGTAACTTACCCAAGACTGCCTAAAATGACTTCCTTTTATGTGATGACATAATTTTTACATGGTTAGGGTTTGAAAGGTATTATCAAAAATGGATCAACCGGATAAATGATACCATGGTAGCAAATGCAGAGCATATCACTTTAAATCACAAAAATGTGAACTCTCGCAAAATTTCCAAAAACCAGACTGTGTTTTCAGGCCTCCAAGATGACAGACGAGCTTCATCGTGTGTATTTCGCTGTATATGGTGTTTTTATTGACGCCATTACGTGCCGAAGGCACGGAAGTCCAAGGTGCATCTGACATCATCCGATAAGTAGTGCAGAAAGGCCTGTAGTTTTTATTGCTTAGAAACCTCACAACAAAATGGCGAAGTGATATCACGTCAAAACACTCTATTAAACTTCTCGAGCTCCTTCAACTTCTGTTAGCCTTCGTCGTCTGCAGTTTGATACTTTAGCCCCATGTTCTTGGAAATAAAAGGGGGCCTTAAAAAGCCAAGAAAGTAAATAAAACAATTTATTAGTTTAAGGCTTATAAAAATGCCAGGCCCTGGAGAAAATAAACCATCTGCGTTAGCTCCTTATTTCAAAGATTTTTCGTTCACAATCTGCCTATTGAAAAAAACGACAAAAGAACTCAAGTACGACCCGGTCTCGCTACGCAACTGTTCTTCTGCCGCACAATTAAGCCCGTGCTCTACGGTCAACGAATGCCAATAGACGCACACGCGAACTGCATACAGTTGGCGTGCGCGTCTTTAGCTGGCTTAAACGCGGCTTTAGCTGGCTCTATAGAGCCAGCTAAAGCCGCGACATTTGCTGAACGTCCTCTTGCACCAACGCGCAATGCTATACTCTATTTCACCTTATGATGCACGACAGGAAAGGCTACAAGTTCGAGCTACTTGAGCTTCGTTTCAGCTGAAGTTCGAAGATTTGTGTGTGCATGTTTATACAGCCTGAGGTTAGTCTGCCTAAACGGGCAACTTGTCTCTCAGCCTTAGATGACCAAATTAGCCAGTGTGGTACAACCCCTAGGCTGGGGTCTTTAACGTGTACCACGCAGTAGTAATACGCAACCGCACGCCGGTACGAAGCTTATCCATTTCGAAACGGGCGGGGTCGAGCTTAGTCCAGACGTAGCCAGACGTAGGGGTGTAAGAACTCTTCAGGGCCACATGCTCGAGCTTGTAGCATCGGCTGCGTCTGGACTTGAGCTGAGCGAAGTGGACACATCTTGGCGGCACAAGCTCTCGTGCATTAAGGGCTGCTACCAACGCTTTGAGGTGGCGCTTCAAGTCTTTTATGCGGTACAGCATTGGGTGAATGGGATCTTTTTTTACATGTTGGGTACCTAGCTACACTCCGTTTCACCTTATGTTGTACCGTAGCGAAGGCTAGAAGCGCGAGCTCATAGCGTTGGCAGCTGCCCTTGATGCACGAAAGCTTGTGCCGCCGAGGTGTGCCCTAAAGCAAGGAGCTCGCGCTTGTAGCCTTTCCTGCGGTACAACACAAGGTGAAACAGAGTATAGGCTGCCACACAGAAAACGCAGCGCGTGGGCACCCTTCTCTTCGCTTGGTTAAGTTTTGATCATAAAGTATTGGCTTTGATATTCGCAACTCCAACGCCCTATAGGTGACGGGGTAGTAGTCCCAATATGGTGAAAAAGATGAGGATAGTCTGTTGGGGATTTCCTGTGCGTCAGATCGGTGACGCTGGTCATCGTTCTAAAATTTATTTAGCTATAAATAGGAAACGGTCAGGTCAGGAGCATATCACAAGCAACGAAGATGTTGACGTTCCTTTAAAAATATGTCCATGTCGATTCTGAAAAGTCGCTAAGCAGAAAACAACAAATTCCCTTTTTAGTACGAACTCGCTTTTTTGTTTTTATTCAAACTGTATGATGCAGGAACACACAGACCAGTAACGCCAGGACCAAGGCCGACAGTACCAGCCACCGCCTTCACCGCGGTCCCCACTTCTCTGGTTGTTCGTTTCTCTATGAGACTCTGAGCGGAGGCTGGAGTTGCGAATAATTTCACGCACACGCGTGCGCCAAGCATGGTTGGAACCGCCAAGAGTTCATTAGACGACCGCTTTCCGCTCTCAATGTATACTTCCACAACGGAGCGCCCAACTTTGGCTATTGTTGCGGCGTTCACTTTAGCAGACGTCCTGCAAAAGATGCCATCTTCCGTTGGTGGCTTCGTACACAGCATTTGCGCGTTCCTCTATAAAGAATATGCTTTGTTGCCACAACACTGATCATAGACGACGAACTTTATCGTGTGGAGACGATTTTGTCGCCTCAATATCGCATAGAGATAATATTGAGGCTCTTTAATTTTACTGATGCCACTAAAGAACTTCCTAATATTTACAAAATAACACTCCAGTGTGCTATTTTCACAGCCCAGCCCGTGCGTTTTCGTCGCTTCGGAAAGCGAGCAGAGCAGGCGCATACGCACGAACAATCAAAATGGCACCTGCCACACGTTCTTTCTTTGGAAAGATCTATACGGAGAGTCAACTTTCTGTGAAAATGCTGATACAGAACCGAATCACGCCTTTTCACTGCGCAGCTAAATATAATTAAACCAAAATACATTGCTGGCAATAACTTCGCACACACACACAAAAATAGTCTACTTTTTAGCCTTGTTTTCGCACTACTGCTATGATATTAGTCAGGATATGTCAAACGTAACTTTATGTTTTTTACTCTGGTTTTTTTTCGTTTGTTTGCCACAGGATTTCTGTACTCCGCTACCTCGTAACTTTGGAAACCGCGAAGGTTACGGTCTAAGCGAGCCAATCAGCACGTCGGAAAGAGACACGTAACTCACTAGGTGCGTTCACTGCTGTCAAACACATGGGCAGGAAAAATAATAACGATTTCCTACAAATTTTGAGTGAGAGGTTGAGTTCATGGAGTGAAAAAGCGACGTCTAAGTTCCTCCTTCCCCTCTTGTTCAACTGTTTGGGTATCGCTTCGCCTCCGTCACTCTGCTTGGCTCGAGGGGGCCGTAGGGTTTACCCTTTGCAAAGTTACGGAGAAGTATAATTTCCTGCATAACAAATATGGCGTCCTTCTTTTGTGCAATGGGCAGGGGTGTAGATTGAGCTGCGAGCTTTAAGCACACGATCCCTGGGTTTTGCATTACAAGTCTTGGCTATAATGTCCCGAGCAGCGGTGCGCCACCGACTCGCCCTAGAGCCAGCACTAATTGAATGCGGTCCAAATTGAATTTTACTGTGCGTTGTAACTCGTGCGTGCTTCTATTTCGGTGTATTGCGCCCACGCAGATTTTTCAGCGCCAGAAAAGCTACCATTTCGATCATCTCACAACTGCCGTGATTGTGAAATCCACGGAAATTCTTAAATTGACACCGCATAAGTGCGTCGGTCGCCAGACAGAATTGGACGACGTCGAGCACGGTATAGTCCTCCTAATTGTCTTGTGCTTAAAAACGGGTAAAACATAGGAAAGGTTACGCTGATATTCCGGCGTGATCTGCAATCGTGGTTCACCTATCTAAACTTTATACAAAGGGATGAACTGTAGCATGTGCATGCCTGTCACGCTAAAGCACATGCAAAGAGTTGTAAGTCAGCGCTGTGTCTGTGTGTTTCCTTTTACTGGTCCTTTGTCTTTTTTGCGCTGTTTTAACCCATTCAATATGACCATCAACCAACTGGCCCAACTTTCCACCTTGCCACAAAATAAAATCTGTAATAGAAAACAAACTGAACCCCCTGGTGCAATAACAAACAGCCGCTACCTCCGCCTCTCTATCTTTCTCTTAATGAGCACAGAAAGTTAATCCTGAGTATAGCAAGACTTGGTATCAATAAAGAGATGCCAATACAGTGCGGCAACTTATACAAAAAACTGATTAGAGCTCGGCCCCGATGCGTGTTTTTTTAGAACAAAAACATTCAACCGTCAGCCCGTAATGCATGGTTGATGCCACGATGGGTGCACGACATGTTTGAAGACGCTGGTTGCCGTACATGAGGCAAGCCTAAACCTGGTGTTTTATTTCTGTGCCACCATTTTTCGATAGACTGTACTTGCAAGGGTGACAGTTAAGCACACCTTGAGTTGCAGAAAATGTACCAAGGGCTTAATGAAATTTTTTAGTCGCGCGACTATTGGGCAGATTAAGCACCGCGTCCATTGCTGTTGCGTGTAGTGTAATGCACACTATTGCACAGCCCTGTAGCAACGAGGACGGCAACTGCGCCCTTCCCCCAAAGGTACTCGTGCCTCCCTCGCCATCCGAATCGGACGACAGGGCTGTGCACCGACGCGCACTTCTGCGCAATCCCTTTTGTGGTAAGGTTGAAGCCAGCAAACCCCAGTTTATATCTGATCAACTCCTGTAAGGGCAGCACTTTTTTGTACAAAAATAACATTTCAATGTATAAGCCACATTGGGTTAAAATATATATATATATATGTTTATATGTATATCTTACACCTAGTGTACTTGCAGTGAAAATTCACTAGTTAAATCCACATCTATTTTGAACCGGGATGGAACATAGGCGTTTGAACACGACTAAACAACTATACATGTGCAAGCTGTATTGCAATCTTGGTTCCGAAACCTGGCTTTCTTGCAGTATCGCTTGTTCATTGGAAGGACATTTCTAATGGGCAGTCTCGTATAAAACACCATACAGACGATTGCATTAGACTTCGTTACGACCCAGGTATCCAGGAGATATATACTTCGTATGCAGCGTGATAAGCGAATAAGTTGCTTTGCTTTACATAAACCACAGACAACCCGGTGACTCTTGGCTACTTCTCAATGCAATGCAGTCAATAGCGCTGAAACACGACGTGTGTATGGGCCTTCTCGCCGCTGCACTGCGATTTTGCACCTGCATTTTGTACTTTCTTTTATTTTCACTCCCACTCAGCTTTGACGTCAGCAAATGGTGGATGCATTCATCAAATTTTTGAAATGCAAAAGGAAGAAAAATACGCGGGGGTTTTAGCTCAAATTGCATGAGCAATCGTCGATCAAATAAAGCAAGAAAGGGGAATATATTAAGGAGTACAAAGGTACGAAAGGCATTTATGAAGTGAATCTAAGGGTGCAAACGAGGTGGTTTAGTTTGAACAGGATATAAACTATAATAGTATAAGTAAAAACGGCAAAAACACTAAAATCTATGATGCTGACTTCATGCTACGCCGGCGGTCATGTCGCGAAAAGCCTGTACAAATGCAGTGGTGCGGAACGCAAACATTTTTTTACCTGCGGCCATGGCACGTGTTTATGTGGTAATGACGCTCGCTTTCAATTGGCCGAGTATGTAAACGTTGTCGCATCCTTTTTAGGAAGCTGCTGCCAAGCGACATAATGCAGCGGAATGTTTGTGCATACTAGAAAATAAAGGCGGAGACATCGAAGGCACTAACCAGAAATAATATATTTACTATATTTAAAAATCCCCGCCCCCCTCCCCTTTAAGGGCCCTCTTGTTGAGCAGCCTGCCCAAGTAGGGCAAAGACTTTTTTTCTGTTCTCCACAAAAGTGGCCGCATTCTGCGTCTTCTTTGTTGCTTTCCGCATTGCTTGCACTGTTTTGAGCTCCTCAAGGGGTGTATTTGGTCAAGCAAGTTGTCCCGAATTGGTGATGTTGTATGAATCATTGCACGTTATCAAGGGCAATCGTTTCGCAAGAAAGGTTGAAAGAAACACTTGCTAGATTCCGCTCTCTCATACCATAGCCCGGAACGCTGTCTTCTTTGTGGGTTTTCGACAAGAAAAGAAAAACTAGCTGTCCTTACATATCTTCATATTTTGGTGCACAGGCTTTTGAGGTTGTTGTATTCGAGAAGCCCAGTAAGAACCTGTCTAGTTTTTTTTTTTTTTTATCTTAAGCTTAAACGAAGTTTTTGTTTGTTTTTTCAACGGCAGCAGCAGTTTATTTTTTTTTTTCATATGTTCCTGATTCAAGGATTACGAAGCAGCCTTTTTGTCCGAATTACATAGTTTAACATTCTTGCTTCGCAGCTCGCGTATTGTGGGCTCAAGCTTACGGCGGGGTTTGCTAATCTTATTTGACGTGCGATGCAAACCTCACCTTCACTGATCATCAGCGACACCTTTTCATTATCTGTCTTGGATGCGATCTCTCGTCTCGGACCAAGGCAATCTTATCAGTGGGCTTAAGCCGTGGTGGCAGAAAAAATTCGGTCCTAGTCCAAGTAGTCCAAGTACGTTGTCAGCCTTTCCCAAAATATTAACATCTCCGATAATCTGGAGAGGCCGCCTTACGGGGTTGTCTTTGACTTGTATTGCAAGATGTTTCAAATACGAATGATACCATTTTGTACGCAAGGTTTGCGCTGACTGCCTTGAAGTCCTGTTTAAAACGCACATAGCACGAGATGTGAGTCTTAATAGCGGCCATACAATCAAAATATTAAAATTTCTGTTGGTTGTTCCTGATAAACTTCTACATTACTGAACTCTGAATAAAAAATAAAATAAATAAAAGGAGTTTTTTTATGACAATTGACTCGAAACTTGCTAGTTTTTCGAAATATTCATTTTCAGGCACTTATTGCATAATAATGAAATTATATTCAAAAGAAGGAGCTTAATTAGAGCTTTACGGTGATGTAAAGATCATAAACATACGTTCATTAGGTCACACAACACAGCTTGCTTAACTTCGTCAAATTTCGTCACAAAGAGGTGGTTTGACAAATAAACAAAAATACATTAAGAATGTTATTACCTAGACGGTTAATAAGCATGAAAAAAGCTTATGTCAAAAGTGTTCCCGAAAAGTTATATTGATGTAGCGTAAAAAGTAAAGAAACGGGATGTGCGCGAGTGCCGACGAAGCCCCAGGCGCCGTCCTTTTAAGCATGTTGTACGTCCGTCAGGGTTCCGCGGATGTCCAGTAGTAGGTAAGCCAGCACCTCTTGCTTCTTTCCACGCTTGATGATGCGGCGATCACAATGGTCGATGCGGCGATCACGATAGTCGATGCGTCGGGGAAAAAAACAGACCGCAGTTAGGCCAAGTTGTTGCGTGCCTTCCGCCGCCGCTGCTCTGTGCGAGTCGACTATCGCGATCGCCGCATCATTACGCGTGGAAAGAATCAAGAAGTGCTGGCTTATCTACTATTGGTCATCCGCAAAACCCTGATGGACGTGCAACCTGCTTAAAAGGACGGCGCCTGGAGCTTCTTCGGCACTCGCACACAGCAGAGGCGGCGGAAGGCACGCAAAAACTTGGCCTAACTGCGGTCTATCTGTTTCGCAGGTTGGTGGCTTCATGTCTCTTTTCTTAAAAAAACAAACAGTTTCTTTCCATTGTTGCTGCTGTGCCACAACGTTTTCTTGAAAATGAGCGAGTGCTTGTATTGGTCATGAGTCTGTGCCTGAGGATGGTACGTTTATGACATGCATTGCATGCAAGTACCCTTACCACCTAGGCAAGTACTCTGGCATAACCACCTCTAGCTTTCGCAACAAAGGCGACTCTTTTAAAGACACTTGAAAATGTGTGACATGTGAAACAGCAGAAAGGCGAGGTACCCTAATGCCTAGTGAACTGCATAATTTCAAGATTGAATGTGAACTGAAAGAACTAAATGAAAACAATTCTATGCTTCTTCCAATCGTGGCGAAGGTGAATGCTCTCCCAGACCTTCTTGAAAAGGTGAATGGGATTGAGGCATCAATCCAAGGTCTTTCTGCTAAACACCAACACAATACTATCTAAACTGGATGAGCAAACTAGCGAGGTTTCTGCTTTAAAATGGCGAGTTGAGTACTTGGAGTTGGATTCATCAACGGGCGCGACAGCGAGCTCTGAGCAAATGAAACTTCAGCCTAAAGAGCTGGAGCAGTATAATCGCCGTCTGAACATTGAGGTTCACGGTATGGCAAAGGAGAAGCATGAAAATCTCTTAGAAAGGATGAACATCTTGCCTTGTAATCTTGGACTCCCAGAACTAGCGAACTCTGACCTTAATGCCCTTTATCGCCTTCCATCACAGACTGGTAAAGAAACTATCGTGATTGTTCAGTTCGTATCCAACTCCCTGAAGGAAACGTGGATCGAGAGTCGTTCTGGCCTCAGAACCAAAAAACCTAAACTTCGTTTTTCTTTTTTTCTTTTTTTTACTATTTAGCTCCTACGAATAAGTGATTGCTGTGGCTCGCACGGCAGAGGTGTGAAGAAAGGGGCTGCCGTTTTGCTTGGCAAAGGAACGGACATATTTTTGCAGGGGAAACTGAGGGCGAAAAGGGCCATTCGGATCTGTGACGAGGGCGATCTCGAAAACGTAAAAGGTTCATCGTGGAATGGTAAAGAAGGGATTACAGCCCTGAATGGAAACCTCGACGTGTAACCTCGCTATCATGATGCTAGTTCTTTTTGTCTTATCGCGTCTAATTCACTTTGTCTTTATCATCACAACGTTTGCAGTTTAAGAAACAAGGAGGATGGAGGTCAATATTTCTTTTATCTTCTTTAAACCATGAATTCGATGTATTGGCCTTTAGTGAGACATGGTTTTCTAGTATTAGTGATATATTGCAATTTAAAAGATACAGGTGTGAAGCTGTATACAGAACAAATAGGAGAGGAGGTGGTGTTGCCATTTACATAAAGAACAATTTTGTTTACGAAGTAATATCTGATTTCACAGTTATCAATCCAAGTTTTGAATCGCCTTTTGTTAAAACGAGTGCATTCGTGTTTGGTGTTATCTATAGGCCTCCTTCTCTGTAGCTAGACGAGTTTTATTGCTTTCTTAAGCAAATTCTAGAATCTGTTTCCGTACTTAGAATGCCTAGTGTAAATGTGGCCTATATTAATATTAATCTTTTGCAGCCATCTCGCCTAGTTAATGAGTTCACAGATACTTTATCTGCAAATGGATTTCCCAATGTAGTTAAAGTACCCACCCGTCTCACAGATTCTAGCGAAGCACTGATTGATCTTTGCTTGACAAGCTGTGGAAAATATAATATTGTGGCAGGCGTACTTATGACTGATATAAGTGATCATGTATCGCTTTTTTGTTTCAATTTAAATTATCGGTCGTATACTATTACACAATTGAATACAACAACTACCACGCGTCTCATACAGAGCGGAATATTGAATATGTTCGCCACCTAGTATCTTCTACAGACTGGATGAATTATTGCATAATACAGAGCCTAACGTCTCATACGATTTATTCCTAAACACGATTACTGAGGTCTGTGATCGTGCTTTCCCTGCAGTAACAATAGAAAAGAGGAAGAACGCAAGAAAACCTTGAATAACTCGTGACATTTTAGAGAGAATTAAAGCACGGAATGAACTTTTCAATTGATTTATATTAAGCCGAGATTTATTTATTTTAAGCAAATTTAAAATTGTTAGGAATAAGCTAGGTTCTGATATAAAGAAGTCTCGTATCCGTTACTATACAGGTAAATTTGCGAATATATGCTTTGATACCCAAAAATCTTGGCGTACTGTTAAGGGTCTTTTACGGGGAACGCAGAATATCATACAACCGAAATGAGAGTAGGCGAGGAAACCTTAAGTGGAAAGGCTCTGGCTGACGAGTTTAACCGGAAAGGCTTTCGCTGACGAGTTCAACCGGAATTTTTTAACTTTTGGAGCCTCTTCTCTGTCGACCTCGGAGGATTTTGAGAAGTATATTGAGTACAATATGCAGCACACGATGTTTCTTTACGCTACTTCCCCTACAGGAATCGTCAGCCTGATCGGTAGTCTAAAAGATAATTGCTCGTGCGGTTTTTATGGCACAAAGGCGGCCACAATTTAAGCACTTTCGTATTTAATACGTGATGCAGTCTGTCACTTAAGCAGCCTTGTGTTATCCTCAGGAATCTTTCCTGAAAAAATGAAACCTGCTAAAATTTCAGTTCTGCACAAGGGTATGGCTGTGGATACTATCAGTAATTATTGACCCATATCAATACTTCCTTTTTTTTTCTAAAATAATAGAAAAAGCTATAAATTCCAGATTAGTTAATCATCTTAACAAATATCAATTAATCTCTGCAAATCAATACGGCTTCCAGAGAGGTGAATCCACTGAATCTGCTCTGCTCAACATTAGGGAAAAACTCGTTCATAACATAGAAAATAAGCTCTACACGATAGGCATATTTCCAGACTTTAACAAAGCTTTCGATTTAATTAAACATAATATACTTTTTAACAAGCTGCAGTACTACGGAATTAGAGGTCTTTTACTTAAACTCTTGCGCAGTTACCCATCAAATCCTACCCAGTTTGTGGTAATCAATAATGTAGCATCAGGCACTGATAATATAAGATTAGTGTTCCTCAAGGATCCACATTAGGTCCTATAATGTTTCTTTTTTATATTAATGACGTTGTTTTCATTCCTCAAATTCCAGACATTGTTCTGTATTCTGATGATACGAATGTTTTTTTTTTTTGCTCGTCTAAAGACCTATCATATCTTCTTCCTGTTATAAAACTGTGGCTTGAAAATTTGTCGAAGTGGCTAGATGCCAATCCGCTTCTTCTAAATGTTAATAAAACAAAGTATATTGTTTTTTCTTCAATTAACAGACCAGTAAATCTTACCAGTGAATTAATATTTCAGCTCCGATCTTTAGAACGGGTTTCCGAATACAAGTTCTTAGGTGCAGAGTTCCATGAAAATCTTCGTTGAACGTCTCATGTAAGTCTCGTGAAACGAAACATCGCGCAGTCAGTCGGTATGTTAAATAGGTTTATAACGTTGCTGCCCACTTGGCTAAAGCGTGAGTTTTACTTCTCTACTGTTCATTCTAGGCTACATTACTGTTTAGTCGTCTATGGGGTTACATCCAAATCAAAGATGGATCGTTTGTATTTAATGCAGAAAAAAGGCATATGGTTTATTCAAAACTTGTCTGCGTCTGATCACACATTTTCATATTTTGAGCTGAATCATATACTGAATATTGAGGCTTTATATAATCAACGAATGTCTGAAGTTATTTTTTCAAAGCTAAAAGCTGACCGTGAACTGTTTTCGTCTACATATAACGACACTGACGTATATTACAATTTTGGACACAGAAATTAAAAAAAAAAGTTAGAGCCAGAACCAATTACGGTGCACAATTATTAACCTGGAAAATTCCTAACCTCCTGAACCTTTATTTATCCTGCCTTAGTTGAAATGATTGACAATAGCTCCCCACTGTTGTCCTTCAGAAAACAAGCAAAAATGTATTTCCTTCATCCGTAGTAGTTTGCTGTTACATTGTACTCGGCATGGAGAAGTTGAGACAAATCGGTCAAGTGATATAAACCAGGGCTGGCCACACCGCGGCTCGCGAGCCGCATGGGGCTCTTTGCTAGTCCAAGTGCGGCTCGCGGATCCCTCGCAAGGGGACCCCCCCCCCCCCCCTCCCCTTCGCCCCTTTCCTCGTTTCCCTAGGAAAAGAGGGGATTTTAGAATAAAGCACACTGCAGCTTGCAGTTTGACAGCCTTGTACTCCCATACGTACAGTCGTACAGGCTTGTGCCCCCATACGTACAGTCAGACTCTGAACAAAAGTTAAGTTTGTCCCCCCCCCCCCCCCCCCTCCCCCCGTGGCTCTCAGAAGTTCCGTGGTTTTGTTTGCGGCTCTTAGGCCAGGCCAGCCTGGCCACCCATGTGATAAACAGTCAGTAGCCGTCGGTCAGAAATATATTTTAAAAAAGTGTCCAAGTGATTTTGAGTGATTAGAGAAACACTAAACACGCACGAACAAGACATATAAGCAAGGTGGGATTTCATTGAAGGAAAAATTAGTTCTGCGGAAGTGTGGATGAGCTTGGGCTTAATGTGGCCAACGTCCAAAAGTATTTTCTGGCTGCGTAAAATTAACTGAACAAGTTTCGCCTTCTCCTTCTGCAGCTTTTTAAGAGTAAGGATGAATGTATGCTGAGTACGCTTGCCAAAAGAAAAAAAAAAACACGAAAGATAAACTATTTTATTATCAGAAAACCGCTCAAGAAAAAATACCTGTGCGATACTTTTGTTTTGATGAATTTCAGTATCCGAATTTTACTCTCTTCGACATGTCTCTGTGTATTTGTATTTTCTAACATATTCAAGAGTATCTCTGCCCAACCCTCACAGGGCACCCAACCCTGAAGGCAGCAGTGCTAGAGTAAGCGCAGCACTGGAGGCGGTGAGAATTGACAGGTCCCACTACGGGGCCCCGCGGTAGCGAACCTTCCTCGGAACGAGTCAACACCGCCCGCGACGGGGGGCCAGTTTGGAGCGGGCCTCCATTGCACGCGGAGGCAACCTGCCCGACGTTCGAGTAACATGGGTCAGTCCACTTAGTCTCTCGACGACTGTAAAAACACCAACCAAGACAAGAAGCAGGTCAGTCCGGTGACTAAACTCAGCGCTCCTCAAGCCGGATGGCGACAACTGATGGTGTAAAACAAAAACAACAAAAAAACTGGGTTAAAAAGACTCGTAACAAACTGAATTGAGTGCGTTAATTTTACTATTTTTAGAAAACCTAATAAGCTAGCTTATAATGATAAACCAAGTTGGAAAAAAAAAAAACTTAGCAGTGACCGTTAGCTTCAGAAGTTCATTGCCCTAACTGAAACCCGAAGCCACCAAAGCCATGTTTTTAAACTTTAAACGTCGCCGGTCGCCGCCCGCGTTCTCGGCGTTTTTGGTGTTGCTGTTCTGCGAATGTCCCTTTTCAAGTATATTTACCTTCCGGTTCGATCCTCGCTTGCCGTTTTAATGTCACGTGAGTTATCAAATCACGCTCTAAATATATCCTGAATGGGGCTCCTCAATCAAGACGCCAAAAAGCCGGGGACTCGCTTCGCCGTTCGGGATTCCGGGATTCCGGCTCAAGTTCGTTGATGGGGGGTGCAAGCATTCTTGAAGTGTTCGTAATGTTCTTCGCATCAGGCATGGCACGATCGTCTTTTCTCTAACGCAGTGTATATGACCCGATTAATTTCTTAGGCGTATGTAGGTCGGGTGTGACTTGTAAAACGGTCGAACGTAATTAATTGCTTGTTTACGCTTCATAATTTCGCAACCTTCACGCATCGAAGGTTTCACGTCACTTTACTGGAAAATATATGAAATACCGCGGAAAACTATGCTAATTAGGAGCAAACCTGGGGTTGGCTAATCTGTTAAATGATAAAAGAGAAGTTGTCATCAAAGTATAAGCATATAAAAAAAGCAACGCTATGAAAAGTGAATTTACCAGTCGTTATATATTTGCAAGCAGGCTGAGCAAGTTGACTGGAAACATTGAGCATAATTCTGAATTGATTAGTCAGATGGATCTACTTCGAAGAAAAGTGCCAGGAAGGTACCTCTAAACAAAGCGTTGCTCGAACATGCCAGTTTCCTGGACCCCACCACCTGTCTTCTCTCTCTCCTCAGGATACCCTGGGGGTATGGCAGCATTTGGCACCTGCCTTTCAGCATGCGTCGACCCCCCCCCCCCCCCCCCTTCAAGCTCCATGCACAATTCATCTCCGCTTGGCACACCATGCAGTAAGACCCGCAGTACCTCTCTAATTTAGAAGTATAAGGTGTGTCTCACTTTGTCTATTCACTCAATTCTGTCACGTCTTGTTCCAGTAATATGGTTCCTCGGAGAATCAGAGTATACCACGAGGGCGACACACGTGTGGAGGCAAGCTGCAAGGGCCGGACACCCGAGACAAGGACCACCAGTAACCAAGGGGATGAAGTGAGAAAACTCAAGAGGCAGCTCATCATCTGGGCCACAAGAAGCAAATCGGAGACCGTATATTGGTAAATTCGTCAACACTCATCCTTGGGTGGCATGAGCATTTTTTGGTTACATTCGTACATGAGGTGAACTGTTACTGGATCTAGGTCTACTCATCCTTCTGCAGCTTACAAGGCGTTACCAAAGCTACGGCACCAGCGAGCCAACCGGAACATTTGGCAGAGGGAGTGACAGCATTTCGTGGGAGTATACCCCTCCTGCGGAGAGCTCTCACAAACCTTGCTTCGTTGCTCTGACTAGCTCCAAAGGGCAGCAATGTTTTTTCTTCATAAAATGAGGCGGAAACAAGCCTGAGCATTTTCTGGTCACATTCGTACATAAGTTGAACTGTTACTGCAACTAGGTCAACTCACCCTTCTACAGCTTACAGGGAGATACCAAAGCTAAGGCACCAGCGAACCAACCGGAACATTTGGCTGATGAACGTGACAGCATATCGTGGGAGTATATTCCTCCTGCGGAGAGCTCTCACAAATTTAGGCTGAAACAGAGTGTAGCTGTAGTGAGGCCAGTGAAATTGTCATTGTAGCATGACACTCCTAATGAGGGTTCTGGCATCTATCTATGATCTATTATGCAATTATAAATGTCGCAGCCACAAATGATTATTTGACAATAGTCTGCAACCCGTCATATGACAAACTGTGTAAATTGTTGAGTAAGGGCAGTAGTTTTGCATATCTGGGAAAAAACAGTGGCTGAGAGGGCTCTCTTCCTCATCGCCATCTGCCTCACTCAGGGCTGCCTTTCAAGTAATTAGTCACAAAGTTTCTGGGGTACCGCTTTCACAGTAACTTCCGGCGTCAATGAGACACTTGAGTAGAAAAACCTTATGCAGTTGCAACCTGCGAACCAGTTTGCAAACTGTGAAGATGACTTATATCAAGTCCTGCTTTGTACGAGTGGTCTCGGCATTTGGCATGCAAAGTGTGGAGCAGTTATAGCAATCGGAACTTCAGGCTCCAGATTACTGGAACTGTTACCATCAGCACGACAGCCACAGTTGGTTGTCGTGCCAGTAGACCTTGTTCTGAAGTCATTGGAAGATAACAACAATAATCAGTTGTTGCCATTATGTTGTGTTAGCCAGTGGTCAAGAACAAAACTATTTCTCTCTTGAGTTTGGACAAAGTGTTCTTTAATTCGTTTTCTCAAAGCCCCTTTGACACTCAGTGGCACACATAACCTAGCTCACTGAACACCCTACTTATTAGTAGTGTTTCCAGTTTTTGCTAAATCACAAAAAAGAGCCCTTGCAGAATGAGGTAGTGCTGTGAAAAAGTAAATTTTTAATTCCTCATGCGGAGATTCCCATCCGTTGCAGTTTGGATAGAAGCAAGCTGTGGTCTGGGCTGTTAAAAGCCTTTCTAAAGTTTAACTGGATAATCTCGCACAGAGTTCGGTTGTCAAGGCTGGTGCAGAGTGCATGGGTGGCAGCTGCAAGGGCCGATTCACAGCTTCTGCCGGGGCAAAAACCGTATTGGTGGGGGCCAAGGAAGTTCGATAGCTCTAGGTGGGCTAAGGGTCGCTTGTTAATGACTCTCTCCATTGTTCGGCAAGCGATGGAGGTTATGGAGATTGGTCAGTATGAGTGGATGTCAAATTTGAGGGGGCACCGTGTCCTTTTTTGAGAGGTGTTACTGACGCCACTTTCCAGGATTTAGGAACAGAGCTGTGGAAGAGGAAATCGTTAAAGAGGCAAGTGAGGACGGGGGAGATGCGGCCAACGCAGGATTTAAGCAATGCGGGGTGGAGGCCAGGGCGTTGAGAAGAGTCGACACCAGCAAGGGCTTCGTATATAGGTTTCCTTTTTAAAGAATGACTACGGAAAAGAGGGTGGTTGCTGGTGTGGCCTCGACTGGCAGGCTTGTGGGTGGGGTGGGACAAAGTTTAGGTGTGGTAGGGTCGACAGACATTACAGCCTCAGAAATGTGGTAAGAGAAGAGCTGTGCTATGTCGTCAAGATTGGAATAGTGCCTGCCGTGATGTGTGAAGAACGGCACATGGCACATTTTTCGTTGCTAGTGAAAACATGCTTACGAGTTTGGGCTGGCAGGTTGCTTTTGTTGCTAGTTGCTGTAGGTAATCTCTATGGGAGATATGGATCAGATGCTTGACTTCGGTACGTGCTTGGTTAAGATGAGTGGGATTTAGAGTTTGTTGCGCTTCCTTGAATATCCAGCGCTCACATCGGATCAAGGCTGCAATCTCCTTTGTCATCCATGGAAGGCTGCCGCGTCTCTTGTTGATCCTTAAGGGGAACACATTTGTGCTGAATTGCTGTTACGTTGAGCGAGAGGTCGTAAGCCTCATCAGTCGATGGGTGATCAAACACGATGGACGAGTAAGCGAGATGGATAAGTTGATTAAGATGACGGGAATCGTTTTTTTAGAACGGCTGGAAATTTTTGGTGTGATGACCTCGCTTAGGCGCTGAGCAATGGATACTGGTGAGGAGAGCACTGTGATCACTGCCTGGTAGGATGGATTGGATTGTGCAGCGGTAAGATATGTTGGGATTATTGTTGAGGGCGAGGTCGAAGAATGTAGCGTTGCTGTTTGGAGAAATGTCAGATGGTGTGTCATGAAGTTGGGTGAGGCCAGCAGTTTCCAGTATGTCTAACAGCATGAGATGAACAGTGCAGAAAACCTGCTGGGGTCACTACGCTGTAGGCTCTCTTAGAGGAGGGCATACGATAATTCACAGAGAAAGAAGGGGGGGGGGGGGGGCAATAGGTACGTACCAGAAGAAGCTATGTTTGCAAAATACCTCGACAAAGATGGCTTCTAGACCCTGAGGGGTGAGCTGGTCGATGCGTTGGCAGGGCAGGTATTTCGACACGACAAGGGCGCCGGCGCGCCCAGTTGAGGGGCAGTCTTGCTGGAATATAGAGAATTCTGAGAGAATGATTAATTGCCTACCGAAGTCTGAGGCGTCCGGCCATGTCTCGCACACAGCGAATATTGTATTCAGGAAAGATTACTTCAGCGCTTTAGAGTCAGGTAGCTTATACTTCAAGAATCAAACGTTAGAAAACCAAACGTAATTAGAGTCTGCAGACTCCAATCTCGCACGACAACTACACCAAATGCGGAGTTGTCGTGCGAACGGTGTACGCTGCCGGTGTTTTCGCTCGCCGGCGGCAGATCGGAGAAGTGCTTTGTAGAGCTGGTAATGATGGTGCTCTACGCAGGGCTCCGTGCTGATTAAGGGATGGGAAGAGGTCATCGGCCAGGGGTGGGAGCTGACACGCCGCACGGAGCCACTCAGTTGATAACGAGGAGAGGCGTCTATACAAAGCGGGAAATACATCTTCGCATTGCTGGTGAAGCCACAAATCACAAACGTTACATTAGAGAACGGCGGCATTGTCGAAAACAGACCGGAAACAGCGGGAGCAGGAGGGACGTGGGCCGGAGTTTGAAGGCGCATCACCAGTGATCAGCAATAGCAGGATTGGTAGGTGAGGTTTCTGGCGAGAATGACGAGTGAAGAATACTCAGCCAGGAGGTCGCTTCCACGGACGGCAATGTTTGATGGTGATACTGCAGTCAGAAAGTGGCATTCTAGGTACTTAATGTTTGTTAATGATAGGTGATGCTTCTATTGAATGACCAGTAGCCCCGTTAGGCAGATCAGAAGATGGAGAATTGTAAAGGCATGTCGTCATCTAACCTAACCTTTAAACATTGCGCTGAAGAAATTGACTGCCTAGATCCGACACACCTGGTATGTTGAACATTAATTTCGGGCGGGAAAAAGACGGGCAGGTTTAATGCACCTCCAAACACATATTTATTCTTAACCACATTAGCCTGCGGTTACTGGTAAAGCAACAGGTTTCTAATCACCCTCGTTATGTAAAGCAATGTAGCGGCTGCGCATTTTTTTTCAAGGTTTATGCATAGTTGTCTTGAAATGCCTCTACCGCAACTTCACCTCTACCTGACTATGTTCATTGATATTCGGTTTATCATTTTGTATGCACAAAGCCTGAAGGTTAACATCCAAACTGTTTGTACTGTCGTGTCTGTTCGCTTATACCCGTCAACCGCATCATTCCATGTGCTGTTTGTAACGTTTTCGTATCAATTGTACTAGAGCGAAAATTAACAGTTGCCTGCTTGAAATAACTCCTGTGTGAAAATATTACCTGTGACTGTCGTCGAGTGGTACGCACGTCACAATAAAGCGAAGGTGCAACGCAAGCGGACGCGAGAAGCCAGTAAACAAAACGCCTAGGGGGCCGCCATTTCGAAAAGCAAAACAATAAAAACGAAACATAAACAGTGGTTAGTTACCCCATCCGTGGTGAGAGGGCGCTTTTAAAAGTTTAAATAATTGTTTGAGGAACTTTCGCTTTTTTTAAACTATTTGATTGTGAATATAATTTAGAGTGCGTGAATATTATAATATGAGCTTAGTTTTATAACGTACTTTAATTCACACGAGGCCCTCGATCACGTGGTTTGCGGATACCACAGGCTTACTCACACTGGGCAAACTGTGTATGATAAACTGTGGGCGACGACATCAAGCCACCCTTAAGAGGTTGTACGCTAACTCCCCATGGTCCGCACCCTGGACCATGAGGACATGCTTCTGAGCCCGTTTTCTCACTTTCGCCGGAGGCAGAAAAGGACGGAGATGTGAGCCAGGAGCGAATGGATATGCCAACGTGAATGCCGGAGTTTAGCTGCTCCGACGAGAAAGGTTCGTTGAGCATTCTGTAGCCCACGCCGTCGCCACCATCGCCGTTCAAGTCCCAACAGCCGTCGCCGCACAGACCGCATCGACGTTCGCCTGCACCGCGCACGTCTCTGCTCCCATGGCCGTCAAGGACACTTCCGTGTTTGATCCCGGCGACTTCCTCTACGAAGCGTTCTCGATCCCCTGCGGTCCCACCTTTAAATCAAGGTGGTGGGGAAGATATGTGTGTGTGTGTGGGGGGGGGGGGGGGGGGGGAGGGAGAATGTGCGAAAGTGTGGAGCCTAGAAAGAAAAGTACGAGGACGGCATGGCGCAGAGCTCGGGCGGCGAGCTTGAAAATGGTCGGTCGCGGAACGGGGAATCGTCAAGGCGCTACCTCCAACTCGTCAAGCTGTGAGCCAGTAAATTCCTTCGTACATGGCGCTATGTCATCGTCGGGGCGGTGAAGGCGGGCCTGATGGGGCGTTTACTAAAAAGGACAACCACAAGTTTTAATAAAACAAAATCCCAAAGAATCTGGGAGGGACGACCAGGTTCTGGAGACTTTCGTCGAAGATATCTTTGATCGGCAATCGATCTCAAACTATAATCGATGGGCACTCAGCAGACTTTTAGGGTAATCTATGTATATTTTAGTAAGGGAACATTTACATATGCGCTAATTTTTAATACTAGGCACTTTTTATGAACTTCAAAGCAGGCCTCTGCAGACAATTTTCCGAAAAAATGTCAGGTGTTTTTTTTTATTAGCGAGTAGGTTATTCCTCTTACATTCATACCAGATGCAACACAGCTCGTCGCCTTCGAGACGATATTTGTCCCCTCACATACTTCTAAATGCAAAGAATTACATTGCGGAGCCTATAAATATGGCATAAATAAGAAACGGCAGATCGCCCACTTTGGACGCTTGCAGTGCGTGCCATGTTTGTGTAAGTCGGAAGCCTAGAGAATCGGCGGCATATGACATGGCAAGATTTCATCAAACAAATCTAAGTTCACTTTTTTCTAACAAAATCCTAAAAGAAGTTTATTGTTGCAGGCTGAAATGTAAGCATATATACGCAAATACTCCATCAAGGATAATTTAAGGCTCGAAACATTGGATATTTCTACTATAGCTTTAGGTATATCTATTATTTATTTTTAGTATAAAAATAACACTTATATTTCTGCGACTAATATTTTAAGCACGTGTGGACGTTAAGTTTTGAATTACAAAAATTCAGGTATCTCTCAAACTTCATTCATGTGCATCACACAAACACAAAAAAAACATAGTATTTCTTGTATTCTGTTTAGCATTTGTTTTTATTTTTACACTCGCCACAAATTAAGCTAGTCCTAAAACATGATTTCAGTGTGCAGGGCGTCTAAAGACACCACAAACAGGAATGTTGGTTGCAAGTTTATAGTGGGTATCGTGGCTGTCATGTTATAGTGCAGGCAACATAATCGGTTTATTTTGTATGACAGCGATAATCCGAGGATTAAACGTGATTCCAAATTTCCGTTTCAATTTTATTTTAAAATTATACATTCCGTGTTTAATGTCGTCTGGAGAAACCTAAAAGAAAGGTGACACCGAAATTATTTTCGGAGTTATGCCTTGTATCAGAAACAGTCCTTAATCGCAATATATTTTGAGAGATTTCCAAACGTATAAGAGAGTCATCTTTCGTTTTTGCATCTGCCTGTTTCCTCGGAATCACTCTTCTTGCAGTTCGAACAAGGCCAATCGCATGGATTTTCTGGACACTGAAAAAGAGAAACGCATAATTCTAATTAAATTTACAATTCAGATAACAGGAAGGCGAATGAAATTATTTTAAATTTATATTATAAACTGATATTTTTATTACAGGTATAGAGAACCACAAATAAAGAAAACGATATTCAAAACATGCGCATTCAAAATTACGAAACAAAAAGAAGAAATACTTGGAGAAGACTTTTGTGGTTTTGTGAGCACCGTATATTTGAACATATAACAAATTGTGTTCGCATCTTGAATAGGATAACAGAACACATTTCTCCCTTTACTGCAGCTGTTAACTCAACTTTGGCACTTGCTCTGCTTCATGCAACACGTACCCAAGAATGAATTTGGTGCAATCGGAAGCCTTCGGGTTAATCCGCATAATTTAACATATTTTCTTGTGAAGAACGCAAGTTCGGAATACATCGCGGGTCAACTTCAATGAAACAACCTTTTAGATACAATATCAGTAAAGATAATTCATGAGGTGGCATCGTGATTTGAAATGAATTGCGCCCGTACCAAGGCGCTATTTGGTCGACGTACTGTGTGTTAAAAATGTATATGAGTGGTGATGACATATTCATGCGGAGAGCAATGGTAAACATGGAGCCAATGACACTGCATGCCTGCAGTTTTTTTTTGTTTTGTTTTAGCGGACACTATACCTATTGTTGCCTAAGATTCACGCTCATCAATACGGCATTCATTTTTGTTCATCTCCGTTTAAGCACTCAAACTCTTAAGTTCTACAAAACCTTAAAGGGGTCCTGCAACAACTTTTTGGCTGGTTTTTAATTTGCACCAAACCTGAGCACACTGAACGTAGTAACTTTAAGAAACTTTTCTTTTCTCAGAATTCGCTTTATATTAAAAGTTATAGGCAAATTAGAATTACAAAAACAAGCAAAACATAACCTCCTTCATGTCGTCGTAGGTCCTGGCTTGAGTGGCCGTGAAGTAGAGGAGGGATAGTGAGCTCATCGAGCGCTCACGGCTGCCGCACTCCGTGTCGACGGCTCGAGAGGGCGCCACTAAAGCATGTGTTGGATAGGCTGTATGAAGTCGGCGGCCAGGGCGGCTCGCATTGCATTTGCTGCGCGATTAAAGAATAATTCGGCATAACACTTCATCGGCCAGAAACGACAGCAAACACGGAGTAAAGATCAGTTCAGAACGGGAGCCGCTTCGCGCTGCCATATCGCGAAATCGCCAAATCGTCAGCCAAGCCCGCGCCGAAAGCCTATTGAACGCTCGGATCCTACAGCCGGTATACGACCGCAGCGCCGCCGCGTACATCCGGGATCTTTCTACGCTCGCGGCTGGCCGTTCGTCGGAGGGTCATCCCACTATGGTTGAAAAAACCCCGAGACTGCGGGTAAACGACACAACACTAAAAAGTCTCTAACACAGCTGACACAGTCAGCTGTGTTAGAGACTTTTTAGTGTTGTGTCGTTTACCCGCAGTCTCGGGGTTTTTTCAACCATGTGCAATGTACACCAGCTCGTTTGCGCCCTTACTTTTTGTTCATCATCCCACTAGCCCTTTCTAATATGCGCCGTTTTTTCCGCCGCTTGGTGGCGGGTTCGTCGATGGGTCTTTTCTTGTTTCCGTACTTTATAAACTGCATTTCTTTCTTTTCTGATCTAAAATACTGAACAAAAACTACTTTCATACATAATTGAAACGGTTTGCGCCACTTATATTTTGAATCGCGACTAAAAAAAAAGCTTTTAGCGGCTCTGACCAGTAGTAAGCCCACGACCAAAGACGTCACATATTGCGCGCTTTCCGCAGCGTGGGTCGCCCTCGTAGGTGGAGGAGGTTTCCGCGTCGTCCGGTTAAAATACGACTCACTGATATTTAGTTACTCTCTCCGTGCTCGCTGGCTTGCCCGAAACCCAAAAGACGTGGAAACCGCAAAAAATGTAGATGCTTAATTATGATTGCAGGGCCCCTTTAAGCTACAGACTTCATTGAAAGCATGTATGTTCTTTCAGAACATGTTTTTAGGTCAATACCGAGTACAGACAACCCATATTCTTAATCTTCTGGCAAACGCGGTCTGAACATCTTAAATTAGTGAACTCTAAGCTGTGCGTCACGACTCAAAGATGTTTGCTACAAACTCAGTGGGGGTTCGCAAGCCGGCTTGGGAAGCAAAACGAAAACAAAAATAAACACAACAGAAGCTTGACTTTTCACCGGTGGACCTGATGAAAACAAAGTAAAGGTGTCAGCTCAACGATGAACCTAATTGAGGGTGGCAGTGTTCACACCCCGGTCTCGATTTGAGAAACTGAGCTCTTACAAACGAGCTCACTTTAGTCACTGGCAGCACTCGCTCCTGCTGGCATATTGTTTTTTTTTTTTCTTTTTTTTTTTCTTTGCTGCGGTTTTAGTCTATCTTCTACGCACTGAACACGTGCATTTTTGAATTAATATTTCAGAACAATTTTATGTATTCTAGTTCATTTCCTGAATAAAAAAAAAATAAAAATAACAAGTGGCATCGTGAAATTATTTTTTTTTTTTTATTTTTGTATGGATGTCAGAGTAGCAGATTTGGGAATCAATGCTTTAATTTCTATAACCACCCACTAATTACATTGTCTAAAAGGCGTTGCACCCCCCCCTCCCCCCCTGATAGTTTTCCCAAACAAAATACCGGGCACTGAAGCTACATACCCGCTTGTCCATGATTCCATCAGTGTTTTGAGCCTCATTCGCAGCATCGGTAGCGCAGTATCGTTTGCATCCGTTTTATTTTTATCACTGAAGCGCTCGGTTAAGTTAACGTCGTCATCACTCTCATTTGATAGAAAAGCTTCAGGTAACTTCACTTAAAGTCAAGTAGAGGAATGATCCACTTCTTTGCCCTACGTGTGCTTGAACGTGGGAGTAGAGCCGTTCTTAAAACATAATTGATTTACATCTGCTACTATTGCCTTGCATTCGGTGGAATAAAGTGCCGAGGACTGAGGACCTTAACATTTTTCCGAAGATAGGAAGGAATCGGTGGCCGAGTGTGCTAGCGCACACCAGCTCGGACCAGATGGAGCGAAAGCTCGCGCTGCAGAACCCATGGATCCTGGGTTCAAACCACACCTCTGCCCGTTTCCACCTGGATGAGCATCGTACCGGCGTGCGGTCGCGTATCACTAATGCGTGGTGCCCGTTGAAGGTCTAAGGTTAGCGGTTGTAATGCACTGGCTAAATTGCTCACCTACAGCGAGTGACTCGTCGCAATTGGAATGACCGATTAACTACACGCTGTATAGATATCCACATAAACCCCCAATTTCCCGAAGATATACATCTCGGAATTGCACTTTATCCGGCAGAGTGCCTTGGCGTTGGCAGATTCAGTCGAACACTGATGTGGCGCGATATATGATAAGTGGCGAATAATTCTAAATGTGCTGATTACTTCCTAATCTGATGCAAAGTTTACGCATTTTGCTGTTCTAATCCACAGCAAGATGTTTCCGTAATTGGTGAGAACCTTAGAGACTTCGTGTAGTGGACATTTTGCCCGATTGAAAAATTCACCAATGGAATCATGTCGGGCCGTCAGTGTTTCCTAATGGACTCCCGATTGTACCTGGCTGTACGTGAAACATCTCTGATCGACCGATAATCACTCTCTGACTCACAGTGAGACTCTGCTTATCGGCTCTTTGGTAGCAGACGGCAGCAGCGAAATGCCTTTTAGATTGCTTTGTGACGATCCTGATTTTAAATCGAACGTCTCTGTCCGCACGTCAGGAGCCTTCGACGTGCAGACAGACGAAGAGTCAGGAGATATAAGGTTACGACCGCACGAAAGTTCCGTCAAACGATATTACTTCGTGAAAAATTATTTATAATTTCCCTCCTGAGTAAAAAATATTTTGTCAGCTTTGATTACCAGTTCCCGTTTTAGTTTGAACGTTTTGAACGCGGGAATGGCGCAGTGTTACTGCTGCGAGGGCGGTCGCCGGCCGGGCCATCTTGCGCCCGCCTCCTTCGATGTGCGGTGGAGCGCGGAAGGGTTGGTTTCTCTGTTCAGAACCTTGCGATTCAAAGTATTTTACATGGATAGTAGCAGACCATTGTTCCTGAGGAAGTGGAGTAGCGCCTCGAGGGCCTCCTCTTTTTGTTTGCGCCTTCCCATCCGGACAGATAATCTTTTTTTTTTTTTTTTTTTTTTTTTTTTTGTGCCTGGGAGGCCATGAGATCGTGCCGGGAGATGCTCCCTCGCGCGCCACGGAACGAAACAAACAAAAACGTTCGGAACCAAACAGGTGTTTATTTTGTTCCGAACGCTTTTTTTTTTTCGAGCATTCCAAGGAGCGTGAACGCGATGCCGATCCCCGACCACTTCGCCATGACGTGTCTCCGCTACCGCTCTGACTACTCTGGATTAACGCAAAACTGCTCAATCTTACTTTGCGATCGCGCATGGAGATAGCAGAATTTCTGGGGACGATGGCGCGTTTCCTCTCACTCGTGGCAATGCGAAAAAAAAAATATACAAATGACGAGTTGTGAATTCTTTCTACGCGATAATCGTTGCCCCTTTAATTATTCGTGAGCTTCATGCTCTCCTGTATAAATTATTATTTAATACAACCGAATTATAAGCGCCCCAACGTTTTTATACCTTAGTTTTGCCGGCCAGCGCCATCTGCGGCGTATTCGTTACCAGTGTGCAAAGTTCTTCAAACGTGAAAAGTTGCACGTCCAGTTTCAATTTAAACAAAGTCGTCCTTGCAACTTCCCCGTGCCGTCTGTTTCTACAACGACATGACGTCCGCCCAGAAAACTGGTGGGACCATATGTCCTTTGAGATGTTTGCCGAGGAGCGGGCCGATTTCTCTGATCCGCAGCATACAAAGGATGAGAAGTGCAAGTGACTGATTTCAATGGAAAACCCTGAGAAACGGAGCCAGTGTTAAATTTCCTGGTCCTATCTGTCTCCGGAAAGGCCACGTACAAGAAACAGTGACGCTTTGTATGCACACTTTCACCCGAGAGTTTGACTAGAGCTTTTTTTGGCGTTTGCGGAGAGTTTTTAAAAAGCTTGTCGAGAGAAAAACGAGGAAACAAATATTTATGTAACCAGTTTTCTCAAATTATCTATCGATAGTCCGGAGTGAATCGCTCAATATTACCAAGATAAAATTAGGTGGGGAGGAACCAATATATCTGTCTATATGGCGGAATAATACCGATATCAACGGGGTTCATGTTGTAACGAATGAAGCTGACGAAAAGATGAACTAGTGAACTGAAAAATAAAGGTTTAATAGACGAACTCGTGCTAAACGAAAAATAAAGGACGAGCGTCGAGGCAGCAAAAAAGGGGGCGGCGATTCGGCGGCGTAAGAGAGAGCGAGAGCGATACTGACTCGACAAGGTCGCGGGCAGCTGCTTATCTACAGTGCGTCACTATCTCGAAAGTTCGGCAAAGAAAGTTTGCACGTCGTGCGCTCGGGGCAAGAGTGAACTGGCACTTTCCAAAAAAAGAAAAAAGAAAGCACGGGGAAGTTACGTGTGTTGCGAGGATGAACGCGAATCTTCTAGAAGTCCGTGACTGAGCGTTGCTTTCTCGGCCATGCGGGCGGCAATATTAACAAAAAACAGCATCTGAAACTTGTAGTTTCAGATGTTGTAGAAATTCGCCCAAAACAATAGAAAATATAGAGCTTCTTACTGGTTTGTCGCAGTATTTTGCTTTTGCTTCGTCGTACCCTTCAATTGCACGTCCACCTTGTCCGCATGTCCTGACTAAGTTGGAACTGCGGAAAACAAGAGAAGCGGTTACGCTCAGTTGAGCCAGGGAATACAAACGAAGCGAATAATACCGAACACAGTTCGCTAAGTTTCAGCTTAAATCTGAATGTTGCTATGCTAAGCCTGCCCTTCTTCTCTAGTAACCTCGGTTTCAAGTGATGTCCCGAAATGGAATGTGTTTTTTCAAGCCTACGTTAAAAAAAAATAACGACAACAAAACCAAAATGTCGTTTTCTAGCTTGCTTTCGTAACAGTCATAAATCGCGAATGCGGTATATCGTTAGCCTTTTATTTTAACTCCGTGATGAAGCCAAAGGCGTGGGTTTTCGCAATTTTAGATGATGGTGGTACCGCGGTGTGAGGATCGCGGTCCCTAGCGCCTCGGTGATCAGCTTCACAGTAAACGTACTTGCTTAGACCTTTTTGACGCGAAACGAGAAAGGAAGGCTGTAATACCGCTCGTATATAGCAAAACAAGGATTACTTACGCGTCGCAGAACCAGCCTCGTACTGGTGTCAATTTAATAGGCGCCAGTGCACCCCATATATGTCGTGATAGTGGCGAACTGAGACTAGCTACAACTATTATCTGTTCCTTGACATATATCAGAATTTTTTTTGCGTACTATATAGCCTTCAACTTATGCCAGAAAACAATGACGCGTATTTGGCAATAATTTCAACGACATATTTCATTAACATTTTTACGTGAAATACTTTAATGAGCATCGGCATATAATTGGTTAACGGCATGCTCCCTCAATGTGCAATAAAAGGAAAAAAATTAAAATACACAAATCAAACTATATTGCGTGTGATCACTCATGACAAGTTTTTTCTAAATCTATGCGTTTAGCGATTCAATAAATGTATCGAAATACAGCGTTGTAATGTTATTAGTTATGCCGGAACACTCACGTGGCAAGTAGAGAAATGGCCATTAAATAAAGTGTCGTGGCTCTCATTTTACCGTACCCCGCTGCACCCCTGTAGCCTTTGAGATGAGCAGAACTACAACAGGGATTAAGACGAAGGCCTCCTGGGTAAATATTTCCTTAACATTTAATGTCTGGTGTCAGCCAGGTGCTAGTTCTTTACACAGAAGGCGACACAAAGAAGGAAAAACTGCGTAGAAAACAAGGCCATCCAACACCCACGCCATTCAAAAAGGTCAATTTCGAGAACACTTGCAACACACAGGAACAGTGCAATGCGCAATTGTTGCCGATTCTGCAACATGCTGACGGCTTGCACAGCGAAAGGACGCGTGTTAGGAAATCCAAAAACCGCTCGGGCGCTTTGATGTCGCACGCATTTTAGGCACGCTTATACAGAAAGCACAGGCTTGGACTTTGTGTCACCAAACGTTAATTCAGAAGTTATACATGTTAGGTGTTCGCGGTGTCACTCTGGAGAGGATTAAAAGTTACTTTAAAAACCGTTATCAGTGTAGAAATAAAAAAAATAGATCAAATCTCAGAAAATTAACAGCAGGCGTGCCTCAAGGCAGTATACTGGGGCCACTTCTTTTTTATTTACATACCAATTATATTGTAAATATTGATAAAACCGTTAGTTACATCATATATGCAGATGACACACTATTGCCAATGTTTCAGCTGCGCCAGAAAACTTCAAATCCATTCATTCCTTCCCTCCCTTTTTTTCTTTTATGGAACGACGCTGACCAAATTATACAGAGGGCAAATCACTATCTTGATGAGCTAAATAATTAGACAATATCAAATTCCTTAAAAATAAATGTAAATAAAAGTAAAGCCATTCTATTAGATCACGTACTACAAAATGCACCTACATGACTATCATTTTACTTGGTAGAAATGAAATGATATAGTAGAAAATGTAAAAGTACCAGGAATAATATTTAATGAATACCTCTATTGGGACGAAACTGTGCAACGGATAAGTAATAAGCTATCGAAAGTTTTGGGGATTATATATAAACGCCGAAATATGATTCCCATCCTTGTTATGCTACTCATGTACAACTCCCTTTTTTACACATACTACAACTATTACTTCTTAGTATGGGGTGACCCTACTGCCACAAATCTTGGACTAATACTTAATCTTCAAAAAAAAATCGAGCTTTGTGTCATGCAGCATACGATAGTCATACCAAGCCAGTGTTTTATAAATTTATTATAGTACAAATTCCAAATCACTATAGTTAAAAACTTGCACTCTCCCACAGAACTTCTTTTAGGCAGAACGAAAATATGTATCTATCAATATCCCAACTTGAACTTAGACAAGGAATTGATCCGACTCCTAATGCTGAGATTTGAATAGTGCCCCATTCAAGAACCAACTATGGGAATCAGATGTTAAATATACCCTGCCCCATATTCTGAATCGTTTTATGAACCCGATATAAACATCTTCAGTATGTCCGTAAAACAGGTATGTTCACTTTTTCCCTAATCGCTACATTCATATGAAATTTAATAAAAGTTTAGTATAACACGATTGTATGAGTTCTATGCATGTTGTTATTTTTCCTATACTTTTTCGTGTCTTTTTTTCTCCCCCTTATGTCTACATTCTTCTTTTTAGCAATATAAATGATGTTGTCTTTCCCATGCTATAATGAATATGTCAAATGTTAGTGTCTTTAAGTGTATGTTTGTTTTTCCCTGGGCAGTTACGGGGGGCAGAAACTAGTCAAGCAGCGTGTCAGTTGCTTTTGTCTTTGCCTCGTTTCTCTGATTCAGGGTTCAATAAAGAATTTGATTTTGAATTTGTTTGAATTGACTTAGGACTTAGGTTGTGGTTTTCAACATTCCCCTGAAAATTGCAAATTAAAATTTACGTTTGTTTGAACAATTAAAGTTAATTTGCTAGAACTTATTCAAGACGTGAGTAAAATAAACGCTATCTACAAAATTAGACGAAGCTAATAAAAATCAAGGTGTTGAAGATGCTTCCTTTTCACTTATTTTGGAAAGGCAATTATTTTAGCAGAAAATTATTATTCGGTCCATTAATGTTGGTAAAATGCAAGCACGCGCCGATGACATGGTCGTGCTAAATGTGTAGTGCAGAGTATGTGCAGTGCAGACGGGTTTCAAAGAAGTTTGAAGAAAAGTGTATAATGGATACCGAGAATGAGTACTACGTATTAGCCTCTTGCAGGATCGACTGGAGCGCTGAGATCGCTCGATGATGACGTAGTGACCATCATCACGTGACAGAGCCATGTATTTTGTCCGCTTTGCTTTTGGTTGTGTGATTTAGCGAGTGGCAGAAGAAAATGTCGCAAAACGTGCGTAGGACGAAATCTAAGATCAAATTCGAATACCCAAAGCAAAACGATCAGAAGTTGTGTGTAAGTTTCGATGGAATCCAACATTAGCTTCATGGCCGCCAACACCGCCCATATTCTTCACCGTGGAGACAAACAAGCACGTCCACATGCTCTTGGGCGCTTCCCGACATAAAGCAGCAAAGTAAAAGCAATACATACTCGAAACTACAATGCTCGGTGAAGGCGAGCTAGCGTTTCGCATAAGCGGGCTAGGCCTATATCGCGAGCTTCCTACCGAAAAAGCGGCGGCCGATCGACCTTGAAAAACACTATCCCGTTCAAGAGCACATTTTTCTTTTTTTGCCTCGCTGTATCTTGAAGCTTTTCAGCGGCGTCGGCTGCCACTGAAAAAGAAACAAAGTGATGAGAAGAAAGTAATAAAATTTCAGTTACACCAACAACCCTAGAGTATTGGGATGTTATACACAAACTCATATTTACAAACAAACCGGAGCGGCCTTAGCGGACGCCACCGGCGTTGCGCATGCGCAATGGAGGGTGGGCAAGAAGCTTGCCTTTCCCATAAACAAACCATTAGTATGCGATGTTGTCGGCGTCGGTGTGAGTCCCCGTGCTCGTTTTCGAGATAGAATTGTTGATTCTACGTCCTCCTAGCAATGTCCGACTACTTGAGCGGCTTCAACAAAATTAAGGAGGCTCGATACGCTGCAAGACTTCGCGTGAATAATGTGACGTGTGGCGATTGATTTCACGTAGGCCCGCAGAATGGGCGCTAAAGCCTAACTCCCACGATGAGATTCTGCTCGCTATTTTCAGTCACGACGTCGCTTGGGCTGCAAAAGCATACACCCTAGCAGATATGGTGGACGTCGATACTGAAAATCGCAAGTAGAATTGGGCATTACAAGTCGGTGATGGCTACTGGTAACAATGATGAACTTCTCCATGTATCTACTGTTCATACTGAACTTACTTAACCCAACCAACCATCAAACTTAAAAATGTTTTGAGGCCTGCACTTACTTCTTACCGCAATTGCCGTGTCAACGTTTGGTTTACGAGCCGCTGTCGTTTGTTTGAACGAGCAGACGACAAAACGCAGACATTTTTGAAAGAGCAGATGACAGTTCGAGCGCATGCGCAATGAAGTGTGGGCAAGAAGCACCACGTCCCGCTTCAACAGACCATTGGAATCCTACGTTGTCGGCGTCTGTGTGAATCTGCGTACTCTTTTTTGTTAGTTGGAATTGTCGATTCTACGTACTCATAGCAATGTCTTACCACTTTAGTCGCCTGAGCGAAATTATCAAGGCTTGTTACGCCGCTAAACTTTGCGTAAATACTTTGACGTGCGCCGATTCATTCATGTGAACCCTACAGAATGGACGCCAAAACCATGATGAGATTCTCCTAGTTATTTTCGGTCACGACGTCGCTCGTGCTGCAAACGTTTAGACGTTAGCGGCGATGATCAACATTGATACTGAAAATCGGAAGCGGGATCAGACCAAGTGAATCAGGCGTAACAAGTCGGTGATGGCCAGTGGTAGCAATGATCAACATCTTGTATCCACTGTTTAGACCCAGCCTACTTAGAAGTCTTTTAAAACCTGGTCAAAATTTGGTCAACAAGCCGCTCTTGTTTGAACGAGCAGACGACAAAAACCAGACAAGTTTGAAAGAGCACGCGACACTTCGGACGATGAGGCGACCGTTTGAATTTGAAGACACACTGAAGCCGCACGGGGTCCGGACAACTTGGCGGTTTTCGCTCGTTCATGTTTGAACAAAACAAATACATCTGGCGACCACATGTATCTGTGATGATTCAACCCAAAGTGTTGCCCGCACAAGCTATTGCAGTTTGACAGCGTCTGGTTAGCCCTTTTCAAGGCCCCTATTCACGTTGTCGTACGAACCGAGCAGGCAGAAAACACACGAAAACTGACCTTGAAACCTTTCGTGACTCTTTTGGTACAGCCCCCCGTTGCAGCGTTTTGACGAGAAGGCAGATTTTTTGTCTAGTTTCTTGCAAAAGAACACAGGAATGCGTGTCTCATACGGCGACGTCCGCCCACCGTCCCAGGCCGGAAGTGCGCCCGACGCGCCACCACCGCGGCGCGACGTAACAGAGCTGAGTTCGTGTATAGAGCCAGCGGCACGATTTTGAACTGATTCTAAGTCGGACACAAGGTATTTGAGATGGGGTACCAGACTCACAATGCATATTCTGGCTTCGGGCTCACTAATGTTACATGTGCAAGTCGCTTCACAGATGAGGATGCGAGACGAAGATTACGACGCAAGAGACCAACAGTTCGGTTTGTGTCGGAAACTATAGTATTAGTAGGGGTTTTCCGAGAAAGGACGTGAGTGACGTGAACGCCCAGATACTTGTAAGTCGACAAGAAAATAATATTATTATTACCAACAGAGTAGGAAGAGTGGAAACGTTGATGAGTTCAATAGAATATAGGCATTTGGATTTTGATGTATTTAGTAGCAGCTGACGCTTTGAACACGAATATTTATTTCGGTCTAGATCAGCCTGTAGGTTAAGCAAGTTATCTGTGTTGGCTATGACTCTGTAAACTACAAATTCATCTGCAAGTAGGCGAACATTAGAAAACAATAAAAAAGAGACGTCATTATTATACACGAGAAAATGTAGGGGTACAAGAATAGATTCTTCCGGTATACCGGAGGTCTCAGGTGCGCTTCGGGAACGGCAGTTGTTAATTTGCACCTGCTGGCTTCGAGGGGTGAGAAAGCCTTCAATCCAGGCTAGAACTGAATAGTTGAGAGTGATTGTGGACAGCTTTACTCGTAGAAGTTTACTGGAAACGTAATCGAAAGCTTTAGATAAAATTGAAAAAAGTGCATGAACTTGAACAGTTTCAAGAGAAAAATAAATATCGTGACAGAAAGCCGGCAAGATACGTTTTGCATGAACGGTGTTTCCTAAAGCCATGTTGATTGGGAAAAAAGAACTTCATATGTTTCAGGAATTGCATGACTTTTGAATGAATGACATGTTCCATGAGCTTACAGCATACAGAAGTTAATTACATGGGCCGGCAATTTAGAGGGGAGTGCGCATCGCTACATGTGTCAACCGGAACGACCTTGCCTAATTTTCAGTCACCGCGAACATCACCGGTATCTAAGGGTTGTTGAAATAATTATGTTAGAAAAATAGCTGACAGCGGTTTAGTTATCTTCGATATTTTTCTGTTTATATCGTCCGCTTCCGGTGACGACGACGTTTAGAGCGCGTTCATTAGTTTGCTAATGCCGTTTACCATAAGAGTAATTGTATGCATAGGTGGCACTGACAGGGTTGAAATATCTGGCGGCATTGTGATGATAGTATTTTAAACACGGCAGATAATGCGTCACAGAAAAATTCAACAGCGTCATCATCAGTGAGATAAATTCTATTGTTATTTACCATAGAGACTGGTCCTACACAACTGGTCGTGGTGTGGGACGTTCGTGTACAATGAAGACACGTCCAGCGTTACAATATATGATTATTTCGTATATGTACACTCAATAAATTTCTGAGGAAGTGGGTAGTATCCTTGATATGCAAATCGATATATCGATAACGTTACCGATCTGTTGGCTTTCGATAAAGTTTTTTTGTTAATGTTCTATCCTTTCTTGAAAGGGTCACGTCCAAGAAGTGAATGTCGGTTTGAAAGGAAGTGTGAGTAAAACGAATGTGCGGGTGGACAGCGTTGTAATCAAGTATGAAGTGCTGCATGTCCGTCTCACCGTATGTCCAGATGAAAAAGATATACCATCTATGAACCTATTGCACACCAGTGGTTTTAATGGGTAATGGCACAAAAAGTTTTAATCCAACTTCACCATACACATTTTTGGCATAGCTGGGCGCCTTCTTGGTGCCCAGGGGAACCACTAACCTGTCTAGAAATTTCACTGTGAAATTCAAATACTTTAGTTCTAAAACAATCCGTGTTGGGTCGCAATGACATGACCATCTGGGCTCTCTGGTTTCCTTTGAGACTCGTACATGCCTTTAAAAAGCTATTCTGTCGTCGTGTGGAACGTTCATGTACAATGAAGAAACGTCCAGGGTTACAAGATGTGATCTTTTCGGTACATGTAGTACATTTAATATGTCCCTGAGGAAGTGGGTGGTGTCCTTTACATGCGAATCGAGAGTTGTAGGTATGTGCCGAATTAGGTCGTCTACACAGCCCGATATCCCGCAGAGGGCACCTGTGAATGCAGGTGTTTGGTGAGTGACGTCACCACGGACACTGAGTGATGTGGGTTCGCCCACCCACGTCTGGTCGTGCGTGCCTTTCCCGTGTCTGGAGAAAAGTGCATACTGGTGTCCCAGTCGAGCCCGGGGCGGGTGTGGACCTTGTGGGAACACCCGGGGCAAGGCAAAACACTACTTTGGACCCCGCTACTCGTAGACGGGAGTCCTGCAAGGCCCGGCCAGGATCATTTAGTTAGTCGCCTCTTTTCATCCATCCTTTCTTTGTCTTTTCTCTCCTTCTCCTCTTCTTTCGTCTTTCACATTTATGGCGGCACGGGCCAACCTTTGGTGCCGGTAGACCTCTTGTCTGAACCCACACCTCAATATGGTTTCCCGACAGCACTGTGAGAGTAATTACGTCTCCAGCAAAGCCATTTTTAATATTGTGCGTTACTTAACTCGTTGTTGGGCTCGGTGGTAGGCGGGCATTCCGGATTTCGAACACTCTTTACCTACCTATGGCGCCCCACACCTCCAAGCCTTTTTTAGGGCGCATCCTTAAAAGGCGCTGCCTTAGACAAAAAACAATCCACAAAGAATGTGAAGAAGTAGAAACATTTACTAAGTTTTTAGTCATTCATTCAATTGGTGAACAAACACCTGTTTCAAAGCTGTTGGCTTTTTATTGTAGCGATAGGGTTAGAAAACCTTGTAGGGTTGACCCACAAGGCTAAAATGTAGCACTCTGAAGACCTCCTTGTTGAAGCAAATTAAAATTTAAAAAAAACGTGTGACGTGCTGCTTACGCTGACCACCATCGTTGACGTGAAGGTGTCGGTGAGCCCTCATCGTACATTGAATAGAACCTGTGGAGTCCACTCAGAGGACGACTTTTTGCACACGAGTGAGGAAGAACTCATCGAGGGGCTCAGGGGTTCTGGTGCTGACGCTGTCAACCGCATTTTTGGAGGGACGGTGAACAAATCCGTTCGCCGTTCGAAATATGTTATACTGACCTTTCAAAGGCACACACTCCCAGAGACAACCAAGGCAGGATAGTGAACTGCCACATCCGCCCTTACGTCCCCAGGCCACAGCGGTGCTTCCCTTGCCAGCGTTATGATCACGGAACACGCAGCTGTCGAGAAAAGGAGATGTGCGCAAAATCTGGAAGTCAAGGTCACGTTTCCGATATTTGCGAGGGGGCTGTGGTCTACTGCTTTGATTACGGTGGACCACATCCTGCTTATGAGCGGGCATGTCCGCCTTGAAAGTAAGAAAAGGACATCCTTGCCATCAAAGTAAAGTTAAATATACCATACTCAGAAGCCAAAAATCGGTTCTAATTTTTGTTGAAGGAGGATTTGCCGAGGTGGTGCGCAGCGGCCCTGCACCACGCTCGGAGTCGAGCCCACCCAGGTCTCTCTCGAGATCTTGGTGGCCTACGTCAGAGCCCCAGCTATCCGACAGGGGCAGGAGCAGCTTTCTCCAGTCCCTGTTGGTAGCACGCGTGCTACTCCTCCTTCCAAAGACACTCCGGCAGCAGCCGCGCCTGCCCGCTCTCCTAAGTCCCCTTATAGAGAGATGGAGCGAGGTCCTCGCTCTTGATCGCTGGAGAGCGCCCCCCTACTGAAGGAGCGGCATCGTGCCCATGCAGCTCCGGTAGAGGGAGGGGACCATACAAGGTCGGGCAACCCCTAGCCCAGTTCCTCTGCAACACTTCCAGCCGGTCGTTTTCGAGTTTCGTTCCCCCCCCCCCCCCCTCTCCAAGGCCTCCCGCCCTCCTTCCCCCACACACCTGACCGGACCAGCGTTATTTTAAAAGCAGCGGATACCCCTCATGGAGGTGGAGATATCGTCAGATGCTGACAATCTGTCCACTCCCGGGTCCGACCAGGACAGGATGCAGTATGAGGTACACTCCGTAAAACCTAAAAAAATATATGAAGCCTGTAGTCCAACCAAAATAGTGGTCCCGATGCCTTCCACCTAGTTTGAGTTGGACCTATAGTTTTACTTATTTTGCTAGGCTTATTTTTATATTTATACATATATTTACACACCTTTAATAGATGGCTAAGTTATATTTTATGTAATGGAACTGTCCCGGTATTTTAAGAAACATTGACGATGTCAAGTAATTTATGAATGAGCTTCGAACCATCGCTCTCGCCTTGCAAAAGACCGATCTTCACCCCAAGTATTTAAAAATTTTAAGACATCACCATATTTTTTAGAAAAGGTCGTCCCACTTCCACACCTTCTGGTGGTGTTGCAGTGGTCGTGCAAAATGAAGTTGCTTCAAGTTCCCCTCTCCGCGCCACTGGAAGGTGTTGCAGTACTTCTCTTTCTGAACCACCTTGTAACAATTTCTTTTTTTTGTACTTGCCGCCTAGTGGTACTAAAGTGGCGAAGCGGGCGAGGTGGTTCATGATATAAAATTTAAAAGCGCTAACAAAGACGAGGACAAAAAGGAAGGCGAACAGGATGCCGCGCCTATTGGTTTTTCGAACCTTCAAGAGTTGCAGGAACTTGTAGAACAGCGCCCGCGACCTTCTTCTTTTAGCTTTGGGTGATATTAACGTGTATCATACCATGTGGGGTAGTACCCGTCAAGACTCCCGAAGTACTGTGATTCAACGTTTGCCATCTAAACGAAAGAGAGCGAATTATTTTAGTGCGGCACGCAACACATTTATATCCATTGATCTTTATATTGCTTCACCTTCATTATTTCCTTGCTGTTCCGGTAAGCATCTTCATGACCCGTTTGGAAGTGATCATTATCCAGTTGTTTTAGGATTACCGTTTCTTTCCCTAATTTTTTAAAGCGCGTCCCTAGGTAGAAGTTACACACAGCTGACTGGGTGCTTTTAACCTCGCTCCATTTTAGACCCTTCGCGTCTCTTATGTCACCTGAGAACGCACAGCTTCATGTTGCGGAGCATATACTGAGGGCTGCTCAGCTCTCCATTCCACAAACGTCTCTCCATTCCACAAACGTCTGTAATGTACCCCGAAAACGTAAACCCTGGTGGAACGAAAAGTGTTCCACAACCCGGGCCGATGAAAATAGGGCATGGGGCAGATTTTGCAGATATCTCATTTCACGCAACCTTGTTGATTTGAAGCGACAAAAGGGCAAGGCTCGATAGACTAAGAAGCATGCAAAGCGGAAGTCGTGGATGCAGTATCTTTCTTTTTTAACTAGTTTTGTCCCTGCCAAAGGGGACTGCGGCAGACATAGGAAAGTAATAAATGGGAATTAAAGGCGCTTTGATGTCCCAACCTTGCACGCTCCTTCTTCGTTAGTAAAAGACATGGGTAACATACTCGTAAAACATTTTTTTTTGTAATTGATCTAGTTCGACCAACTACAGGGTTACCTTCGGAGCGTTAACACTTCAGGCGAAGCGACAATAGCTTGTCATGTCGGGACGGAATTCAGCGTCTTATAAACAAGTATCTACGCGATGCGAGCTTGAAATGGGCCCTTAATGTAACAAAGCTTTTTGCCCTCGGCCTGATGAATTCATTATGATTTGTTTCGCCACCTTTCTCCAGACCCTCTTGAACGCCTTATCCTGTTTTTTTTTTTAATATAAAAAAAACAGGATAAGGTTTTCAAAGGATTCCAAACCTGATAGGAAAACATGCCTTTTTCTCACAAAAGATATATGTTGTGGAAAAAGGCATGTTTCCCTATCAGGTTTGGAATCCTCTGAAAACCTTATCCTGTTTTTTCCTAAAGCCTAATAAAGGCCCCTCACAACCATCAAGCTACCGCCCAATTACACTGACGAGCTGCCTCGGGAAAACGTTTGAGAGGCTTGTTAGCACCAGTTATAGTTAGCACATAAACAAATTGTCCAGGTGGGCCGACGAAGATGTGTTCAAGCTTGCGCTTTGCCCTGGTTTCACAAACCACGATCTCCTCGGTACTTACGACTAAGGCACACGCGAATGTCATAGCGCCCACCTAGCGACCGTACTGGTTTGCATTCGTATTGAGAGGTGGCGGAGCAGCTGAGCTGTTCTGCAGACAGCGTGAATCACAGAGAGTTTCCAACTGGTCGATAGAAGTCACTTGGTTTATAGGCCGGATTTGCAATAGAAAACGGGGCGAGCTGGCCGCCTCGCTGCGGTCGCCTGTTGTTCGCCACCACCTAGCGGTAGCCGGAGCAGAATCATCGGGAAGCAATGGCGACAAACAGGACTGTGGACGGTGTCCCGTCGTGATTACGACAGTATTCAAGGCGGTTACGAATTCGGAAAGCTCCTTCGGTAGCCGGCGCCGCCGGCGCAGAATCATTGGAAAGCAACGGCGACGACCAGTACAGCGGAGAGTGTCCACGTCGTGATTATGACGGATCCAGAGAGCTTCTTCCGTGGTGTCAATAAGACGAGCGGAAAACTCCATCACGAATCTGGCCACGTGTACGACGCAAAGGAGCTCCTTTTCGACGAACAAGTGGATGTCACGGCGCGCTGTAGTGCGCTGACGAAATTTAGAGCGCCCACAAGAAACATTGTGCATCGCGTAAATACAGAGAGAAGTAAGTTGACGTTCAGTGGACTGCGCTAATGATGCATGTTTATGCGGAGAGCAAGTCGTCTACTTCTTTTGCAAAGGTTGCGGTGACGCTAGAACGACGCCAAGTTCTGATGGGTCCTGATTGAAGGGTAGTGGGTAGAGCTCAAAGCAAGCATCATTCAGGTCTACCCGCTATCCTTCAATCAAAACCAATCAGAATTGGTTGTCGTTCTGACGTCACCGCACCCCTAGCAAAAGAAGCAGACGGACTTGCGCTCCGCGTTGCTCTCTGTATAAGCTTGACAACAACCGGGCGATTGTTTCCGCGCCGTTCCGCAATTCCCAGCACTACTCTCTTTCTATAGGCTGATGGAAACGTCCAAAAGTGGGTTGCTTGGGGGAATGACTTCGTTCCGCTTCTCGTTCCCGGGGAAGTATTCGCTTTATATTTTAGAGTTTGCTGTAGGTGTGCATGTTGTTCCATCGCCACTAGGAAAAGTGAATTGTACACTCTATAAGAAAAAAAGATGGTCTCAAATGACTAACGGCAGCATTTGGTCCCCGGAACTCCCATTTTTTCCCCGAAGAGACCATCTGGTTCGAGCTAGGTACCGTGAACAAATGCTGAGGAATAACTGCACTCGGCCGGGGCTAGCCGAAAGGCGCGCGGGAGCAAATGCAGCCGCGGGAGCAAAAGCGCGGGGGCAATAGCAGCTAAAGGCGCGGGGGAGCAAGAGCGCGGAAGCAAAAGACGTGCGGACAAGATGGCGGCGCCTGCTGCATCGCCGATGGCCGGCGTTAGCAACGCACTTACTGTTTCGGAACGCAGGGGGAGGTGTCCACAGGCACTCGTAGCTTCGCAACCTGCAGGAAAGGGCATGTTTAAGGGTTCAAGCTGACTTGTTAACGGTCGCAGATTCTGGACCAGCACGTCGTAGAAGCCGACGATGACTCAAGCGCCGCCATTATTGATGCACTGTCCATGCGGCTTTTGGCCATTGACCTGGCGTCCTTCCCTTCTGCATTCTTTTGAACGTGCTTTGAAAGCATTTATATTTTCTTTTTGGTTTAACTGAGATGAAAATAACCACGTAGCACGTGGAAAAACCGTTTCCAAAGACAAAAAACAAAGATTTATTCTGGTTCCTTTTCTTTTCTATTCTTTACAATCTATGTATTGTTGTTTTGTTTTTTTCGCAAGAGACGATGCGGTTGCCATGGAGACGCGCATGCGCAAAGTAAGGCAGTCTATTCGAGGAAGCGAGAACATGACTGTTGCGAGCCTATGGGGACGCTGTTTTATAGACTGTCACGAATAATTCCTCTTTCTACCGTTACTTCTTAGTAATGGGTACACTCCTTGGAAGGTTTAGCAACAATATTGAAGAATAGTAATGATGCGAAAGCAGCATCATAGTTGCAACATCGTTCACGATTGAGATGGTCACTGACAGAACGACTCCTTTCATATGATCAGGATAAAAGATGCATGGGTAGGCTTTGGAGTAGCGATTGAAATTGCGTGTCGTCGCGTGTGTTTTGGTGCGTGTGTTGTCTGTGTCATGTGTTATAATTCCTTGTCTATGTTAAAATGTGTAATACGTGTGCAGATGTGAAATAAGCGTTGTTCATATGTGAATGCAATGAGCGTGGAAACGATCTACCCCAGCGATACCATTCTTTTTACCAATTTTGAATTAGACGTTGACTAACGCCACCTGGGTTTGTACGGGCGCAATTTGGTAATAAACAAAGTAAGGGCGCAGCATTTAGTCCCAGTGGCCTAAATGCAAGGGTACAAAAGTTAGTCCTGGGTGTTCAACTTTGAGGAACTAACGGTCGGGGAGCAAGGGTTGTTCCCGTTACCGTTGCTTCCCTAGGGGACTAATGGTTGTGTCAGCGCATTTGCTCTCTTGAGGGAGCAAGTCACGCTTCCTTTTTTCTTAGTTGTGATACTGGTTCGAAGGAAAGACTTAAAACTTCGTGCCGTGCCCATTCTTGTACGTAGTGTTGCAGCCGACCACGCAGATATTGTAGTGGCTTTTTTTTTCTTTTAGTGTTTAACAGCCCTCTCACAAATTGCACCAGGGTGTAATACACCAAAACAACATAAACGAAAACGAAGGGAAAACTGAACAGGGCGCGGCGAAACTTTCAACTGAATGGTTAGAGAAGAAGAAAATAAATTGTGCTATGGAGAATTTGGCAGCCTTGAAATGGCGCCTTCTACTCCAAAACTTGAAGGTGATATGAACTATGACCTAAAAACGTAATGAATAAAGAAGAAAAGAAATGAGTACGAAGTAAGAGCACAGGCCTGACATGACCACACCAGCACACACACACACAAACACGCTCATAAAAAAAAAAAATGAAAGCCGTTTACAACTCCCTGTAACGCCGATTTAGAGCGCAGCTCTTGAGGAGGAGGAGGGAAGGGTACTGGGGGGGGGGGGTGGGTCAAGTGACCTCGGCGGGCGGGAAGTCACGTGACCCCCCCCCCCCCCCGGGGTCACGTGACTTCCCGCCCGTGATGATGACGACGACGATGCGGATGCCGGTGACGTCATTAGTGACGTCACTGATGACGTCATCAGTGGCTCTGACGTCAACGGGTGGTCACGTGACCTCGGGGGTATCCCCAGGTCACGTGACCCCCCCCCCCCCCCCCCCGGGGTCACGTGACCTGGGTAACCATCGTGACCCTCGTGAGGGTAACCCTAGTAACCCTTGTGAGGGCAACTCTCGTGACCCTCGTGAGGGTAACTCTCGTGACCCTCGTGAGGGTAACTCTCGTGACCCTCGTGAGGGTAACCCTCGTGAAGGTAACCCTTTTGAGGGTAACTAACCCTCGTAATCCTCGTGAGGGTTACGAGGGTAAGTAACCCTCGTGGAGGGTAACCCTCGTGAAGGTAACCCTTTTGAGGGTAAGTAACCCTCGTGAGGGTAACCCTCGTGAAGGTAACCCTTTTGAGGGTAAGTAACCCTCGTGGCCCTCGTGATCCTCGTGAGGGTAACCCTCATGAGATTAACCCTCGTAACCCTCGTAACCCTTACGAGGGTTACGAGAGTTGCGGTTACGCCGACGGCGACGCCGACGCCGACGCCGACGCCGACGCCGCTCAAGCCGGGAACGGGCCCCTAAGAGCTGCGCGCTAAAAAAACGGAGCGTTACAGAACATTTGTTTCAAAACACAGCACAAAACAGTTGATGCAGTTGATGCATTTCTTGTCAGTCTGTTGCTTGTCTCATTTTCAGCTGGGATAGAGCACATCACTTACACTCTCGCTACATACTGTCACGCTCACTCACTTGTGCACATAGCTACAAATATATACAACCATAGGCGTACGGCATATGTCTGTACTTAATATTCGTATAAAAGTCCACTGTCTTTTAAAAAGTCACAAATAATGTTTAGTGCTCTTTTGAGTTTTTGTCGGTTCGCCCAAGGGCCCAAAAGTTTTGCCAAAGATAAGGGACGACTGTCCAATAGTTGAAGTCGAGTTTTCATTCGATTCCTTTCACTGGCGTAGCACTGACATTCTAAGAGGATGTGATTAACATCCTCGAAAGGATCACCACATTTGCATACTGGGGTCACCCGATGTCTAATTCGATGCAAGAAACTTCCAATAAAAGCCACTTCGAGTCTTAATCGGTGCAGAAGAGTGTCGTATTTCCTTTTTGTTCCGGAGTATGGTGGAAATTTAAGGTCCCGGTCAATATACGGAAGGAGAGAGTCGACAGATTTCTCAGTGAACCAGTGTCGTCGTGAATATTCCTCTCGGTAATGCCGAAGTAGTAGTTTGGCATCTGTGGGTGTGAAGATGGTTAGTTCGATTGCGTCATATATATAGGCTTCTGTAGCCAATCGATCAGCTTCCACGTTTCCAGCAATTCCACAATGCCCTGGGATCCATTGGAGACTTATCGAGTGTCCAAGACCCTCTGCATGGACTAGTGTCATTTGAATTTGATGCAGTAAAGGCCCCAAGAGGACCGGATATTTATACCCTTCAATAGTTCTAGTGCGCTCTTAGAATCTGTCAGTATGATCCAATTGTCTGGCTTATTAAAAGTGTCAATAAATGTCGACGCTGAAAATATCGCATGCAGCTCGGTCGTTGTTGAACAGACATGGTGCGAAAGCCGAAAGCATTTGTTTACATTAAACTTGGGAATAGTAAAAGCAGAGGTTGAGCCTCGATTTGAGGTCGATCCGTCTGTATAAACATGAACAGCAGTGGCGTAGTGAAGTTGTATATGATCCAGGGAGAGCATTTTCGCCACAGTAGAGTCTACAGATGATTTAGAATCAATTCAAGATATGTCTGTTTGTATCTTCAGTGGCGCTATTGTCCATGGGGGGCGTTGTAAGTTAGGAAGCCAATGCACATGATTTGGTACGTAAATTGGCAATGTAATAAGAAGTTTGCGAAACTGGCATTGAATTCGTTGTCGAAGGATGTCTTGACACAAGGGACGGCCACCGTCGTGTGTGGTTAAACGAAAGTAGTGTCGACATACTTCTTGAGTACGGAGGACAACCACTGGAGGTTCTCGGGCCTCCGCGAATACGAGTTCAGTAGAAGTAGCCCATGGAACACCTAAGCATATGCGCAGACTTCGTGCAATCATATAATTTAATCGCTTTTCCGATGTTGGTGAAATTCCTCGTAGAACTGGTATTGAATATGCGATTTTTTGTCGTACAAGAGCTGTATGGAGAAGAAGGAGACCGTCCGTTGACCCTCCCCATCTCGCACCCGCGATGCACCGAAGTACGTTAACGATAGCCTTAACTTTTTTTTCAAGCATATCAATATGCCTCGACCATGTAAGAGAACAGTCTAACACGACACCAAGGAATCTGTGCCACTTGACTCGCTCGATGTTTTGTCCTCGTAGGTGGAGCTTAAATCCTTTGAGGTGTTTTCTAGTGAAGGGTAGAACTGCCAATTTTTTAGCTGAGATGTCCATGCCTCTCTCACGAAGGTATTTGTATGTCTCATCGAGGCCAGACTGCAACTGCAATTGTAAGGTTTCTGAAGAAGAACCAGATGCCCATATGCAAATATCATCTGCATACATCGAGATTTGGAGCGTTGGAGGGAGTCGCTGGGGTAATTCAGCCATGACAACGTTGAATAAAGTAGGGCTAGGTACGCTACCTTGTGGAACCCCTTGTTTTAACTCATGTTCCGTGCTGTTGCCTTCGTTAGTGGCTACAAATATCTTGCGATGGAGTAGGAAGTTTTTTATCCAACGTACAACCCGTCCTCGCACTTTCAGTTGAATGAGTCCGTGCAGAACATGTGTGTGGCTCACGGTATCAAAGACGCGATGAATATCCAAGAAGACTGCTATGGTTATGTTCCCAGATGCGCGCTCGTGTTCCACTGTGGTAACAAGGTCAAGCACAGAGTCAATAGTGCACTTCCTAGGGCAAAATCCAGTCATTTGTTCAGGTAATACGTGATTGAATTCTGACCACCATTGAAGGCGCAAATGTATCATCTTTTCCAGAAGTTTCGCAACACAGCTAGTGAGACTTACTAGACGAAACGATTCTAGGGCTGCTGGGCTTTTCCCACACTTTAGTAAAGGAACAACCTTTGCCAGTTTCCATGAGTCCGGGAGAGTTTCTTTTTTCCAGACATCATTAAAGATCCCAAGAAGATTTGTTTTAGTTCCCGGACCAAGGTTTGCAAGTGCTTGATATGTTATTTGTTCATGACCCGGAGTTGTACGTTTACTAATTGTCACCAGTGCACCTTCCAGTTCACGGATACTGAAATCACAATCCAGGTGTGAATTACTTGAGTTAATTTCTTCATCTATAATTTTAATTGCGGCTTCGCATGATGCGTAATATTCAGGGAAGGTCATCGCGTCTCCCTGCTTTGTAAGTAGAGCGCAAAATTGATCCGCCACTGTCAATTCCGAAGTACCTTGTGACAGGGCCAAAGCTCTGCACTGTCTTTTCTGAGTTACTGGTGATTTCAAGGAGCGTACTATATGCTACACCATTTTGATCTGGGCGAAAGGTGAAAATTTTGCACAAAGCTTTCTCCATCGGCGTTTAGAAAGTTTTTGCAAAAGCCGTTTCATTTTAGTGTGAATACGTTGGGCTTCATAAAAATCCTCTGTTCGTCCCGATCTCCTATATCGTCTTTCTGATCTCCGGCGAATAGCTCGAAGCTTCTCATAGTCACCGTTTACTCCGGCAGTCTCTCTTGGAACTGCTACCTTTTTTGTGGATTTTTTTAAGTTAGCACCGATCACTCGCTCAAAGTCCTCGACTCTCTGGATTTCTTCGAGTTGTCTGAAGCTAGTAGCACTAGCTTCAGTTTGACTTTAGCAAAGCGTAATATAAGGATATTCACTGGACGCCTGATTAGAGTGCGCTGTCTAAATTGCATTGTCAGAACGAGCTGAGATTAATAAGCTTCTAAGACCTGCAGTCCTGATAGTGTAGACTGAACGCTGCAAAATAACTCTGGAAGTTCACCGCCAGCGCACGCTGAGCACTAGCGCACATAGGTATGACCGCAGTTATTACAGTACTTCGTTTCAGCTTCGGTCCGAGCGCGGCCTATGTTATGAGCCAAAGGGCCAATCAAACAGCGAAAGAGGCACAACGTCATGGCGTGCTCTCTGCAGTTGATGGGACCCGGCGGTATTCGCCGTCTCTCTGTGCGCGCTCCACTGCCGGCTAGTCCTATCCAGCATAGAGAGCACGCCATGACGCTGCGCTTTTTGCGCTTTTCGATTGGCCCTTCGGCTCACAGCATCGGCCGCGCTCGGACCGAAGCTGAAACGAAGTATACCAATGCAGAGAGCAAGTCGTCTGCTTCACGTGAAGGGGCTGAGGCTACGTCAGAACGACGCCGAGCTCTGATTGGCTTCGATTGGAAGGATAAGGACCTCAATGCTGGATGCCTTGAGATCTACCCACTTTTGTTTTCAATCAGCCAATAAGAGCTCGGCCGGTCTTCTCAGCATGTTCCTTCAGCGCGTTGCCTTGTATGTCTTTCTTCGCAACGCGCTGGGGGAACATGCCTAAAAGTCCGGCCACGTCATCGCCTTCGTGAGCAATTCCAAACTCGGCAAAAAAAGAAAATGGAAGAAACGGCTCTTCATTGAATTCGGGCACATATAAAATACGCGCATCAACCGAAACCGATCTACCGAAACGCTGCCAAGCAGCGTGATACTCGAGCTGCAATGCACCCGACACACACACAACAAAAAATGTAAAAATACTGACATTAAGAAGATAACAACGACAGATTGCAACATTTGGGCCCTCATTTAGTCGTATATGAACAAAGAGCCGAGCCGGCTTCGGAACGTTTGTCACAATGGAATTGTTTAGAGTCTCCTAAGTACCCTTTTCATACAAGTATGATTAAAAAGAGGAATCCCAAATGCGAGCATTAACGATTACACTTTATGGAGGACTACGCCCTTGCCCCTCATCTTATGACCTCTATATTTATTGGAACTCTATAAAAAAAAAAGAGATCCAATACCCTAAGGAGCTCTAAGCAAGGAAAACTTTCTTAAGTCGCCCATCCTACAGAGCAAGCAGAGAAGAATCCACTGCAGTTCGCAGGGCCCTGGTGCTAACCCTCATGACCGAGCTCCTTAAACACTACTTTAGCGGTGCAGAAGGCACACTACAATGCCAGACCTGCAGCTAGTTAACCAACAATACATTTCAGATTCGGGTCTCCAGTGAGATAGCGGTCAGAAGACATGCAACACAGAAAGTACTTCGAGAGACGCTCAAGCTCGGGAGCTGTGCATAGCGCGCCACAGCCCCCTTTATTTCAGAGCAATCTTCCCGCCGCTCCTACTTAAGAATGGCAAATATGTGCTGGGAAATGAGTAGGGAGACATTAAAACCCTGGACGTGTTTTGGGTGCTAATAAAACGTTTATTTTATACACCAAAATTTCGCAACCGAAGTCCCTGCAAATAATTCTTTCTTTTTTTCTGTTCGAACGCAAAGAAATGAAATCATACAATTTAAAAATATATAGGCGACTCGGAGCTCACATACATGAACCAAACAGGGCTTTAAAAAAATAACAACAATTATAATAGTTTCCGTAGAGAATCGAAGGGTGATGTGTGACGCTATTTGTTATCTTTTGTTTTTCGGCTCGTTCCCGTCCAATTTTCTAGCACTTTGTTTCTATTTTCTAGCCCTTGAGCTTAAATACTACGACGCTACGTGCGTCGTAGCATTTAAGCTCAAGGCGACATTTATATGTTGACTTCTAACGGCGTATGTTCTAGCGGCGTATGTCCGACATCATCTAGAAAACTGACATGACGACCTTTACAAATTCCTAAAGGGTACGTCAAGCCCATCAGAAAACTTTGACGAACGCTTCAAAAGCGGCAGTGGATGCTTCCAAACAATATTTTGCCTGCTACAGATCCTGCTACAAAAGGTCAAATGCCGCTTCCATCACTGTCATCATCATCACATGTTGGCTTCCGTGTAACTTTCTCAGTAGGGCGCAGTGCGCTGCGTTCCTCTTCAAGAAGCAGCAGAGAACGCATTTTCTGCGCTTCATTCATCCATTAAATTTTAAATTTTGAATACACCTCTGCAGCCACAAGGAGCTCACCGGACCTGACGTCCAGAAAATCTGCGAATGGAATAAAAATATTAACTCACAGGTGTAACATTAAAAAAAAAAAAAAACGTTTCACGAGGGGGTCGCAGCAAAATTGCACTAGCTGTTACGTCAACGGTATGCGCCTTATGATGCGTGCCATATTAAAAATTTGCAGAAATATGTGGCAAAGTCTCTTTAGGTCTAATATTTAATAAATTATTTAAACCGTTTGGCGTATAATTAATTGGAAACGCCTGCATTACTTGTCCTGATAATCATGAAAGACCCTGCCTGGTAGACGCAACTTTCTACAAAAACATGCTAACGAAGAAATCTCACATATTTCAAAGAATAAGAAGCTTACCATGTCGTCACTACGATATTCACTATGTCTATAAGCAGGCTGCAAAACTTGAGCGTTGGCAGTGATTTTAGCTGCCGCATCAGCGCCATCAATGATGGCACCAAAGCGCACATGATCATGCACCCTTCACCTTGTCGAATGCCGTGCGCATTGGCTACCCCTTTCATGTTTTTAGGAATAAAACAACACATTAAGAATATCGCAAAAACGTGAAGGAGCTTTTGGGCATACCTGGGCCGGTTTTCTCGAAGCGATACACTGTAAAAAATGGGCCGTCAAAATTACGGTAAGTTGACTGGCATTCTGGCTGCCAGCAACTTCTCGTAATTTATACGGCAGACCGTAAATTCAAATTTACTGCCTGACCGTAATCTCCCAGTAAATTAAACGGTCGCAGTAAAAAAAGATACCGTTAATTTTACGGGGCGATGCTGAACAGACCGTAAATGAGATTTACTGACTGCCGCTAAGATCACGGCATGGTGGCAGTTTATTTGCCGGTCAACTGACTGCTAATTTAACGGTCACCGTAAAAATGTTGACCGTTTAATTCACTGCCAGTTGGCCATCGTAAGAAGTAAATTGAAGGTGCAAAATGCTGGCACAATGAAGCGCTAGCACTTCGTACAACACGTCAGAAAGTATGCAAAATTCGACATAAGTAAGCATTGTCGAATTCTATCATCTTCCCACCGCATTGTGCGACATGCTTAGCATTTCACCGCACATGTTTTGCTGCTTCAATTTACTTCCTACTACTGGTCAACAGACAATGAATCAAACAATGGGTCATGAAGTCTCCTTAGGTTAGCCATTTTGTGCCTGTAATATATGTGGCATGCTGTTCATTGTAATTGTAGTGCGGTCTTCATGTCTGCAATGCGATCGTTGTGTATGTACATGCAAATGCAATTAAGCCAGAACACAGCATAAATTATGTGTAGGATAGAAATAAAAACAGAACATTTATTTACTTGGATGATGAGGACCCAGGTCCATATACCCTCTGATCTGGAAAAGAAAGAAACCAGTCATCAATATAACATATATAAATGTGCCAAAATAGAAGCAATTTAACAGATATGTTGTATAATGTTAGCCACGCTTTATTCACTGTGCAAAGAAACTAATAATGCTGATATTGCTTACAATGTTTGAAAGAAGCTTTATGTGACAACTGAACCCCCCCCCCCTCTAGCTTAGCTTCTCCTAATCAAGTCAAACTTCGTTATATCTCAGTAGCTATATATTAGCCATGTAGTACATGTATTCTGGTTTTCTCGAATACCATATCAGTATCCCAGCACAGCCCCTATATACCTGGGCAAATGAATGAGAGGATATGCACAAAGTTTGGCAGAGAATGCTGCACAAAAATACAGCTATTTTATGGGAAAGCCTACTATTCACTTACTAGACAGACATTTGTCAACTTAAGAGCTGAGTGAGTTTGTTTTCAAAATCAGGGGTTGACATTAATTAAGCAGCACACATAGAAATTTACTCCTCCTCTTCATCTAGTTAAGCTGGTTGACTGTTGTTGGCACCAACGTAGAACTAGTCTTTCCCCACCCCCAGAGACTGCAATTCTCTTGCCACCGTGCACTAATGAAAAGGCACCATTAATCTTTCTCTGACATGTTCACACCATAAGAGATATGAATAGTCATGGCCGGTTGCATCAGGGCGAGCTGCGAACGTCAGGCTTAGCTGGCAGTAGAATCTCTGTGCACTGTGCCTAGTGTCACTTCAGATAAAGAAATGGTTAAAGCATTCTGCTCAGCACTTCAATTTGAGATGATATCCAAAATAAACATGGACAGCTTGTGATGCAGCTGCCACTTACATGCTTCTCATTTTATCGATCTATATTTGCCATGTATAAGATGCACCATAAGATGCATGAAATGATGCACAGCAATGGCATCATTTCTTTTAAAATATATGACTGCATGCTAATCATGTCTCATTTCTAGCATCACATAGACATTTTTTCATGTAATTATAGACAGCGTAGTAAAGCTATGCTTGAGTTAAGTGAGGCTAGTTAAGTTATGTTTCAACCCAATAGTGTTAATGCAGCAAAAGAACCGGCGTCCAGCGTCGGCATGTCGAGAACACCCCTCGATGTTTTGCGCCACGATCCCTTGTGCATGCAAGGGATCATAGGATTCCCCCTCCCCACTGCTGCCCTCCCTGCCCTTTCGCCCCCCTCCCCTCTCCTCCTCCACCCCCTGCCCTCCCGCTATCGTGTCATACATTAAGGCCGAGCATAAGTGTCCCCCCACTTTTTTTTCACACAAGCAGCTGGGTGCTCGATCATTATCATACTCACCAAATTTAGACCCAAGTGCCATTGCTTATGGCTGCTGAAATCTTCCTGGTGCCAAGACCTTGTGTTGAATGAGCTCGAGCTCCATGTTGCATGCCTCGTTCCCACATAGGATGACCGACCTTCAACAGACATATTCAAACAGAACAGAATGAGTAGAAAACCACAGACTGAAAAAATCAAGGAAAGTAACTCCAAGCTAGTGCTGATGTGATGTAAACGGTCAGAGTAATTTCGGAGCACCTTCTGGGCCAGCCAAAAATATATTTTCAAGCAACAAAAGGAAGTTTTGGATTTCGAAAGCACACTTCCTATTCATTCTGTTGTGAATACTACATTAAGATACATCTGTTTGCCTGTCAAAACTAGAAGACAATGCCTGCTTTCCTTTCCCACCCCTGTTTTACCACTAGTGTCAAGTTTAGGGACAAAAATTCTGTAATATAGTTATTCACAACAATTGCATTTAACGAAGATTTTTATGTTTATTCTAACATGTAAATTTAACTAGTAATATATCCGTTCAAGAAATATTACTACTTCATATGTCCACACTGTGATCAACAATACTAACATCTCCATCATTTAATCCATGCACTAAATAATATACATGTTCAAATTTGTGGGCCATGTTAGTGCGTGAACTTTTTAGGAGACCCTGTACTAGCAAACAACTTGGTTTTTGAAATCTTACACCAACTTAGAATTTTCAGATTATCATTTCTCAACTTCCCTGTCTATTCAAAGACATGTGGACCATATGTTTAAATGACAACTTTCCTTCCCAAGTATGAGCCTCTGCTACAGCGAGACGAGATATGCAGAATCAGTGTGAAACCTGTGGGTACCACCTCTTTGTGGTGCACAAGTGTATGGTTAAGAGTGCGCCCAACGGTGGTGGCTAACTAGATTGGACAGACCACACATAATGCCAAAAATTCCCAAACTTGAAAGCACAGTATCAATTTTACAAAAGTAAAATTGAATAGTATATTGCCCAGAGCAGCAATAAATTTTGATTATTTGCTCAAGCCCACTCTGATGGTCCAGCCATGAAGCAGGGTCTTATTCACTGCTTTCTATAATAATGGGCTGAAGTAATGTGTGGTGAAATGTAGGCATGAGCAGTATCACAACAATGTAAGAAAAAATTTAGGCAAGCTTGATTATGCTCACAAAAGCTATGAAAGGTCAGAATGTGTTGGGCTCATTCAGATGCATGCTGTGTGTGGTTATGTGACCGTCTGACTATGAACGATTCACTATTTGCAGTATGGACAGGTGACCACACACAGATGATGGTTATGTGATCCCATTATTCCCAGAATGGTGACAAGCTGGGTGGGACTCCGCGAACAATTATGCACAAAATCAGCGCAAAAGACGAACACAGAAAGAATGAGACAGGACAGAGCACTACTTACAACTGACATTTTATGAGAGGAAAGAGGAAGACAAAGACAACATTGACGCTAATATAACAGGAAGAGAAAAAAAATACAATAAAGAAAAAAGTAAAATCACAAAAAAAATATATCACAAAAAGATAATAAAAAATAATAAGGAAAAGTCTTAAGTGATAAACTAATAAAAATAAAATTAAAAATTAAGGAGTCTTTTGCACTAGTTTGGTGTTCTGTGTTTATTAACTAGGCCATCAAATTATTTTGGAACAATGGTGACTAGATGCCATGGATCATGGCTAAGTGACCACCATTTATTCACTATTTGCATCTGTCAGTGTGACATGTCAGTCTGTCCAGAGTGTTAGTCACTGGCCTTTGCCATGAAACTCAACTGGCAAAACACATTATTTGTTGAAACCTGACATCCCCTCTTCACAGCATTAAAGAATTCATGCAACTTTACCCAAACGTTTCATAAATTATACACTCATTCGCCAGAATCAATAAAGAACCATTATTGTAAACTACCTCATCACATCCCCTCTCAGACGGGTAACAGTTGCAAAATTGCTTTCAATATTTCACGAACTAACCATTCAAGGTACCTGTCTACAGCCGGAAATTTTGCTCTAAAATAAGCTGTGTGATATCATTGTTTTGCTATCCAGCAGAGATAATTTGATAAAGGTGCGGACTCACGAGAAGTACTAATCAAGCGCGGAATTCAATTTTTCTTTTTTTGCAAAAAACAAAGTGAAAACATTTTTTTTGTAAATCCATCACTGGCAGACAAACACACTATACCAGTGAGTAAGGCTTGTAGTTTGCTAAGACAGTGGTCTGTTACAAAACCTTCAGATACCCTTCGTTAGTGGTAAATGTATCCCTGCATCTATCTATCTCTGAGAATTATTCTTCCTCTCTAGTGACAGTGGACTCTTACGTTCATTGAATTGTTTCACCTTCTTCTGCTTCTCTTCAAAATGAGTCTCATGTCCACTTCCCATTTATTAAGTGAACACTGTAGTGAATCATACTTACAGCCTCACACATTCCACTCCAGCTCTGCTATTTTCTTGACCAGGTTAAGTACTTTCTTGCTCACTTCTGACTTGGAGCGCTTGGCTCTGGTGCCACGGTCAGGGTTCATGCTCAGGAAACCTCTGCAATAAGCATCAGTGCCATAAAAGAAACATTTCATCCAAGTTGGTAACCTGAAAAGTTAGTCAATTTAGTCATATGTGTCACATGTGTATACATGACCGAAGGGAGAGACTAGAAGAAACTCAAATATTTAGTAAAGAGAATATCAGGTGGGTCCAAACTGCGGCTCGTGAGCCGCATGCATCTCTTCATGCCTCCCTATTGCAGCTCTCCTAACCTGAGGACCCACAAGTTATAACAGGTGGGACCAAACACTAAGCTTGTATACAAAAACGTTACAGTGAGAAGCGGGAGCATATCAAAATATGCAATATTGCTGGAGTTGTTTCGTTGTATATGGGCACAATAAAATGACATGTAATGGTCAGAAGGGGCAAATCAGTTTGAAAGATAAGCTCTATTTTTTTTTATTTTCTTGTTTATTTCACCTTTACAAGCCAGGTTGAGGCAGTGTTAGCTTTGTGCTTAAATGTTTCCCTAAAATTGATTTCTGAGCTTTGTTATTACAATCCAGTCCAGCTGCCTGATGAAACACCAAGACCACTGGCCTATGCATACATGCAATTGAAGCTGTTTGATTAATTGAAGCTGTTTGATTGACTGCGAGAGCAGATAAGGGTTTTTATTCACCTGCCTCCATCTTGCATGTGCAGTGCCTTGCGGCGAAATGCATGCACTCGATCTGTGGACTCTGCTCGGGTGCAATTTCAATAAAAAGTACAGCATTGGTGCAGGATGTGGGAGCTATAGTTGTTTGGAGCTGGCGGAAACAATTGGGACAGCTCTGCAATCAGCGAGATATGTGCTCTTCTATTTAAAAAATGAGAAGGAAGGTACCAACCAGGGCCGTAACTAAGGGGGGGGGGGGGTAGGGGGTTCTGACCCCCCCCCCCCCAACATTTTTTTTCTGGGTACGGCCCTGATGTACCAAACCCCGCAAAGCACTCAAGATATGCGCAGATTTCGTGTTTGTGCCCTCAACCTAAGTACGAATAGAATAGATACGAATTGCAACTGGGGTTTAAAACTTCACGAGAGTGATTGCTCTGAACGTGAAAAATGATTTCGCTGGCAGTCGGTGGTAGGTCGGAGGTCCTTTAGGCTTGGTGGTAGCGGCATGGCGAAGGCAACTAGCGACTTCTCATAAAACACAGGGTCGTCCAGGTGAATCGGCAAAAGGTATGCACCAACTTCTATTCCTTTCCATTACCAGGAATTAAATTCCCGACAGTTTTTTTTCTTTAGGTTACAAGCGATTTGAAAGTATCCTTTTATTACCTTTTTAGCAAAGCGGAGGACCAGCCCCGGTACAGTGCTGGTACATGGTCGGTGCACTTGCAGCCATCCAATTTTAATCTCCACCTCTGCGCACGCGCAGTGGCGCCGGTCGGCTACTGGGTACCAAACCGGGACCGGTTCTCCGGTTTGCTATAACTCTCCATTATATGCCACCGATGTACATGATTCATAGGCGAAAATAGGACAATAGACATTTTCAAAATGGCCGCCGTTGTCCCCGAAACCCCCCCCCCCCCCCCGAAATTTCTTTCTGGGTACGGCCCTGGTACCAGCTGTGGGTCCATGTCTTTTATGACACTAAATGTGCAAGGTGTTTGCTTTATTTCAATAGGAACAATAAGCCTGGAAATGATATAGATAAAAAGTATGGAGTCCTACTAGGCATCCACATACATATACCAAAATCACAGAACAGGAAATTACCTCTAAAGGAACTCAAGGCTCGATGACAGGCCTTCAGCGTAGCAGATGTTAAAGCAATAGTGACTCGCAAAGAGTGCGCAGCCTATGCCGTAGGGACGTCTGGTATCTTCTGAACCATGAGCCTGCCATCAATGCTGAGTGCGTACTCGTGGGCAGTCCACAGATCATGCCCTACAAAAGTTAAAAAAATGAGAAAATAGTAAACATTCAGGTAAGTAGAGTTGCTGACAAGGCATTGAAACAATGGGGCTGGGTTGCACCTCCAGATCGTGGACATTTCAATTAATTGTAAAAACAAAAAGGGAAAAGGGAAGGGGCCCAGCTTTGTCCCTCCCACCCTCACTGCCAGTCCCCCCCCACATTTCAAACACTTCTAACATTACTTGTTGCCAACAGGAGATGAGATCCTTGGCTCGATTTGCCTTCCCTCCACTATGAATGAGCTTGTCTGAGTGTAGGCCAGTCAGAATTCTACTCCAGAAAGGGAGAGGATGGGCCGTGAAGGCACCTAGGCAAATGTTCCCTGGTTAGTGGAGGGGAGACATGTGCCACCAAAACTGAACAGGAACCTCGAAGACCCTCTCTCTCCCCAGTTGCACAGGACAACCGCATTCGCATGGATACACGCTGTATCGTTACATCTAGCACATACTTCTATTGGCTGCAAAGAAATCAAATGATTTGTCACTTCTAGCAACTTCGGAAATGTGTGTTGTCGCTATGGGCTATAGGTAGCCATTGTAGATTTCATGAATTGTCTGACAGACATGTGAAACACTTCAAATGATTTGTATTTGATTTAAACTCTGAGACCTGCTTTATATTTATATATCAGTGTTTTTAGGTTTTTATTGTTCTAGGATTTGACATACTTCTTTTGGTTTTTATTTGGAAATTTATTTATTTATTCGTTTGAAATACTGTGGCCCTGTCGTTCTACACAGGAGGGGAAAAACAACACACAGAAATAACTCAATCATGCACTCACCGTGTGAGGCGAGCGCAGGTAGGTTGCAGCAACCCACGCATGCTCAAAAAATAAACATTTCCACATGCAAAATTTAACCAAACAATTCATTCAGCTGTGCTTCAAATAATTGAGGACTACAACAATTGACAACTTGCTCAGGCAGGGTGTTCCACTAAATAATAGTCCGACAAAAGAAAGAGTATTTAAATACATCATTTCTGTACTGGTAGGGTGCAATTGCTTTAGTATTGCTTGTTCCTTTGGAGCGTGAATGTTAAGTTTACGTCACCCGTTAAATCGAGCCGAGGTCCACTCGCGCGCAGTTGACCTTTATGAAACCGTAAGATGTGACATCTGAGCCCTACATAAGTAGTGAACTGCAAACAACAACTTGCGTGCATACATGGAATCTGCCGCGCTCCGAACTCGTGGCTGTCATAATGACGCACATATTCGACCAACGTGGTTGATCCCTTTGAACAAACACGGCAAACAAACATGGTTGTTCAAGCCGTCGCCTCACTAAAGCGAGAAAAGAGCTAAGACCGACAAATCGCGAGAATGCGCAGTATTAATCTGAAGCTATCTTTGGCTGGCTCTCAATCGCTTGTGCTCCCTTCCCGAAAAGGAGCGCGAACGACGATCGACAGCCGGCCAGCGATGCACTCCGTCAACGCACGTGCTGCCGGTTTGTCGGTGTCGGCTCTTTCTCGATCTTGCCGGCAACGGGCATTAATTTTCTCAGAATCAGATCGTGCTTGCCACATTCATATTCAAAATGATACTCACGTTATGTTCGTTTACTATTGGGCCCGCCAAACGCCTCGGGTACTGCGCCGTCAGCCGTCTTGGTAGCCACGGTCGTGCTCCCTACCGCAAACTTTCCTCGCTTTGTTTTCTTCCATCGGGAAACAAAAGATGGCGACCCGACGGGGGGAACGGCGCTAACGGCGCGAAAGCAGACAAGGCGGCGAAGGTGGCGAAGGTGCGAAAGCAAGGCAGCGCGATGGCGAGGGCTGTGGCGAGGGTCAAGGCGCGAGCCGCGAACTGGAGAGCAGCCCGACGACGCAGGCGCAGAAGGCCCCCAACACATCACGTGCGTGCCGTGCGTGTGTCTGGAGCGTGGTGCGGAGTGTGTAGCGCGCCTCGCTTGGGACGTTCCGCTTCTTTCCTTCCGTCGCCGTGCCTTCTCTCGTTCCACTTCTTTCCTCCCGTCGCCGTACCCTTTTCACTCGAAAAACATTGTCAACATACCGTTTTTTTTTTTACGGTGGGCGCCCCGTGACGTTCACGGTCAGGTGACTGTTTATTTCACGGTCATTTTTTACAGTGTAGTAAACCCATTTTGGTAAACCACGGTGCCTAGGAAGAAAAAATTACCTAGGTACTGTAATAAACGGCTGGATATAGAACAACAATAATTATTTTTGATTGGGCAGTAAGATGCGCCATCTATCAGTGAAACAAGCCAGTCATTTTGTTTATACTCTTTTTCCGCTGGTTGTTATCGATCTAGTATGGTATTTTAAGTCAAAATATAATAATGTTGTAGTTGAAGACCAATTTATTTGCTTCAGATGGTACGAAGAAATTTTTAGCTACTATGCTAGAGTTTGCCGACGAATATTCGAAAATGTAATAAACATTTCATTCGATATATTTCGCCATAAGCAACGCATAACTTTCCCGTGTGCCTTCCAGTCTGGCAACGCCGGTGCTGTAGTCTCATTTTTGTTCCTTGCGACGCACGTTTCTGCGATTCCTGCTGATCTCAACTGTTCGCCCCTTTTTTCTTTGGCCCACCCGATCCACCGGTGACGAGGAGCTAAGCTTCTCATTACCGTTGAATTGCTGGCCACCGGGGATATGTAGAAACCTCAATTCTGCCGGCATACTGTCGGCGCACTGCGAACAAGAAAACAGTACAATGTCCCAGCTGTTCACCCGGAACGAAGACTTTATCGAGGATAACCCCCTTTCTTCGCAAAGTAATCGCTGCTCACGAGTTGGCGTGCATAGTGTAACAAATTGAACGTGTTAGTATTAATATATACCAACGCTCGTTCGCAAAACATTTTTTTTAACCCACCATAAAAAACACTTGCAAGGCTTATGTACCTTCATATGTCTTGGATCCCGGACTGCTGAAGAGTGATGCGTTCACGGAATGCTGCCGTCGGTTGGTTTAGTAGTCCCTCTTTGCATGACGTGCTAATAGGTTGATGGTGCGTCGTTAATATAACAGCCGGATCGAAATAAATGTTCAGCAGAACCATGAAGAACTATTAGCCCTCATTAAGCGACGTCGCGGCCATTTTGCTTGTAGGTACTGCTCCTCCCTCGGCGCCCCTGCTCTCCCAGTCACGTGACCTAGAATTCCCTCTTCTAGGGACAATAGTTAACTTTAACCCACGGTTCGCGTTTGAGAAAACGGGCCCAGGCTATACTCCTCAATGAACTTCTGATCGTCTTTTTGTAGACGGGGCAGTGCGAAGGCATCGCAGACAGCCTCCATCTTCTACTTCTCGACCTCGTCAACAAACTTGATTGCATCATAGAGTGAACTCTAGCGAGTGGCGTTAGAAACCGGGAAGTATCTCCCGAGTTTCTCTTTTATAAATTCTGCCGCTCGCATGGACTGGCCCTGCTTATTCCAAATAAGTATCAGCTTTCCGAACATAGCAGTTGTCATCTGACGGTACGTGCTCATCGTGCAACCCTTCTCTACGTCCGCGGTCTCCAATAAGTTCAAAGCATGCGCGGCACATCTGTGCTTGGGCAGGTACATCACTTGGCCTGAGGAATTGTTCATGACAGGGAGAACATTCAAGAGACTGGTTAGGTCTTCGAGAGTCGGGGTGTCTGCTTCCTCATTCTCGTGCGCAATCTCTTAAAAGTGGGTAATTAAAAGAAAAATGAAACTACCCAAATTAGCAGCATCTAAAATATACCACGGTCAATCAATAAGAAATCTAGACACAGGAAGCTCCATTGACGTAAGCTACGACTTCGCTGCTTACGATATCAAGGGAACAACCAACTCTATATTTCCGCCGCGTTTTGATTATTATGTACATGAGAATTATGGTCTGGCGAGATTAATGTAATTTAGCCCTAGCCAAGAACCTCACTGGCCTCCAGCTCCTTCTTTGTGACAATTTTAATGGGATGAGGGAAATTATCTTGGATATTCTGAATGTCAAGGACTTTACACTAGCGTACTTACGCAAGTTTAACTTAAAACCACTGAGCCAGGAACCTTTGTTGCTATGTAATTTTAAAAATACGAGCAGAAATTCGTTCAGTCTTTTCTTCACAAGGCTTAAATGCTGCACTTGTGGACACTATGACGTTAACTCAGTCTTCGGGATAATTTCAGGTGTTGATAGTCAAATACGGCTCATGCATTGGACACAAGCACTGCGTGACCACGTGGGTTGGCTCCGTCACGCTCCCTGCCTTGGCGGATATTCGCGCTGGAGCTCATAGCGAATTGCTGTAGCGATGACAAGAGCAGCCGTACTCTAACGTTCTGAGCACTGCACATGGTCCGTTAACTGCCAACTCTATAGCACGCGGCAATAATGAACATTGGCGGAACGTAATAGACATCAGATCATCCGACCAACTCTTCTGACTGCACGTTGAGTACTTAAACACGGCTCGGTGCTATTTAAAAGTTTACGCAAATGCAAGTGCGTGAATAGAAACACTAACGCGATGAAACGAGCGTTGAAGCACGGGAGAACTGAAAAGCTATCATGGCTATAGTAATCCTGAAACAAGGTAAAAAAAAAAATAACGCACAACGACGTCTCAAAATGCAGTTTTGCTTTGAGGCGACGTTGTGTTTGCCCCTTTTTTCTTGTCTTTTCCCTTGTTTCAGGATTACTTTAACCACGAACTAAAACGTTTCTAGCTTGTGAACTCTGTAAGCATTCATATTGAGTAGAATCTAGCGAAAGATAAAAAAGTCCCTTGGTGGACCCTTTAATTGCGTAATTCATACACCCGAGCGCCTTAAAAAGTTGGAAAGATTTTCTGTCTCAACCAGAGAGACCTTGTTTGTGATATTGTACTCGGCCAAGATCACACAATGGGTGGACGCCAGAACGTCATTATGTGCGGCTACCATGAATCCTTTGGCACGCCAGTGCCGCCGATTTCCTCTTCAGCGTGTCATTAATTTAGTGGACTGTGACATCGATCTAACTCCTTAAAAAAAAGCCGACCCTTTTTTTTACATTTCTTTTCACCAACAGCATGTAGGTTCTTACAGATTCAAGGCTGACCAACAGTCGGCTATGCAGCAAAAGAGGGACAGTTTTCTCTAAGGCGTCGATCGAATACGTCTACATTTGTATGTGTCTTTTTGGGATTTGTGCCACCAATGTCTTTCGCGTTATGAAGGTCTTTCATAGCTACAGGCAGTAATTCAGGTCTTGGAATTGCTTGTTTGCTAGAACAGAAAAGCACTATAAGCTTCCTATGAAAACATTAACGATCCTGCGATCCAGGTCAGCTTGCGACAAGACTGCATAGTGACCTTCGCTGTCTACAACACCATGAAAGCTTTCAAGTCTTTGGCTCTTTGTCCCAGACTTTGTTCGCAGCGAACATAGCCTTGAAGATTCGCCCTTTTTTCCGGCTGTCAAGTTCTTGAAGGGCGGCTGGCTGTTTCGTCTGAAAAAAGCAACGCACAAAACAACACTTATGATTAAATACTGCAAAGCACAATCGGGGAACCGACGTATAAAGATAAGTAATGCATGCGGCCCAGAGGTACTCTCGAAAAATAGGGTACTAAACTTACTCCAAGATTTTTTCGGAGGATGGATGACAACGACTTCCCGAACGTATATTGATTTCTGAGTGCTTACAGCGGGCAGTGAAATTGTCTCCGTTAACTTTGACGAGGTCAAAGTGTCTCTCGTACCGCGGCCACCGTAACGCCTGCCCGTCGTAAGTCATGATCGCATATCCAATGAAGGATTGACATCAATTACCCTCAAACAATTTCCCCTTTGTCTCCTATGGTAACTACTTCTCTCGCTCTCTCTTTTTTTTTTCTCTTCAGGGCACGCTTTTTCTTCTTGCACAGTTGAAAAAGAAGCGAAACACAGAGAAACCAAGACGAACAAACCGGTCTAATTCAAAAAATGGGGAAGGGAACAGGTGGCCAGATGATTTCCAACAGAATTAAGTGGAAAAGACCAAAATGCGAAGAAAGGAATGAACAAAAACAGAGCAAAGCCGCCTCAAAACACGTTCTATTATTTCTTTCTTTTTATTTTGAGGCATTGCAGAAGCAGATGAGCCAAACGGTAGACCACGTCATCCACGGCAAACCCGGGCAACGATCCGGGCCCCCGGGTGCACGGCCACTGGGAGGAGGTAAGTCGACGAATAGAAACGCGAACTCCGATCCCATGGCTCGGTTTTGTAAAGGGAGCATAGAAGCCTGTACGGCGTGGTGTGGCTGTCTTAAAGCCTTCCCTTGGAGCCTAAAATATTCTGCTTTGATCATTCTCGAATATACATTTCAAACGTGAACAAGTTATCGAAACGTCTCGAATTTTATACTTGCTTAAAGAAATCTAAAACGACATGCAGTGCAGGGATTCGAAACCGAGCCACCTACATGTAAGCCCAGCGCGCTGCCAAGTCGGCTACGTAAGCGCAGCAGTATATTATTAGAAGCGAAAAAGAGCACCTCAGTATTTTATTTTATAGTTCATCTCTTTAACGGAAATACTTAAACAGTGTTATCACTAACGTTTCCCGAAAGAAGAATTTACTATCAGCGTGGATTTCGCTTTTGATCACAACTCATGAGCTTGTTTGTTCCCAAACGCAGTCACGCTGAACCACTGAAGACGTGCCCGCGCACACAAGTTAAATCATTATACAAAATGTCAAAGGAACTAGTGTACTCATACTTAATAAATATGAAAATAAAGTTTTCTAGTTTAAAAAATTTTAAGTCCAGTCAAACGTGAAAATGAAGATCTATCGCAAACAAAAACGCAAGCACCCACCGAAAAAAAAAAGTTTCAGACGGCAAAAATGATTTCGTGTTCAAACAAACAAAATCAAGAGTTCGGGCGTAACATAGCAGACGACTTACGTTTCTAAGCTTATAAGCACGTCGGTTTCTTCGCAGAAGACACCGACGCCCGAGCAAGCCGCCGTACCAAAGGCCAACCTCCGGAACTCGGGCCGCTGCAGCAGAAACAAAAGAAGAAAACCGCGATGATGACCACTCCACCCGTCCTTGTCCTACCCGTCGCTGCCAGTACGCCCGCGTCCTTCCCTGGTGAGCCTAATCAAGGCATCGAGGACTGGCTACAACAGTACGAGCGAGTGGATCAGCACAACCGATGGACGGACGAACAGCGCTTGCAGAATCTTTACTTCGCGCTCGAAGGAACGGCCAGGCACTGCTTTGAGAATCACAAAGACTTCATTGATCCCATGGACCGCCTGCAAGGATGCGCTGAGACGAACATTCGCCAACATAAATCGACCGGAGGGGGCTGAGGACCTTATTCGAATGAGGACCCAGGGCGCAAACGAGACTATCACCAGTTTTGTCGAGGATGTTTTCTGCCTGGTCGCTCCCGGCGACCCTCGAACCATCGACGATAATAAGCTGCGGATCCTGATGCGAGGTGTAAGGAATGACTTCTTCAGTGGTCTTGTCCGCAACCCCTCATCCACCGTCGCAGATTTCGTCAAGGAAGCCACGAATATGGAGCGTGCCTTTTTTGCCAGAGCCAGCCACTACTAGAGGATACCCGTCGTCAGCGCGGTTTCGCAATCCGCTTGCGACCTTGCTCACGGCATTCCGGGCATTCGTGACCATATTCGCGACGTCGCCCGGGAGGAGCTTAAGAAGCTTCTGCCGACTGCTGCACGCCAGGCCTCAATCTTCATTGCCAGGGTCGTTCGAGACGAGGTTCAGTGAGCGTTCCTGCCAGATGCCCCTGTCACCGTGGCCGCACCCGAAGAACCGACGCTGACCTACACCGCATGGCTTGACGACCGCCACAAGGTGGCAGCCAGGTCACGGCACCACCCTGACGAGACCCGTCGATGCCGCAGTATCCTCGACGACAGGAGGGACAGGTTCAGTACGTCCGCCCGGAGCAACTTTCGCACAGGAAGACCGACGTGTGGTGGACGGCCGATCGAAGCCCGTTGTGCTACCGCTGCGGGGAAACCGGCCACATCTACCGCTGTTGCCCCTACCGGCAAATGGTTCAGCGCGGCTTCCACCCGAACGACCCACGCCCACGTTACAGTGAACGACCACAAGAGATTAAAGAGTACCTTCGACGACCTCAGTCACCACCGCCTGCAACCTGCCGCGGGTCTCGGTCGCCGCCAACACGACGTCCAGCTTCGCCAATGCACCGACCCCGTCGTGAGAGCCTGTCGCCCTTGTCCCGTCGGGAAAACTAAACGCGGCAACTACCGGAGTTGAAGTTGCCGTGGACGAACGACGTAAAAAGCTTCCACGAACGCCGGAGCTCTCCCACTCTCCCGACGGGAAGCGTCACAGCCACGCTCCGGCAACGGTACCCAACAACTGAAACATATTGTTATCGACGGCCACGACGCATCTGCATTCGTTGACACCGGAGCAGACTACTTAGTCTTTAGTCTTGAGTGGGAGGCTCTCTCGCTGCCTTAGAAAAGTCCCGATACCGTGGGATGGACTACAGATACGAATCGCCGGAGGACACCTCATCACGCCTGTCGGAAGGTCCACTGCTCCTGTCGAAATGCACGGCGAAACGTGTCCTGTGAAATTCGTCGTTATACAAGTCTGTTCCAGAAACGTCATTCTCGGCATAGACTTTCTGTCTGAATACGATGCCGGCATTGACCTCGGAAAAAACAGACTGATGCTGCGGACGCGTTCCGCCTTTAGGAAAACCCCAAACTGCGTCAACCGCCGTCCGAGTCGCTGCCGACCACGTGAATCTGCCGCCACGATCAAGTGCTGTCGTACCCGTTGTCACGGTAGCTATCTTCGGCGAAGTTGTTTTCGAAGGTAACTTTCAATTGCTCCTGTGAAGAGGAATAGGTGTCGCAAGAAGAGTAGTTGAACTTAACGATGGTAGTACTGTGGTCCACGTGATGAAGTTTCGACAAAAAACGCAACACCTCACTAAAAGTGCAGCTTGGGTCCCCCCATGTCGAGGAACTCCACAACTCTGCCGAACTCGCCGTCAATTACTGAAGAATCATCGCCGCCTCAGCAAGACTTTACGTCACCAGCGCAGTTCGACATTGACCGCAAGCTTCCGGGCGCAAAACGACGGCAGCTGAGTGATCTCCTCGCCAAATACAGCGACTGCTTTGCGACATCGTCGAAGGTGCGCCAAACTACCGTTGCGAAGCATTGCATTATTACCGAGGACGACGCACTCCCTGTGCATTGATCGCCATACCGAGTCTTCGTAAAAAAAAGGGAGGTCATCCAGGAGCAAGTGAAAGAAAAGCTGAACGAGGATATAATCCAGCCTTCAAGCAGTCCATGTGTCTCTCCGGTCGTGCTGGTTAAGAAGAAGGACGGAACGCTTAGGGTCTGCGTGGACTACCGATAACTGAACGCGGTGACGAAGAAAGTCGTCTACCCACTCCCCCGCATAGATGAAACGCTAGACCGGCTGCGCCACTCTCGGTATTTTTCATCGATAGACCTGATGAGCGGCTATTGGCAGATCGAAGTCCACGAACGGGATCGAGAAAAGACAACTTTCGTCACGCCAGATGGACTGTACGAGTTCAAGGTGAGGCCTTTTGGACTATGCACGGTACCAGCAACGTTCCAGCGTGTCATGGACACCGTACTGGCTGGGCTGAAATTGCAGAGCTGTCTCGTCTACCTTCACGACGTCATAGTTTTTTAAAGCGATTTCGACGAGCACTCGTGACGACTCCGAGCTGTTCTCCAGGCCATACAGAGCGCCAGCCTCACTCTCAAGCCAACGAAGTGTCGGTTCGCCTATGACGAACTAAGTGTCCTAAGCCACGTGGTTAGAAATGATGGCGTTCGCCCTGACCCAGAGAAGACTCGCGCCGTCACGGCATTTCCAGCGGCGACAGACAAAAAGGCCGTGCGAAGATTCCTTGGACTAGGTGCGTACTCTCGGCGCTTCGTTCGTGATTCCACAAGAATTTCCGCAACACTCACAATCCTCACGAAGGACGCCTCCAAGTTCGAATGGGCCGAGGAGCAACAGCAGGCATTCGACGAGCTGAAACGACAACTCCAGACTCTTCCGATTCTTGGACACTTCGATCAAGATGCGAAAACCGAGATTCATACGAACGCAAGTAACGCATAACTTTGCTCCGTACTGAATTCAAGTGCAAGAAGGCACCGAGCGAGCCATCGCCTATGCAAGTGGGATACTGTCCAAAGTGGAGATAAATTACTCTACGACTGAAAAGGAATGTCTTGCGGTCGTCCGGGCAATCACGAAGTTTCGCCCGTACTTGTACGGGAGCCCGTTGCACGTTGTAGCGGACCACCGCGACAACGCAGTGTCTCTGGTGGCTTGCGGACCTAAAGTACCCTTCAGGGCGTCTCTCTCGATGGGGGTTCCGACTGTAGGAGTGTAACATGACTGTGGTCTACAAGACAGGACGCAAGCACACCGACGCCGATTGCCTGTCTAGAGGCTCTGTCGAGACATCTCCCGGTAGCAACGACGACGATGACGACGAGTGCTTCCTAGGCGCAGTGAACATTTACGACATGGCACCACGTCAAAGGGACGATTCTGAATTGCACGCGCTAATCGAGCACCTCGAAGGACGAAGGAGTACTGTTCCCAGTGTCTTCTCTAGAGCCCTGCCGACGTTCATCCTCCGACAACGTGTACTTTACAAGGAGAACTTCGGAGACAACAGCTCGCCATAGCTGCTGGTAATCTCTACCGACCTTAGAGAGATCTTCCAAGCCTGCCACGACGACCCGACGTCCGGACACCTTGGTTACAGCCGTACGCTGTCCCGAACTCGTGAAAGGCACTACTGGTCCAAGCTCCCGAAGACCGTTCACCTCTACACACGATCGTGCCACGAGTGCCAGCGACGCAAGAAACCACCGACGAAGCCGGCAGGTCTCCTGCAGCCGGTTGCTCCCCCGACAACACCGTTCCAGCAGATCGAAATCGACCTACTTGGTCCGTTCCCACCATCCACGCAAGAAAACAGATGGATATTCTTCGCCATAGATTATCTCACGAGTTACGCCGAAACGAAAGCCCTTCCTTCAGGGACTGCTGTGGAAGTCGCCAAGTTTTTCATCGAGTCCATCGTCCTCCGGCACGGTGCTCCCGAAGTTCTGATCCCAAGACAGTGGATCGTCATTCATGGCCCAGCTGGCGCAAGAAATGCTTCGTCTCAGTCACACCAGCCATTGTCGCACTACTGCGTACCACCCGCAGACCAACGGGCTGACGGAAAGACTCAACAGAGCAATCGCTGACATGATCCCCATGTACGTTGAGGTGGAGCACAAGATATAGGACGAGGTGTTGCCGTACGTCACATTCGCCTACAACACGGCCGTACAAGAGACCACCGGGGTGACACCCTTTCAACTAGTGCATGGTCGCAAGGTAACGACAATGCTCGACGCCATGTGGCCTTACGAACCGTCTGTGGACGGAATCGACGACGCCCAGGTGGTTGCCCAACGGGCAGAAGAAGTCCGTCAGCACTCCAGACTTTGGATTAAAGCCATACAACGTGTCGACACTGGCCGCTACAACCTTCGTCGACGGGACGTCCACTTCCAGCCCGGAGACAGGGTGTGCGTGTGGACACTGATTCGCCGCCGTGTCTCAGCAAGAAACTCCTGAAGCGCTACTTTGGATCCTACAAAGTACTTCGTCGACTTAGGGATCTGAACTACGAGGTGATGCCCGAGGGAACAAAGACTTCATGAGGCTGCCCTCCACTACCGGAAGTCTTCCACGTCGTGCGCCTCAATTCACACTACGATCGATAAGACTGTGAATTGTGTATTGTAATACGCTCGATAGGATTGTGTTGCACAAGACTACGTAGTTTGCTATTATTTTTGTTTGTTTTGCTGTTTTGCTTTCCCGCACGTCGCGTTGAGACGATGCGCTTTTAAAGGGGGGATTAATGCCACTCATGACGGCGAGCGACCGCGTGTGTGGCCGAGTGGTTACCGCGATTGACTCTCGCGCGGGCAGCCTAAGTTCGATTCCAGTCAGCGGACTGTCCTTTTATTTATTCTTTCAATTTGGCGCTCTCGTAAGTTCGAAAACATTCTCGTCAGGTTCTACGCACCGAAAGGTCTAGCTGAATGTTCCAGAAGCCCACGAGTGCATGGCGAGCGGAGTCAGTCTCACCCCAGCGTACGATCCTGCTGTCACGCCGCCAAAGACGCCCGCGACGCTGTATCGTTATCTTCTGCTCCCTTTTTGTTTTGGGCTCAAGTTTTAGAGCGCAGCTCTTAGGGGCCCGTTTCCGGCTTGAGCGGCGTCGGCGTCGCCGTCGCCGTCGCCGTCGCCGTCGGCGTCGGCGTAACCGCGCGGTGCATCATGGGAAATATCCCATAATGCACCGCGCGAGCCCCCCTCCGGGGTCACGTGACTTCGTGGGGAGGCACGTGACCCCCCCGAGGTCACGTAACCCCCCGAAGTCACGTGACTCCCCTGAGGTCACGTGACCCCCTCCTCGAGGTCACGTGACTCCCCTGGGGTCACGTGACCCCCCGAGGTCACGTGACCCCCGCCGATGTCGCGTGACCCCCCGATGGCGTCATCGACACTGATGACGTCACCGGCATCCACATCGTCATCGTCATCATCACTGATGTCATCATCAGTGATGACGATGACGATGCGGATGCCGGTGACGTCATCATCAGTGATGACGATGACGATGCGGATGCCGGTGACGTCATCAGTGATGATGACGATGACGATGTGGATGCCGGTGACGTCATCAGTGATGATGACATCAATGATGATGACGTCATCAGTGACGATGACGATGTGGATGCCGGTGACGTCATCAGTGATGATGACGATGACGATATGGATGCCGGTGACGTCATCAGTGATGATGACGATGACGATGCGGATGCCGGTGACGTCATCAGTGATGATGACGATGACGATGTGGATGCCGGTGACGTCATCAGTGATGATGACGATGACGATGTGGATGCCGGTGACGTCATCAGTGATGATGACGATGACGATGTGGATGCCGGTGATGTTACCGACATCCGCATCGTCATCGTCATCATCACTGATGACGTCATCAGCGACGTCACTGATGTCGTCACCGGCATCCGCATCGTCATCGTCATCATCACTGGTGAAGTCATCAGTGACGTCACTAATGACGTCATCAGTGACGTCAGTGATGACATCACCGGCATTGGGGGTCACGTGACCCCCCGTGGTTAGTCTAACCCCCCCCCCCCCAGCGCCCTTCCCTCCTCCTCAAGAGCTGCGCTCCAATTCGGCGTTACAGGGAGTTGTAAGCGGCTTTCACTTTTTCCCATTCCATTTAATGTTCACTTTCTTCAGTTATCATTGCCTCATCAGTGGTCATTCCTGACAATATCATGTGTGCCTATCATAGTATTGCATTCGCTTATCGGGACCTATTTTATTAGAACCGTTGTGTTTATTTTCATACTAGAATGGTGTAATATTCGCTCATCTTTGTGGTATTATGTTTAGTTATATTTGTTTCATATTCCGTGAAAGCTGTAATTTATTTGCTCATTGTATTGCTAATATTTTTTCCTAAATGTGTATCCGTCCAACATACTTGTATTATATTTACGCTTATCTCGGAGGTATGCATCTGGGTCAAGTGCATGGTATAATAAAGGTTGTAATATTTTCGCTTATCATCATGATGCATATTGTACCCTTTTCAGTGTGGTATCGTGTATACAGATATATTATTAGCATGCGCCAGAGACAAGACAAAGGAACATTTCTAATTAAGGATGCTTCTAAACCCACGTTATAATCCGGTTTTTTCTCACCTCCGTCAGAGCCGTATATGAAGAGAGTTTCGCCATTCGTTGGGAAGTATAGGAGGCAAGTGAGGAGGCGCCATGAACTACATTGGCGTGTAGTTCATGTATTCTGGTGTTCCCGATCACCATTTCAGTATCCTTGCACAGCCCCAATATACCTGGGCAAATGAATGAGACGATATAGACAAAGTTTTGCAAAGAGCACTGCACTAAAATATAGGTATTGAATGGGAAAGCCCAATAATCACTTATTAGGCAATTTTTAACTTAAAGGGGCCCTGCAATGACTTTTTGCTGTTTTTTTTTATTTGCACCGAAGCTAAACGCACTGAACGTAGTAACTTAGTGAACTTTTTCTTTCCTCGAAATTCGCTTTATCTTAGAAGTTATAAGTATATTAAAATTACAAAAATCAAGCAAAAAAATAACGCCCACCATGATGTCCTTGGTCCTCAGTCCCCCCCCCCCCCCCCCCCCCCCCGTTTTCCCGTGCCCGCAGACCCTTGTGACTGAGGAATGTGGGGAAGGAGGGGAAGACGGGGATAGGAGGTTAGGCCGAGGAGAGAGAGCTGTCTGGGAACGCGGCAGCTCTCTCTCCCCGGCTGACCAGGACCAACATCAAGATTTCGTCACATGCCGCGCTCATTCGACACCATGGGGCGAACCCGTAGGAGGAGGAGGTTTCCACATCGTCCGGTTAAAATAGGACGCACTGATATTTAGTTACTCTCTCTGTGCCTGCTGGCTTGCCCAAACGCCAAGAGACGTGGTTACCGCAACAAAGGTAGACCCTTAACTAGGATTCCAGGGGCCCTTTAAGAGCAGAGTGTGTTTCGTTTCAAGATCAGGGGTCAACATTAATTACACAGCTCACATAAAATTTACTCTTGTTCAACTAGCTAAGCAGGTTTACTGTTAAGAGTTACCCATTTCGGTAGTGATGCTGTTCTAATGTAGAACTTGCCTTTCCCCATTACTGCAGAATGCAGTGGTCTTGCCACTGAGCACTAATAAAAAGGCATCAGTAATCTTTCTCTGACATGTTCACACCATAAAAGATATCAACAGTCGGTTGCATCAGAGCGAGCTGTAAACTTCAGGCTTAACCTTGCAATATATAAGTATATAATTAAAAACGCTAACCGCATGTTGGGCTTTCTAAAAAGGAACTTCTCTCTTGCCCCACTGTCCTTAAAACTACTTCTTTACAACTCATTAGTCCGCAGCAAACTTGAGTATTCTTCCGCTATTGAGACCCCGGTGTAACGCTTGCATTATCATTAGAAGCTGCTCAAAACCGTTCTGTTCGATTCATACTGCATAACTATCATCGCACATCCAGCGTAACAGCAATGAAAACTACCCTAAGCTTGCCTGACCTCTCCCTACGTAGAAAAATATCTCGACTATGTTTATTTCATAAAATGTACCACCAGAATGAAAATCTTCGTCAGCATCTGTTAACACAACCATCATACGTCTCATCACGTTTCGACCATCAAAATAAAGTTGGCATCCCTCAGTGTCGCACCTCAAGCTTTCATCAGTCTTTCATACCCATGACATCACAGGACTGGAATCGCCTTCCCGCACCTGTTGCCAGCATAGCCGAGAGTGCCAGATTCAAAGCTGCACTTAGTGAATATTTTTTGGATTTTACTTCACAGTGTTTTGTTTTAACAATGTTCTGTTTTTGGATTTTTATGCTGTGGGATTTCCCTTGCTGCTACCCGTCTCGGAGAATGACACAGCACACCGGTTCAACAACACGTAAACATTTAATGACCGCTATCGCCTGCGCCGCGATCCCAACAGCCCCCGCGCATCCGCTGCGACGGCCTTTTATCAGCGGCGGAGCGCCGCTCGCGTGGCCAGTTGCCCTTGGCCCCCTCGTGGTCAAGATGACCACTTATGATTGCCGGAGGGGCAGCCTGGGCCAACCGCTTGGAATCGCCAGGTTGCCCACACATCTCCCCCCTTCCAAAAACGAAAACAGAGGACGTCTTTGATGGTCTTCGGTGGGGCCTTCCTTCTTGGTCAGCAAGGGTCTTCTCAGATGAGCGAGCACGGGTCCGACGTCAGTACTTCCGGACAGTACCGATGCAGCCATGGGGGGTGGTCTGATGATGGGAGCTGCGTCGCCGCTGTCTGGCACGAGGAACAACATGAGGCCATGGCGCGGTAGGAAAAAGTAGCCGCGCACACGAAAGATGCCTGTCCCACTGTGCATGCGGGAGCGCGGACCATTTCTCTTCTCCCCCCCCCCCCCCCCCCCAAAAACACTGAAGAGGGCATGAAGATAATACACTTAGAACTCGTGCTACTCCCGGTCGTCTTCACCGCCGTCTCAAGTTGTATCGCGGTACAGACGGTGTGGAATCTTCCGAGAGGTGGTCCGGATAGTCGTCATCTGGAACCTGCGACACATCTACCTCCTCGGGTTCATAGAAAGCTTTTAGGTCAGCGACATGAATAGACCCGCACACTTCACCAGATTCACAATGCACCAGCTCATAAGACAGGTTGGAGAGCTTGCTACTAACACGGTAGGGGCCATCCCACCTCTTTGCTAAAGAGGCCGTGAAGCCTCTAGCAGCATCACTCAGCGGATGAGTTCGCCTCACCACCAGATCTCCTACCTTGAACTGCAGATTTCGCCTCCCCTTGTTGTACTGGTTTGCCTGCTGCAGTCTCGAGACTTCGAGGCTCTCTCGAGCTTCACGCAGGTTCTCCGTGAAACGCTTCCGGAGATCTTCTGCGAACTGCGTGGTTGTGCGCTGCATGCTTGCAGGATCTGTGCAAAGGAGGCCGTTTCCCAGGGGAAACACGAGCTCTTTTCCAAAGTTAAGTTGGGCCGGAGTAAAACCCGTGGACCGGTTGATTGTTGTGCGGGTAGCGAATGCCATTTCTGCTAATTTCGCGTCCCAGTCTTTGTGTCGCTCTGTATGCGATACAAGCATCTGCTTCAGGTTACGGTTCACTCTTTCCGTGATATTCGCCTGTGGATGGTATGACGAAGTCCGTTTGTGCCGTATGCCTAGTGCCTTACACGCATCCACGAACACCTTGCTAACAAAATAAGAAGCGTTGTCTGTAATAAGCGTTGCGGCAAAGCCAAAGCGCGCGAACGTTTCGAGAAGACAGTCCCAGATTTTCTTAGAGTCTAATTTGCGCAAAGGAAACATTTCGACCCATTTTGTGAAATGGTCGGTCACTACTAGCAAATACTGATTGCCGCGTGGACTACGGGGAAAGGGACCGACAACGTCGCAGGCAACACACTCCCAGGGGTACTTGCTTTCGACCGACTGCATTAAACCTGGTGGTTGGCCACCTCGGGGTTTTGCCTTCTGACAAACCGGGCAGCTACGAGCGTACCTCATCACATCCTGCCTCATACCTGGCCACGTTGCAATTTGGGACAACTTTTCGTAAGTTTTGCTCCCACTGCTGTGGCCTGCCAAGGCGGGATCATGCATATATCTTCTAAATGACTTACGCAGTTTACGTGGTATTACAGACCGGAATGGCGGGCCGCTGGACCCATCGTCCGCCTGGGGGATGTACCGCAGCAGGATGCCGTCGCTGCTGAGCAGGTATGAGTCCAAGTCGCTGGAATTCCCAGCGTCGGCTGAGTTTTCTTCTGCCAGCTGGTGCATCACCTTCTGACAAAGTCCATCGGACAGCTGGGCCGCTCGGAGCTCCTCTCTGCTCACCAGGGTTCCCCACCGCGACTCTGGTGTGATGGGCGCCGCATTGGCCAGTGCCACCAAGTCGGGATCCACCTGCATTTCCTGCCCGAGAAGTGGAGCACGGGACAACGCATCTGCAACGTGGTTAGCGACTCCACGCTTGTACTCGATTGTGTATTTGTAGCGCTGGAGCGAAAGGGCCCATCGAGCGAGTCGTCCTGCAGGGTTTTGAAGCCCTTTGAGCCACGAGAGAGCCATGTCGTCAGTTTGAATGCTAAACGAAGCGCCGTCAAGGTACTTTTCAAACTTCTTAAGCGCAAAAATAATTGCCAGGCACTCTTTTTCGGTTGTTGAGTAGTTTCGCTCCGCTCCGGTTAACGTATGACTGGCGAAAGCTACGGGACGAAGAACGCTGTCATGTTCCTGCAGAAGGACTGCTCCTAATCCGTAATCGCTTGCGTCGGTCTGCAAGACGAACGGACGATTAAAGTGGGGCAGGTTTAAACACGCGTTTTCAGTCACAGCCCTTGAAAGACACGCGAATGCGGTTTGTTGCTCTTGCCCCCAGCACCATTTCGTTTTTTTGCGGAGCAATCGGTTCAGAGGTTCAGTTATCTCAGCGCATTGCGGAATAAAATCTCTATAAAACGCAATCATCCCGAGATATCTCTGTAGGCTTTTGACGTCATAAGGGGGTGGGTACTCCGTTATTGCGCGCAGCTTATCTTCATTCGGCCGCAGCGTTCCGTTATCCACAACAAATCCGAGAAGGTTGATTACAGGCGATGCCAACTGGACTTTATCTGGATGAATCGTAAGGCCGGCTTGACGCATTCGTTCGAGTATGATCTGAAGGTGCACGAGATGCTCCTCGAATGTTTGTGAAAAGACCACTACGTCATCCATGTACGCCATCGCAAACTCGTACTTCGCGTCACCGAGGACAACGTCCATTAGGCGTTGAAAGCTGGCGGGAGAGTTGGACAAACCAGAGGGAAGGCGATTGAATTCGAACAACCCCCTATGGCAAATCAATGCGGTCTTCTTTACATCAGCCGGATGAACTTCGATTTGAAGAAATCTGCGGCTGCAATCGAGGGTTGTGAAAACAGTCGCGTTTCCATGGGCATACATTACTGAGGAAATACTAGGAAACGGGTAACTGTCTCTGACTGACACTTCATTTAGGCACCCAACCAATATCCAGCTTGGGCAAAGTCGAGCAAAACCCGCTCCGCTGCAATAAAATCTCTACCCAGGATCATGGGCACCGGCAGTTCTGGGAGGTATACGAACCGTTGTCTTCGTTTTCTACCATGAAAGGAAATTCGTAACCTGACTGCGCCGGCAGCAGGCAGTACGGACCCCGATGCTACTTGCAATTTCACGTTTGCTGACCGAAGATGTATCTTTCTCTTGTTACATTCCGCAAATACTGCATCCCCAATAGGCGATATGTTTGCTCCAGTATCTAAAAGAGCGGCTACTGGTATACCTAGTACATTCACAGTCATACGAGGTTCAAGAGACTTGGGTGTAGATTCGATTCTACTCACAGCTGGGATGAGCACTGTCGGTTCCTCGTTTAGTGAGGTTGTTCCTACCCCCGTCGACTGGTGCGAGTCCATTAGCGGCCGGCCATCCAGAGCGACCATCCCTGGTGTTGAGAACTTCAAAGCGGCTCTGACGCTGGGGATCGTGCCGGCCTTTGGCTGAAAGGGAATCGCATTAGGGTCCAACTCAAATGCAGTTGCTTCGGCTAGCATAGGACCGGGAACAGTGGAAGCTGTACGCCCGGGGATCACTGCAAAGGCAGACGCGCCGGGAGTCTCATGACCGAGAATGTTGTTAGCTGGCCGCCCGGGTGTCACTGCAACAGCAGGCACGCCGGGAGTCTCAAGACCGCGAACGGTGTGAGCTGGGCGCCCGGGTGTCGGTGTGAAAGCCGACACGCCGGGAGTCTCATGACGGGGAGTATTGTGAGCCGGCCGCCCGGGTGTCACTGCAACAGCAGGCACGCCGGGAGTCTCAAGACCGCGAACGGTGTGAGCTGGGCGCCCGGTTGTCGGTGTGAAAGCCGACACGCCGGGAGTCTCACGGCGAAGAGTGTTATGAGCTAGCCGCCCGGATGTCTGTGCAAAAGGAGACACGCCGGGAGTCTCAAGACCGCGAACGGTGTGAGCTGGGCGCCCGGGTGTCGGTGTGAAAGCCGACACGCCGGGAGTCTCACGGCGAAGAGTGTTATGAGCTAGCCGCCCGGATGTCTGTGCAAGAGTAGACACGCCGGGAGTCTCAAGACCGCGAACGGTGTGAGCTGGGCGCCCGGGTGTCGGTGTGAAAGCCGACACGCCGGGAGTCTCATGACGGAGAGTGTTGTGAGCTGGCCGCCCGGGTGTCGATGCGAGAGCAGACACGCCTGGAGTCTCAAGACCGCGAAAGGTGTGAGCTGGGCGCCCGGGTGTCGGTGTGAAAGCCGACACGCCGGGAGTCTCATGACGGAGAGTGTTGTGAGCTGGCCGCCCGGGTGTCGATGCGAGAGCAGACACGCCTGGAGTCTCAAGACCGCGAAAGGTGCGAGCTGGGCGCCCGGGTGTCGGTGTTGAAAGCCGACACGCCGGGAGTCTCACGGCAAAGAGTGTTATGAGCTAGCCGCCCGGATGTCTGCAAAAGTAGACACGCCGGGAGTCTCAAGACCGCGAACGGTGTGAGCTGGGCGCCCGGGTGTCACTGCAACAGCAGGCACGCCGGGAGTCTCAAGACCGCGAGCGGTGTGAGCTGGGCGCCCGGGTGTCGGTGTGAAAGCCGACACGCCGGGAGTCTCATGACGGGGAGTATTGTGAGCTGGCCGCCCGGGTGTCACTGCAACAGCAGGCACGCCGGGAGTCTCAAGACCGCGAGCGGTGTGAGCTGGGCGCCTGGGTGTCGGTGTGAAAGCCGACACGCCGGGAGTCTCATGACGGGGAGTATTGTGAGCCGGCCGCCCGGGTGTCACTGCAACAGCAGGCACGCCGGGAGTCTCAAGACCGCGAACGGTGTGAGCTGGGCGCCCGGGTGTCGGTGTGAAAGCCGACACGCCGGGAGTCTCACGGCGAAGAGTGTTATGAGCTAGCCGCCCAGATGTCTGTGCAAAAGGAGACACGCCGGGAGTCTCAAGACCGCGAACGGTGTGAGCTGGGCGCCCGGGTGTCGGTGAGAAAGCCGACACGCCGGGAGTCTCATGACGGAGAGTGTTGTGAGCTGGCCACCCGGGTGTCGATGCGAGAGCAGACACGCCTGGAGTCTCAAGACCGCGAAAGGTGTGAGCTGGGCGCCCGGGTGTCGGTGTTGAAAGCCGACACGCCGGGAGTCTCATGACGGAGAGTGTTGTGAGCTGGCCGCCCGGGTGTCGATGCGAGAGCAGACATGCCTGGAGTCTCAAGACCGCGAAATGTGTGAGCTGGGCGCCCGGGTGTCGGTGTTGAAAGCCGACACGCCGGGAGTCTCACGGCAAAGAGTGTTATGAGCTAGCCGCCCGGATGTCTGTGCAAGAGTAGACACGTGGGGAGTCTCGAGACTGCGAACGGTGTGAGCTGGGCGCTTGGGTGTCGGTGTGAAAGCCGACACGCCGGGAGTCTCATGACGGAGAGTGTTGTGAGCTGGCCGCCCGGGTGTCGATGCGAGAGCAGACACGCCTGGAGTCTCAAGACCGCGAAAGGTGTGAGCTGGGCGCCCGGGTGTCGGTGTTGAAAGCCGACACGCCGGGAGTCTCACGGCAAAGAGTGTTATGAGCTAGCCGCCCGGATGTCTGTGCAAAAAGAGACACGCCGGGAGTCTCAAGACCGCGAACGGTGTGAGCTGGGCGCCCGGGTGTCGGTGTGAAAGCCGACACGCCGGGAGTCTCATGACGGAGAGTGTTGTGAGCTGGCCGCCCGGGTGTCGATGCGAGAGCAGACACGCCTGGAGTCTCAAGACCGCGAAAGGTGTGAGCTGGGCGCCCGGGTGTCGGTGTTGAAAGCCGACACGCCGGGAGTCTCATGACGGAGTGTTGTGAGCTGGCCGCCCGGGTGTCGATGCGAGAGCAGACACGCCTGGAGTCTCAAGACCGCGAAAGGTGTGAGCTGGGCGCCCGGGTGTCGGTGTTGAAAGCCGACACGCCGGGAGTCTCACGGCAAACAGTGTTATGAGCTAGCCGCCCGGATGTCTGTGCAAAAGTAGACCCGCCGGGAGTCTCAAGACCGCGAACGGTGTGAGCTGGGCGCCCGGGTGTCACTGCAACAGCAGGCACGCCGGGAGTCTCAAGACCGCGAGCGGTGTGAGCTGGGCGCCCGGGTGTCGGTGTGAAAGCCGACACGCCGGGAGTCTCATGACGGGGAGTATTGTGAGCTGGCCGCCCGGGTGTCACTGCAACAGCAGGCACGCCGGGAGTCTCAAGACCGCGAACCGTGCGAGCTGGGCGCCTGGGTGTCGGTGTGAAAGCCGACACGCCGGGAGTCTCATGACGGGGAGTATTGTGAGCCGGCCGCCCGGGTGTCACTGCAACAGCAGGCACGCCGGGAGTCTCAAGACCGCGAACGGTGTGAGCTGGGCGCCCGGTTGTCGGTGTGAAAGCCGACACGCCGGGAGTCTCACGGCGAAGAGTGTTATGAGCTAGCCGCCCGGATGTCTGTGCAAAAGGAGACACGCCGGGAGTCTCAAGACCGCGAACGGTGTGAGCTGGGCGCCCGGGTGTCGGTGTGAAAGCCGACACGCCGGGAGTCTCACGGCGAAGAGTGTTATGAGCTAGCCGCCCGGATGTCTGTGCAAGAGTAGACACGCCGGGAGTCTCAAGACCGCGAACGGTGTGAGCTGGGCGCCCGGGTGTCGGTGTGAAAGCCGACACGCCGGGAGTCTCATGACGGAGAGTGTTGTGAGCTGGCCGCCCGGGTGTCGATGCGAGAGCAGACACGCCTGGAGTCTCAAGACCGCGAAAGGTGTGAGCTGGGCGCCCGGGTGTCGGTGTGAAAGCCGACACGCCGGGAGTCTCATGACGGAGAGTGTTGTGAGCTGGCCGCCCGGGTGTCGATGCGAGAGCAGACACGCCTGGAGTCTCAAGACCGCGAAAGGTGCGAGCTGGGCGCCCGGGTGTCGGTGTTGAAAGCCGACACGCCGGGAGTCTCACGGCAAAGAGTGTTATGAGCTAGCCGCCCGGATGTCTGCAAAAGTAGACACGCCGGGAGTCTCAAGACCGCGAACGGTGTGAGCTGGGCGCCCGGGTGTCACTGCAACAGCAGGCACGCCGGGAGTCTCAAGACCGCGAGCGGTGTGAGCTGGGCGCCCGGGTGTCGGTGTGAAAGCCGACACGCCGGGAGTCTCATGACGGGGAGTATTGTGAGCTGGCCGCCCGGGTGTCACTGCAACAGCAGGCACGCCGGGAGTCTCAAGACCGCGAGCGGTGTGAGCTGGGCGCCTGGGTGTCGGTGTGAAAGCCGACACGCCGGGAGTCTCATGACGGGGAGTATTGTGAGCCGGCCGCCCGGGTGTCACTGCAACAGCAGGCACGCCGGGAGTCTCAAGACCGCGAACGGTGTGAGCTGGGCGCCCGGGTGTCGGTGTGAAAGCCGACACGCCGGGAGTCTCACGGCGAAGAGTGTTATGAGCTAGCCGCCCAGATGTCTGTGCAAAAGGAGACACGCCGGGAGTCTCAAGACCGCGAACGGTGTGAGCTGGGCGCCCGGGTGTCGGTGAGAAAGCCGACACGCCGGGAGTCTCATGACGGAGAGTGTTGTGAGCTGGCCACCCGGGTGTCGATGCGAGAGCAGACACGCCTGGAGTCTCAAGACCGCGAAAGGTGTGAGCTGGGCGCCCGGGTGTCGGTGTTGAAAGCCGACACGCCGGGAGTCTCATGACGGAGAGTGTTGTGAGCTGGCCGCCCGGGTGTCGATGCGAGAGCAGACACGCCTGGAGTCTCAAGACCGCGAAAGGTGTGAGCTGGGCGCCCGGGTGTCGGTGTTGAAAGCCGACACGCCGGGAGTCTCACGGCAAAGAGTGTTATGAGCTAGCCGCCCGGATGTCTGTGCAAGAGTAGACACGTGGGGAGTCTCGAGACTGCGAACGGTGTGAGCTGGGCGCTTGGGTGTCGGTGTGAAAGCCGACACGCCGGGAGTCTCATGACGGAGAGTGTTGTGAGCTGGCCGCCCGGGTGTCGATGCGAGAGCAGACACGCCTGGAGTCTCAAGACCGCGAAAGGTGTGAGCTGGGCGCCCGGGTGTCGGTGTTGAAAGCCGACACGCCGGGAGTCTCACGGCAAAGAGTGTTATGAGCTAGCCGCCCGGATGTCTGTGCAAAAAGAGACACGCCGGGAGTCTCAAGACCGCGAACGGTGTGAGCTGGGCGCCCGGGTGTCGGTGTGAAAGCCGACACGCCGGGAGTCTCATGACGGAGAGTGTTGTGAGCTGGCCGCCCGGGTGTCGATGCGAGAGCAGACACGCCTGGAGTCTCAACACCGCGAAAGGTGTGAGCTGGGCGCCCGGGTGTCGGTGTTGAAAGCCGACACGCCGGGAGTCTCATGACGGAGTGTTGTGAGCTGGCCGCCCGGGTGTCGATGCGAGAGCAGACACGCCTGGAGTCTCAAGACCGCGAAAGGTGTGAGCTGGGCGCCCGGGTGTCGGTGTTGAAAGCCGACACGCCGGGAGTCTCACGGCAAACAGTGTTATGAGCTAGCCGCCCGGATGTCTGTGCAAAAGTAGACCCGCCGGGAGTCTCAAGACCGCGAACGGTGTGAGCTGGGCGCCCGGGTGTCACTGCAACAGCAGGCACGCCGGGAGTCTCAAGACCGCGAGCGGTGTGAGCTGGGCGCCCGGGTGTCGGTGTGAAAGCCGACACGCCGGGAGTCTCATGACGGGGAGTATTGTGAGCTGGCCGCCCGGGTGTCACTGCAACAGCAGGCACGCCGGGAGTCTCAAGACCGCGAACCGTGTGAGCTGGGCGCCTGGGTGTCGGTGTGAAAGCCGACACGCCGGGAGTCTCATGACGGGGAGTATTGTGAGCCGGCCGCCCGGGTGTCACTGCAACAGCAGGCACGCCGGGAGTCTCAAGACCGCGAACGGTGTGAGCTGGGCGCCCGGGTGTCGGTGTGAAAGCCGACACGCCGGGAGTCTCACGGCGAAGAGTGTTATGAGCTAGCCGCCCGGATGTCTGTGCAAAAGGAGACACGCCGGGAGTCTCAAGACCGCGAACGGTGTGAGCTGGGCGCCCGGGTGTCGGTGTGAAAGCCGACACGCCGGGAGTCTCATGACGGAGAGTGTTGTGAGCTGGCCGCCCGGGTGTCGATGCGAGAGCAGACACGCCTGGAGTCTCAAGACCGCGAAAGGTGTGAGCTGGGCGCCCGGGTGTCGGTGTTGAAAGCCGACACGCCGGGAGTCTCACGGCAAAGAGTGTTATGAGCTAGCCGCCCGGATGTCTGTGCAAAAGTAGACACGCCGGGAGTCTCAAGACCGCGAACGGTGTGAGCTGGGCGCCCGGGTGTCACTGCAACAGCAGGCACGCCGGGAGTCTCAAGACCGCGAGCGGTGTGAGCTGGGCGCCCGGGTGTCGGTGTGAAAGCCGACACGCTGGGAGTCTCACGGCGAAGAGTGTTATGAGCTAGCCGCCCGGGTGTCTGTGCAAAAGTAGACACGCCGGGAGTCTCAAGACCGCGAACGGTGTGAGCTGGGCGCCCGGGTGTCGGTGTGAAAGCCGACACGCCGGGAGTCTCATGACGGGGAGTATTGTGAGCCGGCCGCCCGGGTGTCACTGCAACAGCAGGCACGCCAGGAGTCTCAAGACCGCGAACGGTGTGAGCTGGGCGCCCGGGTGTCGGTGTGAAAGCCGACACGCCGGGAGTCTCATGACGCGGAGTATTGTGAGCTGGCCGCCCGGGTGTCACTGCAACAGCAGGCACGCCGGGAGTCTCAAGACCGCGAACGGTGTGAGCTGGGCGCCCGGGTGTCGGTGTGAAAGCCGACACGCCGGGAGTCTCATGACGGGGAGTATTGTGAGCCGGCCGCCCGGGTGTCACTGCAACAGCAGGCACGCCGGGAGTCTCAAGACTGCGAACGGTGTAAGCTGGGTGCCCGGGTGTCGGTCTGAAAGCCGACACGCCGGGAGTCTCACGGCGAAGAGTGTTATGAGCTAGCCGCCCGGATGTCTGTGCAAAAGGAGACACGCCGGCAGTCTCAAGACCGCGAACGGTGTGAGCTGGGCGCCCGGGTGTCGGTGTGAAAGCCGACACGTCGGGAGTCTCATGACGGAGAGTGTTGTGAGCTGGCCGCCCGAGTGTCGATGCGAGAGCAGACACGCCTGGAGTCTCAAGACCGCGAGCGGTGTGAGCTGGGCGCCCGGGTGTCGGTGTTGAAAGCCGACACGCCGGGAGTCTCACGGCAAAGAGTGTTATGAGCTAGCCGCCCGGATGTCTGTGCAAAAGTAGACACGCCGGGAGTCTCAAGACCGCGAACGGTGTGAGCTGGGCGCCCGGGTGTCACTGCAACAGCAGGCACGCCGGGAGTCTCAAGACCGCGAACGGTGTGAGCTGGGCGCCCGGGTGTCGGTGTGAAAGCCGACACGCCGGGAGTCTCATGACGGATAGTGTTGTGAGCTGGCCGCCCGGTTGTCGATGCACGAGCAGACACGCCGGGAGTCTCAACACCGCGAATGGTGTGAGCTGGGCGCCCGGCTGTCCATGTAAAATCGGACACGCCGGGAGTCTCACAACGAGGAGTGTTATGAGGAAGAAAAAGTGATGGAGGGCCACCGAGGGTCGATAGAAAAGCGTCAGTCCCCGGAGCCCGTGTGGGCCTCCGGGAGGCCCGGAGGCGGCTGCGGCGACTCGATCTCGTGGATTGTGTTTTTGACGCGGCCGGCGGAGAGTAGAAATTTCTTACCACCGCCGGCCGTAGCCGTTTCCCTGTGTCTGAGGCGGCCGCTGCCGTTCGCTGCAGTCCCGGTGTATGTGTCCTGGCTGGTCGCATCAAAAACAACGGGGCGTGACCCGCCCGTCGGCTTCATGCGGTGTCCCGCTCTCTTTTGCCTCTCCCAAGCTCCGCGTGACCGGTCCAGAGGACAAGATTGCGTGCCTTCGTAACCGCTGCACCTCCGTGATTCGTGTGCACAAGGATCTAGGGTTCGTGATTCGTATGCACAAGGGTCTGGGGTTCGGGGGACGGGCGCCTGATTGGAATCGTCTTGTTCTCTCTCGACTCTATGAGCACGTGCGTTTCCAGACCACGCAAATGATGGTTCCAGAGTCATGTTCTGCGGTGGAGGGGGTCGGTATCTTAGTTCCGCGAGGATGTCGGCCTGGATGGTGATCGCCTCCCGTGCCATCTCGTCTAAATTCGTAAAGGTACGTCCCCTGAGATGGGGATGGAAACGCGGGTGGCTTTGGCGGATGGCGCGTTGTACTTTCTCCGCGTCCGGTGCCGCGGCGTCGGCGATATCGTACAGGCCCTGAAGAGCCCTTACAAACTCAATAAGTGAGTCTTCCGGGTGCTGTGTGCGCGCGCGCAGCTCGTCCTTAATCCGCACGCTGTAATCCGGAGGCAGGAACTCCATCCTAAATCGTGCCTCAAAATCTGACATACTTGTGAATTTAGTTTGTCTTTGCCTCCACAGTGCTGCACTGTCTGTCAGTGCAACCGGCAAAAGGCGGGTGAGGATGGATTCGTCGTCAATTCCCGACGCAGCTTGGTAGTCCCGCAGTTCCGAGACGAACATCGCAACTGACTTTCTATCTGCGTACCCCGAAAAAACCGGAACGCTAAGCGAGAGCCTTAGGAAGTCCCTGGGGGGCGTACTTCCAGCAGGAGTGGGAGTGGGAGTGGTTAACATACAACGAGAGCATCATTTGCTCTCGTTGTATGTTAAGAAGCATGGTCATGGCCACTCTTAGTTCTGCTAGACTACCCTCTAATGATGCGTCTACCGGGACTGAGACTGCAGGCTTAGCGTCTGGTTTTATGTCACTGGCGGCGTTATCCGCGAGTGCACCGAGCGTCAAAAGGTCGTCCTCACTCACGTTTCTGTCGGCGTCCTCTGTAGACGGCATCGTATTGTAGTGGAGACTTGCGCAGGTCGATGAACGTGGGCTTCCCAAGAAACGCCCCCTCAACTTTGGGCAAGCTCAGGAACGCAAAATGGACTATGTAAAACGTAAGAACGAACCCAGTTTGCTGCCATCCTCCCAGACGAGCAGCATATCACGTCTGGGCGCCAGTGTGGGATTTCCCTTGCTGCTACCCGTCTCGGAGAATGACACAGCACACCGGTTCAACAACATGTAAACATTTAATTACCGCTATCGCCTGCGCCGCGATCCCAACCGCCCCCGCGCATCCGCTGCGACGGCCTTTTATCAGCGGCGGAGCGCCGCTCGCGTGGCCAGTTGCCCTTGGCCCCCTCGTGGTCAAGATGACCACTTATGATTGTCGGAGGGGCAGCCTGGGCCAACCGCTTGGAATCGCCAGGTTGCCCACAATGCTTACCTGCCTAATTACTGTTTGTCTTTGTGTGCAATTAGATGTGTGTGTCCACTGCCCTCTATAATGTCTTCGGGCCCTGAGGGAATGAATAAATAAATAAATAAATAAATACAATCTCTCTGCACTGTGCGTCGCTGCAGATCAACAAATGCTGACAGCACTGTGCTCAACACCTATCTTTGAGATGATATTCAAAATGAATTTGGACAGCTTATGATGGAGCCACCACTTAGACGCTTCTCATATCATCGGCCTATGTTTGCCATGTATAAGATCCATCATATCTACAGTTTGTCTCATTTCTAGCATCACAGAGACATTGTTTTATGTAACTACAGGCAACGTTCTAAAGCTATGCTCGAGTTGTAAGTGAGGATAAGTTAGGTTATGTTTTAACACAACAGCATTAAGGCTCTCGTGCAGCAAAAGATCAGGCGTCCAGCGTCGACGTGTCGCGAATATTCGATGATGTCTTACGCATAGGGAATCGCATGCAATCCTATGATCCCTCGTATATGCAAGGACTTATAGGATTTCCCTCCCCACTGCTCCAATCTCGTTCCCCACTGCTCCCCTCCCTGCCCCCGCGCCCGCTTCCCCTCTTCTCATCCACCCCCTGCCATCCAGCTATCACGAACTCGCTAAGGTTGAGCATAAGTGTGCCGCCACTTTTTTTTTCACACAAGCAGCTGGCACTGAACCATTGCCATACTCACCAAATTTAAACGCACGTGCCATTGCTTGTGGCTGCTGAAATCTTCCTGCTGCCAAGACCTTGTGTTCAATGAGCTTAAGCTCCATGTTGCATTCCTTGTTCCCACGTAGGATGACCGACCTTATCACTGCACGCATGATTCGTACAGAGCAGAATTGGTAGAAAATCACAGACTGAAAATATAAAGGAAAGTAACTCCAAGCTACTGTCGAGGCGATGTGAATGGTCGGAGTCATTTCGGAGCACCTGCTGGACCAACCAGAAATCTATTTTTAAGCAGCAAAAGGAACTTTTGGAGCATGAATGCACGCTTGGTCTCGTTCATTCCGTTGTGAATATTATATTAAGATTCATCTGTTCACCTGTCAAATCTAGAAGACAATGCCTGATTTCCTTTCCCAGCCCTGTGTTACCACCAGCAGTGTCAAAGTTCAAGAAAAAAATTATTTAATTTAGTTATGCACATCAACTATATTTAACATAAATAGTTTTGTGTTTATTCTAAAGTGTAAATCGAACTATGGTCCGTTGCAACCTCAGAACGAAGGGCGAGGGTAAGACGGGCCGGGGAGGAAGAAGCAGACGGAACGCTAAAGAGAGAAGGAGGTTTCCCCCTCTCTTCTCCAACGTTCCGTCTACTTCCTCCTCCCCGGCCCGTCTTACCCTCGCCTTTTGTTCTTAGGCTGCAACGGACTATAGTAACATACCTCTTCGAGAAATATTACTACTTTATATGTCTGCACTGTTATCGACAGTGCTAACATCTCCATCATTTAATTCATGTATTAAATGCATTATATCTGTCAGATTTTGTGGGCCATTTTAGTGTGTGAACTTTTTCGGGAGACCCCGTACCAGCAAACCAGTTGGTTTTTAAATTTTTACAGCAACTAAGAATGTTCAGATCAGCATTTCACAACTTTCCTGTTTATTCAAAGACCTGTGGACCATCTGTTCTAATGAAAACTAATGAAAACGGCTCACATCGAAATTTACTCTTGTTCAACTAGTTAAGCTGGTTGACTGTTAAGAGCTACCAATTTCGGTAGTGATGCTGTTCTAATGTAGAGCTAGTCTTTCCCCACCACTGCAGAATGCAATGCTCTTGCCACTGTGCACTAATGAAAAGGCATTAGTAATCTTTCCCTGACATGTTCACACCATAAAAGATATGAATAGTCGGTTCCATCAAAGCGAGCTGGAAACTTCAGGCTTAAGCTTGCAATACAATCTCTCTGCACTGTGCGTCGCTGCAGATCAACAAATGCTGAGAACACTGTGTTCAACACTTATCTTTGAGACGAAATTCAAAATAAATTTGGACAGCTCGTGATGGAGCTGCCTGTACACACTTCTCATATCATCGGCCTATGTTTGCCATGTATAAGATCCATCATACCTACAGTTAGTCTCATTTCTAGCATCACAGGGACATTGCAGCAATAAATTTTGATTCTTTGCTCAAGCCCACCGTGATGGTCCAGCCATGAATCAGGGTCCGATCCATTGGTTTCTATATTGATGGGATGAATTAACTTATGGCCCATTGTAGGCATGAGCAGCATCATAGCAATGCAAGAAAACATTTAGGCAATCTTGATCAGGCTCAAAATCACTACGGAAGCTCAGAATGTGTTGGGCTCACGCCGATGCATGCTCTATGTGGTCATGAACAACAGAAAATGGTCATGTGACCATCTGACTATGATCGGTTCGCTATTTGCAGCATAGTCAAGTGAACACACAGATGACGATCATGTGATCCTGTGGACAATCTGATCACCATTGGCCCGTTATTCCCAGCATGGTGACAAGCTGGATGGAACCCTGCGAACAGTGGTGCACAAAATTAGCGCCAAAGACGAACACAGGAAGGAGGAGGAGACAGGACATAGAGCTACTTAAGACTAACGTTTTATGAGGATAGAGGAAGACAAAGATAAAATTGAGTCTAAAATCCCAGAAAGAAGAGAAGAAAAATAGAGTAGAAGAAAAAGTCAAATTACAAAAAAAAAGAATGATCACAAAAAGATAATAAAAATAATAAGGAAATGTCTTAAGTGATAAGCCCGTGGAAAATAAATATAAAATTTAAAGTTAAGGCAGAGGAAAGATGTCTTTTGCACTAAGTTTCAGTACAATGTTTAAGCAACTAGGCCATCAAAATATTTTGGATCAATGGTGACTAGATGCCATGGATAATGGCTAAGTGACCACCATTTATTCGCTATTTTCAGCATGATATATAGGGTGTCCCAAGTGACCAGGCTCAATCTAAAATGGGCCATAAAAATTGACGCCTCCATGTAGCTACCTAAACTTTTCGTCTAAGGTGTATTTTACAGGTCGGTGTTTGCTCGTACAATTAGAAAACGTAAATCCCCTTCTGTAAAAAAACAGCGCCAAGAAACTTGCCAGGGTGAACGGCGGATGGCGACGCAGACGACGAAGCCGAGTTGCGGGATATGTTTGGCGTACATATTGATAGATGATGTCGAGAACAACATACGAAGGTGTAGCCGACCAGCGAAAGAAAGCAGACGACACGCGGACAAAATCCTTTGGCAGCAAAAGCACCGTCGTTATGCAAACAAATTTTTAGTTCAAGTTTTGATTGTATTGTCCGCACTTATTTTTATGCTAAAGGCACATTACAAAAAGATAATGTTCATTTTAAAAAGCCATGGTGGTCGCGAGCAGTCTCGATAAAGAGGTAGCGCCATCTGTCAACATGGCCTTAAGGTGTAAATAGATGAAACGCGACCCGCCACTCGACTTGTTTGTCTGCTTCGCCACCCGCTGTTCACAGTGGCAAGTTTCTTGGCCCTATGTTTTACAGAAATGGAGCTACGCTTTGTAATTTTACAAGAACAAACAGACCTGTGAAATACATCTTTGACAAAAAGTTTAGATTGCTACGTGCAGGCGTCGATTTTTACGGTCCATTTTAGATCGGGCCTGGTGACTTGAGACACCCTTAAGATAAAAAGTATGGAGTCCTACTAGGCATCCATATACATCTACCAAAATCACAGAAAATAAATTACCTCTGTTAAAGATGTTAAAGCAATAGTGACTCGCAAAGGGTGTAGCACACGCCGTTGGGATGTCTGGTATCTTCTCAACCATGAGCCTCCCACCGATGCTGAGTGCGTAGTCGTAGACAGTCCACTGATCATCCCCTAAGAAAGTTTAAAAAATGGGAAAATAGTAAACATTCAGATAATAATCACATTGTTGACAAGGCATTGGAGCAATGGGGCTGGGTTGCACTTCCCCATCATGGAAATAATTTTAAAACCAATGGGGCTGGGTTGCACCTCCCAATCATGGAAATAATTCTAAAAACAACACGGGGAAGAGAAGAGGCCAAGCTTCGTCCCTTCCCCCCTTACTGTCAATCTCCCGTCCACATTCCAAACACTTCTGACATTACTTGCTGCCGACAGGATCAGAGGTAATTGACTCGATTTGCCTTGCCTCCACTATGAGTGAGCTCGCTTAAGTGTAGGCCACGGTCAGAATTCTATTGCAGGAAGGAAGAAGACGAGGCATAAAGGCTCCTAGGTAAATGTTCTTTGGTTAGTGTAGGGGAGACACGTGTCACCCAAGCTGAACAGGAAGCTTGAAGACCCTCTCCCTCCCCGGTTGCATATGACCACCGCATTTGCATGGGTACTCACTGTATCGTTACATCTACCATATACTTGTATTTGTTGGAAGGAGGCGAAGCGATTTGTCACCTATAGCGACTTTGGAAATGTCTGTTGTCGCAATGGGCTATATATACATAGTGATGGTAGATTTCATGAATTGTGTGACAGATATCTGAAACACTTCAAATTATGTTTTTTTATTTAAACTCAGACGGTGCTTTATATTTAAAGATCTGCATTTTTCGTTTTTATTGTTCTAGAATTTGGCACCTTGTTTCGGCTTTTATTTGAGAATGAAGTTTTCGGTTTTATTGGTGAATGTTTTAAAAGACGAAAGCTTACCGGGTATTTCGCGGTGAATATGCATTGATTAGTTCCAGTTTTCATTGACGTCGGTCCAAAATGCAGTACATTAGACAGATATCTGAATTATATACCCGCAGCGACACTTGCAGACATAACAATCAGTTACCACTTTCACAGGGACGACGACGAATTCTGAATTGCGAAACTCGCAAGCATGATTACTAGGCAAATTTCTGCTCTTCACACTTATAGAAATATCGAAACTGCCTCCTGCTAATCAGAGAAAAGTTTGAGAGGGTGTTGAAACAACCTCCCAAAAAAAAAGAAACAGCTGAAATCAAACAACTTGATAAACAACGAAAAACTCCAAATTTGGCCCTTAAGACATGACAGCCAACTTGACGCACAAGGACTAAATCACAAAATGAACTCTGATTGCATCCACGATAAACCCAAGTACTCCATAAAGAGTGTTTTCCTGCAGACCCTCCACTAACAGAACACTTCACAGTTGCAGAGATAAGATAGTTGACTACTCGGCCAAGTGTGATGACTTATCCCCCCTCCTCTTGGCCTGTCATGGTGGCCTGAAATACTGACCTTTCTTGGCTAAAACCAAAAATAAAAAAAATTAATTAGCTACTTTTACTGGTTAAGTCAAAAATGCCGAACCCCATTTATAATTATATTCTATTTCTGCACTAATTACACTTTGTAACATTTGAACTTGAACTTCTGGAACTCAGTTTGAGGAGAAGGGAAATGTGCAGTACATATAATGATACAATTTAGTCATAAACATACCCAGCGCTATAATGCCAAGAGGAAGCGGAAGGCCATTCTCGATTTCAGCAGGAGTTAGAAATGCCTGTAAAAATTTAAAGATGCATGGTTATGTTAAAACAAATCCCCACTTCCACAAGCACTTATCATTAAGACATTCTGGTTTCAGGAATGATAAATGGTCATGGTCAAATAATTTTCAATCAAATATTTCTCATAGCAAGAACCACAAACTCTGACAATGTGTCATTGTGGATAGCATGCACTGCTATCCGTTCAAGAAACTTAACAAGCAATGATTTTTCAACAAAAAAAACCTCCGAAAAACATCTTTTAAATTAAAAAAAATATATAATCTCTGAAAAGATGGAACCCTATAGAAGATCAACACACGGCCCTGATGTCAAGCAGCTGCAGTGGCACTGTTGACTGCACTGCGCATGTGCCGACGCCTCACTTCACGCGAATTTAGTTTCTGCACACGCGCAGTGCCCACACCTGGTGTAGGCAAACTCGGGCTTATTTGCAAACCGTGTGTTGGTCTATATCCTATAATGTATTGCGGAGCATACTATGTGGGGTAAAGCTATTGTCAGTAACAGTATGAGTAGAAAAAAATATTATTGTACTTACTCTGTAGCCTGAGATAGGCGACACGTTTCCTGGGTTGGATCGGTTTGAGTATGCTTGCAAGGTCTCCCTTAGTCAGAAAGTCGAGGGCACTTGGGCAGTCTACGCCAAAGCTCATCAATTCGTTGAGGACACACTTAACCTCACCCGAAGTCAGGTTTGGCAAGGCCGCAATTATTTGTTCTTCGACGGCCTGCATCCTACGAAGGGACGCAGTGTTTTGGGATGATCATCATTGCATTCTGTACCTTATATGCAGGTAGTGGGTAATAATCCCTTAGTTGATCAATCTGCATGCATGCAAACTGCTCTGATGCATGCACTGCATATGAATGCAAATTTAGCAAATATGTTGTGCTATAAACTTTCACAGCAGTGAAGAAATGCTTTCTGTTATGAATTAACAGCAACATTATTTCACCAAAGCACAACTCACTGTCCATGCAGGTAGGTACAATGAGTATGATGTCCCTTTGTATGAAACCTCATTTGTAACCATGGTGTCTTCTGACGTGAAGTTAAAACTGCCTAAGCATTTCTGTTGAGCTTCCGAGTAAGTTGAAATCAGAAAAGGCATTCCTGCCTTCATTACAATGTCAGGATTGAAAAATGCCTCAGAGTGCAGGTATGCTTGCCGCAGCTGGTGTCGTTCAGAAAGGGTTTTGTTCAGTGCCTTGAAATTTTGCAGGTGTCTGACACAATTTTTGAAAAATGAGTGTTTACTTTCACACCTCAACGTCCACAGGTTTATTAGTGGATCAAGCTGTGTGATGAGCATGGAGTCGTGAAGCAGGTAGTGGTGCTTTGGTTTCAGAGGTGCCATAGGAAATAACTCTTTGCGATCTGCAAGGTACTCCTCAACTAGCACATGCAAGTAGGCAACCATTTCTTCATTTACTTTGGGAGCACAGATAATGTAAACCACCTTCCTTAAGGTAAGGTAGAGGCACCAACGGGATCTTTAGTGTCAACTTTATGGCTAACAAACAGAGGAAGCAGGCACAGGAAATTCCATGTTTTAACAGCTTCACCAACTAACTTATTTCCTTTTATGTTTACTTCACAGGGTTTGCTAGTTGAGTCAGAGCCCAAGAACTTGAAAGATGTTATCCTGAAGTTCAGGTATTTTAATGAGAACCACTCACGTGTCTCTGTAAAGTCCCTTATGAAAAGGAGGAGGTCGTATGAAGCAAGACATTCAAAAAGGTCATGTGCTATGCAAGAAGGAAGTACAGCATCACATACATGAAAGAATGTGAGACTGCTAAATGGGCTGTATGATTTCACCCCTTCAACACAAGACCCCGTCTCTTCAACCTCCTGAACTGCCAAATAATACTTTTCTGCAGTCCTCTTTTCACCAAACCGACACGAATCTTCTCTGAGCTCTTTTCGTGTGAGTAGGCAATAGCGGCAAATGAAAGTGGAGGAACTGAAGTTTTCGGTGAAGCCCCCGATAAAGTGGGATCCCAAGTTATCTCCGAGGATACATACGACTGTCTCCTTGACGTGCACACCATCAAAAAGAATTCCGTTCAATTCGAGATAGACCAGGTCACGTAAAAGATCAAATTTTTTTTTCGATTCCAAAAGTTTTGATGTCTTTCTCAGCAAAAAGAAGAGCCAGCTGAATGTGATCTCTAGTAGATCTGTTGTGTTTTTTTTGTTTTTTTAATTTACAAGAGTGAAGTAGACACCAACAAGTTTGTGCTTTTTCCTTGCAGATCCAAAAGGATTCACAACCTCAAAAGCGTCCTGATAAAGCAGTAGCTTAAATGTTGGCAGCCCAGTCCTAAAGAGAGGATTTGATTTGTAGGCTGAACCGTCTGAAATGTCTTGCATGTAGCGGGCGTCCCTGTCATCTAAAGAAGTGTTAAGAATGCAGTCAGCAAGTGAAGCATTCTGTAGTAAGCTTTTTAAAGTTTCCAGTACTGGCACATATTGATATGAGCAATCTCTCTTAATTCCGTCTCGCCCAAGATAAATCTTCACTGGCTGGACGTATGAAAAATTTTGTTTAAATTAGGCTCTTCTTTTGTTTTCACTATTGAACACGGTAGCATTCAGACTGCTGAATACATCGTGGCTGTTTGCATCCGCAACAATTTCTTTAGCATCAGCAGTCCCCAGGCGTTCCTCCAACTTGTCATGCAAGGCTTTAAACATGCACTGCTTACTCGAGCCACGCAGCTTTTCGATTTCTTGCCACAAATGCAGAACTGTGGAAGCAGGTAAGCAGTACTTAGATTCTAGCTTTAGGTAAAAGAGAGCCAGATCGTACTTGACACGCTCTTTTAACTCACTTGGAGACGGTGAAAACCTTGAGGTGCCACCTCCAGAATTGGCATCCTCCATGCTTGCATCTTTTGGAGAAGCACTGCTCGGACAACCGCTTGCAACTAACACGCTTGCCTGTTGCCCTGAAGAACTGGTTGCGTCTAAGGCGCTTGCCTGTTGCTCCGAAAAACCGCTCGCTTGTTGAGTTGAATTTACATGTTTTCTTGATAGGTGAGACGCAAACGTATGTTTCGCGGTGAACGACTTGTCACAGCTAAAACACGGGCAACTGACTGACTGCCCGTTGTCGATGTGCTCTCTAAGATGAGTTACTATCTGAGCCCTACTCGAGCACTCGCAAACGCATCCGTGCACGCCACAGTTTAAGTTTACGTCACCCGTTATATCGAGCCGAGGTCCACTCGCGCACAGTTGACCTTTATAAAACCGTAAGACGTGACATCTCAGCACTACATAAGTAGTGAACTGCAAACAAGCTGCGTGTATACATGGAATCTGCCGGCGCTCCGAGCTCGTGGCTGTCATAATGACGCACATATTTGACCAGCGTGGTTGACCCCCTTGAACAAACGCGGCAAACAAACATGGTTGCTCAAGCCGTCGCCTCACTAAAGCGAGAGAAAAGAGCCAAGACCAACAAATCGCGAGAATGTGCAGTATTAATCCGAAGCTATCTTTGGATGGGTCTCAATCGCTTGTGCTCTCTTCCCGAAAAGGAGCGCCAACGACGATCGCCAGCCGGCCAGTGATGCACTCCGTCAATACGCACGTGCTGCCGGTTTGTCGGTGTCGGCTCTTTCTCGATCTTGCCGGCCACGGGCATAAATTTTTTAAAATCGGTTCGTGCTTGCCACCTTCACATTCAAAATGATACTCACGTTATGTTCGCTTACTATCTGGCCCGCCAAACGCCTCGGGTACTGCGCCGTCTGCCGTCTTGGCAGTCACGGTCGTGCTCCCTACCGCAAACTTTCCTCGCTTTCTGTTTTCTTACTTGGGGAAACAAATGTGGCGACCCGACGGCGGGAACGGCGCGAAAGCAGAGAAAATGGCGAAAGGGCGAAAGCGCGAAGCAAGGCAACGCAATGGCGAGGGCTGTGGGCGAGGGTCAAGGCGAGGGCTGTGGGCGAGGGTCAAGGCGCGAGCAGCGCGAGACCAGAGCCTTTTACCCTGGGAGAGTTCGGCGGTCTATTGATCCAGCCGCCAGTCTGGCAGCACTGATCGAACAGCCTGGCAACTGTGCGCATCGCATTCCAAGTCTCGTCGTCAGCCATGATGTGCCTTGTCGTCTCGAGCCGGCAGCCGTTTGACTAGGGTGGAGCGAGAGACGACGGTGAAAATGATCGTTCTGCGCTCCGCGAGACGTTAGAAGAAAACGTAATGGGGTGCTGTAGTGCCGTTGGGTGCTCGAACAACGCGGAGAAAGGGTTTAGGATGTACCGGTTCCCGCAAGGAAAAGAAAACCGTGCAAGGCACAAGATCCGGGAGGCCAAAACAAGGAGGGCTAAGTGGAAGCCGACTTCGAGTTCTCGATGGTGCGAGGTAATATTATAATTAATTTATTTTGTGAGTTAAACGCGTTTTATTTTAAATAAAACTGTGCAGCGACTTGACGCGGCAGCGTCAGGTGACAGTGTCCGTTGATCACGAAGCCGTTTCCCTCCGCGCAAGACCTGATACTTGCGAGCGGCCTAGCTTGCCAAATTTGAACTGTGTATACTCCGATCGCTGCAGGCGCGTGCACGTCGCGCTGAACGACGCGTGCAGTTTACGAGCGCACGCGCTCCGTCGGCACGTTCAAAGCATTCATCTCGCTCTCGTAGCTTTCTTTACGCTCGAGTTTTTAGAAGCGGCCTCGTAGCTCCGCTTCGCCGTCTCGCAAGCGCTTTTGTTTCGCTAGCGATACCTTTATTTTTTTTTTCGTTGTTTTTAATACGCGTAGTAAATACTAACTTGTCATGCTTTGTTTTTTTTTAGGTGCACTTCGCGGACAGTGAATTCGAAAGCGGTTGTCGATCCCAAAACGCTCAGGCACAACGCGATGCCGGCAGGTGAAGAAGCACGGCGGAAAATCACGATCGGTCCGCCGTATTCCGCACAACGGTGCACAAACCTTGTGATGATGTAAACAGTCGGGGAGCGATCCAGACAATCGAACTTACCCACTGAAAAATGCGCACAAGGCCGCTGAGTTGTGTCGGGCGTTTTTGAGCGATTCCCCATTTATAAATGAGTGCCGTTCGTAAATGGGCGGTTTGTTTGCTAATTTTTACATGAATAAAACACCGAATCACAAAATGGTTGTTTTCCGACTTTCTCGTCACGGCAACAAAAGCGCGAACGGCAAAACCTACACGCGTATGCATCGCATGTCAATGGGGACCCACTTGCCGGGAGGCACATCTTGGCGGGAGCGGAACCGCTGAATCCGCTAAACCTAGCGGGCTGTAAGCTTTTTACTCACGGTATGCGTCAAGAATCTTCCACATTTTGAAACGGAACGAAGGAAGATTTACTTTTAAAAGCGCTCACTGCGTCCTCCCGGACCAGCTGGACCGGATCAGCTGACGACGACGAGACTGAACCCGTCGAATTTCAACCCCACAATAACCGATTTGCGCTTCGCGTTAGTATGGGCTTCCACCTCCAAGCACCGCACCACACACCACGAACGTTTCAACTCTTTGTCGCATCGCCGTGTTGCACCAAACCTATCTCTATGCACCAAACAGAACGAGATCGCCGAAGTCAACGGAGCGCTGTCGTGAACCTTGGCTTGTGGTTGCGCACTCGTGGACCCTGTGACTCCCTTCGCTTTCAAAGCACACCCGACGATTACGAATGATACTTTCCGTCTTCCGGGACCATCACAGGGGCACTTCTCCGGTCACGTCTTCGCTACATGTGCTCGTAAACCGCGTCAATCGGGGTCAAACCCGAAGCTGCCGATGCAATCCCGGCGCCATGTTGAACGTGCGTTGTTGCCAGACTTTCTCCCACCAAAAAAATACAACGAAAGCAAACCGGCTCTAGCTTCCAGCGTACATCGGCGTTGCGCCGTGGCCAGATTTTCTCTGTCAGCTTTAACTTAAAGATGACCTACAGATGCAGCAACACTGGTATCAAGTTTTAACATGGCGGCTCCCACGGAGCGCCGTAAATTCTGAGGAGGGTGCATTGGAAGCGGCGGCACCTTCCCCCCCCCCCCCCCCCCCCCCCCCTGGGTTGGCGCGGTCGCGGTCCCTGCGCGATGGCGCAATCGCGCAATCTCGGCGGCTCGGCTAGGCTTGGCTGGGCCGGCGGGTTCGGCCACTCGGCGGCTCGCTCAGCCGTTCGTCTGGCTCGATGGGCTACTACCGGCTACTACACTGCAGGCAGCGCAGGCGCGCCGGCTCGCTGGGCTCGCGGCTCGCTCGGCTCGCCTCCCTTCGGAGTTCAAACTGCCTCCGAAGCTCGAGCGCTCGAGCTTTCGCGCGCGCGGGTTGACGATGGAAACTTTTCTCATAAAACGAGTCTGTAACGTATCGTTTGATGGCGCAAATGCACGTATTTTTCCCGTCGTTTTTTACAGTGTGTGAATCTTGCGAAACAGGCGACGAAGAGTGGTGGGTGAAATGTGCTCGTGTGTGGTTGTGGATTTTGTGTACCACGTAGGATTACCCAGAAAGGTGGGTCAATATCGATAAATGTGCGGGTAAGAAGCACGTAACCTGTCAAGCCCAATAATCCTCATTATTTTATCGTGCGAACTGACATTGTCACGTATCGCTTTCGATTTGGGTTCCAACATCGGTAACCTAACTTTTGTTGCATTAAAACTGCAATAAACATTTGTTTGAAAACGATCACTCCAATGAGCACGTCGTTATTGGGCTTTCTCAATGAAAGGTAGGTCGCGGGTGTTCCTGCTAGTTATTCTGAATGGTTTGGTGGTTGTCTAGCATTTCAAGCGCTCGAGGCTGTGTGTACTGTGTGCCGTACGTACACTTGCGCTTTCGATCAATGTGAATGTGTTTGCAACGCGGAAGGTTTGTGTTCTGTGTGTATCCACCTCCAATATCGTTCTCTCTCGTATTGCCGTATGGTAACTCCTGCTGTTCTACGATATCATTCACGCGATGTCGTATATGTGGACATAGCGATATCCACATGTTGCTTCACGGGCGATCAATATTGTGTTACGTATCCTCTTAGTCCGCGGTATATGCCGACGTAATTCATGTTGGTAACTTGGAATTCGTTCTGAGATTTATCCACGCGATATTGTATTTTCCTTTGGGCCCGTGATCGACGACCGATATTTATATATCGTGTAGCCGCACAGTATGTCCATGTCGGTCACCAATATGCACGCGGTGTAGTATTCTATTCCAATAACCGTAAGTTCTGTCGGGATATTGTGCTTCGATATCGTGTTGTATACCAATAACCGCAAGTTATATCGGGATATTGTGCTCCAATATCCTGTTGTATAACAATAACCGCATACTATATCGGGATATTGTGCTCCGATATGAATTCCCGTCGTGCGTATTGGGTTAATCGGATATCAATAAGTTTTTATTGGTTTCCATCAACTTCATTGGAATACAATATTTCCAATAAGCCGAGTTCATATTGGCCTTTCTCAATAGGGATCCTTGACTTTATGACGACTTGGTTGAGGTTTGGAAGTACTTCTTTTTCTATCGTGGCCGAGATAGGGAGACCAGATTTATGTAGGAGCGAATCGATCAAGAAGAACGTTTATTCGTTATGTACTCTCTTTATATAGTCGCCACTATCAGGGCGATGACGTCATGTGGCTGACGTCGGGGTAGCGCATTCATCAATACATGACACTCTTCCCTGCTCAACAAAACAAAGGTTTGTAAATTAATCTAGGCTACATGGCCTTCGCTCTGTAATCATCGGCTTGGTACTTGTCGAGAGGTCGCCGGGTGCGGTTGCTCCGCCACGGTGCCGGTGCTTCACCTTGAAACCTTGCGGCGGTAGACGTCACTTGTCCGGCGTTGCCTGGGGCCGTCTGAGTCACATCGAAGTCTGCAACGCCATGAGATGAGGTTGCTGGTGATGACCTCCTGTTGCTTTCGGCTTGGCCATCGGAATACGGTGATCCCTTGTTGAGAAGTTGGGGTTCAAGTGCTGATGATAGGGCACGGTCGTGCAGCTCTTCAACTGCAGAACTGGCCTCTGTTGGCTGGCTGTTCTTCCAAGGGTTGCGTTGATCATCGGGTCGGCTGTCCGGAATCGCTGCAACGTGTTGACCTGACGTAAAAGGTGGTCTCGGTGCAATACACCACCGTTTCCGCAAGTGGTCAGCGTGAGTGAATCGCACGTTTTCTTTTACTCTAACGAGGTACGTAGCGGAGCTGACGACTTGTTCGACGATTCCCTCCTGCCATGATTCGGCTTCGCCTCGCGTTGTTTTGACGTAAACCTTCTCATTGGCGCAGAACAACTCCGCTGGCCCATTTTGCTGGTTGAGTTGGTCGGCGCTCCTTTGTTGAAGGTCTGCCATGTCACCTGCAAAGCATGGCTTGAGCAGAGACAACTTTATACGAGGCACTCGCTTTAGAAAGAGCTCCGCTGGAGTCTTTGCCGTCACTGAGTTTGGCGTGCACCTGTACGACAACAAGAAATCGTTAAGGCGCTCTTGTGTTGTGCGCTTCACTCCTGCTGAATTGTTGCAAAGAACTTGCTTGAGCAGCGCTGTTTTCGTGGTTCGCACCAGTCTTTCAGCGGCTACGTTCGATGCAGCGTGGTAGGGAGGTATCCTCGTATGCCTGATACCACTGTGTTGAAGGAACTCTTGAAAATCGTCCGAGGTAAACTGTGGGCCATTGTCAGTTACAAGTTCCTCCGGGTAGCCGTAGGCTGCGAAGAGTGTGTCTAATTTCTGGGCTGTCTGTGCACTTGTCGTTTTACTCAAGGAAAAAACTTCGATCCACTTGGAGTAAGCGTCGACCAGCACGAGCAGGTTAACTCCGTCTTCGACTGCGTAGTCCGCGTGAGCGCGTTGCCACACTCTGGTCGGATAGGGCCACGGCCGCAGTGGACCGGAATTTTCGCAGGGAGGACGCTTTGGCAACTACGACAAAGGCGTGCCGTGTCTTCCACTTCCTTGTCGAGAAGAGGCCACCAAACCTAAGACCGGGCTAACATTTCGTGTAGTAGAGTGAGCACGTGTGCTTGCAAGGTTTTGGGAATGATGACCCGATGTCTCCGAGTCAAACATCCCCCTTCCCCTGACGGCTGTCCCTACGCACAAAGAAGGCTTGCATTTCTTCGGTATACTTTCTTGGCCACCCCGAGAGCGTATAGCTGATAACTGCCGTAAGGACCAAATCACGCTTTGTTTCCCCGCCACTTGTTGGGCGGTGAGCGGCATTGCGTCGAAAACCGCTAGACATTCTGGATCGTCATCCTTGTCTTTCACCGCTAGTGGCAGCCGTGACAACGCGTCCGGAACTTGCATGTTGTGGCCGTTCCGGAACTTGAGCTTGTACTGATATGCGGAAAGTGTTACAGCCCATCTTTGGATTCTTGCGGCTGCTAGTGTTGAAATTGGTCTCTCCTGTCCTAGAATGCCAACCAGAGGTTGGTGATCAGTGTACAGACTGAAGCTACGTCCATATAAATACCGGTGAAATCTTTTCAGGCTAAAAATAACAGCAAGCGCTTCCTTCTCTCCTTGCGCATAGTTAAGTTCACTGCTTGTGACAGTGCGCGAGGCAAAGGCTACCGGCCTTTCACTTCCGTCCTGCATTTCATGAAAAATCACAGCTCCCAAACCGTATGCAGATGACTCACAGCCGAGACCGATGGGCTTGGTTGCGTCAAAGAATGTGAGGGCATCGCTGTTGATGATCATGTCTTTCCTGGCTTCGAAAGCTTTTCTGCACTGTTTTGACCAGTGCCATTTTTGCTCTTTCTTCAACAGTGAGTACAGGGGCTCGGCCACCGTTGCAAAATTTCTTAAGAACTTGGCGTAGAAGTTCAAAAGTCCCAGTTAGGCTTTCAGTTCTGTGATATTTGTTGGCCCGGGTGCGTCTCGGATTGCCTTGATTTTTGTCGATGTTGGGTAGATGCCTTCGGCCAAAACCTTGTGACTCAAGTCAAGAACTGAGTCGCGAAAGAATTCACATTTTTCTTCCTTGAGCGTGTTGTTATGACTTCTTAGCCGTCGCAAAACTTTTGTGACTGTGTTGTAGCAGTCTTGCTTGCTACTGCCCGTATTGATAACGTCGTGTATGTAGCATCCTACATTAGCGATGCCTTCCAGGACCTTGTCCATCAGTGCCTGGAAGATTGCGGGTGCACTGGCGATTCCAAACGGAAGTCTCTGATATTCAGAGTCACAAGTGCGTGTTAATCGTGAGCAGGGGCTTGGCTTCTTCACTTGGTGTCACCTGCTGGAAAGCGGAGGACAATTCCAAGACGCAAAAGACCTTGCCACCAGCATGCATGGAGTAGAGGTCTTCCGGCAGCGGTAGCGGGTAGCAGTCCGTCTTTAGTACTTGGTTTATGGTCACCTTATATTCTCCGCAGAGCCTTATTCATCCGCCGCGCTTGGGAACGACGACTACAGGAGTCTCCCAGTCACTGCGGGTCACTCGTTTCACGATGTCGTCGTTTCCCTATTGAAAATTCCACCAAGATACGTAATTTGGGACACTGAATGCAAGTCAGCAGCCTTGGTGGAACGTGATGGACCGTCCATCAGATGACGTCTGACTGCCACTGCCAAGGGAATTTCATTAACAAGGGCAGCATTTATATAAGAGTAAACCTATACGCACTCATAAATATTGCCAAATGCCTCGATAAAACAAAATGTTCGAGAAAAAAAATAAAAAAGAGCAGGACCACCGCGGATCGAACCCGTGACCGCTTCCGTACAAATCGGACACCTTAACCCCTATGCCATGCCACCGCTTTGGAAATTCGATTTGACCATTTGTTTTATACGAGGTGCTTCGGCTGCATATGCAGTTAAGCTTTCAGCATCTTATGCAAAGCACTCGTACATCACTCGCCGTACTTCAGTTCTGCTCACCTACCATGTAGAGTACTTTCGCGTCGTAGAACGATCCTTTTGTTCACGCGTCTCCGGCCCAGTAGACCTAGTACACCTTGTCGTCTTCAACCATACCGATAAAGTCCCTTACATCGTCGGAACTCACAACAGGCTGGGTCTTGTCGAGTAGAAATTCTACTAAAACATAAGACAATGTAGAGCCCGGGCAGGATCGACAGGTTGGAGCAAGCGGGCAAACAAAACGAGTCGAGGGCGATCGTTCATGAAAGCTCGGCGAAGCGACGAAGCCTCTATGGGCGAAGTGAAGTGCCGTGTTCGGCGGCGTTTCGGCGGGCTTCTGATCAAGGTTTTCGGTCGGCTGCGTGTCATATCTCTAACATCAGCGGTTTTATGGGCTCACGTCCCGAAATCGTTTTCTTGTGCATAGATTATTTTTTGTATTCATAGATTTGACGAAATAGTGATATCCGAACGAACTTTACGTCCTTTGACCATACACGTAGACTTTACGTCCTTTGACCGTCTGCACGTCAAAGCTTTTTGACGTACACTCAGAGACAATCGATGTACAATCAGAATCGCCCCCAAGACATCTTGATGGCATTTCGCGGCGGCCAACTGCACCAGGAAACCATCAGAAAGCCGACAAGTGGAGTCTGACCGGAGTTTGACTGTCGGTCAGAGTAACTTGTTGGCCAATCAGACATGCTTGACGTACAGTCAGGCACAGTCACCGGTCCACTAGAAAGCATTGACTGCCAAACAGGGTTACATTGATGGATTTTTCCTTCGGGTTTCTAACCTGCGTAGCTCTGTCGCTACGGCTTCTTTGGTTGCGAATAGTATAAGCCTCACTTTGCAGTACACTGGTGCACTGTTTGCTTTTAGGACGACCTTTTCCTCGTAGTTGGACACAACTTCAGGTGTGCTACGGAAGAATTCTCAAAGCTTCTCCTTAAGAGACTTGACTTTGTCTTCCTGTGTTACTGCAGACACGGCTTTGCAATCGAGTTGTAACTCTTCTAACGAGTCGCGACCTAGTAGTGCGGGTAGAGTTCTTTGGTTATCTTCTACCACGAAAAGAGGAAGCGTTGCGCTGCGTCCGTTGGGCTCTACGTGGACAGCTGCCTTTCCCTTTATGCTCAAAGGTTCTCCAGTGTATGTTCTCAAGGAAACCTTTGTCGGTTTGCATGCGACTTCCGTGAAGTTCGCCTCGTAGACGCTTTCAGGAATAGCGTAACTGCTGCGCCCGTGTCCAGCAACATAGGCAACCTGCAATGCTGTTTGGTTTGGCGCCGTCTAGCGACTGAAGCAAGAAATATTGGGTACCCCTAGGAGTGGCGGCTGCATTGTGCAAACGTGAGCTATTACTCTGGTGGTGCCGCTGAGCCTAGTGTCTGAAGCAAGAAATACTGGGTATCCCAGGAAGCCGTGATCGCGTAACGTGCCAGTAGTGCGGAAGCTACGGCCTTGGCGGGCCAATCGGAACGTGACTGCCTATCACCGGAGCGCGCCTCAACTCCAAAGAAGTATCAGGCTTTTCGCTGCGTCATGCTCCAACATTCGTGCGTTGCGCTCGTATACGTCGCGCATTTCGAAGCCTTTGGCACACAATGTGGGGCTTATCGTTAGCCATTTGCCAAGTTACAACGAGACAGGATATAACCGTGCGCTCTCACCCTGCTGGCGGCGCCTGGCCGTTGCCGGCTGCCTATAGAGATCGGCTTCCCTTCGATGTTTACAGAAACCTTGTACCCACGCTTGTCGCTTGCTGTACAGAGCGCGACGTGATAAACTTGCGATTCTTTAGAGTCATCGTCTGTCGTAGCAACATAGTTTATCGGACGCCGCTTCTTTTCTTGGCACATTGCTTCCAAATGTCCTGTCCATGCGCACGCCCGGCATTTCGTATTTCGATACCAGCATCCGTCAGGCGCGTGTCCTTTCCCACAGAGATAACGACCGTGTTTCGTTTTTGATGCGCCTTCCTTCTTTAATCGTGACGCGTGCCTTTTCCGCTTGTTTTCTTTTTCTTTGTTCTTTGATCGTAATGCGTGCGTTTTCCCGCATGTGCTGCCGCCGATAGCGTGAACTTCTGTCGGTCTCGCTTCTGCTGTACGCAGCTCGCTGGTTTGCCGCGATGCAAGTTCCTTTTCAAGAGAAATTTTACATGCGCCTTCAATAGTCAGACCCTCCGTAGCAAACAATATTCCCTGTGTCTCTTCGTCGCGTAAGCCTGCTACCAGCCGGTCTCTCAAAGCTTCATTCAGAAATGCCTTGAATTCAAAGTTGCATGATAGGTGCTTTAATTTCGTCATAAGATCCTTCACGCTTTCACCTTCTTGTTGCATTCGCCCGTTGAATTTGCAGCGTTCGGCAATTACGGAATACTCCGGACTGAAATGGTGTTCTAGCAACTCCCGCACTTGGTCGAAAGTTTTGTCGGTGAGTTTCTGTGTAACTAGGAGTTTCTTGAGCTCCTCGTAAGCCTGACCAACCAGCACGTTAAATAACAACTTCAGCTTTTTCGCCGCGGGTCGTTCGTTAAAGTCAACAAAATGTTTAAACCTCTCGAAGTACGACTTAATGTTGTCGCTCTTTGGGTTGAACTCAGACATGCCTCCTAGGCGTTGCTGAGGATGAGGCGTTGACATAATGTCGGTCGAAACAGTGCACTTATCTGTTCCGTTGATCTTGCCCGCTCCGTCCTCCGTCGTTTCCGTGACGCTTGCTCCTGGCTTCCGCGGTGCTGCGTTGTTACTTTACTCGCCGTTGATTCGAGCTGCCGCCGATGCCGATGCCGCCGTGAAATCCCACCTTCGTCGCCAGTTCTTCTATCGTGGCCGAGATACGGAGACCAGACTCATGTCGGAGCGAATTGAACAAGAAGAACGTTTATTCGTTACGTATTTTCTTTATATAGTCACCGCTATATAGTCACCGTTACCCCGACGTCATGTGGCTGACGTCGGGGTCGCGCGTTCATCAATACATGACACTTCTAGTTTATAGTCTGCCAAGCTCTTCACAACACGATGCTACGCCAACGAGTGAACTTACGTACAGCCTTGGACATCGTTAACTTACGCGGAAATAAAACGGAGTCGTATCTAAAGTAGAATTGCAAACAATGTTCGAGAAAGACCGGTATGCGTGTGGGTGCTTGCGGGCGTATCTTTTTCAAATTACAACCCGCATGCGAATATTTTTGCATAGATAAACGAGACATAAACGAGACCTAAGGTATAACATTTCGACGAAAACCCCGAGACTGGGTCAAAAAGGGACGGACAAACACAAAGTCTCAATTGAGACTTTGTGTTTGTCCGTCCTTTTTTGACGCAGTCTCGGGGTTTTGTCAAAATGTTTAACCACCACCAGCTCGTTTGCGCCCTTACCTTTTGTTCACCTTAGGTAAGTGGTTTTTAAGTACCGATAAGTATATGAGCAATTGATTTCATTTTTGTTTTCTTTAAAGTCCGACCAACAAGCAGAAAGAAAGAAACTTTAAACTTCTCCTTGCCGTTTGAGAAAAGAGAGACTTTCCTCATTTCTGCCGGGAGTAGCTCAGAGACGCGCTTTTATGTAAAAAGGGAATTGAGAGAAGGAAACTGGAAACCGGTTTTATTCCCTGCAGAAGACGATTCTGTAGGTCGGCTTTTAAACTTTATTTAAAAAAGGGAAGCCAGCCATTCATTCTAATATTTCTTTCCACTTCGTGATGCCATAAATAATGGCATTTTTATTGTAACAGCTTGTATCACCCTGTAGCAGCTCATATTACTGCAAGCTGTACCAGTAGCGTGACAATCTTCCAAAATAGCAACATTATCAGAAAGAATGAAGCTGCTTTGACCTAGTTAAGAATAAAGTGAGCCCTTGCTTTACCGAAGTTTTTCTTAATGCATTTTGGAATAGTACAAAGAATAAGTCAATTTGATTGAAGTAACTTGATTAAAATAAACGAGTGTATTATACTTATTTAGATCTAACATCCGTAGAGTATACTTTTGTTTTCAAAGTTAATTTAGAACTCGTTTCTCATCGACTAAATATTATATGTTCTGTGTGCAGAAGAATCTACAACCCGTAGCTTGTTCGAGGACGCGGCGCTCTCCAAGACCCAGAAGCGAAACTGTCGCAGATGTGGTAGAAAGCGGCGGTGGTGAGGAAGCCGGATAGAACAATATGCAGTGTTAGCGGTAACGGCGTAACCGGTAACGCAATACTTTTTTCGGTAACGCGTAACGTACCTACGTTACCTATTGAGAGTAACGGTTAGCCTAGTTACGTTTCCACATACATATTCTTGCAAGCATTTAAAGAAAAATGCACTTACATTTTGTCCCGTCTTTAAGCGCTAAAACGTCTGATTATATTACAGTTGTTTTCAATCTTTGCTTTTTTTATGAGCATTTAGGTGTAACCGTAAACAAATATTGGATTATAATACTTTTCTGGAGAGACGTAATAACATTTGAAATCTGGCGCTTATGAATGCCTGTAACGTCAAAACATTAAAAGCTGCTCATTCGCAGCTCAAAAAGGACGTAAAAGCAACTTCTGTTCCTTTTTATCGGTAATGGTAGCTGTAACTCGTTCCTTTTATTTCGTGGTTTTTGATAGATATAAATGATATAGCTACGCAGATTGAAGAACCAGTAAAACTAAAATGATTGCCTTCTTTACTCTGTGATAAACAATACTAATGAACAATTAGCTCTGAATAGGAACCTGGAAAATATAAGGCAATGGTGTGAGGACTGGCACATGCTAATAAATTTTCGTAAGTCGATATAAATATATATATATATATATATATATATATATATATATATATATATATATATATAACGAACAAAAAAAAGCGTTTTGAAATTTTTTTATAATATAGGCAATGTTAATTTGAATATTGTTAACAGTTTTAAGTACATTGGTGTGGTAATGTCACACGATTTGCAATGGCGGACCCATATAGATAATGTCTACTCCTCTGCCTATCGAAGTCTGTGCTTCCTTAAACGAATGTTAAAACACGCAACTACTAATACCAAAATCACAGCTTATAAGAGAATGATCCATCCTATTTTAGAGTACGCCAGCATTGTATGGAGTCCAAACAAAAAAGTATACATCAATATACCAGAAAAAATTCAAAGGCAGGCTGCACGTTTCATTCGTAATAAATACAAACGAACAGTCTCTGTGACTGAAATGCTTAGCCAGTGTGGACTTCAATCATTAGAAACTAGACATAGAATAGCGCTGCTAAAGTTCTTATTTGCGTTGTATAACAAACACTTAAACATTGAACCTGAACTATATTTAAAAGAGACACATAAACAATCGCGCAGATTAAATCACAATAAAACAATCCAACCGTATAATAGTAGGATAGACGTTTTTAAATATTCATTCTTTGTGCAAACAATTGAAGACTGGAACCAACTCCCAGATTATGTCATTAATTCTGCAAATGTGTCCCAATTCGAGTCTTCTTTAGAAAAGATATTTACCCAGCAATAAGTAAAAAGGGCGTTTTTCCTTTTTTTCTATTTCTCTTCTTCTTACAAAGTGTGGCGATATGTTCACGTTGTCTTCAGTTAAAAATTGTATAACAGTCTTCTTTTATTACGTACATATGTATAGAGTTCAAATTTTTTATATGACTGTATATATATTGTTACCTCTCATGTAATAGCCTTCAAGTGAAGGCTGACACTATTCTTAAATTAAATAAATAAATAAATGGCAATGTAGACCGGCAACGTGTTCATTTTATTTGGAAGTAATCAGTAACCTATTCTGTTCCTTTTATTTTTTTTTTCTAACACCTCCAACACCAGTCCCAAGTCGTTCTTGCGTGTTTTTTTTTTCTTTTTGTGTAAAGAACTTTACACATTTTTTCTTGAAGTAGTCACATTATTTATTTCCGATAAGGAGCTGGATAAAAATACAATACACATATGTTTCTACCAAGCGGAAAAATCCCCAAAATCGCATGACATGCATAATGTCTTCGCGGTCTCTGACAGAAATTTGAATATGTTTCCCTATGTAGCGAAGGACAGTCGTGGCTACTAAGCAATATGACGAGCTGCGTAGCGAGGCCTTGTCGCTTGGAAAAAGAACGAAAATCAGACATCAAGACGCAAAATAATACGTTCTAAATATAAGCCATGTAAATATTGTGTACCAACATTAGTGGATTAAGGAGACATGCAGCTTGTAAGTTTGCGATTCTAATCCAATATCGAACAACACAACAAAAAGTCATTTTGAACTCTGCAGATAAATCCTCCGTTTCAAAAATTTCAAATAATAGACCCTTTCCGAAATTCAGTGCCATCTGGTGGTTTGTAAAGCACTTTAGGTTTTGCCATATCAATGGCGGAAATTAACTTGTATCGGCACCGTCACTTTCGGAAGTCAACGGCACGCGAGGAATTGTTCGGTGTGAGTTCTTTCTCGATCACTTTCAGTTTGATGGTGACCAAGAACCTGCCTTTAGTACAAAGCTTCAACCCATTAGGATGCCTCGAGAAAAATTCTATACACCACAGTGCTTTAAAGGCGATTGTGTGCCGCCCACAAATTGACTGAATCTGAGTTATTAGAAATAAACGCTTACGTAGCTCTTGTGTTCCATTCCCACGTCGCGTCGTACTGACACCCCGAATGTACAGTCCTCGCAAGATCCACTTAGGAGCATGTTCAACGTCTTCCGTTATCAGTCACTAGAAGGCCGCCATTGGTATGGCACAGATGCCGCTCCAGAGATGATGATAGTGATCAAAGTGGCCAGACTGTATATCGGAGAGGGTCTATTGGGAAAGTAATGACTACTTCATCGAGCAGCGTCAAATTACTTTTTTAGAGTAATTAAGTATTCTAATTGAATAATTTTTGAGCCAAAATCAATTGCGATGTTAATCAATATAAGGCTCGCTGGTAGTAGCAAATAAAGACGGTGAGCGCCCTAGAGATACGCTTCTGGTGCCGCTTGATCGACGCAATGAGACTGCTGCCGTGGCAGCGGTATTCCATAACGTAAAATGCATTATAGGAGCTTCGCTTGCACAGTCCCTAAAACGTTTTATTAACGCGTCACACCACCCAACATTCAATCGACAAAAACGATTACACCGGATGTTTCGCAGATGTTCGCCCCCTCTTTGGTTAAGCAGCCGCTTAGAGTGCCATGGTTCTCTTCTCCTCCGTAACCCCCCCCCCCCCCCTCCCCCACACATATACTGTGGGAGTGGCTTTGTGAGACCACGTGACGGGGTCCTGTCCCATTTGGCCGAACGATATATTCCGCCATCACTCGAGACACTGACGTGTTTCTGCCTGTAAAGCCCGCAATCAAGATGCTCTCGATTCGCGCTCGGGTCGCGTTAAATCATCTGCGCTGCGCGACGAAAAAGGCGAAAAAAATTCAAAGCCACAAACGGTAAGTGCAACCGCCTTGGCACATTTACGAGCTTGAATATCAGTCTGAAAAGCGCGTAAAAAAAATTAACTAAATTATGTTGTTGTTTTTTTTTTTAATTCTTGGCAGCCATGCCCAGAATTCAACATTCTGGGCAACCTAAGCCTTCATAATTTCCCGAAGCACAGTGCGTACTAAATATGTCTCCACGTGGACTAGAAGGGACCGATTGAATAAAGATACGTTAAAAAGGTTCTGATGAGAATAAACATCCTGGCATTCGCATTTTTTTATTTAAAATAAGAAAATAGATATTGTAAAAATAATATTTTTTTTCATTCTTTCCAACACTAAAAAATTTTGAAAGGTGATAAAAAAATGGGAAACAGCATGACTGGCACCGAATTTAGCGGTCGTGACTCCGGCACGAAAGGAATTTTTATACAACGGTAACTGAATCTTAGAAAATTTGCAGCGATGACACAATGCGAAGCCAGAGAACCTTAGCTTGAAAGAATCAGCACTCATTGTAGGCAATTTGGTTTTAAGTAAACACTTCTTGTAAGATGCTTTTTGATATATGGCTGGAATCGTCAACGCGCGAGTTCCCAGTAAGAGTAGTCGGCAAAGTATAATCTGTAGTTTAGTAGCCATATTGTGTTCTTTAGAAACATACTTTTAATGTTCCTTTTTGTGTTCTATACTTATGTGTTTTAAGGGTCGGTTTCGCCAAGTTTTCGACGTAGCGTTGTGGTAGATTAGTTTCAATAATATTTTTTTTCACATAAACAATGTTTAAATGAAAAAAAAATATTTCACTAAATTTGGCAGATATATCATTAAGTGGATATTTACTTTTTGACGTACAAATTGTTCTGAGTAGTTTTGTAACATCAATATGTTATACATTAGTATGGGTAGTTGCATTCAATATGGGATTGCAATAATTTAATTGTGTATAAAAAATTTAAATTATATAACATGCACTTTCTTGGCAGTAGTAAGATGTGCTTATGACAATACGGAATACCCGCAAGCTATATTTAATAATTGACTATATTCGTTTCTCATCGTCTATAAGTTCCGAGGCGTCATCACCGTTCAAAAGCATACTCGCTTTACCGGCATAAATAAAATAAAAAGTTGATTCACTAATATTTATTATCTTATTTATATTAGTTGCATAACAAAGGTCCGCAAATACTTAATTGGGGAACCCGTGATTCGATCGGTTTTATTTTGTACGAATGACCACACAGGTACCACTCAGATAAACCCCAATTTGGGCGAAAATGTGGCAAACGTAAGGGCCTAACTTTAGCCCCAGTAGGGCGATACAAGGGCATGCCAAAGTTTGGCTATTCTCTGGTCCGCCACAGTTGTGCCAAAGGAAGTCCAAGACTTGGGCCATAACTGCCAAAGTAAATACACATTTTGGGTTCCGGACAGGCCAAAGTTTGGCATGTCTCTGGGCCGCAACCAAGACTGCCCAAAAACGTGCAACACTTGAGCCTAAGTAACGCCTAATTTGGGGACTTCGGACACGCCAAAGATTGGCTTTTTTCTGGTCCGCCACAGTTGTGCCAGAGGATGTGTGATTTGAGCCAAAACTGCAAAAGTAAACACTAATTTTGGGTTTCCGACATACCAAAGTCTGGATTTTCTCTGGTCCGTCACAGTTGTGCAAAAGGAAGTGCCAGACTTCAGCCATAACGGCCCAAGTAATGCCTAATTTGGGGATTTCGAACACGCCAAAATTTGTGTTTTGTCTGGTCCACCACGTACCAAAGAAAGTGCCAGATTTGAGCCATAACTGCAAAAGTAAATAATCTTTTAGGGTTCCAGACATGCCAAATTTTGGATTTTCTCTGGGCCGTCAAAGGACGGGCGAAAATACATGGAATACTTGAGTCATAACTGCGAAAGTTACGCCTAATTTGGGGATTTTGGACGTGCCAAAATTTGGCTTTTCTCTGGTTGGCCGCTATTATGCCAAAGGAAATGCCAGACTTGAGCCATAACTGCCAAATAAAATACTAATTTTGTGTTTCGGACATGCCAAAGTATGGCTTTTCTCTGGGCCGCCACGTGAGTGTACAAGTTAGTGCCATACTTGAGCCATAACTGAAAACTAAATACTAAGTTTAGGTTTCGGACATGTCAAAGTGTGGCTTTTCTCTGGTCGGCCTGAATTGTGCCAAAGGAAGTGCCAGACTTGAGCCATAACTGCAAAGTAAATACTTTGCAGTTATGGCTGTAAAAACTAATTTTGAGTTCCCGACATCCCAAAGTTTGGCTTTTCGCTGGGCCGCCACAGGGGTGCCAAAATACGTGCAATACTTGAGCCATAACTGTCAAAGGAACGCCTAATTTGGAGATTTCGAGCACGCCAAAGTTTGGCTTTTGTCTCGTCCGCCACAGTTGTGCCCAAGAAATTGCCAGAATTGAGCCATAACTGCAAAAGTAAATACTAAATTTGGGTTCCGGACACGCCAAAGTTTGCTTTTCTCTGGGATGCCACTGGAGTGTCGAAGTTAGTGCTATACTTCAGCCATCACTGCCAAAGTAAATACTAATTTTGGGTTCCGGACATGCCAATGCTTGGCATTCCTATGGGCCGCCACAGGAGTGCAAAAGTTAGTGTCAGACTTGAGCCACAACTGCCAAAGTAATTGCTACTTTCGGGTTTCGGACACGCCGAAGTTTGGCTTTTCTCTGTGCCACCACAGCAGGGCCAAAATAAATGCAACAGTCAGCCGTAACTGGCAAAGCAACACCTAATTTAGGGATTTCGGACACGCCAAAGATTGCCTTTTCTTTGTTCCGCCACAGTTGTGCCAAAGGAAGTACCAGGCTTGAGCCATAGTTGCAAAAGTAAATACTAATTTTTGGGTTCCGGACATGCCAAATTTCGACTTTTCTCTTGGCCGCCACAGGAGTGCCAAAATACGTGCAATACTTGAGCCATAACTGCGAAGGTAAATAGAAACTTTGGGTTCCTGACATGACAAAGTTTGCCTTTTCTCTGGGCCGCTACAGGAGTGCCAAAGTTAGCGCTATATTTGAGCCATAACCGCCAAAGTAAAGAAGAATTCTTGGGTCCCGGAAAAGCCAAATTTTTGCTTTTCTCTGGGCTGCCACAGAGTGCCGATGTTAGTGTCAGACTTGAGTCATTACTGCCAAAGTGGATACTAATTTTCCGTTCCGGACACCCCCACGTTTGGCTTTTCTCTGAGCCACCACAGCAGTGCCAAAATACATGTAAAACTTCAGCCAAAACTGCGAAAGTAACGCCTAATTTAGGGATATCGGACAAGCCTAAGTTTGGCTTTTGTCTAGTCCACCACAGTTGTGCCAAAGGAAGTAACAGGCTTCAGCCATAACTGCAAAAGTAAATACTACTTTTGGGTTCCGGACATGCCAAACTTTGGCTTTCCTCTGGGGCGCCACAGGAGTGCCGAAATACGTGCAATACTCGAGCCATAACAGCCAAAGTAACGTCTAATTTGGGGATTTCAGACACGCCTAATTTTGGCTTTCCTCTGGATCGCCACAGTTGTGCGAAAAGAAGTGCCAGACTTGAGCCATAACTGCCAAAGTAAATACTAATTTTTAGTTCCGGACATGCCAAAGTTTGGCTTTTCTTTGGGCCGCCACAGGAGTGCTGAAATACGTGCAATACATGAGAGAGAGCTGCCAAAGTAATGCCTAATTTGGGGATTTCGAACACGCCAAAGTTTGGCTTTTGTCTAGTCCACCAAAGGATGGACAGACTTGAGCCATAACTGCAAAAGTAAATACTAATTTTGGGTTCCGGACATGCCAAAGTTCGGCTTTTCTCTGCGCCGCCACAGGAGTGCCAAATACGTGCAATACTTGAGCCAGAGCTGCCAAAGTAACGCATAATTTGGGGGTTTCAAACACGCCACCATTCGGCTTTTGTCTGGTCCGCTACAGTTTTGACAAAAGAGGTGCCAGACTTGGGGCTTAGCTGCAAATGTAAATATTAATTTTTGGTTCTGGACATACCAAAGTTTGGCTTTTCTGTGGGCCGCCACATGGGTGCCGAAGTAAGTGCCAGATATAAGCCATCACTGTCAAAATAGCGTCTTATTTGGCGATTTCGAACATACCAAATATTTCCATTTCACTGATGCGCCAAAGGAGTAGCGAAGTAAATACCAGACTTCAGCCACAGCTGTCAAAATAAATCATAATTTGGGGATTTGAAGCATGCCAAACTTTGATTTTCTCTGGCTCGACACTGGAGTGGCAGATGTGCGCCAAAAGTTTCGAAGGAAACCCAGAGGCCTGTTGAAGTTTGCAGTTTCTCTGGTGTGCCACAGAAGCGCTCATTCTTGCGCTCCAGAATAAAATTAAATTGAATAAGCGTTCGTAACACGATGTTCAGATGTCATTTCCGTTCCTAAGCAGCATGGCGATACTTTGCTATATCGCTGCAAATACCGGCCGAAAATTGATTCCAACGCAGCCCAACTGTCCAGTTTTGAACCACAGCTTGGCATCCAGACGTACCGGCGTGCGGTCGTTTTTCCTCGGACTAGTGTTGGCGCAATATTATGGAAATACCCTACAATGCGTCTGCTCCGCATTGGCCGGACGTCGTGCAAGTCTGTGTTGTATAGGCCGTTGCATATTAGTTGTTCCATATCATTCACATTCCAGAGAGAACGAAATTGTTTTCGATCCCTCTCATACTTTTTTTAAACCACTTTCATTACACACACCTTATTCTCGACACACTTACAATAGTTGTACCTCCTTGTAAGCCGAAAAGCGAAGTATTAAATATAATTACCACTGCTTTCATGCCAAGCAAAACTTGCATTTGGAAACGCGAAAACCGTGGAGATTGAGAGGGAAGCATGACTACTATCAGGTGCATGCCTGCAGTGTACTTACTAATAAAAAAAGGAATGGCATGTAATCCTTGATAGATGCATTATCCGGCTCGGGAAGCGCAGACAAACACGCATGAAATATCTGTGAGATATTTCACCCCTGTCCTTGCCGCCCATGCAACCAAATAGTTCATTGGAGACGCCATTAGCAAATTAATAGACGTGCTCAAAACATCATGATCGCCAGGAGCTGACAACTTTAACAGCGAAATATTGAAGATGACTAAACCGCTGTCAACTGTTTTTCTAACATCATTATTTCAACAATCCTAAGATACCGGTGATGCTTCTGACGACTGTAAAGAAGATAAAGTCGTTCCGGTTCACAAATGTGGCGATGCACACTTCCCTCTAAATTACCGGCCCATATCATTATCTTCTGTACGCTGAAAGCTTATGAAACATGTCATTCATTCTCAAGTTATGCAATTCCTGAAACGGAATAAGTTCTTTTTTCACAAGCAACATAACATTAGGAAGCACCATTCATGGCAAACGCAGCTTGCCGCTTTCTGCCACGAAATTAATTTTTCTCTAGAAAAATTACAAGTTGATGCAATTTTTCTCGATTTTTCTAAAGATTTTGATTGCGTTTTTATAAACTTCTACTTGCTAAGCTGTCCACACTGTCTCCTCACTCTTCTATTCTAGCTTGGATCGAAGGCTTTCTCACCTCTCGAAGACAGCATGTGCAAATTAACTGCCGTTTTCGTAGCGCTCCTGTAACCTGCAGTATACCGCAAGGATCTGTTCATGGACCGCTTATTTTCTCGTGTATAATAATGACCCCCTGTTTATCATTGCCTTCTAATGTTCGTCGATCTGCTGATGACTGCGTAGTCTACAGAACTATAGCGAACACAGATGACTTGCTTAACCTACCGGCTGATCTGTACCAAATTAACGATTGGTGTTCAAAGTGGCAGATGTTACTAACTACATCAAAATCCGAATGCCTCTTGTTTTTTCGAACTCGTAAACATTTTCACTTTTCCTATTCTGTTGGCAATCATATATTAAATCCGTGTCGACTTACAAGTATCTTGGAGTTCACTTCACTCAAGACCTTTCTTGGGAAACCACCTATACTAATACTAGCATTTCCGACTCAAACCGTACTCTTGGGCTCTTACGCGAAAATCTTCGTCCCGAGTCCTGATCTGTGAAGCGACTTGCATATGCCACACTGGTACTTCCAAAACTAAAACATGCATCGTCAGTCTAGAACCTCCATCTTAAATACCTTGTATCCGACTTAGAATCAGTTCAAACGCGTGGCGCTCGCCTTATAACGTCTCAATATTCTAGGTTTTTCAGTGTTACTGAACTTAAACAAGATTTATACTAACCCCTATGTGCTCACGCAGGCGCGTCACTAAATTGTCTTTACCACAGGTTTTACTCCGATGCACATCTACACAATTCATTCATCTTGGAGCTCATCGCATATCATTCCGCATTGATCACCATTCAAAAGTTTGCCTTCCTTTAGTGGAAATACAGCATTCCTTAAATCTTTTTTTCTGGCGACAGCTGTGGGCTGGAAGAGCCTGCCCGAAGCCATCGTTTCTTTTCAAGACATGCATTCGTTCTGCCAAATGGTAACCTCGCTTTCTTTAACCCACAACCTTATGTAATACGCTGACTGAGGATTGCCAAGGTATTTAAATAAATAAATAAAGAAAGAAAGAAACTGAAAGTCTAGAAAGAAGGTTGCCCACATTCAACTGAAGTCTCGTCGTCGGCGGAGAGCAGTTGCTTCACGAAGCATGTACGACAAAACGAAGTGCAAAAATTCCAAGAACCCTGAAAAAAAAAAATGGGCAGTACCGGAAAATTGGCATGGCCGTATTCCGGCCGTTTGCGGCAAAAAACGACGGCCGCGTCTGCAACGCACGAAAGCAACAGAACACTGAAGGCGCATTTCTGAAACCGCACCTACATGGCCCGCCTATTTCTATAACCTGGCAAACGGCGAAGAGTACAGCCCCAACGATCCCATCAGCGCGTAAGAGAGAGTTACGTGACAAAAATTCGTCCAAGCGTTTTTGTCTTTCGCGTACTACGGAGAGAGGTCACACGTTTCGCTCCACCCCTTTGATTTGCTTAAAGGAATGCTGAACCGAAATTTGTATTTCACAAGATAAGGTAGCAAGAGGGTTCAACGGGGCGCCACAAACCCCAAAACACCACTTATAAAGCGATATCTCGAACGGATCGCAGTATTTTTGTAAAATGAGAATGGGCGATTGAGTGGGAATCGCGACGCCGCGCATTCAGCAAAACTGTTGACGAGGAAGGGAAACAGCCTTGCTTCCTTCCCTCTTCGCGTCCTCGCGGAGTCAGAGAGGAGAGGAGGAAACGAGAATCGGGCGACGTCAGGGGCTTTTTTGGCCTTGTTCAAGCACGTTCTTCCTTCACAAAAATACGACCATCTGTTGGACACATCGCTTGATGAGTGATGCTTTCGGGTTTGTAGCGCCCCGCATAGCGCGTTTGCATTCTTTTCTAAAATCAAAATTTCGGTTCAGGATCCCTTTAAAGGGACCCTGCAATCATGCTTAAGCTTCTACCTGTTTTGCGGTTTCCACATCTGTTGGAGTTCGGGCAAGCCAGCGGGCAGGGATAGAGCAACTAAATATCAGTTCGTCATATTTTAACCGGACGACCTGGAAACCTTCTCCACCTACAGGGGTGACCCGCGGTACCGAAGTCGCGCAATATTTGAAGTCTATGATCCTGGGCTTACTACTGGTAGAGCCGCTAAAAGCTTCTTTTTAGTGGAAATGCAAAATATAAATGACACGAACCGTTTCAGTTATTTATTAAAGTAGTTTTTGTCCGGTGTTTTAGATCAGAAAAGAAACAAATGGAGTTTATAAAGTACGGAAACAAGAAATGACCCGTCGACATACCCGCCACCAAGCGGTGGAAAAGGCGGCGCATACTAGAAAAGGGTAGTGGCATGAGGTGCCGAAGAGCGGCGAGCGTAGAAAGGTCCCAGATGTGCGCGGCGTCTCTGCGGTCGTATACGGGCTCGAAGATCCCACCGGTTCGGAGTGTTCCAAAGGCCTTCGACGTAGAGGTCTGGCTTGCGATTTGGCCGTTCAGCGGTATGGCAGCGCGAAAAAAGCTCCTCTTCTGCACCTATATTTACTCGTGTTTGCTGTCGTTTGTGGCCAATGAAGTGTCGTGCCGAATTAGTGTTTCATCGCGCAGCAAATGCAATGCGAGCCACCCTGGCTGCCCGCTTCATACAAGCTATCCAGAACATGCTTTAGTTGCGCCCTCTGGAGCCGTCGACACGGAGTGTGGCAGCCCTTAGGGCTCGCTGAGCTCACTACCCCTCCTCTAGTTCTCGGCCACTGAAGGGACCAAGGACGCCATGAACGAGGTTACTTTTTTCTTGGTTTTGTAATTTTATTTTACCTATAACTTTTAAAATAAAGCGAAATTCGAAAAAGGAAAGTTTCATTAAGTTGCTACTTTCAGTGCCCCTCAGGTTCGGTGCATAAGGTCGCAAAGGGAGAAGCAGAATCGCAGCATCCGAGGACTGCTAATTCCCGAGCGTGTTCGCACTGCGTCCCCGCCTTTTCGTCAGTCAGCCTTCTGTGAGGCAACAGAGGACGGTACGGGTGCGAGGCTGTAGAGGCCTACGTCTTAAAACAGGCGACTCAGAACATACCTCCTTCTCTCACCTTATCGGAGAGGAGGGCCGCCTTCCTGGGACCAGATCTGACGGCCCTGTCAACAGGAAGGAATGTTCGTTTATGAGATGGTTCCGTCTATGAGAAGAATCTTCGGTCGGCTATGAGATGAATGTTCCTTTATGAGACTTAAGGTGAAGCTTCTTTTCAGCTTAAGTCCAGACGCAGTTGACGCTACAAGCGCGAGCTCCGGGCTTTCAGCGTCCCTGCCAAGCACGCGCACTCGTGCAGTGCAAGCACTGTTCAGGGCCACACGCTTGTGCTTGTGGCATCGGCTGCGTCTGGACCACCGTGGTCTGGACTGAAGCTGAAACGAAGTATGGGTTCTGCCCAGCTCGCTGTCTTCACTTTCTCTCTTTTTCTCTCAACGCCTTGACTCAATAGACCTTTCGCTATATTACCCAAGCATCAAGGAGAATGCAGGGATTGGTGTTACACGCGCCGCACGTGCTGACGTCGGCAGTAGTAACTTTTCTAAAGCAAATACCTAAAAGAAATGGCATCTGGCACGCGCGTTCGTCAACGCTTTATTTTGGTTATTTACATCGAATATTTTATACGGGGAAGGCGTGCGCGTGTGGCGCCTGGAACACCAACCCCTGCATTCCCCTTGATGCTTGGGTAATACAACACATGCTCTATTGCCTCAACACAGGTGCATTTTTTTTCTGCTCTTCGCATGTTCTCTCGATGGCGAGGTGCCTTCACACGTGTGCGCGCGCTTGCAGAGGTAAAATACTCGTCCTGCAAACACTCGCACAAGGCTACGCTGCTATATACAGGGTCTAACAAAAGAAGATTTACACGGTCTTTTTTACCGCTAAAATAAACTAGGCATCGCCGAACACTTATTCTTCGCCAAAAGGTAGAGCTAGAGGTCACAACCAGCTGCCAAAGTTTCAGCCCGATCCTATAACTTAATCAAAGGTTATAGGTGATTTTCTGAAAATTTCAATGAGAAAATGGCGGCCGACGGAGTTTTCGAACACATGGTGGTTTTTATGGCACCAGAAAACGAAAACGGACAAAAATGGGCTCCCTTTTCTCATTAAAATTTTCAGAAAATCACTTATAACTTTTGAATAACGCATCGGATCGGGCTGAAACTTTGGCATCTGGTTGTGACCTCTAGCTCATCCTTTGGTCGGAGAATGAGCGTTCGGCAATGCCTAGTTTATTTTTGCGGTAAAAAAGACCGTACAAATTTTCTTTTGCGACACCCTGTAGTTGTAGCGTTGTACTGTTCGCACTTGGCGTTGTGATGTGACGCGTTGTAGCCACTTCATACACTATAGAACACAAGGCACATAATGACCCGCCGACACTCAGATAGTGCGCACGATTTGACCAGCGCCCCTGAAGCTAAACTAATACATTTCGCACAGCGGTGGTCGCGCCATCATGCCTCAAAATGTGCACCAAGTACATCATGCCTAACATATATAACATTCTGCGTTGAAACTGCCTTTGTCACGCTAATATGGGAAATGGGCAATTTTTTTTTTTTTTTTTTTTGCTACCCAGGTTTTTTTGGGGCGTACCCTGCTATTAGCGGTGAATGCACACCTCTTTTCTACAGCGATATCAGTTATTGGCTCTTCCCAGCGCTAGAAACGACACCCATTTTTTATGTTTAGTTGTTGTAGAGAATGTAGTTGTGGTTGTTGTCCTTGGCGTATTGGGGCGTAGGATATCCGTCGTCGATCTGGCCAAATTCTTGAAAAAGTTCGCCGGCCATCGCGGGAATCGAACCTTCGTTCATTGGATGCTAAGTGAAGGTGTTAGAACAGAGCTATTCCACCTTTCTTATTATTGCCTGCCAATTTCTGCAGGTTAACTTCGTCAATTTACCTTCGCCAGGGAAGGAAAATATAAGCCAAAATAAAAGAAAAATCCCGCAAAACGAAGGCGATGATTGTGTGTTTATATATATGCGCCAGAGACGTCGAGAGAATCGTCTACCTAGTCGAACGGATTCCACTTCCGGCAGCCGAGCGCGACGGACGTGTTATCATGTGCTCCGTCGGAGCGGCAAAAACGGCCGTGTCAGGCCGTGGTACATCTGTTTCTGGAAACCCCGAAGAATAAAAGATCATCCTGCCCACTCTGCCTACTGGATACGTTGCCACCAACTCTGTTATTCTTCACTGCGATGTGAAGGGCCGGCCATACCGGATCCAAGACTTTCGCAACGAACTGCGGCGGCTGGAGGTGCTGAAAGACCTGGCGTCGGCGGGGCCACACCAAATGAATCACGTGTGGATGCTCCGACTGCACACGCTTCAAGCGAAGCAAAGGTTAGTGGATGCAAAAGAGTTAACCGTGAAAGGGGGGCGTTGCCTCGTGCTGGACCCCGCCAATGTGGCGGTCAAACTCAAGCTGCATTGGGTGCCTTACGACGTACCGAACTGCCAAGTAAAGAAAGAGATGGAGCGGTATGGCAAGGTGTCTGACATAACCAGAGACTTCTTCCGGGAGAAGGGTTTCGAGGCTGTCGAGTTGAACACCCGGTCTGTACGCCTGACCCTCAAGGAAGGCTACACCGTCGACAGCCTCCCCCATGAAATCCGTCTGGATGGATGCAAGGTCCTTGTCGTCGTACCAGGACGGGCCCCGCTGTGTCTTAGATGCACGCGGAAGGGGCACATCCGACGTGACTGCCGCGTCCCGCGCTGTACAGACTGTCACCGGTACGGTCACGAGATGGATGACTGTGTGAAGACGTACGCTTCTATCGCCCGAGACCGCAAGTCGGAGGACAATTCCGACTACGTCATGGACGACGCTGAAGCCGAGAAAGCCGTAGGAGGGTCACCGCCCGCCGCCCTGACACGGGCGGAACCAAGCGGAGCGTCGAAACCCGACGACGACGGGGACCCTGACGCAGCGACTCCATCACAGGATTCTGAGGCGACGGTGCAGGTGCAAGTCATGCCCGGTGAGGGAACGAAAGAGCAGCTCGACGATCAGAAAGCGTATTGTCAACGTGGGGCAACGACGGTAGGCCATCCTGATCACGACGACAGCAACGGAGGAGCGGACGACAGCAAAGACGTCGACATGGACTCAAGTCTGACCGGGAAGCGACCGGCTGTTGCACCAGATCCAGCAAGCGGGACTGCTACTCATGGGACTGCACCCAAAAAGAGTCGTGCAGTGAAACCGCGTTTTTCGACGGAAGACCGTCGCAAAGAAGACTCGCTGTGAGTTTCCACGATCACCCCGTTGTTTTAAGTCTCCGGATACAGGATGAGGCTCGGTTGGGTAGCGTTTCTTTCTATTCGATTTAATTTCAATGCTCAACCACTCGAGCAGTTTTTTCTATTTAACGAGTCCGTACGATTCGCGACTTTAAACGTACGTGGCTTTAACGCACGGAAGAAACAATACCAGCTGCAGCGAATACTGGCTGAAGAGAAAATTGATTTTCTAGCGCTCCAGGAGACAAAAATGGCCTCCGACGACGAAATAGAACAAGCGCTGCGTCCTTTCTTGAACCGTTACGAGGTGTGCGTCAGTCACTCAAATGGGATGTCGACAGGCTGTTTTTTTGTTTTTAGCAAAGTCAGTGCCGCCGCGAGACTTGAATGTCGTCGTTGATACGCTGGGGCGCTTTGTTTTGTGTGACTTCACTTTATTTAACCGTGACTGGCGAGTCACATGCATCTATGCGCCCAACAGAGCGAACGAGAGAGTATTATTCTTTCAGTTTCTAAGCTCGTACATGCAGTGCGACAGAATAGTGGTTCTTTTGGGAGACTTCAATAGACCCTTTCCGAAATTCAGTCTGGCCACTTTGATCACTATCATCACCATCTGAAAAATGGCATATGTGCCATACCAATGGCGGCTTTCTATTTACTGATGAAGGAACATGTTGAAGATACTCCTAAGCTGAAAATTCGAGGCCTATACATTCTAGACGTTAGCACGTTGCGAAACCGGAATTGAATGCAAGCGTTGCGTAAGTGTTCATTTCTCTAATTTGAGCCCAGTGAACCTGTTAGTGGCACAAAATCGACTTCGAAAGCCCTTGACTGATAGAACTTTATCAAGGCGTCTGTCTGGGTTGGAGCTTCGTTCTGACTGGTTGCATCGTTGTGCGAATCTACACTGGAAGAGATGACTGAGAAAAACCTGTATAGCGAAAAGTTTATTCTCGTCTGCCATTGACATGCAAAAGTGACGGTGCCCGATAAAATATTGCAGGCTACGGGTTCATTGCCGCCATTCGTATGGCAAAAGTTAAACCGCCATTTCAGCCACCAGATGGCACTGAATTTCGGAAAGGGTCTATTGCGCATGCAGCCAGGCTGATCGAAGTTCAGGCGTGTCGTACCGAGATAGCAGCGTAGAATTACTAATCGAAATGTTGCAAGAACACGATCTGGAAGACGTAGCGCGCTCGAGGGCCAATCGCGACACTCTCCGTTTTACTCATTTTCAAAGGTCATCTAACCCGCGTCTCGATCGAATCTACATGTCGGCCGAAGTAATCACCAATGTATCAGGCTACGTCGTGAAGCCCCTTTTTTCACAGATCATTGCTTAGTCACTGTGACTCTGGGAAATAACAAGCAGCCTAAGAACAAATTTAGTTGGGACTTGTGGAAAATGAATAACAGGTTGCTAGACGACGCTGTTTTTGTTGAGAGCGTAATAGGGACGGCAAAGAAAATTGCCTCCAGAAAAGAAACATCCTTCCTTGAAAAATGGGAATATTTTAAAGAAGAGGTCAAACAAATGGAAATTGAAAGGTCTTCCTACTTAAAGTACCTGTCAAGAAAGAAGGAGAAAGAATTGCAGAAGTGTTGGCATGAACTTTTTGAAAAAGAAGATAAAAACCCGTGCGCGAACGTGGCAGAAAAAAAAAAAGTGAGAAGTCAGTTAGATAACTTACACCAAGAGCGTTATCGCGGTGCGATCGTACGAGCTGGAACAGATAAGTTTCTGTTGGGCGAGCAGCCCACTCGACGTGCCCAGGCCGAAGAAAGGAAGTACGCGCAAGATAAGGAAATAACGATGATTAGTCACAATGGTACTATAAGTGGTGACAGAAAGTTTAAAGAGAATGCCTTTCTTGAATATTATAAGCAGCTATTTGGAGGCTGCCAGCAGCAGATTAACACGGATGAGATTGACAGCTTACTGCAAGGAACACCCCAGCTTACAGATGATGAAAAAGAGTGGTTGGAGGAACCAATTACGCTCGGAGGAATAGAACGGGCAATAGATGGTTTGCCGGCGCATAAAACACCCGGACCTGACGGGATAAGTGCAGAATTTTATCAAAAGTTCAATGATTTAGTAGCCCCTTTTTTCCTGGAAGTCTTTCGCGAGGCGTGTGAATTCAAAGCATTACAACCTTCCTTTCTGAAAACGTATACTGTGCTTATACCGAAAGGCACTGACGCGAATGCGGCAAGGCGCGTAAGCGGGTACCGACCGATCACTTTATGCAGCGTCGATTATAACATTTTTGCACGGGTTTTAACTAAGAGACTCCAGCAAGTCATATGTAATTTAGTAGGTGAACACCAAACATGTGGCATACGGAGAAGGTGTATCCAAACAAACAGACATGTCGCACGAACAATTTTAAACACTCAGCAACGAAGGAGGCCAAGTGGCGATGCTGCAGATAGACTTACAGAAGGCCTTTGATCGTGTCCGACACGAGGTGCTCTGGAAAGTGCTAGGACGCGGTAATGTAGGGGCAGTTCTTTTGGCGGGAGCACGCATGGTCGTACACTGGGTGTGTTACACAATTAGTTGTTAATAATTCTTTGACCCCTAAAATACCTGTATCTTCCTCCGTGAGACAGGGGTGTCCCATGTCCCTGTTGTTGTTTGCGTTGTACTTGGAGCCCTTTTGTCTGAGTGTTATTCAAAGTGAAAAAGTGCACGGTTTTAGAATGGACTCAGTCGAGACAAAAGTGCTGTCTTACGCAGATGATATTGCCGTATTTTTTTTTTTAACTTTTTAAAACTGACACAGTCATTTTGCGCCTCCACGGGTGCCGTAGTGAACCTCGATAAGTGCTCCGGCGTTTGGCACGGTACTTGGGCTACAACACCAGCTTTGTACGAAGGTATTCGATGGCAGTGCACCCCGTGCAAGTATCTAGGAGTCCCACTACAGCACCTGAGGAAAACAAAGCCTTACTGGGAAAATGCCGTCAAGGACATAAAGAAACGCACCGCCTCATGGCGTAATCGTGACCTGTCTATTTTTACGCGAGCAACCGTGTGTAACATCTTCCTGACCGCGAAGATTTGGTATGTCCTACAGGTGCCAAGCTGCCCCCGAATCTATATCCAGAAGATGCACCGCGTGTTTGCACAATTTATCTGGTTGTCGTCTAGCGAGCCGATGTGTCGGGACAATCTGTTTCGTCGTGTGTCCAATGGAGGGGTTGGACTGTCGCATCATTTTATTCGTCAAACTGTGTCGCGGCTTCTTTTTCTGTGTGACCAGCGACACCCCCTTTTACGAACGATGTTTCAGACAAGGCTCAGGGACGCCCTACCGTCCTTTTTTGTCGCGTCAGACTCGGGGCCTTCAGCAAAACCAGTCAGGTTTATAAAGGAAGTTATAGAAGCCTTTTATTTTTTGGGCGTAAGATTTTCACGGGAATATTTATCAACAGTAACGCGCAAAAAGTTGACGCGCGACCTCCTTGAGCTTTTATTCCCTGCTACGTTGTATAGACTTCCTTATGTTTCGTGTCCGGGACAAGATGTTCTTGCCCGGGTAAAGAAAATGTGCGTCCCGCCTTGTGTCGCAACCTTTTTCTTCCGCCTCCAAAGCGAAACGTTGCCCGTGAAGGTATGGCTTGATAGACGAGGCATTTACGTCCCATGGAGTGTAAATTGTCTACTTTGCAAACAACCGGAGACGATTGAACATGGATTCTTGTACTGCTGGGATGCAGTGTTCTTCTGGGACGTTTTGCAACGGACTTTGAAAAAGGATTTACAGCTCAATCCTTTTTCAATTCGCTTCCTTCCGGTGGAGAAGCCTGAAAGCATACCCTATGACATGTTTATGGTATTAGGATTGCATAGCCTTTGGAAGTCTCGTATGGCGGTGCGCCACGCAGAGCAGCACCCTAAGTCGGCTCGCCTGTTTTTTGTCGAACTTGTCCAAGTGAAGAGCGTTGTTGAACGTTTTGAAACCCCGCCCATGTGGTTTCACCTGTTAGAAGAGCTAACAGGAATGAAGGAATTTTAATGCTCCTGACGGCTCTAAGTCGGAGTACATGGGTCTTTAATATGTAATGTGCGACTTGTGCGCAATAAAGAAAAAAAAAAGTCTACCTAGTCGAACGCTTAGAACGCCGGGACATGTCATCGCGGCATGTAAGTTCCGGGATCGAATCTCGGCCCAAACGCTTTTGTTTTTTTTTTTATTCTGCGCGTGTTTTTTTTATTTTTTAAGTGTGATATTTTTTTATTAATCATCCACTAAGACTACTGCGCCTTACGCGGTTCTTACTGTCTTACTGTTGGGACGATAACCGGAAGAAAAAAAAAGATTACGGTAAGCCAAGTTAACGCCCTACTACAATCGTTTCATAATGTTCATTAAAGGAAACCAAGATCAAGCGAAGTTAACGCTCGAATATGAACGTTTCATAAGATTCATTAAAAGGACACCAAGATTACACTATCGGTATGACTTTCACACAAATGGGGCCGAAACAAGCATCCTTTCTCAGCAACTACAATTTTACCAAAATGAGTTGCTGGGCGAGTTGGATAGACATCTTGACTTAAACAGCGCAAAAAAGTTACGTAAGGAAGAGACAACAGGAAGGAAAGAGCGCTGTTTAACACATAAAATTGTGTTAAAAACACAATTTTATGTGTTTTTAAATATACAAGACTCTTGCTACGACTCTTTTCAAAACCAGGAGGCGCATATTTAGTACTAATACACACTGCAGTCTTGTCAATTAATAAAAAAAGTTCCACAAAATAAACACAAAAAACAAACGCGCAGAATAAAAAAAAAAAGCGTTTGCGCCGTGATTTGAACCGCAAACTTTCACGCCGCGACGCGAAGTCCCGGCGCTCTAACCGTTCGACTGCAGCAGACGCTGCTCGCGCCGGCGGTGGCACTGATATATAAATACACAACCACCGCATTTGTTTTGCATGGTTTTTCCTTTATTTTGGCTTATGTTTACTTTCCCTCGCCGTAACTTTACCTGACGCTCCTAACGTATGATGGGACGGTCAATTGGACTCTAGTTGAAAGCCTCTGCAGTCAGTTTCTGTGAGCGAAATTTGACTGTTGCACCCGAAACGGCACGCACCTCTCTGCCATTAAACAGGGACGCTAGGTACTTCTTTGTCCCCATGGAACTCGTCACGTGACATAAAAAGTCCCTCTTGGCCGCAGCTGCAGCCGCGGCCACAAGATGAGCAAACCGGCCCTGGCCTCCCTCGCAGATTGGAAGGAAGTAGGCGCAACATGTGTTGGGCGTCTCAGCCATTGGGGAGCAGGACCACGGGCATGTGGATGCGCCCCCCCCCCCCTCCAACCCCCAAAAAAAAACAAAAAAAAAAAACCGAAACCTAAAAAGGCGTGCAGATGAAGCGTTTCTACAGAACGCGGTAAAATGCTGACCTTGCGTTATATTCATCTGAAAGGAAATGATTTAGTGGTTTCCGATGTTGCTCAGCAAATTTCTAATTGGAACAATATGCCTATTTGCACTAATAAAAAATTTAATTAACAAATTTTACTTAATTAGCCGACTCATATTTCCGACTGTTTTCCTATACTATGTCCCCCTTGCGTATAAGTCCCCTGCACAAACCGCATAAGTATAGCTTTCACGGCTTTTTTTAAACAAATCTGAAAGAATAAAAACAAAACACTCGCTATATCTTTTCTTAAGTTCTTTGGAGGACGTTCCGAAAAACGCCGCATCCCAACAATCCAGGAAAACATGTTCTAAGGTCTCGGGTTTTTACACAGAAAACAATTCAATTTTCAGACCACGCTACTGGTATTTTCCTTTGGACACTAACCAGGCTTTGACAGAGAGCGTTTCACTGTGCAGTTTAAAGAAGGTGTTTTTCCTCATGGGGGGACAACCATTTTCTTGACTCGTTTTAAAATGTATTGTCCTGGTGCGGTGCTCTACAAGGATCGCTACAAAGGAGCAGGAAACAGCTCGTCGCTCAGATCTCTGGACAACCGTGGAGCTACTCCACAACGTTAACAATAATCTGTATGCTTGTTCCGCTGCACGCGCTCTGTGGAAAACAAATGTTTTGCGGTACTCCGTTAATCCACAATAAAGTTAGAGCGATAGCTGAAACACGTCCCGGAGAAGTCGTTGAACGTCGGCGTTTAGCATTCGGAACAAAATAGGTATCTGACCATCTTGTTCCGAACGCTTCGTTTCTGTTTTGGCTTGGAGCGTGAGAGAGGACGTCCCCTAGCACGAGCGCTTGGCATTGACAGCGCTACAACCACATTTTGTTCATAGCTATTTTTTTCTTCAATGTACGTGCATTGGGCATCTGTTTCTTCGGTGGCGCCCGCCTATGGTTCCCTCTTCTGGCGTAATTATTTTGCGAACAACACGTTCGACGGTGTTTGTAACGAACACGGAGGAAGCCTTAAATCGCAGCGCCCTCAAACCTACACTCGCAACACCGTCAAATCTAAAGTTCTTACCATTGCACTCATTTCCCTCAATGAGAAATCCTTTGCTGACGGCTTAGGCAGCGCTCGACCAATCATGGTAGACCGACCACAGCGACGCTTTCGATGGCTCACGTCGCCATATTGAACGCGTTGTTAACGCTATAACGTAGATCCATGCACTCTAAGAAAAAATGGAGGAAAAAAGTAGCAACGGCGCGCCTCCCTTCCTTGTACTGATGCGTCCCCAAGCGGACACAAGAAAAGGGGAGGAACGAAACGTTTTTCTCTTCCTCCAGGCAGACAGGAGAAAGCTTTCGCCCTCCCGACTCATCGTCTTTCGGTTTCGTTTTTCGAGCAGGTCGCGCACGTTGTTTAATAAATAGCTGTTGAGTTGATTGAGCTTCCAAGGAGCTTCAACGGCAGCATCTTCCGTCTTCTAGTCTAAACGTGTCAAACATTTCGGTTGCATTGACGTTTTTATCACCCATTTTATCAAACGAACAAACGAAGCCTCTAGAAACAGCGTAATTCCAGAGCAGTGCCAGTGTCGCCACGTACAGTGGGTAGGATGGCCTTCTCCGGATTGCGGGACTCGCGCGGCACGGAACTACAGTTGCAAAACCACGCGGAACTGTGTCGACGTTTTCGACGTTATGGAAACCGCAGGAACTACGTCCAAGACAGGCAGGTTTTGCTGCCGGCTGCCTAGGTGCCTTCCGTGCTGAGTTCGGTTCTGTTTTCCGATGCCGAGTGCAACCGGCTTTCAATGTTGTTCTGTATTCGTGCGTGTCAGCAACATAGCTGCAACATCGTGATGGCAGTGTTGTGGGTTGTGAACAGAAGACTAGAGTTATCGCCGATGTGACCGTGAGTTTGCGTATCAGTAGCGTAACAACAAGATGAGATCGTAAACTGTCGGGCATTGATGCCGCTGATCGGGCCGTGATCTGAGGGGGCGGGGCGTCGCAGGTTGACATTCCGCTTTACATTAAAAAGGTTAATACCACTTGAGGGATTAGGTGCAATCGATCAGCGTGCGGATAGTCATGTTGGAACGTTGGCTTGAACAGTATAAGCTCCTATCCTACAGTGGTCAATGTGACTGTCGGTTGTCTCGTCCCCGAGAGCGATTGCGCTCTGGGGCAAGGACAACAGTACGAAATCTTGACGGAAAGGACGTATTTTTACAGTGTGGAATTTTATCATTAAAAAACAATAGTAGGTAAAATCGCAAAAAAAAAGCTACCCTTTATTTTGCTGTTTAAATCTACTACGGTTCCTGGAGAAACTGCCCTCCAAGTGGCGCGCTGGGATGAGCGCTAGACGTTTTCGGGCTCGCCACGGCGTAGCTCCGTACACTTAACACCTGCCGCAAGTCGCGGCTTTAACTGCATTCAAATTGATCTAAAAGCGAGTTCTGAGCCCGTGAAACATCACCTCCAGCTGAGTGAATATCCGCTCCACAGAGATTAATGCAAGATGGCAATTGCAGCTTTGCGCGAACAGCACAAATAGAAAAACAAACACTACAATAGAAATTCAGGCTACGACGTGCCGTGCGGGGAAACAAGCTCATGGCTTCGAACCGCATTGGAGCGGCTTGATTTATTGGCTTTCAAATAATCACGGTATGATCCAGCGTTTGATTTTTAATAAAAGATTCATCCCCTGAGCCATTCAGAATACTCTCGGCTGGAAAAGAATAAAAACGCTGGGAATATTTTTTATTGCTTATTCAGTCACCGAGAAATTCCGTCCGTTCAAAACGACCAGTATAAAAGACGGAAACGCAGAGTACGTGTGTAGTGTTCGGGTTAGTGTGGTGTTCCGTTGTACTGATATCTGTGTGTGCCGTGTATGTGCTCAATGTATGTTCACCTGATGCTTCTCATAAGCGTAATGTGTGTACAGTAGAGGATCCCCAAGCGCAATAATGGCCTGAAGAAATCAAATTATTTTTTGCAGAACCTGAATTGGGCGGTACCTAGCGCCACTTAGCCTAGCTACTTGCAATTACTCTGCTTGACCCCGGCATCAGGTGGCTAGCGATATAACCTTCTTTCACGCTACGCGATAAACAACGGCTTCGAGTTTGTTCCTTCGAGAGCGGCTTTTGGTTTCGCGGATTGAGTTTGCCCTTCTCCGTCATGTGCGGTTGACGAAGGAATTGTGACTCGAGGAACACCAAAGGTAAGACGCAAAGTGCGCGAAGTAACTGGGTATCGGCTGTCTCCGTTTAACATCGCAGTGCTGTCGACGAGAAGACTGAGTAACTGCTTTCGAAACGCAAGTTTATGTACCTGGGGGCGTGAATCTGGCTTCGGAAATAAACACAGTTCGCGGAAAGCTCGTGTCACGCTTTTATTTGCTGCTCCTCTCGTCCCGTACAAGAGCCGTAGCGTCCTCGTCAAGCGTTATTGCGCTCGATTTGCTCGATTCGGGGCCGCCATATTGAGATGCAAGCGACGGAGGAACTTTGCTCCACTCTCTCAGGGACGAAAGTTTCTCCCTTTTTAAAGGAAGATAGGTTACCAGACCGTTCCTCCCCTAAGAAAGGACTATCCATACCCTTTTTTCTAAGAGTGTGGTAGCGTCTCCGCTTCACACGAAAATGACCCGTGTTCGATTCTCGCGGACGGCGGGCGATCTTTTTCGAGGGTTTGGCAACATGAGGACGAACGTTCTACAAAGCCAACTACAACATCAACAACGACAACCACTACTAAGACATTAAAAACTACTACGCTAACAACGGACGTCATTTCCAGTGGTGAGAAGAGCCCTCTATCCCTGTAAAATTAGCAGATGACAAAAGGCCGTCGTAGCAATCTCAATGCCTTGAGCTTGTGCCGGGATACGCGCTTTCGCGCGCCCCGGAACAACGAAGACACAAAAGCGTTGAGAACAAAATGGTCAGATGTCAATTTTCTTCCGAACGCTTTTGTTCGTGCACCCCACGGTTTGTGAACTCGACGCCGCCCAATGACTTCGCCGTGGCATGCCGCAGCTATCGCTATGACTGACAGTAGATTACCACAGGACTGCTCAGTTTTAAAAGGAAGCTAAAAAGGTCATCGAAAAAAAAAATCAATTAGAGTTGAATTTCGTAGTATTTTTATCCAGTGAATCTGAACCATCACGCTTATTTCCCTCAAAGATAGAACTAAACGCGGGAAACACGAAAATCGTCTGACCAGTCGTTACGTCATACCAAGATATTTCGGCCGACAAGTGCGTGTAGCTCGCGTGGGCAGCGCGTGCACAACGGAGCTGAAGTTCGTCTGCTTCTTTGTTGCAGTGGTTGTGGTGACGTCAGAACGCCGAGTTCCAATTGGCTCCAATTTAAGCATAGTTGTTAGACCTCAAAGCAAGCTGCCTTGAGATCTTCCCACTATCCTTGATCGTCTTTTTTCGACCTTTTTCAATATAGCGAGAGTGCCAGCACATAGCTTTGGAATCTGCTAAAGATGCGCAAAAGCAAAAATTAAAAAAAAAAACACAAAAAAAAAAAACAATGGACACGACGTTACGCTCCGGGAAGGGGGGCGCTCAGCGGGATTCTGAAAATAATTTTCTCCAGCCTTCCTGCACCGAACTGAAAACTAATCTCAATATTCGTAATCCTAAAGACAAATGAAGTCGATTCAAGTGTCTTTTTCTCAAATACAAAATCGCTTTCGTTTCTCTTCAACGCGTAACGTTCTGTGGCTAGGTGTTGGACATTTCGTGAAGCGGTGGAAATTAACTTTCAGCTGAGAGTCAGCTATCTCGTCTGTTTTTACTTTGTCTTTGTTTTGTCGCGTTCTTTTAAACCAAGATGCCCAGATAGAGGCCCAGCCGTGAGTCCCGACACTGATTGGTTGTCGGGTGGGAGAGGAGCAGACTTGGGAAGTAATCCGTCACAAGTAACGCATTACTTGTAATCTGTAACGTTTTCAAATAATTTTGTCATTGCGACGTTACTTTTTTGCGGCAGCGATTTTTAATGTAATTCCGTTACAAAATTTACTTTAAAAGTTACTTTAATTACTCGTCATTTTGGTCGAGCGGCTGCGAACAGCCGCTTTACCAAAGTTCAAAAACGAGCGCTCTCGCCCATGCATTTTTCTTCACTGCGGGCAACTATACTCCGTTAATGCATAAGCTGGCAGTGCTTTAAAGTTACAGGCACGAGACCTCATCTTTGAAACGTTTCGCTCACGCTTAAAAGGCCCGTTTCCAAAGAGAGCTGTCGTATATCGCGTCTTTACCTCTGAATCTCCTAGTGGAGGTAGACGCTGCTACTGAGCATGCGCAACGCTAGTTCTGTCTGCAGAATTCCAGGGATCATTTCAGGTCGCCGCAAGCCAGAGGGATGGCGGATGTGGTTGCAGCTTTCGCTGCTATGCCAACTTACAGCTGAACGGAGGGCACCTACATTATTTCGCTTAGATACGCTATTCTATTCTTACAGGACCTACCCTACTGCGGGCGTATGAACAATGGAAAGCAGTGTTGCTGAACTTTTTTTCAAAGCTATAAAATTGTTTCTATTGTTTTCTAGATAAGTGTACCGAAAAAGTAACGAAAAATTAATTTCTACCGTAACGAGTAAAGTAATCCGTAACGTTTGAGCTAAATTATTTTGTAACGGTAATCCATTCGATTTTAGGCACCCTAATTTGTAATTGTTATCCACAACATTTTTAAAGTAACGGGCACACGTCTGTAGAGAAGAAGTGAGGGGCTAGACACTGATTGGTTCGAATTAAGACGGGACAACTCCCGTCTTTTTTTTTTGCATTTTTTTATAAATTTTTATATAAAATTTTTAACCTTTGGTCTATTCGCAGCCTTGCACAGCAAACCTTTATTTTTAAGGGCTTATCGGCATAAAAAAACACATTTTGATCAGAATATCAAACAAAAATATTCATTGATTTTGCTGGCCTGCATATCACTCAAATTATTTTCCTATACTTCTTGCGGGTAGACATATAAAATACTTGTGCAATATAAACTAAACAGTACTAGCATGTGATTAACCTCAGGTACTTAAACAAAACAAACACACTTAGTAAATATGTAATCAAACATCAAAGAAAGAAAAAAAAAAAGCAGAAGGACAAGTAAAAGAACACGGACACTGCGCTGACCCACGACTTACTCTTCATTTTCGTATTCCTGAAAATACAACTAAATAAACACGATGAACACAGGGGGGGGGGGGGGGGAATCCCACATGTAGGGCATGCTCACTGTTATATTCCACCTGAAAACTTTCTAACAGGAAGGTACTGTTTTAATTATATGTTTACTATGCAGCACCGACTTGACCACCTCAAAACATTACTGCAAAATAACTTAGTTGGAGTCATCTTATGCCAACATTGCATGCGTATCCTCCTATTTGGGTGCACTCCTGTGACGTGAACTATTTGCCTCTGCATGTCCGGACAGAAACCTCTCCAAACTCAGCTACTTTCACAATCCCGGAAAAGAGCCGCTCCTGACCTGGACAGTGGGAGATGTTATTGACAGAGCGGCAGACACCGTCGGGGATGTCACAGCCATTGTTACCACTCATCAGAACATCAGCAAGACCTATACGGAATACAAGAAAGATGTGAGTGCATACCCGGACTTTTTCTTCATCTTGAAGCCCATTTCTAGCTTTTACCGGGGCCGCAGGCCTTCACTTGGTACGGGTGTCATCCCTTTCTTTGGCGCCGGTGCTCTGCTGAGCAAACATATATATCACTAGGAGTGTATTACTCTAAATCTTACTAAATATTCAATACGGAATGCTTGACAGGGGCGCAAAATATCCCAGGTTTTGTTGCTAACTAAGACCAAAACAATGGAATGCAAACTGGTTAAGACCGGCCATTGATACAAAACTTCGGAATGCCGATTCTTCAAAACTGGCGACGGATGCGCATAAACATGCCTGAAGGGAACATTAAAGAGCTTCAAAAGAAACTCCATTAAAGAAGGTCGTTCTGGCATTTTGTATTTTGTTTGCTTTTTTACCTGTATAAGCTAATCAAATTTTTAGCCCGGTTTTACTCTTACAGACGCGCTATTTATTATCGCTAAATTAAAAATAGCTACCGAAGAACGTAAATGGAGGTTATTCCGAAAGCAACATTTAAATTTTACGGCGATTTTTATTGGGTGCATGATTTACATTAACGTGCAAATCAAGCACGCAATCAAAAAAGCGAAAACAACAAACAATGCACGGGTTTTTGTGTTTCGCGTGACCTTACCCGGCATTCATTTTACACCATCAAACTTTTTTTAACCTCTCAAAAAAAAAACTAAAAGTGTAGCAACTTCGCGAGAAAAAATAAAATATTGTGGCTTGCCATTTGGACTTTTAGTTAGGCTGCGTCTAATAATGTGTTGAACTAAATTTGAAGCAAATCAGTTCCCATGAAAGCACGAGTCGCCGCAATGTCAATAGTTTGAATGGCGCCCGCCAAGTTTCTCTTTGAATTGATTGCCACGCGGTATTCGAAGCACGAATGTCGCGGCGACTCGCGTTTGGATCTTCATTCAGACTATCTTTTGTATGCCGCCTAAGCAGCGTGACACCGGCTTTAGAAAATCGTAAAGGAGAGAGATATTATGAAATGGGTGTTTGACAGGTGCCTTAAGCCTTCAAAAACGGCAAAAAACAGCCTGATTTCTAAAACAAAAAGTAAAAAAAAAAACTAATTGAATAACCACAACAAACAACCAACATTATAACAATAAACGACAAAAAAACAGCGCGAAACACAGAAGGACGAAGCTAAAAAATAAAAACACGCAGTGCTGGCTATGAGGGAACTTTTATCTTGAAAGCAACATTAAAATAAAAGCATCAGGATAGAACGCGGGAAAAATATTCCAGAGAAGACAACCCCCAGTAACTGCCACCAACTGCCACCAACTGCCACCCCCCCCCCCCCCAAAAAAAAAAAGAAAAAAAAAAGAAGCAAGGCTCTACATAGGTGCCACTCCTCATAACATTAGACTTTTCATCAGTAATATCCCTCATCCAGTTCCACACACTGACTAGATGAAAAACCACATTTACTTGCCTTGGCAGAGTTGTACTTGCGTCGTGCTATGATCCAAAAATCTTAACGGCAGTTAAAGGGAATCATTCGCGCGTCACTTAATATGTAAAATTCGCTGAACAATCCTGCGTTTTAATAGTACATAGAAGTTTTAATGTTCTTATGTTTATTAGTTTGTGGGGGAGGTAAGTGGTTATTACAAAAACACAATGAGGGCAGAGAAATTCCTATTATTTCTATTGAGAACGCCTAGACATTATTCATAAAATAATAATTCACAGAAATGGTACGTACCATCATCCAAACGCCAAAAACATTGCTTCTTCCTCCAACCACAAAATCTTGTAAGAACCATAGTTCGCAAAGTGTATAAACAATCTAAAAAAAAAAAAATCCTTTTTTTTTCTTTGTGATGAAAACGAGTATAGATCAAAAAGTGCTTTAATTTCTAGCTAGGTAATAATGCAATTTGCTTTAGTTCTGATTTGCTTGCAATGGGATAGTACACATTCCACTTTTTCTATCTTTATGGCACGTCCTATACATCCAATAAAGGACGAACAAAGTGGAAGGTAAAGAAAGATCATTGATCCTACTTGCTCAGAAGAACCACGCTTGTCACTCGTGGTCAACCTTATGTAATCCTTTCTGGCTTGATGTTTATTTAATTTAAATACAAAAGAAATGTACATAGAATACACCAAATGACAGACAACTGGTGAATAAAACATATTGTTGAATGAAATATATTTTCAGACTAACGTTTACGGGAAAGGTTGGATTTTAATCATCGTAGTAAAACCGGTCTGGCTTAAAGCACGATTTCAATCATAATTAAAATCATCTTGATTTTTATTCTCCACCCAGGCTTTCAGTGCTCTTTGAGATTTCCTAACGGTGTTAACCTGAGTAGGCCAATTACGACTCTAGGTGCCTGATTATTGCGTACCTCCAGTTTCTACTACTGTTTATTGGTTAGATTTAGTGAGCAACGCCGAAGCAGATTATCGAGATCACCAGATCCACGACGATCCTGCGCGCCACTGTTTCGTCCGCGCCACCCCTGGCGCTGCAAACCCTCTGGATGACGTTCAAAACGGCGTGGCATTACTGGGAGATCTTCGGGTCCAATTAGAGCCGTCTCCGTGAAAGTGCGGTCCAAGAATTTAGACAGAAGGGGTCGGCTCAATCCTTTCTCCATCCAGGCTTCGGTACATTCTACCAGCTTATGCCCGCGCCCATTCCTCTCTTGTCGGCAAGGACAGCGTAACTCGTCTTCTCCTGCGAAGCCTTGAGGCGCACGCTGTCGAGATGACTTGACACGATGTCCAGCCCACACTTGAGCGACTCTTGTTGTCGCACGTTCCCCTTGATCGTCTATAGAGAGACGTCGTCCGCATAGATGGTAAAGCGAAGATGTGGTGCCTTCTGTAGTCTGCGAGTGAGTTCCGGAATGACTAGCTTGAAACGCTGGGGCGACAGGACATATCCCTGCGGCACCCCGACTCCATTAGTCGTCTGCTTTTCGAGATAATCGCCGATCCTGACTGCGAAGGTGCGCGCCTCCAGGACCAATTTCGTAAATAATAGCGTCCAGCCCTCAACCGCGAGGGCGACCGCTTCTTGAATAATCGTCCAGTGGTGAACTCAATCAAACGCTTTCCGGACGTCCACGGACGCGACCGTCCTGATGTCAGAGACATTTGGCGTAGGCTTCTTGGTGAGGTCCCTGGAGATCAGCAGAAGACTCTCCTCCGTGCCCAGATTAGGCCGGAGGCCCGTCTGGGCCAGATTGAAGGCTCCGGTTTGCTTCAGTACCATGCGATTCAGGAGATCAGCATCCTCACCTCCCGGCTTGCATACGCACGAAATGAGGTAGATCGGCTTGAGTAGGTGAGGGTACTCTGCTCCCTTACTCGTTTGGGTATCGGCACCACAGTAGAATGTTTCCACGGCTCTCGAACGTTCCGGCTGCCCCACGCCTCGTTGACGTAATTAAGGAGCTGACTTCGAACACGCCAGAATGGTTACGCATCAGGGACACTTTGACGCCGTCGGGTCCTGGGGAACTGTGCAACCTTCAATGATGCAGGGCCTCTTTAATCTCGCTCATAGTTAACGGCTGATTCCTGGGTTCCTCTTCGTTGACCGTGACTAGCTCCTGTGTGTTACTTAAGGCGGTGAGAATCCCAGTGGTGACAGTCTGGAGGAAGATCGCGTCGCCCGCCTCTATCGCCAGTGTCTCTACCGCCATGTTTACTTTTAGGGCAAGCGCGAGCGGCACAGTCCTCTCTCTCCTTCCGTCTAAGATGGCCCGGATGCGTATTTGTAAACGGTAGACGATACGCGGCATAGTAACGCAGCTCGCACCGGACTGGTCACTCCTCGATAAGGACGCCGCGTGGTCGTACGTAGCAAGGCGCGGCTGCTGTGCCGGCAGGCAGGCGTTGCGCGAACTGGTTCGCGTGAATGAGTCGCCAGAGACTCGCCACGAAGCGGCGTGAAAAGGGAGGGTGAGAGGGGGAGTGGGTGTAGGTTCAAACGCGTCCCAGATATGTTCGCGCATCAAAGCCCACTGCGGGCCGGTGCAGAAACCGCACGTTGCTGTGTGTGACGACGCAGCGCCCTCTTCGAGGAGCAGCCAATCCGACGTCCGCGGCGTTGCTATGCGACGCACCGCCCACTGTTTATAAATACGGGGTCCGGATGATGACGCGTAGCTTCTTGATGAAAGATCGTCCAGACAGCGAGGTTCTGAAGTCCAGCCGGTTATTGAGGCTAGAACGATGTCTCTGAAGGATTTGGCGCCTTTCTGTACCGTTGCAGCACGCGCAGTCTCCTGGACGACAGGTTCATGAGATGAGTGCCAGATGGTGGCAATTCGGGCGCTAAGGACTTTTTGGTCCTCGCCGCTTCGAGGGCTTCCATAAAGACGGTCTTCGAACACGACACTGTGCTTTTGTGAAGGTTGTTTTTTTTTTTTCTGTAGCAATGCCAGTTGACAATATGTACGAATCGTTTTTCGGGCTTCGCCGCGCGGGACCCGCCAGAAACTCCACTACCCACTGAATCCGCTTTAGGTTTCCACGAGGGGCTCGCCCCGTGCTTGTTGGTGTTCTGCGTGAGGTCAAAAGTGGTCTGACGTTGCTTCGCGCTCATTTCCAGACTCGTATTTTCCACCTGGATATTCATCAAGGCGTACTATTGCTGCACCATATCGTCCCATAAGGCTCAACTTGCCACGCGGAACCACGAAGAACGACACATCGTTCTGCGTGGTTCCGCCTGGGTAGCGCAATGCGGAGACGGCCGTCTTAGCCCAGTGTACGTAGCGCTGCTGACGCTGCTCCGGAACTTCTCTGTTTCTGTCGGCTTCGTTTGCTCGTTTGATAAAATTAGTGGTAAAAACGGCAATGCAAGCAAAATGTGCGGCACGTTTGGACTGGGAGACGGAATTACAGACGGCGTTTGCTACCGCTAAAGCTCAATTAACTCAACCACATTTATTAAACAATGTGAGGACGAAACCGAAAGAAGGTAAGTCGGGAGGTCGGAAGCTTTCTCCCGTCTGCCTGGAGAAGAAGAAAAAAAACGCTTTGTTCGTCCCTTCTTCCTCTGTCCGCTTGGGGGCGGGTCAGTAGAAGGCGAGAAAACGCGCCGTTGCTACATTTTCCTCCAATTTTTCTTAGAATGTAGGTGCTCCCATATTAGAAAAGAGTTTGTTTGTAAAGCCGCGGCGACAGCTACGTTAAGGAAACAATTGGAAGCGATTCCATGACAGACTCATATGAATCCATCTGATGTTCAGTGTGTTCTAATCTTTTGTTACTTTCTTGCTTTGTAGACCAGAAGTTTAGAAGTTTTAGCAAGGGGCCATATTTTGCCGACACGGGGTCGGATGCTGCGAGCTTTGCGGAGACTGCAGTTTTGCGGGTACTGCAATGCTATCAAGAATATTAGTTCCATTATATTCGGTTTAAAACCCATACATGAAGTCGAAACACACAGCACGCCCCAAGAAATCGTGTAGGTTTTTCATATGGAGGCGTATCACTACGATTTCCGTAGTACCAAGCGCCGTAAGCGCCGTCCGGTGTCAAGCATCGAGTGCCGCTCGCGTCTGCTTGCGAATACTAAAAATATTTATTCTATTGAAAGTGTGAAAGCGCGTCTCACGGCTTCCAAACTGCCACCGAAGCACTTGGGAAAACAAGAAATGACGAGAAAGAACAAGGCAAAAACGAAAAGAATCTTTTAGCCTTCCCATTCTGGGGAAGAAGGAAGACCAGCGAAGCTCTGCTACGGTGGGGAAGAAGTGATGGCCGGCCGGAAGTCGGCAAGCCAGAGTGGAAAGGCTGGGAAGGTTGCCGCCATCTATGAGCTAAGGTGGCAACCAAACAGCCGGCAAGCCGGTTGCCTGGTTGCCGACGTCGCCTATAGATGGCGGGAGCTGTCCAGAGTGTTGTTTCGAGGTTTATTTGCCGGCGGACACGATCTAGGGAAAGTAACCTTTAACAAACCCGCTCTAAATATATATATATATATATATATATATATATATATATATATATATATATATATATATATATATATATATATATATATATATCAGGGTGTCGAACCGGAACCGAACCGAATTGAAAACCGGAACCGAACCGGTCCGGAACTGAACCCGAACTTGAACCGTTATATTGTTATCGCGATGAACCCGAACCGGAACTGAACCGGAAAAAAAATAACGGTTACCGGCTCATGTCAAAACGGTTCGGCCACGCGCTGTTGGCAATGAATGTGCTATCAATTGCATTTGTTTTTTAAGTGCCGTCAACTGACACACACGTCGCTTGCATATTTTTCTTCTCCGCTCAGTCTTAGGAATATGAACGCTGCATCCATGAATCTTGACAAACGCTGCATCCATGAATCTTGACATAGGAACCAGTCTTGCGCTGGTCGCGGCTTGCACGGAAGAAAGAGAATTGGAAGGCTGTGCAAAAAAAGAAAAGAAAAAATCGCGTCACGGGATTTTATTTTCTTACAATCTCATAAATCCTAAATGCTGCTGTGTGCTCATTTCATAACACGCTTCTAGAACGCGCGAGTTCTTGAAGCTTGCTTACATCGGAATGAGAAAAGAAAAGGCTGTGGGAGTTTGATAATAATGCATCGGGTTTCGTATAGGCACTTAGAAGCTAACATATTTGTGAGACAGCGAACTCTTCTATTTTAATATTTATCCTATTACGTCCTTCTGGCGTTGCGTTCGGTGAAGTGTTTTTCATATTCCGTATCTTGTTTAATGAAAACTTCTTTAAGGGTCTAATTTGAGTTACCGAAGGATAGTTCAAATAAAGAAAGCTGTATTTTCTCCCCACTGTTCCTTCAATTGCTTACAGGCCGAGGTGGCGGGATAGTTAGCGAGTTCTACTTGTAAGTGGGTTTGTAAGGAGGTGGCGGATTTTGCAGCCACTGCGTCGGACCCAATTAGATGAAGTCCGAATGCGTAAACGTCGGTGAGGTAACCTTTGAGTGCACATAAAGAAACCATTCCTGGTAGAAATCCCTGAGCCTTACACTACGATGCATCCCGTTTCGTATGTGCTGATTTCAGATGTTTTATTTGTAACTTATTTTGATGTTGCAATTTGTCATTTATAATTTCCGAACCGGTTCGTGGATCGAATTAATCGAACCGGAACTGAACCGGAACAAAATAAATTTACCTGAACTTGAACTGTAACCGAACCCGTATTTTTTTCGGTTCGACACACTGATATATATATATATATATATATATATATATATATATTACAGGCACGACTTTACCAGACACCGGCACTGGTTTCGGGCGTCTTGCAGATGGAAAGTCACTTTGAATATGCAGTTATGCCTTCGCAGTATGGGACAGCGCTTGGGAAATGTACTTTATAAACGCCTTACTCTTGTTAAAATTTGTTGCCTGAACCAAGGCCGGCGTCAATGATAATCCTGTGACAACCTTGAATGGGGTCACCCTACTCAGCTCTAGGATTCTACGGTGTCCCTGAGCTGGAGAGTCAATAACACGCAGGTTCTTCACTTTTGGAGTTTTATATGACTTGCCTCTAACGACATCGCATGCTGGCAGATGACAGACAATGGCAGACAACGGCGGATATTGGCAGATGATTTGAGGTTAGTGGAAGCTATATAGAAAGATACCGCTGGTGTATTCAGCTTCTCTGACATCTAGGATAACGGTGAGCCTCCTATAGTCTAGGCGCTGTTTCCGGGAGAAGCCATAGGCCATGCAAGTGTTCCCAAAATCGCTGCGCAGATTTCATTGCAATACGATAGCATATCACATCTTCTTGTACAGCGTTCCTGCGAGTGCGAGCCTCAACTTCTTACCAACGTAGAAAGAAGCTCGTTTGCAGGCTGCACATGTCACCAATCTGCCCACCCCCTCAATGGGGAGCGCCTTTTAAATCAGTCCCGTGAAGCGGTCCATCGCAGTCATCACGTCACACTAGAACCATAGGCATTCACGTAGACTAGACGGCACGCCGAACGAGTGGTTAAGGAAATGCTTCTCAAAGCAGTTCTTGGCCCACAAGTACGTGTCTAATTATTCGCCATGCGCCGTTCGTAACCCATGCTCCTCTCGCCTGCTTGGCGTCCCCGTCCCGGTGTAATCGAAATTGCCTCTCTTCACACGCTTCGCGAGGCAGCTTCGTCCGCTTGACGTCCTGCTTCCGTTGCAGCCGATGTTGTCGTTCTGGTCAATTTCACACGCCTTGTTGCTCACTGATCCTCCATATTTAACCAAAAGCACCTAGAGGAATTCACTTTCAGTTAAAATAACATTTTTGCTGGCCATAATGTTTTCTTTCTTCAAAAAAAAAAAAAAGATGTACAGTCGTATCCTCGCTTAAAATATATGTTGAGGTACTTTTCGTGCTCGAATATTGCAAGGAAGCTTCTTTTACGGGAATTTTAATGCATCCTCCTGTTTAGGCCTGCCTAACGGTGCAAAAATGATTTAAAAATGAAAGAATGGAGATAAGCATGAGCAGGTGCAAAATAAATCGAAAACATATTTTTTCAACGGCAACGAATAAAATAATTGTTATACGATTTTTCTTACAGGTAGATCAGCTAGCTGCGAGCCTGGTCTCCCTCAAACTTCCGGTGGGTTCCAGGGTCGCCATTCTCTCTCCAAGGCTTTATGAAGTAGCGCAGCTAATTTATTCTGCATCCAAGGCGGGACTTGTTATGGTAAATACGATTTAGGTATTTCGCTGTATCGGGTTAGGGCATTGAAACCACGCGCATTAATTCACCCTGGCTTCCCTTCGCTGTGATATCTAGGTTGGCATCCACGCATTCTGCACGCTTTCTGAACTTGAGCATTGCTTGAATAAGGTAAGTCATCTTCAGCTGGTATAAGTATTCTGCATTTTTTTGGACACGTGTACAACGGGGACCTCCATCCGCGGAAAAATGTGGTCCTGAGCGAGTTATATTGAACCAAAAAAGATCTCGTGAAAAACTTTCTCGAATTACGCCGTAACCGTAAAGCTCAACGCGGTAGAGAAACCCGTCATCTCGTGGTAAGGAGCTAATCTTCCTCCATGTGTACTGGCCTAGGAGGGATGCCTTGTTCGTTTACTCGACTAACAGTGAGCTTCAAACGCAGTCTGTGCAGGGGCAAGATTTCATGCGAAAATCTTCACGCTCTAGCTTAACGGAAAATCTTCGCACGCAGGCCAAAGCAAAATAAAGCATGTATAGCTCATAGCAGGCGATGCAGAAGCAAACACACCAGGAGGCATTCTTAGGCATGATTACACATATATTATTAAAATCAATCGTAATGATCGCTATTTAACGAATTGCTCAGCGGGAAGGGAATCACGGGGAGTGCGTTTTGCTGCTTGACGAGTTTGCTCGGCGCCCCGTCGAGGACGAGAACGGGGTGGGGAACAGCTAGACGAATAGCCCATTCCCCTAACAGATAGCCAGCAAGCGCCGAGCGGATTCCTGTGCCTCTAGCATAATGCGAGCGATCAGCCGTGTGGGTTTTCAGACCGGGGGCTCTAGTCTGGAGCCCCCGGTCTGAAAACCCTGGAGCCTGGAGCCCCCGGCCGATCATGGCGGAGAAATTTCTCAATTGTTTTTTCGTCAAGTGTCCAAATTTATCCTCGTGTGGGTTCACCGGAGCACTCGGCGAGCGGCTTCAACTGTTCTAAGGAAAGGCGGTGGAACTTGAGGAGCGATCAGGAGAAGTTCGCTGCGTCACTCCTTTCCGGAGAAGCTGGATGGTATTCACTCCGAAAATTTAAGTTTAGAACTTTACGACAGCGGTCTTGTCGCTTTACGGCAGCGACTGCTCCAGCTGTACTTGACGATATATAGCTACAGAGATATCTGGCGGTCCTGTTACAAGTGTAGTAAGGATCTGTTTGAAAGACGACGAATCGATACGACGTGGTGCTGAGGTTTTTATGTTCACGTCGAAAAAGAGTAATCGTGGTACTTTTTGTGGATGAAGAACAGTAATGAGTACCACGCTTAATTAGGATGTCCTCATTGTTCCCTGTGAAGGGTAAGTCGGTTGATTGCCTTATAAACAAGGGCAGTAAATATATCCCGCACTCGTCCAGCACGACTTTGGTGCTTTACGAGGGGATGTAAAGGCATCGGAGGGTGGGTGCTGGTGGAGAGTGCAGGCGCATCGGGGCTGAAGCAGCGGAAATGAGATATGGCAGCTGGGCTGCAAGCAAGGAGGCCAGCTGCGTCTGCTACAATGTGTGCCCCTGAGAGTCGTCGCTCTGCCATTCCCAGCGTTGCCGGATGCTTTAAAATCTGCGAGCGCTGGCTATTTGCAAGGGGAAGGGTCTATAGGTATAACTAATTGGATCCCGCCCTTGGCAAAATGCAATACACTAAATGAATACTTAGAATGCTAAAATTGTGCTTTTAGTAGAGCAGCTTATTCACAGTATACTTGTGCAGCTTACTTACAGTATATGTGTACTTGTAGAGCAACTTACTTATAATATAAATGCACCGCTAGACTTCTGAAAGGACACTTGCAAATATAAAGCTTATACATTTACTTAGGCATTATTGTAATGCATTGAGACCACTATCAATTTACTAAAGTAATATACGGAAACAAACTCTTGTGCATTCTCTTGTAAGTCAGCTACAAGCATAATACAGCGTGCTATATAATGCTGTAAGTATGCTATAGTGCAGTGAAATGTTACTTTAAACTCATTTAAAGTGTACGGAGTATATATTAAGGTACTCTGGAGTTATTTGACAATTATTGAGGGTACATGTCGAATCGATAAACTGTGAATTCCGTATTTGTGTTGTCTTCTTGCTCAGTGAGAAAAGGGGATAACAAGGCGACACGTGCAGCTTAGCTATGTATGTTGAGAACAGTTAATTACTTAAGTGATTTTAACGCTTCTTTAAACTGTAGAAAAAATCTTATATGTATAAGAACTTGCTTTGTCCAATAAACGCATATGATCAAACAAGAGCTAAGAGAGCATAAACAACAATTTAAGAACATGTAAGAATAGTATAGATTATATAAGAAGTTATAAGAAACGTCTTATCAGATTCCCATAATTTCTTATATAACCGTATATTGTTCTTATATGCTCTAATATGGTTGTTGTATTTCCTTATGAGATGTTATTTGACCACGTGCGTTTATCTTGCGAAGAAATTTCTTACACATGTAAGATATTTTACTAGAGAATTTAGAGCAAGTCAAAGTTAAATATCACTCATTCACCATACACAATTTTTTGCTGAACACACACTGAGGAAACAAGTTTAATATTTGTTTAAGCCGTTTCTTAACAGTGAGAGAGCACTTGAACCAATAGATAGCAAAGCCAAATTAAATAATCACATTTCATTTATTGATACGGCATTACGGAGGTATTCGCAGACAAACTGATTATAGAAGGTTCATATCGCATTGGCGTTGCTCCAGTGAATATAAACCTCCCATTTCGTTGCGACGTTTTTGTTTTAGATGGCGATATTTATTTCCGACATTCTACAATGCGTGGAACGAAGTACAACAACAGGCGAGGAAAAAGGTAGAAAGAAAGCGCACATTTTATCAATACCCGAGCACATTAGTACGGTAAAGTCCAGGGCAAGTATCTCTCTGACTTGCACTCAGCAGGTACCCTTGGAATATTGGAATCTAACTTAGCTTACTGATCCGCAAAAACACCGTGTGGAAACACGAGGCTCATAGGAGAAAAGAGCGTCCACGCCCCAGCCGGGCAAAAGTAAGTCCACTACAAAACCTCGGCGATCAAGTGTTTACACTCTACATATATAAGCCCGGAACCAAGGTACGCGCAACAGAAATCGGACGTGACCCAGGTTCCCTTGCACGAGCATTCACAGCTTAGAAGTTCCATGGTGCCTGAACTGCAACGCCATTTTTTCGCCACGAACTATATACTACGTCACGGAGCTCTTGTTTCTGTCTGCGTGCATGGTGGCTTGTGCAAGCCATTGCCTCCCGAATTCCTAGCGAAGTATATTTTCTAAATAAGGCGCCTCGGCTACAGGGAGATAGGTTCTAACTCGAGCGTGAGAGAAACTCGGTTATTTATATTGATGGTGGGCGTAAAGCAACAGTCTTCCCCGTATTTCTTTCCTTTCCTGCCCAAAGTAGTAACCAAAAACTACAAAAATACAACTAACAAGCTTAATGCAGGGCGGGAATGTGGGCCGCAGCTTTAATATGGTCCACCGTTATACGATATCGCCAACCTGGCATAAAAAAAAAAAAAATCTTAAAAATGGAAAAAGAAAGCCAACCCCAGTGGCAGGAGGAGGGGCGTTGTTCGCTTTTCACAGTCTTAAAATAAGCATTGAGAATAAATTCACTCGCATTCTTTGGCACTGTGACGGTTTCCCCTCGCCACTGTGCATTGTGTTTGCAAATCCAGAAATAACTTTGAACATTTTACGTGAGGAACGTATCTCAAAACTGAAGCTGTAAAGGTCGATGGAAAATTGCTGGAATGTGGTCGCCAGAGTAATGACATCAAGGAAATTCACCCTAGGCCTCACGTCATCGTCGCGGTTTAATACTCTGAAAGCTCGAGCTCGTTGCTTGCCATGCCGCCCGCAAGTTCGTCTGCCTCTTGTGCAGGGGTCGTGGTGACGTCAGAACGCTTAGCTCTGATTGGCTCTGAATGAAAGATAATGGGCAGACCTCAAGGCAGCATGCTTTGAGGTCTACCCACTATCCTTCAATCAGGGCTAATCGAAACTCGGCGTCTTTCTGATGTCACCGCCCCCATTGTACAAGAAGCAGACGATTCGCTCGCCGCATTACGCGTCTCGATATAATTTCGTGCCGATTTTATTTAATTTTCGTGAAGCGTGTTGCACGAGTGCCAAACATCCGCAGACGTGAGCCGTGTAGACCTTTTCAAATATCGCCTTCTGCACGCTGCCATCTTTGTCTGCTGGGATGTGGAACGCCTTCTGAGCGTGCTCTGTAATTCTGTTGTGCGGTATATTAGACCCTGCTCATGCGTCCACAGCCCGGTGACTCTGCAATTTTCGCCCGGTCACTTCAGCTGATGACGTAATGTCTGTATGCGAGGGGGAGAGTTTTTCGTCAATCGCTGGATATTGCAGCTTACCGTACAGCGTATCGTGTCGTGAGCGCTGCTATTAGGCGCCGGTGAATACAATCATCTGGGCCTCAAAGAGCTTAGCGTAAAATACTGATACGTTAGGTTCCCTATGATCGTGCACTTCCTTGCGGTGAAAAAGAGGTACGGTAATTGTTTTAACACTTTCTGGTGGTGTCAGAGAAATGTCGTACATGGATAACACACATGTGGAATAGCGTAGATTTACTGAATAGTTCTAAGGCATTTAAAAACTGTTTCGTTCTTAATGTGACAATGAAATATCCATTAAAGTACGCACGCTGAAGTTATTTTTTTTTTCTGGTGAGGGGCAGAGCACGGCAATGGGAACTCTTCAGTGAGGCGGTGCTATGCAGGTTGTAGATTAGTCACTCCAACTTGCTTAAAGGCCTCTGGTCTCAAATTATTTCTTTCCACTAAAGTTTCCTTTACGAGCAACCTCGACATATAGTCTGGCGCGCGTAATCTCAAACCGGAGCGGTGTGGTGCCTTAAGTCACCCACAATAGTCTGTCAATATGCAGGGTTTAGGCGAAAATGCACTTCGGTGCTAGCGAAACTAAGGCGCTTCAGTGCGTTCGCTCGTTAAGGCAAACAATCAGTGCGTAAAAAATTATAAGCAAGGTGAAAACTTCAAATTTCCGCTACGACTGCGTGATATTCCGTCATGATGACAACTTAAATTTGCCAAGAATAAACGGGATGAAGTCCTGCGTTCAAGAGTATATAAAACGCGTACTTGCCCAATTTTTTGATGGATATGTAGGCTCATATTACCGACATATTTACTTCAGTTCTTTTTGTCTCGGTTTTTTGCTTTTCAGCACCTTGCTGTGTCGAAAGTTTTCTCCTCTCGCATGGTCTTAAAAAAAAGAAGCTTGCCGAATCTGTGTCAATGTGCATTTTTTTAAAGTTCTGAGCACGCGCAGGCCCTTCTCACGCGGCGGCGCAAGCTCGAACTACGGTTGGTGTCCCGAAGAGATGTTGCACTACCTCTACAGTCTCATATGCGACGCATCTGATTCGCGGAGGTGGCAGGAGATGTAGTGCAGCTCCCCTTCCAGGCGCCACTGGCACTTCGAGCTTTGGCCGTTTGGTGCCGTCCTTCTGTAAAAGAGCGCCCCCTTGCTTTCAGGCGGAGTGTGCGGCTCTGATACTTGCGGACATATGTACAGATACAAATTACTACGAGATGTTGCTTCAAATTGCACCGGAGATGGAGAAGTCGGCGCCGGGAGAGTTGAAAAGCCAAAGGTGACGATTCGCGTCTTGACTTTGATGATGGCGCACAGCTTGGCAGCTGGCTGTCTTCGAAGCGCCGTAACTCTTGATGCCTTCTTCCAGGCTGCCGTTCCTGAAACACGTCATCACCATCGGCGACACCCGGAAGCCGTAAGTACCCTAGAATCGTGATGTGAATCGTGTATTAAGAGTATTACTTTGTCATGGTTTGGTGACAAAGCAATGCGCAGGCAGGAAAAACAAAATGAAACGAAATAAAGAAACAACGCACACTGATGAAGTAAATACCCCCCGAAGAAAAGCGCGACAGGATCGCTGGCATCGAATATTTTCGTATAACTAATGCCGCTGACAGGTGCAGAGTTCTGTGGAATCTCCTCCCATCTCTTTTCGATTTAACAGAACGAACGCTGGTGAGCATGTCGCCATTTCTTCACGTACACTCTGCAAATGGAAGAAGAAGTGGGAGGAGCTTCCCTCACACTTATCCTGCCACCGATTATAGACTGTTCGAGGGATGAAAGCCTGCCAGTCTGTTCGCTGGTCGTAATCGGCTACAAGGAAATGTTTTTCTCTCAATTACACTTACTAGTTTGAACCCACCCTTACCTCATCCATCCTACTCGCCGAGTTAGCACCGCCAGAGGTCCGCCTGTTCCCTGCAACTCGAGTTTTGTTTATTCACGGGTTGGCAGCATTGAACCACCGAAGGTAGAAGTGCGTAACACTCAAGGGGGACTACGTGAAGAAGTCCTAAGTTTTAATTTCGTCTCATTTGGCAGAAACAATACCTTCACAATGAGGCTTACTACAAAAACGTCAGTCGTTTGTACGTTCTATAAGAACAGTTTTTCTTCAATGTTTATTCAAGCTAGGCCGACACTAGTGTTGTAGCCCTTACCCAATAGAGGTAACGAAATACGTTAATCCGTACTTGAAAACAAAATGGAAGTGTTACCGACCTACGTTACCTCAAAATAAAAGAAACGCGTTACCGTGAGCTATATAAAGTAGAGCACGCCACAATTTCGTTACTTTTTATTTAGCAATTAACACGGGTAGTGCTTGGCTGTACAGGTATGCATAGGGGCCATATCTCATGAAACATATTCACGGAGGAAGTGAACATAATTACTTCACCTTGTTTTACGGTTTCACCTAAAGACTCACGAACAACAACGCAAAGAAAAGCGTAAATTATCTCAAAAATTGACATGACTTGGCGCCTAACAGCACGGAAGAATTTAAAGAGAAATGTTTCTAAGTCTTGCGAAGAAGTAACGAGTAATATAACTCCGTTATCCGTTACAAGTAACTGCACTACAAGTAACGCCATTACTTGCAAAGCCCTACCACCAACACTGGCCGACACAACCTGGTTCGAGATTAACTCCATTATTATAACTCATCGTGGCAACGGTTGATGCCATTAGCTTTGAATTGTTTCTTAGCAAAGACTCGTTTTTGCCGCTTGAAAGATATCGTAAGCTCTGGCGCTGACAAAATCGCATCAAGCGCTCCGCACAGAAACAAACTGCTTTCGTCCGGAGCGCAGAAGCAGTTCTCCCACCACGTAAGTGGTGATTCATGGACTCTTCCATATCCCGCAGCGGCAGCATTACTTTCGATGACCTGATGACTTTGGCGACGGCGGAAGACCATGCCACCATGAATTCCGTGTCTGCCAAAACGCAGTTCGACCAAGACGCTTTCATCCAGTTTTCCTCGGTGAGTGCTTAAATTCCCAGGACCGTTCTTATATTTCACAATACCAGCATCGCACATGAAACTATGTTCTTAAAGTAAACCAAAGTCATGGTGAGGAATGGAGCAGAACAGCATGTGGAGGCCGTACCCTAAAAATCGAAACAATCCTGCAGCGAGTAAGAAGCGGCCGGTGCTCACGGGGGCTTCCGAGATCTTGAGCAACATGCTTACAGGTTGCATAAATTCGCCCTCCCAGAAGATCCTAAGACACATCGCGATTATTCCCGATTGCACGACACGCCGCGGTGAATTGTGGAGCGGATCAGTGGCAGGCTTTGACGGACTCAGTCGCTTCGCATATACAGAAGCGGCGCGTCTAATCCATCCTGGCATTATAAACGAAGAAGACAAAAACATTCACTCCAAGCAAGATCGACATGTACTGTGTGTTGTCGTCCTGCTTCTTCATCATTATTATATAGGAAATGGTTAAGCAAATATAAACTTCTGTTTTTAGGCGTAGCTACGTTTCCATGCACCGCGTATCGAATGGCCGTAATGCGTCAAGCAGGCATAGAGGTGCCGCCTTTTGTCAAAATTGTCCATTGAAATCAGGCAGATGACATAATCGATTTGAAAGCTTCGCAAACGGAGGTTCGCCCATTGGGCTTTTCTTTTTTCTTATTGAATGAGCGGCTGAGCACTTAATGCTATCTTCACGTCGCATAAAATAACTCACGAAAATAGATTTCAAAACCTTCGTCGATTTTCGTGGCCTAGGCATAGCAGAATCGCTTTTTTTCAACCCATGCCTTAGGGTGGAAAATTTACAAGTTCTACGAGATAATATAGATTTAAATGACGTCAGTCTTACGTTCGGTTTTCCTTACTGCATACCTGAGATTGAGGAACAATATAAAGTCTCGAGTATCAACTAAACAAAAAAAATGCATTCAATTCGACCTAGACAAGGTGAGAGCAATGTGACCTTTTGGTTTGGCTGTCATCCAACGAGTACCCGTGCACCGCCTCTGCCATAGATTATCCAGACGGCACGAGGATGGTGCGCGTGACCTGGCTCTCTTGACCACTACGCGGTACAAATATGGCCTTCTGGTCCAAGCGTTGACCAACCTGGACGGCCAGGATCATGGGAGTCGCGCCGGCGCCCACAATTTATGGGTGTACATGAGGGCTGACCTGCCGGGTGTTCGAAACACACATCACACTTTTATTACTCGTGCCACAACAGCGAGGAAATTTTGGTCATTATGAATACACGGAGTTCCATCTGTTGCTCTCAAAAATCCGTAAACAGGCTGTGGCTGAGTACAAATATTAAAAAAAAAAAAACGCGGGTATAAAATTCCAGCAACGGTTGACGCCAATGATCGACAAATTTATAGTAATTTCTTAAATATTTCACTAAACATTACTAATTAACTGAAGTTGCGCCAATAAACAACTGGTTTCATTGATAAACTTGTTAAGAATCGTCGGAAACCAATAAATTAACTCATTTTGGAAAGATATTAGTCCGGAGCAGCATCTACGGCGTTCCGAAACGAAAACGCTATATTTGGAAAGGTTTCTAGGTTTGGGTTTCCTGTCGAAGCGCATCTTTGCGGTCCGATTCTCAAGTAGCCTCGACGCGCAACACACGTGCGCCATACTACCGGGGAGCAGTGCCGCTGGGGCAGGTATGCGCTCCGATAAAAGACCGAGACCTAGGGACTCATTTAAATTCAACGTTTTTATTTTTTATTTTTGTTTTTTGTTTTTGCAGTTTTCAGAAGGTTACAAAAGTTAATTTAGTGGCTTTCGAAGATGCTTAGCAAGTTCTCAATAAAACCATGTGTTTATTTTAACAACTTAAAAGATTAATGAGCAACTTTTTTTTTACTTATTTTATTTATTTTTTTTTATTTTATTTAAGAATACTGTCAGCCTTCACTTGAAGGCTATTACAGGAGAGGTAACAACAATATATATACAGTCATATCAAAAATTTGAACTCTATACATATGTACGTAATAGAAGAAGACTGTTATACAAATTTTAATTGAAGACAACGTGAACCATATTGCCACACTTTGTAAAAAGAAGAGAAATAGAAAAAAAGGAAAAACGCCCTTTTTATTTATTGCTGGGTAAATATCTTTTCTAAAGAAGACTCGAGTTGAGACATATTTGCAGAATTAATGACATAATCTGGGAGTTGGTTCCAGTCTTCAATTGTTTGCACAAAGAATGAATATTTAAATACGTCTATCCTACTATTATACAGTTGGATTGTTTTATTGTGATTTAATCTGCGCGATCGTTTATGTGTCTCTTTTAAATATAGTTCAGGTTCAATGTTCAAGTGATTGTTATACAACGCAAATAAGAACTTTAGCCGCGCTATTCTCCGTCTAGTTTCTAATGATTGAAGTCCACACTGGCTAAGCATTTCAGTCACAGAGCCTGTTAGTTTGTATTTATTAAGAATGAAACGGTGCAGCCTGCCCTTGAATTTTTTCTAGTCTATTGATGTCTACTTTTTTGTTTAGACTTCATACAATGCTTGCGTACTCTAAAATAGGACGGATCATTGTCTTATAAGCTGCGATTTTGACATTACTAGTTGCATGTTTTAACTTTCGTTTAAGGAAGCACAAACTTCGATAGGCAGAGGAGTAGACATTATTTATATGGGTGCGCCATTGCAAATCGTGTGAGATCACCACACTAAGGTACTTAAAACTGTTTACAACACTCAAATTAACATTGCCTATATTATAACAAAATTTCAAAACGCTTTTTTTGTTTGTTATATGGATATATGTCGACTTACGAAAATTTATTTGCATTTGCCAGTCCTCGCACCATTGCCTTAGATTTTCCAGGTTCCTATTCAGAGCTAATTGATCATTAGTATTGTTTATCACAAAGTAAAGAAGGCAATCATCTGCAAAAAGTTTTAGTTTTACTGGTTCTGCAATGTGCGTAGCTATATCATATATATATATTAAAAACAATAATGGTCCCAAGACTGAGCCCTGCGGGACTCCTGAGGTTACAGATAGAAGTGGAGATATGTTTCCATTTATCTACACTTTTTGACTCCGATTTGACAGGTATGCTTCTAACCAGTTAACGATTTTATCACACAACCCTATCGTTTTTAATTTTAATAATAATTTTTGTGAGGTATGCGGTCGAATGCTTTTAAAAAGTCTATACAAATTACATCGATCTGTTCCTTATTATTTACAGATAGAGAAAAATCATGAAACGTTTCTACAAGCTGCGTTACGGTTGACAAACTATTTCGAAAGCCATGCTGATGAGAGTATAACGTCTTTCGCTCCTCTAAAAAAGTGAATATATATTTTGAAATGACGAGCTCCATCACTTTACAGCAAACGCTGGTCAATGAAATAGGCCGGTAGTTTTCTGTCGTAGAGCGGCTTCCTCCTTTAAACACAGGGACGACACGTGCGGATAACCAATCTTGCGGGAGTGACTCCGCTTGTAATGATTTGTCGAAGATAATTTTGAAATAAAAAGATAGCCACTCTGCATATCGCTTTAAGAATTCATTCGGTATTTTATCCGGGCCTGTTAATTTTTTTTTTGTATCTAGTGACAATAGCTTAGCAAATATTCCGGACTGGCTTATCTCTATTTCTGGCGTACTCGTTTCAATATCAGAATGAAAGGCCTCATCGAGATTTTGTACCTCGTGGGCTGAAAAGACTGATTGGAAAAACACGTTAAACCGATCTGCCATTTCTGCACTGTCAGAAATGACCACATCCTTTTCAACAATCTGCTCGATCATTTCCATCTTTCCGCTTAAGAAACGCCAAAAATTTTCAGGGGCAGTTTTTAATCAAAATTTGGGGGTTTTACGTGCCAAACCTACGACGGGCATCTGGCACGCCCCAGCGGAGGACTGGGGATTAATTTCGACCACCTGGGGATCTTTTGACGTGCAACCGAAAGCTCGGTTACACGGCGCCTTCTCCGCAATACAGGGGCAGTTTTTAAAAAGTTGTGAAGAGTCACTGAAAAGAATCTCTCTTTGGCTTGTTTGAGTGATGTTTTTAATTTAATTTTTAGAGCATTTATATGTTCTTTAAAACCTTTTCTGTGTCTTTTGATTTGACGTTTTAGGTGGATAACTTCACGCGTTATCCAGGGATTTGTGCGATATGTCTTTTTAGTTTTATTGGAAACAAAGGAATTAATGCAAAAGGAAGTAGTAGTTTTGAAAAAAATTCCACAGATCATCTACTGTACTTGTAATGCTTAGTTGGTCTAATGTTTCTAAGGATGTCTCTAAGTAATCTATAATACTTGTATCGTCTGCGCGAGTAAAATCTTTAACAATTAGGGGCCTAGCGACCCTGCAATGACCATGTCGTGGTAGTGGAATCGTAAACAAAATCATTTTATGGTCTGAAATTCCTTCTACAATTAAAATCTCGTAATCAGATATGTTTTCTGTAATAAAGACAAGGTCTAATGTTGACTGAGACTGGTCAGTGATTCTAGTGTATTCCATGACTATTTGGGTAAGGTTGTGATTAAACGTTATGTCAGTTATTTTTTTTCCGTTGAGGATATTAATGCCACCAGCCGTCAAAAGAGCCCAATTTACATGGGGCAAATTAAAATCCCCAGTCATGATTACCTTGGTGGTATCATTTACATATTTGCACAAAAACTCATTCAAGCCCTCCAAAAAATCTACTGGTGCGTTTGGCGTTCTATAAACCACTCCAAAAAGGAACGTTCGACTCTAATAAGAAATTATTATTTAATTATTATTAATATTTAATAAGAAATTAGCTTATTAGAGCGCCTTTTCAATTTTTGACGTCCTTGTTGTCTGGAATTTCGTTCCTGGTTTTTTGTTTGTTTCTCAATCACCCTATTTTTAGGGACCTTTAGAAGCCTTCGCTAAAACACGCGTGGCGGTATACAGATGCAGATATACCGAGTGATATGTTTTATTGGAAACAATCTAAAAACAAAGAGTTCTTATCCGCGTTTTCCCGCCGCTAGCTTTGCGGCAGCTGCGCGAGTGGTAACTTTGGTGCACCCTGCGTCTCTCACGAGCTTCGAGTAGATTTAAATTGGCCTGCTTTAGTGGTTTTCGATGATGCTCAGCAAGTTTCTAATTGGAACCATATGTTTGGTTTCAAATATTAAAATTAACAAAAATAATTGTGGGTAACTACTCAACGGACTGTGGCGCTTATCTGATTCTATAATGTCCGCCGACCTCGAAAAACGCTTATCGAAGGCGGTATTCAGCTAGCAGTTCGTACTGTTATTTGAAAATTATATTTTCATTCAAAATATCACCCGGTATATTATATATTTTGGGCCATTAAGCTAGTTTGACCGTGCGGTGCTACTTCAAAGCCAACCACTAAAAATCGTATCCTTCGCTGCTATTAAGGTAAGGCGTGATAGAGTCTAAATATTTCCGTAAAACATCACCCTGTCTTCTTACGCTACAAATATTGCAAAATATCACACGTGCTTTTCTTTTTCTATTTTTTTTTATTTTTTGAACGCAGGGAACGACAGGGCAGCCCAAACCAGCGCGACTGTCTCATTTCAACGTTGTCAACAACGCCAACATTGTGGGCCGCTTTGTTGGATACCATAAACAGGTATCATATTTATTGTTTTTTTACGACTACAACTAGAGCTATTTTAGGCTAACTATTGTATAATATTTTCACATTAAATTTAAAGTACGTAGTCGACGAAGTAACCGATGTCATATGCATCATCTATTGCCGGGTGTTTCATCAACTACTGAAAATCGTTGAACCCCTTCCCCCCTTCCTCCGGTGTAAGATCTCGACGTGACGTAATATTCATTGATTTCGGGAACTCTGTCATCATAACCTGAGGATAGCTGCCATATAAAGGAACATATCGACAACCACTCTTGTATTCCCGCTGGGGATAGAAATAGTATTCGTTTTGTCGTTCACGCAGAAGGAACATTGTTTGCCATCAGTGCAAATGAAGGCATTCCTGATATTTTAGTGGCGACGTTGAAAACGCCTTTCGACAGATGGGTTTCAAGACTACCGTGCACATGGGTATTGATGACATAAACTCATGTGAACCTTACAATATCTTACGTCTGCTGCACCTGCACGTTTGACGCCATGTACCACCACGATGCCACCTGTCAAAAAAGTAATCGAGCTGCTGACTTCGGTTATTGTTTTCTTGTAACGTAATATAAACGTAACGTCCAGTAATACAGCGGATAACAGGGGTCTCCAACTCATTCGTGCGTGGGGGCCTGATACCTTACCCCCGAACGGGCGAGGGAAAACGGGGAGGGGAAGGGGGGAACAATATATATATATATATATATTAAATTTGATGCAAAAAAAAAGACATTTAAACAGATGTCTTTTACGTTGCGACGCAGCCGAATGTCGCAGTGACACCCCGGATGTTCGTTAGGAAGGAACCTTGTGCTTTCTGCTTTTCTGAGGTCACCATTTTGCCATATTTAGCTCTTATTCGCACATACGACAATTTTGGGACCCCGCCTGCTCTTATAAGAAGATTTAAAATACGAACCTACTGGCCTCTTTGAATAGACCGAGAACAAAGCACACCGTCTTTGAACTGTCGCATAATTCTCTATTTTCAACCCAGGTGTAGATAAAATAACTTATATGACAGTTTTTGCTTTCTGGGCGATGTTTATAGCAGCAGTATAAGAAAACAATTGCAATTTAAATGCATTTCCGACCGCTAAAACCCCGAGCTCATAGTTTCATTTGCGACAGTTGTTCCTGCTGAGCAAGAATTTGTCCAGCCCAGGTGCCTCATTGAGCAAAGAGCTCACATTTGTAGCCTAGCAGTTTCAGTGCCACTCCGTCTGATTTACACCAGGACTACCTCCGAAGCAAATATTTAGACGAAATAGGATTTCGGCAAAAAACAAAGAAGCATAGAAGTGCAAAACGTGCAGATACGCTTTATGAGCAGAGCTTCTTTTCCAGAGGAAATGAATTGGCGGTATAAAACTTTTATTTATTGCACATGCGGAGGTCGAGGGATAGGAAGGGAGGCTCGCGGCCATGGGGTGCTTCCGGGCCACATCCCAGAGAGTTGTGGACCGCTTGCGGCCCGCGGGCCCCGTGTTTGGGACCACTGGCGAAGAATGCACAGGGTGAGGCAAGAAGGACTAACACACATGTCACGCCTTGTTAAATTCGATTGCCAATGCGAACGTTTTTTCACCAGAAGTATTATGCTTTTTCTTAGAGCTCGAGACTAACGTCAAGAAATATTAAATATAGAGCAAGAACGGCGACTTATAGATTAAACCCTAGCATAGCGTGAGTGCTTAATTTGGGCTCGTGATAACCGATAGCTCGACAAGCATTCGGCTAGTCGCCCGTGTCCAATCGCGGCAATGACGACAATCGCCGAACCCTACTAATGCTTGGAACTCAACGCGTGTTCTGTGCTTTGCTAACCCCAGCGCGTGGCTATGATCAACATTGTCGGCATATAATTGGCTCTAGACCACGTGGTCGCTTGTTCGGGTTGCGAGTTGAGAGGGTAAACGCCGCTCCTTTCTCTTTAATTCTTACTGCGACGTTTACTGCGTGGGGAGAAAAATTGACGACCGTTTCTTTGTGTCATAAACGCCAGGGATACGTTCTAAGCGGTATTGGCGCAGAGCAGAAAAATTGTCGCACCACCCTTTCAGTATAGTTTTTTTTTCTTTGATTCACTAGTTGACTAGTTCGATGGGGTCTTTAAAGTCACTATAGCCCTTGCAAAGTGAAAACGGCAGGGCGTGGCTTTCAAACGCCTGGTACACGAAGGAGGGCATGCGCCCCATGCCTTCCGTCGTGCTTTCACCGCGCGCTCGAGGTGCGCGAGACGCCGAGGCGTTGTCAAGTGTAGAAGGCTCGCGCTGGAGGCGAGACAAATGAAACTGCTCCATACTGTTCTCACCTTGTCGGAGACTATTGAGAAAGTTGGCGACTTTTGAGACCTAGCCAAGATGTACCATGTTCAATAAAACGACAACAGAAAGTCTGTAGATTCCATTGACAATGGCTTCAGAGAGTCAACTGAACACCTTCAAGCACGAAGTAAACTGGACGTCTCCAGTTTTTCCGATGACACTGCCACCAAAAAGTCAGGAGAAAAAAAAATCTACATAAAGGTAATAGAAAGTCAACAGGTTTAAGGCTGAAGAAAAACATTAAGAAACGTTTTAATACAAAGTGAACAAACGTTATGTTGACCACGTGAAGAGGAATTCAAAGTCGAAAGTAACAAGAGTGAACAAGAAGTCAACGTGTTTTCAATAAATAGTCAAAAGTAATTATTATGGGCATATATATATATATATATATATAAGTGTGTGTGTATGTATGCCCCCAATATATTATTATTTATTAGCCTTAACCTTTGCCAATGTTGTTACATGTTCCGCCTCATCTTAGCTCCCGCTCTTCTGTAGAGTGTTACGCCATGGACGCGCCAGGTTCTGGTATCGAGTCAAATAGAAGAAAAACAAGCAATAAATCGTCAAAGGGGCCTGTCAATCCATCAAAATGTTGAGCTTTCAAGCTTCAAACCTGCACGACGGTACTGAAAAATTTTATGTATATATATATATAGAAACTTTGTCCTCCGCTGATCTATAAAACAGTGCAGAATTTCGGTCTCCGCAATCCGCAAAGATTCACCCCAGATTCCTTGGAGGTTAGGATTTCGATAGCAAAAAAAAAACAACAGTCGACGGAGTGTGAGAACTGAAGGAGCCTTAAGGCCTGGAAACTGATTTTATTATATTTAACACCAGGAGAGCCGCGTTGCCACAAGTAGTGTAAGCTGGGGTAAAATGAGGCGCCGGGCAAAATGCTATCGCATTTTGCCCCGCGTCTTATTTTAGCGCCATCCGTCTCCTAGACAGCAATTGGGGCACGTTTAAACTTCACCGGGCGGTGCCGTGACAACTACAGTTTGCGTGTGTAAAAAATCAAAGTTGTCGCTAAGATTGTTCCCGATATACAAAATGCGGAGTTGAGGTTGCTGTGTTTGTCCCCTCCAAAAAAGAACAAAATTCAGCGCGAAGTTTTTTCTCGATACGAGCATTCAGGTTGGCACCGACTATTCTGCCAAGGTAAGCTTTAATTTCATTGGTATACTTTAATAACTCCTGCGGATCACAGTTGAGAGATCTGTTTTGTTTTTTTTTCTTTTTAATATATTTATTTACATAACGGGATATGGGGGGGGGGGGGGGCGCTGGGCAAATCGCGCGTATTTTGATTGAGTCATGTTATTTTTCCACCCATGTCTAGGATAGTCCGAACGTATAAAAGGAAAACAACTAGGCCTGCCTAGAGCCAAAGGGAAACGAACAAATCTCTTGAATGCTTGAAGCAGCAGCCTCACCACTTCGCACTGCTGGCACAATGTTTGGCGTACCAAAGTGTGCGCTTCAAAGGCGTGCCAAACAATCTTGAAAAATGCAAAAAACAGCGGCTCTACAAAAAAAAAAAAAGAAAAAAGAAGCCTATAAGATTTGAGAGTATTTTTTCTGTAACTAGCGTAGAATAGAAAAAAACTGAACAAGTTCGTCGGAGAGCAGCACTGTTCTAACGTCCTCCTCTTCCACAAGGCAGAGCTGATGTTGGCGAAAGCAACCAAGAACCGGCGCTCCACGCGTCGCAATCCCCCCCTCCCCCCCCCCCCCCACACACACACACTCACAACAAAAAAAAAGAAGAGAAAAGTTAAAAACAAACGTGAAATTGATCCCCCGAAGAAGCACTCAGTGTCCGCGCTTTCTGCAACCGTGCGATGCACACCTCAAGAAACTGGCAGTGCCTGCTACCCAATGAACTGTGAAGAAAAGCACCCACTCATTCATCATGTTTCCAATGCATGAAATGCAAGGAGTAGGCTTAGAAAGAGTGTATAGCAGGTGACACAATGTGTTTCAAGTGTTTTATTGAAAACACTAAAGCACATCTGGTTTTCTATGTGTGGCTCTTTGTGCCCCTGTACATCGTCGCATTTTGCCCCACATGTAGGCGGGCCAAAATGAGACATTGTGTTACATATAGTGTAGTTTTGTTTAATGTTTCGTTTGCTCCTGTTAAGTAATCTTCATTGAGCAGAGGGGCAAGACATCTAAGAATATCCCGATGCTGTGTTTGTTTTAAATAATAAAACAATATTAAAAAAAAGTAAAATATTTTGTCTCATTTTGCCCACATTACCTTAAGCAGTTACTTCCTATTTCGTTAGATGTATGCTTTGTCACGCCGGTTAGGAATAGATAACTCGGGAGGCTAGACAATAGAGAGCTAAGCGTTACCGTTTGTCTCTAATTCACACAAAAAACAAGTAAACTATAATGGTTCTCATATTGGCGCACTGGCTGAGCACACGTATGCTTAGTTCCCGCTTTCCGAACGACGTCGGGGTGCTGATGTTCTGGGGTGGTACTATCAAGGAATAAAGAGACAAACTAATGTAACAGAACGCTCATGTTCTGGTACTTTTCATCCACTGTTACTAGCTGCAAACACTGCGCAATCTAGAATCGGAGGAACTTGACCTTACTTAAAACTAAGAACAGCAGGAATGGCAAAACGATTTCAAGACATGGGACATTCTTAACACCCAACACAAACTCCCATGATCGGAAACGTTGCGCTTGTGCTGTCCTCTCCTGCCTTGTTTGTTTTGTATTTTGTGTAAATATGTTTATATTATTCAAGCAACTAGGCCGCCAACTTGATTTGTTTCGTTGTTAATGTGCTGAAAATAAATCCTGACATTAAAAAGTTCCTCAAGCGCTTCTACGGAGCTCGTCGTGCTCAGTTAAAAGATTTCCGGCCTGGGGAGCTCCGGATTTAAGTGATAAAAAAAAAATGCCGAGAGTGACGCTTCTCGAATTGAATACACGCAAGGACCCTTTTTCCAATTACAGATAACTAATTTGTTTAAAAATCGGTAAAAAATCGTCACGTCAAGGAAACAAACCTCCTAACGGCGCGTTACAAGAATAGCATAACTAAAGAGTAAATGTTCACAAGCATGCGCAAGTATTTAGTTTCGGAATGTAACCTTTCCTGGAGCTTCATGGTTATGACAAGAACAGGTTTCTTTGCTTTACTTTGCAATTTCAAAAGGTCAAACATACTAGCGCCAGTGTCATACACCTTCTTGCGTTCCTAAGCTTATTCACGATCACTACACTCCTTATGGTTTTAGTAAGCACAACCGCTTTGAAGCCACTTTTTATGTCCGCGAGGCTCAGGAAAATGAAACAGAATAAAGTTTATTCACGTGAAATAGTCGATACGAATTTTGCTGGTTTACGAAAGTACATCCTCTTTGTGCGAAGGGCCTAACAACCAGCAGAGAAGCGTATAGTGCAAAAGAAAAGAAAAATATTAACAGTCCCCAGCAGGTCGTCACTCAAAGGAAAAAAAAAAAACATTACTAAGCTACCAAAAAAAAAACGGTTTTGTGTTTATAGACCGTCATCAGCGCACTGCACCATGTAACGACCAGGTTTAGATTATAAAAAGAAACATAATCGGTGCAAAGAAATTTAAAAAAGAAAACGAACTATAAAATAATTAGTCAAACTGTGCAAAATTAAAGTAGTATTTTTTTAATTGCCTCGTAAAAAGAAGGAATGTTCTTGTTTGCAGCGTGAAATCTTCTGCCTGAACGGACAGCTGATCTACGGATTCGGCAGAACGCTGGGCGTCTTGACTGCCACGATGTTCGGCTCCACGGTAGTGTTGCCGGGGCCTTTCTTCGAGCCGAAATCGACTATGGAAGCCATCACAAAGCACAGGTGACAAGAAGCGTTCATGAATTCTCTACTCTTCCCCCGCGTACGTTGTTTAGCATTACAAAGGGATGCCCATATTTCGGCATTGTACTTTACGCCAACGGCGCATACTAATTCGTATTCCGTTATGGAGGAATTCGCAGATCAAAACTGGGACAGGTTTATTGCATCCTAGCGTTAGACAGTATCTTCATCAATATTAGTGTAGTTGTTTGAAGTCAGTTAATGTATTGTGCCAGCTGGAAATAAAACGTGAATCAGCTTGTGGTCGAATGCTTTCTTATTCCCTGTAGAAAAAACATATTTGTATCCCCTCGTGAGCTGACTTAGGTATTTTCGATATCATAGGAGATATATAAATAACCCCAGAAAATAAACGGCCTCAAACGCTGCAAGTCAAGGCATAAAAATATTAGTTTCGTATTGTGTTCTTTGTATGCAGTTGTACCAGAACATTTTTTAGACATTTGCACTCTTCTCCCCAACATGCAGCCAGACGGACAGAATCGATCTGAAACACGGCTGTCTAGGAGGCACACTTTTTTTTTTGTTGTTTTTAAAATAAAAAAAGAAGAAAGCATCACGTTTTTTTTTGTTTTTTTTTTTTTTTTAGGAGAAGATCTACAAAAAATCAACTAAGAAAATGCTTCGATTACCAGTTGTGTAATAACTGAGACTACTTTTTTTATACCCGTGGGAAACTTTCCGTGGCATTTTCGACGAGATGAAGTGTGCGCGTGCACAACTTTATTTGGCGTTCACGCACGCACTCCCGTACCTTTGCCTGTATAGCCAAAGAAAGTGTTCAGGAGTACAATCACAAGCTGCCTGTAATCGTAGCCCACCTTTTTTTGGCATTACAGCCACGTGGTGGATGCGAAACAAGGCAAGTTTTCTCCCAGTCAAAAATGTGCTTCATAGGTGTACGGAAACAAAACTTGAAATATTCAAATTTCTTTTTGAAATGAGACAGGTATGACGGAAAATAACCGTAAGTGATAAACGCACGTTTGTGTTTTGAACGACTGGCTATATTTTTCGTTCCAACCGGTGCACTTGAGCAAGCGCTCGGAGAGAAGCGAACCTAGAGCGCGATGCGTCATGGGATATCCAGCGCAAACAAAAACAGGAAGAAAAGATTCCCCGCATTCGTCACGTAGCAAGGCTGGCGTGGTTGTGAGCTTTGCCCTTGGTGGCGTTGTCAGCGTTGTGGTGTTGTCAATGACGTCAGCGCGTTACAACCGAGCCGTTCGAAGCATAGAGTTATTACAATAAACGCTAGAGGCTCAGCTGGTTCTAGTGTGCTGTTGCATTTTGAAGCAGACAGCAAGCAGTCGGAAAAAGCGAGTGCATTTTCTCTCTGCGCTCGATTATAAGAGCAAATATCACGAACAATTTGTACGTACTAGGCACATTGGAACATTTCTCAGTCATAAAGACGAAATAATCAGTCAGTTAGAGTATTTTTATTTGAAATTCGTGGCATGAAAAACGGCGTTAAAACCGCTCCGTAAGTGTATTTATGTGCACTGTCGGACACTGTTAGCGCGAACACGGCGTTGACGCTTTTCAGCATGGGGGATGTACGTGCCAAACGAACGAAATACATGTGGAAAACCAAGAGAGATGGTAAGAACTACGCAGTAACACTGGATAAGTTACTTCTTGTGGGCGCAGAAGATCAATATAAATTGAAAGCCAGGTAATATAGTCAGATTTGCAATAAATAAGTACTGCTTTATTTTTTCTGCTCATGAATATATGCGAAGGTGCTTGTTCTGGTTTCAAATCCTCACCCGCACGCTCCAAATCTTTGCAAATAGGGGGAGCCAGAGAGCAGGTGCCAGATAAAAACTGCCCCTCATAGGAAATAATCAAAAGACACACCTTTCGTAGCTAACGTGCTTTATTTTTTGTGTTCGAATGTTTCTTTAACCGATCGTAAAGATGCACGACGGGGTCATTTTCATCCAGTGACAGGACGCCGAAATGCTAGCAAACCTTGAGCACACTCTACATTCCCTTTGATCGTTAGTTTGCTTAGTATCGTCGCTCGTTTTCACATACCTTCCTCGGAAGAGAGGTTTGGGCCTGAAATAGAGCGAAGTTTAACATCGTTCAGTGGTAAAGAAAAATGCTGTAACTAAAGCAATTACACTTTCACAATACCAATAAAGGTACATTCTAGCCGGTACAACCGAAATGACAAAATTTATTGTTGTGGCGGTCCTGCGAATGAGAAGACGACGAAAAGGAGGACAGGAAGAAGGCGCGAGAAAAAGGACGGATGGTGATGAACGTTGAGCGCCGAACGCTGGGATTTTAAACCGTTTTGATTTTTCAAGTTGCCTTTGTGGCTGGAATATCTGAGAAATGCATCCTTGGACTCGATTTTCTACAGGCGAATTGTTGTTCACTGGATCTCAAGAGTCACACATTGGACGTAAGTGAAGAACACGTCATCTTGTACAGCCAACGAGCAATTTTAGAAAACGGCGGGGGATTCCTTCTATGCTCCAAGTCCACTTTGATTTCTCCACAATGCGAAAACGTTATCTGGGTGACGGACGGCAATAACTGCTCGGATGGTATTGTGGTCGCTGGAAGAGACGCCAGGTGCGATACTATTCCAGGAATCATTATAGCAAGAACGCTAATAGACTTCGGCAACGAAAAGGCTCCTATCCGCATTGCCAACCTAACGGATAAACCTATCCACCTAAAGAAGGGGTGTGGCATTGCGAAGTGGTCTCGTGCTGTGAGCTTTACTCCCCCACGAAAGGATCTTGTCCATATGACACAAGAGGAATTGCCGGCTTCCTTGCTGGATCTAGCAGGCCGCTCCAAATGCCACCTTGATCAAGCACAACAAGCACATCTCCTGAGTTTACTCAACGAATAGAGAGATGTGTTTGCTTCTTCTTTGGAGACCGGACGGACAGGTGTTGCTCAACACCGCATCGATACAGGAAATGCAGCTCCGATTAAGCAACAGCCCTGGCGAATTTCGTTGGCAAAACGTAACGAAGTCGGCCAGATGATCCAAGATATGCAACAACGAGATGTTATTAAGCCTTCATCCAGCCCGTGGGTGTCGCCGGTCGTTTTGGTAAAGAAAAAAGATGGCAGCACGAGGTTCTGCGTTGACTACCGACGATTGAACGATGTCACCAAGAATGACTCCTATCCACTCCCTAGGATTGATGACACATTCGACGCGATTGCGGGGTCTTCCTGGTTTTCCACATTAGACCTCAGGAGTGGATACTGGCAAGTTGAAATGAACCCAAGAGACCGCGAGAAGACGACATTCTCAACTGGAGATAGTCTCCGACAATTCAAAGTAATGCCGTTTGGCCTTTGTAATGCCCCTGCAACGTTTGAGCATCTCATGGACCAGGTCCTAAAGGGCCTGCCGCTGGACGTTTGCTTGGTTTATCTGGACGATATACTTGTGCACGGCAAAACTTTTCAGGGAGCACTTTGTAATTTGTCACTCGTATTTGACCGTCTGAGGGCAAACTTGAACCTAAATGCCAAGAAGTGCGTTCTATTTCAAAAGAGAGTGCATTATCGCGGTCACATCGTCTCTGAACAAGGAATGGAGACGGACCCTGAGAAGACAGAGTGCGTCAGAAACTGGCCTCAACCTCAAAATCAGCGCTACGTTAAAAGCCTCCTTGGACTGTGCACCTACTACCGGCGATTTGTAAAAGGTTTCGCCACAATTGCCAAACCGCTGTACGCTTTATCAGAACAGAATACGGCGTTTGAATGAAGTGTACAAGCACAAGATTCTTTCCTCACACTCAAGAATTCCCTTAGCGCCCCTCCAGATCTTGGATTTGCTCGACCAGTCTGCAAGTTCGCCATCGATACCGACGCGAGTAACGTCGGTTTGGGTGCTGTGTTGTCCCGGATTCATGATGGCTCTGAAAAAGTAAATGCGTACTATAACAAAGTTCTAAACAGGGCAGAACAGAACTACTGCGTTACGAGAAGGGAGCTCTTGGCAGTTGTAAAAGCCGTGACCCATTTCCATCATTACTTGTAAGGCACAAAGTTCCTCTTAAGGACTGATCATGCATCCCTCACTCAATTGCTTTTAAACTTGAAGAACCCGGAAGGCTAAGTAGCTAGGTGGTTAGAGCGGCTGGCACAATACGAGTTCAGGATTGAGCATAGACCGGGCAAGGGACCTGCAAACGCCGACGCACTTTCGCGGCGACCTTGCTTGTCTGGCAACTGTCGCCCATGCCTGAAAAGCGAGCAGCGCTTTCCATTGGACTGCCAACCGTTGTCGTCCTCCCAAACGACTACGTGCCCTGCGATGGTAGAACAGCAGCAAGATGACCAAGACCCGACAATCTGGACTGCATAGTTTCTCCGTGTGCTTCAAGAAAACGACAGCAATTTGCAACCTATTTTGCAGTGGAAGCGGGTGGGAGAAGTACCCAGCTGGAACGTGGTTGCACCATACAACAGCGTCGTGAAAGCATACTGGGCACAATGGGATTCCCCCATTCTACAGGATGGATTGTTGCTGGGAGAGCAAAGACGGAAGAAACAGCACGCTTCAGCTCATTTTACCTCAAGTCCGTGTCGACAGCGTCTTGCGTGAACTTCATGACAGTCCTGCTGGCGGACATCTTGGGATATACAAGACCCTACAACGAGTTCGAGAAAGATTCTATTGGGTTGGATCAACTCGAGATGTGCGCGAATGGTGTAAAAAGTGCGACCACTGTGCGTCGCGTAAAGGACCACCATCACGAAGCCGAGGGAGGATGGTAACCTACAACGTCGGTGTCCCGTTTGAAAGAGTGGCCATTGATGTTGTAGGTCCACTACCGAAAACGACACAAGGAAATCGGTACGTCATAGTGATTGCTGACTACTTTACCAAATGGCCAGAAGCATTTCCAGTACAAACGTACGACGCAGGCACTGTAACCAGGATCATGACGGAAGACACCGTTACAAGATACGGGGTACCACAGGAAATTCATTCTGATCAGGGTCGGACTTTTGAGTCGCAAGTGTTCAACAGCATGTGTGAGACACTCGGAGTTAGGAGGACGAGAACCAGGCCCTTGCATCCTCAGTCGAATGGCATGTTAGAAAGGCTCAACCGCTCACTCAAGCAATACCTTTCGCTCTTCGTTGACGAGCACCAGGACAACCTGGGACACTCTACACTGTAAAAAAAACGAAGTTACCACCATACACCCTTTTGTCCCATATAATACACCCCAAAACTTCATTTCGACGTACAGCGCCCTAAAATCGAACAGGCGGCCCCAAATTTTACGAGGGGCTTGATAACTGTGCGGTATAACTTATTAAATTGCTAAAGTACGTATCAAAGACCAAAGAAAGAAAACACGGAGCGTTTTCAGTAGGGTCAAGAAAACTCCGATAATCTTTTTTGTCTTCAATAATACGTACATTACCTATCTTAATAAGTTGTACCACACGGCTATCAAGCCCCTCGTAAAATTTGGGGCCGCCTGTTCGATTATAGCGCGCTGTACGTCGAATTGAAGTTTTGGGGTGTATTATATGGGACAAAGGGTGTAATAAGACACTCTTTTTTCGGAGAGTGTAATTCCATCCTTCCTAATGTCCTACCGGTCAGCCGTTCATACTGCGACAAGCTTCACGCCAGCGATGTTGTTAATGGGCCGGGAGCTAATTAAGGCTGCCTGCGAACATCACTTTTGGCACGCCAGTGCTTCCATCGCGTGAGACAACACGCAGAGTTCTTTACTCTGACTACTCCCGCTACCTGCGAACGAAACTGATCTGTGTGCACGATTTTGCACGAAAACATTTGCACCTGAGCAGTGGAAGTGCAAGAACCCGCTGCAACCGAAGCTGCTCGGGTCGCATACTCCAGCCTGGAGACAAAGTGTAGTTGCATCAGCCACGCCGCACCAAAGGTAGCTGCCCGAAACTTCAGCGCAATTCGGAAAGCCCCTACGAAGTTGTCAAGCGACTAAACAACGTCGTGTACCGGGATCGGCACCTGATAAGCCGGAAAGTTCACGTAGTTCATTTTGATCGGCTGGTTCCCTACCAACCTGACTGAATATTTTTTTTCACTACCTCAGGACGAGGTTCATGTGTCGTCGGGGGGCAGTGTTGTGGCGGTGCTGCGAATGAGAAGACGACGAAAAGGAGGACAGGAAGAAGTCGCGAGAAAAAGGACGGATAGTGATGAACGCTGAACGCCGAACGCTGGGATTTTAAACCGTCTTGATTTTCCTAACATTATTTATGTTATTTTCCGGCGAAGACACAAAATTCACGCGTGTTTTCCTATAGGAATACACAGGGAGGCTGGAAATGTATACTGCATGCTGTCTGCTCCAATTTGCAACCGGAAGTCCCGTAGACACGAGCGCCAGCTGAACCTCTAGCGTTTATTGAAATAACTTTATGGTTCGAAGTACCCGTGGGGTGACGAGCCTGTGCTGGCCTAAGGAGTACGTAGCTTCCACAACACTGTCAGCTTAGGGCTGAACGGGGTGGGAAAAGCAACTTTTGTCCGAGTTTTGAGCGACGGGCTAATCTTCTAGAGGGAGAATGGCTGTGTCCCATTTGCACGAATGAGGGTCCGAGAAAGAGGGGAGTCCTTCCTTTCCGTCTTCTTGGACTGGTTGGTACAATGCGCGATATGTGAGTTGAGGAGGGAAGCTAAGAAGGAAAGTGTTGAAATTCCAAAGAGCGGCGCTGCTCCGATGTAACTTGCTACGTCATGACTACGTTGCGAGTTCCCCAAAGTTGCTAGATTACCTCCCAAATAGGCTCCGCATGCATCCACCAGGTGCACATTGAATGATGATTTGATTATCTTTAAAATTAATTTGCTTGTGTCTTTCAACAAAAGACTGGTATGTTTGAGGTTATGCTGCAACATGCAACAAATTAGAGATAACAAATGAGCGCTGGCATTTGGTTTTTGTACCCCTTTAAATATAGGCTGCTTTCAGAGGGAGGAACGTCCAGCTCCCCATTTTCTGCTTATCAGAGGCAAAATAAAAACAAAAGGCTCTAAGTTGAAGTTGTGTACTGGTTTTCGAGAGCCGTCGGATTTTCTTATAGAGCGCAGCTCTTAGGTGGCCGTTTCCGGTTTGAGCGGCGTCGGCGTCGCCGTCACCGTCGGCGTAACCGCGAGGTCACGTGACCCCCAAGGTCACCCCAAGGTCACGTGACCCACCAAGGTCACCCCAAGGTCAAGTGACCCTCCAAGGTCACGTGACCCCCCGAGGTCACGTGACACCCCAGAGGTCACGTGACACCCTCCCCGAGGTCACGTGACCCCCCCCCCCCCCCCCGAGGTCACGCGATCCCCTCCCCCCGAGGTCAGGTGACCCCCCCGGAGCATATTCAAGAATGAGGGGAGGAGGAGGAGAAGGAGGAGGAGGAGGGGTCTACCCTCAGTACCTTTCCTCCTCCTCCTCAAGAGCTGCGCTCCAATTCGGCGTTACAGGGAGTTGTAAACGGCTTTCACTTTTTTCTTCTAACTTTACCAATTAACTCAGCTTTCTACATCACCATAACCCTGAGGCGAGAAAAACAAAACGAACAACACACGCATCAAATTATCGTATATACGATAATATAACATTAATATATAGTACCGCACATATATTTTAATATTCACGACCGTATTTGTTTACTAGGATAGGGCCAGCCTGACCTTGGGAGACCATCCTTGTAATGCACCAACTGGTCAACTCAAGCCCCTAACTCGTATTTGTATATCTGCTGAGTAAGGTTATCAGCTTGACAGCGTCTTATGCCTTTCAGCCTTCCACCTTGATGCTCTTGAACTTTTCTCGCATTTTTGCCCACGAACGTCGTCCTCCCCTGTTTCGAAATTCGCTTCGGCTTCTGCGGGGAGACGTGCTCTCTGGCCATATGAACTAGACCTGTTGGCCGAGCCGTCAATACTCGTCAAGAGGTGGACCTTATCGTTCGTTGGCAGTTCTGGTGCACAAGAGTCCTTCACAAGTTGCGAAGCGCACCGTGTGGTGCGTCCCGGGCACCTCATCTTCGCTCATTGGCCAATGAGATGGCACAATTAGCCGATAAGAACGGCGAGGGACCAGACACGAACCAAGAAGCGGAAACACAAGCAACAGTGCCCTGCTTTTCTCAACCAGACAAAGACTCTAGTGCGAAAACCTAACTGTATTTTACGAGAGCGTACTAAAACTCGCCAGTGAATGGAACGTTCAGAGGACCACAAATGTAGTTTCAGAGATCGTTTTGTTATGGTACAAACTCATTCTGATGCACCCTGAGCATCATATAAATCCCAAAGTTACAGTCATACATCACATTTTTCACCATTAGAAAACGTGACTAGAGAGCGCAAAACGCCCTTCTTTTTTTTGCTGAGATGTCTAAAAACAAAATGGGCGTATCGCGGTGTTTGGCCGCGTTTCTTACGCGCGAAAAAAAAAAACAAGCATGATTGCAAAATAGGGTTTATAGGATGCTCATAAAAACTGCGCCTAAAAAAAAAAAAGATTTAAAATTTTATTTTGGTGCGACTTTAAGCCTGATACTTCGTGAATTGTTAGCTTCTCTTCAAAAATAAACTTGATGTTCCAGATGTACTGTCGCCTTTGCTGCGCCAACTATCATCCTCGATATGGTGAATGAGCTTCAAAAAGGAGACTACGACGTTTCTTCGCTCAGAAAAGGTATGAATGCTCGATCCGACAAAATACTAGCGCCCCTTTTCCAAATTGCCTATATTCCGACTTGCCTAAAACTGAAAGCAGCCAAGACCGTATTATCGAAACACTTTTTATAGCTCCTTGGCTGGACTAATACCAGCTTGAATAAACAAAACCCCTTTTTCAGAAATTTGACGTGATCACAGGGAGTACAAGCGAGAACACATATTGTACACAAGTGATTCGTCTCTGTCTGGCTGCTCTTCGTGCCCAATAAACACCCCTAAGTAGCTCAACATGGTCCTCGGGTCTAATTGCTGAATTGACGCCATCGAACTGTCATGACAACAAAGGGGCAGAGGGTGTTTTCGGGCATTCATTGATCTGGTTTTTGTTGACCGCAGCTCATAATGCGGTAGAATAAGTGAAGGTAAAATACTCTACACAGAGGACACGGCTCGTGCCGCGCACAGCAAAAAGAGGAAAAAGGATTCGCGATCCTCAATATTATAATTGATTCGGCGCGCGTGTACTATTTCAGCGAGGACATCACCCACGCTGCCGTGAGCGAAACAAAACGGCTTTTATGCAAAGGACGAAAGTATGCACGCGAGCTGGTTAGAAAACATTAGATATCTAATCCTGTGACAAGGAGAAATAAATTAACAGTCAAGACGACGCAAACTCTGAAATGCAGCTGAATTAATTCGGGAGGGAACAACACATGATAGCCATCAACGCAGACAGGAACGAGGAAAGGCAAAAAGACATGACGCCGTAAAGAGGCGGAAATGACGCCAGGCTGACTGACATCCACGCAGAAACCACACCACTAGCAGACACCTGCCGCCGAGCTATCCGACGATAAAATCCCCGCCATGGTTATATTACCCGCTTAACCCCCCCTCCCCCCCTGCCCTCACCACCACCCCCTCGACCTTAGCAACCAAAACTCACAACAGAACCAACTTTCTTGCGCGTTCGTTTAAAACTACAGACGACTGCCTCACGCAATTTCCGTGGTCCTCTTTACTCAAAGTTTCCTTTCAAAACAATTTGAAGGAATCGCTGTCTTTGCAGAAGATTGAAGCATATATTTCCATAATGGTAAGCACGCATTAGGTGTAGCAATATCATTGGCCAGATTAGATGAGGTAGAAACACTTTCGCGCTTCTTTTTTTGTTCTCTCCAAAGGCGGTCACTTACACACCGACCCGTCTGCTCCACATACCAGAGCCCACAATTAAACTGAATGTAACATACACTTTCTCGACGCAACCAATTGGAGGATCCCTGCGTTCTTTTCTCACAGATTTGTTCGCGCTAAAAACTCGAAAGGTGTAAGGCTACATAAGCGCAAATCAGTCTTAGAAACGACATTTAAATCGTACTTCAGAGTCCAAGCTTTAAGGATATGGGAAAGCATGTGAAAGTCCCGACTTACAACAGGTACAAAATTACAACAACGAAGAGACGATGCAAGACGTTGCTGTGAAGGCAAGCGAGCTCCTCGAGGCGAAGCGGGCACAGGAGACGGTGAACGTTGAAGATACTTGTTGTCACATTCTCGTGGGCACCCACCGTATCATGGGCGCAGGTCGTTCGGGCGCAACCCGCGCAGGCCAAGGTGCCGGTAAGGGCGTCCGCGATAAGTGTGGTCAGCTTAGCTGCCGTACTAGCATAGCGGGCGTCGGTGAGCCGTCCTTCAGATGACCCTCTTCCCCAGCGCCGACTGATCTTGTCGGACCTACTGGAGTTGTTCCTCCTGGCGTCGAGCGGGGTACAGGCGTGTCGCGTCGAGAAGGCGCCGGGTACTGATGGGCAACCAGTGTCGGTCGTCGGGTCATGGCGGAGCATGTCAACGCCGGCCCCTCCGGGGCGGCCACATCGACGAGAGCTTCCGGCTGCAAGGCCCGCTGTCCCTTGTCGTCTAGGATCTTGACGACTGGAAGCAAGGACTGGCGCTCAGCAGCGGGGAGGAGCTTTCGGAGCTCCCTTCGGACGAGGACCTGAAAGATCTCGCGAACATCTGTTCTGTTGGGTAGTGCGAGGCTCAAACCTGGAGGGAGCGTTCGATGTCCGTGGCCTCCATCACGAATTGTTCGACGGTCGCTGGTAAGCAGCGCGCACAAGACTTACAAAGATGTTTTCTTTTACCTCCCGCATAAGAATCCTCGGTTTCTTCGCTTCTGTAGCTTCAGGACTCTCTCGATTGCTCAGTCGAAGCACGACTTCGACGATGCTGACGATGCTCTCGTTGGGAACTTGAACTCTTGCATGGAACAGCTCCTCAGCTCGTTCTCTTCGCTGTTGGGTCGCAAAACTCGGCACCTCCGCAAGGCACACCCTTACATGATGAATGATAGTCGCCTCGTGGTTTTCAACCTAATTACGTTCCATTGCCTCGAGAGAAGTGGACATTCTGCAGCCATATTGCCGGCGTCCACCTATTCTGACGGGCAACTTGCTTGTACTGCTGCGTCTAGTTGTCGATGTCCTTGAAGACGTCACCGTGGGAGGGCGTCGGAGTACCACGTGCGACGGGCAGGACGACGACGGGTGGGCTGTTCGGAATATGCGGCAGTGCGGTGCTCATCACCTTCTTTGTCTTCTCCGGCAACTGTAAATATTTCGGGGATTGATCTTGGGAGCGACGGCCGGCTCGGGCTTAGGTGTCTTCTGCAAACGGTAGTCTTCCGGGGCTGAGCACCTCACTTGGCTGGCGTGTCTTCAGAGCTTCGCGGGTGTAGAATTCGTTGCCTCGCACCTCCACAAAATGTTAGAGATTGAAAAGGTTGCTCAAGCGTAACCTGAAAAAACAGGTTTCATCGATGAAATTGTGCCAGGAAAAACGAGAAAGATTGAGCGTCGAAGCACAAGCAGCGAACGTCACGGCGTCGGCGCGACAGCTCGGTAGAGCGAGAGCCAGAGAGATTCGGCAAGGCCCCGCTCGGCTCCTTATCTACTGCACTCGGGATCTCGAACATTCGACCTAGAATGTTCGGGGGTGAACAAGGGTGAGACTGACTACGCAAGATCATTATGGCCTCCTTACGCTTTATACTCGGAGTAAGAGTAAACTTGAATCTTCTAGAAGTACGAGGACGCGTTACTTCATGTGATGCACGCGGCAATATTTTGATTTTCGTATCTTCCTTACTTGGCGCCATTTATGTGCAGTACCACAAACCTTCCTAAAGTGGGGACATTAACAGGTCGCCTAATCGGCCCTCGTTTCGTCACCTGCTTATCTTACACCCTTCTAATATCAAAGAACTGAACGTTTCGTGGCATACAATAGCAAATTTATCGACGTTACAAATCATTTGCAGTTCTCATCCATCATAGTTACAAATTTGCATCTCCTGAAAACGTTCAATGTTACAAAAACAAATACTCATTTATTACAATCAATTAATTCTCCTATGTGATTCTTCATCTTTTTGTGCCGTCGGTTTTGCGCCATTTTAGTTATGAATGCCGATTATAATCACAACAACTCTTGTTTGAAAAGTATTCAAAAGTGTAACTTGATTATCTGGGAGAAGAAATACTTGATCGTTCTTTTAATAAGTAACCGAAATAATACTATATTAAACATTTATGGTTTCCGGTTAGTTCCGAAGAAATCAGAAAATGTTCCGATTTCTTTAGGAGTTTCAAGTCGTTCCCACTTCTAACGCCAAGAACAAACAGAACTTATATAATTGAGAACGCAAGCTTTATACAAAACTTGTCAGACTGTAAACGGGCCTTTCGTGCTGTATACTGGTGGCTTACAATCACCATAATGCATACAACTCAAATTTCTGATTCTTCTGGAATGCCTACTGCTTGATTTCAAGGCTACAAAAGGGTCACTTTTTTATCACACCTTTGCTTTTACAAAATTTGTTTTTACTTGTTTTTCGGGCATTAAAGGGTAGGAATGTCTTGAGCCAGATTTATATTTTTTCAAGAAAGGGGTAGTAGCTTGTTTCAATTGCCGATGAAGATATGCGTGATATATAATAACCACCAAATATCGCACTAAAATTCTTTTATAAAAATTTCGGATTTGATATCGCAGCTCAAAACACAGCAAACTACAATGTAAGCTTCCAGACGAAATGTCTTACCTCGTTCCCTACAACTCGGTAACATCTTTGACCTTGGCAAAATATAGAAGCTCATTAAGGGGAGAGATCGTATCATTACTACATTGATATGTACTCACTACGTAGCTCCAAACTCGAACTGCGATGAAAACGAGGATAAAAAATCAAACTTGTTAAAAAGAAAAAACGTTTTGTCTTTATGTATTTTATTTCTTGTCATACAAAAAGGCGATCAGGCAAAGGCCTAAGTCAGATACATTCCGTCTGACGAAGCCCAGTGAGGCTTGTGTATAGCATCAGCAATATATAAATTTTAAGTAGAAAAAAAAAGTAAAATATATACAGAAAACAACGGCACGAAGTTATACATTCCATTACATCTTGAAGTCAAAAATGCACTCAACGAATTTTTTACGATGGCTACATGGAAACACACTTAGGTTTTTTCAGTATTTCTATTACTTCCAGAATGGTGAAATTATTTTTGCAATAATTATCCGATTAAGGCAATCAAAGGTTCACAGTAACACCCCCAAAAAGTAATAAAATGCAAGTACTTTCATTACTTAAAGTAAGTTCCGAAAAAAATGTTTTTCATGGACTCTGAAAGCAGAAATTTCGGTCACAACAACGACATAATAAATTCTGCATACAAATTGAGCATTCCGAAACTGCCTTCTCTCCGAACGCGAAGCTTCATGTGTCTTTCGTGGCGGTCTAGTCTTTTTTAAATCACTAATGGAAATAAGAATCTCAGTCTGCTGGTGATCTACTGAGGTGCTAACCTACAGTTTCGGTGCCACACGTAACACAAGGCCTGAGCATGACGTCACCTGTTAGCGGACCCACAAGCGGCAAACAGGCAGAAGCTCTATACAAGAAACGCCGCACAGCGACAGACGCGTCCCTCTCGATTTTTCCACGAACTAGCTTCGCGCTCATTTTTAGACACTGCAAGACGACCGCGACGCAAGCTAGGCCTCACTTCGGGGATTCACTACTAATGGCGCTTGGAGGGAAAGGCGTATGCGTTGTCTCCGAGGCGGTATTGCAAGGGCCGCAAGAAACTCTGGCTCTGACGTCGGCTTCGCTGGAGTTTCCGCGTCCTTACTGTCTCATATTTTTTTGCCTAAATTTTGTTTTTATTTTAGGTAATTGCCTGCAATTACCTCTACTCACCTGACTCCCCATTGCCCTTCGGCGTTTGCCATTTCTTTTCCCAGCAATCGTGTCCGGGGCCTTATGTAATCCCGAGGTTGTGGAGAAGGCGAGAACGAGGCTGAACACCCAAGCGCTCTACGTACGTTAACTATCCCGAAGCCGTTTCTTCGCCATGAAATGTTTTCCCCCGTTTCATAGAGTTCCTAAACTATGCCTGCCAATGATGCGACCTTTCAGATTATGTACGGAGCCACCGAAACCAGTCCGATCTTCTGCAGCACGAATCCGGACGAACCGACGGACCGCTGGATTCGGACGGTTGGGACACCGTTGGACCACGTTGAGGTCTGTATGCACCGGTCGCCAGTCAATTTCGGCAGTGGATAACCAGGAATGGACGGTGTAATTTACTTTTATTTCGGTTTTCTAGTTGGGCTATTCACGTCTCCAGAAATATCCGTGCTCTAGCCTACCTGATAGAGAAAACAGACTGACGACAATGCCTCTAACGTTTTGTACACCGCGTTGAGAGGATGGTTCTAGCTCGGCCCGGTGCGGGACGATCGTGTTGTTACGTTAATTTGCACGGAACATCCATCGGCCGCGAGCGAATTGCGAACAGCGGAGCAGATGGCCTTCGATGCGTGCTGCGGAACCGAGAGGCAACTATGAACTGATAGAACTGTGGCTTGGAGAAAAGGCCTATGTAAACATTAACTGAATTCTCGGACGTCACGCTCCTCATGTGGCGCTGCTGTCTGCAGTGATCATGCGCAGACGTATTGCCTTTGGCGAATTTGGTTCCTGCACGCGTCCAGGACCCAAACGCGATGTGGGCGAATGGGTGGCTACCTTGTTAACGGTGGGTTGGTGTCTGCCCATCGGAGTAAATGCGCACCTTCGCAGTCCCGCTTCCATTCCTCAGTTTTATGCTTCCTACCTTACTCTAGGTTGCGAAGCGTGTATCGGAGGGCGCGCACTCTGCTGCTCCCATTTTATTCGAACTCGATGGTACACGTGTCCCGGTCTTAAAGAGCATCAGCCAAATTGTCCATTCATTAGTAAATATCTGTACTAACCATATTAATGTGAGCGCGAGGTCTTAAAAATAAATTGAGATTAAATAATGGCCATTTCACATAGAAAGATTACACAAAAACTGGACAAGCTGCAAAAAGCTAAATTTTTTTAAAGAGGTGTATATGTTGTCCCTTTAAGGAGAACATAGCGAAAACATAGTTAAGAAAACGGGGAATCAAAATAAATTTTTTCGAATCAAAATTGCCGTCAGAAAAAGTTCTCGGTCAACACCGTCCCCCCAAAAATTGCACTGTAAAACGTTTTTTTTTTTTTTTTTTTCAAGCTCGAATCCGAACAAAATGGTCAAAGTAAAGTTTTCCGACGTTAATTTCTTGATCCTAACGAATATTTCAACTCCTTGCACTCTATAAAATTTAATCTGAAGAACGGTAAATTTTTCCGAAATAGTTGTTACTGGACGTTCTATATTTATATCGTATATATGCGTGATTATCTTTAAAACGGCGCTTAAAAAAAGATGTCAGATCTACAATGCTTGTAAAAACAGAATATATGCTGGGCCAATTCTTCACTAGGGCATAACTGGAAACAGTTTTTGCTACATATATTTAGTAATCGACATTCTAACTTTCAAAGAATCAAAGAAAAGTTTGGGAGTGTGCGAGATTACTAGAGGTGGCGTATTTGGGACCTTCAGCAAGCTCATATACATTACACAAAACAAACAAAAAAAGTTTTGGATGATTTTTTTCTAAATTATATTAAAAGTGCCAAATACTCTCACGAAAGACAAATGAAGTGGTGGGCAATAATTGGAAAAACTAAACGTTTAATGGGGCGAACTTGTGCCGAAAACATAATGAAAATAATAACAGGCATCGCAGGAGGGCGTCGATGAAGGCGTCGTAGCAGGATGGAGCGCTTGCGAAGAACTGACCTCGTAGAACCACGCGGAGCGGCTTAATTGTATAACGCACGCGCGTTTTTCATGAACATTCCAACTAGAATGTTTAGCCTTCGAACATTCTAAAATAGACGCTTCTCTGACATTATAAAAACTATTATTACAACACAACAATAAAAGTGGCGCGGCCCTCAGGGTGCGAGTCGGGTGCGTTGCAACTCGGCCACACACGCGGTAATATGCATAAAATTGTGTTTCTCTTAATTTTTGTAAAAAGTAACGGAGCCTCACCTTTTTGAGAACTTACCCGATTTAGGTGATGACATAAATGACTGAATGAATGAGGGTTTATGACATAAATGACATATAAAATGAAATTTGAAACAAATAAAAATTTAACACGTACAATATTTTTACTCAGAAGGTTATCTTAGCGGGAAAAGTATTTGAATATGAAAAATAACTTTAAAAGTAGAAATTTCAAAATCAATTTTCTCAAAATATAATTTTGTTTTTCATTTATCGTATGATGAGCTTTAGGAATGATGCAAGATATTTAATAAAAACAGGTGTAATAAAGGCTACGGAAATATAAATGCGTACATTTGAAATGACAAAATCGTTGAAGTTATATTCTGAAATTCGCAACTTGGCATCAATTGCATGCCTATTAACTTAGATATTGACATCTTGCCAGGGTCTTCGTCGTCTTCGATCTAACATAATTAAATGAGGTAAAGCTGATGAGTACGTGGGATATTATGCTTAATACAAGGTGTATTTATACATATGTCTGTATTATTAACTTAAAGAAGTAAAAAAAAGAAGGATTATACAAGTAATAAATTTTCTTATGAGGATTATGCGGAATGGCAAAGTACTTCGGGAAAGGAAGTATTTTCAATAAACCGGTAACCCAGTATGAAATTCGGGCTCTTTCAGACTGTAGCATCTCCACACACGCTACGCCTCGTGAGAAGGTACCTAATTTAAGCCTAGTATTTTTTCTTAAAAAAAGAAACAAACTTGCATACACCATGGAGAATATCGATTATGGTACAAAAAATATCTTGTAGCGCAAGTTCACAAGAACATTTATCCTGACTAAAACGCGTCGTTCAAGCGGGTTACATTTCACGCCAATACTAATGGGTGATTTCAGATAAGATCGACCAAAGGGTGGCTGGTCGACATTTTTAAATCAACTGATCTTTTTATATGACATTGTCTAGTGTCTGGTATAAACGAATCCACACTTAGTTTTGACCAGAAAAAAGATTTGGAGACAAGAAAAATCGTAAGGCAGGGAGAGGTGGACAGTTGCAATAACGCGCACTGATGGAGGGGCAAGTTTGAAAGTGAATAATTAAAACAATAAAATTAGGAGAATTTTAAACCTTTTTACAAACAAACTATGGGTACAACGTGCTTGTAATATAAAGTAATCATATTTATTAAAAATTTATTTAGTTTTCTAAAAATTGCCAAACATGCCTGCTCGAACGACAAATGGCAAACTTTGGAAATCTGTATCTCATGAAATAATTTAATCATTATTACATAACTTGCAGACATTATTTTACAAATATATGGCTATTATTGAAAAAATAAATAATGTATCTGAGTGACACAATAGTTACAATATATTTAGGCAAACATGGGAAAAAAATCAAACAAAGAAAAATTCCAATGCGAATAAAAAAAAAAACACCACCTTCGATTTTTTTTAAATTTGGGTACCCTGTTATACTCTATTTCGGCATTCATTTCTATTAAAAACATGTTGCATCATTGCACTGTGAAAGAAGAAACAACTCCCCAAAGTAGGGTCCTTTTTCAAAGCCTACACTTAGCAGTGTCCTATACAAGAAGTGACTCTGAGTTCCAGTTTCATGAAACTTGCACAAATCTTTTATATACATTTATTCAGATGAGGTCATTGATAAAAAGAGCGATCGGTCACACAGTAAAAGGGAGGAGAAACTATATTTAGCATTTTACATAAGCGTACAAAGTGGTATCATATTAGAGACTAATGATTTGAGAAAAGATGATGCAGTGTGAAGTTGTACCTTCCGGTATATTTTACATCTAGAGTAAAATAAATAACTTTACTTCCACACACAAAAACAAAGATATAATAGTAAGATATTTAGGTTGGCTGTGTATTTACGATTACAAACAATTTCAGGTGACGGATGCCATAGTGCATAACTGGAGCAGCTTCGATGCTCTCGGTGTATGAATGAATCGTGGCAAGCCGATATATTTTATCCTGCTCGAGGATAACATTTTGGGATTTTTTTTATAGTGATCAGATAAAAATTATTAGTAACCACCAACAAAAACAGTAGGTTAAATACCCCGTGAAGAAAAATGTGATAAATAAGATGTCCCTGCATTCAAAATGAGCAGTCCTTGGGAAATCAAATTCGGCACTTTACGCTATGGTTTTCCTCGCTGTACCCATTTAATAAAGTTGCTTCCAAGCAGATCCGACTGTCCGTGCTACATATACGTCACAGGTCCCTTCTGTTGATGACTTGCTGAGCCGCCACGCGTGCCAAGACTGAATGCCAGGGAAGGCGCGCACCGTCAGCCACTCTTCTTTTTTTTTGTTCACGATACCGAACAACCTCATTTTCGTCCAGATATACAAGATGCACGACTTTCAGTTTCTTTGATAGAACGCTCACCATTGTCCTGGCCGTCTGAATTGCGCTTACTGAACGTTCTCTCAGGTTGTTCAGCGTGGCCTGGTGCTTCACGAGTCCGCCAACTCCGTCACATGCATTTTTCCCATGTCCAGATGCAGCAAATAACCACTTATTGTGGCTTGTGGGCATCGTCCTTTGCAAATTGGTGAAGCTGGTAGCGATTCTTGAAATGACTGGCGGCGCCGTCACTTACGTACGTCACGTACGAGTATACCGCAACGTTGTCTTCAACCCACTCCTTCACTTTTTCTAGAGCCAAGCAAGCGTGAGCGGCGTCGTGACACAGGTCCTCACTGATGATGGCAAAGCTGTTTGTAGATTTTCTTGTCGTCACTACACATGTAAATATCGAAACTTGTTGTTTTTTCCAGTGATATGCTTGCACTTCGTCAGGAAGCACGATGGTCCAGTTTTCAGCAAAGTCAAAAGGAAAGACAATGCTCCCGCGTTGCATGCACTGTTTTTCATCGTAGATCGCTTTACCTTGCGTTTGCCGGATATGGTTGTGAAGTACCCAACTTCCAACCGTCACTTGGATGACTTTTAGGAAAGTCTCAGGTTCCAAAGTTTTTTTCACAAGGTCGCCGGACTCCCATGTTGCAAGCACAATCTCTTCATCCTCCGGGATATCAAGTTCCTGTAGCGAAAGAAACTGGCCTTTTGGGCAGTGATCAGTCTCCTTGAAGGCACAGTTCTGCTGCTGGGTCGCACAGAAATGCCGAGTTCATTTCACCAGTGTTGAATGTTGAGCCTGTAACGTTCTCTAGAGCGGCAATACAAAGATAATAATCGGCGCAGCGCACACAAACGCACACTTCCTGGTGTGGAATACATTGGACCCATCTAGGGCGCAACGAATAAAATTTCGTTAGCCCAACGCCGGAATCGGGATGCTTGTCTTTGTATATACGGAAGGCCTCTCGTATTGAGCGTGTCATGAAGCGCTTTGGCACGAACGTTTTCTCTCCGTTGAGCATGACAGAGATGACGTCCTTCTGGTTGGGACTTTGGCGCGAACATTGTAGCTCGTCTTTCGTGAAGTACTCTAGGGCAGCAGACAGGTTCTCAGGGCTCACCTTGCACCTCGTGTAAGGATCCGCCTCATACCACACGCCATGCTTTTCCTTGAGTTTTCGGGATTTACTGATGAGGTACATTGAGGCCTGTGGAATCATCTTTTGAACCTCATTCTTCGTCAGTGTTGACGGCAGGAGTGTAAGCAGTTGACAACGTTCCCGGAGAGAGGTGGCGGTTTCAAAGGCCTGCCGAAAGTTGTCCACCCACTCAGTGCATGTGGAGCATGTTGGTTCGGACGACCCCGATGGTGCGTCCCTGTCGTACGCAATACGTAGCCTTGAGCGTATATTCTTGACAGCAACCTGCTCCAGTTCTGTCTGCTTTCTCTTGACATAGGCAGGCCTGTCCCGACTTCTTACGACGCTTGGTTGTCTCAGCGGCGACACATCTGTAGGTAGTATGCTGCGATTTAGATCTTCAATTGCTTCTTCAGCTGGCACAAATATGTCAGGGCACTGCTCTGAGCTTCGCATCGAGATCTCCTTAGTGATGTGCATGAAGCAATGGTAGCACAGGTAGTCCGTCGCACTCACTTTGGTGGAACAGTCAGGCGGAAGAATTTGCTTCAACGAGTTTAGGTCCAACTCGCCAACACTTCGAAAATTCCGCTGCTTTGGTATAGTCTTTTTGTGTTTGCAAAAGTAATCTGCACAAAACACTCGTTCGGAGCTCCAGGACGTCTTCATAATGTATACATAAATAATAGAAATTAAACCCCAACTAATGGCATATAATTGCCAAGTGAAAGAACTACTGGGTGCACAAGTGACAAGTCCGAGGCTGAGGAGCTCACTCACTGCAAACGTACATTTGAAAAGAGAGGTCACAACTGAGGCTGTCGGCAAAGGTTGATCCACGTCAAAGGAAGAAAGAGGGAAAGTCTCCAGACAAAAAATTGTGGTCAGCGGCCTTCGAAAAAGACTTTCCGGAATCGCACTGTCGTCCCTCCACGCGCTGATATGAAAGCACCCGAGCTTCTACCACGTGGTTCATGACACAGCCTGAGCCATGTCGGCGACCGGTTCGCGAGGGGTTGGCGGTGGGGTTACGTTGATGGTCACTCGGATTAGCCCTTGCTGTACTGAGCTACCGCCTACAGTGCCTTATCGCCGGCTGGTGTCAACAACGAGAACACACACACCCTGTCTACACCAAAACTACAAGCGTTCACCGCACACGCGTCGCCGCCGCTTTTAAGCTTTTGTGAAATTGCTTTCTTTTGCCGCGGAGAACCGCCTTGTCTTAACTACGCGCCTGAAATCCTTCCAGGCGGGCGTACACAATATCAAGCGTTTCGAGAAATGCCCGTGGAGTAGAACTATGGGAAAATTCGGAGCCACGATGTCGATATCGTCGCCGTTGTGTTAGTACGCCGTCGCGTACTGCAGTCCCCCGTTGGGGGAGGGGGGAGGGCGGTCTTACTACGATAACATGGCGACAGCGTTTACACTCTATGTATTTACGCGAGGCTCGAGTATTTGGGGATAATGCTGCCGGTTGGTGTGCCCCTTTGTGCCTGATATTATCGCCCGTGACGCCAGCGAGTGAGATGGCGACAGGCATGACTGCTCAGTAAACAGGCGTCGGCGGCCATGTTTTGCTGGTTGAAGCGAACCCCCTTGTCCTTGACAGCGAGCGGGGAAATGCGAAAAAAAGATTGTATCGGCCGTTTTGCCAGAACTAGCGACGAGTGTCGTCTGCGGTTTCCGGCAACTATTTTGCCATAATCGTGAGCTTAGCGAGGAAATGATTTTTGCTAGCCACAGAACACTACCACGCAGAAAGGGAATGCTTGAACATGTTTTTGTTCTGGATATATATCAGGGATATATATGAGAGAGAGAGAGAGAGAGATGAAGGTAGAGCGGAAGAGGGAATAGCATATAGTGTCGCAGGAGAATAAAGTAAACAAAGTTCCTAGTGGCCGATGGCTGCATGATCTTTCCTCGGATCACTAGTCCGTAATATGATACCTCTTTGTACACAGTAGTTTCTCCTTAATTTAAGTGTGTGAACGATTTATTTAGTTATCATTGGCCTCATCTGAATAAAAATATATAAAAGATGTGTGTTGGTTTCATGAAACTGGAACTCAGAGTCAGTTCTTGTATAAAACACTGCTAAGTGTAGGCTTTGAAAAAGGACCCTACTTTGGGGAGTTGTATCTTCTTTCTCAATAAAATGATGCAACATGTTTTAATGGAAATGAATGCCGAAATAGAGTATAACAGGTTACCTAAATTTACAAAAAATCAAGGGTGGTGTTTTTTTTTTATTCGCATCGGAATTTTTCTTTGTTTGATTTTGTTTTCATGTTTGACTAAATATATCCTAACTATTGTATCACACAGATACCTTAGTTATTTTTTTAAATATTAGCTATATATTAGTAGAATAATATCTGCAAATTATATCATAAGGATTAAATTATTTCATGAGATACAGACCTCCAAAGTTTGCCATTTGCCGTTCGAGCAGGCATGTTTGTCAATTTTTAGAAAAATAAATAAATTTTAAATAAATATGATTACTTTATATTACAAGCAAGCTGTACCCATAGTTTGCGCCTAAAACGTATTAGAGTTCTCCTAATGTTATCGCTTTAGTTATTCACTCTCAAACGGGCCCCCTCCATCAGTGCGCGTTAATGCAACTGTCCACCACCTCATGCCTTACGATTTTTCCTGTCCCCAAGTACTTTTTCTAGTCAAAACTAAGTTTGGATTCTTTCATCCCAGACACTAGACAATAACATATAAAAACATCAGTTGATTTGAAAATGTCGACTAGCCATCCTTTGGTCGATCTTATCTGAAATCACCCTAATATATTTGTTTAACCTAACTTTGAGGAACCCTTCCTTGTTTCGAGCGTTCTTCTATAAGTGGCATGGAGGAATGATCTCGGCTGGAGTTACAGCTTGCTTTGGTTTTTGGCCTTCCTGTAGTATTAGGCCAGATATGCTCTGACGGCATGCCGGGAGATCCCGGTGTCACGGCGTGGAAGGACGGCTCAAGCATCAAGCCTCCTTGCAAAACTGGCCGTCGACAAAACTTGAAACAATTGGATGTGCTGTTGACTTTGTTTGGATAGTCGCCACTAAAGTGAATGGAAAAATTCTTCCGAGCAGTTATCTTCAGCAAGTCTTGCCGAGACGCCGACTGTACCAAGATGCAAAAAAAAAAAAAGAAGGAATGAAATGCTCTTATTCCTGTTAGAAAAATTCCGTACACCACTTTTGCACAAATATTGAAGCTAAAGGACTTGCTAAGCCTTAAGAGTGCACCTATAACCCGCGTGAACATCGTTGTGTGTAAGTAATACACGGTCTTCTGAACTTGCATTACAAGATATCTTACGCAATTGTGTAAGTGCAACGCCATCACTCGGTAGCTAAAATATTGACATATTTCAGACTACTTAAAGCAAACTTGGTTAGTGCCACAGCTGGAATATATTTCCCACATGGGGTTGTGTCCGGAGATAAAAAACTTAACCGGTAATTACAGAAATAACAATAAAGCGAGGAAACGGACCATGTCATGCCGGCGTCAAGTATGTGGGACACACTACTTCACAGCGGTGTATTTGAGCTTTGTTTTGTTTTTCCAAGAAGAAAACACAAAGACAGAGAAGCTTTAAACGAGCCCGGCTTCTGGTAGGCCTGTGCGCGCGCAAAAGCGGCAGTTGGAAAAAGACGAAATTTTGTGCTAAGAGTGTTGGTGTATTAGTCACTTTCCCCAACCCAAGTGCCTCAGACTAGACTTACCGAGGAAAATATTTGGAAGCTTTTCATTTTCATTAGGCAATCTGAAAAAAAAGACTATTTTTTTTCCTTCATAGCGATATTTTTCAGCAAAACACGTACGACGTGTATACGAAATCCTTCATATGTAGTACGAAACATGCCTAATTATTTTATTAGCCAAAACCAACAAGCGCTGTGAGTAAGTGTAAACAAATAAATAACAATCAGACATAAAATGAGGGTGACCAGGATTTGCTTTGAGGAATAGTACTTGAAAATAGTCAGGGTGTTGATTCTGAATAGAAAGGGCTTAAAAAAGGAGCGAGTTGGACGAGTGCAACATTCATCGTGTATTTATTAGGCTCGGTTGATAATATATGAAGGTATAATCATTCTAAGCTGACTAAATAGGTAATATTTTAATAAACTTTTCAATGATTGTTTTTGTCGAGGGCCGATGTTTAAATAGCGGTATTCAAGGAAAATACTATTAGAGACCAGACCATCTGAAGGATTTCCGAAAATTTGATATTTTTTTTAGTTATTAGTATTTAGGTCCGGTATTTTTTTCACCATTTCCTAATTTCGTGCAAAAGGAGCGCATCACGCCCTGCCCACAATGATGCATGAAAGCGTGACGCAGCTGTTTAGGCCATATTGTCATTTGTGTCGTCGGCGCACCCACTAAGGACACGCTGCCGACATCGTCACCACATAATATAAACGACTACGTGATTCTTCCTAGCCTCGTGGCGGGCAGGTCATGCGACTAAGTGCTAGTTTTACACAACGCGAAAACGTTGAAATGTAGCGATTAATACCTCGTAAACCATCACACTTTTTCGCATGTGTATTTTTAATTATTTGACTCCTATAGTAATTGCGGTCAATACCGCGATTTCGACAAAAGTCCTAAAACAATTATTGAGAAATTATTGCAAATAATCATGTTAGTTAGTCAGCTTAGAGTGACGATTATCGTCCCGCTTTACGTCCGCCAAGCCTGAAAAATGCACAGTGAAGACGGAACTCGCCTCAATCTCACAACTCATGAAAAGCAAAATATCGTTGAAGTTAATGTAAACTAAACCCGGTGTAGTATCTTCAGAGGTACGTATTTATATGTCTAACCTATATATTACTTCTGATTTCTTTTTATACGTCAGAACATACTCAGGGCCCGTCAGAGAGAAAAACATGTTGAGAATGCCTTATTTTACATAATTGATCTCGAAAGCGTTCTTATGGCTTTTTGTCATATTCAAAAGTATGTTTAATCAAGACCACTTTGATAAGAAATAACAACATTGTGCTCTTGGCTAGGTATTTTCATAAACTTTCATTTAATAGATACATTTTGCACCATCAATATTAATAGTAACAAAATCTCTCAAAAAATATAGTTGAATTATCATCAAAGGGGCAGGGTTCTTGATTTTTTTCAATATAAATAAAACGTAGGGACATATTTTAGGACCGTTAGACTCTTCCACTGCAGTTGTAAAAGTATGAATATGTTTCGTTTTTGTGCAAAGGGTACCTAAACCAAAACGAATACGGGCATGATCATGGCGGAGCACACACAAGAAAACGACGTTCGCCGATCACCGAAATTTCCGAATCCACTATTGTAACTTTGAAGGCAAACAATTAAGAACTAAAAGAATAATAAAAAAACTCGCTTTTGTTTCGTCGTAGTAAAGGATTTCCCTGTACATATATTGTTGGAAGAATTTAAAACATGACCCGATTTGTCTAAACGATTCAAAATAAAATCACCCATATAGTCTTTAAAGCATACTTCAGTCGAGTGATAAACAATAACAAGGAGAGAATCTTTAGCGCGAATAATTTATTTGTTCTAAATATACGCATTCCCATTTTGCGTTGTGGAATGAGTAGTTGAATGGTGTTAGAGGAGGTCACGATCTCTATTTATCGACTGTTTTTCGAAATAGCAGGAGGTTTTCTAACAACTTAACATACTTCTTGCGTTGAAGTATGTGTTGGTGAGCAATGGTCATGCAATAATTGGAAAATAAATAACAATTTCAGTATTACTCACAGGTGAAGAATATAAAAATAAACGACTACTTTCAGAGCTGAAATTGCAACCCAAACAAGCTAAAATAAAGGAAATAGTAGTTAAGCCAGAGAAACTTTATTCGAGTAGATGTACACTTTAAACACCCAATTCCCTTCAGAATAACTCAGTCTTATAATGCTTCAGGTGAAGGTTGTGGACACCGAAGGCAGGATTGTTCCCGTGAACACTAGAGGGGAACTGTGCACCCGAGGTCCCCATGTATTCAAGGGGTACCTCAACGACGACGCCAAGACAAAGGAAGCCCTCCGAGAGAACTGGTACCACACGGGGTAAGGACCACGTCGGTAGCAGTGCAAACGGCTTTGATGAAACCTTAAGCGCTACATTACATGAAAATACAAAAACAATGGTCGTCGTGTGGAACCCGGAGATTGACTCCCAAAGGCAAATATACGAACCGACAAAGCCAATAACCGGATAGAAAACACACTTTTTTTCCTGAACCAGGATCTCAACGAAAGTGCGAGTGTCTGAAGAATCGGCAAGGCTTTAGTAATATAATCTGATCAATGTTGTTTGACAAATTAATAAAACAACCACAAAACCATAATAACACTCTGGGAAACAAACTAGCAATAGATAGCAAATAAAATTTTAGGGAGCACTTGTCACTTAAGTTCAAGTATTTATTCATAACAACATGAAACGATACACCACTCGTTTGCCCGAACTAAGGACTCTACTAATATTTACAATTAATGCCTACCATAATGAAAATCCTACAGTCTAGACTAGATTTCAATGGAATTGAAGCTGAGCGGGCGGTAAGTATTACATTTCTTCGGATCTTATCTGAATATTTCCTTGTATTACAGTGAATCATTACATAAATAATAAATCGACATTAAGCTCGGCTTTCTCGATGATATTATGGCTCGCGCTCGTTAAGGCTATAAGCGCTGGAATAAACATTCTGGTGCGCCGTCTCGCGCTCGTTCCAGGCAACGTGTTCACTGAATCAACAAATATCTCGTCTTTGTACAGAAATGCTAAGTTTGGAAGACAACATAGTAACATGAAGTTTTCCAGATTATTCTGTAATTTAAATTATTTTTATCGAACCGCTTCTTAATAATCAATATCCAAGAATAGCTTAATTTCCAATGCTTTACTAGTACACTAAATTAGTTGAGAATTCACTAATTTCTTCGAAAATTGATATTTCGCAGTCCCTTTGCTATGTATGTACGGCAAAATACCGTAGGGCGCCTTTTTCACTTTCACTGAAAGCTGGGGAAATCTAGACATGGGCGCTTGTCCGGCCAAATCGGGCGGTTAAGATATAATGTTCAAAATTCTAAAGTTTGGGAATTGTTAGTAATGTGTGCTCGAACGTGGTGGGCGCTTCCACGTTAATTTACGGTATATCTAGTTGAATTTAAATATTCACACTAAAATAAAAATATGTTATTCGTTATTAAATTGCTTAAAGAAAAACACACTTTCTCATTTATATTTTTCTTCTAACTCGTGTTTTTTAGTTCTCAAAGTTTTATGATTTAGTTTTTTCCGACCACTTATTTAAAAAAAATTTTCCCAGCCCAATTCCTTCTTGGATTTACGTTCTACAATCTAGTGTTTCCTCTATTCGTACACCGCTCTTACCTACTTTGGGCTGTTTATTCTGGCGATATTTGTCTGGTAGACCTACGGACAAGTGGAAGGGACGAAGCTATTTTTTGTTGTCTCCAAAGAACTAGAGATTGAAATTGCCCTTTCTTTTGCATAACCTCAGCAACAGACGTTAAACGGACACCTGTAACTGCTATAAGTTATGCTAGATAATAATACATTTTTATGTGGCTGGATAGGATTCGTTCATAACAAAAAAAAACAATTTCCATTAAAATTTTAGCGGTAGATTTTGGTAACGAAAATCATCTGAGCTATTCGGAAACGTGTTGTATTTCTGGACCGGCGCCCTGAAATCGAAAAGTATTTGGAAATGCGCCTAACTGAAAATTAGATTCCCGAAGAAAATATAGCGCTATTTTTGTTTTGTCTAATGCTCATTTTGTGATATGAACTAATGAGTACTCTCTCGAGGCCCTTAAAGAATGATGTTATTGTGGAAATTCTTTGTCCTAAGGGCGATTGCAAAAACACAACTGAAATAAGCACACTAAGAGACGCGATTTGTTAGTCAGCGTTGTTTTTCCTATGTGTCCTCTCCTTTTGTCCTTAGTTGCGCGCTGTTGCTGCTACGATGACCTCTTATTACCAACTCACCTAACTTCATATATACATATATATAAAGGGATGGGCAGTATTTCAAATACAAGTATTTGAAATACGTATTTCAAATACTTTGTGTATTTTGCATTTGTATTTAATTACAAATTGGGCAATGTATTTGACGTGTGTATTTAAATACTAAAACATGGGTATTTCAAATACAATTGTAATTAAATACAATTTTGTGGGCGAAAATACATCTTGTTTTTATGGATGTGGTTGTAAGATAGTCTCCATTTTTTATTCGGCCATGGAGCTTTTTTCCTTTTCTTCTCCGGCTTTATTTTAAAGGCACTCTCCAGAGCAGGAAGAAAACTACGTTCTGCACCGAATGCAGTGTCTTTCAATCAAGCACAAGCTTTTAGTGACTTTGTCATTACGGTGCTAGTCTAGGGCAAGAATAGTGACGAAACCGACGTTCACAGGCAGACTGGCTAAATAAGTGCCTGTGACAACTTGTGATGCTTTCCAGCTAGATTTCCATCCATATTTTTGCCTGGAACATTCTAAATGCGCGGGTCGTCCAGATTTTCGTAACTGGTGCGAGTTGCAACAATAAAAAATTATCTAGCTAGTGCTGCGCGTCTTGGTCGTCTCGGTTCTTTGTTGGTCTATACCAAAATGTAATCAACAAAAAAAAGCTGCTTGAAGCTCTGTACTTTTTTCACGTATTACGTCCAAGCTGATTACATCTTTTTTGTGATTATATTTCTATTACGTTACTAGAGCCTGGCACACTAACTCCCGAGTGTGCAATGCAAAATTAAAATGAGATACCCAGAAACCCGTTGCACGTGCCCTGAAGTCGCTGACGCAAAGTTTGAGGAATGTATTTGGAAAAGTATTTCGAAGAGACCAAATACATTTGGTTGTATTTGTATCATGTACTTCAATGCTTTTTTGGAAATGTAATTAAATTTGTAATTAAATACATTTTGACGAAGTATTTTGTATTTGTATTTCGATACATATTTGCATGTATTTTGCCCATCCCTGTATATACATATATATATATATATGAAGTTAGGTGGGGTTGGTAATAAGAGCTATCTTAGCAGCAACAGCACGCAACTAAGGACAAAAGGAGAGAAGAGGACACAGGAAAAACAACGCTGACTAACAACTCGCGTCTCTTATTCTGCTTATTTCAGAAGTGTCGCTTCTGAAATAAGCAGAATGCAAGTCCATAATTAAAGTCAAGAATTCAGCGCTCAACACATTGACTTGTTCAGCAAGTCTTATACTTCTTTGGCGGATAAAGAAAGAAAAGTGGCGCTCGCACACTTGTCAATGAGTCGCACTATCGTCCAAAGCCCCAATAATTTCTTTAGTGAGGGGTTGGCCACCCCACGGCAATACAGTGCATTTTCTGAACCGGGCATAACAAGTTCACAACCACAGCTTGGTACAGCAAAATCGTTAATGGCCAGAAACAATCTTGTTCAAATTATTATGATGCTCTCGCAGCTGATCATTGACAAATGTGACTATTTGTCCGACATACCTTTCGCCACGTGAGAGTGATATGGAATATACCTTTCCTTCTGTACACTGAATACGAAGACTTCTTAGACTGACAGCGTTGTAAACTATATTATAAAAACTGCCTATTTTGTTTGGTAATGAAAGATCCATACTTATGTTTACCGGGTATGCTATATATCTTTGAGCAATGGGATATCCTGTGTAGAGAGGGCACCTCTGCCGATCTACACATAATAAAGAAGAAAAATGGTGTGAGTTTTCATTGCTGGTATCACCATTTTTTTTTGTCAGTTCTTTTTCCATTGGCAGAAATACATTGCGTGCTTTTTATGCACTGAAGGACTTAACGAATGGAATTCGTTCGGCAGCACAATTTAGTTCAGCTTTGTGCATCACAGCAAAGCCCGTGTCATCTACTAGCAACGCAGTTCATGTAACCGGTGGCGTACATTTGCCCGTTAAAGTGCAACAACTCCTCCCCTATGGTCCTCAGTTCGCAGCTTAGTCTAGGAAGTCAGCACCTGAGCTGCTGTCACGTGGGGGATAAGTGTCGCAATGGGCGCCCGAGGCTGGTTATAACCGCTGCACCTCTGAAGACGATGCTATTAACGCGATTGCGTTTAGGAGCTCTGTCGCAGAAAATCTGTCGTAGGCGTTGAGGTCCACGTAGGCGTCGATGGAACCGAAAAATCTCACAATGCATTGCGCGCAGCCACGTGTGACGTAACACGTGGCTGCGCGTGTTGCGGTATAAGGTTTACCCTCTAAATTTGGCGGAAATAATTTCCCGACAAATTTAAAGAAAATGTTTCCGGAAGATTTGGTGGAACATTTTTTCAACAAATTCAGCTGGTAAATTGCATAATTCAACGCACGCTGCCAAGTGTGACGTCACATGTGACATCACACGTGGCTGTGCGCCTTGCATTATGGGACCACACACACACAAGTATGCACGGCTTGGACGCGAGCACACGTATATCTGAGGCTTTGCGGGCGGGACCCGATAACGCTGTCGTATTCCACTCTTAAAGGCGGAGCTTAGCGTCCTCAAGTTTTTATTTACTGTGTCAGCCATCGGATTCACACCTTCCTGTCAAACAAAGTGAGTCGTACTTGGAGGAACAGTCCTTATTTCTTCTACAAGCTCACAAAAGAGATGGGCTTGAGTTAACGTCGCCCGATACGCTCGTTACCAACGCCCTTGCAGCAATTGACTCGGTCTTCCAACACCGCAATAGCTTTTTTCTTATCGAAGGTAAAATGTAAGGAGAAGAAACCTTGCCTCTCATTGGTGCTGAAAGGAATAGTGTGCCTTCAAGTTCAAGAAAACAAATTTCAGTTTGTAACTTTTCTTCCATAAAAAAAATACACAAACAAAATTGTCCTTGAAAAGGCATCGTTTAAGAAGGGAGGACTTAGAAAAATGCTCTGGCCTTTCACTTACAAGCTCATTTTTTTGACAGCGGACGATCCATTCTTACTAAAGGACTGATATTATTGCACCAGCTTTCTCAGACAACACAGTGACAGCGTACTCTGCTGATCTCAAAGACTTTTATTAATAAATTAAATTCCTTAAGAAGCACTTTTAACATGTGTGGAAAATTGGATTGACACATTTTGAGCTGCTGCGTTTTAGAATGCTTCAGGCGTGTCTCAGGGTACTTCCCCTGAGTTACTCACGGTTGATCTTCGATCTACTTTTGCAGAATGGGATGGAAATATCCTCCTGCAAAGGAACGGGGTTTTTATTTGGTTGCACATTGTCCCGGTTCTCAGTGACATACACCTTGACCACCTTAATATGATAATTTCAGGTCGCCTAGTCAGTTCAGTAGTTTAAACTTTTTCCCGTCGTTGAGAATTCTTTATTTTTCTCAAATATGTAGAGAATAATGACTCTTTATCATTTTGTTTTCATAGTTATAATTTTACCTCATCTCAACCTACGATAAACTGAAGGCGAAAGCAACGGGCTGCCATGTCCAAGCACAAACCAGTTAGAAACCACGTGTTATTTCGGCGTGCGTATCTGGGAGACTCGCGCATTGCTACGCATGTCGGAGCAATACACCACATGGTTTCTAACTCGCTCGTGATTGGACCTAGCAGCCTGTAGGTTTGGTCTTCAGTTCATCGTAGGGTGAGACAAGGCATAGCTTCAGAACATGTTTGCATCCGTTGTAGAAATATCATAAGCATCCGAACAAAGGATAAATCAGATTTTTAAACCTAACAATTCCTTTGCAAGAACATTATGTATTTTCGTCACAAGAACCAAGAGTCAAAAAACACCCCTTAATGATCGGCGCAATCAAATTTAGAAAAATTAAGCATAGTTAATCTATGCCTAGTCAATACTCTGGGTAAATCCTGCCCACATTTGTTCAAAGTGAGCTTCTATGCGTAGCTCTGAACGCTCAGTTAGCAGGATATCCGTTTTAACTTTTATTATCACTATTCTAAATGATGTTGGCGAAAGTAATATATGATAATAAAGCAAAACCGTTGAGAGACAAAAAAGAAATACCGGTGGTGGTGCCCTATATGCAAAAAAAATGCATATCCTAAAAAAACGATAGCAAACCGATTTAACATAAATGTGTTTTCTTCCACACTAAACACATTGATAATTTTATGTAAAGAATATACAACGCAGTCATTGCTAGACAAAGCGGCACAAAAACACAAAAATTCCTTTGTTCAGTATACAGGAGTGGTATATTCTACAAAACACACGTGTGGCAATCGGTTTATATGTCAGATAACCAGGCAGATGTTACAATCATCGGCTGCCCGAGCATTTTAAAAACACAAACGCGACTGTCTCTGCTTATCTAGGAACTCAGTGCGGAGACTGTGGTTGTGATCCTTTTTTCACAAAAGGCACTACATTGTGGAGGAATGGCGACCATTTAAAAAGATAAATAATTAAGACTGAGAAGGTGTGCGACTTGATGACAAATGTGTCATCGCCTCTTTTGTTTCTTTATCCGCCAAAATATTATAATATTTGGTGAAGTAGTCAATGTGATGAGCGCAAATTTATCAGGCATTTCGATATCGGTTTCTTTGCGATGTCGTCCTGCTTCTCACAACAAAGTAAAAGAAACGTGATTTGGTAGTCAGCACTGTGTTTTTACTTTTGTGTAATCTCCTTTATTTCTTGCTTGTGAAGCGCCCTTGATGCTAATATATTTGGAAACACACGTAACTCGAAATGTGTCTGGCGAAGTGTATTTGGCGCAGCTAGACTTGCGCCAAAAAACAACAATTTTTTTCGTTACCAGGTGATTTTGTGGAACAAGTTTCCCCTCTCTTAGCTTAAAAAAAAAGAAAAAAAAAACTTGTTTTGGGTGTTCGGTATTCCGAAGGTCTTTCGACCTACCAAAACTAAACGCATTTTGGAATACCTAGTCTTTACTCTATCCAGCATGCTATTCCCCATTTCTAAATTTAAGATAGCTATTGATAAATCAACGAATGCATGTGATTTAAAAACAAACATTCAATTTTTCCTCCCCTGCTCATCGGGGTAGTGTCACATGTAGTATAGCATGCAAATGGAGCAGGCAGTCTAAAAAAAGGCAATGTTCCGCATTTTCGTTTTTTGTTTTTCTGGCGTGAGTTTAGTTGCAACCCTCATTTCACAACAAGAAACTTCTTGTATCCCGTCGGTATACAAGAAGTTTGTATCCGGTCGGGATATACCCGTATTACAACATCTGACGCCATGTTTCAGTGTTGTCACTAGAAACCCTCAACCTCTCACACCAAATTTTAAACTATAAACCTTCGCGAAACAAAAAAAAAATGTTGTTGTGACTTGAAATTTGGTTACTAATTCAAATGATTGTGTGTGTATCTTAAACTAATTTTGAAGCAAATTAGTTTCGATAAAAATGTTCGTTGAAGCTCTCCTTTAAAGATATTTAAAAGCGGCATTGCACTTTAGAAGTTTGCTTTGTGTTATATTGATAAATCTTGTTAAATAATCCGAATCACCTGTCAGGCCATTGTATCACGACTTGAGGAAAGATTAAATGTAATCAAATTTGAGTGCAGCTTTGAAAAATGTTTACCCTCTCTGGTCAACCGTTCACAGGGACGAGGCGACCATGAGCGAGGACGGTCGAATCACATTTTCGGGCCGCATCAAGGAGATGATTAGCATTGGCACTTTTAGGGTGCCGCCACTGGAGGTTGAGAGTGTCCTCAACACACACCCCGATGTGGAGGAGGCGCAGGTATGTTTCCTAAAGCGCGGCAGACGGTGTGAGACGCGCATCTGTGGAGCTGCTTCTTGCAACGCTGTGCTTTAAGACACCGGGGCATCAACCTGAGCGCCTTTATTCGAAGAAAGCCCGTAACATCTTAGTACTATACCAAGAACAGTTGACGAGTAACAGTTTTCAAGCCATTTCTCCATTTTATAGTAATGTTTAAAAAAATGCACTAGCAGGCTGAGCTCACTTCATCGAAGGGACCCGGTCACGTAATGTGCTTTGTGGCGATGATGTTGAAAAAAGAAAAACAGAGACATGGTAGCGGAAACGTTAGGAACCAATATTCAGCATAGGCTTTTGTTTAGAGCTTCCGTTAATGTGCGCGTTTATCGGCGGACAATTTTATTGGGTGAAAGGGACAGGTCGATGTCGCCGTCCACCTTTCTCCTTGTAACCCAACTCCTCCAGCTTAACCCATTCTCCCCACTTGACTGCTCTCCTTTTAGCACAGTCAAATCAAAGTTGCCTCCCTAATTTACTACCAACAATCATCGAGATTTTCACACATATTCGCTGCTCTGACCGGTTCGCTATATAAACAAAGAAAGTTCAAAATCAACGCGATATTTTGGCTGGGTGTGTGTACAATCCTCGGACTCGTTGCGTCGATGGGTCTTACAATCTGATTTGAAACTCGTGAGGAATGGGACGGTGGAGTGGCGAAGCTCCTGTATTCTTGGTCTTACTCGCCGTATTCTGTCAATAGGTGGAACGTAAACAAATAGAGGCCAAAATAAAGGCTTGAGAAGATGGCTGATACTCTCCAGTGACTAATATTTCGCGAGCAATACCCGAAAGGCATGTTTTGGAGGACATTTTTTGCCTCCGGAGGGCTCTTTTTTTTCTCCCAGGACGGTACATAAGTTTTTGACCTCATATCTTTTGAATGCATGGTGCCACTATCAGTATAATTTTGCAGCAATTTGTTTATGTTTTACTGAATAGAAATAAAATCTAGTTTGGTTCTTCTTTAAAGTAACGCATATCAAAGTTACATGCTCTTTCATTTTTTTGAAATTTCTCGCTAGGTGATTGGAGTACCGGACGAAAGGCTGGGAAATAAGATATGCGTCTGGATCAAACTGCAGCCATATAAAACCTTGTCTCACGAAGACATCAAGACCTTCTGTAAAGGAAAGGTATGCAATCAAATTAAGGCGTACGAAGACTAGTTTAATATAAGGAGACGTTAATGAGTTTCTTGTAAAGAAATTTTTCAATGTCAACATAAACCCCAAAGCCTCAAGGCTATCCGCTTTTGATAAAGTTGATATACGGGTTTTGGTATGCAGTTTTATGCTGAACATAGAATATGTTCACAAAAATATGTAATTCTGCCAGTTTCATAATAGCGTTTCAAACATCATTTATTAAAGTCTTTAGTTAGTAAACCAATATGGTGAGGTCCAATAATACTAAATTCATGGCCACAAGAAAACTGTTATAGTTGACAGACATTTTACATAATTATGAAACTTATATACGCGGTTATTGGTTTTATTGGATACAACATTCTTAAGGGAGTGCTGGTACACGAACATCGTTTTTGGTATAGGGTTATTGAACTCGGCGGTCATTGCATTCCATCTTCGGCTTATAAGCTGGAAAACATCCGAGTTCTAGAGCGTGGGTGGGCTGGCTTTAAGCGGTTTCCATATGCGAAATCTCGTGAATGTGAAGCATTACGAATGCTTCAACCAACACATGAATAAAACTCGTGAAAGAATAATGGAGGAAATAACCATCGCGATGAGTTGGGCAATTAACTATAAATTGTAATGTGTAATATTTTATGGAACGTGTAAAAATATGTAATATGTAATATTGTGTGATATTTTGCAATTTATATTTTCCCAAATCGATGCCATCGCAACTTTGAATGCCGTCCTTATTTTAAGTCAGCCAACACTTATGTGAAAAAAAATCCCCTTAGATTGAAATAATCTGGGTATTGTTTTCGGATGTCTGTCACCCTGTCTAGAAACAGCGTGCAGAAAGATCTTCGCCAGAAATAAATTGTGATGTGTGTATGTTCTAGCAAGTGCGTCTGAATTAATTAATCTCTAATGGGTGCCTGGTGTCTTTGCCGTAGAGAAGTGTAGCCAGAGCAGTACCACTGATAACCTGTGGTCTTTAACGTGCATTACGGAATTCTGAAACACAGCCGCACAAAGGTGCGACGCCCACGCAGATAGAAACTAGCAGGGCTGAGAATTGAGCTCATGGTCCCTGGGTTTTTTCAGAGTAAGTGTTCGGTCCACATGCTCCCAGCTGCAGTGCAACGACACACTCAGACACCTCTCCCCCTCGAAGCCTGCTGAACCCTATATTTCGCGGCTTCTTTTAGTCGCCGAGGTCGAGGAATGTGAAGCCCGCAAACGTTTCTGCAACGTCTATTTGCCGATGATTGTGCATCAGACAACGCGGTGTCTGGTGAAACGGATTTCACACAGCTTATGAGAGATGTTAAACGAATTGAATCATGGTGTAGTAACAATAAGATGTCATTGAACGCTAGCAAGTGTGTTCATGTGCGCTTCACTAGAAAACATAATAAATTGACTCATCAGTACTATATTAACAATAAAAATATTAGAATTGAACCACCGTAAAAATATTTAGCTGTTATATTTTCTGAAGACGGAACATGGACAGCTCAAGTGAACAGTGTCGTTTCCAGGGATGGCAGGGCTTTAAGTGTTTCACAGCGCACCCTTAAACATGTAAGCAAAGAGCTTATGGAAGCAGCGTATAAAGTGTATGTTAGACAGATATTAGAGTATGCCTGTCTTGTGTGGGATCCGTTTTACCAGGTTCGGATCAGTGCTATAGAACGTATTCAATCTGTTGCTGCTCGGTTAGTCCTGTGAATATAAGATCGTTTCTGTAGCACAACTGATATGAAAAAGGAACTCGGATGGGTGAATTTAAATGAACGTCGTAAAAGGCAGCGTCTCAAATTGTTTTACTCGATTTATCACAACCAAACAAGATTTGTGCTGCAAAGTTTCTGCATTCACCATCTTACCGTTCTGCTCGTACAGACCATTGCTATAAGGTTCAGCCGTATTTCTCCAGGACAAACATTATGAAACACTCTTTTTTTTGCACAAACCATCGCAGAATGGAATTCATTACCGTCGGAAGTGGTGTGCCGCGAGACTGTGGATCTTTTTTTTAATGCATTGTGCCCCCCTGCAATAATGCTGTATAGGCGCTGCGGGGTTTTTTTTATTAATAAAGAATAAAAAGCTGGGAGACGGCCGAAATAGAGTCGCTGTAAAAGGTGCAGCGCGCATCCGCGGCACTGAAATGAATGCCGAGAACGGTAAGTATTGAACCGATTGTAGCACACGAATGACGAGCGGCCGAGGGCTGGTGAACAGCTGCGCTTCCATCTGTGTGAAGGCGTCTCAAAAAAGGAGACTTCAACAGGTGTAAAGCGACACGTGCGCCAATCCGCCTGCGTCTGTTTTTTGCAGCTTGTTGTTTTTCTTGGGAGAAAGCTCTTTCCAAAAGAGTTTCACTAAATGCTGATAAAAACTTGTGAATAAATTCCAGAGATGTACCAAAAGAAAATGTATTCACTTTTCTGTCCAGGAACTATAGGTTTTTGGGCATTTTTTGTAGAATTTCTATAAAACTTAGTGTATGGAGATTACATCAAATTTTTTTAGAAAACAGATATATTAACAACGTGTCTATCTCCATGATAAAGGTTATAGATCAATTTTTCGCAAAAAAAGCTATATTATGAAGATTATGTTTAGGTTTGTCACAATACAACCACGGAAACTTGCACTACTCACCCCTTGCCCTGTGCACATATGCAGGCATCACAAGTACACACATCACTGAGCACTCAACACACTAGCTAATCAGTTCTGTTGGCAGCTACACCTCTATGTACACCCTCCACTTGAAAAGCAATCATTTGAAAAAGGACCTTCAAAGAAGATTGAAAAATTGCGCGAATGTTGATTTTTATGCCAAAAAATTTGTATGAAATCTGATATATAAGGTTGGTGATCTGCATCTCCAACTATAACGCCTTGTAAAAGGCAATATTTATTCGACGCAGTCGAAATAATCAGCAACCTCAACGAGGCTCCAACCGGTCGTGATTTCGCGTCCCCGAACCGCATCTAATTATTTTCTTAAATCTTGTCAATAGAAATTACAGAGAAATATGCTGACAGGAAATCTAATCAAACTTTGCGATAGAAATCCTGTCGCATTTCTGTCATCCGTACTTTACAAACATGGGTTGAAAGAAAGTCTATGGAAATTCTATTGAAAATTGTCATAGGACGTTAGTGGATAGGGATGAATAGGAATCGTTCAGGAGTCTCAGAACAGAGCTAGGAAAATGTATTTCATACCACGCTAAAATGTGAGCCTGATTTCATATATATATATATATATATATATATATATATATATATATATATATATATATATATATATATATATATATATATATATATATATATATATATATATATATTTATATATTGTAAAGGCCTACTGGCTATAAGCGAAGGACTCCCTGTGTTGTTCATGCCGGAGCTTCCCGAAAACAGAAAGAAGGATGCGAGAGCAAGTATGCCAAGCCTCTTCGCGGGAGCCAATCCCCGAAAGGCCAGACATAATTGGCCTTCCCACCTTTGCGACGGCGCCCGCGGCAGAGCAGATGGGCGGTCACATAATTGGCAGGTAACGTGTGAACTCAATCCTGACAAGCGCTGACGTCACAGAAGCCGAGGGCGCGAGGTTGATGTCCGAACAGAAGACGGAGGGACGGACAGTAACTTTCACTTAATATGCGGGTGAAGTGTCCCTTCACGCTTCTTGAATTGTACTGTTTGGACAGGCCTTGTTCTTTTTAGTGTCACGTGGTAGATGAGACGTTTTCAAGAGGGAGCACGCGCACAGAACCTTGGGCGCGGTGTTTGGGGATTTTCGCGAAGTGCGGTAAGCGCTTGAGTACAGCGAAAACACTATTTCCAATTCTAAAAAGAACTAACAAGAAAAAAAAGGAGTGGCCGAGGAAGTGAAGCAATTAATATTTCAAGGCATTCCTTGTTTATTGTGTACGCAATCACAACAAACTTCATAATTACAGATCCACGATTACAAGATACCGGAATATGTGCTGTTCGTGGACTCTTTCCCGAGGACACTGACCGGAAAAGTACAGAAGCACAAAATGCGGGAGGAAAGCGTGCGACTGCTGAACTTGTCAAGATGATCAGCGTCAGACAAAAAAACACGCGGAAAAAATAAAGTATACATTCCACACGACATCAACGCGACTGTGGCACATTATTCCCTGAGGTGGAATCTGTGTTCCACAGGAAGGAATATCATTGACCACGAACTTGATTGATTAAACATTTAAAAATCACATGAAAACATCCCAAGAGTTCAAGCACGCTTAAAGGCCGACGTAAACTTCGAGCTTTCCACTCTTCTTCACTACATCATTTTGTATATGCTTTCCATATTCGAACCAGTTTCAACTTGCCTCAACACTGCATTTCTCGAACTTTAGAAAAGGAGGGCACTAAGGTTATTTTTCATACAGAAAAGCGAAGTTGTGCGTCGGTCTTTAAGAAAAACAATTTTGACATCGGGTAATTTGTAATTTTTACTTTAGTCTCATTAATTTCTATATCAACCCGGGTCTAGTTACGAATATGGTGGCACCTGTGAAACGCCCTTTTGAGGTATGAACTATCAGCTCCGGAACGTCGTTTATGTTATGGGATAGTATTCTTAAGCTACCGCACCCCCCCCCCCCCCTCCCCTCCGGATTTGTTTGTCTATCTGGCTTCCTAGCACGCAGTAGGTATGCTAAGTAGACCATTTCAGCTCACATTCTTGCTTCTTCATATTCGTAACCCCTTCGAAGGACCTGACAACCTTGACATCGTCCTAGAGGTCGTCCTGGAAGTCGTCCTAGAGGTCGTTCTTCTCGTCGTCCTATATACGACATCCTTTATAGAACGTATTTGAGTTCTTACTATGGGACGTCGTCCTTAAGGCCATCTTAGAAGTCGTCCTTACGATCGCCCTTGTGATAGTTCCAGACGTCGTACTTGACGTTGTTTTAGACGTCGTGCTTCAGGTTGCCCTAGAAATCGTCCTTGAGATCACCCACATGTCGTCCAAGAGGTCTTCCTAGACGTCGTCTTAGATGGCATCCTTGAGATTCTCCTAGATAAATGCTGACACAATTCATGAACGAACCACCTAGGGCGTATTTCTGACGTATTTACGGGCAGTTTTAGCGGACGCTGGACCGACGTATAACGGGCGTCGGGACGATCGCTTCCTCAACACCTCAAAGTCGGCGTAAATACACGGGTATTTGGCGACTCGGCCAAGACGGACCTGGGCGCTCCGGCGTATTTCGGCGTGGCGAATATGGAAGCTTATAGCGCGGTTCCGGCCATTCAGCTCGCGAGTTGACTGCCGAAACTTACTCGAGCATTGGCTTGCCTAGCTTTGCGGCCTCCTAAGTGGCTTGATTCAGCCGCCGAAATGTGCGCTCGATTGTCGTGTTCGCCTTTTTGATGGCGAACTGCAGGGCCGCCGTTAGGCATGGGCGAGCGGGGCGGGCGAGCGGAACGGGCGCTCCGGGCCCCGCGCTTACGACAGGGCCCCGCAAGTGACAGAAAGGCCCCGCGGTCACTCGCCGGTTGAACTTTTTGTAAAATTTCAACATCGCCACTACAGATAACTTTCATTGCTGAATTTTCCAAAGGAAAAAAAAATAGTTAGCTGACCGACGGGCGCAGGGCCCTTCGCCAATTTGCGGATTGCTCCACCCGGACAGAAAAATTCCTGTGTTGCAAAACTAACCTCTCCTCGGAAACGACGCAGCTGGACCTAGTTACGAAGCACGTGGAAGCACGGGTTTATATGCGCAGCCAAAATATCTAAATGAACCTTGCTGAAGGCTCTAGTGTCAAAAATGGTTTCTCGAAAAGTTTACAAAACAAAGAGCCATTGATCTATAATCATAAGGACGAACTTGGGAAGAGAGGGCTGCAGACCTGACGATGTTGAGGGCCCCACTGCTATTACTGCGCCAGCTTCGAAAGCCGGGGTCACACATTACGCATCTTACGAATACAGTTTGCAGACAAATGTTAATTCGAGGCACGGCAAGATCCCTGCTTTGTATGTCGAACGGCAACGAATGAAAGGAGCAGACTGGCACGCGGCCTATGAAACAGGGATGCGTCAGTGAGTCGCGTTCGATCGATGTCTGCAGACTGTTTTTTTTTTCTTGTCCTTTGTATAAGCAGTTTGAAACCGGCCTAACTTGGGCATGATATGATAGCTTACTAAAGTAAGTTATGAGTGTCTGGAGCTGAACTGTTTGGTTAAAAATGACTGTGAAAGTTTCCAGCTGAACGTAGAATAAACGTAGCAAGGGAGAAGAAAGAAACAGACACAGGCTTTTCAGATTCAGTTAGAAAAGTATTCGCAATTGTTATGCTTCAACAAGTAATTCTCATATTTGGGAATGTATTAATTACCAGCATTATAACAGGTAAATTAAGATTACATGAACTGCTTTTAAATAACAACGTAAAATCATGTGTAAATTTAGTGCTATACTTCTAGCTCCCTCAAGAATCAGAGACTGGAAGGAAATCGCCAAGTTCTTTGAAATAGAATAGAAGTTTCCTCAATGTGTGGGGGCCGTTGACGGAAAACATGTACATATCGAGGCCCCTGCTGATTCTGGAAGCCCGTTCTATAAATACAAAGTGCTGTATATCGGTCTAAAAATTTACTTTAACGTATATTATGTTTCACAAGCGCGCCTGAAGTGACGTAACACTCGGCTTTTCAGGATAACCTGCTCTATAGTGCACAAGGGCGTCGTGGACATCAAGTTGAGGTTTGGGGACCATAGCCGCTGGAGCGTATGGCCTCCAAAGTGATAATGGCGTCTTCAAGGCATCTATGATAGGACAGTGCCTCAGTCAAGGTGCCTTCAATTTGCCGCCACCAAATTTGCTGCCATCTTTTCATGTTATCGCCGCGTACGTCTTCGTTGGAGTCGAGGCATTTCAACTGAGGCCGAAATTTCTGAGGGCCTATCCTGGCAGATACCTTTGCGGTGATCTAAGAATATTCAACTATCGATTGTATATAGGGCGAGGTAACCTTTAGAATTGTTGCACTTGCATTAGAATAACAAAAAAAAAAAACAGTGTTGTCTTTGCCCCATTTCCATGAGGTGCGTCGAGAACGCGTTAGAAAGTTTGGCTGCTAGATTTCGCATCTTCCGCAGGCCAATCGAACTCCTCCCAGACCACGCCACTGGAGTCGTCCTCGCAGCTTGTGAACTGCACAGCTAGCTACAAGGCGACAAGTTGCACATGCCAGATGCCTACGCTGATTGAAGTTGATCACTTCGGCAACACCGTTGATGTCCAGTGGCGCAAGGAGGTCTCTCAACAGACAAACGCGTCGCTCAAACTGCCGAGGTTGAGATGGCGGCACGTCGATCAATCTTCCTGAGAACGCAACACAATGACCACCGCAGTGAGAGAGCTGTACTGCAGGGAATTTGTAAAGGAAGATGCACTGTCATGGCAAAGGGAGCGCGTTGGCCTGATATCCTAAGTAATGTCAGTGGTGTGGTGACAAATCACCAAGTTTTCAAGTTTTTATGTGGGAGAATCGTCTGACAATCACGCATATTTTGTGAAGACCTTCCAGAGGCGTGGGATATTCAAACGATGTTTTAACGCACACCGGTGGACCTAAACTCGTCAAACAGAAAGTTGAACCAGAAAGTTCGTGAAGCCCGCTGATTGGATGCCGGCGAAAAATGCGCTAAGTCATCGCCGTGATAGGCAAATCGGTGCTCTCCATGAGCTTCGGCCCAAACTTATAAGTTAAATATACCTATAGAAGGCGACAGTGTCTCATATGGGTAGCCATATTTGGGCAGGTCATGAATAGAGCAGGTCGTGCTGTAAACCCTCTAGACGGCGTGGTTAGTGCCGCATTTCTCGAGATGGCCTAAAAGAGATGTATTAGCCCCTTCAAATATTACGCCCTGTTACGCTCAAACTCAAAATACTGCTAGGTAGCGTGCCCAAAATACTACATAAAAATGGTACCTATTCATTTTATAGAGCCTGTTGGGAATCAATACTATATCAATTATAGACGTGTCATCTTGTTGGTGTTTCTGTGCGTACTCCAGCTTCCGGCATTCTCAGATTGACCGTAACGGTAAGAAATTTTTCAAACGGTCTATTCAAAGTTACTCAAACGCTCAGTTGGGATACTCGCCCCTGAAGGGGAACGACGACGAAGCGATCTGGTGGAAAGACGCTGATTGTTCTACTCCGGCTAATTCAGGCAAATATAAAAGATTACAAGCTCAAGCGGACGGGCGCTTTGCCGAGCGGCGGGCGCGTGCCTGCGCCTTAGGCACGGGGTTGGCTAGCTTGAAAGCCTGTATATACTGTACATAGCGCGTTTTCGGGTTTTGGTTTTGTTCTGGGCATGACACCACTGTTGTAAATAAAAGTTTCTAAACACAAGACAACCACCTGGATCAACACTCGACGGCTCTACGATGCCTGTGACTGGCCCGGGTCCAGATGCGGCTGAATGTGAAATGAACGACAACCAGGGGGGCTATGTTGCACGTTTTGGACTCCCAGGAGAACAGGGAGAAAGAAGTGACGCAGGTGTGAATGAGCGTACCTTTGCAGCACCACGCAACGCGTCATCAGCGACTCCACCAATCAACATCCTAAGAGCGTTGTTGACGTAACTTCCTTCTTCTTAGTTTCCTGGGAGTCCAAAACGTGCAACATAGCGCCCCAGATGGAAGATCTGACGGCCTCATAGACGCCGCTTCATCCTGCGCAGAACTTTCTGGTAAGGTTGACGACTTACCGGAAGCCTTCCTATTTCCAAAGCGCCGCAAGAGGCCAAATTCCGCCATCAGCTCCGTATCATCTGGTGCGACCGTAATCACAACAGCACCGCTTCAGCCTACTCTCACCGTGATTCTGAAGCCCACAGATCCCGACAAGTCACTTGCGAAAATCAATATCCCAAAGATCTCTGAAAAACTCGAAATGACCGCACAAGATGGCGTCATTCTTGCTGGGCCAAATCGAAGACTGAACCTTCTCGCAATTGATTGCAGAAACACAGAATCAACGAAAGCTCTACTTAAACTTGAAAGCGTCGGAGGAATACCTGTGCAAGCCTACGCACCGCACTCACGTGAAGCAGCCAAGGGAGTCATCTACGGAGTGCAGGAAGACATCAGTGATGTCCAGCTAGAATCTTCAGTTCGGGCTACAGCTCCCGTTCTCTGCCTTCGGCGTCTTGGGAAGTCAGAGGTTGTGAAACTAGTGTTCAGCACTAATACCCTACCTGCCTACAACACCATCGGGTACACGAGGTACAACGTTGAAACCTTCATTGAAAAACCTCGACAGTACCCGAACTGCAGTTCGTATGCTCATATCCGTGGCACCTGCTTGAAAACAAGTCGCTGCAGTCGCTGCGGTGTAGATCACGACAGGAGCAAATGCGACACAGAAGACCCTAGATGTGTAAACTGCGGAAAAAAACACGAATCAACATCTCGTCAGTGCCCCAAATTCAAACTTGAACAAAACATATACAAGTCCAAAAACTACGCTGGAGTGGACTACAAGTCCGCAAGATCAGCCATACTCTCCTCAAACGAAAAGTAGATGCAAACCCACCTGACAGAACTGAACGTAGGCACCATCAAAATCACATTGCTAATAACTCAACAGAAGTGTCCGGCACATCCTCTGTTAAGGGTAAATACCAATCGAGAAAATGTAACACAGAAACGACAGGTCGTACTACTTCAGATGACAAATCAAACACGTCTAACACACCAACATATAAGCCCAATGACGCTAAGGAGTGTCCAATCCTTCCCCATCGCGAGCCTCCGGATAATATTAATTCCAGAGACCAAACTAGAAGATCGCGAGAGAAGTGTCCGCCGACGAGTCCCTCTTCCTCGAGCTTGGGACCCACACTGAACACAGTGGCCACGTTTATTCGTAGCCTTCTTCTCACTTGGCACTCTCCTATAGCAACAGCTTTAATAACACTTCTTAATTACATCCTTTCACTCAATCAGCTATGGTATCAATAAGTACACGTCAATTATACGCCTCCGCCAACATTTTCCCACAGTAGGCCCATGCAGTCCATTGAAAGATTACGTAGTCGAGCAGCTATCTTTCAGTGGAATGCAAGAAGCCTACATACTCGCTTATCAAATTTTCGCCAGTTTGTTTTTAAATATTGTTTTCCTGTTATAGTAATATCAGAGTAACGAGTTGGCTCAGACATAAGACTATCAGGTTATGAGCTCTTTTATTCCCAGAGAAGATCGGGTTTAAGCAGGGTACTTCTTGGAATTAAGAAAGATCTCACCTTCTTTTTGCCTACTGTTTTACCGCACAAAACTAACGAAGAGATTGCTGCAAGTGTCCGCGAAGGAGCGATCTCTTTTACGATAATTGTGGCATACATTCCACCAGGTAAAGCATTCGACAAGCTTAGACTAGACGAATGAATTAAAAATACACTAAGCCCACATATTCTGACCGACGACTTTAATAGCCATCATCCAATGTGGGGCGATAAAAAGGCTAATACTCGAGGAAGAGCGTTAGCTGATCTGGCCGACAAATATAATATGACGGTTCTCAATGACGGAAGTCCCACGTGTTTCAAGGGGGTGACGATGAGTAGCCCACTAGACATTTTACTGGCATCTGCCGATCTGGCCATTAAGACATCATGGTTTCCCGACATCAAAACCCACGGAAGTGATCACGTCCCCACCTATAGCACAATAAACAAAATTTGCTGCACAAAATTGGGTACAAGTTTATCCTACACTAACTGGGAAAAATGCCAAGCAAAAATAGAAACAAAGTGTCATGAGATCGCTTCTACTAAAGACCTTGCGCACGTCATTGCGTCCGCAAAATCAGAAGCTACAGAGTCGTACAAATTGGCGAATTCGCAGACTGGTGATGATAGCGATTATGAACGGCTTCGCGCTATTCGCCGTCTTGCAGAACGCAGAGCCCGAAAAACAGGCAATTCTGAAGACTTGAGAGCATCACGGCGAGTGCAAAAGCACGTTCAACGGCGTTTATACAAGCTCTCAAAGAAACGATGGAGAAGTAAGAGCGCAAGCCTAGATCCCAGAAAGCCTTTGACACGCATTTGGCCCATGATGAAAAGCCTTCGTAATAAACCGCAGCAATTGCATCCCTTCCGATCCATTGCCTTCAGTCAAAAACTCACAGAAACCGCCGTGGCAGATTAGTATTGTGCAAAGATCACCTGTTACACGTCAAGCTCTAAATACAGTATCAGCATCACAGATCAAATAACACATGCTCTGTAGGCTGATTAATGACCCTTTACACTAAAAGGGTTAGACATCGCTCTTGCATCATGCAACACTAACTCATCTCCAGGGCCAAATGGAGTTGCTTATTGTGCCTTAACTCATCTTGGTGAAAGAACACGATGTCTTTTACTGGACGTTTATAACACATCATGGGAATCTGGCACTATACAAAATGAATGGAAGGTAGCTCGTGTCCCGCCTATTTTCAAGCCTGGAAAGTCGCCTCTTGATATTAATTCCTATCGACCAATCGCACTATCAAGCTGCATTTGAAAGATAATAGACAAAATGGTGCTTACGCGGATCGAATGGAACCTTGAGAACAGGGGCCTATATCCACCCCAAATGTCCGGATTCCGCCGCGGAAAAAGCAGCATAGACAATGTACTAAGTATGGTTTCTAGTATCGAAGATAAGAAAATACAGAAAAAGAAAACAACCGCTCTTTTTATTGACATCAAAGCGGCATTTGATGCAGTGGAACACAATGCGATACTTCTTGACATGGAAAACATGGGATTTGAAGAACCTGTAGTCACGTGGATATCAAACTACCTTAAGCGAAGAAAAATTTGCATTTCAACACAAGACGGTGACACAGGACAACATGAAGTAAAACTAGGGGTGCCCCAAGGGGGTGTTCTTAGTCCAATTCTTTTTAATATATCGTTCATTGGTCTTCTCAAACTTCTTCCAGACACAGTACATATTTCTTTATATGCTGATGACATTTGTCTTTGGGTATCGAGCAAGTCTTTATACATAAATCGGGCACGACTACCGAAAGAGATTAACAATGTCATAAGATATCTCAAGTCTCGCGGGCTACATATATCTCCCATAAAGTCAGCCGCCCGTTGCCTTCACAAAAAAGGATTCCAGTTAATATCCCATATATGTAGAACGAACACCGATACTCTATGTTCCTGAATACACCTTTTTAGGTGTAACTGTTGACAGATATCTCACTTACGGCCCTCATATTAAACGACTCAAAAATAAACTCTTTCATTCAAGTAATCCCAATGATAAGCGGAACAAGGTGGGGTTGTTCCGTCTCAGCAGCGATGACCCTCTATAACTCTCTTTTTGTAGGACTCTTACAATACACCTTACCAGTTATGAACGGAGCCTCAAGGGCAGTTATGAAAGATCTTGAAAGTGCCCAGGCACAAGCACTGCGCTCTTGTTTGGGCCTGCCCAAATGCACATCAAAGAACGGCACACTCGCTGAGGCTAGGGCACTTTTACTTTCAGACTTAAGAACTCAAGAAACAATGAGAACTCACCTTCAACATGTCATTCGCAATACAAATCACCCCCTTAAGGATATTGTTGAATGTAAACCTTCCTCAAGCTTCTCCAAAATCATTACGCTCCTGAAAGACTACCTCCCCAACTTATTTGAGGATGCGCAGAATCCGACACTTTCGCCTTGGATGTATTCTCCATTAGACATTATAGCGAACATTCCAGGTGTAGGAAAGAAAACAGAGACATCAATCGCCGTGATTACACAAATAGCCTTAGAATATATATATATATATATATCGAACCTATTCACTATCTGTGCATATTTATAGGACGGGTCTACCACTCTAACCTCCCCATCTATCGGTATATACATTCCATCAACCAAAACAACTATCAAAGCAAAACTAAGTCATATGACCTCCTCGACTACTGCTGCTGCAGAGCTCGCGGCGATCAGAACAGCCATGCAGCATATTATTCTCCAAAATCCACACAATGGGTGATATTCGTCGACTCTAAGTCTGCTCTTCTAGCTCTTTCTTCACTCCGTAAACAAACTCCAAACACAACCTATTAACGCAATTCTGGAGATCCACCAAAAAGCTTTGGTTAAGGGGCACAATATAGTTCTCCAGTGGGTGCCAGGGCATTGCGGGATTACTGGAAATATTTGTACAGACAACGCAGACAGAGAACCTCACAAAGAAACTGCTACTTTCCTCATTCCATTTTCAAGAACTGATTCCAACACCGTCACACAAACAATCGGCAGGGAAATAACATCGCCGTTATGAACAGACCCACACTACTACTACAAATACCTAAAACACATTGACCCCAAATTAGAATTTTGCATGCCACGAGGCCTCTCAAGAGCTCAAGAGACAACACTTTATCGACTGCATCTAAACGTCGCATATACGAAGAAATACCTCCATCTTATTGGCAAGAAAGAATCACCTATGTGCTCTTCATGTTCTTCACCCGAAGGCAGTGACCATCTCTTGTGTATATGTAAGAAACACGATTCTGAAAGAAAGACGCTAAATTACAGCTAGGACTGGGACCAAATGAAAAACTTGAACAGCACCACCTTCTTGGGCCGTGGTCAACGTCTGGAGACGCACATAAGGCCACAAAAGCACTAATTAATTTTCTCTCATACTCGATTATCCAAGCTGCCATAGAAGTTGATGTATATATTGTAAATAGGTATTATTTTATATACTTTTTTAAACCTTTTTTTTCTCTATTTTTCTTTCCTCCCTTGTCCGTCCCTCCCCCCCCCCCCTCCCCCCCCCCCCCCCCCCCCCACCCTACCCCCCTCTCCTTTACGAAGTAGCAAATCAGCTTTTAAGCAGGTTGACCTCTTCGTGACTGTAAATAAACAACTATTCTCTCTCACCTTTGAAACCCGCACCGCTCGCATCCACCAAGTTGAAACTATAATAATTAGAGTTCCTGTATAGACGATTGCAAGCTGGGCGACTGGCCGCCGCCATGTCCCTGCTCGAGCAGGCACGCCCGTGCGATTACGACTTGCCAAAGCTACGTTCACCCGCGCGTTGCACGCGCTTGCACGCATGGGGCACCACTTGTGGCGCCATGCTTGCAATTGTCTATAGGCTCCCTGCAAGAGCCAGAGTTGCGCGTTCATGCATGGCATGTGGATACAGCTGCTCACGTGACTACATTCGGCAAATAGCAGCGCCGCGCGTTCGAGGCGCGCGGCGCGCTCAAAAGCCAGGGAACGTACGCAGTGGCGCGTGAAACGTCTACTTTGCTGCACGACACTTGATACGGCTGCTGACGTGATCGGATCTCGGCAAATAGCGGCGAGGGCCGCACGCGGCACGTGGAATCAAATGCGCAACTCTGGCTTCCGTAGGGAGCCTATTAGCGACGTGCGCGGCCAAAAGCGTCGCTGTGGTCAGCTTTCTAATAGGGTGCCTACATGTCTGTCTGTCTCAGGGTGAAGACATCCATTGTTGCCCTGGATGCGTCAGCGCGTGACGCTCTCGAGCGCTCGGTGTGTGACTCGGGCGGTAAAATGGCGTCTATGCATTAGTCAAAGCTACGCGCTCGAGCTGACTGACACCGAATTGCGCGCACTTCAAAATGCATAAAAAAACGACTGGGCGGAAAAATGGCTGAGATGTCACCACTCAAGCAAAAGCGCGCGTGTGTATGAAGGCACTCTACTTTCTAAGATTGGCCGAACCATGGGCATTTGAGCATTGTCAGATTGTCAACTTTGACGGTGTTAGTTTCGGTTTGCGCTGGCTCCTAGCTTCCACTGTGGTTTTTAAGCACACCATCGAACTCGTCGTCGCACCCGATGGTAAGTAGCCAGAATACCAACCGGTGACGTCACGGCGAGGCAAATCCCAGTCGTGACATCACGGAGGAAAACGATAAGAGTTCGCCACCGAAACATCTCGGCGCTAATACAGGAACTCTAAACTAAATTAGGGTGCCTACATGTCTGTCTGTCTCAGGGTGAAGACATCTATTGTTGCCCTGAATGTGCCAGCGCGTGACGCTCTCGCGCACTCGGTGCATGAGTTGAGCGGTAAAATGGCGTCTATGCATTAGCCAAAGCTAGGCGCTCGAGCTGAGTGACACCGGATTGGGCGCACTTCCAAATGCATTAAAAAACGATCGGGCGGAAAAAATGGCTGAGATGTCACCACTCAAGCAAAAGCGCGCGTGTGTATGAAGGCACTCTAAACTAAATAGGATATTAGCGCCACCCTTTAGAGACTAGTCAAAACACGAAAGTTCTTTTATATTGCTACTGCGAAATAGCAATGCAAGATGGCGCCATCGGCCCTTGCCCAATTCCTCCTGAACCGATATATGCAAAGGTGCAGTTCCCGGAGTGGCGTTGCGGGAGAAATGAAAGCGTTCGAAACGCCGTTAATTCGGCGATTCGATTTGAGTATGCGCAATAGCTCTCCTTAGATAAATATCAAAGACGCACCTCCACGCCCAGTTCAGTGACACGACAACTTTCGTCATGCGATAAGTGTTGGAAGGATTTACGGGCCGCTCAAAAATTGAGCGCACCACTCACGAAAAATGCCGGCGGTATGCCGATGCAAGGTCAGGCGAGATATCGTTCACCTGTCTCTTCAAGGCGTCTCGCAACGAAATATATGTAGCATAACGGGACGTTCGATGACAGCCGTAAATAGAATGATTCAGGCATATAGGGACGAGGGAGGCCGACTACGAGACGCTGCGCGCCCCAGCCGATATCGATGCACGTCAGAGGAGGTCGACCAGCTGATCGTTGCGGCAGTAGTAGCGGATCCCTTCCAGAGCGCTCAAGAACTTCGGGACGCTCTGGACCTGGATGTTAGCCTCGCAACGATTCGGCGACGATTGCGAAAGGCTGGACTTCGAGGTTGCGTGGCTGCTCAAAAACCTCATTTCACCGAGAGACAACGGCGGCAGCGACTAGACTTTGCTCGAGCGCACGAAGACTGGACCATCAGCGACTGGGGTGAAGTTATCTTCACGGATGAGTCTACGTTCAGCTCAAGGTGGGATCAGCGGCGCCGAGTTTGGAGGCCATACAACGCGAGGTATTCATAGAGTCACTCTAAATTCATCTAATAACAAATAACTAAGAAAATTAATTCTTAAATCGTCCGATTGATACTTTGATTCGTTTCTAACGTTAAATTCAAATTTGTGATCTCGCACTTTCAATTTATTCGGCGGTCATAGTGTTTTATTAAACAAAACAAACATTCCTCGTTTATTTGGTTTTGTCTGCATTTGTGGCAAATTGTTCTCTACGACAAGCATTTTATGTCAGCGCTAAATAAAAACTAAATTAGAAAATTAAAGACGTTTACAATTCTCTGTAATGCCGAATTAGAGTGGAGCTAAATATAACCCTCCCTTCCTCCTCATGAGGAGGAGGAGGGGAGGGTACGGAGAGAAGGGTATGCCCCTATTCCCCCTCTGTATCCTCCCCTTCTCCTCTCCTGCTCCCCACCCATTTAGCGGGATATCTTGGCTAGATTTCCCCCTAAATTTAGCGGAAAAATTCCCCGCTAAATATAGCGGGGAAAGGTTTCCGCTAAATTTGGCGAGGATAGTTACCCATGATGCACCGCGCGGTTACGCCGACGCCGACGCCGCTCAACCCGGAAACGGGAGCCTAAGAGCTGGCTCTAAAATTTCTTTATGTTTATACTAGGTATCAGCCTGATTACGTTTCCAACGTCCTCAGCAGTGGCCGCTGCTCCGTAAACGTGTGGGGTGCGGTAAGCCTTGCGGGACTCGCACTGGTGGGGCTCCCGCCATCGTTCAACTCGGCATCCTACTGTGACCTTCTGGACAACGCCCTGATCCCCTACGCACTAGATGGGCCTTTTCAGGATGGCTGTTTTATCTTGCAGCACGACTGTAGCACCATTCATACGGCAAACTTCGTCCGCGCACTCCTGGAGGAGCGAGCTGTGCACGTCCTGGATTGGGTCCCTAAAGGAGGAGACTTTAATATAATAGAGAATGTATGGGGAACATTGAAGTCAAGGCTTGCGAGGATGAACTTGAGGACGGCTGGCGCAGACGATCTTTGGATGGCTGTCAGAGGCGAGTGGGAACATCTTAGAGAGCTGGCTATGTCGAAGCCCTTTCCGAATCTTTGTCCGGCCGTATGCGAGAAGCAATCCGCTTGGGGGGAGCCATGACTCACTATTAATCATGGAAAACGAACAATTTTTCTGCATTTTCCGAAATATATATATATTTTTTTATTGCGGCTTCAAAGTGGAGGTTGCACTCTCGTCTCCCAACGGCTGTGGCGGACTATGACAAACAAGAAATAATGCTTTGTATAAAGTGACAACGGCTATAACGAACATTGCGTCTAGAACGGTGACTAGAAGCTTCAGAATCACAAATGCTTCTCTGTTTCCACGTTGAAAACTTTGGTCCTTCCCCGAAACCGGAGGAATTGCCTTGCTTTTGTTTAAGCAGAATACTTGCGGTGTATTGCTTAATACTAATTATTTCGTTTCCAGTTTCTCGATTAGGATAAACCGTAATTAAATAGACGTGGCATTACCTTTTTGTTGTTGATCTGACGTATTACTTGTAAAAATGTCCTAATTGTTCTCTGTAAATAAAATGCATACCTTGTGTGTTCTGAACTATTTATTGTAGTGAACAGACATTTTGCCCCACTTGAGAGAGTCTAAGATTTCAGGGATCCATTTTTTTTATACGGCCCGCGTCTACAAGATGTCCTACCACTAATGTCAATAAGCTCCAACTTCGCATCTAATCTGGCCAGACACGCGCACCAGTTTGCTTGTTCCAGCACCCAGTTGTCTCCACGGAGCGCGCGCACATAAAGCGGGAAACGCATGTGCAACGAGACTGTGCGAAAGTCAGGAGGAACCAAGAAGTCGTAACACATATTTTGGGGGGAAATAAAACACGCGGTTGTGTTTTACGACGGGTGATTGGGAATGGTCTTCTAGCGAAACGATAGTCCCGATCTTCGTGCAATAAATATGCTCCATGTTCGAATGAGTTGCATTCGAACTGTCGCGTCAGACGTCCGATCAGACGCTTCTGTCGTCTACGTGTTTCGCACTTTACTGTTTGAACAAGACGACTTGGTCGTAGTCACGGTGCTACAGTTTTGTGACTTCTGCGACTGCGTCGTAGTCGTGTAGAGCCAAGTTCTTGCGAGGCGGAACTCTTGATGGAACCCTGTCGAGCATGTCATGACACGGCATGAATTCATGCAGAACTCTGCGTGAACTTTTTCAAAAATGAAGATCTGCAGACGGGCACACAGCGCAAGAAAAAAACAGGGTGAACTGATTATCGATTGCATCGAAATGGAAGTTATAATTATCTTGTTACTTTCTTGTCATCACAAACCGTTCTCGTTGTAAAATTGCTCGCTGCATGAGTGAGCTGGCAAGCGAAGGTTGTTTTCGCCGGATAGCAGAAGGGGTGGTGCTCATTGACAAAACTCGTCCTTCTCCCCCACTTGCCCTCAGCTTTATCTCCCCGTGAGAGCCGAACACCTAATGGTGTTTATCTGAACAGCGTTTGGCAGCTCCAGTCGCCGATAATGCGAGGATTAAACAAGAAAGACGGAGGACACCGCGAACGGCACGCGCGCATGCGCAAACGGCACCTATCAGTTCCAGCCGGTGCTGCGAGATAGCGCGGCGATGCAGTTCGGTCGCCGCTCCGGCGCTCCGTTTTACTTTGACGGCACCTGTACATGGCGGCGGCCAGATTACCTGCTTGTGGTGTCTCTTCTATAAAAAAGGACGCATAGAGAGGAGGTCGTGGTGCGTTGTCTTGTGCCATGCGCCAGCTGAATGCAAAACGCTAGGATTTAAACAGACGAGGATTAGTTTGCCCCGATTTTCATCACATGTCACATGGAGTGAAGCTCGCACTACGTAGCATCAAATTGATAAACTCAAATTGTCTGGAGCACAGCATCGTTCCCAGTAACGCCACCCCACAGAGAAGCCCTCCCCATGGCGCAGCGGCCCGGCGGCCTGTAAGAGGGAGATGGTGGCTGGGCTCCGCAGAACGGCCGTGGCTGCCGGCCGCAGGGCCCTCCCGCGCAGCACACGCAGATGTCACTCGGCACGGCTCTGCTCTGCGCACAGCTTGTAAGAATATGCTACGTATAGTGATGCTTTCGCACTCCCACACGTTAGCAATTCTAAGTGTCTGTATACTTTTTTTTATTAACGCACCAGTCACATAGCTGTGGTTGAAGATTTGTGCTTGCCTTTGTCGCCATGTTCTCCTTGTCCAGGGTTTATTTTCGTCATGCCGTTTTTTGAAGTCTCCTGGCGCGTCTACGGAGATACGCAGCCGGTCTTTAGTGAAACAGTGAAATCAGTGGACCTCCATGCGATAATAACACCTTGCTGCTAAACGTTTCAGCCCGCACATTTTGTATAGCCTGTTTAAAGTCGAAGAATTCTTTTCACTTCTTAAAAACACATCCCGCCAGTCTGAAATAATAATAATAAAAAAAAACGTCCAATGGTGATTCGCTCTTCCGCTTTGCACCCGTACACGCACACACACACGCATACACTAACAACATCGAAAATTACAGATGAATGCTCGAGCTTATTTCTAGTACGGTTTATTTATTTGTATATTTCATGTTGAAGTTCGTGCTAGTAAGTGCATACTTGAGAATTAAAACATCGGAAAAGACGAGAAATCCGATGAAGCAAGACACAGGCACAACACTGTCGCAAATCAATTTTGTTGATCTTAACAAAACAATATATAAATGCGCAGTCAAGAACAATATCTAAGAAAGAAGATCTGCCTGAAAAAGCACATAACTTAAAACAAATATTTCATAAAGAGCCTTACTCACCGCCTTCGCACAAGGCACGTGAGGCGCTCCACTTCTGGGAAGAACATGGCGTCTGAAATCAAGCTCAGTGCTGTGCTGTGCCGCCATGATCTTGCCAAGGGCTGCACGGTGCACGCGCCTCGTGCATCGACGCAACTTGCGCTACTTTTAAAACATGAAGGGCTTTGGTGAATGGATCCTGATGGCGCAAAGCCACGGAAGGTGTTCCGGGCAAACAGAAACGACGAGCCGCGTGCCGCGCGGATTGCGCCCTAGAATGGCTGCGGACCGCGTTTGAGTCACAGAAACGTCTGAGTCATAGTCACAGAACCGCGTTTGAGTCTGAGTCACAGAACACACTTACTCCTTGCACGTTACCCTCCGCACCGACCCTTCCTCCCCCACACGTATTGGCAACAGTGCCCAGTGCTACACCACTCCCGACCTCACCTTTAGCACCGGACAACTCACGCATCACACCTCGACAACATCACACACATTTGGCAGCGATAACTACATCATCAGCACTTGTCTTACCCTCTAAAGCATCTCCACAACCCCTCCACTTCCACCACCAACACACACACAGATTGGGATGTTTTCCGTACCGAATGCCCACTCCCACCTACCACCCCCTGTGACTCCGACCTAGAACAATAGACGACCTACCTTCTCTCAGCTAAACAGATCGCAACCAAGACAATCGACCCTGCTCCACCAGCGGAATATGTGTATAGCCACCTCCGTAACCTCTGGGAGGCCTACGCCAGCCAAGAGCAGCGCTGGCGAAACATAGACGCCCGACGCAACCTTCGCCTCAAACTGCAAACCCTCCGCACTAAGATCAAGACGCACGCACTCACATTAGCCGATACAACTAGAACAACACTTGCGACGAAATGCGAGGCCAGCTTTCCACTAAGGAGGTTTAACACATCTTCCGTGCCCTACTCGACCCGCGCACTGCTAAGACCCAATCTCGTTACCAAACCGCACAAAATATAGCGGACACTCATCTCTCACCCATCGCCCTGTGCGACACCCTCCGCTCCATATACATCCCAGCTCCCTCATCACACCCTGTTGGTCCTCCACAATATTGCCACGCGCGTTGGTGACGCGCATGGCAATATTGGGGAAGTCTGCGTAGTTTGCCATTATTTTTTTCCGGCAAGTCGCATCGAGGCGATGGGCTTTTAAAGGGGGAGAGTAACGCCACGCGTGTCGGCGAGCAAGCGCGTGCGTGGCCGAGTGGCCGAGTGATTCCCGTCCTTGATTGTCGCGCGGAAGGTGTGGGTTCGATTCCAGTTAGCGGACTGTCCTTTTATTCATTCTTTCAAATTGGCCTTCTGGAAAGTTCGAGAACATTCTTGTCTGATTGAGTTCTACGTACCAAAAGTTCTACGCCGAACGATCCAGAAACCCACGGGAGTGTACATAAGGGATTCCGCAAGACGAGCGGAGTCAGTTTTCGCCCCAGCGTTCGACTCTGCTGTCACGCCGACTTCGACGCCAGCATAAACATTTAGTTTCTCCAGTTATTACCGCCTCATCACTTGTCATTCGCGACAATATACCGGCAACCCCAACCCACAACTCGACGCCCCCCTCACCTTTGCAGAATCCCCATACGTAACACCACACCAGGACATGATAGCATCACAAACGTCCTCTTACGTCAGCTCAATGGGGAGGTTCTAGAGCATCTTTTGCAACTCTTCAGCCAAAATTGGCTTACCCACACCCTCCCTTCCACTTCGAGAAACTCCAACAGCGCCCTCATCCCCGAACCACGAACCCCCCCGCCCCCCATGCACAACCTTTGCCCTATCTCCCTTACCTCCTGTCTCAGCAATCTTCTCGAACACGTGCTGCAGAATCGCGTAAATGTGCACCTTGAACACACACAAACCTACCCCCAATATGATCGGCCTTTCGGCTCAACTTGTCTACGCAAAACGCCCTTATACAGTATCACCATGATTTCCACATACACCACCGCAACGAGTTTACACCTCTATACTCTCACTAGATCTAAAAAAAAAGCCTTTGACAATATCTCACACCATAGCATCCTTCAGGCAATCGCGTCCCAAAACATATGCCTACACTTCTACCACTATGTATATAACTCTATCGCAGAACGTACCGCTGCCATCTGTTTGGACCATGTCCAGTGTGATTCTTTCCAGATGCCAGACCGCGGAACGCCACAAGGAGCGTTCCTCTCGCCCATGCTCGTTAACCTCAGCTTAATCCCACTTGCGCCACTCTCCTCACCATCCCCATTCACTGTACGCAGATGACATTACCCTTTGGGTCCACTCTGGCTCCGACCAACACATTGAAGCAAAACTCGAACACGGCCTCAATCAAGTTCTACACATATCAAACTTTTGTAGCTCCAATGCTCCTCACACTAATCCGCTCTCCTCACCTCTACGCCCCCTCGACACCGCCCCACCAAAAAAAAAAAAAATAATAAAAATAGCCGGCTTTCCGAAGCGCGGCTAAAGCGGAGCTTGTCAACTGAGCTGTTCTAGAAACGTTGCCTTATAGACGCTTTATACACGCGCCACAATACAGCCGCTATTGCTGACCTTCTCTTGTTTTACCGAGATACCTAGGCACTGAAATTGGTGTGGACGAGCCTCCACAAAAGCCAATGCTGGAGAGAAAGACAGAATAAAATCTGAGATGGCAATAACCTAGCCTGCTATGGTAATAATGAAGTGAAGTAAACGTAATGAGAAGAAACAAAAACTGAAGGTCAGTTATGGCGATGGCCGTGCACAGCTGCTGCAAAGCGTCTACACTCTGTTTCACCTTGTGTTATACCGCACGAAAGGCTACAAGCGCGGGCTCCTTGCTCTAGGGCACATCTCGGCGGTACAAGCTCTCGTGTACCAAGAGCAGCTGACAACGCTATGGGTTCGCGCTTCTAGCCTTCGCTGCAATACAACATAAAGTGAAACGGAATATAGACGGCGTGGTTGGTACCGCATATTCCAAGATAGCATAAAAGAGATGTATTGTCCCCTCTTAATATTACGACCACGGTCGATTTCAAAATACTGCTTAGTAGCGTGCGCAAAAGGCTACATAAAACTGGCGTCTATTAAATTTATATAGTCTCTTAGGAGCGAGTATTATATCAATTATAGACTTGTCGTCTTGTTGGTATTTTTGTGTATACTCCAATTTGCGGCATTCACAGATTGACCGTAACAGGGGGTAATTTTTGAAGGGGTCTATTCAACGTTACTCAAATGCTCAGTTGGGAATCTCACCCTTGAAGCCCGGACCGCTCGCGTCCACCGAGACCAAACTAAATACAATAACAGCGCCACCCTTTAGAGACTAGTCAAAACATGAAAGTTCATTTATATTTCTCGTGCGAAGTGGCAATGCGAGATCCGCCTCCGGCCCTTGCGCGACTCGACCTGAACCGATGCATGCAAACGTGCAGTTCCCGGAGTGGCCGCTGCGGAAGAAATGGCGTCGCTGCAATCACCATTAATTCGGTTCTTGAGTACGGATCGAAGCCACTTCTTTCAAACGAGACTATATGGTAGTTTCCCAACTAAGTAGTCCTAGCAACGTTGAGTCTATTCCCAAATGCAGCGCTCTAAAGATAGCGGGGCGCTAGTCGCACCATGGCGGAAAAATAAGCAATAGATTCTACAAGCTTTTTCCCTCCGCCTTCTCGTTGACGTTGGTCTGTGTGCTAAAATTAATTTATTTGGCTACAAATGCGAAGCGGTCACGGCATATCACAGGTGACGGAGATTTGGACGAGCGCAAAGACAATGAAATGTATTTTTAAATGTCGCAGCAGAAGAAAATCATTCCTACTTCGCACTCCCTTGTTTCGTTAAAGCTTCATGATGCTTGAGCACACTATCCAGGACAATTCGGTCACAGCAGCAACGAGGACGACAGTCCCTGCCGCCGTCTCCGCCACCGTCTCAGCTCCTCTGGATCTTCGTTCATCCTCGAGAGGGCGGGCGAAGGGCTGACATCTGCGAGCCTGGCGGCTTGGCTTTCGCCACATGCGTGCAAACACGTGTAGCGTGCGCGTGGATGCAGCTTCGAGAATTCGCAATTGCACATGCCTGCTCGCACGTGCAGATACAAGGCGGCGGCCAGATTATCTGCTTGCTGTGCCTCCTCTATAATGAAAGAGGCATAGAGAGGAGGTCATGGTGCGTTGTGCTATGCGCCAGCTCAATGCAGAACGCTAGGGTTTAAGCAGGCGAGAAGTCGCTTCAAATTGGTTAGCCGCGATTTTTATCCTGTACTTTTAAAACTCGCGCGGATTTATTGGCGTAAGAGAGCATCCAGAGGCTTCGCTTTTTTTTGGGGGGAAACGATGGAATGACTACATACTGCCCCTTCAACAGCTCTGAGAATGTTTGATGAACGCGCGATGTTTGGTTTACGCGTTTGCTTAGGACCTTCGCAGGAGCGATCTGGAAAACACCTTTATGGCTAAAGTAACGACAGAGTCACTAAGAAAACTAGGTTGGACCAACGTCGGTTCGATATTCAGATGTGCGTTTTAAAAGGTCCCGGAAGTGACGTATGTGCGTCTGATTGGTTGAGGATATTTCCTACACCAATCAGACTTTGATACGTCATTTTCTAAGCCATCTAAAGCGTAAATGTAAGTGTTCAACCTAGATGCCCAGGGCAACTATTCGCAACTTTCAGCGATTGTGGTACCAAGGTGTGAGAATCGCGCTTCCTATCTCCTGGATGATCTCCTTCACAACAAAGTGCTTGCCTACGTCTTCCGGACACGAAACAAGAACGTAAGGCTTTAATAATGCTCGTATACAGAAAAACTAGAATTGCTTACGTGTCGCAGGCCGAGTCTCGTACTGCTGATCTTCAACGATCATCCAGGTAAAAGCCATTTTTGTGTAGGCACCAGTACGCACCCTTTAGGTAATAAATTAGTGTCTAATTCGACATGTACAAAATGAGAAATAATGCAACAAGAACATGAACCGTTAAGCCATTACAAGTCACAGTTTTTCATGGGGCCCTGTCGTGGCTCCCGTTTTTGTTTATGAGTTCACAACCAACGCAACTTCTCTCGTTTTACTTCTGTGGTACTGCGGCAACCGTCGGCAACGTGCAATGAGGTGAGCCACAAGGGAAAAGCAGGAATCGCGAAAGGACATGTTCCCGTTAGTTCTGTGTTATTTCTCGCTAGGTGCCGTTCGCTCATCAGCCAGAGCAGCCTACATAAGACCCACGACCAAGTCTATACGGGATAAGATCAGGGCCTCCAAGATACGAGGCTCTGGTTCAGCTCACGTCGCGCATCTGGTTCGCACGTGCCTTGTGCCCCGTCGGCTGCGCGTGATCCCGTGCTCCCATAGATGCTATTGTCTGCTCCTGCTTGCAATGCCTCAGCTCCATGGACGGGAACGCGGGGATTCCATCGAATGCATCACCGTGACCGAGACGAAGATGACCAAAAAGAAAGACCACACATCCGGTGCAGTGGACGTCAACATTACTCGACAGACGGTCTCGAACGAGCTCACCTGGAATCGCAACAAAACCATCGTGAGGGTGGGCATTGCTGCCATCATCATCCTCCTCGTCATCGACTTGACATTCGTTTTTCTGTATAGATCTTTACATGGAAAGCATAACTGAAGTCTGGGTCAACTACAATACAACAGGTGGGTTCATGAGCGTCTCGAATATACGCATAATGCAGCGGTTTGAATGACCCACGGAGAGATTTAGAAACACAAAGTCTGGTGAGCCCCGGACTAGCTATTATCGTTTCGGCCAATGAGACTCTGGAATTAGTAGGTAAACGCGTCGAAGCATTAATTATAAATCAGTGCGCAGAGAATAGAGAACGTCATGACTTTCTTAAAATGCCGGTGACTACAAGACGTAAACAGAGATACCTCGTTTGTTGCAGAGCCTATTGTGCCGGAAGAGCGAACAATTCTAAATCTCGTATTGTCTGCGGTACGGCACAGAACCGTTTTCACACGTATCTAGCCTGCATTTCGAATAAACGAGACGAGAAGCTTAGGCGCCTACGGCTGTCCTGTCAGGGGTCTTTTGAAAGGATAACAGGTCTACTTGGTCTCGCTTTAAGTCCAACAGCAGTCGGACTTTAGAAAAGCGTTCTGTCCTGACCCCTCCTTTTCTTCCTAATCGTTTGCGATTTTCACATCACGCAGTCGACACGATCTGAGGAACCCAAGCAAGCGGCGCGATAGTTGCATCATCATTGCGCTCGTTGTCTTTTTGGGTTCGCTATCATCGAATAAACGAACCACCCACAGAAAAACTAATCATGAGCCATTCTACTGTATGAAGTTTGATGACCAGGGAAACTGTTTATCTTATGGCACATACGTGACACAACATTTTGTACAAATCTACGAACGATCGCTGCCCAGAGGAGCCGGGGGAAAGTAGACACGCGCGACGGGACCGCCACTCCAGGAGAGCGGAAGGAAACTAGGCACGAAAGCGGCTGGAACGACGACAAATGAATGGCGTTGTGATTTTTATTTTTTTGACGCACATCAAAAATTCGCGGAACCCTCGCCATAGACAGCTTCGTTCTAAAATACCTTGCATTCACTTAGCTTAGTGCGTTCAATGGGTAAAAGCAAACGCACAGTCTTCGAGCGTTGAAACGATGCCTTTCTGTCACAGCGTGAGAGGATCCATTGGATCGAAGCGTCGACTGCAGTTGGAGTTAAAGGAAAACAAGTTTATGTCAGCGCATTCCGCTCTCGGTGAGTTGGTTTTCCCCTTCAGATCAGAAACGGTAAGGCAGCAGAGTACTGTCGGGCGTGATTTCACTTTGGTTCGAGACCGCGTGTCCACCAAACTGGCCGGAGGAGTAATCCGAATCACGTTACACGTGTAGGTTTCTACTGTTACTCTTGCGTTTTTCAAGAGTCACAAGAATCAGTTATTTGAATATTGTGTCGCTTAGTTAAAAAATGAAAAAAAAATAACAGTTTCGGTAAACCGCTTTTTTGTCTTTTCGCTCTGTTATCAGGCGAACGCTGAAGGAGCCACCGAAAACCTCAACTTCGATTGCTTTTTTGTGTCAAGCGCTTTAGGAATGCGTAATATAACCCCCCCTCTCCCCCCCCCCCCCCCCCGAAAATATTAGTCACGTAAACTATGTTTTGTAGCATGTAACAAAACGCCACTTTGAGCTATGGCATCGCGCAAGCTTGGTGTTTAAATGCGACTCATACTTTGGCGATATTGTTTCTGTAGTCTTCATATTCTCACGAATAACAATTGATGTGGCGATATTAACTAAAGAAACTAAACGGTTAATTGGGCGGACTTGAGCCCAAAAAAAAAATAAAAAGGGAGCAGAAGAAAGCAGAGCGTCGCGGGCGTCGAAATCCGCGTGACAGCAGAGTCGAACGCTGGGGCGAAACTGACCCTGGCTCGCTACGCGAAGCCCCTTGTGCACGCAAGCGAGCTTCTGGAATAGTCGGCGTAGAATGTTCGACGCGTGGAACATTCAGACCTCGAACAAGCTTTAACAGGGTTCTCGAATTTACCCGAAAACTAAATTGCTGGGATAAACAAAAGACACCTTACTCCCAGGAATCGAACCCTGGCTTTTCGCGTGGGAGGCAGGCGCGATCACCGTTAGGCCACGCGCGTGCTGCCTACTTGGCCAGCTGCGCGCGCGGCAATATTTAATAATAACTTCAAAAAGTCCTGTCACCAAGATTATCTTCACGTTGAGGTTTTTCTCCACTGCCCTTCCTCCTAGTATGCAGTTGCAGTAGTTGATTAAAAAAAAAAAACCGTTTGTGCAGGTGGCCTCTTTCAGCCCCTTCTCGCCAAGTCTGTCATCGACTACTCCTTTGAAGACACATACCCAGGGCTTGCAATGTTCTTCGACCATTACAGACAAATGCTGCTTGCTCTGCGTTGTAGGGGTTTCGATAATATGGAGTGACGGACAAATACCCATGACTTATCGCCTTATCGCCCTTTCGTTTTTGAAGCAATACCACTAGATCTTGAGAATATTGCGGATACAGTTAATAACCTACTTGCTGTGTGTTAAGGTATAAATAAAATCGTTTTCTTATATATTTTTCGATGTTTTCAAAAGCGATTCTAGGAGCTTTGTTCAAGTTTAACCCCCCCCCCCCCCCCCCCCCCCGTTCCGAAACAAATATATATTTTAACGTGCCTTTATTCTAAAAGCGGAATAGTGACGAAGCATTTGAGAAATTTGCATTCAAGTGACAAGATTCATCGATGGGGCACCCGCACTTAGCAGGTAGGTGTGGCTTACGGCACTTATTCTCACCACTACTTTTTTGGAATTTTAGCTACTTGGTCCCAAGAGCTGGTTTCAATACTCTAATGTCATAACTGCACAAGGTCGAAAACTAGCCGTTTCCCACTTTGTGCTGATTTATACAGTAGTGTTTAACATTTTCATCAATCGAGAGTTTTAGAATAGCGTAAAAACCTTTGCGTCAGTACGGCGTATGACGCACGCTACCTGTCGACGTAACGTTACGGAGCGCATTGAACGCGCACTTTTAGTATGGCGGAAGGCAAACGCATACGTAACGTTACGTGATGACTTGCAGCGCTATCTAGATGTGCTCCTTTGAACTACCTCATACAATCCAAGGCGGGTATTCGGTGAACCCAATTTAACACCGCGAATATTTTCGCTTTGCTACAATGTGCGTGAAGCTCTTTCCAGTTGCCTGTTGTGAACGTGTTTTTTTCTTTTTTCTTTTTTTTTTTTTTTGGGGGGGGGGGGGGCTGTGCGACCAGCAGTTTGATTTATATTTCGCTCCAGTGTGTTGTGGGATCCCTACTATCTTAGGTTGGCCTCGTCATTTTCTTGAAAGTATGCAAGCAATAGGTCGCGCCACTCGCGTACCGACCGCACGGTAGACACCTTTTTGAGTTCGACGACGTCGCCAACGTTTTTGGCTACCGACACCCATCTTTATGGGCGCTCGAAAGGGTTCATCGCGTTGATTTCTTTGGGGAGGTTGTGGGTCGCCGATCAATACGGCCCGATCAGGCCGAGTTTCACTCGCTCCGAGGAAATCACACAAGGAAGCGCTACTATTGTGAAAAGGTTTTATCTGTACTGAAGTTCAGAGTCCGATGAAGAGGAGGGCCAAGGCTGTCAGTGGTCCGGGTCTTCAGTTGGAGGCCTTGCTTGGCACCGGCTCTTTCGTCTGTCTCCAGCGCCGAACTCCGCGTGTGCTTGCCCGCCACGAGCCTTGCCCTTTTTCTCTTCTTCTTTCTCTTTCTTCCACAAGGTTGAGGTCATCTTCAATGATGAAGCGAACCCGTACAACGCGCGTAGCACTTTCACTGGTTTGCCTCACCGCCGCCATTTTCCAAACCGGAGTAGTCTCGCACTTTCCCGTGCGCGACGAGAGCAACGAGAGTGGCACGCAGGGGACCGCTACGTACACACTCGCAAAAAGCGATAGCGAGCGTACGTACGCATAGCTCGCTGCAGTACGTATGTATGACTCATGCGCAGTGTGGAGGACGCAGCGTTAACGCTAACGCAGGAGGCTTGCGTTTGCTCTTATACGTATTACTAAAACTCTCTAATATGTCCTTCAGGAATTATGGTTGCGCATGTGACTGCCCATTACGCTTGTACATCTTTATATTCGTTGTTGGATTATGCTAATTGACACATCGCGTAGATCAGTGGGACTCGTTAAAAATAAAACTAATCAAATTGCAACCCTGTCCGCGGTTTTTCTAATTTTCAACGCTTCAGCTTTGACGAACAATACTTCTGACATTTTCGCAACCTCTTGTTTGCGAACCCAACGCAGACTTAGGGCCGGTTGCACCAACGTCGCTTAGCGCAAAGCGGAGCTTAGCCGGGAACTTAAGCTTAGTTTCGGTTTCGTTCAGTTGCACCAAACTCGCTTATCGCTAAACCTAGCACTAAACTACGCTTAACTTAAGCGCCCAACATTGGGCGCTTTGCTTCTGGTTGTTTCTTAATCCTGGATTAAAAACATGGCGGCTGGTTTGTCACGGTCGACGCGGTGGACGAAATTGGTTGTGCAAAGTGTTTTAGGCTACATCAGCGTGAAAGTCTCGACAAAATGACTTTAGATTGTGACAAGGATGCAAAATATTGTCGCCTGAAGTGTTCATCGACCCCTGTTTTCAAGTTGGCTCTCCACTTTCAGGGCGTGTTAGCCCTAACCGAGAGACGTACGGAGCTGTGGGGCTCACGTCTGTATTCCCGTTGGTTCTTCTGTCAACGAGCTTATTCGTATGTACTTACTAATTTTCGCATAGCTGTAACGTATTGTTATTTACCACCTTGTTTATTTACACTTGCAACGAGTATCCTTCAATCTGATTAGCGCGTTGAATAATGGCAGTACGAGTCGGCGATCAGCTGATTGGCGACACCTCTGCCGTTTGCATTAGATTGCGGCGCTTTTAAGTAATAAAACAGCGAAAATTAAATTTCTTTCGTTTTCTGAGTTTTGAGACAATCTTCAGTGAATTTTCCTTATCTCGCGAGTAGAATCTTGGCTTCAGAAAACAGTCTCGTTCCATAACTGTAACTTTTTTGGTGATCGCATTTTTTTTATATACTTTGCTTTATATCTTTCATTCGTTTCCCGAGAACGAGATACTGTTGTTTCCGAGTTGTGCTCTGTGATGGTGTTTTCCCTTTACTTTTGTCGTTTGTTGTCATTGTGACGATGGTTGAGACTATATACCGGAACACGTTTTCAATAAAATTCAGTTGAAAGTTGCGCCTTGTTGTGTCCTCCGTAACTTTTTTGGTGATCGCGATTTTTTAGGAATATTTTGCTTTATATCTTTCATTCGTGGCGACGACAAATCGTAACGACTACTATGTTAGATTCGGTCATTGCTGTATCGGGGCAGGCTGGGGCAGGTGATGCGAAGAGACGACCGTTCTTATCGGCGCGATGTGATGTACTAGTGGGAGTTTTTTTTTTTTTTTTTTTTTTCTGAACTCGACAGTGTGAAACTGAAGTCCGTTTGAGGCTACAGCGGATGTTCAACGACGGTACAGTGCAGTTCTGTCACCTTGCTGATAGCAACGAGTACCGTCGATGCAAGGTCTCGTGACCTGACCTCTCGACGACTTCTATTCGACGATTTCCGGGCATTTTCGCAGCTGCCGTGGCGAGTTCGTCACTGTTTTGAACTTGATCGGTCTCAGGCTTGACTTGGTTTTAGTAGTCATCTTACCTGCCTACTTATATCCATGATGTTTTGTCTTCAGCGATGTAGTGAGTAGAGTGTCCTCGCGTTCGGTGAGTTTTGGGGCCCCCGATGGCTCCTTCGCCTCAAAATGTGAGCACGAAAACTACTACCACTGTCAAAATATCCTGTTATCAACCGATATTAAACACACAATCACAGATGTAAAGAGCATTCGTGTTTATTTGAAGCTTTGACTTCTGTAATTGCAAGTTAAACGAAAATATGATTGAATTTGGAGACCTTTAATTTGTTACTCACCGAAGAAATACAGCCAAAAGCAGACGCCGACGACGACTGCTACGGCGGTTTTTCTTTTTTTTGTTTACATCACGTGATTCCTCTCCGCCAATCGTATTCGTAGCTCTGAGCGTTCCCTAGTTTGCTCTGTTTGTCCCTAGATTCCCTACGCAAATCCAGCGTTTAGCTAGGGGCGCGTCTGTAAAGCCGGCTTAACCTTGGTGCAACCGGAATTTAAACCCGTGCTTACCTAAGCCCGGTTTAGGGCGCTAAGCCGGCTTAGGAAAGCGCCGCTTTGGGTTAAGATAAGCGACGTTGGTGCAACCGGCCCTAAATGTCTCCGTTCAGGTTTCTAAACTTAATGACATAACACGGTTCAAGACGTGACAAACGCGAAAATAATGTTGCAACATGCAGAGCATTTGTGAATATACCAACTGATTTATTTCGCATTTCATGTTCATTTGGTGCAGAAAGAATTATGCACTTTTATCCGAGCAAAGTTGTTGTAAAGAAGAAAAGTCTCTGATGTTTGCACTTAGATTAGAATAGTTAACATGTTTAGTAAGCCAGCAATAAACCATTGCCAAGGGTTCTGTAGGACACGTTATTCGAGTGTTTCGTCCAGTGCTCTGCCATTCATTTAGGTGGACCGCTTAAAAAATCAATAAATGAGGGCAAAAACAAATGGACACACAGAGACAAATATTTGAGAATGCACTCGACGGTTGCTTCCATTACAGTGATAATGAATGAAGTTTACGACTGCAACGTACCCTCGGCGCTCAAAATTTAACACCGTGGGACCTGTTAGCCTTCAGGCAAAATTGATGAAATATGTTGTTTTTTGTTGTTTTTTCTAAACAGCTTTACATGCCGGGTCTGCTTTCTCTTTGCTTTTTGTGTTTTTTCTCTCTCTCTCTCTTATTGACTCCGTGTTGCCAATACGCAGCATCTTTAAAGGGCAACTCCGGCCAAAACTCAAAATGAATTAAATTACTGGTATCGCTTTAGTGACACAAAATACGACACCAGCCAAAATTTCACGTCCGTGGGACGCCGCATTCTCAACTAATGCCGATAATAAAAACGCGACCCGCCGCGAGCCGCTGCTCCTTAGCGGGCGGCCAGCGGGTTGCTGATCGCTAAAGCAACATTGGGCCGTGATGTCAACGTCGTCCTCTTTTTTTCCTCCGTTCCGGACGGGCGCACGGCGCAGCCGTCGCGCGCGCTTCTTTGTGCTGCTACCACCGCTACTTCGGCTTGTAATTGCGTGTTTAGCCGTTGCTTTTACATGTAGCCCGTGTAGCTTCGGTATAGCTTTTTGTTTATTTGCTTGTGAGGACTCCTAGACCCGTTTTAGCGAGCAACTCGGTGCGCCCAAGACTGCGCAGCTGTTCCTCGAAAGATGCCGAGTACAACTTAAAGCGCTGTGGGCTGCTCAAACAAGCCGCTGCGCAACCCGGAGGTGCTTTTTCACAAGTTTCCAACGGATCGGAAATTGGAGAAGGTGTGGGTGAACGCTGTTCGACGAGTGGACTTTGGAAAGCCTTGGACGTCGACCCCCAGATCGAAGCTCTGCTCCGATCATATTTCGCCGGAGAGTTACGAACGAAACCTACAGGTGTTGGTTGCTTGTGGCTTGTCAGCGAAGGCGTCGAGGCTTAAAAAGGATGCCGTGCCGTCGCTCTTTGCCCATCGTACATGTACAGAAAAGGTAAACATGATAAAAGTATCCTGATCAATAAATAAAACAGTCATTGTCAAGTGCAGTGTTCAAGATTGAGCATTCACGCTCCATTGAATGTCTGTTGAATGGGGAATGGTGGGCATGTAGAGTACAACCACTAACTAGCTCCAAACACTGAAGTTTGTAATGAAAACGAAAACAATGTTCTGCTTTGCGTCACTGCTTGTTTACTACGCAATTTCGTGCGTAATATTCAGGCCCGTAACGACCACTAGCGAACAGCCGGCGCGTGAACCTCATGCGATATAAACATTCGCCTCCCAATCGTTCGAACCCGTTACGCAGCAGTATTAATTAACATTGCGCTTGTGAATACCACAAGGGACTTTAAAGAAATCGCGAAAGTTCGGATTTGTAAGTTAAGACTCCTAATTTGCCCGAGTGCGGCTGGAGGTAAATATAATATTTAAAAATGCAAAAAAAAAAAAAAAAAAACACTTGCCTTAGTCAGAAGTTACGAAGGAAAACTTAAAATCCTATGTATTCTAATAAAAAAAAAATTGTTGTGGGTGGGGGTGGGAATGCGGAAGGGAAAGAAAGTGTTCTCACCTTGCTAACGTTCTCTGTTTTCCTTTATCACCCACAAACACTTTTGCTAGCTTTGAGAAGAAAATGACTGCCCAAAAAACTTTTTTTTTTTAGTGCGGCAAGTTTGTTTTTTTTTTATTTGTACAAAGATTCACTACTTGGACGAACTTATGTGGTGAATTAGGGTCGTAGCTCACAAATTCGGCCTTTACGCGCCTGAGGAAAAAATAACGAAAAAACAGACGTCTACAGCTTGACACGCGTCTGCGCGGTTTTCGCGGAAAGCGCCGGAGAGCCTCAAAGCTTCGTATCTGGGACTGACCCGCCGCGCGAAAGCGCCAGCACTGTACGTCACTGGCAGCGCGGCGTAGAGCAACGCCGCTCCATCCACGGAGCCCCGATGACAATTTAGGCCTTGCGACGAGTGCGGGAGACCGCACGCACGCCGCCGACAGCTGCCGAGTACGGCACCGAACGAGTTCACTCGTTTTCCAGTTGCTATAGCTTTTGGGTATACAAGCAACGAGTACGGCACGGCATAGCGCACGCGCGGCGGCGGCCGCCGAGTACGCCACCGAACGAGTTGACGGGTTTTTCAGTCGCTAGCTTTTGGGTATACGCACTAACTCTTGCTACATATGCTGGATAACTACCACGTATACAGAATTTAAAAAAAAAATCAGCTTACCTTCTATCTTTAGACGGCTAGCGCAACAGAGGTAGGTGCCGCTTGGACTGCGTACTCGCTGAACGAGAACGATCTTGGCGTCACGTCCACATAACGGCTGATTTCCAGTGTTGCCGGAACCTCGAGCGGCTAGTTTCGGTTTCGTCGGCCGTGCCCCAAACAAAACTTTGAGACGTCGATATTTTTAAAACTACGCACAATAACGAGAAAAAAATTACACCTTGCAATTCAGGGGCGCTAACTGCACTAAAAACAGCCATAATCCCAAAATCGAAAGTATGGACCGGAGTTGCCCTTTAAATGATAATTTTTGTTTGACGAGTGATTCAATAATGTGGGGATCCGAGGAAGGAAACGATAACCAGATTGAATAAAACGCATTACCAGGCCTTGGGGAGTGTTCTTTCATGCTCTTGACGAGTGAAGTATTGTAGTTCGTTGACTGGCTAAAGACGCTCGTCTCTTCTCATGCTGGGTCTCAACAGTCCGCTGCGTTCCGATACGGTCGTTCATATAAAAATGCAATGTGGAACATGCAGACAAGCACCGCGAAAAACTAATTTGCACCAGTTTGAACAGCTTGATGGGAACTTGTATTCTGACTTGTCACTGCGCGTTGGAAGACAAGATGGCTGCATCGCGGAGACCAATGCTAAGTGATGGACGGATGTAGAAATGTAGAGATGCGGCGTCTCCCAACTGCCTTCTTTCCTGTTCTCTGGTGATCTCAACGAAAATAAAATAAGAAACTTATTAAGAAGATAAGCCATAGGTAACTTGACTGATGGTCGGCACCTGGAACAAAACATACGCAAGTAATTTATCACGCCCTTCGAGTGTAAGACCAGTAAATTCAAATAAAAACCAGCGTGCCATTTCACTTTTAATGCTTACGAAAGTTTTTTTTTTTTTTTTTTTTTTTTTTTTTTTAAGTTCCATTGATCCGGGGAAGAACGTAATCATAAAATATTTTGCATAAAAAATGACAGACGTTTACAATCCCTTGGAATGCCGAACTAGAGCGCAGCTCTTGAGGAGGAGGGGAGGGTACGGAGAGGAGGCTATGCCCCTCCTCCTCATCCGTACCCTCCCCACGTCTTCTTCTGCTCCCCTCCTATTTAGCGGGAAGTATTCCTAAATCTCCCTCTAAATTTACAGCAAACGATTCCCTGCTTAATATGGCGGGAAATGTTTTCGCTAAATCGCGACGCCGCTTAAGCCGGAAACACGCGGCTAAAAGCTGCCCTCAAAAAAAAAAAGAAATGTAGGTGCATATTGTAGCTACTTCATAAAATTACCGACATATTAAGGCAGTTGCAATGACTTGATACAAGCATTTGTTTGCTCCTTCTCGAAAAAATAGATTGCCGTTTCAATCTCAGTTACTTAATCACGAGTTTAAAAAACACCGTCAGTCGCCACGGACGCTTGAGCCGAATGTTTGAGATGCCGGCTCGCACTACGTAAGGAGCTGCGTGTGACCTTGTCGAGTCAGTCTCGCTCTCGGTTGTTGTTACATAGCTAAATTGCCACCTGCTTTTTTGCTGTCTCTGCGCTTGTTCTTTATTTTGTTTGGCGCAAGTTCGCCTTAATAAAGTCTCAGTTGGAAACGGTATTTTTGCCGCTTCTGCTCTTGTCCATCGTGACAATGTTAACCGAACATGATGAAATAGTCTCAGTAAACACGGACGACAAATACGGAATGAATACGACAGGGCAACGGCTGGCATACCAGCGAAATTTGTTCTCTGAAAAGGAAACAAAGGAAACTTCTTAACCATAATATTAAAACACAAAATAAAACGAACGCCTGCCAGGAAACTAGAGGCCGCAGAGATATCGTTTGGTTAAGTGCTTGGCCAGTGTTGGAGCCTAGAAAGCAAAAAACATCGCATGCATTCGATGGTTTATCACTTTGCGTGTCGGCCCCAAGTTTGGACCCGAGCCAGTCCTGAGACCTCCGGAGCTGGTGAATCTTGAAAGAAAGTTTTTTTACAAGGCCTCGGACTAGGACTGTCGAAATGCCTCTCCGGGTGTGAGGACTCCCTACGTGGTCTGGAAGCACCTGGTGGATAAGTAGGACTACTGAGGCATTTTGTCAACTAGATGATAGACAATGAGTTGCGCGTATTAGTGTCAGACAAAGAGGAGTTTAAAGACATGTTTGGTAAAAACAATTCGATGTCGCTATTCACAAAAACTTCAAGCGTGTAGATGTTGCAATTAAAAAGGGCAATGGTGCGGGGACATGAGCTGTGCCATAGCTAAGCCCTGAAGCCCTGAATCAGATGGGAACGAAGTTTAAGAAATCTGAAGGTTTGAACCTGCAAGTGTTTGGAGAGCAAAACACAAAAAGAATTCTGGCCGTTTAGGGCTATTGTAACTGAGAAGGGTTCCTGGCAAAAACAGATGGGTTTTTATATGCCAGAACACCGGTCATGCTTAGTGACTGCGGATTCGTTTAAGACGGCACCTCTGACGTGATGTTCCATTTATTTAAAAGCATTGATCATTGTGTTTCGCTTTTGTAACTCAATTTGATGATGTTTTGGCTAAAAAAGTTATATTTCTAAAAAAACGGGCGTGTGTATAGGGTCGTGTGTGGCCCGATTCGAAGTGATCTTTTTCTTGGAGAAGTGGATAGAGCTATTGGAAGCGCTCTTGAGGATACCTCCGTCAGGAAGACGCTTCGCTACGTGGATGATTTGTTTTGTCTTCCACGACAGTGCCGGCTTGGTTAATACTAAGGTAAATGCTACGACAGTTTTCGGGAAAAAAAGCGTTTAACGTTTGAAGAATTTAATAAGGGGATTATCCAGTTCCTAATTCTGTAGCTGTTCCTTAAAAAAAGAAATGCTTGTTGGTATTTTAGTTAGCGCGCTATGAAGGCGATACTTGACAAGGTGTTTACCCACACAAAAATAGTAAAATGGGTATTGCCATTTCAGGGCTTGGATCGGCTCTCAAGAAGTCATGCGTACACTCGATGAAAGGCAGTTTCATGCAGCAGGGGAATAGACTTAGGATGTCGGAGTTTGCTTTTGCGCCTTTTGGCTGAGGTGGCCGGCTCCCTTCCAAAACAGGCAAGAGGTATAGACAAGAGAAAGGAAGGTGTAGGGAAGTCTAATGGTGGCAGTCCCCTACCTTCATCGGCCTTCTCAAAATCAAGAGCAGGTCAGAGGTTGGTATGGAATCTCTGTTGCGTTCTCAGCTCCACAGAAGATGAGCCAAGCAGGCGCGAGAGTTCATGCTGGCACGGAAAAACGTCCCCAAGCTAAGCGCACAAAAAACAAAAAAAAAAAAAAAACTCTGCGTGACTTACGCATCGGGTGTCGTCTACCGGATACCCCTGTCGTCTGGAATATCTTCTGTAAGCCAGACACAAAGGAGTTTAAATGGAAGGTTTATTCTCTTATGGCTACGGTCAGGGGCCTCCTACCGCTTCATAAAAGGGATTGTTCATGTCTCACCTCCTTTTCTAAAAGCGACTGTTATTGGTAAACGCCCAGACAGAATGGCTCGGGAAATAGTTGAAGCGTTCTTTCTTTCTTCGTGGGCAGACAGATGTGTCAGTGAGCCATCGGTGCCGCTATCCGAGAAAGAGATACGGCACTTTCGGTCTAACTTCAATTCCAATTTGTTAGGCGAAACCTTTGCAGCCTCTGGTTGCCTGGTAAGCGTGTGCGTTTTAATGTTTTATGTGTGTACTTTGTTTAAGAAGTTTCTTTGTTTCGGTTTCATAGAATAAAGCGTGAAACACATGTACGACGAAACCTTCCGATCCGACGTGCGGACTGCCGGAATGACCTTGGGGGGAGAGGGTTTTCGTAGCATCGGAGAGCGTTGAAAACCCTCGCCTCCGACCGTCGTATTGCGCGGTCGGACGCCGGATTGGACGATTTCGTCGTACATGTGTTTCGCGCTTAAACTTCAGTTACGAATAGCCGTTGTCCTCTCGTGTTCGTTTCCTCGTCATCGTCTATGCTTACTGAGACTATAATTTATCATGTTCATCCGTTACAAACTGGCACAACTTACAATCCTACTTCAGTTGATATTAAGGGCATTAATTTCTGCGGTAATTGTGTTATAGAGTATATAAAGTTTGCGTGCTCATTCTGCGTATGTTAAAATAATTTTGTTACCGTTGTTCTTCGTAAAACGTTTCATCGGAACTTAAAATAAATAGTCCTATACTTCGTTTCAGCTTCGGTCCGAGCGTGGCCGATGTTATGAGCCGAGGGGCCAATCAAACAGCGAAAGAGGCACAACGTCATGGCGTGCTCTCTGCAGTTGATAGGACCAGCCGGGATTCGCCGTCTCTCTGTGCGCGCTCTTCTGCCGGCTAGTTTTATCAAGCGCAGAGAGCACGCCATGACGTTGCGCTTTTGGCGCTGTTTGATTGGCCCTTCGGGTCAAAACATCGGCCACGCTCGGACCGAAGCTGAAACGAAGTATAGTATATTTTACTTTAAGCGGTATTCACATGAGAAAGAAATCCCGGGAATTTCTCCCCGGCGTATGCATCACGTAACCGAAAAGTCAGGTTTTTGAGATAGACATAAACTTGGTGGAAGAGAGAGGAAACGATGGTCTGTCTGTATAAACAATGATAGCTCAGCGGCGGATTAGTTTGATTTAACGATAGCTTCTCATTAAACGTCTTAAAGGTCAAGCGCGCAAACCGCTGAATTCGTCTACGGTGGTGTACATAATGGAAGCCGATAAATTGAACTGCAAACACAGAAAACCTTCCCCTTTGTACCTGGTCGGTGTGAACGACGAAGCTGAGGTAGCTCCGCAGATTTGTCCATTCAAGGTTTTTTTTTAACTGTGCAAGCTGGCAGGGCGGCCATCACACAAGTATGGTCGGTCCTCACATAAGAACTGTAGACCAAACACACCAAAAAAAAACGCTTCGTTCAATCAGCACGTATACCACAAGCGGAGAGCCGAACTTACGGTTTGGTGTAAGGGCGCCAACCTCTTTCGTTGTCTCGACACGCTGACCCTCGTGGTTGTTGCACAATGTCACACGGCAGGTGTATTGGCTACTTGGTATTAGACCCTTCACCTCTATGTCCACGTTATCTGGAGCGCAGTTGATCTCGTACTTGTTCTCAGAGGATGAGCACTGCGAGGAACAACCGTCCAAGTTGCCGTTTTTTCTTTGGGAGGATCTATGAGCAGCCGAATGGATGAAGGACTCGTTGCCGTAGCAGTTACTGTGAACTTCCCGGGAGCTGTAAAGAAATGAGGTACGTATTAAATCAGGGCATTTAAAGCTCACGATTGTCAAGACAACAACGTGCAGCGCTAACAAAGGTTTTTACAGCGGAGCTGTTAAGGGCTCGGTTTCAAAGGATCGTGTCCGGTATGTCAACTCAAACCTACCTGGACAGCTAGCGCCATCTATAAGCGACGGCGGCAAGCACACAGCCAGTCTAGTTGCCGCCATCGCTCGTCAATGACGCCAAACTTTCCAGCTATCGTAGAAGAATGGATAGCTGGGTGCGTTGGTGGGAATTTATCGTAGGAAAATGCGCGGAAAACAGACGACGGCAAAGAAGCACACGTAACGAGCGCAGCGCTCGTCACGAGTGTTACTTCGTCCTCGTCTGTTTTCCGCGCATTTTCCTACGCTCTTATCAGTTCCGTGTGAGCTAAGGATGGGTCGGCCGCGCGCCCTTTCGGGGAAAGAAGACTGGCTGCGGAAGGAGCGGCGACGTACTGTACGCAGCAGGGCGAATGAGTCCGCAACAGCCGCAAAGCCACTATCGCCTCGACTTCCACTGCCGTCGAGAGCTTCTATTCCCTTGCCTAAGAAGAGCACATCGCTCGGCTGGAAAGCCTCCGCCGAGAACAGAACCAGCGATGTAAAGGGCGCCGGCGGGCCGACGCCACGGACGACGATCGTGCCACGGAGGCCAAGCACAAGCGCGAGACCCGGCGACGACTGCACTCCACGCCGGTTTCCGGGCGCGACGGCGAGGTTCCGTGGATTGTTCATGGATTACCCGCTTGGCGTCACGTGCGCAGCGTGCGACCGACTCTGGTTCACCGGAGACGTATCCACGATCGGCGGCTTGTCGGACGAGAAGAAGCGGGAAATGGGCGGGTGCGCGATGCGGCAGTGTATCGAGTACAGCTCCGCTGGTCTTCCATCTTCACGAGAGTGGAAAGTCTGAACTTCTTTTTTTTTTTTTTTTCAAGCAATAAAACATATTTCTTGGCGCCCACACAACTCAGTGAGTGCAGGGCTGCTCAGGGCATACGGCTGTCGAGCTTCCATGGTGCTATAGCAACGTCAATTCTCCACCAGCAATATTGCACGTCTTGGGAACCTATCCGAAAGTCGATGAACCGCGCCCGAACTCGAACCCTGAAGCGGGTTTTACATGTAGCGATTTTGGCCCCAGAGCGGCGTGATTTCTGCCGTCGTGGTGGTCTGGCCAGCCGCAGCGGCAGAGCGGCACGTTTCCAACAGGTTGGAAATTTTTCGCCGCGCAGAGCGGCAGCTTCCCAGCTGGCCACTCAAAGCGCGGCGGGAAATCACGTGACAGAAGGAGAAACATTGCGGGAAAGCTGGCGCATAGGACGGCGACATTTTCACGTTCTTGAAGCAGACGACAAGAAGAGAAAATACGCAAGCGACTGGTTTGAGGTTTGTTTTTTTGCGGCCGGTCGAGCTTGTTTCAAGTTTTTTGCTTCAGCAGTGGCGTCGCTACTGTTTAGCAGATAATAGAGGAGGGGGATTGCTATCCCCTTCCTCGGAATTTGTTTTCTCAGTGAATTACGCGGCTCTTTCTTGCTTTCCTCGATTGAGTACCAACTGCAGCGAGCGCAAGATACGCTAACCGGAAGAGGCTCGTGCGAGTGCTAGTGGGAAAAATAAACAAAAAAGAACTAAGCGACACTGACGTGTCTTTTATAACACAGATCGCCCACCAAATAATAAAATGTATCGCGCCCAGTCCAATGAACTGCTTATAAGTGAAGTGTCGAAGCGTCAGGTTCTTTGGGACGCGCAGCTCAAAGAATTTAGGAACCATGGAACCAAAGAGAAACTCTAGGAGGAGGTGACTGTGGTGTAGCCGAGTTAAATCAAGAAGGAACGCCGTCATTGAGATAGGTTTTGCTTCTTCTTTTTCGTCTTCTCACACAGACTACTTCTTCTTTATTCTCTTTCGACACAGCATTTCCCCCTTTTTTCAAAAGGATATGCATATTTCATATCAAAAAGGCAAAAATAAGTAGTAATAAAAGAAATGAAATTAATCACTTAACCAAAATCCCAGTTCGCCATGGCACTGCTCATGTCACATAGTCGCCAAATCTTCCCGGCTGTTGTCGCCGTCGGCAACTCCGACGAAGTGGTTGCGGTTCTTGTCGGTCGGTTTCAGGAACATTTGGCTGTAATGTCAGTCGCTGTTGTTCTCCCACCGGAAGAGAATCGTGTGGCTGGAGTGCACCTTGTGACGGGTTCCACGAGATCGCAGGTGATATCCCGTTATCCTTCTCTGAGGTAAGCTGTAGCAAGACTTCCCATGGAACTTTAGAAAGCTTGCTTGCGTTCCAGACCTTTCCATCGTCGAGTAGGAATGCGTTAGGTCCCCGACGATCTAGTATTTTCCTTGGTTTTGAATAACGCATGTTTCCTTTCACATGATGTCCCGCCAGTTTTACACGGACAAAGTCGCTTGGCTGAAAGGCCGATATACGTGCACCCCGCTTGTCGTTTGCCTACTCTTGTGAGGCGCACTGTCGCTTCTTGATTCTCTCTTTCAGCTCACTCATCGCGCTTGTCGGGTCCGTGAAGAAGTTTTCTGATGGCCCTCCGACAATGTTCAGCTTCGTTCTGTGGGCCGATTGTGCAACAGAAATGCTGGTGACACACGCTTAGCTGAGTGTGGCCAGAGCCGTATATGGGGAGAGTTCGGTCAGTCTATGACCTCGTCGCCGTAACGCTCTCTTCCCGGGAAAGGAAGAAGCGTTAGTGAGACCGCACGGCAGAACAGAGAGCTCCTATAATTTTAGCCAAACTTTATAAATCTTCGCCGCGAGCAAAGGCCATACGAAAAGAAATTAGCACAAGGACACCAGGCACGACAATTGAGTAAAGGCACCACCAAGCCCGGTGTCAAAGGACACCAGACCTTTACTCATATCCCATGGCCGAACGGAGACAAGCCTAACACCCGGCGTAAGAACAAGGAATCGACTACCGCCCTGCGGCATGTTGGCTAGTCCCGCCCCGACACCTCCAACAAGCATGGACACAGAAGAAATCGCCACAGGACAAGACTGGGAAGTCGTAGGTGCGTCAAACCAACGACTCAAAGAACATACCGGGTGAAACAAGGAGACGGTAGGCTCTTTAAATCGACCGGAAAATTCGGTTTCTTAACCTAACTTTGTGCAGCGTTGCCCACAGATGGTGCATTTTTTTTCGTAAAATTTGCAAAGAGCGAACTTACCTGAGGAAAAAGTAAAGAAAGAAAAAGGCTTAGCTCCTATGGAAACGCAGCGACGCCACCGGTCTTCAAACAACGCGGTGCCGTTTCGCACTAGACACAAGAGATGGCGCAACGAACGCCGCAACGAACGAGCATACGGCGCCGAGAGCAGGCCTTTTTAGCAGACGATCTTTTCGACTCAAAAGCGGAGCGCGTTCCGCAGGCGGCGACAGTCGCAGAAACAAAAAAGACAGGCGCGGTAACAGCAAGGAACTGCAGTTCCTTGTCTGCAAAAGGGCCGACTCTCTGTGTCGTCTGCTCGTTCGTTGGCGGCAGTTGGCGTCGCGACCGCTTGCGCCATCTCTTGTCTCCCGTGCGAAGCGGCGCCGTTTTGTTTGCAGACCGGAGGCGTCGCTGCGTTTCCATAGGAGCTAAGCCTTTTTCTTTCTTTACTTTTTCCTCAGGTAAGTTCGCTCTTTGCAAATTTTACCCAAAAAAAAAATGCACCATCTGTGGGCAACGCTGCACAAAGTCGTAGCGCGATAGGTTAAGAAACCGAATTTTCCGGTCGATTTAAACAGCCTACCGTCTCCTTGTTTCACCCGGTATAACTGTGATAATCAAACTCACAGACGGCACAGACCTCAGTAAATTACCACCTGATGCTATAGGACGAAGCCTTGTACAAGCGGCGGCACTCACCGCGGCAGAAAAAAGGGACACCTACGTAAAAGTGAGAGTCATTCCGAACCTCATTGCGATAGACACGTACCGCACGACCGCAGCAGAGAAATTCCTCCATATACGCCAAATACTAGTCCTCAACAAACAACACCCCATTCTTGCCTATAAAACCAGTGGAAATAACACAGTCAAAGATGTTATACACGGCATCTAAATGTCCGTCCCAGACGAAGAAATTCAACATGAACTTGAGATCCAAGGAACCAAGGTCCTAGAAGCTCGGAGAATAAGCTCATCCCACTCCGTACTTGTCGTCATCGAGGGAACCCGCCTTCCTAGATTCGCTCTTTACAGCAGAGTAGTCATGAGGCTCCATCCCTACACCCCAAGGAGCCTCCTCTGAAGCAACTGCGCCACCATAGGTCACCGAGCAGATGTCTGCCCAAACAAACTACACTACCAGAGATGCTTACAATGCGAAACTAAACTTTCACCTGACCCAAACGGGATATCAGAGCATAACTGTGAAATCCAATGAACTGCAGAGGAGAACACCCGGCAGACTACTTACAATGTCCAGTACGCCAAGAGGCAGACAGAAACCGTAGAGGAGGAATGCGCATCCGAAGCTAACGCCAAGCAAATATAGCTCCACGAGTAGACGTAACAAACCCAAGAAGTAGACAGGACACTCAGAGCAAACCACAGCACAGCCACGACAGGAGCACCTCAGGCACCCAATGGCCCAGGCTTTCGACTCGCAACAGCTTCGCAATGCTCGGAGACACCGAAAGATCAAGAAGCAGAAGCAAAAACTCACAAGAACAAAACTACGACCACCGAGACCAACAAGCGAAAGACCAGAATGAAAGGCCCCGGCAGCCCCTCAGGGAAACCCCAACGGCACTACAGAAGACGACGGCATCACCCCCCCCCCCCCCCCCCCCTTAAATAGAGGGAGCTGGAGGATGAGTGAATCATCTCCTTAACCAGCAGCAAACGAATCCAACATCCAGCTTTCGTCAACCCCCGCAGAAGACCCGAAGAAACAATATGCGGTCGTGCTATCCGCAGCTAAAGAAACGCCGTCACAAATCAACATCTTAGAGCAATGAAGGCAGGTATCACCCTGGACACAAACAAACACAACACAAAATGAAACCACAATGGAAATACTTAGAAAGCTAGACTCCCTTCAAATGTAACTACAACAGAGAAACGAACTCTTTCAAAAGGAATTTCAAAAAAGGGACGCAATCATACAGAATATGCAACAAGAACTCCAGAAAAGAGACACCCTTTTTGCTGAACAATTCGTCAACCTCGAAGTCGGACAAAGGCAGCTTGAAAGCTCGCTCATTAAATTAGAATCCGTACTTAATTCTTTGAGAAAAAGACTCCAAACACCGAGCCTTGACGTCGAAAGTAGCCCATACAAAGTAGTTATCACAGAAGATACCAACCAGGGCACTGAGACAACTAAGAACCATGAATAAGATAAAACAACCGAACCACAACTCCCCAAATGGCGAAATATTAATTTGGCAATGGAATAGCCGCGGCTTGCGTAAAAAGGTCAATTTATTAAAACAATACATACAGCAATCAAAAGAGGAGCCAGACATTATACTGGTACAAGAAAGTAACGGAGTCTTCAACATACCGGGCTACGACCTTCACTCCCAACCAAGCATCGCAAGGAGCCTCCCAAAAAAGAACCGTGATAACCCCGCTCCCCCCAATGAACGACAATAACGTACACTCATAAATCCATTACGGCTATACTAATAGACACTAATCACCTCAATTCTGAAGAACAAGAGCACGTAGCAATTAAAATTCAAACCACAGAAACCGAAATAATAATCCTAAACGCATATTGGACACCGAAAAAAGAGTTCAAACATTCTAAAGAACTAGATCGATTTATACAAGAAAACAATAAATATCCAATACTAATTGGAGGTGACTTCAACAGCGCACATCTAGGATGGAATTACAGCTGTTCTTCACCTAACGGTAGAAAACTCGAAAAGATCGTGACTAACAGACAATTAACTCTCATGAATGACACCACGATACCCACCAGAACAGGCAATAGCGTGCAAAGGGACACCAACCCGGACCTAACCTGGTACAAAGGCAAGCCAACGTGCCATTGGGAAAACCAGCTAGAAAACTTAGGTAGTGATCACTATATTATCAACATTACTATAAAAACACGCCGAAAAAGTAAGAAAACACCAACGGGAACAAAAAGCAAAATCACCAAGTAGGACGAAATGAGAAAAGAACTTAAAGAACCCTTAGAAAATAATCCTGACCTTACGTAGGCGCAGGGGCTAGATAAAATACAGAGCAGCTACAAAAAGAACACCAAATGGATAGCAAACAGGGAACAAGCGCCGTACGTAGACTCACATCTTCTTGGCTTATGGGACAAGCGCAACAGGATTGTTAAAATTTGGAAAAAGAAGAAATCCAGAAAAGGTCTCAAGAAAGCCATCCAAAGAATCACAGAGGAAGCATACAATTACGCAAATGAGTTAGAACAAGAAAATTGGCTCCAAACTTGCGATCAACTAAACGGCCTCCTACACCCCCGAGAGTATCTTAAATCTTTCGAACTTTATTAGGGCAACCTAAAACAAAACACACTACAAATAAACTATGCCTCCATTACCAAACACGACCTAAAGAAATAGCAGAAAAATTACTGTGCAAATTCTACCCTAACAAAAACGGAATAACTTTCCCTGGCACAGAAACAGAATATAATATTGAGGACGCGGAAGGAATCAACAGCCCCTTCTGTGAAGGGGAGTTAAGAAGCGCACTCAGTGAATTCAAACAAAATACTGCCCCGGGAGAGGACGGCATAACATACGGAATGCTTCGAAATCTCCCAGACGAATATATAACGCTTCTACTTAAAGAAATGAACAGAGTATGGGACGAAGGTTACTTACCAACCCAATGGAAGGAGGCAATCATTATACCAATCCCCAAACCAGGGAAACAACCAAACTCTATCGACAACTATGGACCGATTTCCTTAACATCCTGTGTGGGAAAGGTAATGGAAAAAATGGTTTTAACGACGCTAGAATGGCTCATGGAAAGTCAAAAATCACTACCGGAGACAATGATAAGATTTAGAAAACACGTAAGCACGCAAGACATGATAATCAGGATCAAACAACAAATACTCGATCACCCGAGTAAATCACAAACGGCTATATTGAAGAACATAAAAGAAATAAACCACGGACACAAGATGTACAACTACGTGAACAATTTCCTCTCTGACCGAACAGTTAAAATAAGACTGGACGACTACACATCAGACAGCCGCCCGATAGACAGACGGACACCCCAGGGATCCATTCTATCACCATCCCTCTTCAACATAGCAATGAAAAACCTACCGAAACAGCTTAACGTCATAGATGACCTCGAACATAGCCTATACGCAGACGACATTACCCTCTGGATGACTAAATGATCTGCAGGAGAACAAGAAGAAGCGATGCAAAGGTGTATAAACACAGTGCAAAGGTACGCCGCCTCCATCGGACTTACATGCTTTGCAGAGAAATCTGAATATGTAGTAATAATTCGATCCCGCGCAATTAAAACCTCAGAATATAGAGAAATGATAAGCTTAACAATAAAAAACGAACCATTGCCAAGAAAAAAACACAAAAAAGTGCTGGGATACTATCTGCAAGAAGACGGTAAACATAACATCACCTTAAATAAACTCATAGCACCAATAGAACAAATTCTTGGCATAATTCGCAGGATCACAAGACAGAAGCGAGGTATGAAAGAGCATGAATGAAGGAAAGTCATAGAACCACTAATATACTCTAGAGTCATGTACCACTTACCATATATCAGCCTCACCACATTACAACAGAAAAACTCGAAACAACTCTGCGCAAAGCCTCTAAGCTAGCACTGGGCGTCCCCCGCTTTACAGCCACCTACAATATAAAAGATGCGGGGCTATTCAATTCATTAGACGACAGAGTAGATATCCACAAACTAGGACAAAAACAGACTAGTAACATCCCTTCAAGGCAGAAGAATACTTACAAAACTAAACTATGAAACAACAAACTTTCCTCCTATCCCACTGGAAACTCCCCCATGGGAACAAATACCTAGAATCCATGTAGACCCAATCCCCTAGAACATGCAAAGAAAACGCAATGCAGACAGAAGAAAAGACAGAGTCCAGCGCCTAGAGAAAAAGGACGAAGAATATACTAGCACCAAAACATAATATACAGATGCAAGCTACAACGCAGGGCATGGCCTTATAGCTGTATGGAACATCGCGGAAACCTTAACGCGTAGATATCAAGACATCCCATCCCCAAGGCTCGCCGAACTACTAGCCATATCTACTGCCATCACCGAATTGACCAAAAACAACGATAAAATTATCATAAGAACAGACAGCCAGGACGCATGCAGAGCTTTTCTGAAGAATAGACTCCCCATGTCAATACAGAAACGGCTGCAACATCACATGCACAAGTACCCACTACTCTAAATTAGAATTCAATGGGTCCCAGGACACCAGGCATCGAGAGGAAACATACAAGCACATAAGCTTACCCGCGAACCAAATCCGGATAGCCCTCTCGCCTGGCCCTGTGATCAGGAATACGACCCCAAACAAGAAAGAAAAATACTTTGCAAAGCCTGGCAACAAATTCTAAAGAAAGACGCAACGCCTCCACTCTCCTCCCATCACCCTCACGAACTCACACAAGAGAAGAAGCAACCCTTATTCGTAGAGCACAGACAAATTCCATCCTCACCCAAAACTCTATCCACTACATACACAAAATGCCAGGCTACCCCTCCTGCCCTCACTGCGGAGGATACCTATCCAACCAGCATACACTCTGGGAATGCATTGGATTCCACCAAAGCCGACAGCAATCTCTCTCTCACCTACCCCCTGAACGTACGCCAAGCAGCTGGCAGGAATGGACAAGGGGGACCTGGCACATGCCACTCCACTCTGCATAACAATGGCAACACCAACGGATGAATGAGAAGATGGGCGGTCTTTCCGGAAGAGCTGATAGTTTCGTAAAACTTGTGCATGTGTGAACGTCAAATAGGTCTCCTGTAATGCTAAAGCTATTGGGCGTAGCTCATTAAGTAAAAAGTGAACATCATCTATATTGTGAAGAAGACCCCGACAGTTTCATTGCATGAAACTAAAATAACTCATCACACGTTAAATAAATTATAGTTAAAATTGTGGGGTTCACAGCTTTGAGTGGACACAAGCTATGTTACACTCGGGGCAGTGACAGGAGGAGGTTTTTTTCTTTTGGTCCCCCTTTCCGGGGTATGCTTTGTACCTTCCTTCGCAGGTGGAGGTGGTTCAGTCGGATCGACAGATACCTCCATGGCCTCCTCCTCCCGCTGTGAAGTAGAAGGTGTGGGCCCCTCGATGCTCTGAGAGGGAGTGGTGTCAAGCACCACTCGGGGCTCAGGGCCAGGACGATAGGGAACCGTCCTGGCACGTGGGCTTTGGGCAGGGCCGCTGGGGTCTGAGGACCCACAGGGGCGTCGCTGGTGGTTGGGAGGCTGGGTCAGCACTCCAAGTCGCGAAGACTGTACCGAGTGCCCACCGTTGCCTTTAGTGGCGGCGCTGCCCCCCTGGCAGCCGCCTCGGCATAGGTGCCTCCTTGAAGGAAGAAAAATCGCTTCCTTGCCTCACGGTACTTGAGGTATTCTTTGATCTTTAGCGTATGGATTATCTTCTCCTCCTGAAACTCTGGGAAGGCTCAAGAGTAGGTGGCATGGGCACCAGAGCAGTTGACAGACTTGAAGAGTGTACCCTCGCATGTGTCAGTTGGATGGTCTGTAGCTCCGCACTTTGCACATGTCGTTTTCCCACGACAGGTAGAAGAGCTGTGACCAAATCGTTGGCATTTGAAGCATCGTCTCGGGTTTGGCATGTAGGGGCGCACCTTGCAGTGAAGATAGCCTGCCTTGATGTTCTCGGGCAGCACAGTGGAAGCAAAAGTGAGGACTAAGTGTTTCGATGGTCTCTCCTGTCCGTCTCTGCGTATCAAGATGCGTCGCACGGCGACCACACCCTGCCCGGAAAGGCCCTCCAAGATCTCCTCTTCGCTAGACTCCAGCAGGTCGTCCTCTGAGATGACGCCCTGGCAGCTGTTCAAGGTGCGATGTGGGGTGACAGATACTTTATAGTCCGAGATCTTGTTTAAGTCTAAAAGAACAACACCTTGCACTCCGTTTTCCACCTCAACGAGAAAGTCGCCAGATGCTAGTTTCTTTGCTTTGAAGTTTTTACCAATTAGGTTTTCTAAAGTCTTTGAAATAAGAAATGGTGAAAGTTTGACAAGTGGTTTTCCATTTTCTGAGTGCATTACCAGAAAGCGGCTGAAGCTATTCTGGGCAGCAGCTGATGTCTCTTTGCTAAATACATCGGTCCGGACCCTTTTCAGGGTCCGATCGGGGGAGGTTTCTTGCTTGGAACCCATATGAAGGGCAGAAACTTCGGCATCCGTAGCGCACCACCCACCGCGGAGTCCAACAAGGGGATAGGTAACATCTCATAACAGGTCTGGCTTGTCTGAGTATGTTACTCTACCAGTGCTACTAGGAAGCTATAACCAAGTGTGGATCAAGAGAGAGTTCTGTCGCTACCCAAGGTTAGCCCTTGCCGCCAAAGAAGGTGAAAGCGAATAGGAGAAAGGAGGAAAGAGAAAGAAAAGAGGGGATAGTAGAAGAAATGGCGACTGACTGAATCATCCTGGTCGGGCCAAGCTAGGACACCCGTCTACGGGAAGAGGGGGCCGAAGTGGTGTACTGCCTCACCCAGGGTCCAAACCTACCCCGGGTTCGACTCAACCACCAGGATGCCCTTTTCCCCGGACACGGGAAAGCCACGCACAGCCAGACATGGGCGGGCGAACCCGCATGGCTCGGGGTCCGTGGAGACGCCACTCCCCAAACACCTGCTTTCACAGGTGCCCCCTGCGGGACACTGTTCTAGATGTGACCGCCCTTATTCAAACGAGTTTCGCTCAGACAAAATACGAAACTACGAAACAAGCACGGTCAGGCTTCGCTTTTGCAGCGCGAACGCGGAGAACGCTTCGCCGCTTGACCGTCTGTTTTGGCAGCTGTCTGGGTCTTTGGCGGTCACCTTGGATCGCGCGCATAGAAATAGTTGGCGCCTGGTCGTGCGCGGGTGAAAAGTTAGGAAAATAAGAAGTAATATTCCATTGAAAACGGCGAGCTGGTCCCGAGCTGTCAGCCAAAAACATTTAGATTTCTTGCTGTCGGTGCTGCTGGGGCGACATCATTGAACCTCCTACGGAAGAGATGGTTGGCTTCACTACATGGCAGGTTTGTACGCCTAGCTGGCTCCAACGCACGGCAACCACACATACTATTTGCCCTCTCCCTTCCGCTTGCCAGTGCTCGGAGCTGACAGGCATAGTGTAACTTATATAGGAGGCACTGGTTAAGTAGAAGATTGCCTAGTTTCGTTCTAGAATTATTAAAGCATGGGGGCTTCATTGATACTAAAATGATTAATAATTATGGTACTTTTTTTACCATGTTTAGGATGTTATTTCAGTGTTTTTATTTTCTTCCAGATGAACTTTTTTTCAGTGTATTTTTGGTGTCAATCAGAATTCAGAGTTGATCAGGACTTAGAAGTAGTTTGCAATGTAGAAAGACCTGGCTTGGTGACAGAACGCACTTTGCCCCCGGTCGTTCGCCGTTCGTCGCCGAGAGACGGCGTTCTAGATTGCGGTACTCTGCTCCGAAGGAGCTATTCGCGTCTCCAGCTCGACGCTCGCCCTCCCGCGGCGGAAACGGGAAGCGCTCTAGTGAGGGTCCCCCGATTCTCCTGCTCAGCGGGCACGGCGGAACTGCTCGCGATCATGGCTCGCGAAATGTCATTTCCGAATGTAAGCAACACCCTTCACTGTCCCAACGTAGTGCTGCAGCCGGTATGGGATTGTACCTTACTGGAGACTTTTAGTATTGCGCATAGAAGCAAACGCAAGCGGCGTGCGTTTGCGTTAGAGTTGCAAGCCCCACGTTGTGCGTGCGCCTCATCGCCATGCGCCATCCAAGACCGCAATTTGGGCTCCGCGCACGCGCAGTGCGGAACACGCGAAGCTAACGCAAACATACAGCACTTGCGTTCGCTCGTACACGCAATACTAAAACTCACTACTGTTTCACCGGCTTCCAACGCCAACGAAACGTGCTGCAGTGAGCAGACGTGCAAGAAAGTAGGCGTTCCTTCAAACTGGAAAGGCTGAGTTTGGCAAAACGATGGAGCGTAAAAATGAAAGTAACTAAATGTTATAAAAAACTTATTTAACAAATCTTTTTTGGGCATTTGGTCTAGAAGGACATCGGCGGCGACTTAAGTTGTGCCGATTGTCAAAAGTCGCGACTTTGATAGAAAAATATACTTTAACCAGAATTAATGTAATTTTACATGGATCTCTCACATTAGCTAAAATGTTTTCATTAACTTTGGACTATTTTTATTTTATTACTTGGTAATTAAAAGTGCTGCAATTGGCACCAGTGATGATAATTGGCCAACTTTTGGTTGTCATAAGTGTTCGCGTGTTAGAAATTAGATCATAAGCAACGCTTGAAAAAAATTACGTAGTACAATATCTGAATTTTAATATTATTATTAATACCAATCGCGGCAATGTATGCCCCCAATTAACGCCAATATCACAAAACTTCGCCATTTAACCATAATAGTATTTCAAGAAAGGTATAATTTTGTTTTCTTTTTAGCATATGAAAAACTGACATCGTTATCAAGATAGACAAACAGTCAAACACTGGATGTAATATAAGGTCTATGCGTCACGCGTTGCAATAAAACAACACACACACACGCACACAAACACACACCCACACAAACACACACACACACACATACACACACTTTAGCTGTCTGACTCGGATTCCGTCTTTGGGTTGTTGCAGTGAGAACAGCGTTTATTAATTTATACGGTTTGTGGACATATTGTAAAAAATGGAATTATTCTCTTATTCTTGTGCAGGGAAAAATGTTAAACCAATTAATCATCTAAATACCCCAAAACTCATTAAAAGGCCCGCAGTTAATTATTTTCCATGGCAATTATCTGAGCAAGAAAAAGCAGCGAGAACGCACAAATATCATCACTGATTTTTTCGACAACTAAAAATATCAGCGTGGATTGAAACATGTAGGGCACAAAATAAAGTTTCGGCCAACAACTTCTTTAATTAAATAATTACGATGTGAGACACATCTTGAGGTATGAAAGAATCCCGAAATTAAAACCTATACCGAAAAATTACATCCAAAATAGAGATCAGTTGCGGTTACGCTCCAGAATTAAAACGCGCATCCTTGCGTAAATATTACGCTAAACACCGTTTTTGTTTTCAGGGTAAAGAGGTGACCTGCGCCCATAACACCCTAGCTCCCTCGTATAACCAGAAATAATCTGTGTCGCTCAGTAAAGCCAGCACACTAGACAGGCTCAACAGCCGGCACGCATCTCCGACCCTCACTATAACCGCCATTTTGGAAAATGAGTGGCGCCACCTATATGGAGTCGCGAATATAGTGCTCTAGTACCCACCAGATATTCCAGCGAGCGCCTATCCAGAGATCTGCCCGTGCCTAGATCTGGGGACAACGCCAGCGTAGGGAAAACCGCTCGTAGGGAATCCGTTGATCCGTTGGTTGCCAACATCACAGCCGTGTCGCCGTGTCCGGTGTGCCGGGTGGCGCGTTTGACCCACGGGTTTGAAGTTTGAACTGATTCGGGAATCATGGCTGCTCTCCGGGGTGTTGTAATTGGCGACAGCCAGATAAAGTTTTTGGAGCGCGACAGGCTTCGCCTCGTCCCGAGCGTGCAGGTGTTCACGTTCAGCTTTCCTGGTGCGTCCACACGGACGCTGCCCGGAAAAGTTAGACGTTTACACCTGCACGCAACGGACTTCGTGGCCGTGTATGTGGACGGCAACGACCTATATGGCGGGGATTCCGCGGAAGCTATTTCTTCACGGATCGAGGCGCGTTTCACTTTGTGTCATCTCTTCCTGTACCCTATGTCCCGCTGCGGTGGCCTGCTGCTATTGCAATTGTAATAATCGAGCGGCTATGTCAGGGTGGTTTCTCTCGGTCTTTGACTTGCTGTTGGTGGACCTTGCAGGTCAAATTCTTGATGTAAGTACTTGCTATGTGTTGCACTTGACGTCATTCAAAGAGCGCTCCGATGACCACCAGAGAAAAGGGGAAGAGGGAGCTCCCCTCTTATCAGGATCCTCTTTTGTGCCTCCCGGATAAGCACAGACGTCGCTGTTCTCCTCCCAGAAGATTATAGAAGATTAACCTGTCACTCAAAATTCTTACAAAAGCAGCTTCACTCTCCTCCTGCTACATGGTGGTCAAAAGTATGCGATGTGACGGCAGTGCAGCCCATGAATACATACTCGGTGTATTACCATTGAAATATCTTTTGCAGGAAAACGTAATTTCAGTGCACCTTTCAATGATGGCAGGTTTTGTTTGTAATAGAAATAGATAAAAAAGTTGTAAATTTCAGTCTTTACAATTTGCACAAAAGCACAACTCAAAAATGGCTCTTCAAAATTTTTTTAATTCGCGTGTTAAACAATTTTGGAATATACCAATCATACGTACTCGAAGCCATCTGAACAAATGCTTATCTTAAATAGCTGCAAGAGTTTTGTGCTATTGACAATAGCACAGAACTCTTGAAGCGGATTTTGTTTGCAACAGTTTTTTAAGTAGTGAATTAAGCTGCTTGACATTCTAATGGCACCACTAGCATACGCGTGCTGGATAGCACAGCGGGCATCTTCAGCTCACTTTCATAACAATACATAAGAAAAAGGTACAGACACATGCTTTAAAACTCCTCATACTTGTTTTTCCCCACAGGGGGCACCTGTGAAAGCAGGTGTTTGGAGGGTGGCGTCTCCACGGTCCCCGAGCCATGCGGGTTCGCCCGCCCACGTCTGGCTGTGCGTGGCTTTCCCGTGTCTGGGGAAAAGGGCATCCTGGTGGTTGAGCCGAGCCCGGGGTAGGTTTGGACCCTTCGGGGCCCCCCCGGGTTAGGCAATACACCACTTCGGCCCCCGCTTCTCATAGACGGGAGTCCTGGTAAGGCCCGGCCAGGATGATTCAGTCTAGTCGCCTTTTCTTCTACTATCCCCTCCGATCTTTCACTTTTACCTTTCCTGGTTCTTTTACTTCTCTCTCACTTACCTTACTCCTTTTCACCCCTCTTTGGCGGCAAGGGCTAACCATGGGTGGTGATGGACCTCTGTCTTGACCCACACTTGGGTATAGTTTCCCGGCAGCACTGTTAGCGTAACGTCTCCAGCCAAGCCTTTCTTGTTATGGTGCGTTACCTAACCCCTTGTTGGGCTCGGTGGTGGGCGGTGCACCGCGGATTCTGAACACTCTTTGCCCTTTTATGGCGCCCCGCCCCTCTAAACCCCGTTCAGGGCACGCCCTTAAAAGGCGTTGTCTTGAACACAAAACCATTGACAAAGATGCTGAGATAGAATCCTTCACAAAGTTTTTTGTTGTTCACTCTCTTGATGAACAGAAGTCAGTTGCAAAGATGTCACCTTTCATTGTAGCCAAAGTTCTAGAGCACCTTGTAGGGTTTTCCTACAAGGCAAAAAAACTGTACTCTGGAGACCTCCTTGTGGAAGTAAACACAAAAAAACAAAGCGAAGCACTCCTCAACCTAACCACCATTGTTGACGTAAAGGTGTCGGTGAGTCCTCATCGCACACTTAACACCATTCGTGGAGTTCTCTCTGAGGACGACTTTTTCGACACAAGTGAAGAAGAACTCCTCGAGGGACTCAAAAGTTCCGGCGTTGTTGCTGTTAAACGCATCATGTTTTGGAAAAATGGTGAACAGGTTCCTTCCAAACATGTTATTCTGACCTTTGAAAAGCACATACTCCCTGAGACCGTCAAGGCAGGATATCTGAACTGCCGCATTCGCCCTTACGTCCCCAACCCCCAGCGGTGCTTCCGTTGCCAACGTTTTGGTCACGGAGCACGCAGCTGCCGAGGGAAGGAGACATGTGCAAAGTGTGGCAGTCAGGGCCATGTTTCTGACATTTGTGAGGAGGCTGTGGCCCAATTGCGGTGGACCACACCCCGCTTACTATCGTACCTGTCCCTCGTTTAAACAAGAAAAAGACGTCCTTACCATTAAAGTGAAGGAGAACCTATCGTATTCAGAAGCAAAGAAGCGATTCTCCTTTGTGTCAAAAGGGAGTTTTGCCGACGTGGTGCGCAGGGGCCCAGCACCACGCTCGGAGTCGAGGGCCACCCAGGTCTCTCCCGAGATCTTGGCGGCCGACCGCAGGGCCCCAGCTCCCCAACAGAGGCAGCGGCAGCTTCCCCCAGTCCCTGGTGGTAGCACGCGTGCTGCCCTTCCATCCAGGGACAGGCCGGCAGCAGCCGCGCCTTCCCCCTCTCCTAGGTCCCCTCCTAGGGAGGAGCGAGCTTCTCGCTCCTGCTCTGTGGAGAGGGTCCCCCTACCGAAGGAGCAGCATGGTACCCATGCAGCTCCTGTGAAAGGAGGTGTCAAGACGAGCTTGGGTGACCCCTCGCCCAGCTCGTCCGCCACTCCCCCATCCGGTCGTGGCCGGGGTTTTCCCCCGCGCGTGCCAGGCCGGACCAGCTCCGTCGTACTCTATCCATCGGACACTTCCCAGGACATGGAGATAACAACTGATGCTGACAGTCAGTCTACTCCTGGGTCCGACCAGGATGGTATGGAATGGGAAACACCTTCTCGTAAATCTAAAAAGAAGCAACCTGTAGTAGCGCCCAAGTGATGACCCCAATAGCTGCCGTATTGTGGTCACATCTTCCGCCTAGCTTGAGTTGACTCTCTATAGCTTTATATATTTTGCTAGGTTTCATCTCCTTATATTTACATATTTACACACTTTTTTAATAGATGACGAAGTTACATTTTATGCAATGGAACTGTCGCGGTATTTTAAGGAATATTGATGATGTCAATCATTTCATGGATGATCTTCGACCCATCGCTCTTGCCTTGAAAGAAACCCATCTTCACTCTAATTCTTTTAACATTTTAAGACGTCACCAGGTTTTTAGGAAAGACCGTCCCGCTTCCACTCCTTCTGGTGGCGTTGCAGTAGTTGTGCAGAGAGGAGTCGCTTGCTCTCAAGTTCCGCTCCGCACACCTCTGGAGGCTGTTGCAGTGCGTCTCCTCGTGGACCGCCTTGTAACGCTTGTTTCTTTATACTTACCACCAAATGTTCCTTTGAATATTCAAGAGCTGCAGGGACTTGTAGGACAGCTTCCTCAACCGTTTTTAATTTTGGGTGATTTTAACGCTCATCATCCCATGTGGGGTAGTACCCGTCAGGACTCCCGTGGCAGTGTGATTGAACGTCTTTTATTGTCTTCTGGGCTGTGTCTTTTTAACGGGAAAGAACCAACTTTTTTTAGTGCGGCACACAACTCATTCACATCTATTGATATTTCTATCGCTTCACCTTCATTACTTCCTTGCTTTTCATGGAAGGTTCTCCATAACCCTTTTGGAAGTGATCATTATCCTATTGTTTTAGAAAGTACTGTTCCATTGCCTAATCTTTTAAAGCGTTCCCCTAGGTGGAAATTAGACAAGGCCGAATGGACGCTTTTTAATCTTCACTCCACTTTAGATCCTTCGATTCTTTCTTCTATGTCCCCTGAGAGCGCTACACTTTATGTTACTGAGCAGATACTAAAGGCTGCTCAGCAGTCCATTCCACAAACATCTGGTAATATACCCAAAAAATGTAAACCTTGGTGGAATAAGGAGTGTGCCACAACCCGGGCAGACCAAAATAGGGCGTGGGGCAGATTTCGCAGATACCCCACTCCAAGCAACCTTGTTGAGTTCAAGCGACGAAAAGCCAAGGCTCGTTGGACAAGGAAGCAGGCAAAGCGGAAGTCGTGGATGAAGTATCTCTCTTCTTTAACCAGCTTTGTCCCAGCCAAGGAGGCCTGGGACAGATACACGAAAGTAAATGGGGATTACAGGTGCTTTGCCATTCCTACGTTTAATGCTCCTCCTTCGTCACTAAAAGATATTGGGAACATACTCGGTGAACATTTTTATAATTCATCTAGTTCGGCCAACTACAGTGTTAACTTCGAACAGTTAAAAGCTCGTGCGGAACGACAAAAGCTTGTCATGTCGGGAGGAAACTCAGCATCCTATAACCAACCATTTACGCGATACGAGCTTGAGATGGCTCTTAATGTGACAAAGCTCTCTGCCCCTGGTCCCGATAGAATTCATTATGAAATGCTGCGCCGCCTTTCCCCAGAATCCCTTGAAAACCTCCTGTTTTTTAATCTTTTGTGGGAAAAGGCATGTTTCCCTCAGGCTTGGAAACACGCACATATCATCCCACTCCTAAAGCCTAACAAAGACCCCTCACAACCATCAAGCTATCGCCCAATTGCTCTCACAAGCTGCCTTGGGAAAACATATGAAAGGCTTATGAACAGGCGACTGGTCTACATGTTAGAAAGACAGATTGCCTTTGATAACTATCAATGTGGATTGCGCCAAGGTCGATCTACCCTTGACCACTTAGTTCGCCTGGAAACTGATACGTGAGGCACTTGTAAACAGGCAGCACTGTGTAGCAGTTTTTTTCGACTTAGAAAGGCCATATGACACAGCGTGGAGGTACGGGATTCTCCGAAACCTGTATGCCTGTAATATCCGGGGCCGTCTGCTGCAAAGCATAAAGGAATATCTGACAGACAGGACTTTCCAAGTTCGTCTTGGCTCAGCCCTATCTGATTCCTTTGTTCAAGAAAATGAAGTCCCTCAAGGGGGTGTTTTAAGTGTAACTTTGTTTTTGCTAACAATGAATTCACTCGCACGACTGCTGCCACCCTCTATTTCATATTCTCTTTATGCTGATGATATACAGATTTCATCATCGTCTTGTAACCTTTCTAGTTGTGAGCGCCAGTTGCAGTTAGCCATAAACAAATTGTCCAAGTGGGCCGACGAAAATGGGTTCAAGTTCTCTGCTTCAAAAACGGTCTGTGTTCCTTTTTCTTTGCGTCGCGGGCTGTCTTTGGATCCATCCCTGGAATTAAATGGAACACCAATTCCAGTTAGAAAGGAGCACCGATTTCTTGGTGTAATATTCGATAAAAAACTGAACTTTATTTCCCACCTTAAAGCTCTGAAGCAAAAATGCCTTCAGTCCACAAACCTTTTGAAAGTTTTATCTCACAAGTCTTGGGGGTCTGATAGAAAATGTATCCTGCAGTTATACAACGCCCTTGTACGATCCCGTCTTGACTACGGTGCAGTAGTGTATGGATCGGCTCGGCCCTCTGCCCTTAAAATGTTGGACCCAGTTCACCATCTCGGCTTGCGACTGGCAACAGGAGCCTTCCGGACGTCGCCCGTCCTCAGTTTGTATGCAGAATCCAATGAGCTGTCCCTGAACAAACGACGTACATATCTTAGTCTAGCGTACGCTTACAAGATTCTGGCCGACCCACAGCATCCGACGTACTCTTCACTTACAAGGTCAAGGTTCTTTCGCCTTTTTGAAAATAAACCAAGCATTGTGACACCGTTAAGCTTCCGTATTGAACATCTTCGCACTTCTCTGCACCTTCCTCTGGACCAGGTTAGCCTCGTAAGGAGAGTCAACGGTATTCCACCTTGGAAAGCACAACGAGTTGAATCTGACTGGTCACTTGCGAAGTTCAACAAGCACGGCATTTCCCATGCTGTAATTAAGCAAGAGTTTGGTGAACTGCAAACTAAGTATGATGGGTACCTTCATGTTTATACAGATGGTGCCAAGACCTCTTCTTTTGTTGGTTGTGCTGTATATTCTGAATGCTTCTCCAAGGTTCAACGACTCGATTGTGTCGCCAGCATTTTTACTGCGGAGCTCTATGCGGTATCAATGGCGATCGAATGCATTATCAATAGGAAAATACTGAGGGCGGTCCTGTTTGTTTACTCTCAAAGTGTGATTCTTGCAGTTTGCTCTCTTAAAGATACTAAAAATATGCTTGTACAACAGATTCAATACAAACTTAACACTGCTTTGCATGGAGGTCAAAATATAAAATTTTGTTGGGTACCCAGTCACAATGGCATACAAGGCAATGAAGAAGCCGACAAGCTTGCAGGGTCTGCCGGTAACCTTCCACAATCTCTGTCCTGTTTACCCTATCAAGATATTAAGCCCTTGGTGAAGTCCTCGATTCTTCATTCTTGGCAATTGGAATGGGACATGGAGTGCGGTAACAAGCTTCATGCTACCAAACCGGCTTTGGGAGTTTGGGGAAGCTCTTCATGCAAGAGCCGACTTCATGAAACGTTGTTGTGCCGTCTGAGAATCGAACACACTTTTATAACCCACAGGTATCTGCTTTCGGGAGAGGATCCACCAGTCTGCGATCAGTGTGGTGATAGGCTCACTGTTTTGCATATCCTGTGGTTGTGCCCTGGCCTTGAGCCCAAGTGCCGCATTCATTTTCCTGAATTTTTTCAACATCATATCCCGTTTCATTTTGCTCTCCTTCTGGGAGAGAATCCTCTGGTCTCTTTTGAACGAGTAATTGAATTTCTTGGTAGTATTGGCCTTTTACACCGATTATAGCTTTTTCGTTTTCCGTTTTGTAAAACCCGTTTTATAGTAAGGACCTTCAATTAGTTTGGCGCAGATGGCCTCGTAGCTATTGCGCCATAAACCCCCAAAATCAATCAATCTCATACTTGTTTTTGTTGCTTCAAAATTCACCTTTTGTTTCGGCCCCTCACATCACGAAGCTTGTAGTGCAATGCCTAAGATTCAGTCACTAGAGAAATTTAAGTAAACCAGATTTCGGATACTTATATGGCAGTAGGTATGGCGACCTTCAGGCATATACGGTATGTGCAGTGCAGAGTACTGAATGTACTCTGCAGGGTGCTGAGTACAAGAATTGACACCGTAAGTGTGACGTCATGGGTCCAAACAAACCGTTGATAGGGTCGTCGTTATGGACAAATACATGTGGCTAAGTTTTGCTACGAAAACCCGACCGTTCAAATATCAGGAGTAGGATTTAAACTTTTAAAAATCACAGATATAGAAAGCTTGAATGTCATATATGTTTCGACAGAAGTGTGCCGATAATCGCTTGTTTCTGAAATATTTATGACGGTAATTTCAGTTCCTCAAGATGCCTGCAGCGGACGACGAATGCGAGTAGTATGCCGTCTGCCACATGCCCGCCGGCCAAGCCGGCATCTGAATAAAGACTATATTCTGATATTGCATTTGTTTGAAATATGATTAGTTTCAGACACTTATAAGTATTCATAGTGGGGTGCGATGCAAAATATGGTTTATCGAAAGTCCGGGCGTCGATCAAGATCATCATCTGCTAAAAGAGCGCATTGCACCCCTGAGAAAAGCACTTCATGCGACCGGTTGAGATCTCTAATTTTGTTTGTGGACCCGCGCTATGGGAGGGTGCTTCGTACCTGGTGGTAACCATCGCGTGGAGAAAGATTCTAGCAGTTTCTTCAGGTTTCAAGACCCCAAAACGCAAAAGAACTGGATAAAGAACATAAGGTGAGTTTATTACAGTTGCACTCGCATCGCGTGTTCGATGGAGGTTTCACTAAAGGAGCACATCCACTGAATTTGATGTATACCCTACTGAAAAAAACCATTTGAAATTCAAACGGGTGGCAAACTGGTGAATCAAACGGGTGCAAACTTGTCGACCCGTTTGGATCAAACGTGATTATGGGATACGGGTAGCCGTTTGAAACGGTACCCGCTCGAAACGGTACCCATTTGATACAGGTGCCCGTTTGACACAGGTGCCCGTTCGACCTTGCACGTGACCACACGTTTGAACGTGCCATTCGAATCGGGAAATTATGCGCTAGCCCTAAACGGGGATCGTCTGGTAGGTTGGTTATCTTAAACTTATTTAAGACGTTCCGAAACTCATAAACCTATTTATAGCATGGAGGAAATACGCAGAACAAATGTGCTCACGCAGGTGCTTGCAAATGGACAGGAAAACAGACACAAAAGATTGTTTTCAATTCTCCTCAAAGTTTATTACGTCTTCTGTAGACAAGTACAAACGGGCAAGCGATCTGTGAAATGTGAGAGGCACTCTAAGCTTTAATACACCTGAGAAGATAGCAAACCAAACAAGAACCGAGGTAATTCTAGGCTAGGAAGGTTGACTTTCGGGAAATTATTCGCCCGGCTGCCGCGAGAATAGTGGCTGCATAATCATATAGATAATCTGGAAGAGTACGAGTAGAAGAACGGTCAATCGTTGCCAAGAAGTAGGTTGCAGTGCACTTACCATAAAAATAGCGGACTTGAAAGATGTAATTCGTAATATTTGTCGACACGGTCAAAGCAGGACAACCACACAAACACAAATGAGAGGGAACGGCTTCTTGGAAGTTTCAACACGATGTGGCGCACAAGCTGTCAGTTGCCGAACCCAACCAAACCGCAAACATTCCTGACTCCTTCGAAGAATCGCTTGTTGCCGATATAGACGTAGGACTTTTCGAACACTGATAGCTTTGGTGCACATCCAATACGTTGTCGAGAGACATCCTAATAAGACCGCAGGGTTAGGCGACAGATCGAAGTAGGTGGACGCCCGAAGTTCGAGCTGGAACTGACAACGAGCAGACAAAGAAAAAAGCGGGTGCCAGGCGCACCGTTCCGGATCTCGATGCTTATCAGCGTGTAGCTCGCGCGCGGCTGCCGGTCACGTCACGGGTGACAAGAGAGGAGGGTGGGGGCCACAGGGAGGGTGGGGACCACAGGGACAGCCCCTCTCCCTCTCCCCAGGCTTTCCAGAGAGATGTGTTTTTGTAACCTCGTAAAAAAAAAAAAAAAAAAAAAAAAAAAAACGCATTCTAGCACGCGCGAACCTTGGAAATGGCGGCGGGGCGGCCAGAAGCTCGGCTTGCGCCCGAGCAAAGAAAGTAGTCAGTGCGAACTCGTAGTTTGACTGCTGCAACGGCGGGCACGCCCGCCGTTGCAGCATTCAAACTACGTCGAGCATCGAGCATTGCGAGAGCACGCTCTCGCAATGCTCGATGTTCTTGCAGCCTTGTGTACGCGTGCTACCTTCGCTGCGTCTTGAATTAAAGTGAAACGGGGTCTAGACGTACATTCTTTCACGCGGTCGCGTCTTCTGCGAGATAGATTCGAGCTGAATAATTAAATTGAGGCAACAAAGATGAACAAAGTTTTAAAGTTATGTCAAAAATATCGGCTCACCAACGTCGCGCGTTTACGTAAAACAACAACAACAAAAAAAGGTGTTAGTTTTAGTTGCAGTATAAGCGAACATCAGCGCAATTGAAATATAAATATAATTACTTGCATTACGCGGACGATCTGAAATCGATGACCCGGCGCTCCCAGCCTTCCGGAAACATTGGCTGCCACGACAGAAACGCTAGGCGTGCCCACGCCGCCGATCTGTACGTTCAGTATCAAACGGGTTCCGGAGAGCCGTTTGATTAAACCGGTGCAGTTTGCAACATGGTCACCGGTTTGAGCAAGCGTGCGACAACTTTGCCCAAACGAGTCGCCCATTTGCCCAAACGAGTGGCTCATTTACCCAGACGAGCGACCCATTTGCCCAGACGAGCGACCCGTTTGCCAAAGGAGTGACCTGTTTGTCCAAATAGGTGACCGTCATGGCTCATATGGTGGACCCCTTTGAGCCATACGGGCGGCCCCTTTGACAAACTGGTGACCGGTATGGTTAGACGGTTACCGGTATTGACCCGTTTATTTTCAAATAGGCGCCAAATGGTTTTTTTCAGTAGGGTACCAAGGAAGAAAAAAAGCAAAATACTACGAAATCGCGATAGACATGCAATTCTTTAATAACCTGACAACCTCACTAATAATGATAACAAACGACTTACCTCGACGGCATACAATTTGTTTCTCATGCTGGCCTGCACTATGCTGGTAATGCACTTCAGGTCATCGCCGTAACTGATCTGCATGTCGTGGTTTGATTTTACGGCATTTTCACCCCTTTGAACTAAGCTGGGTTTGAACAAAAAGTACATTGCGGAGGCCTCTACAGCCATGGTGATGCACTTGTTTTTGTCGCTCGTTTACCCACGCAATTTAGTGAAGACGCCCGCCGCAACAAAGGCCAGCAAATCTATCGTGCCGCTTGCTACCAAAGCAAAGCGGAGTGTATTACATCAGAAATGGCTTTCATCAATGCAATACGACACTGAGACGACAAGAACATTTTCATAACTAGATATCAAGAAGTTACGTTGCTTACAAAAAATTATTTACTTACTTGTAAAAAGTGTAGCCTCATGTGGTGTCTCCATGCATTAGCCCATAGCAACGCCCCTAGCAACGGTTTGTTTGGACCCAGACGCCATGTTGTGACGTAATCACTTGCAGGGTCAATTGTTTACATGGCATTTTTTTTCAATGTAGTCATATTTAATAGATAAGTTAGAAGGTGTACAAAGCAAACCTACCTGTTTCATTTTTACATAACTATGGTCGTGCAAGAATTTCAACACTAAAATCAGGTTGGCCTTCCCCACACCGCCGTAATATGTGTAGACTGTCCACTCTTTATATAGGGTGACCCAAGTCACCAGGCTCAATCTAAAATGAACCCGTAAAAATTGACGCCTGCACGTAGCAATCTAAACTTTTCGTCAAGTGTACTTCACAGGTCGTTTTTTTTTCTAGTAAAATTACAATGCGTGGCTCTTTTTCTGTAAAAAAATAGGGCTAAGAAACTTGCCAGGGTCTACAGCAGGTGGTGACCCAGACGACCAAGTTGAGTAGCGGGGTGTGCTTGGCGTTCGTATCGATAAATGGCGTCAGAAGCAGCATCCGAAGGTGTAGCCGTCTAGTGAAAGAAAGCAGACGACGTGCTGACGTAATCCGTTGGCAGCAAAAGCCCCGTCGCTATGCAGACACTTTTTTTTTAACTTTATGTTTTGCTTTTATTGTCCACATTTATTTTTAACCAAACATTTACATTTCAAAAAGATTTTCATAAACCACAGGGGTCGCAAGCCATCGTGATAAGGAGGTGGCGCCATCTATAATATGAACGCCAAACCCACCCCGCTACTCGACTTGGTCATCTGCGCTGCCGCCTGCCGTAGACCCTGGCAAGTTCCTTGGCCCTATTTTTTTACAGAAAGACAGCCACGCTTTGTAATTTTACAAGAAAAAACCGACCTGTGAAATACATCTTTCATGAAAAGTTTAGATTGCTATATGCAGGCCTCGATTTTTATGGTCCATTTTAGATTGAGCCTGGTTTCTTGGGTCACCCTATCTATGGGTGCTTCTTATATTTCGTCAAGCAGAGACCATTTGGGCAAGCTCTTCCCTACCACTTCCAGAACTAACATCTCTAAATCATCTCCTCTACATTTATTAGTGTTCAAAGGGATTTCCTTCCCTCACATTATTTTTATAACTATGAGGAGAAGGTGCACGCACTTCTGAACACCAAAGCGTACATGATGCGACCGAAAGACCCGACATCAAAAATTCAAGGAACCTTAAACAAAGCGCTTTACGCCATCTTCAACAAATATCCGGAGTTTCAGGCTCTCTACCTTAGTCTTATCTGCCGCAACGGATCGACTCCTGCGTTCTATGGCTTACCAAAAATACACAAGTGTGGCATTTCGCTTTGTCCCATAGTTGACTTTACAACGTCGCCATTACGAGCGCTGTCAAACTATCTCCATCGTCAGTTTCTTCCACTCATGGGGAAGACCAACACACATGTCGAGAACACTGTCCACTTCATCGAACTCGCTTCGGACCTGCAATTGAACGACGACGAGAGCCTTGTTTCATTTGATGTGGTATCTCTTTTCACGAGTATTCCCATTCGACTCGCGGTGTCTGTTGTCAGAACGGCACTCAAGGCCGACACGACTCTACCTGAAAGAACACACCTCTCGTAGAATGAGATATGTCGGCTACTAGAGCTGTGCCTGACAAATACCTACTTTTCTTTCGCTGGTCGCTACTACAAGCAAAGTAGTGGCACAGCCATGGGTGCCGCGGTGTCCGTCACTGTAGCCAACCTCACAATGGAAGCCATCGAGCAAAACGCCTTATGCACATTTTCTCCCACACCGACTCTGTTTCTACGTTACGTGGATGATTACTTCTGTGTTACCGAGTCCAGCGAAGTCGATCGCCCTCACAAACATCTCAATTCCATCCATCCAGACATTCAATTCACGGTTGAACATGAGTCTAACGGGTGCCTTCCATTTCTGGATGTGGCAGTGGAAAAAACAGGGAACCATTTATCCTTCCAAGTACACAGGAAAGCAACGCACATCGGTCGCTACCTAAACTTCTTGTCAGACCACCCTACAACTCACAAAACCTCTGTAGTGTCGGCGCTCTTTTGACGCGCCCTCACGGTCTGCTCAACAAAGACGTCACTTAAGATGGAAGTCGATATTATAAAGCGAGACCTTCGGAAAAACAACAACCCCACGAGATTTGTCAACAAAATATACAAACAACTTCGTCACCCTCCTACATGCAAGAACAAAAACAACTCCAGCCGCACGTGCGTCCCGTACCTCCATGGCACGAGCGAGGTCCTACCCCGCGTTTTGAGACCGTACGGCATTGCAGTTACGCATAAACCTGTCTCAACTCTGGGCAATTTTCTTCCTCTTCCAAAGGATCGTCCACCAAAAGAAAAAGCTCAAGGCCTGATTTACCAAATTCCTTGTGCCGAATGCGACGCCTCTTATGTGGGGGAAACGAAGAACTTTCCCGAACGTCTGCGTAGACATAAGTATGACGTAAAGAAGAATGACATCCAAGGCAGCGCGCTGGCGGAACATGCTCAGAAGACCGGCCACGCCATTGGCTTTGACAGCAGCTCCATCCTCGACACAGAAAGAAACTGGAGAAAGCGGCTCTTAATAGAATCTTGGCACATACAAAATACAAGCAACAACTTCAACCGATCCACCGGAACGCTTCCTATCAGCTATATACACGGACTAAAATGCGCCACACACAGAAACAGGAGAAGAAAACAAAGCTAAGAGAGAAGAGAAGAAAACGACGACAGGTTGCTACCTTTGGGCCCATATACAGTCACCCGTGAACAAGGAGCCGAGCTGGCTTTGAAACGTCGGGCACATTGAAGGAATTGGTTAGAGTCTACGTTGTACTTTTTCTTATTACTTACCTAACCAGGCGGAGTTCCACCGAAATGTTTACATTTATAACCAAAAACTGATATAAATTTTGAACCACATTTCCAGCTTTCCTTGATATGTAAAACCTCACTAGCAGCATAGATATCCTATGGATGTCCAAAGGTCATTCATCAGATGTTATGACATCCTGAGGATATCTGGAGGACCATGTGTGCTCTTAGGGCTGATGCTTATTTTTACTTGGTGCGCTTCTAACATTATTTTGTTTGCATTTTTTATTGTCCTCCATATATAAATGAAATTAAGGTCTTTTCACAGGACTAGGGCACTCCTATACTTGATGTTGTGTTGGTGCATTGGTTTCAGGAGTGCAAAAGCATATCATGCACAGTCTTTGGTATATTTTTAGCAAAGTAACATCAGGACAGTTCCAATCCAATCGTCAAAAATGTTCAGGGCAGTGTGGAAGTCAGGTTGAAAAGAGTGTATTAGTAGTATTTTGGAGCTGTGCTTTTGCTAGTGATGCAAATTATCGATAAATTGACTATCGATACTATCAATAGTTTTTCCAAAACTATTGATAGTGTCGCAGAACTATCGATAGTTTTTTGATAGTTGACTATCGATAGCTTTTTTACTATCGATAGTCAGGTTTCTGGCGACTATCGATATTATCGACAGTTTTGCACCACTATCAGTGGGTCCCTCTTCGCTTACTTGTCCTCGAGGCTCAGCCAGATTCAGCGGGCTACCGGATAGTTTAGGTTTGCAACAGTGGGGGACTTTTGTTTTTCTTTTTCTGTTTTTTTTGCAGTAGAAAGGGCGACGACCCTTGCAGAAGGTGCCAGCTAATGCTGCCAACGCTGGCGCCTTGCCTCCCTTCCTCCTCTCTTCGCCCAAACTCCTGTCTTCGTCATCACTGAAGGCTGAACCAAAGTTGGGATGGTAAGTGCTTGGGCTAGTTGGTGCCCCATTTAAAAAATTAAGTGAGAAAAAGAGAAGAGGGAGCGACGTAAACTACTAGTGTCACAAAACTATCAATAGTAAGCCGTTCACAGTACTATTGATAGGTTTACGATAGTCAACCATCAATAGTTTTCTAATAGTCGATTAACAATAATTTTCCGATAGAGTATCGATAGTACTATCCATAGCTTTTCAATAGTCGACTATCGATAGTTTTTCGATAGTCGACTATCGATATTGCTGTTGACAGATTTTTTTTTACTATTGATAGTCAAATTTCTGGCAACTAGTTTCGCACCACTAGTTCTTGCTCCACAATATACCGTAAAATCCTAAGAGATGCCCCACCCCGAAAGATAGCCCACCCCTATTTTTGGCTTGGTTTGCTATATATTTTTAAACACCGAAAGATAGCCCATTCCTATTAATCGTAGTGCTGGGATCAGTGATGGCCTCGGCGTAAATGCAGTAGTTAGCTATGGTAGGATATACACAAACATTGCTGACTGGGAAGTACAGATACCTTTGCTTCATTGCCGGAAGGGACACGACCCTACAATAGCAATTTTTTTTTAACTTTTCTTGATTGTACATTGGAAGTTAGCCCACCCCATATTTTCACCCGATTTGCTCTTGATGTTAGGTGGGCTATCTCTCAGGATTTTACGGTAGGCTTATCCTAAATTTGGGGCATCAGAAGAACATTCTAACCAATAAAAGAGGGGTTTGCTAATTAACAGTTATGTCCTAATGCTCAAAGTGAGTTGGTAGGCTCTTTGCATTTGATGAGAGTTTATGATTACAGATGAGTGGCCTTATCATTTGCCTGGAGTGACCTTGTTATCCTCCCATATTCGGGAAAAGTGTGCCAATGTTTTGGGCCTGCCACTCAAAAGTGATCGAGTACCGCCTTGCAACCTTTCTCCCTTCCTCACGCCCAACTTGAAACACAGTTAATAATGGGCAGTATCTTGTCTCATTGTATTCGAGCTTGGCTTTACCGGCTCCTTGCTTTGAGGGTGGTCATTTCTGTGCTAGTTTTGCGCATGTACCCTTTTTTTTATTCAGGACTTCTGTGAGGCCGGTCCACATGCTTCAAATTTTGTCATAGCTAAGTGCACCATTTTGTGTACTGCAATTAACTTGATAAGCAATAGCATAGTTTTGCTTTGTCCTATGCATAAGTCAATGTCCTTTCCACTTTCCAGGAGCTTGTGACCACCTTGAAAGGCCTGACGAGCCATGTGCTCGTTTTCAAGTTGGTGCCTCGGGGTGGGCCTTAAGGGCATGCCAGGGAGAGCGAGAGGCTGTCTCTGAACAGCCTCCTAGTACGGAAGTTGGTTGTCCTCAGTGTTACCATCGTGAATGTCGACGTAAGTACATGGAACTTGCACCCCTGGTGCACTGTCCTTTTGATTTACATGTGACATGCCCCTTGTGACGAGATGTAATCTTCTATGTTATTGGTAGCCAGGTATTCATGATAGCTCTGGAACGCTGTTTATCGAGTGAAGGGTTGGCCAGATATAACCTAAAAAGCATTTGAAATGACAAACACCAGAATACACAGCAGTGACGGCTAAAGGAGTGCTACTAAAATACAAAATACATGAAATACACTTATAAAAGGAGCATTGCAAAATAGCTCAAATACGTATGACTAAAAAATAGGTGACAAAGTATCTTGAAATATGTTTTACTTGAAGGATGTTTGTTTGTTTGTTGGTGTTTTATGGCGCAAGGGCAACACGAGGGCCAAATAGCGCCAAGATCCTGTTTAGCTGATTTAATATGTAGTATGTTAGTGCTTATGGGTAAAACTAATGTGCTATGTTTAGCTAATATACAAATGGGTAATAAGGCCTATAGAGTGTAAAGGGCTCCAAAAATTCATGTATACTAGAGAAGTGACTTGAGGCCACTTTTTTGAAGGAACGTGAATAAGTCTTTGAGTGGAATCTGAGGTTCAGGACCTAACACCAAACACGGATGAAATGGAATGTTTAATCTTCTTAGTGGTGCTAAAAGTGGTTTAAGGAAAGGTTCCAGCTTCCTGCAAACAAACAGATGCATTACTGTAAGGTCTGAGTCACATATTTTGCAGGTAGGAGGTTCATTGCCCATTAAGAGATGTGAGTGTGTTAAGCGTGTATGTCCAATGCGCAGTCGTGTTAACAATACACTGTCATGGCGCGAGAGGTGACGACAGTCCTGAAATTCATCTGTAGTAGGGTGAAGGGTATGAAGCTTGTTACCTTCACATTTCTTCCATTGCCGCAACCATTTTGTCGCGACACTCTTGGACATCTCACGGCGAATGTCACTTAAGGGCAAAGGCATCTGTGTTCTGTCTTCGAACGGACCTTGTCGGGCAGTTTTGTCGGCAAGCTCATTTCCAGTGATGCCACTATGCCCTGGAACCCAGAGGAACCGAACGTGTCCGCCTATTGACTGGATTTCTCGTAACAGCGTATGAATATCTACAATAAACGGGTGTTTCTTAGGCTCTATAGCACAGATGGACATAAGTGCACTTAAAGAGTCGGAGCATATCAGTGATTTCTTGATCCGGGACTTTCTGATGTGCTTAAGCGAAGCAATAATCGCATATAATTCAGATGTGAAGACAGATTGTCAGGTTCTTTATGGAAAAAAGAAAGGAAACTGAAAGGTCCGTCTGATTTTTGATGTCAAAAAAATATATTTGCACCCAGTTACTCTACTTTCCGAATCCACGTAAAAAAAAGGGAAACTTATTAGCAAATAAATAAAAGAAAAGGGCGTACGTACAAAGTTCGACTTGCCGAGGTTGGCACTGGTTTACGCTGGTGGTAGAAGCCGGTCTCGTTAGGCTCCAGCTGCCAGCGTACCGATGGTGACCAGTCAACCGGTTGTTAGGAGGGCTTTGCCGGTTCGCTCTTGAGCCAGGCTTGCCGTTCAAAGTCGACGGTGAAGACAGGTCGGCAGACTCCTGTGAATGACAGCTTCGCCGGTGTATTCCGGAGCCAAGCTTTTTCGAATCCGTCCGCTCTTCGCCCTGAATCTCCTCGTTCCCCTCTACTTCTTTTTCTTCTTTTCCCCTTGTCTCCTTCTCTTTTCTTCCTCTTCTTGTCGCCGTATTGATCACATCATTACAATGACCCCCCCTTTAAGTTTTTTGTTTTTCTTTTTAGTCCACGAAAAAAAAAACCTAAAATATTCATAATGATGTGTCATTTTGCTAAGTACAAATTCACAACCGACTAAGGTAATCTGCTCCGACATTTTCGTTGCCTTTAATGTGTTCTATTCGAAATGAATATTCTTGCAATAACAAACTCCAGCGGAGCACCCGACTGTTCAGCTGCTTTGCTTTGTTTAAGTACTGTAGTGGCTGATGGTCTGTTTGCACCACGAAATGCCTACCGTATAAGTACAGATGAAACTTATCCACTGCCCATACGAGTGCGAGACACTCTCTCTCAATCGTAGAAAAGTTCTTCTCTCTCGGAAGGAGCTGCTTACTGGCATACGCTAAAGGATGCAGTATCCCCTCGTGTTCCTGCATAAGCACCGCCCCCAAGCTGTGTTCAGAGGCATCGGTTCTTAGAACAAACTCTTTCGAGAAGTCTGCGCTTTTAAGAATAGGTGATTCCGTAAGTGCCCGCTTCAGCTCGTTGAAGGCTCTCTCGCGCGCGTTCGTCCACTCCACGTCGTTTCGTTCGCGCTTCTTTGTTAGTTCCACCAAGGGACCCGCAATTTCTGCATAGTTAGGGATGAACGATCTATAGTATCCCGTTAAACCTAAGAAAGATCGAACTTGTTTCTTTGTCTTCGGTTTCTCTGCTTTCTTTATTTTCTCGAGTGATGAGGACAGTGGTCTTATCTCTGTGTTTCCTAGTTCGTGACCGAGGAAAGATATTCTTTCCATTCCGATCTCACACTTTTTTGGCTTCACCGTGATTCCCGCCTGCCGTATTTTCTCCATCACCCGTTGCAGTGTGTCCATATGTTCGTCCCAGGTGTCGGTGGCGATCAGGACATCATCTATATAATGGTGGACATTTGGAACGTTGGTCAGGAGCTGCCTCATCAATCGCGTAAACACAGCTGAGGCTGTCTTGATTCCAAATGGCATATATGCGAACTGATACAAACCAGAATCAGTTGAGAAGGCTGTTTTTGTTTTGGAATCGTTTGTGAGTGGAATTTGCCAATATCCCTTTGCCAAATCCAATTTGGAAAAAAATTTCCTTGGTCCTACCTCAGTGAGCACGACGTCAATTCGCGGGATAGGTTCGGCGTCTGGCGTTAAAACACTGTTGAGTCGTCGAAAGTCAATACAAAGCCTTACTGCACCATCTGATTTTTTCACTAAGACCAGCGGGGAGTTGTATGGAGAAGTGGATCTCTCAACTATTCCCAGCTTCAGCATCTCCTGTACCTCCCTTTCAATCGTTTCCTTCATTGCGAATGGAATTGGGTACTGGGGGGTTCTGACGGGTGCCGACGTACTGAGTTCCAAATGGCAATGTAGAAGATCCGTTTTCCCCGGTACATCAGAGAAGACGTCGTCATAGTTGTACAGGAGCTTCTTCACTTCCGTAAGTTGTCCATCAGTTAACGTTTTAGACAGAAGCACATCTTCTGGCCCCTGGCTTCTCTGGACGCCTATAGAAGGAAGTTCATTTACGTCTTCTTCATCTTCTATCGCTATGAAAGAACCCACATGTTCCGCGATAGAAAACGGTGCCTCGCGCTCTTCGTACCGCTTTAACATGTTGATATGAAAAACTTTGTGAGCATGACCCAAATTTAGCTTGTAGTCGACTTCGTTTTTCTTTTCGACAACGGGAAAAGGACCTTTCCATTGCATGAGCAATTTGTTGTGGCTGGTGGGCAGTAAGATCAGAGCCCGATCTCCTACCTTCAACTGTCGGCCTCTCGCTCTTCGGTCATAATATCGCTTTATAGTCTGTCTCGCTTCGTCCAGTTTTTGGTGAGCTAGTTCCATTGTTTGTTCTAACCGACTCCGAAGTTCTAACACGTAGCTATAAGTCGTCTTCAGCTCCTCACTGATTGTATCTTCAGTCCAGATTTCTTTCAGCACCGACAATGGGCATCGTATGTGTCGTCCATAAATCAACTCGAAAGGAGAAAACCCTAAACTCGCCTGTGGCGCTTCGCGGTAGGCGAAGAGCACTGGCGCCAAGTACTCGTCCCAAGACTGAGGTTTCTCTTCGCACATCCTTTTCAGCATTTGCTTGAGCGTACCGTTAAATTTTTCGACCAGACCATTGCACATGGGGTGGTACGGGGTAGACAATAAGTGCTTGATCGAGAGAAGCTCCATTACCTCATTCATCAACTCCGAGGTAAAGCTCGTACCCCTGTCTGAAAGAATTTCGCGTGGCAGACCCGCTCTGGAGAACATTTCAATTAAACCCTCCGCTACTGTTCGCGAGTCAGTGGATGGTAGAGCGACGGCATCTGGGTATCGAGTCGCAAAATCCACTAGGGTGAGTATGAACCGATTCCCCTTCTTAGAGGTGGGTGACAGCGGTCCAATCAGATCGATAGCCACTCGTTCGAAAGGTGTCTCAATGATGGGCATGCGCCCCAAAGGTGCTTTCGACACCATTCCTTTAAAAATCGTTCTCTGGCACAGGTCACACGACCGCACAAACCGCTTAACATCCGCTAAGACTCCGGTCCAATAAAAAGATTCTAGGACTCTGTCACTCGTGCGCTTGGCACCCTGGTGGCCTGCCATTGCGATATCATGAGCCAGACTGAGGATATTGTGGCGTAACACTCTGGGGACAACCACTTGGCGGAACTCCTTCCCGTTTGCGAGGAGGCATCTGCGGAAGAGAACTCCCTTGCTTAAATAAAAACTGTAGGTGTTGCCCCCTTTTGTCACGTGAGTTTTGGCGATCTTTCCGCGGCAGATATCCAATGACGTGTCTTTCAACTGTTCTTTTTGAAGGACGTCCTTTGTAACGTCTTCAATGCCGAGGTTGGGTGTGGGATTTGGAGTAGCAGGAACATGGCTTTTCAATGCGGCAAGTATGTTCCTGTCCAGTTGCAAACTCTCTGTTGCTTCAGCCTCCTCCCCACTTCTCCAATTTGGCTCGAGGTCTAGTACCTCCTTGGCTCCCTGAACGTTGCCAATAATTACGTCATAAAGTGGCTCGTCCATACATTTTGCGACAACCTCTCCAGTAAAGTATGGAGAAGCTATTCTAACGATTGCTTCTGGTAACAATTTGCATGTTCCGTCTACTAGGACCACCTGACGTTGTTTGCCCGTCAGGTGCTGAGGACCAACCAACTTTCTGCGCACGATAACGGTGTTGCAGCCAGTATCTCGTAACACCTTGGCGGGCTGTCCGTCTAGTAGTCCACGTTCTACTGGCATGCGTCTCTTTGGTTGGTGCTCCTTTTTATCGCAGACCACACTCACGAGTGCTTCGTTGGTTTGCTCCACACCGTGCGTTTCTTCGTTATGCATATGGCTTTCTTCAAACTCGCATGCTGTACTTTCAGATTCAGGTACTATAAAGCATGAAAGCTGAGTTTTTCCGCCCTTCCGCTGAAAGCAAGCTTTGGCATCGTGTCCCGATCTCTGACAAATTTGACATACTAGGAGTCGCTGTTCAGGTCTGGACACGCAATCTGTCGCTCGGTGACCTACTCTGCCGCACAAGAAACACCTGATTTTTGTTTCTTGCTTGATACTTGGCAGGTCATTCTTTAAATCATTATCACACTGGCTATGGTCCTCCTTGAAGTGAGCCAGGTTGTCTTGCCTGTGCGCTTCCATGAACTTATCCGCTGCCGCGGCCATCAAGGGAAGTGTATTGCAACTCCGCTCCTTGAGGAACACAGCTAGCTTCAAATGACAGCCCTTGATGAACTGTTCAGCGATCACCAGGTCCCGCAGATCGCCGTACGTTTTGGGACGAAGGCCCACCTCCACCCAGCGATCGAATAATCCCTCTAGCCTCGCGGCGTACTGGCTGCCTGTCTCGCCGTTATTTGGAGAGCTTCCTCGGAATCTTTCGCGATATCCTTCGGTTGTAAAGCGAAACCGCTGTAAAAGTGCCATCTTTACTTTCTCATAATCTAAGGAGTCGTCCGGGGACATCCTTCCGAATATATTTAGGGCCTCCCCCACCAAGCAGAGGCTTAATGCAGTGGCCCATTTTCCTCTTGGCCACTCCTGTCCCATGGCTAGGACCTCAAATCTTTTCAGGTATGCATCCAAGTCGTCTCTTTGGTCATCAAACGACGGCATTAGCTTATGAGGACTGAGGTACTGTGGTGCCGTAACCCCTTGGGGTCCTTCACCACCGCCTGCGCCATGCCTGTCACTTGCCGACCCCTCGGCCTCAATCACCCTAAGCTTAAGCTGGAGCGTTCTCTCCGTTCTTTCCTCCAGTTCCGCTTTCTGTCGGAGAGCTTCTCGTTCGGCCACTCTGTCCTCTCTTTGCCGAGCTCGTTCCTGATCAACCCATGTTCGCAATTCTGTTCCTGTTATCCCCAGCTTTTCCCCCAGGGTCATCAACTCCTTTAAATCCATAACTTATATGTTTTCACCAAAAACCAGACGGATGATCGTCAGAGTCCTGTCGCGGACGCCAGTTATTGTCAGGTTCTTTATGGAAAAAAGAAAGGAAACTGAGAGGTCCGTCTGATTTTTGATGTCAAAAAAATATATTTGCACCCAGTTACTCTACTTTCCGAATCCACGTAAAAAAAAGGGAAACTTATTAGCAAATAAATAAAAGAAAAGGGCGTACGTCCAAAGTTCGACTTGCCGAGGTTGGCACTGGTTTACGCTGGTGGTAGAAGCCGGTCTCGTTAGGCTCCAGCTGCCAGCGTACCGATGGTGACCAGTCAACCGGTTGTTAGGAGGGCTTTGCCGGTTCGCTCTTGAGCCAGGCTTGCCGTTCAAAGTCGACGGTGAAGACAGGTCGGCAGACTCCTGTGAATGACAGCTTCGCCGGTGTACTCCGGAGCCAAGCTTTTTCGAATCCGTTCGCTCTTCGCCCTGAATCTCCTCGTTCCCCTCTACTTCTTTTTCTTCTTTTCCCCTTGTCTCCTTCTCTTTTCTTCCTCTTCTTGTCGCCGTATTGATCACATCATTACACAGATGCAATAGGAGACAACTGGAAAGCATTTCTGGTGGTCCCAGAAACGAAGGCCGCTCCAACAGCATCGCCCATTTTAGAACCATCAGTGTGAAATGCCCGGTAGTCCTTGAACACTTTAAGAATTTCTAAAAAAACACTGTTGGTACACCAGAGGCGCAGTACATGGCTTTTGGAACTTAGTTAACCGCAGATCACAGGAAATGCTTGGGTCATACCAAGGGGGGAGTGGTGGACGAAAAGTTGAAACCTTGCTTATTGAAAACCTAGTGTCCGACAAAACTTGCTGCACACGAATTCCAAATGGTTGGGCGACTGATGGGCGTCGAGCAAACAGCTCAGTGAAAGATGGGGCTAGGACATCAGTGTAGGCTGGATTGTACTTGTACATTGAAATTCTACCTGCATAAAATAGACCTAGCAATTCTCTCCTAAGACATAGGGGCTGTTCATAGGCTGTTATGTATAGGCTCTCCACTGGTGATGTTCGAAAAGCTCCTGTGCACAAACGAATCGCCTGGTGATGAACAGGATCAAGCTGTCGAATTGTGTTTTGTCTAGCCGATCCATAAACAAAGCTACCATAATCCAGTTTTGAACGCACTGTAGCCCGGTAAATATGCGGAAGAGACTCCACGTGTCCTCCCCAAGATGTGTGTGCAAGCACTTTAAGAATATTTAGTTTTTTTAGGCAGTTTTTGCGAAGATGGGCAATATGCTCTCCAAATGTCAGTTTTCGGTCAAAAATGACTCCAAGAAATTTTTGAGAGTCCTTACAAGTAAGTTGTGTACCATTTAGTGACAGTTCGGGATTGGGGTACAGTCCACGTTTCCGCGTGAAATGTACAATGGCACTTTTTTCTGCCGAGAACTGAAATCCGTTTCGAAAACACCACTTGCCCAGTTTGTTTATGCAGAGCTAGAGTTGTCGCTCGGCAACTCGCAGAGATGAAGTCCTGATAGAAATTTTAAGGTCATCGGCATATAAAGAGTGTTCGATGGGGCGAGAAATTTCACGGGAGAGTGAATTTATCTGAACCAAAAATAATGTGACACTTAAAATGCAGCCCTGGGGAACGCCCGTTTCCTGCATAAACTCGTCAGAAAGAACAGCTCCCCGGCGCACCTGAAAAGTGCGATCTGTTAAGAAGTTCTTAATGAACACCATCATGTTACCATTAAAACCCATTGACACCAGGTTGCTAAGAATACCATGCCTCCATGTTGTATCATATGCCTTAGCAAGATCGAAGAAAACTGCCACCAGATGTTCACGCCTCACAAAGGCCGAGCGAACCTCCATCTCCAGAGACACAAGATGATCGAGGGTGGAGCGGTTTTTGCGGAAACCACACTGAGCTCGTGATAGTAAGTTTTTTGCCTCTAGGCAAAAAACAAGCCTTGAATTTATCATACGTTCCAACACCTTGCAGAGGCAGCTGGTGCGAGCTATTAGTCTGTAGTTCTGAGGATTTGTGTGATCTTTGCCTGGCTTTGGAATGGCTATAACGACTGCTTTCCTCCAGGATGTTGGGAACACCCCCGTTTCCCATATTCTGTTATAGAACTTCAGAAGAGCAAGTTTGGAATCGTGGGATAAATTAGCAATCATTTTATAGTGTATGTTGTCTAAGCCAACTGCAGAATTCCGGCAATGCAGGGTCGATAGCTCCAGCTCTCGAAAAGATAAAGGTTTGTTGTAAGGTTCCTCGCTACTGAGTTTTATTGGCAGTGGTTTTCTTTCTACTTGCGTGCAATAAGCTAGAAAAGGTTTTTGGTATGAAGACTTGCTCGATATTACTGAAAAAGTATGTCCCAGCAGATTTGCCTGGTCTATGGGAGAGCACACTTGAACTGTTCCATCTTTGAGAATAGAGAGTCGGGTATCATTATATAAGCCCTCCATCTTCCGGACTTTGTCCCAGATTTCTTTTGTTGATGTGTCCTGGGTAACCTCCGAGGTGTACTTGCACCAGGAGTTTTTCTTCTGGCTTCTGATTATGCGGCGGAGCTCAGCTTTGCTTCTTTTAAGGGCGATCAACCACTCAGAAGTGGGATACCTCTTGAACTTTCCCCAATACTTATTTTTATTTTTCTTGGCTTCTGTGCATTCTGGAGACCACCAGGGTTTTGGGTATTTTGGAAACCGTGATGATGATTTTGGAATTGAAACTGTTGCTGCGTCAATTATGACAGTTGTCAAAGCAGACATCGATATTAAGTGCGGTGAAACCATCCTCGGGAATCTGGGCCTGTTCACTGAATTTCGCCCAGTCTGCCTTCTCAATGACCCACCGAGGCACTCTTTTCGTAACACAAGGAGTAGCGCACGAGTGTTGGATGACAATGGGAAAGTGATCACTGTTATATGGATTGTGGTGAACATGCCAGGACAATTTCGTAAAAAAAGAGAAGCTCAACAAAATGATAAGTCTATGGCAGAGTATTTTACAGGTAAGCTTAGGGTAATATGCGTAGGAGACTTGTCATTTAAAAGATTCAGTGAATTTTTGAGCAAAAAATTCTCCACTACTTTGCCTCTAGATTCATCCAATTGACTTCCCCATAGTCTATTGTGAGCATTGAAGTCTCCAAGAAGCAGGCAAGGGCTTGGGAGTTCATTTACAAGCTGTTCTAGCTCTGTCAACGTGATCTGTTCATTAGGTGGAAGATAAAGAGAGCATACAGTTACCGTGATACCGATGTAAATACGTGCAGCAACTGCTTCCAAGTTTGAGGTTAAAAGAATCTGCTCTGAAGGACACGATGGCTGCACAATGAGAGCCACTCCTCCACCTCTCACATCCGGAGGACGGTCTTTACGATATACTGCGCATCTGCCAAATCTGAACGAGGCCGACTCGGAAAGGAAGGTTTCCTGAAGACAGGTCACCTCTGGGTCTAGGGCCTGCATCAGATCCTTTAAATCTTCAATGTTTGAGCGTGCTCCTCTGCAGTTCCACTGCACAATATTCACTGGCATTATGCTAGGGCGGTCCTGTTATGCGAGGGCTGTCTCTTTTTTGATTGCTTGTCAACTTCCATAGGGGTAGCCTGATCTGCAGGATCAGTGCAGGATTCAGCCATCCCTCCTTGTACACCAGGGGCTTCATGATGCGAGCAGGATGCACCACGATTACACTCGGATGCATCCAGAGCATTTGATTGAGGTGTACTATGTTGTTTTTCATGTAGCATGGGAAGGTTGAACGCAACCTTTTGGGAGCGTCCAAATGAAGGTGACTTGTTAGACTTCACCTTCTCCTGAACCTTGGCGTTGGGAGTGGCCGATGTGCTGGCAGCGCACCCAGAGTGATGAGATGAGGAGGATGGGGAGCCCCGAGGTGCCTCCTCTGCACGCCGTCGGGGTTGCGAGAGACCACTGAGACGCACCGACGTGTCGGTTGTTTGAGTCATGGGAGTCTGTAATGGTGTGTTATCCACCCTTGGTTTTGCAAGGAAAGGGGGGCTAAATGGGGCCACAATATCCTGAGCGGAGTATTGTGTACCCCCAGAGGTCTTTGGCGGAGCAGCCCCCCTAGCTGCCGCCTCAGCATACGTGCCTCCTTGCAGGAAGGAGAGACGCTTACGTGCTTCCTGGTAAGTCAAGTTTTCCTTTGTCTTTAGACTTATTATTTCCTTTTCCAGTTTGAATTTAGGGCACGAACGAGAGTATGCCGGGTGAGGTCCTCGGCAATTCAAGCAGGTGTGTGAGTCACTAGAACAGTTGTCTGTGGGGTGATCGTTGCTTGCACATTTGGCACATGTCGTTTTTCCTCTGCACGTGGTTGACCCATGGCCAAAACGTTGGCAGCGGAAGCAACGTCTAGGATTGGGGATGTAGGGCCTCACTTTGCAGTTAACGTAGCCAGCCTTGACTGCGGAGGGGAGACTTGTTGAGTTGAACGTTAAAACTATATGTTTAGTGTCCCTTTCCTGGCCATCACGACGAAGAGTGATCCGTCGAACAGCGATGACTCCCTGATCTTTAAGACCTTCAAGGATCTCTTCGTTCGGGCTTCCAAGTAGATCATCCTCGGAGATGACGCCCTGCGTGCTATTGAGAGAGCGGTGAATGGTAACAGAAACGGCATAGTCTTGGATTTCGTTGAGGGCAAGTAATGCAGTACTCTGCTCTGCAGTATGGACTTCAACAAGGAGGTCACCAGAAAAAAGCTTCTTTCCTTTGAAATTTTTTTCCAACTACCATCTCCAAAGTCTTTGCGACTAGGAAAGGAGAAAGTTTTGCCAGCGGTTTGTCCTCGTTGTCTGAGTGCATAACCAAAAATTTTGGAAAAGTTTCCGGCGCCGTGGTACGATTTTTAAGAAGTTTGTCCTCGGTGCGGGCCCTTTTCAGAGCCCGATCAGAGTTTTTGTTTAGCTTGGAACCCATAATAAATGGGGAGGCGTTCGGCGTCTGTAGCGCACCACCCACCACGGAGCCCAACATGGGGATAGGTAATGCGCCATAGGAATAAAGGTTTTGCTGACGACATTACGCTATCAGTGCTACCAAGACACTATAACCTAGTGCGGGTCTAGACAAGGGGTCTATCGCCACCCAAGGTTAGCCCTTGCCGCCAAAGATGGTGAATATGAAAGAAAGAAGAGCAGAGAAAAGAGAAAGATAAGAGGGGATAGTAGAAAATGTGGCGACTGACTGAATCATCCTGGTCGGGCCAAGCCAGGACACCCGTCTACAGGAAGCAGGGGCCAAAGTGGTGTGTTGCCTCGCCCGGGGGGCCCCGAAAGGTCCAAACCTACCCCGGGCTCAGCTCAACCACCAGGATGCCCTTTTCCCTGGACACGGGCTCGCCACGCACAGCCAGACGTGGGTGGGTCTTAGCCACTTTTTACTCAGGGTCTGTGGTGTCGCCAAAGTGGCTGGGGTCCGTGGTGACGCTACTCACCAAGCCCCTAGCACCTAAGGTGCAGGCGCCCCCTGCGGAGCTCGGGGTCCGTGGAGACGCCACTCTCCAAACACCTGCTTTCACAGGTGCCCCCTGCAGGGTTACTTGAAGGAGAAATCCTGATACCGAAATATCGGGGGCAGTCAGTTCATCAAACGACGTTTCATTGACAGTTTGTTTCATCGACAGTTTGTTACATCGACAGCTCAGATAAGCTTTTTTTTTCTGTAGTGCCTCCTCACAGAATGTTGCCGCGAAGCAGCTTGAGTGGGTGGGCCAGGTGCGTTAATATTTCTGTAGCGAGCCGCCACTGACTGTTGCTGCGAAACGATGTGGACGGGCGGGCCGGGTAAGTTAACACGTGCCCCAGTGACACTCACAACGAAACGTCACAACACCGTATAGTTAGCGTAACGATTGTCGATGGCATGTCAGTGTCAATGAAATGTGTATCAATAACATGTCGTTTGATTAAAAGTTGTCGATGACATGTTTGTCAATGAAACAAAACAGATCCCGAAATGTATGTTGCCACAGTAGCGGGGGTTTGCTGTAAAACAAAGCAAAAAGTTGTAGTCTGGGTGTAGCAAGATCCATATTTTGTCACAGGTGTATTGCAGTGTTCGATGTTACCGTGTGAAAGTTAAAGGCACAGATTTGTTTTTGCGAAAAATCGGAAGAATGTATGCAAGATTTTCAGTTATGGGGGCTGATGTTGACGGCCGAGGGTTGTGTTTGGTTTTCACGTTGAGAGGTGGCAGAGCACGTCACGGAAAGTAGACCGCACTGTGGAGCAACAGATCTACGGCAGGGTGTCTCGACCCCAATTTCGTCTTTCTGTTACCCTAGCAAAAATTCCCATAGAGAATTCCCATAGCCTATCGGTTTATTGACACCTATGGGTGTATCGGCCTATAGGTGTATGGGCCTATAGGCGTATGGGCCTATAGGCGTATGGGCCTATAGGCGTATGGGCCTATAGGCGTATGGGCCTATAGGTGTATGGGCCTATTGGTGTATGGGCCTATTGGTGTATGGGCCTATTGGTGTATGGGCCTATTTGTGCATTGGCATATAGGCCATCTGCATGAGCACACAGGGTATGGTGGTGCCTTTATACATTTTATTATGCAAAAAAGGGTCTTGAGGTACACTTGCTCCTGTTATGAAGGCATCTTGACGCTGCCCTATTGGAAAAACCAGCATGAAAATCAAACTGGCCAAGCTGGTAACTAAGCTGGTCAATCTGGTCAATGTGGTAGTCAAACTGGTTTAACTAGCAATCAAGCTGGTTTAAGCTGGGCAAGCTAGAATTTAAGCTGGTCAGTCTGGTTTAAGTAAAAACCATCATGGTCTCTCTAGAACCTGGTTTTAGATTCAATCTGGTGTAGCTGGGAGCCAGTCTGGTCTTAACTGGTCAAACTGGTTTTCCATGGAGCCAATGTGGTCAAGCTGGGAGACAAGCTGGTTTTGCTGGGAGACAAGCTCGTGAATCTGGTCTGACTAATGATCGTGGTGGTCAAGCTGGTCACGCTGGGAGCGCGCGCGCCAAGGTCGGCTTAGGCCGGAGCGAGGCCACGTCCTGTTCTTTGTCCTCTCGTTTTTGGTAGACGACCGGGCGCGTCAGGCGCGCTGCAAGGTACCTTTGTGTGCGAAAAAAGAGAGAGAGAGAGAGAGAGAGTGGCGGGAACGGAGAATTTGCGACGCGTTTGGCTATCTTGGACAGAGTTTCGAAGGGACGGCTGTGCGCGTTGTTTGGAGACTAGTTGAGTGACGGTGCAAGCGAAGCGGGTTTCGAGGAGACAGCGAGCGGCAGTCCGTTCAGTGCGGGAAGATGTCGGACGTCCCGACCGAAGCGTCGCTTCATGTCTTCGAACGTGTGTGTGCTCAAGAATGACGGCGGTGCCGAGGAGTATCGCCAATGCCATCCAAGCCACACGGATTTCCTCGCCTAAGCCGACCACGCAAGTTGCCGCTTCGCTCCCATCACTGGCGGGACCCAGGTTCGCTTCTTTCATCCGTGTAGTATTTTCGTTTGCTATTGCCTGTTTTTGGAGTGTGTCTAGTATTTTTCGTGTTGAAAGGTAAGCAATCTGGTTTTATTAACATTGTAGGCTTTGCACCGAGAACCACTGTCTGTGCGTCGGTTAGTACTGTGTCAGCGCCGAGGATGTGTAGGATCTGAGTTCATGTGAGGGGGCCGCAAGTACGAAAATAATAAATTGAGTGCCGAGTTGGATTTTCTGAAGAGCTTGGCTTGTTTATCCTGTGTATTAATTTAAACAGGTTAAACTGGTTGGGAAGTTCACCAGCATGACCAGTTTAACCAGCATGACCATCATGCCAAACTGGGCATGCTGGGCAATAACCCAGCTTGAAGCTGGGCCCAGATCAACCAACATGACCAGCATGCGAAACTGGGCATGCTGGGGCAATAACCCAGCTTGGAGCTGGGACCAGATCAACCATCATGACCAGCATGCCAAGCTGGGCATGCTGGGGCAATAACCCAGCTTGAAGCTGGGACCAGCTTAAGCTGGTTTTTCCAATAGGGTGACACTGTCACAAACTGAGTCTTGAAGGTGCCAGAGCGTAATGGCATACTTCTTGCTTGAAATCCTGAAATGAGCAGCAGAACAAACAAAAAGAGTTAATCGGCGGCGTGGCAAAGGTGGAGGATGATGTCATTACAGAAAGTGATTAAGGCTAAAGCCATTCGATAGATGACTCAAGCATTTTTAAATTTCAGACTGAAGAAAATAAAATTAAGAGGCTGGATTTCCTTTGTTTTCTGTCTTCATCATGAGCCTAACTGCCTTCAAAACTTATTAAGCATCTACCTTCTGAAGAACCTTGAAATTAAATAATGTAAAATTAATATCAGCTTTGTTTGTGGGATTCCTAACAACGCTTCATTTAGTTCGGTCAACAAATACATAGTAGGCATATAAACTCAGGTTAATTCGGGAAAGTCAGGGGATCGAAGTTTGCCCTGTTTGCCTTAACAGTACCATCCAGTCCACTTGCATAACTTCAAAACTAGTTGCATGCTGTCACGCGTTTTATAAAGATGGATATTTTCGAACCATTTTGACCGCAAAGGTATAGTGGCTCTGCATGAACCGAATACTATGGAAAACTTCTCAAATGAAATTAAGTATGATCAATGTACTCAATTTATAGTGGGACCACTTCAGTCCACTGCTAGACCAGTAAGACATTTTCTAAAGAAACGCATTGAAGGTAGCATTAAGGAATTTAGTAAGTGTGCTCTGTGGACATAAGCTACTCTTTCTCGGACCACACCCGGAATGAGGGACAACTTTTCTCTATGCGACGCGCAGTTCCAAACATAAGAACAGGTATAAACAAGCACAACTAGTTAAAAAAATAGCTTAACAAGCAAAAGTGAGCCGAGAAAATAGGGAGCTTTGGAATAACGGGCGCTAATTTATCTCGCGTTACGGACGGCAAAAGCGTTTATCTGCCGGGGACCGAAAACGCAAGCATCTCACACTTAAAGCGCCACCAAGATGTTGCGATAGCTTTTATTTTGAAGTTAGAATGTTAAATCTTTAAAATTAAACAAGCTTATCGTCTGGAATAACATTTTTATAGTTGTTTTATACTCAATGCAGCATGTTTCTGTCACTGTCAAGCAGCTCTGTTGTACTTCCGAGGCCACGACGATCCATAACCCCGGCATATTGACATTTCTGCCGCGATCGCAAGTACACGCGCTTTGATAGCTTTGAGCTCTGAATCCAAAAGTATGTGACATTTTCTGTACGCTATGACTATACCAACCGCGGTCGCCAAGTGCGACTCACGCAGTCCCAAGCGGGCGGCGGGCGTCGAAGACGCGATCAACGGAATGTCGTGGGCGCCGCTATTTTCGGTATCCGCGCTATTTCCGAGAAATAACGGGCCCCAAAGACCAAGCCCCGATGCTCGTTTTGGGTCTGCGCATTCGCACTAACGACGACGTTATTTATTCGAGGTTGCGGACGTCGTTCTGAAACTCCCTAATGTTCAAACTTCCACGCGTCTACAATGCAAACAAAGACCAAAAGCATGCTTACCAAGTGTGTTGAGGTGCTCGCTAGACTGTCGCGTCGTGGGTCTTCCAAGCTCTTCTTCACCATAATCAACATAAGAGGAGACTTCACAGATAGGTAAACTCGAATAAATGAGCACATTTCCATGTCTAAAAGCATTTTCGTCCCCTGACAGAAACACACCCGACGCACGACAAAACAATGTCGGGGGAAAAAAAAAAAGTGTGGTGTCGCTAGCGATGGGGTGCTGTAACTAGCACGAGCTCGATAGGAATAGATAACTGGGCAAGTTGGTGAGAATTCATGTTGAGAGACAGCGCGACCGGGACGAGGACAAAAAGACGAAGAGAACACAGTACAGGCGCTGTCCTGTGTTCTCTTCGTCTTTTTGTGCTTGTCCCAGCCGTGCTGTTTTTCAACAATATGAGCTCCTTACAAAATCGAAACCGAAACTGTCCGAATCGCAATGGAGGGTGCCACAAAAATATCTTTACAAACTTAGGAATAAAAGAGGGTGGAATACAACTATTGTTATAAGCACATGAAATAAATGTGTAAATTATGACTAGTGCCGACTTGCAATTTGTTTTGGGTGAAATGGAGTAGGAAGTAGATTTTTTTGTTTCAACCCATCAAGATATTTTCTTTATTTTTCGTGGAGATTACTTTTATTTACACTTTCCTTACAGTATTTTATTAGTAAATTATTTTGACGCACCAGGGTCCCAAGTTTTATTTAGAATATTGCCCTAAAATTTATTCAGAAAAGAAAGCATTTCATTGTGCTATTTTCCTCTAAATTGTGCATGACTGTGTGTGAGTCTCTTATTCTAGCATTATTTCAAGCTACAAAACTATATGAATTTTTATAACCCATTGATTTACAATGATGGTGTGTTATGTAACCTGGGCTTAAACCATCTTTGCCATTCGAAAATATTGAGGAAAAAAAAAGCGTAACATTGTCGCATAATTAACTTGACTGATGTAGTTGTATGCATACTGTTCTAAAGTGGACACATTTTTTGCATTTGGAATAGATATTTGCACCACACAGCTCAGGTTACATAACACATGCATCAAATGGGCTGGTGTATTTCTGACACGGACTATTCTGAGAGACATATGTCTAATTTATTCCTATTGCTCAAATATAGACATGCACAATTGGTACATTCCTATTGAATGATTCGAGGTTCCTACTAGTCAAGGAAGCATTCCTATTTGGCCAACAAAACTTTTGGTTTAACTGATGAATATTCCTAACCGTCCGATAAAGTCCTTATGGGACCACTCTAAGTTTCTATGGGACCAATAGGAATGCCTACTGGACCGATCGAAATTTCTATAGGCCCAATAGGCATTCCTATGGGACCGATACACACTCTTATGGGACCAATACACACTCCTATAGGATTGATACACACTCCTATGGGACCGATACACACTCCTATGGGACCGATACACACTCTTATGGGACTGATACACACTCCTATGGGACCAATAAAACTTCCTATGGGACCGATACACACTCCTATGGGACCGATACGCACTCTTATGGGACCGATACACATTTCCTATGGGACCAATTGAACTTCCTATGGGACCGATACAGATTTTTATGGGACCGATACAGATTTCTATGGGACCAATAGAAATTCCTATCGGACCGATAGAAATCTCTATTGGTCCGATACAAATCTCTATGGGAATTTTTGCTAGGGTTGTGGCTTTCATGTTTGCGTGCATTGCTATATTGTCACGAATGACAAACGATGAGGCGGTGAATAACTGAAGAAAGTAAACGTTTTATGAGGTGAACTTATGCCCAAAACAAAATAGAGAAACGCTAGCGTCGCATGGGTTGGTGTCGGCGAAACAGCAGGATCAAGCGCTGGGAAGAGACTGACTCTGCTTGCCATGCGGAGTCCCTTTTGTAGCTGCGTAAATCTCTGGAACATTCAATTTACAAATTTCGGCGCGTAGAACATTGGTAATTTGATCAGACAAGAAAGTTGTCGAATTTGCGAGAACGCCAAGTAGAAAGAATAAATAAAAGAACATTTTGCTACTTGGAATCAAACCCAAATCCTCTGCACGAAAATCAAGCACGGTAACTATTCGACCACGTACGCGCCCACTCAGCGATGTGCATGACAATATTAGAAGAAAGCTGTGTTACAGCAAGATTATCTTCAGCCTCATCGGAATCGCCATCACGGGTTTTTTCTAATTGCAGCACGTTGCTCCATCTCCCAACGGAAGCATCAAACATTGCTTTTGGCAATCTGCATCCTGATGCAGGTTGCTAATGCTTTGCAAAAACAAAACTGCACCTTTCAATTCTGCAAGGTAACACCCACCACTAATGTAGCTTGACAGAACCTTCAAGCTTGCTTTGTGCAGGTGCCACTCTTTCCAGAGAATCCTACAGCTAGCTCTGCTATTGATATCACGTTATACATACTTTGAGGTATTCTAAATGTCATCTTCTGTGTTATTGACAACCAGGTATTCATGATACCAAGAAAGATCACTCCAGCCATGTATATTACTTTTTACGTACAGTATGCAAGCAACACAGACCAAAAGAACAATTGTTATGCTCACTTACATTTCTGGATAAGCTTTTCATATGTTGTCCAATCAGTTAGCACCTGTCAATTTGGGCAGAGCATTATGTCAGCGACTGAAAATACGCTCTCGACGGGTGTCGATAAAAATGGTGCTCTGTGGTTTGTTTGTCTTTTAATGTTTCTCCAGGCTTTATGCATTGTTTGTTTTACAATGGTTAACTAGCTTGAATAATTGTCAACGCCAACCTCATCTCAGATCAGTTTTTGGTCCTCCTAAATTATCTTGAGGTGTCTCCATGCTCTGGTTTGGTTAGGTTGCCTTTTCAGCATTTCATTGTATTTGAAAGCATAAACTCTGCTCCCCTCTACCAATATGGCACGAAAGTGCAGAGCACACCTGTAAAGCTCGTGCTTGCAGTGCCTTAGATGTTCAGAATCTAGGTGGAGTCTCAAGGAAACCATTTGTTATTCTTATAAAACAGAAAATAGCATCACCTGTTGATTAACCTTATAATGCTTTACATTTTTGAAGCAGACCTTATACGAAACAGTTTCTTTTACTTATTCTATCATAAAGAGAATTGACACTGTTGTCTTATTCACTGACCTTGTTGCAAACCATGCAAAAGGCACAAAGCAGTATGTGATGAGGTACACTCATCATAAACCACAAAATGGCAGATAACTCATGACAAGCTGAACTTATTATAGGCCGTTAAGAGGTTACGTAAACAATTAATTATACCCTGAGGGTCCTCATGGACAGAGACAAAATGTTCTGATCAGATCCTGGCCCGCAAGCTAACAAAGCCTCAGTGGCCCCTTCGCAACAGTCTCCATTCATTTAAAGCAAAAAGAAATGGCTTTATTTTTTGTTTGCAGTTCATTGATTCATTGAAAACATTAAGGAGCTACATTGGGTTTTGGTTGTATTTTTATACCACGAACACACCCAAAATGATTTTTACTGAATAAATATAAATAGCCTATAACTAGGCCATATATCCTCCGGTGTTTATTTATGATAAATATGGGCGGATGTTTTTCATAATTTATTTATTTTTCAAACATTGGTGTCTTTCGACCGGGATTGGGCCCAAACACTCAATGTACTTGGAAATACAAATGCTGCGACACATAAAAATAGCTGAAATAGTGATAGATAAATATATATGTAAAAATGTATTGTGATATGCATCGGAAATACAATTTAACGAGGAGCAAAATGTATTGAGAGATACGAATGCAGGAATACCTCTTAGGGACTTAGGGATGGCAGAAATACATATACTGAAATACTGACACTGAGATATATTTTTACAATATGCAATTTTAAAATACAAAGGTGCAAGCGAGCTGGACAAAAATGACGAAAATAATCCCTGGAGAAGGAAAATAATCCCTTCTCCAGGGATTATTTTCGTCATTCTTGTCCAACTCGCTTGCACCCTTGCATTTTATTGTGTTATAATCTTAACCTTAAATTGCAAGCTTCACCGTTGTTGGTCTTAGACTGGCGCCAGCTGATAAAACCCATTTGCTCTACTGACGTATAACCCTTGGTTACCTCAGTTGGTAGAGCGCTCCACTGGAAATGGAGAGGCCCCAGGTTCGATACCTGGACCAGGCGGATTTTTTCGGTTGCGCACCAGTCACCAAGCTGTGTTTGGAGATTTCTGTTTGTCCTTTGTCCCTCTTGTTCCCCTTCTCCAGGGATTATTTTCATCATTGCTTTCACAGCTGGGAATCACATTTCTTCATTAGGAAATGTGCGACTCACAGCACATTCCTTATCTTCACAGAATAGAGAAGAGGTCGCATAGACAAACAGTTCTGGGAATTGGATTGTACCTTTCTCAGCATAGTAACAATGCCCCAACGTCACCTTAAAAGTGAGAAAAAAAAAGATGTCCATATACTTTTTTTGTGGGGGAGGGGAGAGGGGGGGGGGGGGGGTGGAGGGTATAAGAGAAGCATGGTGTAAAACATTCTTCAGTTTTGCAGAATAAAGAAGGGGGTTACTAAGATCCGAGACAAATTGCTTAAGACAAAAGAATGCTGTGCCTTTGCTATCACGCGAACCTACCGTAGAATACCGGGCAAGCGCCCACTGAAACTTGTGAGATAATCGCAAAAAAATGGGGGATGGGCGCTTGTCCGGTCATGAATTTTACATATAAATGTACCGTATGTATTTCCTCAGATCTCACAAATCTGGTAACGGGCGCTTAATGTGGAATGGGCGGATGCGCGGTATCCTACGGTAGGTTCGCGTGATAGCATAGGCACAGCATTCTTTTCATAACGCCCTCTGGCCTTCTCTTGCAAAGCAAAAAAGTTGGGGGGGGGGTAGTTAGTTCTCAAGAAATGTAACGAAATACATCCTGTCTTGATTGCAGTGCAGTACCAAGAAATATCCCAAATGCATTTCGATACAGAAATACAGATACTGGTGAAAAAAAATGTGTTGCGATACAGAAATGCAGACACAAAATGTATTTCTGAAATACTATTGCGATGCTGCACAACCCTGCTTTCGACTTGTTGGCTCATGTGGACACTAAAACAGCGGTTATTGGTGAAAAAAATTGTTATGGGACAAGTTGCTTCCTTATCTGACGTCCTCCGACATGAATCAACAAGGGCATTGTGACTGTTGGTAGTAACCGTCTGACTCACCTCTCAGGCCCCTGTCCTCCAAGGTCAGCGATTCCACTGGTTGGAGACCCCAGTTTGCTTAATTCTTGGTAGCAAAACAGGCTCAGCAAATGCCTAGATTAGGGGGTTTCAACCAAAATAGTAATCGCCTAGCACCAAATCGTCCCCAAAACCGGTGTTTTTTTTTTTGGTTTTAACCGATTTTGCATTTTTGCCATCGGTGGATGTTTTCTCAGTAATTTTAAGTTAAAACTGGAAAGTGCACAGCCTACCTATAACTAGGGTTCTGTGTTTTCTGGGTATTTTTTTTTCTCGAATTTGGGGGTATTTCTGGGGGGGGAGTTCATTTTTCCTGCAGATTCGGTGTTTTTTGTGTAAACTGGTTATGACTTCAACCAGTTTACACAAAAAACAGTGAATCTGTGGGAAAAATTAGACACCGAAAAAAAAATACCTCCAAATTCGAGAAAAAAAAAATTAAGAAAACGCTGAACCCTACCTATAACTAAAGATCAGCCCTTTTTTTTTCAAATTTGGCATACATTTATCGGTTTTTATTTCGAAGTTCAATATTTGGTCTTTCTAAGCTAATATATTATACACCAGAAATATTTTTTTTCTTTTTCGGTGAGATGTATTGCATTACACCTCTTCTTTTGTGAGCACTCGGCGATGGATATAGTTGTAGACAGGTCAAAAAAGCATGTGTTTGGATCAGTAAGTTCCTAGAAAGTTTGAAACTCCCCAAAATAGGTAATTATGTCAGGAATATAACAAGATAGACTAAAAAAAAGGGTACACCATTTGTGAAAGTAACATGTACAGAAGGCCCTTTTAAACTCTGACAGAGTTTGAAACTGCCTCTATGCATTGGGAAGTTCTAAACATTCTCGATAAGAAACAATCCAAATCACTTCTTAAAATCGCAGTGAACTCGGCACACTAGAACCGATCCCCAAGAAGAACAGAGATTTAACCCAAAAGCGAGCTCAAACACTGTACCTTGATGTCTGTGTTTACAGTTAGATGCTTTCCTAAGTAAACAAGGGGGGACCCCGATAATAAGCAACCAGCCCCATAAAAAATTTGCAATGAGTTAACAATCTCCACTCCCCACACGGACGCACATACTCTAACATACTGACCCCTACCTAACCCTATAATGTTCATTGACTGCTTCCAAGTTAGACATGTGTGTCCTGTGTGGGTCCAAGGAGTGGTCACAACCCAGCTTTGTTTTATGCTTTTAATTAATTCATTTGATGATGTTTCAGCACCTGTTCCTCAGCCGAGGCAACGTGGTGAACCTTGACAAGCTGGCCGTCGACCAGTAGCATGTGTGCCGCGTCCGTGGTATCCAGTGTCTAGCATTTGCACTCAGCAAGGCGCTCGCAAAACTTTTTGGACATTCAATCCTCGGTGGGTGCCGTGCCCCATTCCGACGCTTCCTGGTCCACAGGTGTGGGAGATGTGGAGCCTGTGGCCACTGGAGAGGTGCATGTCTCTACTTTGCCGCACTCCAGTACTAGCTAAGTTATCTCCGAATTCACAAACCTCATTCCAATTTAGGCACCCCTCCACTTCCTCAAGGAAGGCGCGAGGGTCGGTGCTGGCCAGTCGCGACGACGGATAGGCGGCCTAGGCTGCTTAGCCGTCCTTGCAATTGGCCAGCGCCGTCCCTCGCGCCTTCCTTGAAGAAGTGGAGGGGTGCCTAAATTGGAATGAGGTTTGTGAATTCGGCGGTTAGTGTCCCTTTTGTCCCCAATGTGCAGTCCCAGCCAATATGAGCTAGGATGAATAAGTTTTCTATAAGAACCTTTCTAATGCATTATTTCAAAGTTTGCTTATTTCTAAAGAGCATCTCAGTGGCCACATTTTGATGTGTCATAATGCACTACTGAAAAATCCCGAGATGCCCTACCCCCAAAAGGTAGCCCACCCCTATTTTTGGCTTGATTTTTTTTTTAAACACCGAAATATAGCTTATTTTTAGTAATAGTAGTGTTGGGATCAGTGATAGCCTCGGCACAAATGCGGCTAGTTAGCTATGGCGGGATATAAGTGAATGTTGCTGACTGGGAAGTACATACATAAACCTCGGGATTTTATGGTATATTTCAAATAGCTTTCAAAATAAAGGAATTGCAGAGATGCTTCAAAAATCATCACTTTTCTCGCGGTAAGGAATGAATTCAGGGCCATAGAAGGGCTGCAACAAAGTGTGTAGTATGTCTAGTTGGTTGGTCCATTTGAAATGGTATCTATCTGCTTTTTATGTTTACTTACTGTACCATGCACAAGTAAAATTTTCAGTTGCAAATCAGCGCTGTGTATGTGTTCTCCTGCAACTGGACCTTCGTCTTTTTTGCACTGTCTTAATACCATTTCGGCCATAGGGGGGCTCGCACACCATTGGTTGGGTAGCTTGCGAACCATGTCGCTGATTGTCATTGTTGATGTGCATTTTTCTCATAAGAAGAAACAAAGTCAATCAAAGCATCAAGCAAAAAGTTCAATGCCTAATTATGAATGCTACAAAAGAAATATTTGGAAGCCTTTTTCAGCTTAGGCTATTCTAGATGGTTCAGTTTTATTTTCTTAAAAATTGCTTTGAGAAGCTGTTTACAGACGGGTGCACATTATACACCCGGGGTTCCCAAACCGGGTTCCGTAGGCTGGTCTTCTGGATTCCGCAAGCACCCAAATATATATTTCATTTTTTTATGGGAAAACGAAGAAGTGTATGTTTTTACTGAAAGGCTATATATACCGTGAAATAAGCGCCCACCCCTGACTGTTGTAACATCTAAAACAAATGTGGGCAGTAGAAATATAGATAACTGATAGCATATCAATTGCCTATCTCCCATTTTTTGCAATGATCTCCGGATTTGTATAGGGTGCTTGAGCTGTACTTTACGACACATTTTAGGGTTGTACAAATATTCTAAAATTCAGAATATTGAAGCGATTGATGCCATATTCTACTCGCAGTTTGAATTGGTGAGGAGTATTCGGCAACTTTGAATATTTTCAAAGTACTTCTTCACCGCTATACTCCGCCGCAACGCGCCGGTGTAAAGCGGTGAAGCGTGTGTACCGAAGCAAAGCACTGAGACGTTTGTGACCACGATGATGCGAAGCCTTGAAGCCATGACACGCCTGGTGCAGCGTGAATGCTGCAGTATCAAGGATTGTGGAAGGAGTGCAAGGGAAAGGTGGGTCCCGTAGCACCTTCTGAAGGTTTTGTTAAGGTTCCTTGTGATCAGAAAGTTTGAGAACACTTCTTTGTAAAGGTTGTGTCTAGGTACCAGATAATGCATTAAAATCAATTGGAACAATTGGCGTCTGCATGTTACAGGCCAGCATTTCACCATGTCCCTTTTGTCGCCCCAGGGGCATTGCCAGATTAACCATATTCAAACTGCCTAAAATGAATAGGGCCCTCTGTGAGGGGATCCCCCCAGATAGAGGCGTGTTCGAACCCTTACTCGACTGGATCCCAGCTACTCCTGCGGGTCTTATCACGTGACGATTCAAGCTGAGCAACGCTGGACGCAGAAAGGTTTTCGAACACCAAGGTATGAAACTGTTACTCTGGAGTGATTTTGGGTACATTTTGGAACACGGCCAGGTCTATCACAACCGCTGGCCATTGCTGAATCAAAAGCAGCTGGCGTTGGCACGAGAGCGCTCGATACAGAACACGCAGAGCGGTCTGTGTTAACCGTTGCGTACATCATATATAAATTTTTTTTTCTGTGTCTACTCTTTGCCGGGATATTCTGCAGGCTTGATTTGAAAAAGAATGATACGGTATTCATGCCCATGTGACTCCAAGACACGTGGTGGTCAGCTCGAGCGGATGCTATGAAGCTCTGTTCGCTCAGGAAATTAGGGTCGCCCTGAAGGTCTGAAGGTTAGGAAGAACTAGCAAAGACATGGGTTATGGTTGAAGACTATGGGTATGACTGCAACAGTCGTAGCTTAGTTCATGGACAGAGTGTTGCGATGCTTCAATGCCATCAGAAGAACGCTACATAATCTGACGCTCACATTGAATGAAGCTGTAAACCTGATGAAATCATTGAGCGATTTTGCATCCGGTGTAAGAGAAAGATTCAAAATGAAACAGGCAGCGAAGGAAACATCGGGAACAACGTACAAAGCAACAATCAAAAGAAAGCAACGATCAGCACAAATGGCAACCTTCAGCCTCAAGATGCCTCATTGAACTTCTACTGTGATACCAATCTTGGCATGATTGACAACCTCCTGCATTCACTTAAAACTCGTTTCAGTGCTTACAGCAAAGTCTGCTCACAGTTCACTGTTATTGCCGACCGGGGCACACTTTTGCAGAAAGTGGTGATACCAGGCAATGGATAAATCTGGTCTGTCGGACAATTTCCCCGATGAACTAGAATAGTTTCTTTTATTTGCCAAAAAGGAAGGCTTCCGTAAGAAACATTCCAAAACTGCAGTCTCAGAAAAGCTTCAAGGCTCATTTCTACGTGTTCATGTACCCATTCTAGATTTTTATTTTTTTATGGTTACAAACTGTAGGGGTGAACAATCTCTCAGTAGGCCCAAATTGACATAACAAAGACTTCGGTCAATGATGGCCAATGACCGCCTCAGTGAATTGTCCTTGCGGAGTGTGCAGACGGATAGTCTGCACACTCCGCAAGGACATATATTTATAACTTATTGAAGCGAATAATGCCATATTCGATTCATACTTCGAATCGAATAGGATTATTCGGTAATTCTGAATATTTTCGAAGTTTGCAAAAAGGTCTGCGAAATCATGAGCCCCCCCCCCCCCTCCCCTCGAGAAAATTAAGATGCTTCGCCATAGTGCTGTCATGTAAAGTTTGAAGCTTCATGCAAGCATGTTGGGCGAAGCTTTGTGCGAGCGTGCCAGTGCAAAGCGAAGCTTGGCGTTCTTGACCGAGCTCGAGCTCTACACCGTCGAGGCATACTTGGTTGATATGATCATCTTATGTTATATTGCCTAAAGGAAACTGACTTTGCAGTATCACAGAAGCCGCCATCCTGCCATTTTACGAAGTATCTCCTCAAGACCTTTTAGGTTGTTATTCTCAACTGGTGTCAGCTGCTTGTGCAAGCTGATCAAGCATTTGGAGAAGATAACTATTCTGGTAGTTGGGACGATGACATGGCATGCCCAGTTGAAAATGTAACGGGATACATTCTTCCCTTGAATGTATTGTGAGATCAGGAATATATTTTTACGTTTATTTCGATGCTGAAATACAAGTACTGACCCAAAATCTGGTGTCCTTTATATTGTTACAAAGGGAATGAAAGACGTATATATCATAGGTAATCTGGGCTGGTGTTGCTGTACTGGTTCCTTGACCACCGCTATGGTTCTCTCTAAGAGTAGCCTGAGGCAGTTGTGTTCAGTCCCCAGATGTCAAGTAGAGTCACCTCCCGCACTTTGATGGTCTCACACAGTCCATTCATGAGCGTGCATTGTTGTTACCATATGAGACAACACCGTCAATTTTCTGGCGATGAAATTAACTCACTAGCATTCATCTTGCCATTGCAGTTTCTGCAAGTGTAACTAGCCCCCCATAATGAGCTGAAGTAGGATGGTAGATTGGGCTAGTTGGTAAGAGCGAAACTAATCATGATGGAAAACAGCCTCTGTTACAAAACAAAGCGAAAAAAAATTTCTTTATTCATACATTGGGGTTTAGTACTGCCACATTGTAAGGCTCTATCCCTGTGATTGCCAGCTGCCTGGTTGGCATGCGTGTTTGTGTTTATGTAAGAAGATTAAAATGCTTCCTTTTCATAAAATAAACTACACTTGCATGTCATCTGTTGTATTGTGTTTGTGCCTTTACTTCATCCTTGTGTCTGAGGCTGCTTTCCATTATGTTTATCCCAAAACAATCATTTTCAACAAACCCTGTGTGCTTTCCTGGCCACAGACAAGCCACCCCCACAACCAGTACCTTAACAGTGCATATGTACTGCAATTTCGCAAGGGGCGTTGAGACAGGACATTTTTACCTGTGCAAATGCCAGCAAGCACCTTTCCCTGCAAGACAGCGGTGTTTTTCGGTGAAGCATACCTATGCAGTTCTGCGAGAGTATGAGCAGTATGAGAGAGTGCTTCATTGTGAGGTCATTAAGCTCTCAATTTAACTTAAAGAAAATGTGAATATATACATTCAAGTGATAAAGCTATTTACGTGGTGAAAATGATGTTAAATGTGCTAAACACATTTTTGTTTTGAAGCGGGGGAACTAGCGCACGGTAACGAGAGTATGCTTACAGACTACCCGGCGCCATGTTGTAACGGTTCTGCGTGGATTTTATTCTTGCGTTCTACTTCTAAGTTTTGATGATACCTTTCCCCATCGAGATCTTCGTCGTCGCACCTACAACACTGAGAGATGGGTAAGAAGACCGGTGTCCGGCGAATGCGGTAAGCATGTGACATATACATGTGTGTAGGCGTTATAAACTAAGATCTAAACCCTGGTATGGAAGGGCAATCCACGCGCACGGGCTTTAGAGCTCGAGAGAGCATCTGCATCGTGTGTGAGGAACATTGTTATTCGAAACGTTCAATTGAAACTGAAGATAGCGAAGATCTCTTACCTCGATACGGCTACGTGAAAGTGCGGCCATTGGTGAGTGTTCGGATTTCGCTTATCGCTACTTGGCTGAGGCGTTATTACCGAGTCAGGCGCCTATTAGGACGCGGACGAATTGCATATGATCACAGTAGAGTGGAAAGTTGGGCTAGTTGGTAGTTATTTATCTTGGTTTTAAAAGCGCACAAAAGACGAGGACAGAGTAAGAAACAAACGACGGACGAGCGCTCACTCGCAACTGATAGGTTTTATTGGAACCTCAAAAAACACAAAAAGCATCCCGCCAACCCCCCCCCCCCCCCCCCCCCCCCCAGAAAACTTATGCCCACCGCAGCTCCTTGTTGTCAAACTACACATCTTAAAAACTGTAAAATCACGATGTTTACGTGTTGACACGTGTCGTTGTCTTTAGAAACGCCAACTCGGCCTCAGTCAATGCAAGGGAGGGTTGGCTTATGCATCCCTCTCCCCGAGAACCTATCTGAAAGGCCTCCAAGATCTCTCTCGCCCTCTGTTCTTTATACGTGCCCAAAATATTTGTGTCACCGAACGCTGGAGAGCAGCCGCACCTGTCACAGTGGACAGCCAGGTGGCCCGACGGAGTCGCTTGAAGAGAGGCACGGTGCTCCCTAAGCCTTTCATTAACACAGCGACCAGTTTGGCCCACATACACTTTGCCACAGGATAGAGGAATGCAATACACCACAGAAACCCGACATCGAACAAAACAGTTCACATGTTTTTTTCCACAGGAAAATTCACCTCTCTTCTTCCCCTCCCCCGACTCTCGGACCCTCTTACACAATTGAAGTAATTTGTTGGGAGCCTTAAACACCACCTGTACGTCATACCGCCCCGCAACATTCTTAACATTGTGCGAAACACCGTGTAGGTACGGGAGCACCACCGGTCTCTTCGACCTTTCCCGTGGTGCCCGGCTGACAGGACCTTTCAAACCCTTCATCAGCCCCGCCGATACTTCCCCGCTTTTTGCCAAGAAAGGGGCTCTTGGCAAAGGGCGGTGGCGGGCTTTCTTTCGAAACAGCTGTCCACGTTGTCGATTTGTGACCCTTTTGCGATACACAGCTCTGATGCCGTCATCAGCTATCTTAAGGATGACAACCCGAAATCTTGCCCAGTCTTCTCTGTGGACGTGGAAGATTTATTTTATTTTATTCCACAAAAGGAGTTACTAGTCGCTGTCAACGACTGCATTGACGCGACGGGGGAGGTCAAGTTCAGAAACTCCTGCGGAGTCACAGTGGAGGTTTTTTTTGGAATTACTCAGTTTTTATTTGAAGTCCATGTTGGTTCAGTGGGAGAAGGGAGTTTTTGTGCAAAGAAATGGCATATGCATTGGTTCTTGTGTGGCGCCGGTTCTTAGCGACATTTTCCTTGGACAGCTCGATGTTTCTCTCGAGGGTGCACTGGGGGTTGAGGGTGTCATAAAAATGTTTAGATATGTAGACGACTACCTTATTTTTGTTGAAGTCAACGGTAGGGCGGATGTTGTAGCCAAAGTGTCGTCAGTCTTCGAAAAACTTGGGAAAGGACTGAAGTTTACTTTCGAGACACCGTCGGAGGGTTGCCTCCAGTTTTTGGATTTGTCTCTCCGTTTGTCAAGCAACCATGTTTGTTGGGCTTTTAGTCCCCGCTCAAGAAAAGCGCTCCTGCCGTACGAGTCGGCGCATTCGAAAATAGTATAAAGAGGCATCGCGGCGTCTTGCATTGGTTCGGCCCTCAAGAAATCATGCTTCCACGTGGTGGAGAAAAGCTTCAATGATAAAGTGAGGAAATTGACGGAAGCAGGTTTTCCTTTACGAATAATCGGGGAAGTGTCGGCGGGGCTGATAAAGGGTTTGAAAGGTCCTGTCAGCCGGGCACCACGGGAAAGGTCGAAGAGACCGGTGGTGCTCCTGTACCTACACGGTGTTTCGCACAATGTTAAGCATGTTGCGAGGCGGTATGACGTACAGGTGGTGTTTAAGGCTCCCAACAAATTACTTTAATTCTGTAAGAGGGTCCGAGAGTCGGGGGAGGGGAAGAAGAGAGGTGAATTTTCCTGTGGAAAAAAACATCTGAACTGTTTTGTTCGATGCCGGGTTTGTGTGGTGTATTGCATTTCTCTATCCTGTGGCAAAGTGTACGTGGGCCAAACTGGTCGCTGTGTTAATGAAAGGCTTAGGGAGCACCGTGCCTCTCTTCGAGCGACTCCGTCGGGCCACCTAACTGTCCACTGTGACAGGTGCGGCTGCTCTCCAGCGTTCGGCGAAACAAATATTTTGGGCACGTATAAAGAACAGAGGGCGAGAGAGATCTTGGAGGCCTTTCAGATAGGTTCTCGGGGAGAGGGATGCATAAGCCAACCCTCCCTTGCATTGACTGAGGCTGAGTTGGCGTTTCTAAAGACAACGACACATGTCAACACGTAAACATAGAGATTTTACAGTTTTTAAGATGTGTAGCTTGACAACAAGGAGCTGCGGTGGGCATGAGCGATCTGGGGGGGGGGGGGGGAGGGGGGGGGGGTTGGCGGGATGCTTTTTGTGTTTTCTGAGGTTCCAATAAGACCTATCAGTTGCGAGTGAGCGCTCGTCCGTCGTTTGTGTTTCTTACTCTGTCCTCGTCTTTTGTGCACTTTTAAAACCAAGATGAATATGATCACTGTTCTTTTTCAGTTACTCAGGTACGACGGGTGACAGACGTCTAAGCGTTCCGACAGGTTAGTACCAATGCTTAGATTCCCCTTGCGTACTGTGTTTTCAACCTGGTTGATGCGTGTGATATGTGGCAATACTTTCAACCAATTTTCAAGGCGATCAGAAAGCTCCAGTGCAATGGCTCCACGTTGGATGACACCCCAGCGTGCTTTAAGTCGGTGTAAACGACCGTTCCTTTTTCGTTTGAAAGGCTTCCAGCATCTGCCCGGAAACTGGCCGAAGTGATTTATTTACTACTAGTTGTACAAGTTGTACAAACTAATTTTTTTAATTGTATTTACGGTAAACATACCCAAACCGAGTGAGAATAAAGATCTGGTTTTTCTACTGGTCAAAACGTGACTTATTAATTATTAAGATTGGTGATATGCGTCTGCACTGAACAATTTTATGAACCTTTTACAAATATATTGAGGAATCTTCCTCCATTTTAACATCTCTTTGCCCTCTCTCAATATCAGAAAGGCTTCCAAACCCTACAGTGTTCAAAGAAAGAAGATGATCGTTAAAAAATAGGGGATGGCCGCATGCGAGGTCATCAAATTTACATATATGTGTGTGTGTATGTATATATATATATATATATATATATATATATATATATATATATATATATATATATATATATATATATATATATATATATAGATGTGCTGTGCATATTTTTTAATATGTTTCAAAGTTTGAGGATGGGTGCTTAGTGCAGAATGGGTGGACGCACGGTATTCTACAGTATATTATTTTTTTATTGAAACTGTGGCTGTGTTTAGCAGTGTAGACAGCAGCTTTTCCACTGGTATGCCCCCTAACTATACAGCTCACAAAGAAAAGGTTAGAGCACACGTCGTAAGATGCAGTTTCACTGGAAAACAAAATTACAGCGATACTTAACAGCGAGTGCCTAGTTTTGTTTGTATCTATGCTCTCTGGAAAAGGAAGACACAACTTCGCACCGAGTGGCAAGTGGCGTCGCATGCTTTTGGGAGCTTCTCATTTGCTTGACCGGTGATTGATGCTTAGATGGGAGATAGAGTGCTTTTAAGTAAAGGAAAGTGACTAGGCTGTGAACTAGAGGGGTGCAATGCTTTGTCGCATGGCACAGACTGGCGCAAGAGATAAAAGTGCAAAGGAGCGCCAATTGAAATTGTCGCACATACTAGATATTTTGTGATATTAAATTTCTGGTATTGACCCACACTTTTGCCCACACTCAACAAGGGAACACAAGCTTTAAAATGAGTTTTGATAACAACATTCATAATGTGCGCAGTGTAGTAGTATTAATTAAAAAAAACAGTTTGCAAAAAAAAAATCTTTAGTTTCGTATTTTTAGAACGCACCAAAATATTTTTAAACCTGGGCTCAACTTACGTGGAATACCCCGTATAGGATTGTGCGAATATTGAAAACATTAGGATATCCAAGTGAATAATGCCATATTCGAATCATACCTAGAATAGAATAGCACTATTGAGCAACTTCAAATGTTTTTAAGTTCAAAGTATTTTGCAGCTTGAAAATTGATATGAAAATTTCTGGGCCACCTGAGAAAATAAAGATGTTCCACAGCAATGCTCCGGTGTAAAGCGGTAGAGCTGGACACAAACGTAAAGGCATAGCCTCCTCTATACTGACAAAGCCTGGCAGATCGCCACAAGACGCGGCCGCCGAAAATGAAAAGGTAGAGCGGCAAACGACGGACGAGAGAAAAGTCAAGTAACGGGCGCCCCGCTGCGGGGAGATAGCGAAACACACCTCCTGAGCAATGGAATTACCAGTTCTGACGAATGCTGCTTACCTGAAGTTCGAGCTGGAATTATACGGAGCCTATGGAAGCGCTTACTATCAAGTTTACAAGGAATGTCCGCTCGTGCTCTTTGCATTCCTTGTGCTACCGCTTTTTTTCTTGTCAGGTTTGAAAACCATGTTTTGGGTCCTCGCCGCTGCAGAACCTGTGTGCTGAATAGCAGATTCCCCGACAAATGTTCTCTGCTACCAGATCCTCGCGCTCCAAATTTCTGAACATACACTCTATGGCTCTGTTGTCGAACTGCCAGGCTTTGTGAGTATAGAGGAGGGTATGGTAGTAGGCAAACCAGCGAAGCTGCTCTTAAGTGTACCAATGCAGAGCGGTGAAGCTTGATGCGTCCAGCGATGCGCAAACACTACAGCATGAAGGCACATGTGGTAGGTGTGACAATTGTATGTTATGCTGTCATATGGGGAGTGATTCTGTATATCACGGAAGCCACCATCCTGCCATTTTACGAAGTATCCCCCACAACCTTTTAGCTCATTCTCAACTGGTGTCAGCTATTTGTGCAAGCTGATGAAGCATTTGAAGATAACTATTCTGGTAGTTTGCCTACCCGCACTAGCCTGCTCTGAAGGAGGGCAAAGCACAATTCACAGGCATGAGTGTCCCCTGAGTGCTCGGTGAGAAGTACACTCCACTAAGCTAACTAGCCCCTGAGAAATATATCAAAGAATTGAAAATATTGCAAAACTTAGAAGCAGTGCCAGTGTTTGATACGAATGTCGAAGTAATAAAACTTTGGTTGGGGCTACTTAGTTCATATCGATTAAAAGGATAAAAGGCGCGAACAAACAGGACGAAAAAAGACACACGTACGACCACGGACAGGCACCAACTTTCAACTGATTTATTGAAACACGAATCATCGTCAAACTCGATCCGAATCGCCTAAACACATGCATTACATACATCCTTCAAGAAACACAATTTCTTTGGTTAACAGATAGAGATTGCATGCTTACGAATCTGTCAGCTGCTTTGTACATACAGAGAGCTTCCATGCTTTCCTGACTTCGCAGAAGTCTACAAGGATGATCCGGCACTGTAGCAGGGCAGAACCTTTGGGAAAGGCAAATTGACTTTTGGCACATCATTGGCAGAAATTCCTCAGATTCCGTTGAAATGTAGCAGAGCGAGGCCTTTGCTTGGGGGTGGTGCTAACAGTGCAGCATTCACTTCGCTGCCAATATACTCGTGAGTATCAGCAATATATCAAATCGACTAGAGGGGATTCCCATTTAAGAGGAACGCAAATACATACAGAGCAATGTGGACAAAGCGAGGAAAACACAACAATTGTTCCACACATTCACGATAAGAGGTTTCTAGAGTCGCGTCTGGTTAATATGGACACCCCACAATATGGAAGAAATTTTCGGGGACTATTCTGTCTCATTAACATAGAAACCCGCAGTCTGGACTACGGACAGCTGCTTTGGAAACAAACTGGAAAAATACATGTCTTTGTCTTGTTATTTTCGATACATTCTCAAAAATAGGTCCCGTAATGCAAGAAAGAGTATAACTGAACCCAAGACGTCGCAGTCCAAGTCTGGTTGTTGGTTGCCAGTCCCGAGATAAGACCTGTGCCCTTAAAGGTGGTGGGGTTATTGCAGACTTTATGCCAAATAGGTGTTTGCACCTTTGTGTCCATACCTGCCAACCTGTGGACTTTTAAATTCGTAAAACTCCCGCGGCCGCGGGGGGGGGGGGAGAGGGAGGGACGGAGGGAGGGAGGGAGGGAGGAAGGAAGAAAGGAAGGAAGGAAGGAAGGAGGGAGGAAGGAAGGAAGGAAGGAAGGGAGGAGGAGGAGGAGGAGGAGGAGAAGAGAGGGGGAGGGGAGGGGGTAATAAGAGGCAATCACTTTTCGGGATGAATGATCATTTATTTTGTCAGCGATTTTTCTCTTGATTTCGCCAGTTGGCTTTTTTTTTTTTTTTCAGCGCTTTTATTGCTGATTTTGCCTTTAGAAAGTTCTCCGAGTACACTTGTTCGAAGCACGCCCCATTTTGATGCCCCCTCACCATGAGCAGGTTTCCGAGGGTCCTGTCAGCAACTGAGGAGCAGAACACCGTCCGGGTGTTGTTTCAGTGCTGAACAGTCTTTCACATTCAGCATTGCTATGGGGAATTGTCAAGATCCCCACATGAACACTGAAATCCCATGGAACTTGAACGTTCCGTCGACACTTCGAATGTCCCCTACCTGTGCCCACTGTACGTTACTCCTTGGTTCGTTTAATATAGCCAACGAAAGATTATATGCTTGCAGGTTGGCGAACTAAACTAGGAGCACATCCATTGCCTCATCCTTTGACTCATTGCTCTGCTGAGGCAGTAGTGCAGGGAATGCCGTAATAAAATGGCATATGCTGCTGAACGATGAGGTGTCCAACGACTGCAGTTGGGCAACTTCAGCCGTCCTGAGGTCGACGTTTTCCAAGGGAAACTTGTTCCGGATGTAATCACATGGCATTGCGAAGTACAAACGTACAGCAGAAAAGAACTCTCTCTCATTTGGCCTGAGCCTTTCAACAACGGAATATGTCATGCTACCAATGACAAGGTTCTTATCGTGTCTTTGGTTCTCCACAGCTCCATAAGCCAATGTCAGCAATGAGTGCCATCCCTTCAGAACATCTGGGCGGACAAATCTCGTCAAGAGATTTTCTAGAAGCTGGTTCAAGAGGCCCCCCGAGTGTGTGGATCTGAGGAGCCTGTGTCTGAAGCAGGCAGTTTGTCTTGTCAAAAAGTGGTATCACTTTTTCCAGAAAAAAAACAGTACGCCCTGTTCAGGTCCGATGATAAGAAATAAACCAGCCTTTTCTCACGGGACATGATGCTGGCCTCTCCTGATTGTTGGGGCAGCTGCCAGAGCTTTTTAGCATGAGGCATAGGATTTACTCCTTTCCTCTTTAGTGAGGGTCCATCTCCAGCACCATCAGTACTTTCCTTTCCTTCGTGACCTGCAGCAGCCTTGGGGATCTGTGCAGCTGTCTTGGATATCTGTACCTTAGTCTTGGCAATCTGTGCAGGAGTCTTGGGAATCTGTGCAGGAGTCTTGGGAGCCTGTGCAGGAGTTGTTGGGATCTCGTAGGACTCCAAAACAACGAGCTTCGGCTGTAGCACTTCGTTTCGCTCAAGAAAAAGCTTAGAGCTGGTTCCTACTGGTCAAGCAGCCTCTTCAGGCACTTTCCCAAAGACAGCCAGCGTGTTGGCACATGCTTTAAGACCTTTCTGACCTCGATGTCATGTACCCTTTGAAAATCTTTCAGTCGATCCTTACGTTTCACACTCTTCTCAGGTAGAAGAAAACGTCTACCGAAATCTCATCAACTTTCACAGAAAAACATGCAGCACCTTTTTGGGAGGCTAAGTTGATCAGATGGCACGGACAACCAACTACAATCAAATTTGGCTGAGCCTCTTTCAAGAGTGCGGCGACACCGTTTTTCTTGCCGATCATGACATTTGCATTTTCAGCAGACATAGCCAAGCAATTTGCTATCGGTAAATCCCGGGACTTCTGCACGTCCAGGATCAAATTTCCAATCTTACGACCGGATGCTTCTTGGATTGTTTCAAGGCACAAAAGGCGGCTTTCGACCTTACGAGTCTCTTCAACGTAATAGGTCACAACAATGGGATATAGTTGTGAATCCCTGTTGCTGGTCCCATCCACGGCGATCGAAAAAGCCCGTCGTTTTAAGGCGTCCAGCATAGGCAGCTCAGCGTTGGCGGCCATCTCCCCAACGATTGCCGTCATCTGTTTGTCCACAAGCATAGCGTTTAGTCTCATCAGTCTTGGAGAACATTTTTTGGAAAAGGGTCCGGCGTGGTCACTCACACTCAAAGGAATGCTATGCTCAACCAGAAATGCCGTAATGAGGCATTCTACACGAATCGCACCACGGTCGTTGTCACTCTAAAGAAAACTTATCAGATTCAACTGGTTATCCGCGGCCCGCACATATCCCTGGTGTTTACGCGAAGCGATGTACAGCTTAATGTCAGCCTTGCCACCGTGCGAAACGCTCACGTTGCACGTGCACGTACGACGAAATCCAAACTTGTCTCCCTTCTTGGACGGCACAAAACACTGGAATCCCTGCGAGTAGGATTTCAGGAAGACCTGAAAGTACCTCTTTTGAGGTTTAGAGTTCGCCATTGCGCCGCGAAGCCATCGCCACTAGGGCAAGACACCGCTCTGCACGCCACGAAAACTGGCCGAAACAGCGAGGCCTAACTCGCCAAACCAACCAAGAAACCAACGTTACTTAAACACTCAGTTGGAAAACTCGCCGTCGAAACTTGGGCTGCAGGCGTCCACCGATACCGAGCTAAATACGACAACAGCGCCACTCTTTATCATTTGGCTGTACTGTGGTCACCTTGAGCTTGTAGAAAGCATGTTTTTGCATAAAACCAAACGGAGAAGACTTTTTGTATGAAATTTATTGGAGTATAGTACAAAATGATGGGCACGTGATGTTTTTAAAATCTTTAGTTTGCAGGGTTTTAGGCACAATTAACTGTTCTTATACAACCATGCCTCAGCGGTGCTTTCAGGTAGCGCGTCCCGACCTAGGTGCATTTTAACTTCGGCAGGAAGTCGCGGCGCGTCCTCTGGGGAGACGGGGGTGGCACCCCTGTAACCTCTTCCGCTGTATCTGCTTCGGCGCAAAGATGGGCGATTGAAGCCAAGATGGAAGTCACATGCAGTTCCTCGAGTGGCCGCTGGATGAAAAATGGCGCCGTTGTGTTCGCCATTAGCTCGGTTCTCGTGGACAGGTCGGGGCCAACTTTTTCAGAGCAGTCTCTATGGCAGTTTCCCAACTGAGTGGTTTAGTAACGTTGCAAGAAACCAACGTGCGCCGTCAAACACATAAAGAAAGGCTTTGGGCTTTGGATTGGTTTTGGATCCATGGCCAACGGATAGTAAAATAAACGACACTGCCGTGGACGATACCTATTGCCCTCTTGTGGCACCAACAGCAACTTTACAAAAAAAAATTATATTTTCTGTTTTTCGTAAAATTTGAAGCAAGATTTGTAAAATCGTAAAATTAGTCCCAATTCGTACATTTTCCGAAAGATTCGGAAGAGTTGGCATGTATGTGTGTCTGTTGCCTTAGGTCATGAAGTACATGCATGAGGAATCGCATTTATCTATCCTTTGTACCCTGACTGCAGAAAAGGCAAGGCCAGATGGTTCCCTGGTCGGTTACAACACAAACAAGACAACGTCGGGCGAGAGGCTGAAGCGGTCGGGGACCCTGGCAATTGAAAAAGTAAACAAAACGTTTCGTGCTACTAAAATAAAAAAAAGTTTACAATTTTTTGTAATGCTGAATTAGAGTGCAGCTCTTGCGAAAGAGGAGAGTGTATGCTCCTCCCCTCCCATTTAGCAGGAAATGTTTGCTATATTTTTCGCTAAATTAAGCGAAAATTTCCCCACTAAATTTAGCGGGAAAATTTTACCCCGTGACGTTATGAAAGGAAACGATCCATAACGCAACACAAGGTTACGGCGACCAACCCGGAAACTGGCTCCTAAGACCTGCCTTCTAAAAAAAAATAAAAAAAAAAATTTGGTGGCGTAGCTCAGCTATGCGAGAATATACCGTACGTAGCGTGAGCTTATGTGCACAAAATGAGAGGCGCTATCAAGCGGCTCCGGTGCAGCGTCAGACTTGGCTACTGCACAATGGAGGCGCACAGCTGGGCACGTGGCGGCGCCAGTGCGTCTGCCACGGCTATGACGTCACTCCTCTGGAATGTGCAAACCAGCGAGGCGGGCCAGGCGCGCCTCGCCGGCTCTCGTAATGAGCCGTGCTAGTTATGCGGAGCGCGCGGCGCCAGGCTCATGGTGCAGAGCTCCGTTGCCACGCGCTCCACATAATGAGCACGGCTCATTACGAGGGCCACGCGAAACTGCTCAACCTTGGCCAGTGTAGCAAACGCTACAAAACTTTCCGCCTTTCTATTCTGGTCAAGAAAGGAGACGAGTGAAGCTGTGCTATGGTGGTAATAAAGTAATGGCCGGCCGCAAATCGGCAAGGTGGAAAAGGTTGCGTCATCTATGAGCGATGGTGGCAACCAGACAATTGGCAAGCTGGTCGCCGCAGTCGCTCAAAGATGGCGGTAGCTGTCATCATTTGTTTGCCGACGGACACAATACTGGGGAAACAAACCCTTAAGAGATCCGCTGTTAAAAAAAGAAGGGTGGAAATTCAAGAGCGAGACATCCTCAGAACTTTTGCAATATACGGGAGTGCAAAGCCAGAAGAACCTTGGCATCGATGTCGCTAAATCGACGGTGCACGAAATTTTAGAAGAATCCGACAAATGGATGAGCAAGGCAAAAGCCAGCCTGATGTGTTCTGCCTTCTGGACACAAAAAGGCTCGAAAGTGCTCATTTAAACTTGCATCTCAATTTTTTTGCCTAAACAAACAGCGTTTGTTTTCTGAACTTCATAAACAACAATTGTCTCTGGTCTTGATTCAATATGGACAACTCGTATTATGGACACTTTCTGGGGAACGAAGGTGTTCATAATGACAAGACATGACTGTGTTCCCTCAGTCACTCTCACTATGAGGTTTCAATGAAACAAAATGGAAAAGGTGGTACTGAAAAGACAACATATTAGTTCACATTTGAAAACATGCCTCGATGAGGCAGCAAGTTGGTGTATTCCTGTGCCCCATTTTTAGTTTGAAGTAAAATTGGTCACTGTGTTGATGCATTACCATGCCGCCTCCCAAGCTAGGAAAAACACGGCCACAGTTACTCAACAAAACAGTTGTCCACCAAAGGTCACAGCACCCCATCACACAGTCAACCAAAACATTTCCCAAACTGTGACCATCACTGACACAACTTGCCACTGAGCTATGAACATTGCTCAAGACAGCATAGCTATTTTTTGTGGGACCCCACCACACACCCGGCATATCTTTTGGCACACAAACAAAATGTCCCACTTAAATGTCAACAGTAACATCGGATGAAAACGCGGAATATAAATATTGCACGTCCGTCTCCTGGCCTGGTCCCGAGGAGTCCTCAGTGCCACATGCTGCCTACTGCACTGTATCCATGTCCCAGTGACGTAGCAGGCTTGCCTCTATTGCGTAGCTGGTTGGGCAGATGGGCCTGTCATGAATGTTCATCACCATGGCATGACAAAGCCTTCCAATAAACTTCTTGCCCCACCAACCTTGGCACTGTTCACACGCCATGGAGATCTCCGAGGTGAGACACTAGTTCCATGCTACTAAATTGCACAGCCCTGCGGTGAACAGATCACCCTGTATCCTTGCCGACATCTTCAAGGTCACCAGTCTCGAGGTCCAGGTATCTGCACATAATCAACAATCGCTGTAGCAAAAGGTCACAGAATCCACCATCGGGTGAATTACACAGGATTTTGACCTTCCTGTTTCAGCTCCGTTCAATCATGAATACTTCACTGGGTCCAGTACAAATAGCTTCATTGTTTAACACACGATCACGGTAAGGTTAAAAAGCTTTTTGTTGCAAGGGCAGCCAAATGAAAACCTAATAAAAATGTTTTTCTCGATTTTGCCTCAAAACATTCTCCCCAGATGAGCAATGTCCATCACTCTTTACCTGCTGCAGTGATGTGATTGGCCTAAGCCGTTTTGGAGCAGCAAAAGTGGCTTTTGGAGCAGATGTTCTTAGAAAAAAAAAATATATATATATACATATTTTTCTAAGTGCTGTACAAACGAAGGGATTTGTGTTGCATTCTGATGTGACGTGTCGTGATGGAACTCGCTGCTTGTGCTTTTACTGCTGAGACACCCCACAAGTGTACAGTCAAACTTGTTTATAACGAACAGGAAACACTACTATCAGTTCGATATAGCAAACACCATTTACAGCGAACTTCCCCGATGGGTCTGTTGTCAAGCGAAAGCTTCTATTTCTTTCTCATCTCTTCGTGCCTTGCAACAACGCGCGAGATCTTTTTTTTTTCATGCTTTTTTTTTTTGCGTGCAGGTTGTTTTTTTTCAATCGCTTCTCTTCGTGGGCTACCACCGCCTTGGGATAATGATTTTTTTTATCTGGCGTGCGTGCAGTGATTTTGTTTTCACTTAACTTTTTTATGAATCGTTTCTCTTCACTTAATTTTGTTCGGGGGTTGAGCTTTCAAACTTTTCCTTCTTTCCTACTTTTTTTTTGTTTGGGGGGATCGGGGGAGGGAGAAGGGACAGTCTAAAAGACGACTGTTTGGGCGTTCTTGGAAGCCTTCCTGGGGGAAGAATTCGATATAGCCAGTGTGTTAGTTATAAAAAGTGCTTTTTACATGTATTTTTATTTAAAATTTTCGTGAGTTCGATATTGACAATATTTCGCTGTACGTGGGTTTGTTCTAAACGGGTTTCATTGTATACAATCCTGTAAACGTTGACAAGCAAAAAAAAAAACACTTGTTACCGTTTTACTGGTTCCCAACGTGCCAGATATTTGTTAGAAGTAAGCAAACGTAAAATAATGGCCTGCAGGCGTCCCGGCTGGTGCGTCTATCGTGCAATCATGTTCGCATGCACCTGAGGGCAACTTCTGCAGGCTTGCAGTTGCGCGTGCTTCATTGCGCGAGCGGAGACAACGGCTGTTCGATGAAAATCGAAACCATGCCACCCCGCTCCGTCGCCGACTGATTCCCGAAACTGTTTGCAAAATTTAACTTTGGAGCGTACGACCAAAAACAGTCCAGCGGCGCAAGCTTGCCAAGCCGGAAAACAAAATAACAAGCTAAACAGACACACACAAAAAAAGAACCTGAACGCATCGATGCAAGACATTGCGAGCCAGGGTCAAAAAGTTCTTGGGCCGCTTTGTGCAACAACTGAACTCATGACAAACAAGCGCTCTGTGCGGGTTCAGCGCGCAGACATTACCTTCTTTGCTTTAGCTCACTTCCCTTCACCAGCTTTCTTTCACGGCAGATTTTTCACGTACCGGGGTCCCTCTCGAAAGAAAGCCCACCGAGAGAAACATAGGTAATCAATACTTCGTCACAGCAGTCTCCGAGTTGAAGATGGATTTTTGTAGTAACGTATGATTTAAACAAAAACAGGAATGTTGATGAGCATGTGGCAGTACCTAGTTTCATTTTAAAAAGCGCCATATCTGCACCGACGTGGGGCTGCAACACCCGACGTCGCGCGACCATGGTGACTGAAAGGCAGAGACCAAATATACCTTTCCCACGGCCGTTGCTTTCAGGAGCGAGTGCTTCAGCTCACAAAGTAACTCTCGCCTCGCAAAAATGTGGTTTCGTTTCACAGCACGACAGCATGGCTGGTACCCGGCACACTAGCGTCGGAGCGTCCGCACACACCCGCGTCTATTGTTGAAAATATTTTAAAAAAAGACGCGAGACGAGACCTACGAAACGCGAGACGGCAGGAAAACCATGCAAGACCAGAGGGTACTTTGTGTCGGGCGGCCGCTTGCGCCACATAACAGATGCATGCTCAATTACGGTAGTCAGTTTAGTTTTGGTTTTGAAAGGCGACCGAAATTGTTTTGTTTTTTTGGGCGCAAACTTGGCGCGATTACCCATATTTGGGCAAAATGTAGCAGGGTTAGTCCATTGGCGCAGTTTGGCGCAATTGGCACAGCAATCACATCACTGCTGCTGCTCACCTCTCATACTTTGGCATTTTCAACTGATTGAAGGTGCTTCCCTCTTTGAGGGTTAGGAGAATTAACTTACGAGTGTTCAGGGAAAAAAAGGCTGAGGTGGCAGGCACCAAAACGGCAATACCCATGGGTGGCTGAAAAGGCTCTTTCAAAACATTGTAGTACAGGTAGAGTTCCATGTTTTCAGTATGACGGTAAACACTGAGAACTAACCCTTAAAAAGTGTTTATCAAAATTGGATAAAGAAAGAAGAATTTTAAGTTTTCTTTGAACAAGAAAAACACAGCAGTTTGATCACGTGTCGCAATACACTAAAACCGAGATGGTGAGCAGTAAGTTACAAGCCTGTGACACTAAGACATCAATACTGTGAACGCTGCTCTTCCAGCAGAGCTTGATGGTTACCGTGCGCAGCTCACTTTTTAGAGCGCTAATGTCCAGGCAAAGCGCAAACATGATATCTTCATCACCTTCAAAAATATGTTGCCACAAACGGTGGTGTGGTTGGTGCCTAAAACGCGCTCGCATACCACAAAGCTTCGCAAGTTGAGGTTTCTGCAACTTTTAAATATCAGCATGCTCGTTTTCCTACTGCACATCAACATCTCCGTCACTTGTAATATGATCCTGCCCTAACCGCCTCCCATTTGTAGACAAATAAATCATTTTTAGCGCACTGACCAGCGTGAGCGAGCAGCCGCACGTGAAATCCTGGAGAATCTACCTCCGTCTTTTCCGCCATCTTGGAACTACTGCCCCGCCACCCATAGGGCGTTGGTTGTAAATTCGGGGCATCAGGCAATGACATATAAAAATAGAAATTGAAGTGAAAATGTCGACCAGTCAACTCTGGTCCATCTTATCTAAAATCACCTTTAATGTTTTTGGCACAACCAGCCGCACAATATTCCGTATGTATCAAAATGGCACAACTGACGTAGCTCAAGTATCTTTGAATTCAGCAACAGCCGACAAGTGTAAGGGGGACATGGACCTGAATTTAACATTTTTTTTTTAAATTCATTCTTCAATTTTAAGGTTTTGATTTTTAGAAAGTAATTGTACACCCTTACACTAAATGTAATAACCATAGGCCCAATAGTGACGTTGAAATAAAATATTTTCAACACACTGTGAGGCAGTAACAAAGTAAAGGAGTTCAATGTTTCAATGCATTTTTCTCAGTTTCACTTTTTGCTGCAAATTTCATGCGAAGGAATCTTTTGCCTGAGGGTAAAAGTATTCTGATACCACAATCAAGATGTTTCTGAACTGAAATTTACTGGGGAATCAGGCTATCTACTTTAAGTTGAACTTCTCATTGAGAAAAATTAATGTTTTCAAGCATTGGCATAGGACAGATTAGCATCTCATATCTTGAGGTAATGACACTTTCTGAAATATTTACATCAGAGTTATAAAAACTGATAGCCCAAAGTCCCACATCCCCCACATTATATTCAAGCAGTCAAAATGGTTCATAATAGGTTAATTTGCATATCATAGATTTCTTAAAAGGCAACTCCGCTCGATTCCGAAAAATTTAGGCTTACATGTGATTCCATTTCACAAAGCACTAATAAACAGCTTTTCGTCCTCGGATTCACAAACTGTGGAATATTATTTGTGTAATCCCAATTTAAACAACAGCTGATACCGAAACCGAAACTTCGGTTGAGTCAGGCAACATTGGTCTCGTGCCGTCAGAGTCATGGCCACGTCACGTCGAACCACGTGGTCTTGTAACGTTCGTGGGGGCGAGGGACAGGACACGTGACGAGGGCAGGTCGCTTCGCATGGTGTGGACGGTGATGGCCCGGGGGAGAGGGTGAATGAAAGAGGACGAAAGAGGAGAAGGGGAGCGAAGAAACAGACCGACAAGCCCGCAGGGCAGCGCAAACTAGCGCATCCACGTTACGGTGATCACGTGGACGCCGTTCAGCCAACACTGAGAGGAGAAACTCATGACGTCATCGTTCAATTTCGCTCCGAGAAGTAAAAAGAAACAAAACGTGAGAATGACGTAGTCATGCCTCTGACGTAATGGCTCAACGTTTGCCGCTCCAACTCCGTCGCATTGACTGTGCTGACGATTGCGCCTCACGTCGCACGCTGGAGTTGAAGAGTTGTAGAGATTTCGGCGACTTGGCTGATTTGGAAGTTTGGTGGCCAGTTTATTAAATATGTAGATATTTTCTAAATATAAAAAATGAAGCGGAGTTGCCCTCTAAGAAAGAGTGACACATCTTCTTATGCAGGTATGTAAAATTGTCCTAGAGAGCTGAACATTTGCACAGTACACCTACACCTGATGTTGAATCTCCTCTGCAAATTTCATACCGATCACCTGAATAGTTCAGAAGTTCAATTTGTAGCCAGTAGAAATCTTCATGATATAAATTACAAATTGCCGTAGTGCATACACCGACGTGCGGTTTACCAACACGGCGCTTTACCCACACATGTGCAGAAAGTATGTGGACAGAAGCGGCCAAACTCTGTGTTTTTGCCGTTGCCAGTACTTCACTCTTCATTTCTTTACTTGATTTGTTGTGGCATTTGGTACCCGCACCTGCGCAGAAAGTATGTGGACAGAAGCGGCCGAGCTCCGTGTTTTTGCCGTTGCAGTACTTCATTCTTCATTTCTTTACTTCATTTGTTGCGGCATTTGGTGCCAACAAACCTCGTATGTGATGCTCGACAATTTAGGCTAGCTACCAGACCTTGAACGTCAGCAGTACAGACAAAGTGCGTTGTTGGCGTTGCACAAGCAGACTGCATTGATAGCGTTGCTTTCGACAATCCTAATTGGCGCTTCGACAAAAAGTTTGTGCCACTAAGGTCGATGGCTCATGTCATTGTTTATGTGGTGATTTAAACAAACTACCGTTTACAGCCTGCACAATTCAGTCATACAAGTCTCTTGATCTGTAAAACTACAGCGCAAGTATGAATGTGGAATAACCCTTTGAAGGAACCACATAAATTGCTATCTTGACCCATCGTGCTACGATTTATTAAAGAAGTGATCTTGATGGTGCATTAATTATATAAAAGTATGAGCCCCCTCACTGAAAGGGACACTGAAGTCGATTCTGAGATCATCTTTTTGTGGTGACACCTCAATCTAGAAACTCTAAGCATCTCAACAAACCTGAAATTGCAATCATGCGTACGTCATTTACTCGTTAAAAGCGTGTTCAAAGATCGGGACACGCCCTTTTTGGGAAGAATTTTCTTCCAAGTGAAGTGGCCGACGAAAGGCGCTTGTCGGCGAGCTGCAAGCAATGGCTTCGCCGGCGGAGAAAAAGGGCAGTCTTATCCGAATGTGTACCATCAGGCTCTCTTCGAAACAAGTTATAATAAAATCATTCGGAATTTGTGCGTATTGTTGGGCTTTCATTGGTCCACACAATGTAGTCCGCAAGGAAAAAAAGAGTCCACATGCTTTTCTCTTGTCCCGAGATGAATAGGCAGTTATGTAATATAAGACTTTGTGTATGCGGGAATTAACACCTTTTAAACAATATAAGATCAAAAACGACCTTTTCCAAAAATGACTTCAGTGCCCCTTTAAGTAAACAACACTTTTTGTGGGTGAATTCCCCGCCCCTTTTTGCGCCATATAAACAGCATTTTGGGCCAACGCGGTGTTTATTATGACTGAAGAACGGAGGGAATGGGAAGGAAGTAAATTTGGCTTATGTATTATCTGCTTCCCTTTGCCAAAATAGACAGTGGCCTAAAATGTAATTTTTTTCTTTCTTCTTTTTTTTTTTACTAAGGTGAGCTCTGCTCAATAATATAGCTAAAAATGGCCCATGTTATTGAAAAGAGATGGTTAAAGTGCAGGCGAGCTGGTGGTTGAAACCTGAGACTGTATTCAAAAAAGGAGAAAAAGTTCGGAAATAGAAAAAAAAGGGACAGGCAACGTCTCAATTTCATTCCACCTGTGTGCTAAATTTACATCGGTGTACTTTAACCGTTTAACCCCCAGGTCCGAGCTGTGTTGTCATTAGAGTTTGTACAAATATCACCAAGGACGAGTCAACCTCGTCCACCCTCATGCTGTAGCGCTCTCATGCTGTGGCGCTCTCTGCGCCAAAAACAAGTTACAATAAAAAATTAGTTTTGGTTTCTTTTTTCAACACAAGAAGGTGGTAGAAGTCTAGAAAAAAAAAGCGTTTTGCACATTTGCAGTGCGTTTTGCCCAAGAATGGTGATTTAAAAATGGCGCCATGCATAAGGAATGCTGACGGCGGTGATGTCTCCAGAAAAAGAGCAGTTTCTTGCAGCAGTTCGGAGAGTAGCGATGCTGAAGGCCTCGAATTTGTCTCCCAAAGTTAGTCTCACATTGCTTTTGAAGACAAGACGGCCTCAGACGACGAGAGCGGCCATGATAATGTGCTTCTGAAGACTTCAGATTAAGTAGGTTGACTCCTTTCACGGGAGGTAGAAAAGGTTGCGGGTAAACGCATAGGAATCTTGCCTGTGAATGTCAAGGTGGTATTTATATTATTCCTTTGGCATGTGGGTTTTCATATTTAGGTCAAACTGGACGTTATGTTAATGAGCGAATCATGAAGCACAAAAGGTGTGTTCTCCTGCAGTCCCCAAGTTCAGACACTGTAGAACATTTACAAGTTTGCCACAACTGTCCACCACGGTGATTGTCCACGACGGTGATAAGCCGAGAGCGAGATAAGTTTTAACGCGTAGTAAAAGAAACTCTTAGTATTGTTTTTGCTGGAAATTGTGTAAGTGCCTCGTTGATAGTGACTGACAAGTACAAACTTTTTTGCAAATGTTTTTCAGTACATTGATTTTGGCAAGTGCGTAAGCGTGGAGAGCATTTCTTCTTTTGTTTGCTCTTTCTGAGTCTGGGGGTGTGACTTGGTGCGAGGGTTCTTGGCGTCGACTGCGTTGTACCCATATAAAAGGGTGTGGGGTTAGGATAAACCTTCAGCAGTGTTCGAGACGTTGTGTGTGTCGTCGTCTTTTTCATGTCCTTTTTCCTCTCCGGTGTTTCAGGTTTTTGTTAGGTCTGCAATTGACCAGATTGCCTGTACTTTCACTCTCCTCTCAGTAATCACTTTTTAAAATGCACGCAATAGGATCTCGTCAAGTGCGTTAAGAACTATCCCATGCACACAGGGATGACTTACATGATTATGCTTCCTGCAGCAGAACCTCATGCTTGTGGTCGCAAGTGGTCACTGCCTCTTGGCTCGCAGAACAATGAAACAGTGATTACAGGCACTTATTAGCAAGAAAACCATTATATCCTAAAGCACATGAGTTGAATACTAAAAAAAATTTGGTTCATCGCGGGAACTGCAACTGCAATATGCAAAATAAAAAATAAGCACGTAACAGGTGATTCGAGGTATTATGGTTACACATTAACTTAGAAATAACCTGTCTGCATCAATCTGAAATTAAACTGGCAAGCTCTGGCTGTTAAAACACTTTTTCAATTAAGGTCAGCTGATAGCATAAGCCACCTCTTGGAGAAAGGCAAGAAATGCCCCTTTTGCCTTTAGCTCGAGCACCTCTTGACATTTTCCAAGGTGGAAAGAGCTGCACATTCTTGTGCAGTAATATCTAAAATAAAAGAGCACCGCTTGCAGCAAGGGGGACACGGAATCAATGGGCGTGTCGAGGCACCATGATAACAGGTTAAATTAAATAAAAAAACCTTTCCACATAATTTGAAAATAAAATATGGTTACAATTAACGTCAGTCTATAACAGAAGCCGACTGTTGGAGAGTGGCAAGAGATGCCCCTCTTGCCTTTAGCTCGAGCACCTCTTGACATTCTCCAAAGCAGAAAGAGCTGCAAGTTCTTGTGCAGTAATATTTAAAATTGAGAAAAGTGCTGGTTTCAGCGAGGGGGACGGTTGTAAACGAGCATTTCGAGGCACTATGGTTACCCCTTTATTTAGAGACAACCGTTCCACATCAACTGAAATAAAATTGCCCATCCCTGGTTGTTAAAAAAGCGTTACGATTAAGGTCAGTGTATAATACCTCACCTAACCTAACCTGTTGGAAGATGGTAAGAGATGCCCCTCTTGCCTTTAGCTCGAGCATCTCTTCACATTTTCCAAAGTGGAAAGAAATCCAAGCTGTCAAACACACCATCCCTTTTTGCAAGAGGAACACTGCCCCCTTTTTTGTAGTCCAATTGTCACAACTACTGATATGCAAAAAGTCATAGTCCTTGAGGGCCAGCACAGACATGCTCGGAACATCTTCAGGGAGCTGCGCGGATGCCGCTCTTTCAGTAGAAACTCGTCTGGCTACAAGGCCCTCCATGATTTGCTGCTGCTCCTATCTGGTGGGAGGTTTGCCACGCATGGGACCAGAACCAGGGCGTTTCTTTTTGGTGGGAAAGTACCGTGCTTGTTTTTCCATCTTTTTGTTGTGCAGGATTACCCTAGGGTTTAAAGAAGTCTCATCTGGAGGAGAAGTCTCATCATCTGGAGCAGAGTCAAGTACTTATTGGATCTTGGTAAGGTGTTTCAACACCAAGGAGCTTGAAGAGCTTGGCAATTTCTTCCTGGAGAGGGACTCGTTCACTCCACTCAGTGCTAAACGTATCTTGTCCTCTAAATTTGGTTGAGTCTTCTGCATCCCTACCTCAATACTCTGCCGAATGTCATCCAAGAGAGTCTGTGGCTCATCATCCAACGTAAAGCCTGTTGCTTCATGTGTAGTTGATGGCATTTCTACATCTGGCTCGGTGTCGGCCTCCTTCACAGTCGTCGCATGAAGCCCCAGGTAAGCTACTGCGTGAATGTGCTTGCACATTGACGCTGAAATCAGGCTGTCATTGCAAGTGCACCTGTAACTGTCGATACAGATGACACAGTCCTTGCAGCGAAGCACGCAACTCTGGCAGGGATCGCCCTTCTCAACATGGCAGCTTCTCTCTGCCTGGGACTGGGACTTTACAAGCCAGCCATGGCCATTTTGCAGCTGTTCTACATCTGATGCAGGAATTTTCATCCCTTCCTGGTGCCTCCGAAAAAGGGCTGCATCATGCCGATTCGTTTTTCCTTTTACGAGCGACTTGAGACGCTTGTAGAGGCGGTCACGGGTCAGTTCGAAGAAAATCATCAACAACTTGTCGAGCCTCTGGTTGTGAGTTCCATGAATGTAGTGTGACTTCAGGTCCTTGTGCATTGCCTCCAGGTGGTTGTTAGTATTAAAAGGAATGCCTTTTCTGAAGCGGAGCGCCCACTGTTCTACTCTGCCACCATAGTAGCGCTCGAAGTACTGAAGAAACTCCTGTACTTGTTGAATTAGTTTCGGATCAGCCTCTTCACTTAGTTTCTGACAGAGAAAGCCTGTCAGAGCTTGTTGGAATTGACCCTCATCTTTGGAATTTCTCAGCACCCACAACTCGTCGCGAAGACGGTCACGGGTTTGCCTATCTTGGACTGATTGATTGATTGGAGTTTTATGGCGCGTGAGCAACTAGGCCAAAATGCGCCAGGTGCATACACTATTGCAGGAGAAGGGTTAAGGAGAAGACAGAGCTATAGTAGCTGGTGATACAATAAAAGTATGAACATGAATCGTGTAAAAGATATGGATATGAATTTCAGGTAAGTATAAAAGTTACAATCAATAAGGAATTATCTGAAAATAAAAAACATGGTGAAAAAGGAGGGGTTATAACAGGTGTAGATAGCCTGTTATTTTAATAAATTCCAAAACTTTACTGAAAGGTACAAGAGGTTCATTTCCTAGCAAAAATTTGGGGTGAAATGGGAGATGGGATTTAAAAATAGTGGAAAAACATACTTGTCGTTTTTGATCCAAGTACCTACAGTGCCACAGAATATGTAGGACAGTCAACGTTTTGCCACAATGCTCACAGCGCGGGGTGTCATCATTGCAAAGTAAATATAGATGCGTTAAACGAGTGTGACCAATACGCAAGCGGCACATCAAGACCTTGTGGAACCGGTTCCTCTGGTGGGAACTCACCCATAATCCTAAACAAGGTTTGATATTGTGTAGTTTATTGTCTGTTTCTTGATTCCATTCCAACTGCCAAAGTTCATAAATTGATTTTTAGTAACTGGTTTAAACTCCTCATAAGGTAGGCCGACCGATGCGTTTAGGCCACCATTAATAGAGACAGCCAATCTATCTGCTGCTTCATTACCTGGAATACCTACATGGCTTGGCACCCAGCATAGTTTTATATCAAGGCCAAGTAGGAGAGCGCGATTCATTTGGACACGCGCTTGTTGAACGAGGTGATTCTTCGTAACGGTAAGAGAACATAAAGCCAGTAGAGCACTCTGGGAATCTACGAACAGAATAGCCTTCCTCACACGGTCTTCTAAGATGTGTTCAAGCGCCATGAGGACAGCGTAAAGCTCAGCAGTGAAAATACTTGCAACACAGTCAATATGTCTCGCTCTACTAAAGTGTTCCGAATATACTGCGGAACCTACGAAAGACAAGCTTTCGGCCCCGTCAGTAAAAAAATTGCACATAGTCTTGATATTTCTCTTGTAATGCAAGAAATTCCTTGAGGAGAACCTGATGGTTAACTGACCTTTTGTTATATTTTGTAAGCGACCAGTCACATGACAATCTTACTGCCTTCTAAGGGGCAACAGTTTGTGTTTCCTTAATCAAGTTACTTTCAGGAAGAGCCAGCTGCAGGAAGGAAGAAATGCTCTGAAGCCGGAAGCTTAATGGGCGTATTATGCTAGGTTTGTTTTCAAAAAGCCGCAAAAACATAGAGGTGTGAACCGAATTGTTTGATGGATGCATAGGATCAGATTTCACTTTGTACCCATAACACAAGCTAAGATATTGTCTGCGCTTCTCTAGTGACATTTGATGTGTATGTACATACAGGCTCAAAACAGGCGATGTCCGAAATGCTCCTGTGGCAAGTCGAAGGCCAAAATAATGGACCGGATCCAGCATTTTCAAGACAGATTGCCGTGCTGATCCGTACACAATTGCACCATAGTCCAGACGGGAACGAACTAGTGAGTTGTACAATCGGATGAGACATCGCGTGTCAGACCCCCATGATGTGTGTGAAAGTACTTTGAGAATGTTAGACGACCGCAAGCATTTCTGCTTCAGCTCCTTGACGTGAGCCAGAAAGGTAAGTTTCTTGTCGAAAATAACCCCTAAAAATTTGTGCTCGTATTTTACAGGTATTGCAGCGCTATAGAGCTGCAAACAAGGATCAAGCACCAGACCACGACGTAGTGAAAAGGGCACACACACAGTTTTTTCAGATGAAAACTTAAAACCATTTTCATCGGCCCAATTGCTCATTTTGTTTATTGAGAGTTGAAGCTGGCGCTCGCAACTTGAGAGATTGCAGGACGAAAAGGAAATCTGCACATCATCTACATATAATGAATATGAAACTGATGGAGGTATCACTGCAGCAAGGCTGTTTATCTTCACCACAAACAAAGTGACGCTCAATACAGCCCCTTGAGGGATGCCATTTTCCTGAGGAAAAACATCCGAAAGTGTGGAACCAAACCTAACCTCAAAAAAGTTCGGATAGTCCAAAACTCCCTTATGCAGCGCAACATGCGGCCACGGACACCATGTGTGTATAAGTCCTTTAGAATCCCGTAACGCCAGGTAGTATCATAAGCTTTCTCTAGGTCAAAAAATACCGAAACGCAGTGCTGTCGATGAACAAAAGCTTCACGTATGAAAATTTCCAGGCGAACAAGATGATCCAATGTTGATCGCCCCATTCTAAACCCACACTGATTGGGATCTAAAATTCCCTCAGTCTCTAAAAAGTGTACTAATCGTCTATTTATTAGTTTTTCATAAGTTTTCCCAATGCAACTGGTCATTGCAATGGGACGAAAACTTGCCGGTAGAGTAGGTTCTTTACCGGGTTTTAGGAGAGGAATTATATGTGCCCGCTTCCAGCACTGAGGAAAGGCAGAAGCCATCCACAAATGATTAAAAAAGGTTAACAAATGGCCTAGAGATTCAGGAGACAAGTGCCGCAACATTTCATAGTGAATTTTGTCAGGACCAGGTGCCGACTGCTTTTTTGACCCAAGGGCCACCTCGAGTTCGCACATTGTGAAAGGCTGGTTGTATACAAGAGTGTCTGATCCTGAGATAGCAATTGGCTGCTTTTCTGCTACAGCTTTGAACTTCTTAAATTTTGCCGAATACTTAGATGAGCTAGACACTTCACAAAAATGTTCCGCAAGAACATTTGCCTGGCCTTTCAAAGTTGGCAAAGCCGAGGGAAAAAGAGGCGTTCTAAAAGAGAGGTAGTTACCCCGAATTTTCCTCATTCGGTCCCACACCTCTTTAGTAGTGACAAAACTGTTCACCTTGGAAACATATTTCATCCATGAGCTTTTCTTAGCACGTTTGCTTGTCCAACGAGCCTTTGCTTTACATTTTTTAAACTCTATCTTGTTCCAGACCGTTGGGTAGCGGCAGAAAGTGCCCCAGGCCCTGTTCTGACGTTTAAGCGTAACAGAACAGTCTTTGGTCCACCAAGGCTTGCAACGCTTAGGAAGATTTTCAGATGTTTGTGGAATAGAGGCAGAAGCAGCAGTTATGATACGGTCAGTAACGTACAAGGTGGCATTTTCCGGAGTCGTAGCTAAAAGTTCGGCTGGGTCAAGCACTGCTTCCAATGCAAAAAAAGGCCAGTCAGCTTTGTCTAATTTCCACCTGGGGATACGTGTTGAAAGTGATGGCGGTGCTACAAAAGTTTCTAAAAAGACAGGAAATTGGTCACTCCCAAAAGGGTTATCTAAAACCTTCCAAGAAAAACTGGGAAGTAAAGTTGGGGATGAAAGAGACAAATCGATGGAAGTGAAAGTATTATGAGCTGCACTAAAAATGTAGGATCATGTCCATTTAAAAGGCAAAGGCCGGATGACAATAAAAATCTTTCAATGACACCACCACGGGAGTCTTGGCGAGCTCTACCCCACATGGGGTGGTGGGCGTTAAAATCCCCAAAGATTAAAAAAGGTTGCGGAAGCTGCGCTACAAGTCCATGCAGGTCATGTAAATGCAGTGGAATATTTGGTGGCAAGTAAAGTGAAACAAGCGTAATAAGGCGGTCAAGAAGAATACGAACTGCCACTGCTTCTAGAGAGGTTGTGAGAGGAACAGAAGTACAGGCAATACCACTCTGAACAACCACAGCTACTCCACCAGAGGAGTTGCTATGGGATGCACGGTCCTTTCTAAAAACCTGATGACGACGTAGAACATTTGTTTGTGTCCTTGAGATGAGTCTCCTGTAGGCATATAGCGAAAGGTCGAAGCTCATCAAGAAAAAAATTTATGTCATCAATATTAGGGAAAAGACCACGGCAATTCCACTGCATAAAACTATAGCTTTTTGCCATTTAAACGAAAAAAAATATATATATATAAAAGTGACCTAAAAGGGAGATCCGTTAAGGTTTAAAATCTATTTTTACACGTGGGCTATTCTGCTTTTTAGGAGGATCTTTCTGTTTCCAAGTGGGGTCACTGGCAGCAGAAAGAGACGACTCCGATCCTGAGACGGGAGCGTCCTCCTCGGCCCTGGGCCCACTTACGTCCATGGGCTCGTCTGTTGCCGCCGGCAGCTGACCCTTGGAGGTCGTCTGCTTCGGCGACTCCCCAGGCTTCCTCTGGGGAGCAGAGGTGCGAGGGGGTAGGCCACGGCCCTTAGGGGCCGAAGGTCCAGGTGGAGCAGGGGGGGGGGGTCAGCCCCTGCCCTGAGGTGGATGCTGAGGAGGCAGCATCCACCTTACGATTCGAAAGCGGTGTCACTGGCACTGCTCCCGAGGGCGCAGGAGACCTCGAAGGGAGGCGCATATCGTCCGTAGATGTCTGTGTTCCAGTCGAAACCATTGGCCGTACCGGTCCCTATGTACGACCTGGGCAAAAAGCGTTTTGCCTTTGGAAACAAAGGCAAAACGCTTTTTGGCATCAATGTAGGAAATGCTTTCATTAACCTTCAAGGTGAGAATTTCTTTTTCTTGCTTCCATAACGGGCAAGATCGGGAGTATGCTGGGTGTTTTCCTTTACAGTTTGTGCACTGAGCTTCGTTCTCACACACATCAGCGACGTGCTTCTTACTAGAGCATTTGGCACAGGTCTCGCTGCCCCGACAGTTGCACGACCCATGGCCGAACCTTTGGCACTTAAAGCAGCGCTGAGGGTTCGGCACATAAGGCCGGACACGGCACTGAAGGTAGCCTGCCTTTACATTAGTGGGGAGAGTCGTGGAGTCGAAGGTCAGAATGACATGCCTGGTTTTACGTTCTATGCCGTCGCGACGGATGGTGATGCGTCGTGCTGCAACCACTCCCTGTCCGGAGAGACCCTCAACTAGCTCCGTATCTGTCAAGTCGAGCAAGTCATCTTCAGAGATGACCCCTTGGCCGGTGTTCAACTTTCGCTCAGGGGTCACACTGACCTTATAGTCTGAGACAGAGTTCAGGGCTAGGAGTGATTCACTTTGTTTCTTTGTATTCACCTCAACAAGGAGGTCGCCTGATGCCATCTTTTTGGTGCTAAAGTTCGCACCAATAATACTTTCAAGCACTTTAGATACTAAAAATGGAGAAAGTTTAGCCAGTGGCTTTTCACCCTCAGCGTGCAAAACAAGAAACTTTGAAAATTTAAAAAGATCAGGAGTCTTAGTCGGAATGTCAAGGACTTCGGTGCGGGTCCTTTTCAGGGCCCGATCAGTTGGTTTAGTACGAGAACCCATAAAGATGGGAAGGAAATTCAGTGCCCGGGTGCACCGCCCACCACAGAGCCCAACAAGGGGGTAGGTAATGCGCCATAACAAGAAAGGCTTGGCTGACACAATTACTCTACCAGTGCTGCCCGGGCACTATACCCTAGTGTGGTTGCAGGGACAGATCCTGTATCCACTCAAGGTTAGCCCTTGCCGCCTAAGAAGGTGAAAAAGGAAGGGAGTGCAGAAGAAAAGAGAAAGAGGTGGAAGGAAAAGTGAAAGAAGGAAGAAGAGGGTAGAAGAGGCGACTGACTGAATCATCCTGGTCGGGCCAAGCCAGGACACCCGTCTACGAGAAGCAGGGGTCGAAGCGGTGTATTGCCTCGCCCGGGGGGCCCCCCGAAGGATCCAAACATACCCCGGGCACAGCTCAACCACCAGGATGCCCTTTTCCCCAGACACGGGAAAGCCACGCACAGCCAGACGTGGGTGGGCGAACCCACATGGCTCGGGGTTCGTAGTGACGCCACTCACCAAGCACCCACTAAAGTAGGTGCCCCCTGCGTGCGGGTATGGTGGCCCCCGCGACTGGGGTCCGTGGTGGCGCTACTCACCAAGCACCTAGCACCTAAGGTGCAGGCGCCCACTGCGGAGCTCGGGGTCCGTGGAGACGCCACTCTCCAAACACCTGCTTTCACAGGTGCCCCCTGCGGGATACATTATGTTAGTATTAGTCTTAACGCAGCTCATTTAGTAGTAATAAGGGAAAGTGAGTTTTTTTCCCAATCCCCCATGCATTCCCAAACGGAGTTCTGTCTAATGTGGCAGTCGCTAAGATGTGGAACTCAAGTTTGCGCTACTCACTTCCTTCAGGGGCATATATGGTGGTGGCTCTGTGGTTCGGAGGTCCCGACGGCTGTTGACTTTATGCTTCCGTATTGTTTCAGAAACTGTTAAAGCGCAGGGCAAGCTTTCTCGTGCCACGGATTGTGATGTCGAACAAACAGTTAAGTCATGGCTGGCCCATTCAAAGAAGACTGGACAAAGCAGCCAAAAAGTATGTTAAAATATATATTTTGATATTAGCAATTACTCAATCAACATATTAAATGGTACAAGCATCTGATACAGCTGGGATATTAATGTGTAAACTCATCTTTCAAACATATTTTCATGATGGGGAGTCTTTGTATTATCCAGTTAATTTCAAGTTAGATTAATATAAAATACTATTTGGAGAATTATCAGAATCAATGCTTTTAATGTTTTGTAATGGAAACAACCAGAAAGTAGATCTGCAAAAGTATCAAACCAATCTCTCTATTTGTTCCTTAAGTGTTAGCTGTATACTGGAACATGTTTGAAAAATAAGTCTCAAGCATAAAGACACTATATCGCTACTGTTAATGAATGAATCCTCAAAGTTTACTGGAATACTGATAAACAGTACGGTACTGATTAAAAATTGCAGCCCAGCATTACGTGAAAAGTTTTCGAAATTTGTTTCTGGAAATCATGGAAGTTTGTGCATGTAAACACCATTGTTTTGTTTCTTAAGTCACTCATTTTCCAACTGCAACAAAGACAACTTTTAAACCTCATATTAATCAGTTACTTGACAGGTTAGTTCCAAATGTTTCTGTGAACAAAGGGTAGAGGGATAGCCCACTAAAAGTTCTTTTGTCCTTCCTTACTTTAAAGAAGTTGGTATGTCTGTGCCACCAAGCCCGACTGCCTAGCATGTCTCCGCAAGCATGTGGCTCCAGAGGTAAGGGATGCTTTTGACAGAAATTGCCAATTTTTTTGTTTCTCACACGAGTGCTAGTCACTGTGCAATACATTTAATTGGAGCCAAACAGTCTTGATGGTTATCTACAAGTTTGCACGTCTATGGAGACCAAATTATTGATGGAGATTAAGTGTTCGGTGATGTTCCGTTTAAAAGTCGTTTCTTTGCCTACTTTCTTTTCAGAAGTTGGAGTTATTTCTCTGCCATTAGCGAAATAAAGGAGCAAGCAGCTCCAGAGGTAAGTCATGCTTTCGACATTGCTGGCGCTTTTTTCCTCGCGTGAGAGCCCCAGTCACTATAACTATAAGGCACGACACTCTTTTCGGCCCATACTCACGCTGCTCCATGTACCAGGTGCTGATTTGGATTCTCGCTGTCACGGCGAATTCCGTCGGGACGGCGGAAGCCCCAATCTACGAGTCATGGCCAGCGACGACCTTCTTTTCGTCAACTCATCGTCCCCTCGAGCCACCGGATTTTCCAGAAAAGTTTCTGTGTCATCTTGAAGACCGACAGATGGCCAGGCATCGAGGGACGTTTGCGGATCCGCTGCACCGTTGCCATAAAAGGGAGCTACTTCGCCTTCAGCCGCTGGGGCACGACACTCTTTTCGGCCCATACTCACGCTGCTCCATGTACCAGGTGCTGATTTGGATTCTCGCTGTCACGGCGAATTCCGTCGAGACGGCGGCAGCCCCAATCTACGAGTCATGGCCAGCGACGACCTTCTTTTCGTCAACTCATCGTCCCCTCGAGCCACCGGATTTTCCAGAAAAGTTTCTGTGTCATCTTGAAGACCGACAGATGGCCAGGCATCGAGGGACGTTTCCGGATCCGCTGCACCGTTGCCATAAAAGGGAGCTACTTCGCCTTCAGCCGCTGGGGCACGACACTCTTTTCGGCCCATACTCACGCTGCTCCATGTACCAGGTGCTGATTTGGATTCTCGCTGTCACGGCGAATTCCGTCGGGACGGCGGCAGCCCCAATCTACGAGTCATGGCCAGCGACGACCTTCTTTTCGTCAACTCATCGTCCCCTCGAGCCACCGGATTTTCCAGAAAAGTTTCTGTGTCATCTTGAAGACCGACAGATGGCCAGGCATCGAGGGACGTTTCCGGATCCGCTGCACCGTTGCCATAAAAGGGAGCTACTTCGCCTTCAGCTGCTGGGGCACGACACTCTTTTCGGCCCATACTCACGCTGCTCCATGTACCAGGTGCTGATTTGGATTCTCGCTGTCACGGCGAATTCCGTCGGGACGGCGGCAGCCCCAATCTACGAGTCATGGCCAGCGACGACCTTCTTTTCGTCAACTCATCGTCCCCTCGAGCCACCGGATTTTCCAGAAAAGCTTCTGTGTCATCTAGAAGACCGACAGATGGCCAGGCATCGAGGGACGTTTCCGGATCCGCTGCACCGTTGCCATAAAAGGGAGCTACTTCGCCTTCAGCCGCTGGGGCACGACACTCTTTTCGGCCCATACTCACGCTGCTCCATGTACCAGGTTAGTTATTTAAATCATTCAAAATGTTGCCGAACGAGCAATGTAATGCTTCTCAGAGTGTCGTGCCCAATCGACAAACGTGTGCTTTGTAGATACATGCATTTTGCTGGCTCTTGGGTGATTGCTACATTGATGTCTTTGTGCTGTGAACTCTCGTTTTCGTTTTTTGAGACCTTGTTGCTTTTGTCGGGTGACGTGGAGCTAAACCCCGGTCCCATGACTAAGGCACAGATTGAACAGCTTGGGAAAAGTGAGACCATTTTGTTGGAATTGCAATCTGGTCAAATGACTGTTTTGGGAAAGTTAGCTGGTATTGAGGCAAAACAAGCTGATCTTGAGAGGAAGTTTGATACCATAAGCTTGAAAACTAATGATATTGAAAAACGTGTTTTGCAGATTGAAGGAAGTGGCAGGAAATTAGAAGCAAAATTAGATGATCTTGAAAACAGAAGCAGGAGGAGAAATTTGGTATTTTTCGGAGTTCCCGACAACTCTCGCAGTGAAACGTGGGAAGAATCGGAAAGGCTGATCACAAAAATCTGCAAAGACGTGTTATCGCTCGATGTTTTAATTGAAAGAACCCACCGATTGGGGAAACACAAAGATGGGAAAAAGAGACCAATTGTAGTCAACTTCCCGGGTTGGAAGGTAAAAGAGTCTGTGTTACGAAGTGCTTTTAAATTCAAGAATACTTCATTCAGTGTCTCCGAGGATTTTAGTCTTGCAGTCCAAGAAAAGAGGCGTCAACTTTGGAATTATGCGAAGGAGAAAAAGCAGAACAGAGAGAACAAGGTTCATTTAAACCACGATAAACTGGTTATCAATGGACAGACGTTTATCTGGGACAGCGAAACGAGACAACCTGTTTTATATCGGGCGCCTGGCCAACCAAGAGAACACGAATGACGGGTCGGAAAGCCTAAAGATGGCCCAAGCAATCATGAGGCTACAGCTACAAAACAGGCGCCTTCAGTACTATTGGTAAATTGCCGTAGCATCAAAAATAAAGTAGACGAGTTTGCACTTTTGTTGGAGACCCTTAAAGGGGCCCTGCAATGACTTTTTGACTGGTTTTTAATTTGCACTGAACCTGAGCGTACTGAACGTAGTAACTTAATCCAACTTTTCTTTTCTCAAATTTCGCTTTATTTTAAAAGTTATATAGGGTGATTTCAGATAAGATCGACCAAAGGGTGGCTGGTCGACATTTTTAAATCAACTGATGTTTTTATATGACATTGTCTAGTGTCTGGTATAAACGAATCCACACTTAGTTTTGACCAGAAAAAAAATTTGGAGACAAGAAAAATCGTAAGGCAGGGAGAGGTGGAGAGTTGCAATAACGCGCACTGATGGAGGGGGCAAGTTTGAAAGTGAATAATTAAAACAATAAAATTAGGAGAATATTAAAACTTTTTACAAACAAACTATGGGTACAACTTGCTTGTAATATAAAGTAATATTATTTATTAAAAATTTATTTAGTTTTCTAAAAATCGCCAAACATGCCTGCCCGAACGACAAATGGCAAACTTTGGAAATCTGTATTTCATGAAATAATTTAATCATTATTACATAACTTGCAGACATTATTTTACTAATATATGGCTATTATTGAAAAAATAAATAAGGTATCTGAGTTACACAATAGTTACAATATATTTAGGCAAACATGGGAAAAAAATCAAACAAAGAAAAATTCCAATGCGAATAAAAAAAAACACCACCTTCGATTTTTTTTAAATTTGGGTACCCTGTTATACTCTATTTCGGCATTCATTTCTATTAAAAACATGTTGCATCATTGCACTGTGAAAGAAGAAACAACTCCCCAAAGTAATTAAGGCCCTTTTTCAAAGCCTACACTTAGCAGTGTCCTATACAAGAAGTGACTCTGAGTTCCAGTTTCATGAAACTTGCACAAATCTTTTATATACATTTATCCAGATGAGATCATTGATAAAAAGAGCGATCGGTCACACAGTAAACGGGAGGAGAAACTATATACAGCATTTTACATAAGCGTACAAAGTGGTATCATATTAGAGACTAATGATTTGAGAAAAGATGATGCAGTGTGAAGTTGTACCTTCCGGTATATTTTACATCTAGAGTAAAATAAATAACTTTACTTCCACACACAAAAACAAAGATATAATAGTAAGATATTTAGGTTGGCTGTGTATTTACGATTACAAACAATTTCAGGTGACGGATGCCATAGTGCCTAACTGGAGCAGCTTCGATGCTCTCGGTGTATGAATGAATCATGGCAAGCCGATATATTTTATCCTGCTCGAGGATAACATTTTGGGATTTTAGAGCGCAGCTCTTAGGGGCCCGTTCCCGGCTTGAGCGGCGTCGCCTTTGGCGTCGCCGTCGCCGTCGGCGTCGGCGTAACCAAGGTCATCCCAAGGTCACGTGACCCCCAAGGTCACGTGACCCCTCCCAAGGTCATCTCAAGGTCACGTGACCCCACGTGACCCCCTGAAGGTCACGTGACCCCTCGAGGTCACGCGACCCCTTCCAAGGTCATCTCAAGGTCACGTGACCCCAAGATGACCCCACGTGACCCTTTGAAGGTCGCGTGACCCCCAAGTCACGTGACCCCTGAGGTCACGTGACCCCCGAGGTCACGTGGTCGCCTCCCCAAGGTCACGTGACCCCCGAGGTCACGTGACCCCCGAGGTCACGTGACCCCCAAGGTCACGTGACCCCTTCCAAGGTCATCTCAAGGTCACGTGACCCCACGTGACCCCCAGGTCACGTGACCCCTCTGAGGTCACGTGACCCCTCTGAGGTCACGTGACCCCCCGAGGTCACGTGACCCCTCCAGGTCACGTGACCCCAAGGTCACGTGGGGGTCACCTTTGGGGTCACGTGGCCTTGAGGTCACCCCCAGGTCACGCCTCCCCGAGGTCACGTGACCCCCTCCCCGAAGTCACGTGACACCCCCCCCGGAGCATATTAAAGAATGAGGGGAGGAGGAGGAGAAGGGGGAGGGGTCTACCCTCCCCTCAGTACCCTTCACTCCTCCTCCTCAAGAGCTGCGCTAAAATTCGGCGTTACAGGGATTTGTAAACGGCTTTCACTTTTTTTTTTTATAGTGATCAGATAAAAATTATTAGTAACCACCAACAAAAACAGTAGGTTAAATACCCCGTGAAGAAAAATGTGATAAATAAGATGTCCCTGCATTCAAAATGAGCAGTCCTTGGGAAATCAAATTCGGCACTTTACGCTAAGGTTTTCCTCGCTGTACCCATTTAATAAAGTTGCTTCCAAGCAGATCCGACTGTCCGTGCTACATACACGTCACAGGTCCCTTCTGTTGATGACTTGCTGAGCCGCCACGCGTGCCAAGACTGAATGCCAGGGAAGGCGCGCACCGTCAGCCACTCTTCTTTTTTTTTTGTTCACGATACTGAACAACCTCATTTTCGTCCAGATATACAAGATGCACGCCTTTCAGTTTCTTTGATAGAACGCTCACCATTGTCCTGGCCGTCTGAATTGCGCTTACTGAACGTTCTCTCAGGTTGTTCAGCGTGGCCTGGTGCTTCACGAGTCCGCCAACTCCGTCACATGCATTTTTCCCATGTCCAGATGCAGAAAATAACCACTGGGCTTGTGGGCAATCGTCCTTTGCAAATTGGTGAAGCTGGTAGCGATTCTTGAAATGACTGGCGGCGCCGTCACTTACGTACGTCACGTACGAGTATACCGCAACGTTGTCTTCAACCCACTCCTTCACTTTTTCTAGAGCCAAGCAAGCGTGAGCGGCGTCGTGACACAGGTCCTCACTGATGATGGTAAAGCTGTTTGTAGATTTTCTTGTCGTCCCTACACATGTAAATATCGAAACTTGTTTTTTTTTCCAGTGATATGCTTGCACTTCGTCAGGAAGCACGATGGTCCAGTTTTCAGCAAAGTCAAAATGAAAGACAATGCTCCCGCATGGCATGCACTGTTTTTCATCGTAGATCGCTTTACCTTGCGTTTGCCGGATATGGTTGTGAAGTACCCAACTTCCAACCGTCACTTGGATGACTTTTAGGAAAGTCTCAGGTTCCAAAGTTTTTTTCACAAGGTCGCCGGACTCCCACAATCTCTTCATCCTCCGGGATATCAAGTTCCTGGAGTGTAAGAAACTGGCCTTTTGGGCAGTGATCACAGTCTCCTTGAAGGCACAGTTCTGTTGCTGGGTCGCACAGAAATGCCGAGTTCATTTCACCAGTGTTGAATGTTGAGCCTGTAACGTTCTCTAGAGCGGCAATACAAAGATAATAATTGGCGCAGCGCACACAAACGCACACTTCCTGGTGTGGAATACATTGGACCCATCTAGGGCGCAATGAATAAAATTTCGTTAGCCCAACGCCGGAATCGGGATGCTTGTCTTTGTGTATACGGAAGGCCTCTCGTATTGAGCGTGTCATGAAGCGCTTTGGCACGAACGTTTTCTCTCCGTTGAGCATGACAGAGATGACGTCCTTCTGGTTGGGACTTTGGCGCGAACATTGTAGCTCGTCTTTCGTGAAGTACTCTAGGGCACCAGACAGGTTCTCAGGGCTCACCTTGCACCTCGTGTAAGGATCCGGCTCATACCACACGCCATGCTTTTCCTTGAGTTTTCGGGATTTACTGATGAGGTACATTGAGGTTTGTGGAATCATCTTTTGAACCTCATTCTTCTTCAGTGTTGACGGCAGGAGTGTAAGCAGTTGACAACGTTCCCGGAGAGAGGTGGCGGTTTCAAAGGCCTGCCGAAAGTTGTCCACCCACTCAGTGCATGTGGAGCATGTTGGTTCGGACGACCCCGATGGTGCGTCCCTGTCGTACGCAATACGTAGCCTTGAGCGTATATTCTTGACAGCAACCTGCTCCAGTTCTGTCTGCTTTCTCTTGACATAGGCAGGCCTGTCCCGACTTCTTACGACGCTTGGTTGTCTCAGCGGCGACACATCTGTAGGTAGTATGCTGCGATTTAGATCTTCAATTGCTTCTTCAGCTGGCACAAATATGTCAGGGCACTGCTCTGAGCTTCGCATCGAGATCTCCTTAGTGATGTGCATGAAGCAATGGTAGCACAGGTAGTCCGTCGCACTCACTTTGGTGGAACAGTCAGGCGGAAGAATTTGCTTCAACGAGTTTAGGTCCAACTCGCCAACACTTCGAAAATTCCGCTGCTTTGGTATAGTCTTTTTGTGTTTGCAAAAGTAATCTGCACAAAACACTCGTTCGGAGCTCCAGGACGTCTTCATAATGTATACATAAATAATAGAAATTAAACCCCAACTGATGGCATATAATTGCCAACTGAAAGAACTACTGGGTGCACAAGTGACAAGTCCGAGGCTGAGGAGCTCACTCACTGCAAACGTACATTTGAAAAGAGAGGTCACAACTGAGGCTGTCGGCAAAGCTTGATCCACGTCAAAGGAAGAAAGAGGGAAAGTCTCCAGACAAAAAATTGTGGTCAGCGGCCTTCGAAAAAGACTTTCCGGAATCGCACTGTCGTCCCTCCACGCGCTGATATGAAAGCACCCGAGCTTCTACCACGTGGTTCATGACACAGCCTGAGGCATGTCGGCGACCGGTTCGCGAGGGGTTGGCGGTGGGGTTACGTTGATGGTCACTCGGATTAGCCCTTGCTGTACTGAGCTACCACCTGCAGTGCCTTATCGCCGGCTGGTGTAAACAACGAGAACACACACACCCTGTCTACACCCAAACTACAAGCGTTCACCGCACACGCGTCGCCGCCGCTTTTAAGCTTTTGTGAAATTGCTTTCTTTTGCCGCGGAGAACCGCCTTATCTTAACTACGCGCCTGAAATCCTTCCAGGCGGGCGTACACAATATCAAGCGTTTCGAGAAATGCCCGTGGAGTAGAACTATTGGGAAATTCGGAGCCCGCGATGTCGATATTGTCGCCGTTGTGTTAGTACGCCGTCGCGTACTGCAGTCCCCCGTTGGGGGAGGGGGGGGAGCGGTCTTACTACGATAACATGGCGACAGCGTTTACCCTCTATGTATTTACGCGAGGCTTGAGTATTTGGGGATAATGCTGCAGGTTGGTGTGCCCCTTTGTGCCTGATATTATCGCCCGTGACGCCAGCGAGTGAGATGGCGACAGGCATGACTGCTCAGTAAACAGGCGTCGGCGGCCATGATTTGCTGGTTGAAGCGAACCCCCTTGTCCTTGACAGCGAGCGGGGAAATGCGAAAAAAAGATTGTATCGGCCGTTTTGCCAGAACTAGCGACGAGTGTCGTCTGCGGTTTCCGGCAACTATTTTGCCATAATCGTGAGCTTAGCGAGGAAATGATTTTTGCTAGCCACAGAACACTACCACGCAGAAAGGGAATGCTTGAACATGTTTTTGTTCTGGATATATATCAGGGATATATATGAGAGAGAGAGACAGAGAGAGATGAAGGTAGAGCGGAAGAGGGAATAGCATATAGTGTCGCAGGAGAATAAAGTAAACAAAGTTCCTAGTGGCCGATGGCTGCATGATCTTTTCTCGGATCACTAGTCCGTAATATGATACCTCTTTGTACACAGTAGTTTCTCCTTAATTTAAGTGTGTGAACGATTTCTTTAGTTATCATTGGCCTCATCTGAATAAAAATATATAAAAGATGTGTGTTGGTTTCATGAAACTGGAACTCAGAGTCAGTTCTTGTATAAAACACTGCTAAGTGAAGGCTTTGAAAAAGGACCCTACTTTGGGGAGTTGTATCTTCTTTCTCAATAAAATGATGCAACATGTTTTTAATGGAAATGAATGCCGAAATAGAGTATAACAGGTTACCTAAATTTTTAAAAAATCGAGGGTGGTGTTTTTTTTTTATTTGCATTGGAATTTTTCTTTGTTTGATTTTTTTTCCATGTTTGACTAAATATATCCTAACTATTGTATCACACAGATACCTTAGTTATTTTTTAAATATTAGCTATATATTAGTAGAATAATATCTGCAAATTATATCATAATGATTAAATTATTTCATGAGATACAGACCTCCAAAGTTTGCCATTTGTCGTTCGAGCAGGCATGTTTGTCAATTTTTAGAAAAATAAATAAATTTTAAATAAATATGATTACTTTATATTACAAGCAAGCTATACCCATAGTTTGCGCCTAAAACGTATTAGAGTTGTCCTAACGTTATCGCTTTAGTTATTCACTCTCAAACGGGCCCCCTCCATCAGTGCGCGTTAATGCAACTGTCCACCACCTCATGCCTTACAATATTTCCTGTCCCCAAGTATTTTTTCTAGTCAAAACTAAGTTTGGATTCGTTCATACCAGACACTAGACAATAACATATAAAAACATCAGTTGATTTGAAAAGGTCGACTAGCCATCCTTTGGTCGATCTTATCTGAAATCACCCTATAGGCAAATTAGAATTACAAAAACAAGCAAAAAATAACCTCCTTCATGACGTCGTAGGTCCTGGCTTGAGTGGCCTTGAACTAGAGGAGGAGTAGTGAGCTCATCGAGCGCACACGGCTGCCGCACTCCGTGTCGACGGCTCGAGAGGGCGCCACTAAAGCACGTGTTGGATAGGCTGTATGAAGCGGGTGGCCAGGGCAGCTAGCATTGCATTTGCAGCGCGACTAAACACTAATTCAGCATAACATTTCATTGGCCACAAACGACAGCAAACACGGTGTAAAGATCAGTTCAGAACGGGAGCCACTTCGCGCTGACGCACCGCCAAATGGCCAAATCGCCAGCAGGGCCCGCGCCGAAGGCCTTCGGAACGCTCGGAACCGGTCGGATTCTTGAGCCGGTAAACGACCACAGCGCCGCCGCGTACATCCGGGACCTTTCTACGCTCCTCGTTTGTCGTAGCCGCATCCCACTAGCCTTTTCTAGTATGCGCCGTTTTTTTCCGCCGCTTGGTGGCGGGTATGTCGACGGGGCATTTCTCGTTTCCGTACTTTCTAAACTGCATTTATTTCTTTTCTGATCTAAAATAGTGAACAAAAACTACTTTCGTACATAATTGAAACGGTTCGCGACACTTATATTTTGTATCTCGACTAAAAAAAAGCTCTTAGCGGCTTTGACCAGTGGCAAGCCCAGGACCAAAAACGTCACATTTTGCGCGCTTTCGGTACCGCGGGTCGCCCTCGTCGGTGGAGGAGGTTTCCGCGTTGTCTGGTTAAAATATGACGCACTGATATTTAGTTACTCTCTCCGTGCCCGCTGGCTTGCCCCAACCCCAAGAGACGTGGAAACCGCAAAAAAGATAGACGCTTAAATATGATTGCAGGGCCCCTTTAAACCTGAAGTTGTTATGGGGACGGAGTCTTGGTTAGATGATACTGTTAGTGACGCTGAAGTATTTCCGGCGGGTTTTACAGTTTATCGCAAAGACAGACATCGGCACGGTGGGGGAGTTTTTCTACTAATTTCTAATGGATGGACTAGTCATGAACTGGTTTTCGAAAATGCTACCGAGTCTGTCTGGTGTCGGGTCTTTTTCCCAAGGGGAACTGCTCTCGTGTTCGGGACCTTCTACCGCCCCCCTGATAACAGTGAAACTTCAATTTGTTTGCTCTGTGACATGTTATCAATGATTCCTGACAGTGTTTTTTTAGGTGGTGATTTTAATCTGCCAGATTTTAACTGGTCTACTGGAACAACAGAATGTATTGTTAAATCACGCGTTAACACTGTGTTTACAGAGGTATTGGGCACTTTCGGCTTCAATCAATATGTGCAGCAGCCGACGAGGTTGAACGCCATTCTAGACTTGGTCTTATGTAATGACCCTAATATTGTAGCTCAGGTCGGGGTGTATCCTGGAATAAGTGACCATAGTGTGGTTGTTGCAACGCTAAATGTATCTGGAGCACCCGAGAGGGCACAACTTCCACGCAAGGTATTCATGTATGAGAGAGGAAACTTTGACGCCATCGGCACTGAATTGGACAGCTATTTTTCAACCTTTTTATGCTTAGCAGAATCGCACTGTCTAGAAGATCTGTGGAGCATCTTTCGTAATAAAATAACAAACTTAATCGACACTTTTGTACCATCGAGGATTATTCAACAAAAACGAAAACAAAAACCATGGTTTAATATTGAAATTCGTAAACTCGTAAGAAGAGCGCGGTGTGCATATAGAAGGGTTTCCAGAGATGGCTGTCCAATAAACCTGCAAAGGCTAAAGGAAATTAATTACACATTAAAGTTATCTATAAGAAAAGCAAAGAAGTTATTTTTCTCCCGGCTAAACGATGATCTTAAGCGAAATCCCAATGTGTTCTGGAATTACGTTAAAACAAGTAGAAAAGATGATATTTCTATCCCATACTTATTGATTGATTGATTGATTGGGGGTTTATGGCGCATCAGCAACTAAGGCTATATTGCGCCAAGCTTAGACTATTGCGATTCGGGTTTAAGAAGAGGAAAGAGCTATAGTAGCGAAATATATGATAAAACCATGAACATGAATGTGTATAAGTGTAAACAATATGACAATAAGTTTAGGATAGAAAGCAAAATCACAGTCGGTGTAGAAGGCCGATATCTGTGAGGAAATTAAAAACAACTATATGGAATGAGCGGTTCGTCACCTAGTAGTAGGGCAAGGTGTAGTGGAATGTGTTCTTTATAAAGCAGTGAGTAGTGTTTATACCGGCATTGGTCATACATAGGGCATTCAATGAGTATGTGCATAATACTTAGAGGTAGGTTGCAGTGCACACATTCAGGGGCATCCTCCCCGCTCAAGAGGTGTCCATGCGTAAGACGAGTATGACCGATTCGTAGCCTACACAGTACGACTTCATAAAAGCGCTCCCGATGTCGGGCGCTCTCCCACTCGCCTAGAAGAGGTTTGATTGCATGTAGTTTGTAGCCGGTTTCGCCGTTCCACTGCAGCTGCCACTTTGCTTTGATGCAACGTTTCAGATAATTGTGGTAATCTTTGTAGGGTATTTGGTGTGTGTCAATTTCTCTATCATTAGCAGAACTGGCTGCACTATCAGCTGCTTCATTTCCAGGAATGCCAACATGGCTAGGAACCCAGCATAAGACTATGTCAACATTTTTCGTTGCAGCCAGGATTATCTTGTACTTTAACTCGGAGACCAGTGGGTTTTTTACATGGTTCATTGATGCGACAGCCTTCAGAGAGCTTAAAGAGTCGGTGTAGATTACAGCGTGAGAAAGGCGTTTTTTGATTATGTAATCAATGGCTAACAACAAACCATAAAGCTCTGCTGTTAGTATAGAGGCTTTTGAATTTATTCTCTTCACCTGATTTACCGATGGTCCCACCATAGCACAGCCTACTATGGAGTCTTTTTTTGTCCCGTCTATATAAAAACCGGCATACTCGTGATATTTGGTCTGAAGCTCAAAGAAGTTCTGCCTTATGACTTCCTGTGGAACATTCTTTTTGTTATACTCGGTCAGTGTAAGGTCGCAATGTATCTGGCAGTTGTTCCACGGAGCTATATCCGGAGGGTATTGGACCAACTGAGGCTTTGCATCCATCCCAACGGATTGTGCTGCAGTACCCAGTTAAAAATAACCATTGACTCCATCTAGGATATTCAATTGGAACCAACTGGAGTCAATGGAATTCAATTGGTTCTGGGTCATCCAACTGGTCATTCTAATTAGTTTCAATGTTTCCAATTGGTTACACCAACTAGGAACAACAAAATTCAACTGGCACTGGGCCACCTAATTGGTCACTCTAATTGAATTCAATGTTTCCAACTGGTTACCCCAATTAGTACCAACTAAATTCAATTGGCACTCAGCCACCAAATTGGTCACTCTAATTGGATTCAATGTTTCCAACTGGTAAAATTCAGTTGGCACTGGGCCACCTAATTGGTCACTCAATTGGATTCAGTGTTTCCAACTGGTTATCCCAATTAGGATCAATAAAATTCATTTGGCACTGGGTCACCTAATTGGTCACTCTGATTGGATTCAATGTTTCCAACTTTATGTTTTCAATGTTTCCAATTGAATTTTACTGATCTCCGATTGGGAACAATAAAATTCAATTGGCACTGGGACAGAACTTGCAATTATCTCTTTGCTCACCACAAAGTTTCCAAAGATCGCAATTATTTTTTTTTTTTCAGTATTGCGTTGCAAAAATTTTTTTCAACATCACAATTTGAAAGAGGAAAAAAAATTCGTACGCTATTTAATAAAAAAAAACGAAAAAAAAAAAGAAATTTCTTTCTAGAATTAGTCGCAATTGCCGTCAGCGTCGGTGTACACTGGGCGGCAAAGATGGCGCCTCGAGGACGGAGGAAGCATGAAGCACATGGCGCCGATGGCGTGTACGGCATTCGTAGCATGGTTATGGCAATGATTCAAGAAAGTTCTATTGTGTTTTACTGCTGCAGAGTGCTCAATGGTGCGGTGATAATTACTTCATTTGACCTGCCAGCTTGTTAGAGCGCGAATGAGTGGCAACAAACGTTTATGGGAGCAAGGTAAGAAATTTTCTTTGTCCTTGCTGCACTGCAGTTTTGGGATTTCGGATTGTTAGATCTGCTGAGAAACTCGTTGTTTGACCTTCAGTGAACGATGCGAGCGTGAATATATAGCTTTAGAGAAGAAAATTTTCCGGGCAGCTATCAGTTCGGAAGTTGTTGGGTATCCGCGAGGAAAGTTAAGTGCATTTTAAGCATCTCAAAACTGAACTATGAATTGCTGAAAACACTGACTGGGCACAGTTTCAAAAATTGAAGCTTTGGGATTCAAAAATAAGCAATTTCGGGGGTTATTTTCGATAAGTGGGGTGGGGGGGTCGGTCGGTCGGTGATGTCGGGTCATTACTTCTGGAAGTTGATGACTTGTAATAAAATAACAGTAGGTGCCGAAAATTTTGCATCTCATCCGGCGGACTATTTGCAGCTATGTTTCAAAATTTACTCTGTCTCACTCAGGGTAAGTTCAAAAACCTACCCGCGTCTTGCGTTGCCTCTGATCCATTCGAGTAAGATTTGGAACACAGCCTGCAATGCATGATTTCTTTTCGAGATATGAAAGACACTTATTTTTTCACCCCTGCACACTTTAAGCATATTTCAGGTGCACTGGCCAGCTTTACAGAGATGCCTTTGAATTGGCTGTTTCTTCTCCTTATAGCAGAGATTATGTCTCACAGGCTCATAGGAAACTTAGTAGTTTTAGACCATCCCAGTGCAAATTTAGCCCAGTCTCGGCAAAAGCTTCATCTCCTAATTTTGACCAGAGTGTTTCAGTCACCCAGGGATGTTTGCCTTTTAATGCAAGGCCTGCAGGTTTATACCACAGCAACTAATTTCTTTGCAGCGAAAAAAAAAAAAGTTTAGTATGTTTCTAAGCTTGATTTAAACATTTATAATCCCATAAGGTCATTTAATGCATATTTATCCTTTATTTTAGGGAAGCTGCAGCTGCTATCCTGGAAGAAAACGACGATGCCTAGAAGCAAGAAATCATTTCTAATAAGTTAAATAAAGACTGTGTGATTATCTACCTTTAGATCTCGTTGCAACTTTTTCTAGTTTGGGATATCCAAACACTGATGGTTGTCCCAATTCGTATTTGTCAATATGATTTGAACAGTTGGACCAATTGCTTTTTTCCTATTGGGAGTCCGAAAACAGAAATAGGTTTTTTCCAATTGGTTGCATCCTATTGACAATGCCGAACTGGTTCGAACTGGTGATGTTCAATTAGATTTCGACAATTGAAACCAATCGACTTTTTCTAACTAGGAGTCCGAAATCACAGATAGGATTCCCCATTGGTTCTAATTGTCGATACCTAATTAGAACCAAGTGACTTTTTCTAACTAGGAGTCCGAAATCACAGATAGGATTCCCCATTGGTTCTAATTGTCGACAACTAATTGGAACCAATTGACTTTTTCTAACTAGGAGTCCGAAATCACAGATAGGATTCCCCATTGGTTCTAATTGTCAATAACTAATTGGACCCAATGGTTATTTTTAACTGGGTATTATTCCTCATAGATAAAGGGGGGACTGTGGAAGGTTTGTTTTCAAATGTGCGTTGGAACTTGATCGTCTCAATATTATCTCGAACAAGGTGCTCCGCGCACGGGCGAACCCTGACAGAGTACATAAAACCCAGGGAAAACCTTCTATACTCAAGGGACAATTCATTTGCTTCCGCGTAAAGGCTAAGCACTGGGGAGGTACGAAATGCACCAGTAGCCAGTCGCAGTCCTTGATGGTGAATAGGATCTAACATCTTTAGAACTGATGCCCGAGCAGAGTTATAGACAATACAACCATAATCAAGCTGGGAGCGAATGACTGAGTGATAGATACGCAGCAGACACAGTCGGTCAGAGCCCCATGATGCATGTGACAAGACCTTAAGGATGTTTAGAGATTTAAAGCACTTGAGTTTTAATCTCTTAATGTGTGGAACGAAAGTCAACTTGGAATCGAACACAAGGCCCAAAAACTTGTGCTCATTTTTTACAACAATAGGAGAACCATACATGTTCAAAGACGGTTCCTGAAGAGCACCACGTCGACGAGAAAAGTTGACACAAGCTGTTTTTTCGGGAGAAAATTTAAACCCATTCGTATCGGCCCATCTGACCAAATTATTGACCGCAAGTTGAACGCGACGTTCACAATTTGAGAGATTACAGGATGAAACGGAGATCTGGAGATCATCAACATATAAGGAATATTGCACCGAAGGAGGAATTACACGGCCAATGGAATGAAGTTTGACGATAAAAAGAGTGACACTCAGCACACCCCCCTGAGGGACTCCATTCTCCTGTGAAAACTCCCTAGAGAGAGTTTTTCCCAGCCTCACGTGGAACGTACGGTGCTGCGGTAACTCTGTATGGCACTCAACATTCGGCCACGGAAACCAAGATTGAATAAATCTTGCAGAATGCCGTAACGCCAGGCTGTGTCGTATGCTTTTTCCAAATCAAAGAAGATGGAGAGACACTGTTGTCTGTTGACAAACGCCTCACGTACGAAGGTCTCAAAGCGGACGAGATGATCGACAGTGGACCGTGCCGACCGAAAGCCACACTGGAACTTTTCAAGGCACCTATTCCGTTCAAGAAAAAACATGAGTCTCTTGTTAATCATCCTTTCTAATGTCTTGGAAAGACAGCTAGTTAGAGCTATTGGTCTGTAGCTAGATGCACAAGAGGGATCTTTGCAGGGCTTCAGCACTGGTACAACCACAGCGGTCTTCCAGGAGGATGGAAAGTGGCCCTCGAGCCAAACTCTATTAAAGAGATACAAAATTAGCTCCATAGTGGATGGATGAAGATGTTCAAGCATTTTATAATGAATACCATCTGGTCCAGGGGCAGTTTGTTTGGAACAAAGAAGTGCCATTTGAAGTTCGTATAATGTAAATAGAGTGTTGTAGGGTTTGTGCGTGCCACCTGATGTGATAACAGCTTTTTTTTCTGCATTGATCTTGTGTCGCTGGAACGTTTGGGTGTAATGTTCCGAACTGGAGACATACTCGAAGTGCTCACCGAGGATGTTGGCCTGTTCCTCTAGGCTTGCAGGGCAAACTCCATTCCGACTCAAGAGTGGGACAGTGAATGCCCGGTAAGAGCCGTCAATTTTATGTACGCGATCCCAGACTTCCTTCGCAGATACAGTGCTGTTAATTGAAGAAGCGTACCCTCTAAAACTTTTTTTCTTAGCTTGCCTTCTAATCCACCTCGCCTGGGACCTTTTTCTCTTAAATTCAATAAGATTGTGTGTTGTAGGGTAGCGCCTAAATATACCCCACGCTCGATTTTGTTCTTTTTTGGCCAAACGGCAATCTTTGTTCCACCAGGGCTTTGGTCTCCCGGGCAGATGCGAGGACGTCATGGGGATGGAGAGAATGGCAGCTTGTAAAATGTGCTGAGTGATATGTTGAGTGGCTTTATTGATATCGAGATCGTCAAGTGATGTGCATGCAAAAAGAGATGATTCTTTAAAGGTAGGCCAGTTGGCATTTTCGAATTTCCAACGAGGACAGCGTGTTGGGACTGTCATAAGAAGATGGTTAAATTCTAAGATGATGGGAAAGTGGTCACTTCCGTGAGGATTCGGTATGACCTTCCATGAAAGCAATGGGAACAATGATGGGTGACAAATAGACAGGTCAATGGAAGTGAAAGTGTGAGTTGCTGAGCTAAAATATGTAGATTCATTTGTGTTCAGCAGGCACAATCCCGCAGAAAGCAAAAAACGTTCAACAAGGGCCCCTCTAGAATCCCGCCTGTCACTACCCCACAGGGGATTGTGTGCATTAAAATCACCTAAAAGTAAAAAAGGTGAAGGAAGTTGATTAACAAGGTCTTCTAGCTCCTCCATATGTAACTGATAATTGGGAGGTACATACAATGAGCAGACTGTAATTATTCGATCTAACAAAATACGTGTAGCCACCGCCTCAAGTGAAGTCTGCAGGGCTACCTCGTTAGAAGGAATTGAACATTGGACAACTACCGCAACACCTCCAGCTGCGTGAACTGCATGTGTACGGTCCCTACGAACCACCTGGAAGTGTTTTAAAACATTGGTGTGGGTGGTTTTTAGGTGCGTTTCCTGTAAGCAACATGCAATGGGCCGGTGATCCTCTAAAAGATCGCTCACATCATTGTAGTTAGACAGGAGGCCTCTACAGTTCCACTGAAGGAAGAAAGACATTTATCTTCAATAAAGGAAACGCCTCAATAAGTGTTTTACGCAAAAATTGTGAAATGTAGTTTATGTGTCTTTTGGTGCCACGATCCGTGGGATGGTTTTCTTTTTTGCAGTGTCTTTAGGCCGTCCTCCAGCCTCGCAGGAGGCCGAGGAAACAGAGCCTGTTTGAGAGAGAGGAAGGTCCTCATCGGAGAGCGGGACGCTCACATCCATCTTCTCATCCAATGAGACCTTGGGTCCTTTGGGCGGTAGAGGTAAATCTGACCGCCCAGGCTTTGAAGAGCTGCCAGAGGCACGGGGAGGCAGCCCCCGACCCCAGCCAGAAGGGCCAGCTAGTGCCGGTGACGACACGTCTGGCTCCTTGGAGGGTGCAGCACCCTCCTTAGAGGGCACAATACACTCATTGGAGCATGAAGGCAGTGGGTTGCCCACTGTCTTCGGACGTACGTAAAAGGACCCTTGTGGAGATGACAGGTCTTTCGGGGAAGTCTGCGTCTCCACGGATGCCATAGACAGTGGGGGTCCCCTTCGCACTGCCTCGGCATATGAACCCCTTGCCTTGAAGGCAAGCTGTTCTCTAGCGTCTTGGTAGCTGAGATTGTGTTTGACCTTAAATGTAATTATCTCCTTTTCTTCCTTCCCTTTCGGACATGTGCGTGAAAATGCGGGGTGTGGTCCGCCACAGTTTATGCATTTATGGTCGTTTTCACGTATGTCAGCGACGTGGTCAGTGGCACTACATTTGGCACAAGTTTCTCGGCCGCGGCAGTTTCGGGAGCCATGCCCAAAACGCTGGCAACGAAAGCACCGCTGTGGGTTTGGAACGAAAGGACGAACTCTGCAGTTTAGATACCCTGCCTACACGGTGGAAGGCAGAGAGTGGAGTTCAAAAGTCAGGACTACGTGTCGGGTTGGTATCTCCTGTCCATCTCGTCGTAGCGTGATTCGCCGCACGGCCACAACAGCACTTCGACGCGGCCCTTCAAGGATTTCTTCTTCAGTACACTGAAGGAGGTCATCCTCAGAGATGACGCCGCGGACAGTATTCAAAGTCCGGTGCGGGGTTACACAAACTTGGTGTTCGCCTAAGCTAGTCAACTTCAGTAATGCTGCGCTTTGAGTATTGTTTTCTACCTCAACGAGGAGGTCTCCAGCAAGTTTTTTTGCCTTGTAATTCTTTCCGATCGTCTGCTCTAGGACCTTAGAGACAAGGAAAGGTGACATCTTAGATAACGGTAGAGAGTCGTTCGCAGCATGAAGTACAAGAAATCGTGAAATGGTGTCGGGTTCTTTGGCTTTTTCAAAAATAGGGGGAGCGGGGCGAACCCTTTTGGGGGGTCGCTCTGCTCGGGGTTTAGAAGAGAGGGGAGCCATAAAAAGGCAAAGGGTGTTCAGAATCTGTGGCGAGCCGCCCACCACGGAGCCCAACGAGGGAATAGGTAACACCCCATAACAAATATGGATTTGCTGGAAGCATTACTCTATTAGCGCTACCCAGAAACTATAACCAAGTGTGGATCTGGACGAGAGTATCTGTCACCACCCAAGGTTAGCCCTTGCCGCCAAAGAAGTTGAAAAGGAAAGAAGAGAAATGAGAAGAGTGAAAAGCAGGAGGAGACAAGGGTGAAAGAAGGGAGGGGATAGTAGAAGGAGTGGCGACTAGACTGAATCATCCTGGCCGGGCCTTACCAGGACTCCCGTCTATGAGAAGCAGGGGCCGAAGTGGTGTATTGCCTCGCCCGGGGGGCCCCGAAGGGTCCAAACCTACCCCGGGCTCGGCTCAACCGCCAGGATGCCCTTTTCCCCAGACACGGGAAAGCCACGCACAGTCAGACGTGGGCGGGCGAACCCGCATGGCTCGGGGTCCGTGGAGACGCCACTCTCCAAACACCTGCTTTCACAGGTGCCCCCTGCGGGGTCCCATACTTAAATGTTAACAATACAATAATCAAGAGTGATGCTGAGAAGGCAGAATGTTTTAATTCTTACTTCAAATCAGTATTTTCTCAAGAAACAACCCGCGATGAATCACCAGTATCTGTTATTTCTGGTAACACAATGGCAGATATTGAAATTGATGTTAACGGTATTATTTGCCTCTTGCGTGAAATGAATACCTCGAAGGCAACCGGACCTGATGGATTACCATCGATTGTTCTTTGTAAGTGTCGAGATATTATAGCCCAGTATTTATGTCTCATGTTTAAAATTTCCCTTGAAACTGGGGCAGTTCCACACGATTGGAAGGTAGCAAATGTTATTCCTGTTGTCAAGTCAGGGGATAAAAAACTTGTGGAAAATTATAGGCCTATATTTTTGACGTCAATTAGTTGCAAATTGTTGGAACATATATATAGTGAAGTTTTTGATTACCTGGAATCCTGTAAATTTCTTGCCCCTTCCCAGCATGGCTTTCGCAGAGGGTGTTCATGTAACACACAACTGGCAGAATTTCAACATTACATTTCAAGATCACTTGACAGCAATACTAATGTAGATGCAATTTTCCTTGATTTTCGTAAAGCCTTTGATACTGTACCACACCACCTACTACTGAAGAAATTAGCATCTTTAAATATAACTAACAGTATACAAAAGTGGATAAAAAATTACTTAAGTGGCCGAGAGCAGTGCATGGTTTTAAATGGTAGCAAGTCATTACCTATAACTGTGAGTTCAGGAGTACCCCAAGGCAGTGTCTTGGGACCATTATTGTTCTTAATTTATATTAAAGATATTGTAACTGACATTCAATCGCCGATTAAGTTGTTTGCGGACGATTGCGTTGTTTATAGACAAATATATTCAACAATGGACATAGAAATATTGCAAAGCGACCTAGATAAAATAGGACACTGGTGTGATAAGTGGAAAATGAGTTTAAATATTGGAAAATGTAATTATCTCAGCTTCACAAAAAATGTATCAAGGTCTCCCGCCAGCTATACCATTAAAAATGCAATAATCTGCAGAGTAAGCGACTGTAAATACTTAGGAGTTAATTTCACCCAATCACTCAAATGGCACAATCATATTGACTATACAATAACAAAGGCAAGCAAAATGTTATATTTTATCCGGAGGAATTGTAAGGGCGCTTCAAAAGAGGTGAAAGGAACTATATTTTGCATGTTAGGTCGATACTCGACTATGCATGCATCATTTGGGACCCATACCAAGATTATCTTATCGAAAAATTAGAAAAAGTACAGAATCAAGCGGCACGATTTGTCAGCAATAACTATAACCCTTATGCAAGTATCTCTGAAATAAAAGCCATGCTGGGATGGGAATCATTAAACACTAGAAGGTATAAGTTAAGGTTGAAGTTTTTTCATCGGATTTATTATAATGAAACTGGCATTGATAGAAATGAGTATTTGTATAAACCAAGTTACATGTCAACGCGGTTCGATAACTCTGAAAAGGTTTTTGAGTACTGTTATAAAACAAACAATTTTGGTAGTTCTTTTTTTGTTCAAACAATCAAAGACTGGAACCTGCTGCAACAGGAGCTGGTCAGAATCTCAGACAATGCTGTATTTTTTTCTTGTTTGTGAAAATCACTGTTATTTGTTATTTCGTGATCCCCCCCTACGATAATGCCCACGAGGCGATGTAGGTATTCTGTAAATAAATAAATAAATAAATAAATAACTCGGCAAACGCTAATAGGAAGACACATTTCCCAAGTATATACCACTATATAAGATGGTTGCTCCATTGTCAAACTTTGACAATGTAAACAATGTTTACATTGTCAAACTTGACAATGTGAACATTGTCAAGCCAAAAATTTACATTTTGTATATTTGTTTTGTACTGAGTATAGAATTCACAAACAAAGCTGAAGTATCCTACTCATACTAATAAAGAGGATACTTATGATGCCTCTGCAGCCTCCAAACCCTAATGTTTATTAAGGTGGCGATACAGGCGAGTTGTTTCATGGCGAAAACAAGAAACAGCACAAAAACACACAAGACAAGTGCAAGAAGTAGAGGGGACAAGCGCTGATTGACAACTGAAAGTTTATTGAAAACACAAAAACACACGAGCTAAAGAAACCACCCTCAAAAACACGAAAGCAATCAAACAACCAAAAAAGCATGCAATAAAAGCGAGCACGATAGGCCAGCATCAATGAAAGCTTAAAAATTCTAACTCTTTGCTTCTTTGTTTTTTGTTTGCTTTTCGATTTTGGATGGTGGTTGTTTTGGTAGTGTTTTGTGTTTTCAGTGAACTTTAATAGTCAGCCAACGCTCGTCCCATCTACTTCTTCCACTTATCCTGTGTTTTTTGCGCTGTTTCTTGTTTTCCTAATGTTCAGTTGTAAATGCAAAGCATTTCTGGTCGACCCCTTTAAATGTCGATCAGTGGGTCGGTCATACCACATGAAAACAATGTAGCGGGCAAAATAATCGGCTATGGTTATTAGGCAAATTATTTTCCTAAAACCAGCGGGCAAAAAAGAGTCCGTAATCTAAAGGGCAGAATTTCACAACACATAGCTTGCATGTGATCCGCGCCAGCTATGGTACGAATGCCGAACAGACGACCGGCACTGTATATTTTTTGTAGAACCAGAAACGCGCTAAATAATTTCTACAGGTACCGCAGAGCAGTTGCATGCACTAATACCATTGCCCTAGGTCTTAGGCACAAGGCTATCATCTTAGTGTATGGCATGAATTTGCAATTACTGTACTAAAACTGCACAGATTGATGTTAAATGGTTTGCATTTCAACGAAAATCTAAGCAGCAATTTCGGCAGATGTCTTTTCAAGTGGTTATATTGACATCAAATTAAGTGTAAGGAAATGTCATTAAGAGTTGTTTTTTTTTTCAGCGACATCTTTGAAGAATTTTTACGCCTAAGACATCTGAGTATTTACAAATTATACGTTTAATAAAGCAACTTGTGAAAGATCGGTGCACTGTCCTGGTATTTCCTTAAAATGTACTACAGTCATCCGTAAAGATTTTTCACGTAGCTCCAGAGGATATGCTGGGACCTCCTTAAAATGTCCTGCAGTCATCCTTAGATTTGTCACGTAACGCCCTGGAATAAACTCAAAGTGGCCATTTTGATATCCTGGGAATGTCCCTGGAATATCTTTGCATGTATTAACATTTCCCAGGGAAATCCAAATATCTTGAAAGGATCACCCAGGGATGTACGTCGGATGTACTTGTGTTGTCTGGGAGGCTATTCTTCTCATCTGGCTTGAATGTTTTCTGGTTAACCGCTCGCAGTTCATTGTAGCTAATAATCATCTCTCTCAGCCCAGTGGTGTTCATTCTGGTGTGCCACAAGGCTCTGTGCTCGGACTTCTTCGTTTTCTTATATGCATTAATGATCTACCCTCTTGTGTCTCTTCCCATATTCATTTGTTTGCCGATGATTGTTGTATTTAGAGAAATAACTTCTGAAAATGACATTAACATGCTCCAGTCCGATCTTAACGCTATTTCTGTTTGGTGCAAAACGTGGTGCATGGAATTGAACATTAACAAATGTAAATGTATGCGCGTGTGCAGGAAAATTCATAATCTATCTGTTTACCATCTCCATAACTCGCCCCTAGACACTGTGACTAGTTATAAATATCTCGGTATTCACATCAAATCTCACTTGGACAGTTCATATAACATATAAAATTATTAAAGCTAACCGTACCTTGGGATATCTTCGACGTAATTTTGCAAAAGTTCCCTCATCTCTAAAACTTTTACTTTACAAAATGCAAAATCATCCAAAAGTCGAATATGCCGTTTCAGTCTGGGATCCTTTTCATGAAAATCTAATTCACTCAATTGAAATGGTCCAGAATAACTCTTTTCACTTTATCTGGTCCAACTATAACAAAACTGCAAGCATAACCACAATGAAATCCAGCCTCGACTTACCGTCTTTGTCATCTCGCCGTAAAGACTTTCGTCTTTGCCTCTTTCACAAGTTGTTTTATCACCCCCATCTCCACGCCAAACTTATTTTACCTACCCAATACATTTCATCTCGATTAGATCACGCCCATAAGGTCGGTGTCCCATCGTGCAGGACTAATGCTTTTTTCAGTCATTTCTCCCACGCACATCAGAAGAGTGGAATCACCTTCCCATACCAACAGCTTCAATCGAAGACCTACACCTGTTCAAGAATGCCTTAGCCAATATTGTATGAATAGACGCCATTTTTTGTACTTCTAGTAATTCCTTTCTTTTACTTCATCATCATTTATTTTTGTAACCACTCCCCTCTTCAATGTCAAAGGCCCTGAGGGTACACGTAATAAATGTAAATGAATGTGTTTCTTAAATAACAGGCGTAAAAGACTACTGGAGTGCTTCCACTCCTGCGCCAAATGCGCCATGTTGAATCAAATGATATCCTGTGCCTGCATCACGCTATCGCATTCACACTTTTAGCATAATGTCGTAACTGCCATAAAGAATCACACTGGCTAAAGGAAGAGCAAGGAGTACAGAAAAAGGTCCACTGCTGTTATCACCTCGCTGCTTCAAGGCCGAGAAGTTTCGTGACGGATGGCCACTGCCATTGTTGCCAGACAATAGAAAATGGAGAAATTAGGTGATCTTTGCATAAGAAAAAAGACTTCCCATAACTAAACAAAAATGGTGGGCCCTGAAAGGTGCCATTTTAATATTTCTGTAGAATATTCAAGCGCCTCCAAATCATTTTCAAACCTGAAACGTGGAAAAAGACGCTGTTCCGGCCCATAAACGAACACCAAAAATCTGTCGTGACATGGCACCCACATACCACGTGAGCTCGAGATGGCACAATTTAGCAGTTCTGTCGACTCTTAATACAGTGACTATAGCTGAACTATGACAAGACTAAGGCGCATGAGTGTCATTTCAGCGACTGTTAGATTTTCGTCATTATACTTGCCGCTTGACCGACACACTACTCTTGAGTTAACGCTGATATCTGCTTTGATCTTAGATCAAGCATACAGCATTACGCTACAACAGGCGAGAGAGAGAGCACACCTCATTCAGTCATACCGGAAGGGATTGTGTTTTGAAATTTGTTAAAAAGGTCGTGTCAGATAATTAAATGACAGCCTGATCTTGTCTTCATGTTTTCTCCAGTATTAATTTTTTTTACTGTTCCGTCACTCAGTCATTTGAAATCTGGCTATTCTGCTTTTTCAGCTAACTTAGGCTTTGCATTTGCTTTTTGGAAGGTCAAGGAAGCGCTGTCTTACGTGTTAAGAAATAAAACCACCCAATCACCTAACCTATAGATACAGCTATCACCAAAAAAGGGCATCTCAGTGTGGGTGACAGCAAAATCGAACAGCTGCAGAGATAACGCTTCCACGCATCATAGCCTCGCCATAGTTCCACTTTTGACTTAGGCAGCGCTGGTTGCTTTCGAAGCCAGCGCCTTGTCATAGTTCCAATTTTAACTTAGACAGCGCTGCTTGCATTTGAAGCCAGCACCTTTTCATAGTTTCACTTTTAACTTAGACAGCGTTGGGTGCTTTAGAAGCCACACACTCGCTTGGTCTTTTTCACATCTCCCCCACCTGTTCATCAGTGTTCAGTGCAGCAAAAGTTAAAACAACGGAGTGGCTGCGTCTGTTGAAAGTGCTGGCTTTTGTTTCAGCTGCTGAGCTGCGCATCGTGCGCCTCCTGCTGGAGGTGCGTTTCCAGAACCGAGACACTCACCAGCTGCTTCCGCAGCTTGACGGCAGGACGGCACAGCTGGAGGCCTCTGCAGTGGAAGCTGTGCCACCCCCACCAGCCATTGCTGCGACGTCCTATACCGAGGCTGCCAGCCATGACTGTGGCCGAGTTGGAAGCAGCAAACGAGGCCATTCGGGATGAGTCTGTGGCCACAGCCTTGGTATTTACTTTCTTTTATTTCTCTATATGCCTATCCTGTCATTTTGCATATATAGGTTCTTTTCGCAAATGCGGGCCAAATCGCTCCTGTGAAAACAATGCGTCGCGCTGAAAAAAAGGTTTATGCCGTGTTGGTGTGTGCCTAAGGGCCTATTTAATAAAAAAATAATGTTTTGAAAAAATAAGTTTTTCATAATTATTGAGAAATCAATTTTTTTTTGTTTAATTTAAGCTATAGCTTTATTTTGTCAAGAAAGTCACATGATTCCTGGCGTACGCGAGGGTCATGACGTTCCACATAGAGTTGTGGAATTAAAAGTGATTAAAAAAGAAAAGTGGGGAGAGGTAAGAATGGAACCCAGGACCCTTGGATCACAAGTCAGACACGCTACCTCTAGGTCACTCAGGCACATTCTTGCTACTTGGTTAACCCTTTAGCTGCCGATTAGTTTTCCTAAAAATGCTCAAAAACTGTGGAATTTTTTCGAACACAGATTGTTTCAGAGCATTCTTTTCTGATCGAAACTGTACTGATGAGCCATATTTTAAAAGGTTCAGTTACCTCGCCTACGAGCACCTAATTTTTACACAAAATATTTTTTCGTTAATTATATGAGGTGTTAGACTCTATTAATTACAGAATTATAGACAGCCGAATCTGGAGGTATTCCAGGGCTCGCTTTAAAACGGCAATCTCTGTGGAGCAGGAGGCGCGTTGTCAATGCCGACGCGAATTCAATCTCATGCAATGGAGAAGCTCTGATAGTTAGTTACATTTTCATCTATGGTTCTTGCAATTAAGTGCAGATATTCTTCCCCTAATTTGACAGGCCATTCATCGCCTCTGGACTCCGAATCAGAGGAGGAGCAGTGTATTGCTTAATTACCATGCATGCAGCAACATGTAGATGAGGTACAGAGCGTGACACTGTTAGCACAAACACATTTGCGCCTTTTGGTATTTTACTCAAACATAATATTGAGGAGCACAAAATTTTTCCGCTTTAGTTGAAGCTCCAAATGAGTGCTATTCATTACACTAGTAGTTGTAGTGGCAGCCTTTAAATTATTCGAGAAAAACAAAAGAAACTGGCAATAGCTTCTTCATTCTAACTGTATCACACTGTTTTTTAAAGTACACGGCATTGCTCTCCGTCTGCTAAAATTGCGATAATTCACTGTGGATTCCAACCAAAAAAAGTAGAAATGCCCTAGAACACACTTGAGACATTGAGAAACGAGAAAACTGTAGTGTTACACCGTAAATAAAATTACGGAATGTACTTTCTTTTCGACAAATGTGTTATGACGGTATGTCTTGTCATCACCAGTTGCGGCCAGAAGTTGGCATAACGAGGTATCCCATCATCAGCAGTTAGGTGGTTAAAGGAAGGCCTTGTGCAATAACGCATTTGTGATTGTGAAAGAGGAACAGTGTCAGTGTCTGAATGCGCAAGAGGGCTGCTGAAGGGACCCATTACCGCTATTGAGTCTTACCCATAAGGCTAATATAGTGTCCCCCAAGTTTTTCTATTTGGAAAAACCCTTTAATTTCGACGCACTCTCTAGTTTCGCTTTGTTATCCAAGTGGATCTCGGCGGCAGCTGTACTGCCCTCCTGCGGCCGAAGTGCGGAACTAAGTCAGACGCTTGTTTCACCCTCGCCTACCTTGTTAAACTCCCAAGCACCAAGAAGCATGCAATGAGTGAATGTTGCATGCGCTCTCCTCATGTATACCAATTGTAGTCAAGGTAAATAGCAGGAGGTAAAATCACGGCAAATGCTGGCGAAACACTACCGTATTTACTCGAAAATAGGTTGACCACTATTTATTGAACCCATCGAGAACAATAACAAATAATTCGAATATAGGTCAACCTTTTTTATTTTCTTTTAGGGACAGGGGAAATTAGGGGGAAAAAAAAGAAACGAACTTTTATTTACAGCACTCTCGGCTACATCGCAGGGCGTTGCCAAAAACTTAATCATCGTCAGAACTTCAGAACACGTCATCGTCGTCCGAAGCTTCATGTTATGAATTTGCGAGGATGTCTACCAAGCTGATAGCTTGGTAAACATCCTTGCAAATTCACAACAATACCTCACTGACACCGTTGTAAAATGACAAGAAAGAAGGTGGAGACGGGCGAAGCGAGGAAAGACCAAAATCAAAGACGCGAGACGCTGCAAGCAACGAGCTAAAGTAACCTCAAGTTTTTTTGAGCGCATTTGCAAAGGAGAGGAATGAAGAGCAAGGTGCATCGCGTTCCTCTCCCTCCCCTTCCCCCTAGCCCAGCCAGGGTAACGCTACAGGTGAATGCAAAACTGGACGCCCAAGGGATGTGTGCCAGAGTGGTGGCCACCGCGGCCGGGGGTTTGGGGTGGCAGCTGGGGCTTTTGTTTTGGTTGTTTTTGTGCACCAAGAGCTTTTTGAAAAAAGAAGCGGTGCAGCTCTAGGGCGACGCGGGCACGGTGATTCGATAGCACCACGCCCGTCGCAAAGTTTGGTGGTCGCAAATGTAGGTCGAAATTCTTTGGCCATGTTTATAAGTCAACCCCTAATTTTTGACAACATTTCCGAAAAAAGGTTGACTTATATTCAAATAAATACAGTACTTGGTTTGGGTTTTTGCTTTCAAAAATTTTATGTGCCAGGCAGGCGCATGGCTGGTGCACCGCGCCATGAGAGTTGCTGGGGCAAGGGGTTGCCCAATGCAGGCGAAGTACGCTTCAGTCCCTATTGAAAATCGCTCTGATGGGACTTCAGGATTTTTTTAAAGGGTGTGAAAGGGACTTCAGGAATTTCTGAGATGTTTGAAAGGTGCACCGATATTTCCTGGTGGGTTCGTTGGCCCCGTCAGAAGCTCTCCTGACATGTCTGAAGTCCCCTTTACAGTGCCTTGAAACGTCTGAAAGCCTGTCAAGAACTTTTCTAATGGGGTCGGAAAAACCTTCAGGCTCCTTCAGATGTCTGTGGGCAAAGGCTTAGGTGGAGAAAACACATTTCGCAGAATTAGAACATAGTTGCTCATTGTACGCTACGGGAAAACAAAAATAAGTATTTGGAAAATCTCGATCGTATGTATGTACGGTCAGATTTTATTACTGCTCTTCTATCAAATACGAGTGGGCTCCTGGACCCGTCTGTCACTGCCCGGGTGTTCGGTCGCCAAGGAGGCCACCGAGGGCGACCGCCCCATGTGGAGAATTGACGAGCCGCGGGCCGAGTGGTATTGACCGAGCGGCGTTTTGAGGCGAACGCAATCTTGCCCGCTCGAGGCGAAATCCGTGCAGCCATAAATAAAAAAAAAAAGAAAGAAAAAAAAAAAGAAAAAAAAAAAGCCGAGAGCAGTGCGCGTTTTCCAGGAACAGGGATGCATGCGGGAGCGGCTCGTTCGGGGAACCGGCTCCTCGACGGGGGACGGTCCCCAAAAAAGAATCCACACTGCGTTTCTCTCCGCCCGGCGATGGGGAGAGGGTGCAGGGCAGCCAGGCCAGCGGTCGGCGGGAGAGGGTGGTGTGTGCAAGCGGGAGGGCCAGCCGCCAGTGTAGCCATTTTCTTTCTGCTCGTGGGCGGTTCTGGTTAGCCCAAGAGCCGCCGCGGATTATTCGAGCGGACCAATTTCCTCCAGGAAGGTGAGCATGCATGGCTTTGAGGGCTCGCCCCTTGGTCTGTTTTGATCAGTGCAGTTTCTTCCTTGGTTCCGCAGGTGATCCCCAGTTCGGCGTTGGCCGCCTTCAGCACCGCTCGAGCGGCATCGTGTTCAGCGCATTCAAGGAGGTGGTGGCCAGTGTCGACTTACTCGCTGCAAAGCCTGGCAGTCGGGGTCAGCGTCCCACCGCATGTTGTGCCTGCGCACCGGGATTATGCCACTGTGGGTCCTGAGACGGTGGATGACGGCCGCTGTTCGGACTTGTTCCTTGCGCCTCTTCGTCCGTTCGACTTCAGAAGCATCCAGCAAGCGAAATATACGCGGAAGACGCCGGCGCGACGTCATCATGGACGAAACCGTGACTGTGCTCGGGATTTCTCGACGGCGGCAGGTGCTGCTTGCGAGGTCGTGGTTTTCGTTAAACATGCTTACTGAGACTGTGTATGTGTCCGTGGGGTGCACCTGCTCGGTTTTATTAGCTGAACTACGGTATATCAGGAATATACCCAGCGGCATTGTGAGTACTTTGAAAGATCTTTTTCTTTGTGATCAAGAAGTCAGTTGTCCCTGTTTGATGTGATCTCTCGTCTACAGCTCCTTGCGCCGGGTTTGAGCAAGCGTTGCTCTTTATCGTCTTTTTGAGTTATAATATGCATGTAAAACTAAATGTCTGCAATAAATTTTCAATAATGTTTTGAACTGCATTTTTGTCTATGGTTCACAGTCATTTGGGCGTCTAGAGGGTTGATGGGCTAAAGGGTCGTACGGGTTGAAGGGCTGTGGGGCTAAAGGGTTTTTCTATGGGGTATTCCTGAAGGGTTTTTCTGAAGGGTATTTTTGAAGGGTTTTGAAGGCCTGTGAGGTCCCATAATCCTTCAAGGCTGACGGGCCCTTTAGAAATATTTTTCATAGGGGTAGCAGATGACACTCCACATTCAGTGCCTCTGGTGCTCACTGCATCTGTGCAGAGACAGCTAAACAGACGCAGTGAGAGCAGTAGGAGACGACGCTCAACCATGCACCGTCTCTTGCACTTAAAGGGGAACTCCGCCGATTTCTTCATGGTCCCCGATTTGCTTGAAATTTTGTTAAACTCGCCAAACAACATCGCCAAAATAGTATCCCAAATATCAGGTCAAAATAATTTTTTTTCACGAAGTTATTGAATTTACGATTTTGGTCCTCACCGTGTTTTTCAAACTGAAAGTCTCTACTGGCAACAATGAAAAAGTGACGTCAGTGGAAGTGGAGGGGTTCACTCTTTGGACTGTAGAATTTGTTCCCAATTTATTCGAAGCAGTTTCATGGTGTCAAATGAATGCTTTGGAAGCTCGCTCCAGTCCCCGCGCTCCATCACGGAACAAATGATCGGCATATTTTATTTTTTAGACTGCTCGCCCGACTGGCAAGCTGACCTTCCAATGACGTCACGGCCCTGAAAAGGGCGGGTATATTTGAATGTTTGTTTTTGCCTGATTTTCATTTGCCGATTTAGCAATAACTATTATGAATTTCACGATGGTAAATAGCGTACCAGAAAGGGTAAAGGCCGGGGAGTCAGAAAATATAGTTAGTTGAAGTAGCTCAAAAATCGGCGGAGTACCCCTTTAAGGCTGCGGTACCACGGCGGCCATCTTGAACAAAACATTAGCTGAACCACCAGGGCAGCGTTGGCTGTCCGTATGAGCAAATGCTGCAAAACCTGCGCGCCAATTTCGAAACCCTTTTTCCCGTCGCTTGCGACCTTGAGTTTCCTTCTCCACTCTTACGCCGCCCCTCCTTTCACGTGTTGACCCTCTGGTGCGTCGCGCCCACGTTCATTGTTGGGAGGACAATGTACCGGATAATCCCCAACTTGAGGCCCCCTGCCAAAATTGTCCGGCTGCCAAGTGATTTGAGCGAGATGGGGTTTTGAAGCGGTATGGAAAAGTGGGACCGTCAATTTTGAACAATGCCTTTTCGATACTGCATAAGTTGTGTACGGGGCTGGCCAAGGCACGGGCGCGAGGACGTAACTGTATACAGTGCTTGGGTTGCAGGAGCACTCGCGCGCAGAAATGGTAGGACGCGCTTTCTGAAACCACACGCCTACATTCCGCAGCGTTGCAATCCTACGAGTAAAGCAGAGTACATCTTCGGACAGTGCGAGAGTTGATGCCGGCCGTACGAAAGACACACCTCGCGCTTCCTGTCACTACTGCCTCTGCTTGCACGCGCTGCCGATTGGCGGTCCTTTCTTTATTTTGTTTCGTCGCTCTTTTGAAAATACTGAAACTAATATTTTCTCAGACCCTGCTCATCGAACCTCTGCACTACAGTTGTGTAAACACATTGTGATGTAATTTGAGATATGGGACGGAGTGTCTACATTCTTATTTCGTGTGTAATGCCGGCATAATATTCCTTTGCTGCCAGAGGGTCAAAATAATGGTAGGGTCGGCAGCAAAAACTATTTCAATGACCGAATTATGATCAAACACCAGTAAGAACATAAAAAAGAAATCACATGGGGACAATAAAAATATTGCTACAAGAGGATGGTGCGCGGGGCACAAACAATATTCGGAGTGACGTTGAGGGAACGCGACAAGCCAGATCTTTCCTGGTGGCAGCCGTAAAAGTTGATCTAGTGCCTCGTTTTGATCGGCTTTGCACGGAAACTCGTCGACTACCGACTATCTTGTCAGTGGTGAACATAGTGAACATGAACTGGATGATTTTTTTTGTTGTTTTTGTTTCTGTAGTTAAATGAGAGTATGGAAATATGAGACGTCCGCTGACGCTTGCGTCGGCTAACGGAACCTCAATCGCCGATAGCGGCCGATGTCATGGGCGTATACAAATACATCAAGTCGTCTGGGCGGGAGCAGTTGAAGCGCCGCACTTTTTTGGCCGGTCAGTAGAGACTCCGCGAATTCTGACTCGAGGCTACTCTGTGCGGAGGGAGCCGCTACTGAGCGCGACCAATCGGAAACCAAGGATGGCTGAAATTTCCTAATTGCCATGAGATTTGCAAATTCGTTCTTCCCGTCGTAGTAAATTCGTCCGAATCGCTATTCGATTTACTAATCGATTATTTGGATGAAAAGATATATTTCAAAATTCGTACGTGCCTCACCAAATGGCAATAAAATTGGTATAGGATTTCAAACCTATATAGTGTCACCCTAATTTACAAACTTGTTTCACTTGAAATTAGAGTTCACGCGTAAGCGAGCTGATGGAAGCCTATACTAAAAAGGCCAGAAACAAGAGAAACAAAAAATAAATAAATAAGAGCGGGATAACCGCAACAGTCTCAAATCACAGCTGAAAATGCATACTTGGTAAGTGTAAACGTCCAGACATTGTATTAGTAAATTGTATATATATATATATATATATATATAAAAAGTCAAAAATGCGTACTGTCGGAGTTATTAATTTGAAGTTTATTCCGACGCTTCGAGCGGGGACCGTTCTTCATTAGGTGATGAAGAGTGGTCCCCGCTCGAAACGTCGTAGTAAACTTCGAATTAGTAACTCTGACAGTACGCATTTTTGCCTTTGTATATATATATATATATATAGAGAGAGAGAGAGAGAGAGAGATAGGTAGATAGATATTTTTCACTATTTGCTGACGGCCGAAACTAACTATGCAACACAATTTTCGCTAAAGGCTACCGTTATTTACAAAATATGACGAGCGTAGTTATTATATCTGCAATAATTTGATAGCAGTAATAGTAGTAGTAGATTGGGGTTTTGTGGCGCAAAAGCAGCTAAGGCTATGATGCGCCAAAAAAAGATACTATTGCAGAAGAGGATTTTGGAGAAGAGCTTTAGTAGCTGGTAATTTGCAAAATGTATAAAATAAGAGTAAGACCATACATTATAAATAATGCTACAATTTGTGTAAAAGATCAACGCTTTTTAAAAACTTAAAAACCTGGGTGGGTGGGAGTAGTGGCTCATTTCCAAGTAACACACATAGGTGCAAAGGAACATGCTCTTTGTACAGTTGGAAAAAGTAGTGGAGGCGTTTTTCTTCATACGCAGGGCATTCTAGAAGGATATGTGAGACACTCAGCGGTTCCTGGCAATGTTCACATCCAGGAGGGTCCTCCCCACGTAAGAGGTGTCCATGCGTGAGCCGCGTGTGTCCTATGCGTAGTCGACAAAGGACTACCTCATAAAACCTGTCTCTGTGCCTAGCACTCTGCCACTCACTAAGAAAAGGCTTAATCATGTGCAGTTTGTTTGACACCTGTAGGCTCCATTCTGCTTGCCACTGGGCTCTAACATGGTATTTAATTAGGGCATAGTAATCTCTGTACGGGATGCTCCTAATGTCTACAGCACGGAAGCCAGAAGCGCCCGCAGCACGATCTACCTCTTCGTTCCCTGGGATTCCAACATGGCTCGGTACCCAGCAGAATAGAACATTACATCCTTTCCTGGTTGCCGTTATTATTTTGTTTTGTAATAAAACAACGAGGGCATTCTTTGGGGTTTCAAGCGATGTCAGAGCCCATAAAGCACTCAGCGAATCTGTATATACAACCGACCGAGAGTTACTTGTTTGGATGATGTGATCTACTGCAAGCAGAAGGCCATGCAGTTCAGCAGTGAAAACAGTAGCGGACGAATTAAGCCTACGAACACTTTTTACTGAAGGGCCAATCATGGCACAGCCAACAAATGATTCAGTTTTTGTGCCGTCTGTGTAGTAGTGGGAATGAGAATTGTGTTCCTTGTGGAGTTCGAAAAATTCTTGTCGCATGACCTCAGTTGGGGTATCCTTCTTATTGAACTTTGTTAATGAAAAATCACAACGTGTGCAGTTAAAATCCCATGGAGCCACCATCCTTGCAACTGTATCAACTGGGAGCTTACTGTCTATCCCAATAGATTCTGCCAAATTCCTGTTTCTCATCACGAATGGAGGGATAATGCTAGGCTTGTTTTCGAATGTCTTCTGGTATCTAGTGCTCTCCACAACCTCCCGGGCTGGATGCTGAGCGACTGAACGTATCCTTAACGAATACATAAACCCTAGGGAGAAACGCCGTCTGTCAAGGGACATCTCATTTCCTTCAGCATAGAGACTGAGCACAGGCGACGTTCTGAAGGCTCCAAGTGCTAAACGAAGACCCTGATGATGGATGGGGTCTAGTGCCTTAAGAGCTGATTGCCTAGCAGATCCGTATACAAAGCTACCGTAGTCCAGACGTGAGCGAATCACAGAACGATAAATTTGTAAAAGACATAGACGATCAGAGCCCCATGTCTTGTGGGACAGAACTTTAAGGAGGTTCAGTGATTTCTGACATTTCATCTTCAGATTCTTTATGTGAGATATGAAGGACAGTTGACGGTCGAAAATAAGACCCAGAAACTTATGCTCCTTCTTTACCGGGATGGGAGTCTGGTGCATTCGTAAGGAAGGCTCTACGGAGATTCCCCTTCTCCGAGAGTAGCAGACACACACAGTCTTATCAGGAGAAAACCTAAAACCATTTTCGTCTGCCCACTTCAAGAGGTTGTTGACTGCAACTTGGAGTCTACGTTCACAAATGGAAAGATTGCATGATGAAACGGATATCTGGAGATCGTCCACATAAAGAGAATATTGCACACATGGAGGTATAGACCGGGCTATTGAGTTCATCTTGACTATAAAGAGAGTAACACTCAAGACACCGCCTTGCGGAACTCCAGCCTCCTGAACAAATTCTCTGGAGAGAGCAGTGCCCAACTTCACAAAAAAGGTTCGCTCAGATAAATAGCTCTTTATGATAGCAAGCAACCTGCCATGTACCCCTACTTCATACAAGTCACGAAGGATTCCATAGCGCCATGCTGTGTCGTATGCCTTCTCCAAGTCGAAAAACACTGATACGCAGTGTTGTTTATTAACAAAAGCCTCACGAATTGTGGTTTCAAGACGCACCAAGTGGTCAACAGTGGAATGGCAGGAACGGAAACCACACTGATTTTTATCTAAAATGTTTTGTTTTTCTAAGAAGTACATGAGCCTTTTATTAATGATGCATTCAAATGTCTTGCTTAGGCAACTTGTGAGGGCAATTGGGCGGTAGCTAGATGCGGACGAAGCGTCCTTCCCGGGTTTCAGAAGTGGTATGACTGTGGCTACCTTCCATGCCAGTGGGAATCTACCCTCTTGCCAGACGCGATTGAAGAGGTACAAAATAAGGAGTAGCGTAGAAGGATGAAGGTGAGTAAGCATCCGGTAGTGGATACCATCAGGTCCAGGAGATGAAGGCTTAGTTGAGCGAAGGACCATTTCGAGCTCGTGCTGTATGAGGGGTTGATTGTAAGCCTCGCGAACACCACCTGAGGACTTCACGGCATGCGCTTCCGCTTGCTCTTTGTATCGAAGAAATGCAGAGGAAGTTTTTGGAACTTGATACATGAGCGAAATGCTGACCAAGAAGATTGGCCTGACCCTCTGAGCTCTCTGGACAGATCCCATTGTGGGAAAGAAGTGGGACTGCGAAAGCATGGTATCGCCCCTCGATCCGATGAACTTTATCCCAGACTTCTTTTAGTGTTGCAGTGCTACTAAGTCAAACCCACTTATAACGAACATGATAGTTCCGCGAAAAGTGGTCGTTTTAGCAGTAGTTCGTTATATCTGGACTTCCCTTTAAAACGTTATAAATACGGAAAGTAAAGCTGGTATAGGCAGTTTCACTCTGCCAGCTCTTTATTTAAAGAAACTGTTTGCACGATTCTAACAGGCCCCCAATTCCAACGCGATTGCAGATTTAGCTTTCAGATAAATAAAAGGTAAATTGCTGCCGATTCTACTGCACAAGTAAAATAATGAACATTGACCACATACCTCATAGAACAGATTTTATGAAACGCACTCCACCACAAAAATAAATGCTGAGCACTAGCCCGACGATGGTTCTTCGCTGTCTACAGAGATAATTAATACTTGCTTTGGTCTAAAGTGTTTTAAGTGCCGTGCTTCTTGCGCATGTGCTGTGCGCGGCCGTCGCCTCTGGCAGGGTCATCTTTCAAACAACACTTTGCGAGCTCGTCGGGTGGCTGGGATTGCGAGCCACGCAGTGCTGCTCCGTTGTCATCTTTTTCCGCCATGATGCCCTTTCGTTTAAATAAAGCCTCTTGGTGGATCTTTTTTTTTTCCCCAATCTTAAAACGACAGACACGAGTCCGTAGACGCGAGAGAATGTGCACGATACAAATGGCGAACGTAAACAAACTTTAACAATGGCGATGGGGCTAGCCAACTTGTACCGAGCATTGAGCTCTTCTTGAGCTGCATACAGTTCGCATAGAACGAACGCGAACAAACGAACGCAGCACGGCAGGAGAGTTGACCCTCGTCCTCTTCTCCTTCCCGCGCGCGCACATTGAGCAGACTACGCGGCCCGAGAGGACGTTTTTGCCTTTGTAGTTTTGTTTTCTTTCCTGCCGCGATGCTGTGAAAATGACCTTGAGCATCTCGCGGACCGCAGCGCCTGGAATCTTTTAATCTTTTTTTTTTTTTGCGCGCGGGAGTCTTTTTTTTTTTTTCTTTCGAAAGCAGACTTTCTGTTCGTTGCAACAGTATGATGCTTTAAAAACGGTCGTTTTATCTGGACCAATTTTAATGGGTAGGGCCTTGAATTCGTATATTTTCTGAAAGTTGGTCGTTATAACCGATAGGTCGTTATATGTGGGATCGTTATAAGTGGGTTTGACTGTAATTGAAGAGGCATACCCCTGGAAATTGTCTCGCTTAGATTGGCAACGAATGTATCTTGCCCGAGCTTTCATTTGTTTAAACGCGAGGAGATTACTCTGCGTGGGGTAACGTCGAAAAATACCCCACGCTCTGTTTTGTTTTTTTCTCGATTCAGTGCACTCTTCATTCCACCACGGCTTGGGTCTCCGAGGGAGATGCGTAGAAGTCATAGGAATAGCAAGAGATGCTGCAAAAAGAATAGACTCACTTAACAGTTCTGTAACTTGGTCCACCAAGATTTTATCAAATGATGTACAGGCAAGCTGCGTTGACTCGGTAAAAACAGACCAATCTGCTTTCTCGAACTTCCAACGGGCAGTCCGCATCGGCACGGACTTGGGGGAAAAGTTGTTTTTCAAGAAAATTGGAAAGTGATCGCTTCCATGTGGGTTAGTATCTGCGACCCACGTAAAAGAAGTAAAAATGGAAGCGCTACCGATGGAAAGATCAATACACGAGGATGATAATGAGGATGGGCTAAAATAGGTTGGTTCTCCCGTGTTAAAAAGGCAAAGTGAGTGAGACGTTAAAATTGATTCTATCAGTCGACCACGGGCGTCAACATGGTCGCTACCTCATAGAGAGTTGTGGGCATTAAAATCTCCAAGTAAAAGAAAGGGCTCCGGAAGTTGGAGTAAAAGATCATTAAAATCATTTATCGAAAATGTAAAAGAAGGAGGAATGTACAAAGAACAAACAGTCACTACTTTGTGAAGGAGGAGACGCACCGCTATTGCCTCTAGCGCAGTATTAAGAGCGATTTCGGAACAGGGAAGGTGCCTTGGGACAACCACTGCAACTCCTCCTGCAGAAATACAAGCATCCTCTCGGTCTTTTCTAAAAATATGGTAGCGTCTAAGAAAGTTAGTATGCTTTGAACTGAGATGCGTTTCTTGTAAACATAAAGCATGTGGGCGGTGTTGCTCCAGGAGGAACTCGATATCATCAAAGTTCCTCAGTAGACCTCGGCAATTCCACTGAATGATCGCCGTCATTCTTTATAGAAATTTAACTATCAGAGGAGCGATGGAAAAAGGGGTGATGTATGTGATGCTTCATTTAGGAGGGAAAACTGGTGTTTTCCCTTTATGTTTTGGTTTCTGGGTCTGCCACTCCATATCCTCTGAATCTGGTTCTGGGGCAGAAAGGTCGCCTGCCTCTGCAGTCTTTTCTGCTTCTAGGGACTTCTTGGCAGGCCTACTGGAGGCCTTAGAGTTTTCTAGGGATCGTAAGGGCAACCCACGGCCCCTGCATTGACCTGATGGGCAAGCGGTCGACGTGCTAGGTCGGCCCGTTGTCCCGCCGGTATCGTCTGTTGCACGTGGCACGTGCTGCCTCCTAGACGGGGAAGTTCTCCCCAGGGAGGAGGAGCGAGACACTCGCTCCGTTGCCTGAGGGGAGGGACCAGGAGGCGGGGACGAAGGTGTAACCTCCGTCGCAGCTGCGGCACCTATGTCCTTGGTGCGACTATGTGGATCTGCTGCTTTCGCAGCTGAGATAGAATGCCCAGGAAGTGCAAGCTTCAGCCTGGGCGTAGAGGACTGCAGTGGCTTCCCGTGGTCTGAAAAAGACACCTGGGTCGCCACCGATACCTTAGACGGTGCAGGTCCTCTGCTGGACACCGCCTCGGCAAAAGATCCTCTCTGGAAAGCAGAGAGGCGGCGCTTTGCATCCTGGTAGGAAATGTTTTCTTTCACCTTGAGAGCAAGTATTTCTTTTTCCTTTTTAAAGTGGTTACATGATCGAGAGTAGGAAGGATGGTCGGCGTTGCAGTTTGCACATTTATAGTCGAGGTTGCAGTCGTCAGCAGTATAGTCAGAGCCGCTGCACCTGGCACAGGTTTCACGACCACGGCAAGCTCGTGAACCGTGACCGTATCGCTGGCAGCGAAAGCAGCGAAGCGGGTTTGGGACATATGGCCGCAGTTTGCAGTTAATGTAACCCGCCTTTACGGTAGGGGGCAACGAGTTTTTCTCGAACGTCAGTATGACATGTTTCGTAGGTCGTTCCTCGCCGTCCTTACGGATTTTAATTCGTTTTGCGGCCACAACACCTTGAGTGCTTAGACCCTCCACGATTTCCTCTTCGGAACTGGTTATGAGATCATCCTCAGATATCACACTGCGAATGGTGTTTAGCGTACGGTGTGCAGATATGGTCACTTTGAGATCATGAATGATATTCAGATTGAGGAGGGCAGTTGCCTGATACCGTATTTACTCGCGTAATCCTCGCACTCGCGTAATCCTCGCACCCCTAATGTGGGCCACCAAAAATAGAATTTTTCTTTTCCTCGCGTAATCCTCGCACCCCCAAAACTGCAGCGGCGAAAGTCGCCTGCTCGTGAAACCCGCATATGGCGCACGCACTCTCCACCGCCCGCATTTTCCGGCACCGCGCCGCTCCGTATGGCCAGAGTGCTAGCAGTCCTAGCGCCATCTGTCAGACTCTAGTCATACTGTCGTTGAGCCGGTCTCGCGACCGCAACGGTAGACGGCGTTAGCGCAGCCCCCGGTCGTCGCGTGTCGCGTCGCAATCAGTTGTCGAACTGGTCGAACGTCGAACGCTTTGAGCCAACCTCTTTGTTCGGTGCTGGTTGCCACTTCGCCATGGGGCGATACGCCAACTACACGGCTGCTTTCAAGCTGAAAGCGATAAACTACGCTATTGAGCACGGCAACCGCGCCGCAAGCAGACACTTCGGCGTCAACGAGTTCAACGTGCGCTACTGGAGGCGGCAGCACGGGGAGCTGCAGGCGACCAACAGGACACGCCGGGCTTTCCGTGGTCCAAAGACTGGCAAGTTTCCCCGAATTGAGACGCTGCTCATGGACTACGTCAAGGCTCTACGCTCCGATGGGTGCGCCGTGTCCATTGAGCTTTTGTGCAACAAGGCGCGCGCAATTGCCAGAAAGGAAGGCGTCCCGGCACAAGACTTCCGCGCCAGTAACGGGTGGGCCACGCGTTTCATGCGGCGCAATGGTCTCTCTTTGAGGAGGCGTACAACGCTTTGCCAACGCCTGCCCGAAGCCTACGAGGATAAGATCGTGGACTTCCACCGGTTCGTCATTAGGATTCGGCAGCAGAACAATTTTTTGCTGTCGCAGATTGGGAACGCGGACCAAACGCCTATTAATTTCGACATGCCCAGCAGCACTACTTTGGAGCAGAAAGGCGCACGCACCGTCCACGTACGCACGTCTGGCGCAGAGAAGCAGCGATGCACGGTAATGCTAGCTGTGACGGCGGACGGTCGGAAGCTGCCACCGTACATCATCTTCAAACGAAAGACTCTCCCCAAAGGAAAGTTTCCCCCTGGTGTGCACGTACGGGTGCAAGAAAAAGGCTGGATGAGTGCTGCCCTCATGGTCGACTGGCTTAAGACTGTGTGGGGGCGGCGACCGGGAGCACTTCTTTTTCCGTCGCTCCTCGTTCTCGATAGCTTTCGGGGCCATCTTGTGGAACCGGTTCGCACAAAGTTGAAGGAACTGCGCACAGACCTGGCTGTCATTCCAGGTGGCCTAACGTCCGTGCTGCAGCCTTTGGACGTGTCTTTGAACAAACCATTCAAAGATAATGTTCGAAGGTTGTATGCAGAGTGGATGGCCGAAGGCCAACACGATCTGACGCCGGCCGGCAAGATAAAGAGACCATCGGTGGAGCAGCTGTGCAGCTGGATAGCGGAAGCGTGGGGGATGATCGGAGCAGACATCATCGTGAAGAGCTTCAAAAAGACTGGCATATCAAATGCCTTGGATGCTACTGAAGACCACTTGGTGTGGGAAGAAGACGAGGCGTCCGAAGCCGACGAGAAATCGGGAGGTGACGACGAGACAACGACCAGCGATGCTACCACTGATTCGGACTGAGACTCGAGTGTTTCCAAATTAAATCTTACTTTGTCTTAAACCTGTGGTTTTATTGCTAAGGTAAGCCCTGTATTGCTACTTCTAAAAACTTTTAGGTAGCTGCCGGCGCGAAAACCCCAATTTGCTGGCGCTTCGGTTTTTTATTTTTATTTTTTTAGAGCTCTACGTTTTCGGGAAAAAATTTTCCCCGCGTAATTCTCGCACCCCCAGCTTTCCATCGATTTTCCGCAAAAAAAAGTGCGAGGATTATGCGAGTAAATACGGTACCTTTCATAAATCTCGACAAGAAGATCACCGGAAAAAATCTTTTTTGCTTCATATTTTGCCCCGAGTGTGTTTTGAAGAACTTTAGCAACAAGGAATGGAGACAGTCTTGAGAGTGGCATAGAAGAGTCATCGGAATGTAGAACGAAAAATCTTGTGAAGTGATCATTTGAGTTGTCTCGTTTCAGAAATGTGGATAGTGCTTCGGTCCGGCCTCTTTTCGGAGGCCGATCAGGTTGTTTTTGCTTAGAACCCATAAGAGGGGAATGGTTTTCGGAAACTGTGGTGCACCGCCCACCACCGAGCCCAACAAGGGAATAGGTAACGCTTCATAACAAGATGGGCTTGGCTGAAGACGTTACTCTATTAATGCTGCCAAGTTTCTATAACCAAGTGTGGTTTTGGACAAGAGGTCTTTCGCCACCCAAGGTTAGCCCTTGCCGCCAAAGGAGTTGAAAAAGGAAAGAAGAGGAATGAGAAGAGTGAAAAGAAGGAGAAGACAAGGGTGAAAGAGAGGAGAGGATAGTAGAAGTGGCGACTAGACTGAATCATCCTGGCCGGGCCTTACCAGGACTCCCGTCTATGAGAAGCAGGGGCCGAAGTGGTGTATTGCCTCGCCCGGGGGGCCCCGAAGGGTCCAACCCTGCCCCGGGCTCGGCTCAACCACCAGGATGCCCTTTTCCCCAGACACGGGAAAGCCACGCACAGCCATACGTGGGCGGGTGAACCCGCATGGCTCGGGGTCCGTGGAGACGCCACTCTCCAAACACCTGCTTTCACAGGTGCCCCCTGCGGGGAATTTGGTAGCAGAAACATAATTCGATCAAGCTACTTGATGAGTTGGCGTTCAATGAAGCGGTGTTCGATGAAATGTCCACTATTCGATGAAACGCCAATCAGTAAAACAGAGCTTCATCGGACGAAGATGCCTAGCTGTTGTGATCCGCAATATTTCGCGCAAAAACTAAAGACACCAGAATAAACAACAAGTAAAACCACAGAGCTGCCCCGCCTCATATCACCCTCAGTTGGAGCTCGACTGACACATTGCGCCGATCAAGCATCACAAACAGCTCAACACCTAAACGCCACGGCGTCCACTATCTTTGGGTGATTCCACCCACTAATATAACAACTCATACAATGCGCCGTGATAAAGTGCTTTTTGTCTTTGTGTATGTGTTTTCGTGACATTTAACCTCTGTTTGCGCTCTGACTAAGAATGAAACCATATATACTAAAAAATCGATAGTGGTCTCTATTTTTAGCAACGCTCGCACACGTCTTGTCTTTGACGCAGTGGCATTCTCATCTCCCATACACGGACAATTGGACAAAATAGGTTGGTCGGCCTTCACTCATTAGCTGCGGAACGTTTTGACCGTGACGTATGTATAATTCAAAGAAGCACCGACAGGCGGGTGCCCCTTTGAAAACAAATCATGCTCGCGTAGAGATATTTAGCGGCTATAGTATAGTCCGTGGGTATTTATTTCTAGACCAACTCGTCGGCGTCAGTTGGTACAGGCGCTGGAGGCGTGATGAAAATGCTGGCAGATGTCGGCTTGATGAGCCCCACACTCTCCCCTTACACCAGATGGCAAATAAACCAACAACAATATTTGTCGACGGGCAATTGATTGAAGAGGCCAATCGGTAGTAGGATGACTCGACAAAGGGTAATTCATCAAAAATTCCAACTCGTTGACAATTGTCTGTGAGGCTATTCAGTTTCCACATTGCACTCATCTTCTGTATTAGAACACAACACATACACATGTTAGACATTTTAATATAAGCAAGTTTCGGGCACCGGACATTTTTTTGCAAAGCTGTTTCACCGAATTTCGCATCTCCCGGTTCGTCGAATTTTGATATGAAATCATAATATAATTATTATACTTGTCACTTTTTCAATTAGAAATGGTTACAGATAATTATAAAATAAAAGTAGACTTTCGCAAAAATTATGTCGATTATGGGCTATGCCAACGTAGCCGAACAGTAAAAAAAAATGTTATGAGGGTGTTTTTGTTAGGGTTGAGGAAAGACAAAGGCGATTCTTCAAATAAGCACTGGTCGCACAGGCCGACTGGTAACATAATTAAAATAAAAGCACCGACTTCACAGAACAGGAAAAAACAATTTCACTAGACGTTTCGCCTCCCTTGCGGGAGGCATCTTCAGTAGTTACACAACAATGCCTGTGTAAGCTTCGTGGAGAGGACCGCGTTTCTTGTTACACACGGATGTGTGTGTCCCTGCGAACAAACCACGATTCTAGGAGCTTTCGGGACCCCCATCTGTCCTCCCTAGGGAGCCTTCATGTGCGCACATGAAGGCACTCTAGTCCTCCCTCGCCAAGGTCGTCGCGACCGGGAAGTCAAACTAATGCCCTATTGTCCACACATAGTACACCAGTTCAGACTTCAGTTGGGTCGCGTGGGATGCGCACGTGACGTCACGCTTGTGTTTACAAAGCAAATGAAAAGTTCAACCTCAAGTCAACGCTATTTATCAAATATGTCCGTACTTCGTGGAGAGGGCCGCGGTTTTTCTTACACACGGATGTGTCTCTGAGAACAAACACGATTTTAGGAGATTTTCGGGACCCCCATCTTTGCCATAGGGTGACTCGTCTATCGGACTGTTCGTCGCAGCGAGAGTACAGGGAAGGATAATAATTCATACCCTATATCGTGCAGAAGAGAAGAATATTAAAAAAAAAGAAAACGAAGCGAAAATTTCGATTTCCCTTCTTGTGGACAGGGCATTGTAGGTGAATGTGGCTTCCTTGTTTGATTCGCCAAAGTAGCAACAAAGCGGCATTTTACAATCGAGCGAGCACCGTCGGAAACACTGCCCAAAATAATTTTATAGGGAGTTTCACGGCTTTCCACTGCGACATAAGCACGTGGATAGAAAAACAAATATCGACAACAATAAATGTTGAATATTTTTGGCACGCTCACACCTGGTTTTTCTTCATAATTTGATGACTCATATGTTGATTTTGTTTGCGGAACCATACTTCTGACCGGCAATTTTATTGCGTACGCAAAGCTTTTGCGTGCGATCCACTAAAGTTAATTATTTTTAGGGTGTCCAAGTTGAAGCGGTGCGTGTTATTTTTCGATCTCTGTCCGAATGATACGAAGTTTCACGTTTTCACCCTGTGAGTGAAGTGAGTTGGTCACTGCTAGCATCGAAGGCTAACTTCGAACTCTAATTTGGAAATAATGTCTCTGTTGCCGCATCGCGGACAAAGATATATATGCTCTTATCACTGTAGCAAAATAATGTGGCAGGATTTGTGCTCTTGTTATGATTGTGTACCATTGTAGTCGACGTCATCCCAGCACGGCGTATCGTTTTTGTATTCGGTTCAGCCCTGCAAACCACACTTAGGAAAAAAATGAAAGTTTGCACCTCGTTTGTTCAATTTTTTTGTTATACTGCAGAAACACATTGTGCCCCGTGTTTTTGAAGGCACGGTAGACGGTGGTGACGGTGAGGTGACCGACCCCCATGTCAGCCGGCATTTCGCTCGACCTCCTCGGAGGACAGGTCGTTTTACTGGTGACTGGTGCATACGTGGAGCAACTACGCGCGCATTGCGTTCTTCATCTCAGAGAACGCAATACATGACTCAGCTCTATCTCGTCATCGCTCCAAAATGACAAGTGGAATTCGCAACTGTAGTCGGTGACAGGTCAAGAACGAAGTGGGAGCTCCTCCCACCCTGTTCCACTTCAGCGGAGCGAACGGGGGAGAGGAGGTCGCCCCCTCTCCAGCATTCGCAAATGGCAAATTTTAGTTTATTAGACCACTAACTGTCAATTTACGCTCGTTCCTTTACGTCCGCCGCAGCCGATAATGTTATCCCCGGGAATACCAAAAGTATAATTTCTTTCACAAAAAAAAACAACAAAACAAAACAAAACATAATAAAACGCCCGGTATATCACAGCTTTGACAACGCTTCACGTGTGCGAGGTTCGATGACCGACAGAGAACCACCGCTGGCCGTGCTCCCGAAGCGGGGAAGTGCAATTTATGGAGACCGATCATATTATCAGAAAGGTGCAGACTAGGGAGCCTTCATGTGCGCGAAGCGCACATGGAGGCACTCTAATGCAGACAATCCAGGAAAAGTATTCTTGCAACTATGAGGTTCCAGTTGTACTTACACATGCATTATCGTCAAATTTGACGGAGTTCCTTCCAACACTAAAGAGTTGTCAAGAGTGAAGATTATAAAGGAGAATATCAGCAGGAATCTATTGTCTGTTTACTGAAAACAAAACAAGCATCAGAAAAACGCATTTGGGCGGCCGGGGAGGCCAGAAGCACGGACTGCGAGCACCCAGCGTGGAACCAGCGAATGAGAGGGCACTCCTAGCAATCTGTTTTCAGAGCCACGGTATGCCAACTGCCGGCCAAATGTCCACTTTAATTCTATTATGGCTTTCAAAACGTAAATACACGCTCGAGAATTTTCAACAATATCACGCGAGCGCCGACCGGCCTGTAGATCAGCGCATCGTCATGGCGCGAAGTAGCGATATCAATGACAGTACGCGCGTGCGCAGAAGAAACGCGCCGAAGTCGGCGTCGGCTGCTAAGCTGTTTCCCCAATCACGACCCACCCCTGGCGCGACGCCCACCGCTAGCTCCACCCCATAAGCAGGGGACCTAGTAATCAAAGCGACACACACGGTACGCAAACACGAACAGCAGCCAGTAGGAAGGACACCGACACGAGCTTAGTCAGCGAACGAAAAGACAGACACAAACTTCACTCTAGGCAAACAGAGCAGGGGTAGTTACAAGGATGAGAGGCGTGCGCAGACGGAGGTAAGCAGTGCACAATAAATACGCGAAAACTCCCAGCAACCGAAGAACCACGCAGCAAACACGTACGTGCACACGCACCAGAAGCACGTGCGTCACGCTGCGTATCTACGCGGAACTAGCGATTTTGGCATTTCGGTAATTTGAAACTTCGATATCGATTGCGTGAACAATTTATTCAGCAAACTGAACCGGTGGAGCCTCGCATAAAAAAAAAATCGTTTGACAATATGAAAGCGACTGAAATTCTTCCTAAAAGCTATATTAGCAGAAAGTACCGTGTTATAAAGGACCTCACGAGTTTCGACCAAGTTTTCCAGCACGTTATTTTGCAAGAAACGGAAGAAGCCAAGTGTACAACCAGTTTCCGAAGCTGGCAACCACAGCTGGAATCAGCGCCATCCTCGGCAGTTTCCTGAACCTCGCGTAGTCACATTTCAGCCACTGCCACATAGAGGGCGCAACCAGACATCCAATTTGTGTTTTCTGTATGTTTTACGATTTTTTTTTAATAAATAGGCTCGATTAGTGAAAATGTGGGCTAATAATCAGGACCTGGAACAGTAATCTACATTTAATACTAAAAAATATCGGCCTAAATGTCTGCCAAAAAGGGTCAGATACTCGGTTTTGACTATCAACAAATTCGTGATTTCGCCTATATTCAAACTTTTTTTATGGAAACTCAAAGGTGAAATTTAGAAAAAGGGCCTCTAATGACAAAGCAGAATATGTTTTTCTTTGCAGGTCTACAATTTTATTCAAATGTGCCAATCCCTAAGCGCTGTACCACTGTACTACCAAATGAAGTTTGCCAAAAAAAAAACTGTTTTTGTCACTTTTCACGTGAGCATTCCGAAAAAAGTTTAGGCCATATTACAATGAAATTTAGCGTAGCTCTTTCTACCATAGTTGCAAACACATGTAAAAGGTTTCAAATAAAATGATCGAGTAGGCGGCCAAAAATCCGCGACTGAATGTGCTTCCGCGAGGTACATTTTTTAGAGTAAATATCTGTCAAAATAAAATGAAAAACGAAAAAAGGGCCTCTAATGACAATGAACGCACTCTTCTTCTATAACATTCTAAAATTTGAAATAAATTGCTCCAATTGTGCACCCTGTACCACTGTACTACGAAACCATGTTTTGCCGAAAAGGCCAATGTTCGCGGGTGCCCACTGAATTAGCGTTTTGCACTAGGAAAACAAATCCTACATCAGAGGAAAGATAATGTTGTACAGGACAAGATGATATATAACACATAATTTTAGAAAGCTTGAACACGCCACAATCGCATTTCGAAAAGGTGCGGAAAGCGTCATATGTCATGGCCGCCGTGGGACCGCAGCCTTAACTGCATCTGCGCCGAGCAGCCTACGTGGGCTCCAGCAGCCAATGCTGTAGGGAGTGCCGGCCATGTGTCCTTGTGTCTGTTTAACTTTGGTCCTCATTGTACCTACAATTCATGAATGAATCTTGATGCTTGAGTTAGCACAACACTTATTACTATGCTCACATTGCTTGAATGGCACCATTGCCTCTGATTTTGAAAGCTTTGAGCTTTCATCCAGTTTTACTCAGAGGAAGAGATTTTTAATTTGCATTGGCAATGCTGCGTCCTTTTTCAGTTTTTTCATGGTTATTTTTGTTTTTTTTCTGCAAAAGAAGCGGCTCATCAACATGGGTGGCGACAAGCCAACAGAAGTGGTAGCGAACATCATGAAGGCCATCATGACCCTCCCAGTCCAAGTACAATACAGCCTGTATGGCAAGAAGGGGAAGAGGCCATTTGTTCATATGGGTTTTTGCACTCTGGCTCTAGGTAATACTGAAATTCCCAGCGTAACTGATATTTTCTGCTACTGTGAAGCTTTGAATGTATTTCGACTCCCAAAAGATGCCTAAACATATTTTTGGGCGTAGTATCCAATTTTAACGCAATGTAACAAACATCACCCTCTTCCACAACCCCCCCTCCCCCCAATTTTGGCTGCTGTTTGGGCCAAATAGTTCTTATGTGTACGAGAACTAACCGAACTATCTCATTTGCTAGATTTTACTGCAAGATTTTAAGAATGAAATGCTTATAGCACTCGTTATTGCCAAATGCTACCAGAAACTGTTCTCGATGTCTACTATGAAATCTCGAAATTTATTCCGAAACCTTTCTGAAATATATACGAAGCCATCTCAAAATGTGCTCAGAAATTGTGGGTTCACTGCCTTTAAAGTAACAATAAATTATTACCACAGGTACTAAATCCGTGTCAGTAGGGTGGGAGGTGGGCAGAGCCACAAGTGGTTCACGGAGGTTTTTAAATTTGGGGAACCTGCGCACGACTATGACCTGCGAGTTTTCCGGTGTGCAGGGCTCCTTGCCGATGCGATTTTAGAGGCCATAGCGCTATGAGGGTGGTATGCTGTTCTCGTTAGGATAACGCGTGTTCTAGGACGATATGAACATCACAAGACGAGGGCCCTGAGAAAAATGACGAGGAACAGGGCTGAATACATTCCTATTCAATGGCCGATACTCAATAGTCGCTCGCCTGGGATTTTGAAAACTAGTTCCCGACAATGCGAGGGATGCGCTCGCTAATACACAGATTACACTAGCGTCTGCCGTCAAATTATTTTATGGTTACACCTACTCTCGGATACGAGATAGACTGCTGGAGTTCCTTTTTTTAAATTTTCTGCCTCAAATTTGCTGCAAAATAGGCATCAAAGCAGCAATTTTGAAATAACACTCTCTATTCTCCGTTCACGCTTAAGCTGACATTGAAGCGAAGGCTATGGGCACGAGACCGCAGCTTTGAAATGGGCTTTTGTGGCACGAGCGCTGGAACTAGAAAGACATTCCGCAAAGCAAGGAGCTCGAGCTAGCTCGTTGTCTCGTTAGCTTAAGGGTCAAAATTCAAATTTGGGGGTTTTACGTGCCAAACCAAACACGGGCATCTGGCACGCCCCAGTGGAGCACTGAGGATTAATTTGGACCACCTGGGAATCTTTTTACGTGCAACTGAAAGCTCGGTTACACGGCGCCTCCACCGCAATAAGCCTCCATCAGATTGCGGGCACCTTGGCCGGGATTCGAACCCGCCACATGGGGATCCGTAGGCCAGCGCTCTCGCCTCAGAGCCACCGAGGCGGCTTAGCTTAAGGGCGAACGGAGTATATGATCCTGCAGTTTTTCAGTCTTATGTTGGCTACATGAGCTTAACTGCATAGTTGCAATGAGCAGTCGAATTCAATTCCATTGGACACCATTTGGATCATGTAGGTTCGTGAATTTGCTGTTTTTCTCAGTTCAAACACTAGCTTCGGGTTGCTCGATAAGCTCTAAAGTTTATGCTTCTAATTTAGGTGGACATAATCTTTCAGAACTATACGGTACTTGCAGGCAATGTGCTTTACTAAGACCAATGTGGGTTCGAAAGCATTGATCTTTGACCTTTGGATCTTTTTGTAGGTGCCATCAGTGAAAAACTGAAAATTGAAGAGTGTGCTGCAAAAAAACTGGTTGCCAAGCAGCTGCCCGGCTCTTGTGACCGGGGAGGCAGCCGAAAGCGATGCTTTGAGGACACAATGGCTCCCCAGGCCCAAGACTCCCCCCAGGACCCTCTCCAGGGCCCTCTTCAAGACTGGGCATAAGCTCCCCCCCCTCTCAATAAACATTCAGAAAAAAGTATCAATTGATCCTGAATTAGTCATTTGCATGCCACATAAAATAGTGCATAGACAAAGCATAGGCGGATCTTGTCATTGGTGCCCAGAGTGTTTTCGATGTAGTGGGCTGCTAATATTAAACAGGACAGTGGTTCTTAGAACCCAGCATAGGAATAGCCAGGATTTAAATGCATTGCTATCGCATAGTAAGCATGTGGCACCTATATTGTGACAGCCAGTGAATTAGCTTGGCTGCCAATAATGGCATAGCCAATTAATGAGCTTTCCAGGCAAAAATCAGCCCACTTCCAGCTGGATTATGGAACCAGTCCCAGCTGGAAATGAAGCAGTCCAGCTGGGATCCAGCTGCATTGCCTCATTTCCAGCTGGGACCAGTTCCATAATCCAGCTGGAAGTGGGCTGATTTCCGCCTGGGTTGTATGCCAATGATGGCATAGCCATTGAATTAGTGCGGATAACCAGTAATGGATAACCAGTAATGGATAACCCGTAATGGCTGGAATACTGGTTGAACAATGGCCCAACATTGGTTCCAATGATGGCTGGAATGATGGTTGAACGATGGCTTAACATTGGTGCCAATGGTGGCTGGAATGATGGCTGAACAATGGCCCAACGTTGGCGCCAATGCTGGCTGGAACATTGGTTGAACAATGGCCCAACGTTGGTGCCAATGATGGCTGGAACATTGGTTGAATGATGGCCAAACGTTGGTGCCAAGGATGGCTGAAACACTGGTTGAGCGATGGCCCAACATTGGTGCCAATGACTGGGCCAACATTGTAAGTTGCACTTGGCCAGAATGCCAATGTTGAACCAACCTCTGAAGCCAGTGTTCGTCATTATTGGCCCAATGTAGCTCCAACATTGGTATGCTGCCTGGGCTCTTGTCAGAAACATGAGCAGACGACGCATCACTCCATTTGTTCTGGTAGCGGCGTTCAGCGCAAGCAAGATTTAAAATGAACGATGCTAAAGTTGAGGCTTGGGCAAGTTGGTACATACTTCGGAATTAAAAACAGCGCAGAAAGACAAGGATCAGACAAAGAAGTGACACGGACGTAGCGCTGACTTAAAACTGAGTTTATCGAGCGCAAAATCGCAATATATATTTGCGGTGTCACGAACAAAAGAGAAGAAAGAATTCAGCCCATGTGATGCACCACCAATAAACATAAAACAATGATAAAAAATATATATATATATATGTATAAAAAGCAGCCTTGACCGCATCATCTTTGAACGGCTTGGGGGAACCAAAGTTGAAAAGGTCTTCCGATATGTAGATGATTTTCTGATTTTTCTTCATGCCGATGCCTTATCCTTTCTTTCGTCAATGACTCAAGTTTTAGGCATTTTTAGTGATTGCCTTTCGCCACTTGTTCTGACTCATGAAGTGCCTGAGGCAGGATGCATCCATTTTTTGGATTTGAATTTAACTATTTCTCCAGGTCATGTCTGTTGGAGCTATGAACCCCGTGCTGGAAAGCCGCTGTTGCCATTCGAGTCCGCTCACTCAAAAACTGTCAAGCGGGCAATTGCAAGGACTTGCTATACACATGCGCGGCGTAGGTCTTGTTATCATAAAATTAAACATAGCTTTGACAGGCAAACTGAACGCCTCGCAGATGCTGGATTTCCCTCCCATGTGTTAACAACGGTCGCAGAGTCTTTGCTGAAAGATATCAAGAGCAGCCCTATGACAAGTGAAGAAGAGGCCGACAACAGAAAGGGAAGGGAAAGAAGAAAGTTTGTGGTCATTCCCTACATAAACGGCATGTCCCACAACCTAAAATGCATTACTGGCAGGTGTGACGTCGACGTTTTATTCTCTGCCTCAGACAAGTTGTCCAGGTTGTGCAGAGTTGTTAAACCTTCTTCGAGGACAGCCACGACTTGTAGTACGAGGCATCGAGATCGCTTCGTCTCGTGTTCTGAGGGGGTCGTTTATAATCTCCCTCTGACGTGTGGCAGGCGCTAAGTTGGCCAGACGAGCCGCTGTCTCAATGACAGGTTAAGAGAGCACGCTTACAGTGTCTCCACAACCGCGTCTGGTCATCTGGGCATTCATTGCAGCGACTGTGGTTGCCTACCTGACTTCCAACGGTGTGAGGTTGTTAAGCGTCATAGGGACCAGCTTACTCGGGAAATTCTAGAGGCTGTTGATAGCGAGGTTGGGTACAGCATGTGTAAGCAGTCCGTCTGTGGCCCTTTCAGGCAGAGAGGAATTTTCTGGTTCCCTGACTTGCTCGTTTTTTTTAGCACGTACTCTGTACGGCTGTGTCATGGCGCAATTTTATTTTTTTATACATATATACATACATTTTTTATCATTGTTTTATGTTTATTGGTGGTGCATCACATAGGCTGAATTCTTTCTTCTCTTTTGTTCGTGACACCGCAAATATATATTGCGATTTTGCGTTCAAAAAACTCAGTTTTAAGTCAGCGCTAAGTCCGTGTCACTTCTTTGACTGGTCCTCGTCTTTCCGCGCTGTTTTTAATTCCAAAGGTTTAAAATTATAGGAGAGCGAAATTAACCATAATGTAGCACTTGAGTCTGTGATGCGGAACAATTAAATTTTCAAGTCAAAGTAAAAGGCAACAGAGGTGAACGTCACAATAGTTTGAGACATTATCTCTTGTTTTTTTCTTCTACTTGAAAGTTCCTTAATTTTTTCGCACTCCACTCTCAGGTGTCACATTATAATTATCAGCACGCTTGAACACTCACTGTTTTTTTTTGTTTTTTTTTGCGTTAAGGAGAGGTTCTTCTATGAGAGGATTGTGCGCGGAAGCTACGGGGCGGACGTTATGCTCTCCCAATACGAGCCAGCTGAATGTCCTTAGGCATGATGGTTACCCGATCGGCGTGGATGGCACAAAGGTGGGTGTCTTCGAAGAGACCGACCAAGTAGGCCTCGCTGGCCTCCTGCAGGGCCATTACAGCCGAGCTCTGGAAGCGGAGATCTGTCTTGAAATCTTGCGCGATCTCCCGCACTAGCCTCTGGAAGGACAACTTGCGGATGAGCAGCTCAGTCTACTTCTGGTAACGACAAATCTCACGCAGCGCGACCGTGCCCGGCCTGTAGTGATGCGGCTTCTTGACTCCACCGGTTGCAGGAGCACTTTTCCGGGCGGCCTTGGTAGCAAGCAGCTTGCGCGGTGCTTTTCCTCCCATGCTCTTGCAGGCGGTCTGCTCTGTACGGGCCATTCCGAAACGTTGCGACAATAAAACGAGAGAGCTAGCAAACAGCAACACACCTCGACTCCTGACGACCAACTGCCAATCTGCAGTTGAAGCGCGAGCGGTGATGCTTCTCCCCGAGGCCTCTTGGCCAATGAGAGAGCTTGTTTATTCTGGATGCTGTTTTGGGAAAGTTTCTTGCGAGGGACAGCGCGCGTGGCTCGCTAGGACAATATTTCACGATTGAAGTGATTTAGCCCCCTTGAGTGCAACAATCCAGTGCAAGGGGGCACCAAATTCAGAAAAGGGACTTCCGAATTTGGCTCTATTCCTGAAAATAACTACTCTGTGACCACTTGACTTCATCAAATATTTGCCACTGTTTTTGAAAATTGGCCATATACCCCTGATTACCTGTGGGCCCTGGGCAATGCATACAAGTTAAAAAATCACTATATAAGAGAATGAAAGGGCATCATGAAAAATTGTGTTAAAATGTGTACTTTACTTCGAAAGTGCATTGTATTTATAGTACTTGACTTCAAGTACGTTGCACCAAGTGTACTTAATACTTTACTTAAAGTACATCACGTCTCATTCACTTTGTACTTTACTTGAAGTACCTTCAGATGTACTTTACCAAACACTGATATTGGTGACCACTGCCTAACAGTTTTAGAAAGGTGAGCCATGTTTAAGATAATTAAGCAATTAATTTGTTTTGAGTAGATAACTGTATATATATTCAAGATACAAATGGTGCTTATATGAGCGTATTTTTAGTAACCTGTAGAATTAGGGTTTGGTGCTTTCCATGTTTAATTTTTTTCCAAATTCGAGTGGTGTTCTTTTTGGGGGAAATAAATTCTTTCCACAGATTAAATTTTTGTGTAGATTTGTTACCCATATACACAGAAACACTGCATCTGTGTAACCCCCCCCCCCCAAAAAAAAACGAAAAAAAAAACGATTTTGATTTAAAAAAATATACACTGAAAACATGGAATCTTCTTTATAACAATAAAAAATACAGGCATGATTTCAATTTAAAACTTGCTGGGCATCATTAATAAGCACTATATTCATTTTCACCCAAGAGCCCTAGTAAGAAAAGTTAGGGTTATATTATGTAGTGATATCATGAAGTTTCTGTTGCCCTTTACCTCCCGCCAACTAATGTCCTTGGCAATACATGGATGTGCATATTAATGTCGTGGATGGCCTTTTGCACAAGAAAATTGTTGCACTTCTACCAAGTTTTCCAGCATGGATATACTTTGTGTCTGAGCCATTGATACCTAGTTCAAGTATGGCTTTGGTTGTATGCAACCTGAATTACCCAGTTCCTGTCTTGTTTACCCTGACACTCAGGAAGTACAATGCAGTGTGATTCCTTCCTTGTACATTTTTAAATATTTCTCTTTTTTCTATCAGGCTTTGAGTCACGGGTAATAAAGCTGCTGTTGGAGCAGCGCCAGCAGCTTCGTGAGCTGACACAACAGAATGCAGCCCTCAAGGAAGGCCAGGAGGAGCTGTGCCTGCAGCCGGCCCAGCTGCAGGGCCAACATGCGAGAAGGGCCAAGCCAGCTGGAGAGCCGATTCAGCTGCCTCTCTTCTCCCTGAAGGAATTCTAGGCCGTCCCATCCATACCAAATTCTAGCTTTGGTATGGATGGTGCATGGGATGTGTTGTATTGTGCAGTAAGACATGAAATTTTGACTGTGTGCACCAGTGTGACAATTCCTATTCAATGTATTTTTTTAGCGGAAATATTGTATTCTTTATATTGTATGCCTGAGCATTCCTACACCACACAAAACATGAGAAATGTTGATTGGGGTATAAAACTCCTCTACTTCAACCCTTTCCCAGATTACGGGAGTTTGTCAAATCATGGCAAATGATCTGGCAAAAGGGGAGCAACAACCATGTCTGCCCAATTTCCACAGGGTATTTCTGAGAAGAGCAAACAGTTTCTGCACTGCGTAAATGAACTACATTCTGGAGTGTCCAGACTACCCAGCATAATGCTGGCAGTTGGAATAAGATGAATTTTGCTTGGAAGATTTTTGTTAGCAGTTTCAACAGTATAACATATTATAAAATTTCAAAGTGAGAAGGCGTAGGCCGCTGGAGTTCATGTGTGCATGGAGACGAGTGGCATTTCTGCATGGAAATTAACACCACAATTTTACATATAATGTTGGGAGATGTCAGACTATGAGCGAGGTAGTTTATATCCAAACTTCTTTTACCTTAACACAACTACGTGCATTACATTCAGCTGAGGCCTAAGTCTTGTATGCCATGTGTAATTTAGCTATGACTGACCTCTGAAAATTTATTGTTTGGCCCACAGCTGCCTTCAAAAGAAGGTGATGTGTAAGAGTGTTTCCACTCGGATTGGTGTAATGCCATGCTCTCGGTTTTATTGTCACAAAGTCCCACAGATAGTAGCAGGTATCTTGTCTGTCTACTTTCAGCCAGGGTAGCAGTTCTCAAGCTGTGGTCCGCGGACCCCCAGGTGTCCTCAAAAATTTTCATAAAGGTCCGTGCTGAATAAAAAAAAAAAGATATAACAAAGTCTTACGGCAGTGCACAAGACCTCTGATGTAGAATGCATTGAAGGTCCCCAAATAGTACTCGAGAGGGTCCTAGGGTCCATGATGGCCAAAAGTTTGAGGACCATTGCCCCGGGTAATAGAGAAAAATAATTATTGTTTATAAAAGGACACCAGCAAATGACGAAGCGCTGATGGCACTCAAGCTTCGAAATATCATATGCGACTGGCGTCTCGCTATTCGCTGGCCTCTTTTCACAAACATCAGTGACCGTCTATTCTTAAACTCGACGGTAATGTAGAGACATGAGCTTTGTGGACCATAAAAACCCACATATAATGAAGTGTTCATAAAACACTTTTAATGTACTGGCTCAGGATAATTAATGTGCTCGAAGTCAGTGTGAACAACAAAACATAATCTATCTGTATATTTGTCTAGGACTCTGTTAGTCAGATTGTACATTATGCTACTGCTATACTGTGCACGTGAAGCTCACTAAACTGATATAGAAAAAATAGGACTCATGACTTTAATTATGTGCTTTGTTCTTATTGGCAGAGAGCTCGGTTTCTCCTAATGGGAGGAACCGAAGTGAAGGACGCAGTTTGCTGCATTATAGAACAAACCCTCAAAAAAGATGTGCAGGAACATTTCACATTCGTGAGGCGGCAGGGAAAGCAGATATTTAAGGGAACCAAGCTGTTTTTTGTTGTTGTTGTTTGCGAGTTTTATGGCGCAAGAGCTACGATGGCCATACTGCGCACAACTAGGTAAACTAAAATTAACTAGAAACAGTGTACCAAGAAAGTATTTCGGCTATAGTTTGTGTAAAATCGCTATATTTTCTAGAAAAGTTAAGAGACGGTCAATTGATATTAGAGGCTGCTCCCCTAGGAACAGGGTAAAGTGAAAAGGGATACGGTACTTGGAAAGCTCAGGAAAAAAGAACTTGTGTTGTTGTAGAAGACCAGGGCAAAAAAAAATATGCAGAACGGACAAGGTGCCTCCACAGTGGCCGCACACTGGTGGTTCCTCACCAACAAGTAGGTAACGATGGGTAAGGAAGGTGTGGCCGATCCTCAACCGGCACAGAAGAACCTCACGGAAACCGCTCTGGTTATAGGAGCTTTCCCAGGTACCGATGCTTGGCTTGATGATATGAAGTTTGTTGTTATCGGCCAAATCCCACTCGGACTGCCACAGTTTTAGAAGTGAAAGCCGTATGGGCCTTGTTAGGTCTTGGTATGGTATGCGTGCGTGTGATGGTAAGAGGTTACGCGACGAGGCAGCCAGCCTATCTGCAGCCTCGTTGCCTGCAATGCCCACATGGCTCGGGATCCAACAAAACCTAATATCCTTCCCATTTCCGAGGCCCAGTTGAATTTTAGCACGTACAAGTTGAGTCAACTTGTTCTTGGTTGGATTAAGTGAACACGCTGCAGTAACAACGCTCAGAGCGTCCACAAAAAGAACTGCTTTCATCACTTTGCTCCGGATAATATAGTCAAGTGCCGACAGCATGCCATATAGCTCGGCAGTAAAAATGCTAGCAACATTACTTAGCCGTGTCACATGTGTAAACAAATTAGAATGAACAGCAGAGCCTACATATGTTGAGGACTTAGCTCCGTCAGTGTAAAATTGATGATAATTCTTGTACTTTTCTTGCAGTGCAAGGAATTCTTGTTGTAAAATGAGTGGGGAGACATTATGTTTATTAAATTTTGTGAAGTACCAATCACAAGCTACAGGCTTGATATCCCATGGGGCAATATGACATGCACTTTGTATGAAGTAGACCTTTTTACGAGGCAGGCCAAGAGAGACACGAAGGTTCTTAAAATGAAGACTCAGGGGTCCAACAACAGTTGGCTTGTGGGCAAAGGTACGACTCTCGGATATAAGTGTGAGCTGGATGACT